>NC_137800.1:91489849-92959849 GCF_963383645.1 Muscardinus avellanarius | reverse complement strand
ATCTCTAAGGAAAAAAATCTTTTGAAAAGCTACATATCTTGATTTGAGTGTTAACTATAATTTTTATTATCTAATTTTTAAGGGCAAGGATCTTTGAGGGTTGAATTAGTGTTGCTGGAGGTTAATTTGGAGGTCTGAAAATAAATAATATAGTAGTGCAGTCTAAGTATGGGATAAAAGATTTTGAATTTTAAATGCCAGATGTATCTTATTGACTTACAAATTACATTCTCCTAAAGAATTTGTATGTATTGATAGCACCTTAGTTTGTCACTTTCTTTTTTGTGGTCCTAGGGACTGAACCCAGGGAGATTCTACTTCTAAGCTACACCCCCAGCCCTATTTTTATTTCTTATTTTGAAACATGGTCTCACTGAGTTGTAGAGGGCCTCACTAAGTAGCTGAGGCTGTCCTGGAACCTGTGATCCTCCTGTCTCAGCTTCCCAGGTACTGGATTACAAGCTTATGCCACCACTTTTGGCCTCACTTTTCTTCTTGATATTTTAAAAAAGATGAATATAGATGTTTTTGAAAGACTAAAAGCTTTATGCAGTGGTATGAGATGTCTGGGGAATTAAGAAAGGTGTCACTGTCCTTTCTTAATACTCACACAACCATAATAGGCAAGAGAATATGTGGCACTAGGTATAAAGAAAGAAGAGGATCAAAAAGAATCATCTAAATATAAGTGATATCTATGTTCTCTAAAGTTTTACTACTTGATTATGCATATCGTTTTACTCCATCATAACTAGATTTTTTCCTTTTTACTGTTTTTCAGACAGCACTTTTAAACATCGTATTAAGAGATTCATTTGCAGCTCCTGAAAAAGACATTTTCTTAGCCTTGTTTAACTGGTGCAAGCACAACTCAAAGGAGAATCATGCAGAAATCATGCAGGCTGTGCGTTTACCTTTGATGAGCCTCACTGAACTTCTGAATGTCGTGAGGCCTTCAGGACTGTTGTCCCCTGATGCCATTCTGGATGCTATTAAAGTGCGATCAGAGAGCCGGGATATGGACCTCAATTACAGAGGCATGCTCAGTAAGTATCTGTTTATTTCAAATTCTCCAAAAAGTTTTGCATTCCCAACTACAAGTGGTATATGTAGGGCTGTGAACATGTAGCTCTGCTGCCTATGGAATATCTTTCCCGTCATTTCACTGTTGATGCTTCCCGAGATTGATAGCCACTGTAGATGCCAACATAGGTATGTTATGTCATTCCTGGTCAGATTTCTTCAACTGCTCCCCAGAATGTCATAAGTAGACACTTTCCTCAAAAGCTTTTCATGTTAAGACCTACCTTTCCTTCTTCTATCAAAGAAGTATTGAGGAATGCTGTATACTATTATTTTGGGTACTGTAAACATGAAGATTCTAAATTATAGTAACAGTAGCTAATGCTAATGTATGTTTCTAACACTTACAAGGTGGGTTTTTTTTTTTTTTTTTTTTTCCTGGCAGTACTGGGGATTGAACCCAGGGGCATTCTACCTCCAAGCTACACCCCCCAGCCCCACTTTTTTTTTCAGCCCCATTTTTTATTCCTTATTTTGAAACACGGTGTCACTGAGTTGCAAGGGCTTTCACTAAGTAGCTGAGGCTGGCCGAGAACCTGTATCCTCCTGTCCCAGCCTCCCAAATGCCGGGATTACATGTATGTACCACCATGCCTGGCTTACATGGTGGTTTTTTAATGAATGAAAATAATAGCAATTAACACGCAGTGTGACCATTTAAATCTCAAAATAAAGCCGAGCGTGGTGGCGCACCTTGTAATCCCAGCATTCGGGAGGGTGAGACCAGAGGATCGCGGTTCGCGGACAGCCTCAGCTACTTAGTAAGGCCCTCTGCAACTCAGTGAGACCCAGTTTCAAAATAAAGAATAAATAGGGCAGGGGGTATAGCTCGAAGGTCAGATGCCCCTGGGTTCCACCTCCAGACCTGAAAAAAAAATTCTCAAAATAAGGCTTTGAGGTCGTAACTCTTTGTAACTACATTTTGCAAATTAGGAAACTGAAGTGTAGACAGATCGGATGACTTCTTGAGGCCACATCGAGAGATGAAGACCCAAGAGTCAGCCTGTCTCAGTAGCCAGTAGTTTATGCTGTGTAAGTGCCAGTTTCTGCCTTTGGTACTTTTGTGTTTTTTTTTTTTTTTTTTTTTTTTTTTTTGTGGTACTGGGGTTCCTGGAAGCCCTTCTACCTTCTGTATACACTCTCATGGGCTACACTCCCAGACCTATTTTTTTTTTTTTTTTAACATTTTTTATGTGGAAACAGAGTCTCTTAAGCTAGCAAGGCTGGCTCCGAACCAGTGCGATCCTCCTGTCTCCGCCTCCCAAGCGCGGGGATGACAAGCGTGCGCCACCACGCCCGGCCTGCCTTTGGTACTTTTATTTTCATTGTGGAAATAAGGTATAATTTATATGGGAACTTAAATACAACAGTGTTCAAGAGAGTATTTGCTGTGGCACTTTAGAAGAGAGTGCCTCAGAATGATTGAGGGAGATTTTCTGGAGGTTATGAAACTCAAGTTTGATTTGAATGACATAAGATTTGTTTGAATTTCAGGTGGGTAAGACTGGTGAGACTAACAGCCTATGTAGATCAGTTCGAGCCAAATCATGGAAATCTTTGAAACTAGATTGGAATGTCCCTGTAGGTAGAGAAGAGCTGATTTAAGAGGGGGATAAGATATGCACAGGGGTGGTTTGGAAAGATTCATCTGTGGTGCTATACTTAATAATCTGCAATAGAGAATAATCAGATTCAGGAAGATCAGTAAGGAGAGTATTTAATCTATGCTTAATTGATATAGTCTTAAAACAGAGTAGTGTCAGGAAAATGGAAAAAATATATGTGCAGAAAGGATATTATGGGCAAATATTAAATATTGGTGACTTAAGATATTTATATTTGGGGATTAAGTTTAGGATAAAGTTTATATTTTCTTTTTTTTAAATTTTTAATTGGTGCACTGTATTCATACATCATAGTGGGATACATACTTTTGTAGACATACATGCACACATTGCCCAGTCAGCCCCCACCCGATCCCCACCCCATTCTCTCCCTATCCCTCCCTCCCATGCTTGGCTTAGTGATTGACATCTAGTATTATAGCAATTTATCAAAAATTAAAAATGATAATCTCACATAACAGTTTCATTTGTCTGATACCAAGCTTTTGATGACTTAAAGATAACATTTCAATATTTCTTTTTCTTTCTTACCAGAGAATACTTTTTTCCTATTTTTTAGGTGAAACTATCATATATTTATATATTTATTTTTCAGGAAAAAAATCTATCCTAATATGGAATATGGACTCTAGGTACCCACAACGATCTTGAAAAAGAACAAAGCTAGAAGATGTATATTTTCTGATTTCAAACCATATAAAGCTACAATAATTGAAACAGTGTAGTACTATTCTAAAGGCAGATATATAAACCATTGGAGTTAAATAAAAGCCTAGAGCTAAATTCTTCCCTATATTGTCAAGTTATTTTTGACAAGGTTTCCACGAACATTTGGTGGTGGGAATAATAATCTTTTAACTAAATATTGTTGAAAAATAATAATTACATGGAAAAGAATAAAATTGGATCCTTACCTAATCCCATATACAAATATTAACTCAAAATAGATAAAAGACGTAAATATAAATCTTAAGACTATAAACTTTTAGGAGAAAATCTGGGTCATAAAACCTCACAACATTGAAATTGGCAGTGATTTCTTGGTTATGATTTCAATGGCACAGGCAACAGAAGAGTATACAAACTCCCTAAAAAATAAAAAAATATTGTATATCCAAAGACAATGTAAACAGAGTTAACAGTTACTAATAGAATGGGATAAAATATTTCCAAATGCTATATCTGAAGGTATATTAATATTCCAACTAGAAATCCTAAAAATTAACAACAATAAAGGCAAACAATACCATTTAGAGATAGGTAAAAGACTAACATAAATAATGAATCTCCACAGATAACCAATCTTAGTTGTCTGTTGGATGGAAAATCTTGTTTCTCTAGTTCTGATGTGTGTTACCTATTTCTTCTTTGTAGTTAATCTCTTTGAGTATTTTCTCTAGTGCTGGTTTTGAAGACATAAATTCCTTCAGTTTCTGTTTGTCATGGAAGCTTCTTATTTCTCCATCTAATTTGATAGAGAGTTTTGCTGGGTAGGAAATTTTTGGCTGGAAGTTGTTTTCTTTCAAAATTGGGAATATGTTACTCCAAGCCCTTCTGGCTCTCATGACTTGGTTTGGGAAGTCTGGAGTGATTCTAATTGGCTTGCCTCTGAATGTCACTTGGCCCTTTGCTTTTGTTGCCTTTAAGATTCTCTGCTTGGCTTCCACATTGGTCATTTTGACAATTATGTGGCGTGGGGATCCTCTTCTCTGATCCTGTCTAAAGGGAGTTCTATACGTTTCCTGGACCTGCATATCGACCTCTTGCTCTATGTCTGGAAAATTTTCTGCTATTACTTCCTTGAAGAGATTGTTGATCCCTTTGGTTTCACTTTCTTTTCCCTCCTCTATTCCAATTATTCTTAGGTTAGCTCTCTTAAAATGGGCCCATATTTCTTCAATATCAGATTCCTGCTGTCGGATATTTTTTCCTAGATTAGAAACTATGCGTTCATTTTTGGAATGATCATCTTCTAAGAGCGAGATTCTGTTCTCCATGTGTTCTAATCGGTTGTTTGTACTTTAAATTGATGCCTTTACTTCATTAATTGCATCCTTTATCTCTTTTTGGCTCTCTCTGAGTTCTTTTTGAAGCACCTCTATTATTTCTACAGTTATTTTCCTGATTTGATCTTCTAGAAATCTCTGATTTTCTTTTTTATCGTGTTCTGATGTTGTGGGGTTGTGAGCATTCATTGCTCCAGTATTATTCCTCTTTCCCATGATTTCGGAAGTTTGTGCCTTCTCTGGGTTCTTCCCTTGGGTCGCTATGACTTCACTTAAGGTGCTCTGGATCTCGAGTCCGTAGTATCTCAGACCCCACTACTCCTTTACTGGGTTGTATCACAGAGTCTCCAACCCAGAGAGTCGATAGAGGCTGCTTTAGACTGTGGGGGGTGCCAGGTTGCACGTTCTCCTATGGTGTGATATCACTGCCACCGCCCCTCTCCCACTGGGTCAAGTCCCAGTGAGTACAGTACTGGGATTTCTCCGCTGTGGTATATTTTCTTGAATCTTAAGAAGTCAGGAATTCTGAAGCACCGTTATCTTATGCACTACCAAGAAAGGAAACCGTATTGCCAGTTAAACTGTGACACACCATGATGTCTTCATTCTAATTTCAGAAATATTAAAATTTGAATAACATGTGTCTTAGCATTAATGAAGTAGTGTACTTTGAAGAAGATATTGGGCTTGTTTTTAGATTTATTGCATTTAAGGGTATTGGGAACATTCAAGTTGTTAAATTCTGTATAATGCTAATAATTTTGTTGAACAATCTTTCTTTGGCCAAGACTTTAGACATGTGTGAAATACTGACTGATCTTAAGTGGATGCCCTTAGTTTGGATTCCTTTCCTGACTCATCAGATCTAGATTTGTTTTCACTAGGCATAAGAGAAAAAGTATAGATTTGTGGGCCAGACAAATTTGGTTTAAAATCTTGGTAATAAATTACTTAAGTTTTTACATCTCCTAGTATTATTATGAGAATTCATTGAAGTAATGTGTACAAATTCTGTAAATA
The DNA here is from genome assembly GCF_963383645.1 of Muscardinus avellanarius. Classification (NCBI taxonomy): domain Eukaryota; kingdom Metazoa; phylum Chordata; class Mammalia; order Rodentia; family Gliridae; genus Muscardinus; species Muscardinus avellanarius. The sequence continues at coordinate 92,954,115 of NC_137800.1, read as the reverse complement.
AGTCCAAATTAGGAAACTGTTGTTGTATTATTGATGTGTTCTTTTTCATTTTTGTAAATCTGTGTGGAAGTTGTCTCCTTGGTCACAGTGTTTTGAATATTTGTATTTAGTTGTTTTTGATCTTTGAAGGAAGATCTTTGTAGTTTTCATTGACTTTTTTTTTTTTTTTTGTGGTACTGAGAGTAGAACCCAGGGGCTTTTCTACTTCTAGGCTATATACTCCCAGACCTTTTTTATACTTTATTTGGAAACAGGGTCTTACTAAGTTGCTGAGAGCCTTACTAAGTAGCTGAGGCTGGCTTTGATCCTGTGCGATCCTCCTGCCTCAGCCTCCCAAGCGCTGGGATTACAAGGGTGCCCCACCACGCCCGGCCTTTCATTGACTTTTGTACCCTCACCATAGCACATTGAACAGTATAAAACAGATATTGGTGAACATTTGGTGAATGAATTTGGAGAAGTATCTAATAGGAAACAGACATATTACTGGTGTTTAGGAAGCAGTCAAAGCAGTAGATAAACAGAGTTGAAACCTGGGCTGGAAAATAGAGTGAGTCTGAGATTGGAGAAGAACTGTAGCCAGGGACATAAGGTAGAGAAAGAAGAATTTGGAGAGGCAGAGATAGCTGAGATAGAAGTAGGAGGAGTGTGTGTGTGTGTGTGTGTGTGTGTGTGTGTGTGTGTGTGTGTGTGTTACTGGGAATTGAACCCAGGGGCATTCTACCTCCAAGCTATATCCCCAGCCCTTTTCATTTTTTTGAAATAGGTTGCTGATAGTCTTGCTATGTTGCTGAGGCTGTCCTTGCACCTGTGATCCTCCTGTCTCGGCCTCCAACTACTGGGATTATAGGTGTGTGATACCACACCTGGCTTAGAGTGTGTGTGTGTGTGTGTGTGTGTGTGTGTGTGTGTGTGTGTGTGATTAATATATGTTTATTGGTGCACTGTAGCTATACATTATTAAGTTTTAGTGCTATGTACATGATACCTGGTACATTTCCCTCTAGGTCCTGCCCTACTCCCTCCTTCTCCTCAATCACAATATTGAAATTGGTAGCCTGGCATGGTGGCACATGCTTGTAATCCCTGTACTTGAGAGGTTGAGACAAGAGGATCACAGGTTCAAGGCCAGCCTCAGCTACTTAGTCAGGCTCTCTGCAACTATGAAACTTAGACCCTGTTTTAAAATAAAGAATAAAAAATAAGGCTCGGGGTGTAGCTCAGAGTTAGAATGTGTCTGAGTTCTATTTCCAGTACTGCAAAGCAAAAACAAACAAACAAACAAACAAGCAAACAAAGAAAACAAAACCAAAACAGGTTGGAGAGGCCCAGGAAGAAATTGGAGGTCCTAGTGAGGTCAGCCTTGGATAGAGTGTGGGAAGATGGAGGGTAGATGTAACAAAATGAGTAATTACTTTTAGACTTTTAAAATCCTCATTATTGTCTCCTCAGTTATAAACTCTTTCCCTCCACCTTCCTCTTACTTTAGGTTTGGTCTGAGTTGCTGGTAGGGTCCTGGAACCGGATATGTTAAGTGGATAGGCTTAGGGCATGGCTGCAGGAGTGAGGAAATCTTTGAAACATTTTACACAGTTCTTGGCAGCCTAGAATTGATTAGCTGATCAGTATAGGTATAAGACCTGAGTTATAATAAAGCCAGGGGGTTTCTTGTGAAAGGAGAAATTAACCATTTGAAGCACTCAGTTCTGCAATGATAATTATGTGATTATTGCTTATCAATGTCATTTTTTTGAGTAATTCATGGGGGAGTTCAAGGAAGAGAGAATGCTTTTAATATAACAATGATGCTGGGTTTTTTTCAAATGTAATTTAGCCTAGTTTTATTCATATATGATGAACATTTACCTATAGAGCTAGGGAAGGGAAATTGTTTTTAGTAAAATTACTTTTTCACCTTAGGCTGTTCGGACTACTTGTACCATTCCCTTAGCACGAGATTTTATCTTAGCTATGGAGATATTTATGTCGGGAAAATTAGTGTTTTCTCTATCAAGGCTCAGTTCTACTTAGGGTTTTTTTTTTTGTTTGTTTTTGCAGTATTGGGGATGGAACCTATTTATAGAGCTTTAGAGCTTTTTTCCCCCTAATATTTGTAAAATCTATTAAGAATCACAAGTATAAAGAAAATCATGACTGCTCTCTGCTATCTTGCTTAATTCCTACCACCTTATATTTTTGAGAGCTCTTTGCTGATAGACAAATACTATATTTATCTTTTGAACTTCTGTGATTTTAATTCTCTCATGATCACGTTTCCTATTAACTTCATCACTTAACTATGGATTTTGCAAAAAGTAGGTGGATTGTATTTCTACCTAGAAATGTACTATGAAAGAATTTCCACTTGTATACACATTCTTTATTTTGAAGTAAAGATTCAGAGAATGAATCGATCAAGAATGGGTAGAAAAGTTCTCAAGTACTCTTGAAATAAATTTCAGAAGATGACTTAGACCTGTGTTAGAAATTCCTATTTTAGACTTTATTTGAAACTCTGTGCCTAGTATGTTATTTCTAGCTTGATAAATTTTAGTGTTGAAGAAGCTTATGTTAAGAGTAAACCAAAAGGTAGCACCAATCTCAGAATCTGAAGCTTGATGCTCGGCTTGTTGGCTTGGTCTTGCCTCACTGTGGTGTCAGAACTAAAGGAGATGTTTACAGTAGTCTGTAGCAACAAATTCTGTGCCTCCAAATTTTGTACCTAGCAAGGAGGGAATGTTTATTTTTTACCCAGTAAATGTATCATTGATACCGGAAAAGCACAGATTTGAAGCTCTTGTTTGTTTGCTTGTTCATAAAGTGCTTTATCCGTAGATGGTGTTGTCAGGAAGGCAGGGCTATCTTGGTCTCATTTACTAAACTACTCTTGATGTTTTGCACAGAATAAGAATATTCTTATTTGCATAGAATAAGTCTTCATAAATACTTTTGACTAAACTATCCTCTTACTTGGGGGTAGTTAGTAAAAGAGTTTGAGTCTCAAATCTAGAGTTTTTTCACATTAAGTCCAACTTAAAATTTTTTTTATTAGTTTTTTTCCTCTAGGTCTTAAGCAACCTTAAAAGAATGTGGGAGTTAAAAAGAGAGAATAGGTATAGTCTTCCCATTAGACACCCTTCTTTAGGGAAGTGGCAGAATGTTACAGACTATCTGGGTTCTAACCTCAGTGCTGCCACTTGCTGGTTGTGTGACTTGGGGAAATAAGTCCATCTAACTTTTCTTAGCTTCCAATTCTCATCCTCAAAGTGGACATACTAACAGCACTATGTTTAAAGGATTACTATGACTCATAAAGGAATTAATATTTGTAAAGTGCTTATAATAATGTCCAGCAGTTTTGCTAAATAAATAGGAATATGTATAAATATCATAAGCTTTTGGACTTTAGAAAGTTACACATTATAACACTGAAGCTTCTGATGGAATGATGCTGGTATAACTGAAGTTGTTTTGTTTTGCTAAGTTGCCTCAGTCTTTTTTAATTAATTAAGTCCCAGCTCAACCTTCACTTTTCAGCTGCATGTTTTATCTTCTTCTGAAGTCATTCTCTCTTTCTTATACTTGTTCTAAATGTTTTTTTTGTTTTTTTTTTATGGTACTGGGGTTCCTGGAAGCCCTTCTACCTCTGGGCTACACTCCCAGACCTATTTTTATATTTTTATTTGGAAACAGGGTCTCTTAAGCCAGCAAGGCTGGCTTCGAACCAGCGCAATCCTTCTGTCTCTGCCTTCCAAGCACGGGGATTAAAAGCGTGCGCCACCACACCCGGCTCTAAATGGTTTTTTAAAAAGCAATTTTCCAAGAAATATGTAATGATGAGTTACTTAATATCTTTTCCCTTAGAGCCACACTTTCCCCTCTTTAAATCTCACAGCAAAGATGTTTGTTGACTGGGAGAATTCAGTATTTATTTATAGTCTGTAAACTGGCATAGTTTACTTTTTGTGTGCTTTTTATACAAATGTTTAATAATAGTGTTGACAATTTTTTTTGGGTGTGTGTTGCTTGGAATTGAACCCAGGAGCACTCTACCTCCGAGTTACACCACTTAACCTGATTTCTTTCTTTTAAAACAGGGTCTCAGGCCGGGTGTGGTGGCGCAGGCTTGTAATCCCTGTGCTTGGGAGGCGGAGACAGGAGGATTGTGTGGGTTCGAAGCCAGCTTTGCTGGCTTAAGAGACCCTGTTTCCAAATAAAAAATGTATAAAATAGGTCTGAAAGTGTAGCCCGGAGGTAGAAGGGTTCCAGGAACCCCAGTACCACCAATAATATTAATAATAAATAAAACAGGGCCTCCTTAAGTTGTGGAGGACCTCACTAAGTAGCTGAGTCTGGCTGTGAACCTGTGATTCTCCTGTCTCAGCTTCCCAAGTACTTGGAGTACAAGCGTGGGCCACCATGCCTGGCAGTATTGGCTATTTTTAAAGGGCATATTATGTGCTTTTACAAACGTCATCTCATCTAATCTTTAAAACAAGTACCTAGAGGATAGACATTGCCCTCTTAGGAAATTGAAGTTTGAGAGGGTAACTTCCCCAAGTGACATGTGAAGTTAAGGTTGGACCCATTGTTTGAACTTTTGACTCCCCAAGTTCTTGACACGTTGGTGCAACTTCTTGTCTTTCCATGTAGATACTCAGATTTAGAATATTAATAGCTGGGGGACAGGTTTTACAGCTATGAAGCAGAATCTGTATAGAGGACTTTGATGTCCAAAGCACAACTGGCACTTGACATATATGATGTTAGAGAGGGGAGAGGTTTTAATTATAGCCATGATACTGATTTTGATGGCAGAAGACTACCTGATTTTCATTAAAGACGTTTTTTTTAGCTAGATGAATTCAGCATGTTCATATATGACAAATATACGCTACACTGGAACACTATTTTGTGCTGTTTTAACAATTTCTTTTGTACTAGGGATTGAACACAGAGGCATTCTACCTCTGAGTTATACTTTCAGCCTTTAAGAGAAAAAAAATTTTTATTTTGGAAATAAGGTCTTGCTAGGTTGCCGAGACAGTAGTCTTTAACATGTGATCCTCCTGTCTCAGCTTCCCAAGTACTAGAATTACAGGCATCTGCCACCACACACAACTTATTGGACGTTTTGATCTGTTTGCTTTGTTTTGCTTTGCTTTTATATGTTGTCCTAAGTCCAGATGCAGATATAGGTCATCTTACATGCCGTTTTTGTCCCATATATTAAATTAAAGCTACTAACAATGAACTTTGCAAAGCTGATTTGTTTGTCCTAGTACATGCTTTTTCTAATATTAACTTTTTCTTTGTTACATTTAGTTTAAGGTACATTGTGGTTGTGATAGTGACATTAAATTTAGGCTCTGGTATCTTAATCCTTATAGACACTCCATATCTTCTATCTCTATATGCTTGTTCATGTAATTTTAAAATTAAATGCAGATACTAGAGTCAACTAAAATTTGGAATTTTATCTTTTCCCTCAAAGTAGAATAATTTAATAAACAATTTTAACCTTATTTTTTCTATTTTTAACTATAGTACCAGAAGAAAACATTGCAACCATGAAGTATGGAGCCCAGGTTGTAAAAGGGGAGTTGAAGTCTGCCTTATTAGATGGTGACACACAGAATTATGATTTGGATCATGGATTTTCTAGACATCCAATTGATGATGACTGCCGTTCAGGCATTGAGATTAAGTTAGGTCAGCCGTCCATTATCAATCACATACGGCTACTCCTGTGGGACCGAGACAGCCGGTGAGTCATAAGCATGACCTAGAGGGAAATTGACATTAGGTTTGATGGACATAACTTTGTGGTCAGCTACTTTGCTTCTACAGATTGTGTGTGTGAGTGATCATTGTTTTTTCTCTTGAAAGTTAGTTTTGTAGGAAGAGTTAATGGTTATATTGCTTTAAAAACCACATTTTCCTACATATAAAAGTTTTGGATACATGTATATTGTAGATAATATAAAAAAGCAAATAGAAGAAATTAAAAATTGAGGGTTATTGTACTGTCCAGAATTAAACTATGTATGTATGTATGTATGTATGTATGTATGTATGTATGCATGCATGCATGCATTTATGGTTTTTGGAATTGAACCCAAGGACATTCCACCTCCAAGCTACACCCCAGCCCTTTTGGTTTTTGCTTTGAAACAGGGTCTCCCTTGGTTGCTGCGAGTCTCTACGTTGCCAAGCCTCTCTTCAGAACTTTGAGCTTCCTTGTATCTCAGTCTGCTAAGTACTGGGATTGCAGGTGTGCCGTACCACACGTGGCTAAACTTGGTATGTAGTTAACTAGTGTTTTTTAAAATTATGCAGACATACAAATGAACTCATGCACATATCAAACAGAAACCTGCATGTAGTTTTACAAAATAAAGATAAGATATACAAAAGATAACTTCACCTTGAGTGAAGTTATCCACTCTACCCATTTAAAATATTCCTTGAAGCTGGGTGTGGTGGCGCACGCTGGTAATCCCTGTGCTTGGGAGGCTGAGACAGGAGGATCACGAAGATTCGAAGCCAGCCTCAGCTACTTAGTGAGGCTCTCAGCAACTTCAGTGAGACCCTGTTTCCAAATAAAAAATATAAAATGGGTCTGGGAGTATAGCCCGGAGGTAGAAAGCCTCTGGGTTCCACCTCCAGTACCACCAAAAAAAAAAAAAAAAAAAAGAGAGAGAAAGATAGAATGTCCCTGGGTTCCATCCCTGGTAACACACACACACACACACACACACATTCCTTGATTGCTAGGCGTGGTGGCGCACGCTTGTAATCCCAGCATTCAGGAGGCTGAGACCAGAGGATCGCGGTTCGCAGACAGCCTCAGCTACTTAGTGAGGCCCTCTGCAATTTAGTGAGACCCTGTTTCAAGATACAGAATAAAAAATAGGGCTGGGGTTGTAACTCAGAGGTGGAATGCCCCTGGGTTCCATCCCCAGTACAAAAACAAACAAAAATTCCTCTAGCAGCGTGTGGTGGTACACGCTTGTAATCCCAGCATTTGGGAAGCTGAGACAGGATGATTGTGGTTTGCGGCCAGCCTCAACTACTTAGTGAGGTCCTTTGCAACTCAGTGAGAGAGACCCTATTTCAAAATAAAGAGTAAAAAATAGGGCTGGGAGGTATAGCTCAGAGATATAGTGCCCTTGGGTTCCATCCCCAGTACCACAGGGGGGAAAAAAAAATCCTGTAAAATGTTACTTTTAACAGTTGTCTGGTATCTCACCTTGTAGGTTAACATTACATAATTCCTTACTCTGTGTGTGTGTGTGTGTGTGTGTGTGTGTGTGTGTGTGTGTGTGTGTGTGTGTGTGCGTGCGCGTACACACTAGGTATTGAATGCAGGGATGTTCTACATCTGAGGTACACCTCAGTCTGTTTGAATTTTTATTTTGAAACAGGGTTTTATTAAGTTGCAAAGGTCCTCACTACGCTCTTGAGGCCGGCTGTTAACCTGCAGGATCCTTCTGTCTCAGCCTCCCAAATACTGGAATTACAGGCATGTGCCATCATGCCTGGCTATCAACTTTTCAAATGCATTTTGCCCTATGGATGAAGAAAGAAATAGAGTGTAGATAAATATCACCCTCAAAGTAAAGGAAATTTGTAAAAAAATATTAGGTGATCTCCATTCTGAGAATTCATTGTTCTTAGTGGCTTCAGGATTTTGTGTGCCTTTCAGCCATGGTGATGAGGGATGTATGAGAGAGGCTTTGAGGTGAGAGTCAGATTTTCCATGAGTGTGGGTTTCAAGGTCTTCAGGTTCTCACTTTTTCTAAAATTAATAATATATTTCCTGACATGTATCTTGGTGGATATAATTTGATATTTAATCAACAAATTGGAGCTAATTCATCATTCATTCCCAAGCATCTGTTTAATAATAACAGTGCAAAAATAATATTTATATATTACTTTAATTACTTTTATATGGTAGGCACTGGTCTGAAAGCTTCATATATTTTACTCATCTAATTAATAATAAAGTTAACATAAAATAATTAAAGCTTAGGATATTTGAAACTGAGAGTGGTTATCATTGTTTCCATGATATTAGATATTTATAGGATACTTTGTTTTAGTATCTGTATTACATTCACAGGGGGCTTTACCATGTAAGTATTTTTTTCTTATAGAAGTTGTTGTAATTCTAAGCAAAGATGAAAAATTCAGAATCATAGGCCAAAAGGATTTTGACATGTTGTAAAATTATATCCTGCATTACTGATAACCCAGAGAGGTTCAATAAAAGGTTATAACCAGTTTGAGACTGAGCAATAAAATGAATTGGAGTTGAGGGGACAGCAGAAAATGAGGGGATGACACAAAACAAGCTGACCTTTTCTGGTCACAACTGTGGGTTGCAGGCTGACATTTATGGTCACCTAAATCTTTTGAGATTGTTCCTGTTGATATTACAGTAAAAGTAATAACTGCATCTCAGATTTAAATTTGCCTTATGACATGGGAATATACATTTGTTCAGAATGGGACCAGCATGTAATGGCCCATGGTAGCTGACTAGGAGAGGATGATAGGCTGTTTTCATTACTGCCAGGTTATTAGCTTGCAAGTTTTAAGTTGTACCCAAAAGAAACACATTATCTTTTCACCTATATCATATATTTTTGTGCAGGCTGCTTGTATATGTGGCATAGTAGGCTTTCCTTCTGAGCGGGAAGGGCTGAATATCCAGGCTGGAGACCAAAGACGGAGAAGGAATACCTCTCACTTCTCAGTTTTCTGTTCCCTCTCCCCTAATCCTTTCTTCTTCTTCTTCTCTCCCTCTAGTAATCTGCTAATATAGTATGGCCAAGGCACCCTGGCCTTGCTCAAAAAGGAAAAAAATAAATGCCTTACATGCCTGATAGTTGTCAAGCTATGGTCCTTGTTCTTAAGCAATTTATAATTTGATAAGGCAGACAGATAAGCTGAGAGATAATTTCAATATATTGTGAATGCTATAGTAGAGGGATATAAACATCTTTCAGTCTTATCAGAATTTGTATAGAAAGTGTAATTAGTGAATTCTATACTTTCTGGTACTTTTGATATTTTATTTAAATATAGTTTTGTATTGTTATTTTAATATACTTTTTTCTGCCTTTTTTCTTTTGATTCATAGATCTTATTCCTACTTTATTGAAGTGTCAATGGATGAACTTGACTGGATCAGAGTGATAGATCATTCACAATATTTGTGTCGTTCTTGGCAAAAATTGTATTTTCCAGCCCGTGTCTGCAGGTTAGTTCTCATGGTTAATAAATGATTTTGATTTTGACTTAATGAGATTTGGAATTTAGGGAGATTGTATTTTTCTGTCTTGTGGAAGGAGTTTTCAGGCTATCAACTACCAAACACGGTCTGAAGTAGGGTCTTACTGTGTTGCTTAGGGTCTCACTATGTTGTTGAGGCTGGCTGTGAACCTGTGTGATACCTCCTGACTCAGCCTCCCAGGTACTGGGATTATAAATGTGTACCACCATGCCTGGGAATTAAGGTGTTTTTGAATATTGGCCATTTTTTAAAAGCCCATTTTTGTCTTCTGTATATTTTTCTACTGGTAGATTTTTTTTTTTTTTTTTTTTTTTTTGTGGGTCTGGGGATGGATCCCAGGGGCATTCTATCTTTGAGCTACACCCCCTGCCCTACTTTTTATTCTTTATTTTGAAACTGGGTCTCACTGAGTTGCAGAGCCTCACTAAGTAGCTGAGGCTGTCTACGAACCGCGATCCTCCGGGTCTCAGCCTCCCGAATGCTGGGATTACAAGCGTGTGCCACCACGCCTGGCTTGGTAGATTCTTTTTTGGCTTGGAGCACTATATGTTGATAGATTGATGTGTGTGTGTGTGTGTGTGTGTGTGTGTGTGTGTGTGTGTGTGTGTTTATAGAAATATATACTGATATTAGTCAGGCATAGTGGCGCAGGCTTGTAATCCCAGTACTTGGGAGGTTTAAGACAGGATCACAGGTTCTTGGCCAGCCCCACATACTTAGTGAAACCCTGTTTTAAATAAAAGGCCTGAGAGTGTAGCATGGAGGTAGAATGCCCCTAGGTTCAATCTCCAGTACCGAAAACACACACACACACACACACACACACACACACACACACACACACACAATCTTTTTGCCAAAAATGTATTCTGTAATTTATTAATTTTTAGTGTTATATTTGTACTTTTTGCCATATAGAATTTTACTTTTTAAAAAATGTAGGCAAGCTGGTCGTGGTGGTGCACGCTTGTAATCCCCGTGCTTGGGAGACAGAAACAGGAGGATCTCACAGGTTTGAAGCCAGCTGCACTGGCTTAAGAGACCCTGTTTCTAAAATTAAATAGGTCTGGGAGTGTAGCTCCGAGGTAGAAGGGCTTCCAGGAACCCCAGTACCACCAAAAAAAAAAAAAAAAAAAAAAAAGTGTTAACTCATTTCAGTATTAAAGAATGCTGTATTTTTTATGTATTTTTTCTTCTACTTAAAATTTTTTATAATCTATTCAGTTCAGCTAGAGTGTTTTTTAAATATATTTTAAGGTAGGGCTATTCAGTTGACAGATCATTTATTTAATAGTGACTTTGTTCCACACTACTCTGAATGGCCATGTTTATCTTGTACTAAATTCTAGTGTATACCTTACTTTGTTTCATTGATTTCTTTGACCTTTGCTGAATGTTTTAATTATTGTAGTTTCCCTTTCCTCCCTTCCTCTCATTTTTTAGAATGAGAAATTATAATGTGTCAGAAAAAAGGTCATTAGAGAGCATCTACCAGCATGTCTTCTAGTCTTCGGGGGTCACAATAGAAGCCACAAAAGATGATAAACATCTCACTAGAATGATTGCAACAGGAAATTTAGATATATTTCACCAGCTAAAGAAATAGATTTCTCTTCATTTATTCATTTGTTTATTTTCTTCATCACTTACTCATTCAACAAATAAGCACCTAACTTTTGAGCTACATATAGTGTTTGATGCTGAGGCTACAACATTGAATAAACTGCCAGGGTTTCAACTCTCATAGAATTTGGAAGGACCAGATACAAAAAATTATAAAAACATATCAGATTATTTTTTTCAGAAAGGCATAAACATTTTATTTTATACTCATTATATTTTATTTATTTTGACTGTGCATATTTCTTAATAAACATTTATTGGTGCATTCTAATTATATATCATAGTGAGATTCAGTGTGATACAGCATACTTGCACATAGCATTTGGTATGATTACCCTGGCTCCCCCACCCCTCCCCATGTATGTTAGTAAGATCAGTAGTGATACTTTCATATAGTGATACTTTGAAGGTAGCATTGTTTTAACTGTTTCCTTCATCAAGCCTTTTTATCATTCCTACCTTCTTTCCCCAGTCCTCTTTCATGATTCTGCTGGTCTCTTTCTTCATTTGTCTGAAGTGCCATTTGTTTTCTATTTTTTTTCTAGGTTCCACATATGCGAGACAGCATATAACCCTTGACTTTCTGATCTCACTTAGCATTATATGCTCTAGTTTCATTCATTTTCCTGCAAATGACATAAATTGTTTATTCCACTGTACATATTCTTTTATTTTTATTTTTATATTTTTTGTGGTACTGGGGATTGAAACTAGGGTCATTCTACCTCTGAGATACACACCCAGTCCTATTTATTTATTTATTTATTTATTTATTTATTTATTTATTTATTTATTTACTTGTGATAATGGGGGTGGAACCCAGGGGCTTTTCCACCTCCGAGATGTACTCCCAGACCTATTTTATACTTTTTTTTGGATAGAGGGTCTCACTACATTGCTGAGAGGCTCACTAAGTAGTTGAGGCTGACTTTGAACCTGTACGATCTTCCTATCTCAGCCTCCCAAGCTCTAGGATTACAAGTGTGCACCACCACGCCTGGGTGTTACTCTTTATTTTGAAACAGGGTCTCACTGTGTTGTGGAGTGCCTCACTAAGTAGCTGAGGCTGGTTGTGAACATGTAATCCTCCTGTCTCAGCCTCCTAAGTACTAAGATTACAAGTGTAATCCACCACACCCAGGTTCCAGAGTGTGTGTGTGTGTGTGTGTGTGTGTGTGTGTGTGTGCGTGCGCACGCGCACGCCATTTTCTGCTGCAGGTGGCACAATACCTTCATTGTAAGTTACACTACAGAGCTCTAGTAAAATAAAACAAAACAGCATGGTATTGGCACAAAACAGACACAAATCATTGGAATAGAATAGATGATATAGAGGCAAATCCTCACATTTATTTAAAAATTTTTTTTTATTTTTGTTTTTGTGTTACGGGGATGGAACCCAGAGGCTTTCTACCTCCAGGCTATACTCCCAGACCTATTTTATATTTTATTTGGAAACAGGGTCTCATTAAGTTTCTAAGAGCTTCATTAAGTACCGAAGCTGGTTTTGTCTTTTTGTTTTTGTTTTTTGTTTTTTGTTTTTTTTGGTAGTACTTGGGGTTCCTGGAAACCCTTTTACCTCCGGGCTACACTCCCAGACCTATTTTTATACTTTTTTATTTGGAAACAGGGTCTCTTAAACCAGAGAGGCTGGCTTTGAACCAGTGCGATCCTCCTGTCTATGCCTCCCAAGCGTGGAGATTACAAGCGTGCACCACCACGCCCAACTTGTTTTTGTGTTTTTTTAATTTTGGGTCTGGGGATGGAACCCAGGGGCATTTGACCTCTGAGCTGTACCACTTGCCCTATTTTTTTTAAAAAAAAAACTTTTATTGGTGCATTGTAATCATTTCATCACATTGGAATACAAGACTTGAGAGGATATACAAGCACATATCATCCAGTTAGCCCTCATCCAATCCCCATCCCATTCCCTCCCCCTCCCTCGATCCCATGCTTGATTGGTGATTATCTTTTATACATCTGTTTACGTACCTCATGAGTTTTAAAGAGGTTCCATCCTCCCCCATCCCATCCCCTCTGATTGGTCACCTTAATTGCTTCTCTATAGGGCCCTTTCTACAGCTACATCCTTTTGCCCCTTTCCTCTTAGTTTTTGCTAATTAGGGGAAGCATATGGTTTTTATTTTCTGTGATATTTCTCTGTGCATGCTGCATTGCAAGTTCCGATTCCATTCTTGATGGCCCCAGTAGTGGCTTAGCCACCCCGAGGACTCTGATCCCGACTTCGCTGGCTCCAGCACCGGCCTTGCCTCATGGGAGGCCCCAATCCTGGCCTCGCTGGCCCCCACACCGGCCTAACTCCTCGGCAGGCTCTTATCCTGGCCACGGAGGCCCCAGCACCAGCCTTGCTTCATGTCAGGCTCTGATTCCAGCCTCGCTGGCCCCAGCACCATCCTAACCCCTTGGCAGGCTCCGATCCCGGCCTCGGAGGCCCCAGCACCGGCCTTGCCTCATGGCAGGCTCCGATCCTGGCTTCGCTGGCCCTGGAACCAGCCTAACCCATCGGCAGGCTCCAATCACGGTCTTGGAAGCCTCAGTAGCAGCCTTGCCTCACGGTAGGCTCCAATCCTGGCCTCGCTGGCCCTGGCACCGGCCTAATTCATCAGCAGGCTCCGATCCCGGCCTTGGAGGCCCCAGCACCTGCCTTGCCTCGTGGCGGGCTCCGATCCCGGCCTTGGTGGCCCCAGCACCGTCCTAACCCCTTGGCAGGCCCTGATCCCGGACTTGGAGGCCCCAGCACCGGCCTTGCCTCATGGCAGGCTCCGATCCCAGCCTCTCTGGCCCCAGCACCATCCTAAACCCTTGGCAGGCTCCGATCCCGTCCTCGGAGGCCCCAGCACTGGCCAAACCCCTCGGCAGGCTCCGATCCCAGCCTCGGAGGCCCCAGCACCGGCCTTGCCTCATGGCAGGCTCTGATCCTGGCTTCGCTGGCCCTGGAACCAGCCTAACCCATCGGCAGGCTCTGATCCTGGCCTCCCTGGCCCCAGCACTGCCCTGCCCTATTTTTTATTCTTTATTTTGAAACCGGGTCTCACTGAGTTGCAGAGGGCCTCACTAAGTAGCTGAGACTGTCCTCGAACAGCGATCCTCCGGTCTCAGCCCCCCGAATGCTGGGATTACAAGCATGCGCCACCATGCCCAGCTTCCGAGGCTGGTTTTGAACCTGTATTATCCTCCTGTCTCAGCTTTCCAAGTACTGGGATTACAAGCGTCTGCCACCATGCTTGGCTAAATCCTCACATTTATAACCAGTTGATTTTTTTGACAAAGAAGCCAAAACATATGTTGGAGAAAAGATAGCTTTTTCAACAAATGATGCTAGGGAAATTGGATATCCACATGTAGAAGAATGAAATTAGGCCCCTATGTTTCACCTAGAGTCAACTCAAGGTGGATTAAAGACCTAGCAGTGAGACCAGAGACTTTGTAATTACTAGACAAAAACATTGGACCAGTAGAAACTTTCTCAATAAGATCCTCAGAGTTCAGAAACTAAAACTGAGAATCAATAAATGGGATAGAACCAATTTGAAAAAGCTTCTGCATAGCAAAAATAACAAGAGTCTGTAGGTAGCCTACATAATAGGAAATCTTTGTCAGCCTCTCCTATGATTGAGGACTAATGTCTAGAATATACAAAGAACTTAAAAAACCTAACACCAAAACACTCAAGTAACCCAATTAAAGAACGGGCAGTTAACTGGAAGAAATACTCCTCAAAAGAAAAAATACACTGGGCGTGGTGGTGCATGCTTGTAATCCCCGCACTTGGGAGGCAGAGACATGAGGATCACGCAGGTTCGAAGCCAGCCTTGCTGGCTTAAGAAACCCTGTTTCTAAATAAAAGTATAAATAGGTCTGGGAGTGTAGACTGGCGGTAGAAGGGTTTCCAGTACCACCCCCCCCCAAAAAAAAAAAAAAAGAGAGAGAGAGGGAGAGAGAAAAGAAAAAATACAAATGGCCAATATGAGAAAATGTTCAACATCATTAGTAATCAGAGAAATGCAAATCAGAACTAAAAAAACTACCCCGAGATTCCATCTAATTCTAGTTAGAATGGCAATCATCAAGAATGCAAACAATAATAAATGCTGGTGAAGAATGTGGGAAAATAGGAACTGTTTTACATTGTTGGTAGGAGTGTGTAAATTAGTACAGCTACTGTAGAGATCAATATGGAGGTTCCTCAGAAAACTAGGAATAGAATCACTGTATAAGTCGGCTATACTATTCCTTGCTCTATTTCTAAAATAATTAAAGCCACAATGTTAGAGTGGTATATGCATACTCATCATAACCAAATATGGAAACAACCTAGGTGTTCATGAGCAGATCAGTGGAGAAATTGTGGTATATCTAATGCACATCAGGCAATTATAAGTGCTATAAAGATGACACCGTGATAGTGACTGGGGTCAGGGAAAACCAGAGAGGGGAGGTAGGTGTTGTAATCCAAGATGAAGGAAGTGACATTTTCTGGTTATTGTTTTAGACATTGAGGGTTTCTTTGGTGTATATACTGAATGATATTCAGTATAGTTGGTCTACTTGTAGGAGGCCTCATTAGACAAATACTGAAACCCTACTGGATTTTGGTATAAGATACTTTAATCTGTTTTATTGCTACCATACATTCCAGGTCCCCCTCATCCCTGCTGTCATTAGATGCAGCATAATTTTTCTACCCACTCATTCTCATTAGATTATAGAACCTACATTGTGCTATAGATCTAGGAGACATGAGACAAATTAGAAAATAAGCACTGCTATTTATGGAAGCATTCTCTCCTTCCATATTTAAACAGGGTATGAAAGCATGCATCTTCTTTCTTTCCTCTTTTGTTCTTCCCTTACCCCCTAATGGGTCTTGATATATTTATTTACTTTTAAAGGCACATACTTTTACATTATTCAGTGGTTCATAGGGAGGCTTTAGAGTCCTAGCAAGAATTATGCTGAGCCTTTACTTTATGTGTTTGGAGAATTTCATGATTCAAGAAATGCCTTAGTCAGATGGAAAAGAAGTGGGGATAGTTTCACTTAAAAATAATTGTTTTATTTCATGCCTAGTTTGAATTGTTCCTCTACTACAATTTGTATGTCATAATTGAACTAACATAAAACAACCCTGTATACAAAGGAAAATTTTCTTCTAAGAATGACCAATTTACATGATGTATATTAACAAACATATCAAAGTCAGTCACTAAGCCAAACATGAGAAGGACGGGGGTGGGAGGAAATGGGGCGGTAATTGGTTAAGGGCTAATTGGGTGATGTGTACATGTGTGCCTATACCATCTTGTACTCCACTAAGATGTATGACTACAATGCACCATTAAAAAATAAAAAAAAGAGAATGCATAGCAAAATGTAGCCACATGGTGTCACTAAATTATAACAATTTTACTTAGAGCCACAGAGATTTTGAAGTTACTTTTTATAAAACCAGATTTAAATATAAATTGTGAAGTCTGTGGTTTGTGAAATAACATGTGAAACCATTTTGTACTATTTAAATCTTTCTACTGATGTGGAGTTTAATTGTGCCCAGGTCTGTAGATGTTCATTCAGGTGCTGGCTAGCTCTTGGGTCATCATCTGCAAAGCATAGGAGATATGTGGGCTTCTCTAGTATAGTTATTCAGTATTATATAAATAAAGTTAAAAAAAATCTGCTTTTGAAATTTTAAAATAAATAGAGTGTCTTAAAGGAGCTAGATGCACTAAATAATTATGAGGAATCAGAAAACAGGAAAAAGGGAATGAGGATAAAGAGAGACCGGTGTTATAGGACTTCAGGGACGAATAGGAAGAGGGTAGCCTAGCACTTACGTAGCATTTGCTATACGCCAGACATATAGCATTACCTTATGTGAGCCTCACAGTATCCTTATGAGAGAAAAAAACACTGCCTTAATTATGCAAATGAAGAAACTGAGCCTTAGAGAAGCCAACTTATAACCAAATCTTCCTGACTTTATAGTCTTACACTGCTGCTGCTGTGTGTGAGGTAAGGAAATGGCTCTGCTCGGCTGGGGATGTAGCTTCAAGATAAGAGCCTTTGTGTGTGCAAGGCCCTGGGTTCAATCCTTAGCACCAAATAAATGTGGATGGATGGATGGATGGATGGATGGATGGATGGATGGATGGATGGACAAATCAATGAAGGAGGGAGGGAGAAATTGGTCTTTTTAGAGTAGTAGGAGATAGAGAGCTGGAAGAAAATCTTGTTGCATCTCTAGGAGGAATCATTTCTGGGAATACTGTAAGAGAGGGTCCACTGTGACCAAACTCTGGTAGTGCTGGTTATAACCACTCAGACTACAAGCACACATATACTAATAATGATGATGAACAGTTGGGGAAGTTTTCTTGTTTCACAAATGCCCCAAAGGGAGTGTGGCAGTCCTTTATCTAGGCAGGTTTTGCCAGTTTGTCAATAGACCTTTGAATTTTCCTGCCCCTTAGTACCCCTTGAGATCATTTTAGACTTTATTATAGAGAAAACTTAGTGTTCTTAATCCTGGTTTGTTTTGCTTCAGTTGTGTTTAGAAGCAAATTCTTTGTATTATGAAATTTCTCTTTACAAGATCCCTTCATGTCTTGAATTGCTTGTTGAGAAATTATTTATTTTTACCAAGAAACCTCTCATGGGGAGGGTGAAAGCCCACTACAAAAATGAAACAAACAGAAAACTCACTGTGCTTTATATTCAGTGAGACCTTTGAGAAATGGCTGTTTGTGCATAAGTTATTCAGTTGAAACCATTTTTTTTTGTTTTGTTTGAAGTATAATAACAAGTTGAGCTCCTTTTGTGTGTAGTGGGGTATTGGAACATGAGAAAATAGAATAGGATTGTCCTTTTCCTTATGCATTTTGTCTTATAATTTTAAGATACAAATTAGTATCTTAATAAGCTTGTAGTATGAGATGATATTAAAGCCACTAATAACCTGTTATTATTCCCACAAATAACTGTTTTCTGATTTTCATTCTGCAAGATTAAGAACTATATTTAGTTCTTCTACCAGTTGCTTCCCAAGCAGTTTGATCCAGGATTAAGTTCAGAGAGCACCTCTCTAGTGACACATCAAACTTTTTTTTTCTTATGCTTTTCCCCCTCAATATCATTTTATTATTGATAAGATTTATTTATTCAGACATTTCCTGGCAGACATTTATTTATTGAATAGTTACATACTGCAGGCACCTACTTTAGGTGTCAGGGTACAGTTGCTGCTCTCAAGAATTTCATGGTATAGTGGGGATGTCTACTTTCTAAAAGTTGATAAACTGTGATAGGTACAATTATAAAGAGATGGATAGGGTTCCTGGACCTTGATATATATTTCTTTGGTAGTAGTTGCTCATCAGATATCTTGTTGAATCTCTGTAGCCTTCTAACATATCTGAATATAGTTTACATGGGTAATAACTTTTCTAGAACAAAATTCTTTTAACACTATTTTTCCAGTGTTAGAAGGAGATACTAGGAAACAAGATTTTGTAATATTTCACTGCACAGAAATACATTTAAAGAGAACTGTGCATACGAGTCCCTTGGTTAATAATACCATCAGTGCTTTTTTCCATGCCCATTATACATGGTACAAGACCCCTAGATCAGGGTGATCTCTGTGGATACAAGGTTAGCTCAGGGGAGAGTGGACTAGCAGTAAAACCAGATTGCTTGTCAACTGCCAGAAATTCTGGGCATAGAGCCAGGCCTGATTCACCTTCTAAAAATTCATCTCCCAGTATGAAAATAGAGGCCTCGATCCCTGAAAGAAGTGGTGGTGACATGAGCACTTGACTTCCTTCAGAATGTTTCTTCAGAATGAACACTTCAGAATGTTCTGCTGAAACCAGGGAAGGTGGGGGAAGGTGGTCAGTGGAGACTGATGACTTCATTTTTGAGCTGTAATACTTTCTTTAGCAGCCTTACATAATTATGTTTCAAATTTTAATTGCACAAGTTAATAATTGTATTTTCAAATAATGTGAGTTATACATATGAATATGTGCTGCCTATTAGAAAGCTATAGGTTTAATTTTTAATAGTCATAGAAATTCTGTGTACATTATAAAGCTATTAGGATGTAACAGCTGTTTTAGTTCATTTCACCCTGCAAAAGAAATGTGATGCAGACTAAAATGATCAGTAATTATATATTTTGAAAACTAAACCTCCAGTTATAGAAAGAGCTGATATACACATTAGATACTGATAAAACTACAGTATTCTGTGAGTTTCAAAGTTAGTGTTATCTCTGGTCTAAGACTATGAAAGTGAATCAGTGCCAAAACACATTTTTCTTCCTTTGAAATCCTCTTTTGCAGTGCCTATTGTAATTTTGGGGTTGCAAATAAATAGCAATGAAAAACTGCTTGGTATTTTCCTAAATAAGAAGGAAATTAGAAGGGCTGTTAGAGGGAGCAGGATGTAGAGGGTTTTATTTTATATCTGTTGATCAGTGCCTACCATCTGCCTTCCATTTAATGTTGTAGAAGCATGCATGCATTTCCTTGTCTGAACAGATGATGTGCATAGTTTGTTGAGTTGTGTGTGTATTCTGGATGTGTGTGTGTGTGTATATATATATATATACCTACAGTCCTTAAAATCACACTTGAAGTGCAGAACGGATAATGAGTCTCCATTTTGGGCTAATTTGCATATTAAGTTTTTGTACACTAAACAAAAGACTACAATGACACTGATTTTTTTTTTCTACATTAGAATCAGTACTAACCAGCTGTCAGCAAATATTTTGATTAAACATTTTTCTTTACTGGGGGACTTGGGGCACGTTTTTGGTATAAACATATTGTTCTCTGATTTCAAGAGACACATTTTTAGTGTGATTTCATGGATACATCACACCTGGGTAAGCTGTCAAACACAGAAACAGTTTTCTTTGTAAACTTTCTTTTTACCACTGATTTCTCTGGAGCAAAAATATGCTTAAGAACATTATTCCAGCTCGGATATTTGCTTGTAATAAAGTAGTAAATGTTTAAGCCTGCTTTAAGTGAATTAAAAACTTGAAGATATGAATTCACAAAGTAGATTTTTTCATCAGATTTTTAAAGATTTAATTGTCTTTAATACATTTAATAGGTAACTACAGAAAATTTAAATATTTTGACATATATTCACTATATCTTGTATATTCTAGTTTATTTTATAAGTATATATAAACATGCTGCTTGCAAAAAGGGTAGTTAGGTAATAAATGTTTGCTTGCTTTGTTTGTTTGTTTCTTTTTCTTTCTTTTCTGTGGTGCTGGTGATTGAACCCGGGGGCATTCCACCTCTGAGCTATACTCCCCCAGCCCTATTTTATTTCTATTTTGAAAAAGGGTCTAGCTAGGCTGATGAGAGTATCCCTACTTGCCTATCCTGTCCTTAGACCTATGATCCTCTTGTCTCAGTCTCTCAAGTACTAGGATTATAGGTCTGCGTCACCATGCCTGGCTAGTACATGCTATTTTGAAACTTTGCATATACTTATATTTATTGTGGCTGCCATTCTATGTTAGTACAATAAATCTATCTTTTAAACAATAGGATGGTATTATAAATGTGCTGTTGTTTACCCAACCATCCACCTATTGAGGAATTTTTAGGATTTTTTCATGTTTGCTATTGTAGAACAATGTAGTCTTTGACCACCTATCTTATTGTTTGTAAGCAAGCAAAGTCAGAAGGATTATAATAATATTAAAATGTTAAACAGTGGGCTCATTCCTGTAATCCCAACTACTCAGGGGACTCAGGCAGGAAGACTGCAAGTTCCAGGTCAGCATGCAATAACCTAGCAAGAACTTGTTTCAAAATTAAAAAACAAAAAGGACTGGGGGTATATCTCAGGGGTAGAAAACCCCTGGGTTCAATCCCAAGTATTGAGAAAAAAAAGGGGGGTGGGTGGAAACATATTACTGCCTTCCAAAATCATTAAATCCAAAAGCCTTATTAATGCCTTCCAAAAGCATTGTGCCAGTACATTTCTACTGGTGTAGAGTAGTACCTATCTCACCACATTCTTACCAACAATGGGTATTAATCTTTTTTAATCTTTGTAAAACTGATAGCAAATCAGGGTCTCTTATTTCCTGGTGGGTGAAAACGTAGGAGATTGGTTGGGAGACTTCTGTTGTAGTGCAGAAGAGGCATGGTGGTTGCTTATATAAAGATGATAGCAGTGGAGTTAGAAAATAAGTGGATTTGGGATGTGTTCTTCAGTTTATGAAACTTCTTTTTTTTTGCAGATCTAGGGATGGAACATAGGGGCATTTGACCTCCAAGCTATACCCCCTGCTCTATTTTTTTTAAATTCTTTTTTAAAAAATTTTGAATTTATTGGGGTCCTCACTAAGTAGCTGAGGTGGTTCATGAACCGTGATCCTCCGGTCTTAGCTTCCTGAGTGCTGGATTACAAGCGTGCGCTACCACGCCCAACTCAGTTTATGAAACTTCTAAGGAGTATTGCTAGACATACAGGCTCAGAATTAAAAGAAAAGAAAAGGGAAAAAGAAATCTGGAAACTAGAACTTAAGAGTTGTCTTAGAGGGTGATTCTTGTAGCCATGAGAGTAAAGAGGAAGAAGAAACAAGGAGTCAGACTTGAGTCTGAGGTGCTCTTAAATGTGGTCCAGTAGAAAAAATGTCAAAGTAAACGAGGAAGGAACATCCAGCAAGAGAAAGGCAAGCAGGACAGCATGGTATCAAGAAGGAAAAACAGGCCCGTGATGCCAGATGTTGCTGAAAATCAAGTAGGTAAGGGATTGAAAATGTTCACTGGCCCAGACAACACAGAGTGTGCTCTTCACTTGAGCAGTCGCCTTTTCTCTGATACAGTAGGGTTGGAAGTCAGATTAGAGTGGGGAAAAGAAGTAAATGTATATTTTGTAATAAAATTTAACATGCATGTATACATTGATCTAGCAATCCTCTGTTGGTAAAAATCCATTAAGGGAAAATATGTATGTGAGAATGCTTACTGCAGCATTATTTATAGCATCAAAAACTGATAACTACTGAAATGCCCATCAGTAAGGTAATTAATTAAAATAATTATATCCATGTGAAATTCTAGAGGGATGTCCATAAAAATTTCTAGTGAACAATATAGTAGTACTAATTATGATACTTTTGTCAATAAATATCCTTATAATGAGTATGTAAATGTCTGCATAAATTTATACAAGCATAGAGAATGGTGTAAAGGCTGCGCACTAAACTTTAATATTGAAAACTTAAGGAAATAAGGATGGATTAAGCAAAGGAGGAAAGATAGTATTAGAGTTTTGTTTGTTTTTTGTTATACTTGTTATAACATGATTTTTTTTTTAACTTAAAAGAATTGAATTTTAGGGCGTCTTTTTTTTTTTTGTTGTTGGTCTTTTTGGAATAGAGGATTAAACCCAGAGCCCCACACCTGCCACTGAGCTACATCCTGGCCCCAAAGAGTTGAATTTTAAAAATGTTCTCGAAGGCTAGGAAATAAAAAAAGAAAATATCAATAACCTTTTGAGAAACTTTGCTGTGAATGTGAATAATGATGAAAGGATAGAAGCTAGAAACGTCTGTGTTTGTAAAAACTAGAGGTACTATGTTCTAATGCTAATTAAAAGGATCCAGGATAGTGCATGCCAGTAATCCTAGTACTTGGGAGGCCGAAAGAGGTGGATCACAGGTTCAAGGCCAGCTTGGGCAACTTAGTGTTGAGACCTTGTTTCAAAATAAGTAAATAAATAAAATAAAAAGAACTGAGAATGCAGCTCAGTGGTATAATACCCCTGGGTTCAATCCCCCCAGAACCACCACCACCACCAAAAGCAAAACCAACAAACAAACAGGATCCAGGAGGGAGAGGTCAAAGAGACAGAAAGACAGCCATTGGAATAAGAGACACCTTCATCTTTTGGAACAGAAAGAGAGGACAAATATGATTACAGATTACAAGGGTCTATGAGATGGCTTCTGTTTTCTTTAAGACATATGAAATAGCCATCAGTTGAGAGTGACAGAGATTGTAGGTCAGAGTAGAGTGGAGAACGGATTGGAGGTTAGGGTAATGTGGAGAAAGTACTGGAGGGTTAGGATAGAGAAAGAATTGGAGGTTAGGATAGAGTGGAGATCCTGGATCCTATTTGATTGTTGTTGCAGATAGTGGAGAGTGAGTTTCCTAGGGAAACTCTAGAATGCCAAGCAGGGTTGGCTGTCCATGTGAGATTGGTAAGCATAGATTTATTGTGATCGCATTTGCCTTGTGTGAGTTTCTCCAGTAAAATCCAGCTGTTCCAGTTATTGTTCAAAGAAGTAGGTGCTGTGGATCAGCTGGGGTTAGAGTTAGACTAGTCCAGTGTAATAGAAGGTAGAAAATGCAAAAAAGTGTAGAGTATCTCAGAGACTCAAAAAGCAAACTCTAGAAATAATTGCTGCTTGCTGGGGCTGTAATTCTAACCCAAGGTCCTTATTCTTGCCTTCTGATTTTGTTGTTTCTGTTGGCACACCATTGCCTGTGCTGCCACTACCAGTGTCAATTGCACAGGAAGAACAGCTCTGTTGACAATTGCTGTTATGAACAAGGCATTTTTTTTGTAGCTATTGAAAACAAAGATCTTGAGAGTTACCTTTAAGTGTATAACTCATATATTTGCCCAAAATCTGGAAAGGATCCAGCCTAAGAAAGAGTAGCAGGTTTAATTGAAACTGAATACATGTCCCATATGATGCTCATTGCCTTTGTTCATATTATACCTGGAAGGATGATAGGCATATAAGCTTTTTAATTTTTTGATTTATTGAGAGATTATCTTGAACATTGTCATTGAACAGTGCTCATTATTTGACTATTATATCATTGATATCAGTGTGTCATTTATGTTCTTACCTAGAGAAAACATGGCAAGTAGATATGGCATTTTTGGACCAGACCTTCAGGATATATTTTATTGCTGTCATATGTGTTTTAAAATAAACCCTACAGAATCTGGGTCTGAAGGAGTCTGACTCAAATCTTGACTGTTGGAGGTTTGGGGCTTGTTTTTTTTTTTTTTTTTTTTTTTTTTTACTACAAATTGTTGATATCTTAGTTTTGAAATTTCATTATCTGTGGGATATAGATGCCTATAGCAATAGGTAATTTTATATGTGATTATTTTAAGTTCTTAAAATTACTCTTGATGGTAGGTTTTATTTTCATTTTTCACAGCCTGGAGGTAGGTATTATTGTCCGACTATTTGTGTCTTTCACAAATGAAGAAACTGAGGCGTGGAGAACATAATGAACTTAGAACCACACAGAACACACAGCTGGGATTGAAGCTCAACTGCCTGGCTCTAAAGATCTTTTTCAGAAACATACAGTGCTATCTTTTTCATCTCTGTTTATCATCCTGTGGCATTATCTTTGTTTTTTTGTGAGGCTTCAAAGATAAAATTGTTTTATTCTGGACTTGAGGATTCTGAAGTAATAACTTTTATTGTAGAATTATTAAATCCCTTTTCTTTCTCCTTTCCAAATGTTTACCCACCTTATAGAAAAGGTAATATCCATGTGCTGTTTTTTTTTTTTTTTTTTTTTTTTTGTGGTACTGGGGTTCCTGGAAACCCTTCTGCCTCTGGGCTACACTCCCAGACACCTATGTTTTATATTTTTATTTGGAAACAGGGTTTCTTAAGCCAGCGAGGCTGGCTTTGAAACTGCCATCCTCCTGTCTCCGCCTCCCAAGCGTGGGGATTACAAGTGTGCACCACCATGCCCGGCTCTTTTAAATTTTCTAAAAGCATTTCAGTAGGTCTGAATTCTGGCAGTTGTCAGATAAACATTTGGATACTTAATAAGTCAGGATTCAAATTTTGCTGATAGGGTAAATGATACCAGATTAAAATAGTTTCCCTTATCAAAGAGTGAGATACATCCTAGGGATTATTTATTTACTCTACTTTTACTATGATAACAAGAAATATACACCGGCAATATTGAAATATAGAATTGAAACGGGGTTTCTTGAGAAGAAACATGGCATTTGCCGGGCGTGGTGGCGCACGCTTGTAATCCCCGCGCTTGGGAGGCGGAGACAGGAGGATCATGCAGGTTCGAAGCCAGCCGCGCACGCTGGCTTAGGAGACCCTGTTTCCAAATAAAAATGTAAAAATAGGTCTGGGAGTGTAGCCCGGAGGTAGAAGGGCTTCCAGGAACCCCAGTACCACCACCAAAAAAAAAAAAAAAAAAAAAAAGAAACATGACATTTTCTTACCAGATTCTTGTCTGTGGTGAGTGAAGAATGACACCCGCAGAGGGCAGGGAGGGGAGTAAGATGTTTACTGGAAACGGCAGGGAATAGGGAAAAGTGGCAGAACACCCCTAAGGGCTGTTGGGACTCTGATGCCCAGCATCTGCCTTCAGGACAATACTTGAGGGTAGCCCAAGCCAAATGCCTTCAGTTGCAAGCTGCTTTCTCCCAAAGTTCACGTGATCTGCCAGAAAAGAATAGGGAAAGTGGCAGGACACCCCTAAGGGCTGTTGGGACTCTGATGATGCCCAGCAGCTGCCTTCAGGTCACTACCCAAGTGTAGCCCAAGCCAAATGCCTTCAGTTGCAAGCTGCTTTCTCCCAAAGTCCGTGCGATCTGCCAGAAAAGAAGTGCAGGTCACCACTAGGGACCCTGGTTGGCCTTGATGTCCAGTGGAGGCCTTCAGGTCGCTACCCGAGTGTAGCCCGGGCCAAGTGCCTTCAGTTGCACCCTGCCTTCTCTCAAAGCCAACGCGACCTGCGAGAGAGAGAAAAGCTCCCCAATGGGGTTAGTTCCCAGAGTGGGTTGGTCTTGGTGACTGGTCTAGGGGTTTATATATCTCTGCATGTCTTCTGTTACTTGGAGTCTGGGAGGCAGTTCTTAAAATTTGCATAGGGTATTTGCATGTCCTTTGAGGGTCTCCTTTCAGTAGAGGTGTCAGGCTTGCTCCAGGGATGTCTCCTGGGTTTGTTGATTAGTAAACAAATGGTTTTGTGAAGCTTTGGTCATTCTTATCTCTGAACCTTGGAAGAGCTGGTCTCTTTTTAGGAGCCTTGGAAGTTAATTAGTATTCTTCGCCCCTCAGGAAATTAAGTTTTTCTACCGAGGCCTCTTCCCTAACTTCCTACTTCCTTTCTACCTCCTCAGAATGTTGGGGTGTGTTTCTAAACTCCTGGGAAACTTTTCTGGTTTAAAAAGAGCATTTGTGTGATATCTGTGACATTTCATATATTGGTACCCTTGTTATCTGAATATTCATTGTCTCATGCCTTGCAGTCTCCAAGGTTACATAGGGAGGCAGAAGTCATCAAAATATAAAAATGTTCACTAATGAACTGTCCATGTGTAAAATTAATTCTCATTTGAACATTTATCCTTGATGAATATTATCCCTTCCCATCTTGTTACTAATAGCATTTCACTGATTGTTGGGAAGTTATAAAAATCAGTGTACTCAATTGCAAAATCAAATGGTGGATTTTGCAAAAATCCAGGAAATAAAGAATTCATGAAATCAAGAAAAGTGGGACTGTAGAACTGTGAGGTTCATGTGCAAAACTAATGGCAAATGAAATTCTGGCAGCGTTAGACCAGTGAACAACCGAAAAAGAGAATTCCCCAAAACGATGGCATGGTGGGCAGTTTGAGAGAAGGATCTACTAAAAAAAGGACTGTTGGTGTCCAGGTATTTTTAAAGGAATATCCTTCACTGTAATTATATTAGAAAGTTGGGAAATCTTAGAAAAAATTATACTGAAATGTTTCTAATGATTACTCATTATTACTATTTTGGTTTGCGCGTAGTTGTATTTGTTACATAGAAGATAAAGTACATGTTCATTTCAAATTTTGATTCAGTTAACTTAATTCTCCACATTCACTGTGAAGTTTTGGTCCCTATTTTAAGTGGCTTTACTTTAAATGTCCATTTTCAGATAAGTATTGGCCTGGAATAATGAGAACTTCCAGTAATAGGTTAGGTACTTGTCTTTATATATTTATATGTCTTTTCTCTCCAGTTTTGCTGATAATGAACAGCAGCAACAAACAATGGCCCAGTTTAGAGGTCGGGGTGACTCATCCTAAGTAAAATGATCTTTAAACCAGTGAGGCAAAGAAACAGAACCTTGAGGAACATAGTCTCTTCCAGAAGACTGGCTGACCAGCAGATTGTATTTTTATCTTGGAGAAAGGATTTTAGGTTACTCATTAAATGAAAAGGCATTATCTAAATAAAGGTTCCCAGTTTGGGGTTGTTTGAGGGGAATATAGCAGCATTGTTTTTGAAGTTTTTGTTTCTATTTGGTATCATTTTCCATAGCTTTGATGTTATTTAGACTCCAAGATGAATAGTTTTGGATATGCCTAATCCATTTGAATAGAAAAACGTGTTTGTAACTTTATCAGGCCTTAATTTGGCCCACTAGTAGATTTGGCAGGCTCACCTGCAACAGCAAGAGTGGAGCTTAATGCACCCTGCTGGCTGCTTTCACTACAGCCAAGATTCTGGGAGCCCATTATTCCTGGAGAATAATTTAATAAATAAAAATCATTAATAAATTAAAAATATTTTTTAAGTCTTAAAAGTCTGGGTTGTATTGATGTTGGAGAATTTAGTGTTTGAAGGGGTTGAAATGTGTGTAAGGAACATGCAGTGGTTGAAACTGTAAATGCATAGTTAATTATGTGACAACTTTCAATAGTATGCAAGACATATTTTTAAAAAATCAGATTGTGTTGTGTGTGTATGTGTGTGTGAGTACACACATGGAAGTAAGTGAATACCTTAAAGCCATTCTCCAAGTAGAGCTAATTTGGTAGGACTCACATTTACATTCATGGCTTCCCTTGAACGTAGGCCAGAATATTCATCTGTGCTATTTAAGTGGCAGTACATTACTTAAGTGTTTGATTTAAAGTACTTGGCATTTCAGTTTATTTGTCTTTAGTTGGAAAAGTTCATCCTTCTAAAAAGAGTAAAATTAGTCATTGTGTTGTTTGTTCTACTTGATCTAGGGACAAAACTCTCACTGGACTTGTGGCGCTTTCTATAGCACCGGTGTGACAGACACATCATGAATCTCTTAATAGTTGTGAGATTGCTTTTCACTGAAAAGTATGACGTGCGAATGACTCCTTTGCTTACATTTTATGGCAAATCATGTAGCTCTTATATCATGCTAACCATAAATCTTTGTTCAAGGATTTTACTCTGAGATTAACTTTCTTAGAAACTGAAAAAGTTCAATACCACATGTTTTCTTTTATTAGTTTGATCACTGTTACGGTTTGAAATGGTAGGGTTCTTTTTCTTATTCAACTGAGGTTGGTTGAATAGAAAAATTAATGGGCAGCTCAGTGCAGCTTTAACAAATCTTTATTACAAAATTAGTAGGAAATAGATCAGTAGGAAATAGAGAAGAGAGAAAAGTAGCATGCTGACCTGCATGCTGGGGAGACCAAAAATGGAACTCCTGGCCCCTTTTAGATTTTGTATTGGTATCTGTCCCATCAGTGTTACCAAGGCAATGGGCTAGTTACTTTTTCCTTAGCCAGGTGGTGCCTCTTTGTCTCTGGACAGTACACTTACCAAGTGCAAGGGTCAAGAATCTACCTGGCCCTCGGGTCTATTGTATTGGGCAGTATTAGTTGCTCATCAACTAGGGTGCTTTGAAGCCACACAGAAAGTTTACCTTTCCTATGCTCTAGCTAGATCCCAGAGGAGAGGAGGTAAACAGAGGCACCGGTTGCCTCTGTTGTAATTTTAGGGCTAATGGCTTCAGTTGACTCTAAGGTTTTTACTATAGATTAATGATTAGGATGAAAGGCAAAGACAGAGAGGAACTCAGCATTATAATCGCTTCCTGCCTGAATGCTTGCACAGCACCTAAGCTCTGACTAGATTTTACATTTTGGAAATTATCAAAGCAGTTTTTCAATACCAGTACATTAATACATTTTGATGCCTCTTCCCAATACTGGTATAATCAAGAATATATTTTCATTGAAATATACCATTTATTTGTTATAAGAAAAATTACATATTGGTATGTATCATTTATTTTTCTCCATTGTAACCTTCATTTATGTAGCTAAAAAGCATAAATACTTTATATAAAGTTATTTAGAAAATTTAAAAATGTATGTATTGAAGCAAGAAGCTCCTTAAGGACAGGCATGTCACATTATTTTAAAATTTTATAAAATTTGTTGAAGACATCTGTAATGATGGTTGCTTTACGTTATATTGGAAAACTGCAAAAATGTTTTATCTCGTTGGTATTGTATTTAGCTAATGCTATGAATAAGAGACACACAGCTTTTAGAACATTTAAGGAAAACTTTCAGTTTACCCTCTCACATTGGTATGGAGGAGGGTAAATATTGAAAGGGAATTATCAAGGAGGGCAGGGGGTGAGAGAGTGAGAAGCCAAGGTGTTTTGAGAGTGTCTTCTGTGCAACACTGCCATCTATATTTCTGCCTTCTATTCTTCCTTCTTTTAGTGCCCACTATTGCCGTTTGCTGCTTCTCCAGGATTGTGCCTTAGATTAGCCAAATTCTCTATTCATTAGGCAGAGCAGTTCTGCTATCTCTATTTCTCAGCTCAAATAAAATTTTTATAAAAACCTACATGGTACTGCCAGAATTTTACCTGATCAGGGGAACTATCCTAAACCACATATTCATTCATTCATTCATTCATTCATTCATTCATTCAACAAACATTTACTTGACACATATTCTCCACAATTTGTCTTCCACAGGCTTGGGATATGGCCCTTGAGGAATTTAGAGAGTCCAGTGGCGTTTACGTGTCCAGAACTCAAATACCCTGAAAAGTGAAGAACAGCCAGTTAACCACTCTTGCGAAGACATTTGGGCTTAGAAAAGCGAAAAATTCTTTTGTAACACATGAAATAGTTTTATGTGTACCATAGATGCAACCAAAATGAAGCAAAGGTGTGACTTGCACCCTAAACAGATCCTTGTCATTTATTTTGTTGTGAAAATAAAAATTTAAAATTTGCATATAGATCTGGGCATGGTAGTACACACATGTATTCCCAGTATATGGGAGGCTGAGACAGGAGGATCACAGGTTTGATTGTAGTCTCAGCAACTTAGTGAGACTCTGTCTCAAAATAAAAAATAAAAAAAATATGGCTTGGGGTATAACTTGGAGGTGCAGTGCCCCTGAGTTCAATCCCCAGTACCAAAAAATATTGTATATGGTTTAATTTTCCATATTGTCTAATCAACAACATTAAATACCAAGCAAAAATCCTTTCCCTTTATATATAATTAATTAATTAATTTACTAAGTTGCTTGAGAAACTTGCTAAATTTCTGAGGCTGTTTTTGAACCTGGGATATTCCTGTTTCAGCCACCAGGCCTGGCTCAGAATAATCGTAATTTGTAGATGGTAATTATAAAGGTGACATCTTACTAAAGAACATGAAGATTAGAAAACAAGCCAATGTAGCAGAGAGTGTTCCTGGCTGAGGGAGTAGCAGCTAGCCCTGAACACAGAGACATGCTTACTCTGCTTTTGGAATAGAAAGATAGCCATGAGGGCTGGAGAAGAAAGTTAGTGTAAGACAGGGTCAGGCAGGAAGGGGGGCTAGATTGCCTAGATTTTGGGTGAGTGAGGAGGGGAGCCAGTGAAGGGCGCTAAGCAGGGAATCCTGTGAGCTTTCTAACTATCTAATGGAGCATAGACTAGGGAGGAGCAAGGATTGACCATTCTAACAATAATTTAGACAAAAGGTGGTGGTAGCTTGGGTGAAGGTAGAAGCAGGGAAGGTAGAAAATAATGCTTTATATTTTGAAATTAGAGCCAGTGTTCTTACCTGATAGCTTTGCTGTTTGGTAAGAAAGGAAGAAAGTAATGAAGGAACACACCAAGGTTTTTGGCTTGAACAACTGAAAAGATGGAAGTGCTGTAGACTGAGATAAAGGCACTGAAGGGTAAGTCGAAGTGGTTTATTTTGAACATTTTTTTTTTTTGAAGATCTAAAGTTTATTAGAAAGATAGAAATACAGAGGATAGGTACAGCTCCATACTAGACTGGCATGGAGGAATGACTCGAATGAGTACACCCTATTTTGAACATTTTAAGTTTTAGATGACTTTTCGATATCCTGGTAGAGATATCGAAGAGACAGTTGGATGTGTATTTGAAATCCAAGGGAGAAAGAAGTCTGAGCTGAATACATGAATGTCGACGTGATCAGCATGTGATCCTTCTGAGAGCCTCGAGACTGGATGAGCACTGGTGTAAGAGGTGGAGGACAGGGGGAAGACTCAGCACCCATGACTGAGAAGGGTACTGGTGAGGCAGGGGCAAAGTGGCTTATTGGGAGCCAAGGAGGGAAATGTTTTCATAGGATGAAGTGGTCCATTGATTGGACTGCCAGGAGGTGTAAGATGAGAACTCAGGACTGACTGTTAGGTTTAGTGATAGGATATCCTGAATACTCTTGAGAAGCAGTTATAGAGGGGAGGTGAAAGAAAAGTCTGATTGGGGGAGGTGCAAAGGAAGGGAGACATTGGGACCAGCATGTGAAGACAACTATTTGCAGCAGGGCAGTGGTGCCCCATTTGCTGAGGCTTAGCTTCATATTCACTTCCAGTATCAACTTCCCCTGGGAAAATTCATTTTGTAGAAGCCTAGTAATTACCATTAAGATTTCTTTTCCTTTCCTGACAGCAATCATTTTGCATTGTTTTCCTGCCTTTACTCTGACAGAACCCAAGTTAGGACCTGTTGAAATCTTCTTTTTTTCTGATTCTCAAATAGGATGCAAAAATACTAAGCCAAGCTTTTTGGCATCCAAGACTTCCAGAGTAGGTTATCAGAGCTCTCAGTTTAGAGACGTGGCATTTCATAAGACCATGGGCAATGCCATATGAACAAAGAGGGTTAGCAAATATTGAGTGTTCCTTCTGTGCCAGCACCACATTGGTGTTTTATCTCCATTATCCATTTCACCATAATAGCTGCTTGAGGTGATAGAGCTTTATAAAGAGAAAAACAGTAGAGAGCTGAGATTTATGACAACTCTTGGCATCATGCTTTATCTTACCAACTTTGATAGTTCGTTGGAATGCCCAGGGATGTTTTATGACTGTTGCTGAATTTATGGAACTGAGCTTCAACAGGAGTCAGATTGTAGCTTACTTTTAAAAAAATATTATGAACTTTTGGTAAAGAAACTAGGCTTCACTTTCTTAAAATGAGACACTAGCTTATGGGAAAAACACTCCAATCCAATGAAAACCTTCTCCAGAGATCTTAAATCCTTAGAATTTACAAGTCCCCTTTACCCATGGGTTCTGTTTCCCTTTCTGATGTTATTGATTTTCATGGTGCCTGTTCTATAATATCTGCCTGGCTGTATCCACTTTCTTATGGATTTATTGCTCATCTTTTTACCCTGTTCTCCTTAGAGGAGTATGATGTCAAACTTATATTCTTCCCATCAAGTTATAACAATTTAAAGGTAAATTGTGCTTCTGACCTAAACATGTTGACAATGACCCTTAACACTATTTGAATTATAGTGTGATTTTCAGCTAAACATCATAGTTCATTGTTTTATTTTTATGTATTGACCTCACTTTACTTATTTACATATCTCTAGGGAGAGATAAATGCCTGAATTGGGCAAAAAAGAAATTCTGCTTTGAAATTGCTCTTTTTTTTTTTTAAGGTGGCATCTAGGAGTGTGCTATTTAAAAATTTTGAAATTTGTAACCATATTTTCATTTTAAAAGAAGTGGAAAAATGTCTTTAAAAATGTGTTGGCAAAAATCTGAAAAGAAAGCTCTAAAAAAAGGATGTTAGCCTGACAAGAGAATAGGAAGAAATGATTACTGATGATTTCAATTTCCAGTAAATTACAAAGCATGCGCAATAAGCTTCGAAGGGAGATGATTCCCATGGCGTACTTCATGCTGCCTTGACAGGTAAGTGTGTAAATGAAAGGGAAATGAATTGTTTCAGCCTGGAAAATCTATGCCATTTTGGCAGAGTGAAAATGAGTAAAATTGAAATAATTCTATCACTCCTTACTGAAAATAAAACACATATATTTTTTATGTGTTTCTGGGGAGTAGTACATTTGTAGATTTGCTACAGAGATATAATTTTGAATCAGATAAATAAATATAAAATAAGGGTATAATGTCTTATATAATTCTGTAAAATTTGAAATTTTGAAATTTTTTTGATAGGAATTAAAAAAACAATTTTCTCATAATGGGAAAGAAACTTCATTCATGTATTTATTTACCACATATTTATTGAAAGCCTATAGTGTTCCAGACAATTTTAATAAGACAGAAAATTGTCTTCCATTTAGGAGCTTATATTCTAGAGGAGGAGACAGATAAACATAATCACATAGATAATTTTATCTTTTCCCTTACTATGAGGTAAGTTTTATGCAGAAGTTTGGTATTCTTTGAGAGGTACTCCCTGAAGAAAGGTTGTCTAAGCGGAGAACTGAGGAAGGCAGGTAACCAGGTGAGGGGGAGGGGAAAAATTGAGGGTAAAGGGGGGCCTGTACAGAGCTCTTGAGAGGAGGAGAGTGCCATGGCATGAAGAACTGAGAGGAGCAGTGAGCTGGCAGCACGGATGGAGCAGTGCGCCAGGATGAGAGGTGCAGAATGGGGCTGGTGAGGGGCAGAGTGGGGGGTAGATCCCTCACGGCCTGGTAGGTTGTGTTGTGGATTTTGAACTTTATTCTGAAACAAGGAATAGCTGTTAAAGTATTTTTAGTCTTAATATTGAAACACGGTCTCACTAACTTGCAGAAGGCCTCACCAAATAGCTGAGGCTGTCTGCAAACTGTGATCTTCCTGTCTCAGCCTCCCAAATGCTGGGATTACAAGCCTGTGCCACCACACTAGACTGGTAGCCTGGTATTTTTTATTTATTTTTATTTATTTTTTATTTTTGGTGGTACTAGGGGTGGAACCTAGAGGCTTTCTACCTCCGGGCTATACTCCCAGACCTATTTTATATTTTATTTGGAAACAGGGTCTCACTAATTTGCTGAGAGCCTCACTAAGTAGTTGAGGCTGGGTTCGAACCTGTGTGATCCTCCTGTCTCAGCCTCCCAAGCGCAGGGATTACAAGCGTGAGTCACCACGCCCAGCCTTAGCCTGGTATTTTTAAAAGATAAGAGGAAAAGATCTTGATGTCTAATCTCTCTAAAGAAGATAACCAACAAATACATGGAAAGATGCTCAATATCATTAGTCAGCAGAAAAATACAAATAAATGACATACGAAAAACCACTTCACACTTATTATTATGATGGCTATTATTAAAAAGAAAATAAAAAACATAAAATAACAAGTGTTGGTAAGGATGTGGAGAAATAAGGACCCTTTAAGCTTTGCCAGTTAGAATGTAAAATGGTGCAACTGCTTTTTGTTCCTAAGAAAGTTAAGCATAGAATTGCCTTACAATCCAGCAGTTTGACTTCTCTAAGACTACATCTAAAGAAGTGGTGGTGCATGCTTGTAATCCCAGCATTCGGGAGGCTGAGACAGGAAGATCGTGGTTCGCGGACAGCCTCAGCTACTTAGCAAGGGCCTCTGCAACTTAGTGAGACCCTGTTTTAAAATAAAGAATAAAAAGTAGGGCAGGGGGTGTAGCTCAGAGGTCGAATATTGTTTCTCTGGGTCTTCTTATAGTTGATTTCTAGTTTCATTCCATTATGGTCTGAAATGACACAGGGAAGTATGTAACGTTTTTTGAATTTGCTAGTGCTCATTTTGTGTTCTAGGATGTGATCTATTTTGGAGAAGGTTCCGTGAGCAGCTGAGAAAAATGTAAACTCCGCTGTAGTTGGGTGAAATATTCTATATGTGTCTAACAGGTCCATTTGATTAATGGTGTTCTTTAGTTCTGAGGCATCTTTACTGACTTTTTGTCTGGAAGATCAGTCTAATGTTGTGAGAGGTGTGTTGAAGTCTCCTAGTATTATTGTATTGGGATTTATGTGTGACTTCATGTCACAAAGAGTTTGTTTTATGAAAGTAGCTGCACCTATGTTTGGGGCATATATGTTGATTATTGTTATTTCCTCTTGCTGGATTATTTCTTTTACCAGTAAAAATGACCACCTTTGTCTCTTCTAATAAGTTTGGGTTTGAAGTCTAACTTGTCTGATATCATACTTGCTACTCCTGCTTGCCTTCGAGTTCCATTAGCATGAATTACCTTGCTCCAGCCCTTTACCTTGGGTTTGTTCCTATCTTTACTTGTAAGGTGTGTTTCTTGTAAGCAGCAGTTGGGTAGATTCTGGTTTTTAATCCATTTTTCCACTTTATGTATTTTTATTAGGGAATTGAGGCCATTTACATTCAGATAATTTTTAATTCCTAACATGTTAAGATTTTATTTCTGTTTGAACTACTGTTTATTCTTCTTTGCTTAGTTGTCTGCTGGATGGAAAATCTTCTTTCTCTGGTTCTGGTGTGTATTACCTATTTCTTCTTGTAGTCTTGTAGTTAATCTCTTTGAGTATTTTCTCTAGCGCTGGTGGTTTTTTTTTTTTTTTTTTTTTTTGGTGGTACTGGGGTTCCTGGAAGCCCTACCGCCGGGCTACACTCCCAGACCTATTTTTTATATTTTTTTAATTTGGAAACAGGGTCTCTTAAGCCAGCAAGGCTGGCTCCGAACCAGCGTGATCCTCTTGTCTCCGCCTCCCAAGTGTGGGGATTACAAGTTTGCGCCACCACGCCTGGCCTAGCGCTGGTTTTGAAGACATAAATTCCTTCAGTTTCTGTTTTTCAGGGAAGCTTCTTATTTCCCCATCTAATTTGATAAATAGTTTTGCTTGGTAGGAAATTTTTGGCTGGAAGTTGTTTTCTTTTAGAGTTTGGAAGATGTTACTCCATGCCCTTCTGGCTCTCATGACTTGTTTGGGAAGTCTGGAGTGATTCTAATTGGTATGTCTCTGAATGTCACTTGGCCTTTTATTTTTGTTGCCTTTAAGTCTCTCTTTGGCTTCTACATTGGTCATTTTGACAATTATGTGGCATGGGGAACTTTTTCTCTGATGCTGTCTAAAGGGAGTTTTATAAATTTCCTCTTGCTCTATGTTTGGAAAATTTTCTGTTATTACTTCTTTGAAAAGATTATTGATCCCTTTGGTTTTACCTTCTTTTCCCTCCTCTATTCCAATTATTCTTAGGTTAGTTCTCTTAAAATAGGCCCATATTTCTTCAATGTCAAATTCCTGCTGTCGGATTTATTTTCTAAGTTATAAATTATGCATTCATTTTTGGAGTGATCATCTTCTAGAAGTGAGATTCTATTCTCCATGTAGTCTAATCGATTGTTTCTAGTTTGAATTGATGCCTTTACTTCAGTGATTGCATCTTTTATTTCTTTTATACCCTTTCTAAATTCTTTTCAAAGGTCCTGTATTATTTTTACAGTCATATTCTTGATTTGATCTTCTGGAGATCTCTGATTTTCTCTGTTATCAGGTTCTGATATTGTGGGGTTGTGGGTGTTCGTTGCTCCATTATTGTTCCTCTTTCTCATGATTTCAGAAGTTTGTGGCTTCTCTGGGTTCTTCTCCGGGTCACCACGACTTCACTTAGGGTGTTCTGGATCTTGAGTTTGTGGTAATCTCAGCTGCCACTATTCTTTTACTGGGTTGTATCGTAAAGTTTCAGACCCAGGGAGTTAATTGAGGATGCGCGAGACCATGGGGGTGCCGGGCTGGGTGTTTTCCCACGGGAAGCTGCAACTAGGGTGTGGTATTTCTGCCACCGCTACTCCTTCACTGGGTTGTATTGCTCAGACCAAGGGACATTATCAAAGTTGCGCAAATCCCTGGGGGTGCAGTGCTGGGATTTCTCCTGTAGCGTTTGCAATTTCACTTACGGTTGTTCAGTGCACTTATCTGGAGCAGTCATGGGCGTGGTGAACTCTCTGATACTGCTGGCAATATGGCGCCGCTGCCACGGGCTGGCGTATTTCTTCTCTGGCTTTGAGTTCTGCTCTGAGTCCCTGGAGGGCGTGATGAGGTTGGCCACTGGGAGCTTTAGACGCTCTTGCGATGAAAGAACCGCTGAACTACACCCGAATGATCTGCAGCTGCTTGCCTCAGCTTCTAGTTTACCTTTCCTCTCTGGAGCCTGGTGCTGTGAGGCAAGATGGCGCTGGCGCGGCTCTGGCGCCGCAGTGCGGGCTGGTTTCTTCTCTGGTCTCTGGTTGTTCTTCTAGTCTTCTTTTTCTCTGTCCCTTGTAGTTACAGTTTCTATTTCTCTGCTGATAGTTATTTCTGGCAATGAAAAGCACTGATTTTGTGGCAATAGAGATCGAGTGTTAGTGGGACTCGCATACGCTGCTTTTCTCGGTCGCTATCTTCCCAGAAGTCCTTGCTTCCCCATCTCTTTCTTAGATAATTACAGTAATTTGATGTCTCTGGTCCTGCTTCTAGTCTTGCACTCCTATAGTCTGTTCTTAGCTCCTAGAATTTTTGTAAAATATTAAGACAATTCACATAGCATAAAATCCAACCTATTAAGTGTATATTTCACTGCTTTTTAGTTTGTTTGAAAAGTTGTGCATCCACCACCACTATCTAAACACAGAGAGTGTACCTTTTTAAACATAAGTCAGAAGCTTCTTAAAACCTTTCAGTTCCTCATTCCATTCAAGGTAGAGGCCTAATTTTTGAGTGGTTTGCAAAGCCCTATGTGATGTATCACCTTTTGCCTCTCAGATGTCATCTTCTACTACTTTCCGACTTGTCTCTCATTTTCAGTCACGTTGGCCTCTTGCAATTCTACACCAGATGATTGCTGTTTTGGGACCTGTACACTCGCTGTTCCCTCTCCCTGGACTGCTTCTTCCCCTTCTCTCATCTCTTTAGCAGACCTTTTTCTGACCACTCTATTTGAAATTGTAGGCTCCCCTGCACAGTCAGAGATACACATTCATGACCCTCCCCATTTTGTTTAGCCTTTATCACCTTCTAATATATCATAAAATTTACTAACTTTGTTTATTGTCTGTCCCTTTTTATTAGGTTATAAATAATCTCCTTCGGGGAAGGAGGGTTTTTCTTTCTTCTTTTTTATTTTTTTTACTGTTTAAACCCAGTGTCCTGAATAGGTATGATATATATATATTTTCATGTAACACCCAAACCTGCAAAAGAGGCTAGGCTCTAGATAATAAAAAATGAGAAATGAGTTGGGTAAGGCCGGGCGTGGTGGCGCACGCTTGTAATCCCCGCGCTTGGGAGGCTGAGACAGGAGGATCGCGTGGGTTCGAAGCCAGCCTCAGCTACTGAGTGAGGCTCTCAGCAACTTAGTGAGACGCTGTTTCCAAATAAAATATAAAAAAGGTCTGGGAGAATAGCCCGGAGGTAGAAAGCCTCTGGGTTCCACCCCCAGTACCACCAAAAAAAAAAAAAAAAAAATGAGGTGGGTATAGATATAATGACTGAGCCCACTGCAAGTCGCAAGAACTCTTATGGTAGTGTATTGTTTATTTAACAGGTATTTATTGTAAGTGGGAATCACTGGCAAATACACATTTATAATGGTAGGTAAGAAGTGGCCCCACGTGGTATTATATATTAGAGGGGTGATGAATGCAGCAGGTAAATAGTGCTAAAGTAGTGAGTGTTTTGAGTAAAGTACGACAAGGCAATGGAAAACAAAGGCATTTTATAGATTAGGCTTGATTTAAATTTTTCATCCTCCTGCCTCAGTTTTCTAAGTAGCTGGGATTAAAGCGTGCACCACCATATCCAATTGTCACTTTTAATCTTCCTAGAGAAATCCGGAATCCAGAATGTTTTGTTAAACTCTTCAGTTTATAAATATTAGCAACTCATTCAAATAGTTTATGAAAATACTGTGGTCCAAACACAAAGCCCTGTAGATAGGATAGGTTTCACAGGTTGATACTTTGTAATCTCTAAATGACAGTAGTAGCAGTGGAAATGCAGAAAAGTATATGGGATTGAGACATGTTTTGAAGGTGATAACAGCAAACATGATGATAAAGTTGATACCAGAGAGAAGAAGTGAGGCCGGGCGTGGTGGCGCACACTTGTAATCCCAGCATTTGGGAGACTGAGACTGGAGGATCGCGGTTCGCGGACAGCCTCAGCTACTTAGTGAGGCCCTTCACAACTCAGTGAGACCCTGTTTCATAAATAAAGGACTAAGCTGGGCGTGGTGGTGCACTCTTGTAATCCCAGTGATTGGAAGGCAGAGACAGGAAGCACAGGTTCAAAGCCAGCCTCAGCTACTTAGTGAGGCTCTCAGCAACTTAGTGAGACCCTGTTTCCAAATAAAGTATAAAATAGGTCTGGGAGTACAGCCTGGAGGTAGAAAACAGGGTCTCACTAAGTGTAGATGCTCTTATTAAGTAACTGAGTCTGGCTGCCAACTTGTGATCCTCCTGTGTCAGCCTCCCAAGTACTGGGATTACAAGTATGCACCACCACACCCAGCTTTTTTTTCTTTCTTTTTAAATAAGTATGACAACAATCTCAAGTAAGGTTCCTACTCATACAACTAGAAGAAATGGCTGGTTTTCTGTTAAAGTTGTTGAGGCTCAGTCCTAGAATGAACAATTTTTAATTGGCCATGCTCCTGTTCTAACATTCCTCCATTTGAATTCCTCTTCCCATCCTTATTTCTATATTCTTTCTTTCCTACCGTCCTCAAATATTTGAGTACTTACTATGTGCAAGACATTGTGTAAACATAGCTAATATAATAGTAAAACGAAATCAAACAAAACCACAAAGCTTATTGTCTGTTTTCAGTAATAGTTTATGCTCAAATGTTCTATTATTCTGACATTAATTTTTAAAATTTTTATGCTTTTTATATGGAGGAGAATAGGAGGTCTAAAAGTAAAAATAGAACAAGTATCTATGACTTGCATTTCACATTAGGAGTCTATAATCTGGCAATATCAAGAACATTGTCATTAAGCTTCTATTTATCATTTCACCTTTTTTCCAACATTAAGACAGCTATTGTGTTTTTCTGACTTGCTGTCCTCATCAACCTTTGAGTGTACATGAAAGAGAAGGACTCTGCTCAGTATAGACCACATGAAGATGATGCTGTGTAGGATTTTGCCATTTCAGTATGGCATCATAGAACATAGCATGAAATGCATCACAGCTCTGCTTTGCTTTGGAGTTAAATTCAGAGTAGTGATTTTATTTTATTTTTTACTTATTTATACTTAAGCCTATCCTAACAGTTGCTTCTAGGGAAGCACTGCTGAAGCTCTCTCCTGCTAGTTGGCTCAAATCTTTGGTGTCCATAGATAGCAGTGTTTTCTTGAGATAGACTTTTTATTTTATAAACCTTTATAAAATTGGCCGTTTGGGTTGACCTTCAGGTGTAAGACATACTGCTTTTGTTTAGTGCTTTAAAAAGAAAAAAAGATAAATCTGAACAGAGCAAAGCTTTTCTTTTTGTTAGACTTTTGTATTTGCTTTTATACCGTATGAGTACCCAGAGGCATCTTAAGATGGACATGATTTTATAAATCTTAAATAAAAAATAAATGCTTCATAGATTTGGGGTTTGCAAGTGTGTAATAAGCTGTAAGTCAGTGAATTCATTGTAACACAATAAAGCTTATTGTAACATAAACCTACTTATCAAAAATACAGCTCCTGGATTACTAACCTAATCCATAAAATGGGCCCCACTGTGGAGCATTTCATATTAGCATACTTCCAATGTGTGCATTATTACTTATTATTACTAACACCAACAGTTTCTGTGGAGTGAACAAAACTGAAAGATGAGACTTGACCCAGGCCAAAATGTTATTTGGTACTCTGGCACAGGAGCAGAGTTGAAAGTTCTGCCTTCCTATATGCCTTCTTTTGTGGGAGCCTATGCCTCTAGTATGCATTTGATTCCTAAACTATTTCAGTTCTGTTTATAAATTTGGAGTAAATGCAGAAATGCTTATCATTCTTATTTCCTATTCATTATAGGTATTAATGAAGAACCTTTACTTTTAAGAGGAAAACACCAATAAAACCAACACCCCTGTTCTTCATCTTGTGAGAAACCTTTAAGATGAGCAATCTGACCACCTAGGGGTGTCTAGAAATAAGTATTTTCCTTAGCTTATGAACTCTAAGAGATTTCTTTAGTTGCGTATCTATGAGCCTGTTCTATATATATATATATATATATATATATATATATATATATATATATATTGTTTAATGTAGACTAATGTTTAAAATACCTTATTTTAATACTTATAGTCAAATTTAATTAATCTCATCATTAGTCTTTTATTATTAGTCATTTTATTTGTGGTGGATTTTTATACCCAAGTTGAATTGGTTCAACTTCCAGTTTTACTTCCTTCAGTTGACTAATACCCAGAGAATGCAAGTAATTTTTCATATTATCCTGAGAAAAAGGTAATCAAATGAATCTCTTTTCAAAGTTAATAGACATTTTCAAGGCCAACTAAAAGTGATTTGTGAGTTGTTTTTGATTATCTGCTTTTAGTTAACATAAATAATCTAAAGTTGTCTGTGGCTCAACATGCTTCTGAACAAAATAGTGGTCTTCTGGTTATAAATTCAATACTAGCCATCCTTCCTAAAAGAATTTAGGCACCAGAATCTTAAGATCCTTTACTTTACTTCTTCCCATCTTGGAAATTAGTGTTAAGCCTGAATTCATTTGATTAAAGGAATGAGTTGACATCATAAGGTTTATGTTGGTACCATTTGCTTGAACTAAGATACAAATATTAATATCAAATTAGTTGTTGATGTTAGTTAAATGTAGTGCAAATTAGTAAGCAAAGGGTTGTAGTCTTGGTAAATTTAGATTAAAACTGATCTAGATAATAATTTTGGTTATCAAAATCACTCGCTTATATATATAAGAAATGTTAAAAGAATGTTATATAGGAATACCTGTCATTCCTAGAGTATACGTGGATTTAGAGTTAAAAAGTACTTTTCTCATTTCTCCTACTCCTCCCACTTACGATTGCCTTTCATTGCTTAGTGTTAATAATGCATGTATGTGTTCCTTAGAAACCCCTTATTTTCTCCAAAGTAATTTGAAGTTTTGTCACTTGGGGTTAATACTGTGAACTTAACTGTTAATTCTTTTGTATGTGTGGTACTGGGGATGAGACCCAGGGACATTTCCACCTCTGAGCAACACCCCCAGCCCTATTTTTTAATTTTTTATTTGGTGGCACTGGGGGTGGAACCCAGAGGCTTTCTACCTCCGGGCTATACTCCCAGACCTATTTTATATTTTATTAGAAACAGGGTTTCACTAAGTTGCTGAGAGCCTCACTAAGTAGCTGAGGCTGGCTTCAAACCTGTGTGATCCTCCTGTCTCAGCCTCCCAAGCGTGGGGATTACAAGCATGCGCCACCACGCCCGGCTC
The DNA here is from genome assembly GCF_963383645.1 of Muscardinus avellanarius. NCBI lineage: Eukaryota > Metazoa > Chordata > Mammalia > Rodentia > Gliridae > Muscardinus > Muscardinus avellanarius. The sequence continues at coordinate 92,911,681 of NC_137800.1, read as the reverse complement.
CCAGCCCTATTTTTTATTCTTTATTTTGAAACAGGGTCTCACTGAGTTGCAGAGGGCATCTCTAAGTAGCTGAGGCTGTCTGTGAACCCGGATCCTCCTGTCTCAGCTTCTCAAATGCTGGGATTAAAAGTATGCGCCACCACATCGGGCTTCTTTTTTTTTTTTTTTTCAACCTTAAAAAATTAATGAATTCCTAGGCATCATGTGTGTAGGAATAGATTCATACTATATTGGGAGACTCTTTTTTTTTTTCTAAATTGGTACCTCAGCGTTATAAATTGGCAGAGTGGTTATAGATTCTGATATGTTGTTCTGATATTTAATTTCATAGCTATCTGTAGCAGTAAGGGTATAGATTAAGCTACTGTATCAAAGAGATTCTATCACTTTGATAAAATGAGGTTATTTTTCCTTTACTTAACAGTATAGGGCTGGCAGGCAGGCTTTCCTTTACCATGTCACAGGACTAAGATTGGCAAGGTGGCCCTGCCATCCTTCAGGTACAAATTCTGCGGTTTCTCTGATAGACTCTGTGGTAGCAGTGGTACATGTTTCCTGTGTATTAAGACCAATGCTTGAAAGCCCCACTCACATTCCATTGCCAAGAATTTAGCTCCTGGCCACACCTATTTGCAAGGAAAAATGGGAAACATAGTCTCAAGTTTGGTGGCCTTATGCCAACTAAATTTTGCTGTGTGGAGGACGGGAGAATAAAGTTTGAAGGCCTCCTACTCCCTCATATATTTTATATATTTTTTGTGCATAACAAAATTCAGTGTCATGTTGTTAGTATTTAGGAGCCAGAGTGAATCACATTCCCTAACTCTCCCCTATCTCTACCTCTCAAAATTAAATAAAAAAAGAGATATGCAGCCAGGCATGGTGGCACAGGCCTGTAATCCTAGTACTTCAGAGGCTGAGACAGAAGGATGGCAGGTTCCAGGACAGCTGTTGCAAGACCTTGTTGCAAAATAAAAAAAAAAAATAAAAAAGGACTGGTAGGTGTAGCTTGAAGGTAGAATTCCTCTGGGTTCAACCCCGAATTACCCCCCCCCCTTACAAAAAAGGGGAGGTAGGAAGAGAGAGAGAGAAGGAGAAGTGAGAGCAAGAGCAAGAGAGAGATGCTTGTTCCTGTGTTAAAATGAAAAATTGCCTTGATACATTGGATCTATAAAATCAGCAGAAATTGATAGAATTGTAATCTGCCATGCCAGGAGTCTTGGATAATCTGTGTGTGTGCTGGGCGTGGGGGCGCAATCTTATAATTCCCGAGTTTGGGATAATCTGTGTGTATATACATATCCACAAACATATGTAACCAGAAGGCCTGTTGGTGATTTGTGGAGAATAATAAAATTGACTGAGATAAATTCTGTGAGAATTTACCTAGGCACTTTGTAGGATTCTGGTTTCCAGTGTCTGTAGCAAGGCTCTTGAAGTCTGGTGCTTGTAGTTATGGGTCTTGTAGTCTGGGCAGACACTGACTATATAGTCAGATTTGGCTGGCGTTTCTTTGTTTGAAACTGCTAGACCCTCCAGATGCAGAGGAAGGGAGGGTAAAAGGAAGAAAAGAATGGAGAAAAGGGATAAACTATCCTAACCTCCACTGACTTCTTTCATCATTAGTCTTGAAAAACTTAGCTAGAGGCAGAAATCAACACTCTGTGGTTTTATTTTTAGAGTACTTATCAAGCAAAGATGGCTGTGTGTGTGTGTGTGTGTGTGTGAGAGAGAGAGAGAGAGAGAGAGAGAGAGACAGAGACAGAGACAGAGACAGAGACAGACAGACAGAGACAGACAGACAGAGACAGACAGACAGACACTGGGAATTGAACCCAGGGGTATTCTACTTCTGAGCTATACTCCTAACCCTATTTTTTAAAAATTTCTTTATTTTGAAATAAGATCTCACTAAGTTGTGGAGTCTCTCACTAAGTAGCTGACACTGCTGGCCTTGAACTTGCGATCTTCCTGTCTCAGCCTCCCAGGTACTGGGATTACAAGTGTGCATCACCACTCCAGGCTAAGGATGCTTTTATTTATTTATTTATTTATTTATTTATTTATTTATTTATTTATTGGCACTGGGAGTGAAACCCAGAGGCTTTCTATCTCCAGGCTATACTCCCAGACCTATTTTATATTTTATTCGGAAACAGGGTCTCACTAAGTTGCTGAGAGCCTCACTAAGTAGCTGAGGCTGGCTTCGAACCTGCGCAGTCTTCCTGTCTCAGCCTCCCAAGCGTGCACCACCACTCTTGGCTCTAAGGATGGTTTTAGAAGTAACTGAATTTCTTACCCAAATAGTGCCAGAATATCAGCTATGCCAGAACTGAAACTAGTTTCTCAATGGAGAGGACTAAGTAACCTCAAGTTATTTAGTTATTGTGTACATTTTTATTTTATTTATTTTTTGCGTACTGGGGATGGAACCCAGGGGTAGTGTACCTCTGAGCTATACCCCAGCCCTATTTTTTAGTAGTTTTATTTTTTGAAACAGGTTCTCACTGAGTTGCAAAGGGCCTTGCTAAGTAACTGAGGCTGTCTGCGAACCAGGATTCTCTGGTCTCCGCCTCCTGAATGCTGGGATTACAAACGTGCACCACCACACCTGGCCTTACTGTGTACATTTTTTAGAAGACTCATAATGTTGGATTTACTGGAATATAGTTCTTTTGTTAATTTTTATTGGTGCATTATATTCATACATCATATTGGGGTAAAAAATTTGTGTGTACAGACATGCACACATCACTGATTTAACCCCTACCCAATTCCGACCCCATTCCCTCCCCTTCCCTCCCTCCCTTGCTCGGCCTAGTGGTTGACTTCGATATGTTTAAGTACATTGTGTGTTTTAGAGATTTTCCTCTTTCCCACTCCCTTTCTCCTCCTTTAGGTTGTCTTGTTTGCTCCTCCATAGGATTTTCTTTTTCATCTAAAGTTCCTCCTATGACCCAATTCTCCCTAACTCTCACATATTAGGGAAAGCATCTGCTTTCTTATTTTTTGTGACTGACTAATCTCACTTAGCATAATGTCCTCCAGTTCCATCCATTTCCCTGAAAATGATGTAATTGAGTTTTTTTTTTTTTTTGATGGCTGAGTAAAATTCCATTGTGTACATATCCCACAGTTTTGTAATCCATTCATCTGTTGATGGACATCTTGGCTGCTTCCATAGTTTGGCTATGGTGAATTGTGCAGCTATGAACATAGATACACATGCATTAGTTTGGTAGTTTGGTTTCTTTTCTTTTGGGTAGATACCCAGAAGTGGTATTGCTGGGTCAAATGGTAGATTTGTTCCCATTCTTCTGGGGATTCTCCATACTGTTTTCCAAAGTGGTTGCACTAATTTGCAATCCCACCTACAATGTCTTAGAGTTCCCACTTCTCCACATCCTTGCCAGCATCTATTGTTGTTTGTATTTTGAATGATTGCCATTCTAGTTGGAGTTAGGTGAAATCTCAGGGTAGTTTTGATTTGCATCTCTCTGATTGCCAGTGATGTTGAGCATTTTTTCATGCATTTATCGGCCATTTGAATTTCTTCTTTTGTGAAGTGTCTATTTAGTTCACTTGCCCATTTTGTTATTGGATGCTTTGTTTTCTTAGTGTTGAGTTTCTTCAGTTCTCTGTATATTCTAGATATTAGTCCTCTATTGGAGGGGTAGGTGGCAAAAATATTCTCCCATTCTGTTGGCTCTCGATTGAGGTTCTTGACAGTTTCCTTTGCTGAACAGAAGCTCTTCAGTTTCATGCAATCCCATGTATTGATTTGCCTTTTAATTTGTTGTGCCTTTGGGGTCTTGTTGAGGAAATGTTTATCTGTGCCTGTGTGTTGCAGTGTTGGACCTATGCCCTCTTCAAGGAGCTTCAAGGTCTCTGGTTTGATTTCCAAGTCTTTGATCCATCTTGAGTTGACTTTTGTGCAGCGTGAGAAAGTGGGATTAACATCCAATTTTCTGCATATGGTTAACCAGTTTTGCCAACACCATTTGTTGAAGAGACTATCTTTTTTCCAGTGTATGTTTTTGGCCCCTTTGTCAAAAATCAATTGGCTGAAAGTGTGTGGACTTGTTTCTGGGTCTTCTATTCTACTCCATTGGTCTATGTATCTGTTTTTTTTTTTGCCAGTACTATGCTGTTTTTATTACAGTGGCTTTGTAGTATAATTTAAAGTCAGGTATTGTGATTCCTCCAGCATGGTTTTTGTTGCTGAGAACTACCTTGGCTATTCTGGGCTTTTTGATATTCCAGATAAATTTAAGAACTGATTTTTCTATGTCTTTGAGAAATGATCTTGGTAGTTTAATGGGCATTGCGTTAAATCTGTAGATCACTTTTGGAAGGATGGCCTTTTAATGATATTTATTCTGCCAATCCATGAACATGGAAGATCCTTCCATCTTCTAAGATCTTCTTCGATTTCTTTTTTCAGTGTTTTTTTTATTTATTTATTTATTTATTTATTTATTTATTTATTTATTTATTTATTTATTTATTTGGTGGTACTGGGGTTCCTGGAAGCCCTTCTTCCTCCAGGCTACACTCCCAGACCTATTTTTTTATATTTTTGAAACAGGGTCTCTTACGCCAGCACGGCTGGCTTCGAACCTGCGCAATCCTCCTGTCTCCGCCTCCCAAGTGCGGGGATTACAAGCGTGCGCCACCACGCCCGGCTTTTTTTTCAGTGTTTTATAATTTTCTTTGTAGAGATCTTTTACCTCCTTGGTCAAATTTTGGAATATAGTTCTTCACTGGAGTCATGTTCAACAGCAGACGACTTGGAGAATTTTGTGGTCAAGGCAGCCTTGTTATTTATCAAATAAACATTGTTTTAATTCTTACTATGTGCCCACTGTCTAATACTAATAAATTTCTCTACTTTCAGGCAAAACAACTCAATTTTCCCTAGCCAGTTTTTATTTGTAAGGATCTTAAGGAGAAGAAATTTTTTCTTAGTTTGCTTTATATTTAATATATAACCATTAAAAAAAGTTTACTTCCTGTATTGTTCTATCATCTGGAAAAGGAAACAGCCAAGACTAGCTTTCCTTTAGTAAACCTTTTGTTCTTACAAAATGGTTAAAAGATTTAAAAATGTTGGCTAATTACTCTTATCTTATGTGTACACACACACACACACACACTTTTTTTTTTTTTTTTGGTGGTACTGGGGTTCCTGGAAACCCTTCTACCTCTGGGATACACTCCCAGACCTATTTTATATTTTTACTTGGAAACAGGGTCTCTTAAGCCAGCAAGGCTGGCTTCAAACCTGCGCGATCTTCCTGTCTCCGCCTCCCAAGCACGGGGATTACAAGCGTGTGCCACTACACCTGGCTTGTATATATTTTTTAAAAATACTTACAAGCTAGTATTGTTAATATTGGTAACTGTGGAGAAATTAAAGTAGTTAAAAGTTTAGCTCCTGCTTTCTTTTTTTTTTCCTTCGGTGGTGGTACTGAGGTGGAACACAGAGGCTTTTTACCTCCGGGCTATACTCCCAGACCTGTTTTATATTTTATTTGGAAACAGGGTCTCACTAAGCTGCTGAGAGCCTCACTAAGTAGCTGAGGCTGGCTTTGAACCCGTGCGATCCTCCTGTCTCAGCCTCCCAAGTGCGGGTATTACAAGTGTGCACCACTACGCCCGGCTAGCTCCTCCTTTCTAATAAATTAATCTATTTGGGTAGGGAAAAAAAAAGCATAAGCAGGCTGTACATCTGTCATCCTAGCTACTTGGGAGGCTGAGGCAGAAGGATCTCAACTGAGAGGTCAGTCCGAGCAACTTGCTGAGGCCCTGTCTCAAGATAAAAAATAAAAAGGGCTGGGAATGCAGCTCAGTGGTAAAGTGACCTGGGCTCAATCCCCCAAATCAAAGTAAAACGAAGCCATATCATAAGTATGCCTTGTCACCTCTCATAATTAAAGTGTTGTCTCAGAGCAACTTATTATCAAACTAACAGTATAGTGTAAAACACCCAAGGATTCTAGATAGGTAGGAGAACACAGTGGTTGAAGAGTAGAGACTCTGGAGCCACACTGCTTGGTTGGGAATCATGGCTCTGCAATTCACTAGTTGAATGTCTGAGCAGCCACTTAAGCTTTTTTTGTGCCTTAGTTGCCCCATCTGTTAAATACAGAAAATAATAGGACTTGATTTATAGCATCATTATAACATATACACTAAATTTGTATAGATATATTTTTACTACCTATTGCTGGGTGTAGTGGTGCACTCTTGTAATCCCAGTGCTTGGGAGGATGAGATAGGATCACAAAAGGTTCAAAGCCAGCCTCAGCTACTTTGTGAGGCTCTTAGCAACTTAGTGAGACCCTGCTTCCAAATAAAGTATAAAATAGGTCTGGGGGTATAGCTCGGAGGTAGAAAGCTCCAGGGTTTCACTCCTAGTACCATCCCCACACACACACACAAAATATTATCTATTACATGAGAAGCTCATGAGAAGCTCAATGTAATAATAAAATAATCAATGCTCTGTAGGCTTTGGTCTTGAAGGTCTGATAGAAATGTAAATAATTTTAGAGAGGGTAGTGACCTGCCCCGGCAAGGCTGGAAGCCACAAGATGTATACTGATTTGGTTGGGTCCAAGTTATCTAAAATAGGATTTGAAGGTACAGCAGAATGATGACTTTTGTCCAATTCTCAGAGACTTTCAGTGTTCTTGAATGTCAGGAGTTTGTATTTAATCTTTGTAAGTGTTGTGGTACTAGCAGCATTTAACAATTTTGTTTGTTTTGTTTTGTGGTACTAGGTATTGAACCCAGGTGCATTCTACCTTTGAGCTCAACCCCCAGCAGCCTTTTTATTTTTCTTCTAAAATGGAACCTCATTTAGATTGTTAGGCGTCTCATTATATTGTCGAGGCTGTCTTTGAACCTGTATTCCTTCTGTCTCAGCCTCCCAAGTACTGGAATTATAGACATGAGTCATCATGCCTGGCAGTATTTAAATTTTGATATAAAGTAGTTTGCTAAATTGGTGAAGACAAGTGATGGGAATGGTAGCAACCTGATCAGTTTCATGGACTGGGTCTAGAAAGGACATAGGTAAAAATGGAGAGCCTGAGATCTCTGTAAGAGGCATGATCGTGGACAATTGAGTTTGTTTACCTGTTTTTTTGTGTGCAGTTTTGCCCGGCCTAGCATGCACTTCTCCCTCATTTGGCAAATTCAGAATAGGGATCAGTCAGTGGTTGGAGTGTCAGATTTGGGAGGCCTATTAGAAACACCTGGCAGGAAGTTGGATATGAAGGCCTGTAATTCCAGAAAGAAGACTAAAGTGGAGAAGTCAGGGCTAGAGTTAGAAATATGGCAGGTCTTCTCCCTAGAGCAAATGTTTGAAACCATGGGGAGCATCAAAATCTTTTAGAAAGAAAATAGGAAGAGTTGGGCCTATTCCCTTAGGGACATCTGGTTTAATGGAATGTGACAAAACAGCCACGAATTGAGAAAAGACCAAGATGGTGTTAACAGCTTCTGTGAAAGACGTGCTTGGAAACAGAGCCATAGTCAGCAGTGTCAGGCTGCGGAGTATGCAGGGTGGGTGATGCCTCAAATAGTTATTGAACCTGGCAATACGGAGGCCATTAGTAATCTTGGTAGATGACTTTTCAGGAGAGCACAGGAAACCAGATTGCAGGACTTCTAATTTGAGAGCTATAGATATTAACAGATGAAGAAATACACAATGACTCCAGTAGATTCAAGTTAAGACTTTTTAAAAAATGTTAGATGTGTCTTTTGAGAGGGGGGAAAGGGAGAGGAAGCTGAAGATTTGAGGGAGGGAAATAGAATGAACTTGCAAGGAGCTAGAGCAGATGAGAAGGATAAGATAGAACCTGTGTGCTCAGCTTCAGAAAGGAGGAAGGTTTATGTGGGACATGGTGTCACACACCTGTGATCCTAGTACTAGAGAGGCTTAGATAGGAGGATTGTGGGTTTGTGGGTTCGGGGCCAGCCTCACCAACTTAGCAAGACCTTGTCAACTAACTCATTCTCATTCTCTCTCTCTCATTCTCTCTCTCTCATATTCTCTCTCTCTCTCTCTCTCTCTCTCTCTCTCTCTCTCTCTCTCTCTCTCATTCTCTCTCTCCCCCCCGTGTCTGTCTGTCTGTCTGTCTGTCTGTCTGTCTCTCTCTCTCTCTCTCTCTCTCTCTCATTCTCTCTCTCCCCCCCGTGTCTGTCTGTCTGTCTGTCTGTCTGTCTGTCTGTCTGTCTCTCTCTCTCTCTCTCTCTCTCTCTCTCTCTCTCTCTCTCTCTCTCACACACACACACACACACACCAAAAAAAAAAAGGAAAAAAAAAAAAGGAGAGGAGGCCTACAGTCTTTAACACTGTAATGACATCTCATGCCTGGAACAGTGCTGGTCACGTAGCAGGTATTTGACAACACTATATAAAGGTGTGACTGAAAGGAGAAAGGAGGGAAGAGGTAGGATAGGTATAAAAACAGATGTTTAGTGAGGCATGGTGGCGCATGCTTGTAATCCCAGCATTTGGGAGGCTGAGACAGGAGGATCACGGTTTAAGGACAGCCACAGCTACTAAGTGAGGCCCTTTGCAACTCAGTGAGACCCTGTGTCAAAATAAAGAATAAAAAAATAGAGATGGGGGTGTTACTTGGAGGTTGAATGCCCCTGGGTTCTATCCCCAGTACCACAAAGAAAACAACAAACAAACAAAAACCCCAGATGTTTAGAAATAGAGAGGAGGTAAAAAAAAATGAGCAAGTTAATGATGCCTGAGGAGTTAAAAGTCTAGTATTAAGGTAGAAAATGAGATTATCAGACAAAGTATTAATGAGGATGATAAAAGGTGGTTAACATTTGCTTTTAATCAAGCACCATGCTAAGTGTTTATGGTGGTATTATCTCATTTGTTTTTCAACCTTTTGAGGTATTATTTCCACATTTTCTAGATGGAAAAGTTAAAAGAAAAGTGATTAACCATTTTGCCCCAAACCATACATTTAGTAAAGATCAGAGGAGTGTTTGAACCTGTTTAGTATGATGCCACAGGTTATGATCTTAACCATTGGGCTACTGCTTCCCAGGCTCTGAGAAATGAATGGAAGATTCAGGACATTTATGAGCATTTAGATTATTTATGGTAGGAATGGCGCCTGGGAAGTAAGCCATAAGATAAGTGCTTTTTTTTTTTTTTTTGGTGCGGGGGTTTAAACCCAGGGCTTTGCACATGCTAACCACTGAGTTGGACCTATATTCCTGATATATCCTTTTAAATCTTTAATAATAGTATATTTTTTTTATGGTACTAGGGATTGAACCCAGAGGCATTGTACCTCTGAACTACACCCTCAGCCCTATTTTTTTATTTTGATATAGTCTCACTGAGTTGCTGAGGTACTTGCTAAGTTGCTGAGGCTGACTATGAACCTCCAGTCCTCTGTCTCAGCCTCCTAAGTACTTAGATTGTAGGCATATACCACCATGCCTGGCTAATAGCAGTAGATTTTTAAAATAATAACTTTTTTGTTTGTTTCTCCCTTAACAGTAGTATATGTTTACTGAAGAAATCTTAGAAGTATAATTTTGAACAAAATCATCTTAAACCTAGAGATAAACAGGTTGACAATTTTGTATAGTTTCATATAACTTTTTTTGTCTTTTTTCTTTTTATATAACTGGATTATAAAGTTAATGTACGTGTGTTTCCTTATATGTGTATATGTGAGTAGATATATACATAAATATATTTTTTTAGATTTTCAGTTAAAAAAGTGACAGTATATTATTTAATGTCATCAAATAACATTAAAATATCACCATTTCTTTTTTGTTGAATAATCAGGTTATTTTTGTATTTTGTTGTTATAAACAGTGCTACGGTGGCCATCTTTCTTTGTATATAATTTTTATTATTACATTAGGCTGTACATTAATCAGAACTCTAATCATAAGCAATAGGAATGCACCTTGAACTGGCTTTGGTGAAAACCAGAAGGTCTTGGCTAATGCAGCTGCCTGAAATACTGGGGATGCAGCTGGCCCTTAAGGGAGCTAGAACTACAAAACAACTCAGATATCTCAAAACCCCTCCACTCCTCTTTCCTTGTTCTCTCTCCTTCTTTCTTTTTTTTTTTTAAATTTTTTATTGGTACACTGTATTCATACATCATAGTGGGATACAGACTTTTGTAGACATACATGCACACATCGCCCAGTCAGCCCCCACCTGATCCCCACCCCATTCCCTCCCCATCTCTCCTTCCCATGCTTGGCTTAGTGATTGACATCTAGTATTATAGCAATTTATCCAAAATTAAAAATGATAATCTCACATAACAATTTCATTTGTCTGATACCAAGCTTTTGATACCTTATAACATTTCAATATTTCTTTTTGCTTTCTTTCTTACCGGAGAATATTTTATTTTTTAGGTGAAACTATCATATATTTATATATTTATTTTTCAGAAAAAAATCTATCCTAATATGGAATATGGACTCTAGATACCCAAAACGATCTCGAAAAAGAACAAAGGTAGAAGATATATATTTTCTGATTTCAAACTATGTAAAGCTACAATAATTGAAACAGTGTAGTACTGTTCTAAAGGCAGATATATAAACCATTGGAGTTGAATAAAAGCCTAGAGCTAAATTCTTCCTTATATTGTCAAGTTATTTTTGACAAGGTTTCCACGAACATTTGGTGGGGGAAATAATAATCTTTTAACTAAATATTGTTGAAAAATAATAATTACATGAAAAAGAATAAAATTGGACCCTTATCTAACACCATATATAAATATTAACTCAAAATAGATAAAAGACCTACATATAAATCTTAAGATTATTCACTTTTAGGAGAAAATCTGGGTCATAAAACCTCACAACATTGAAATTGGCAGTGATTTCTTGGATATGATTTCAATGGCACAGGCAACAGAAGAGTATACAAACTCCCTAAAAAATAAAAAAAAAAGATTGTATATCCAAAGACAATGTAAACAGTTAAAAGTTACTGATAGAATGGGATAAAATATTTCCGAATGCTCTATCTGAAGGTATATTAATATTCCAACTAGAAATCCTAAAAATTAACAACAATAAAAGCAAACAATACAATTTAGAGATATGTAAAAGACTAACATAAATAATGAATCTCCACAGATAACCAATCTTAGTTGTCTGTTGGATGGAAAATCTTGTTTCTCTGGTTCTGGTGTGTGTTACCTATTTCTTCTTTGTAGTTAATCTCTTTGAGTATTTTCTCTAGCACTGGTTTTGAAGACATAAATTCCTTCAGTTTCTGTTTGTCATGGAAGCTTCTTATTTCTCCATCTAATTTGATAGAGAGTTTTGCTGGGTAGGAAATTTTTGGCTGGAAGTTGTTTCCTTTTAGAGTTTGGAATATGTTACTCCAAGCCCTTCTGGCTCTCATGACTTGGTTTGGGAAGTCTGGAGTGATTCTAATTGGTTTGCCTCTGCATGTCACTTGGCCCTTTGCTTTTGTTGCCTTTAAGATTCTCTGCTTGGCTTCCACATTGGTCATTGTGACAATTATGTGGCGTGGGGATCCTCTTCTCCGATCCTGTCCAAAGGAGTTCTATAAGTTTCCTGGACCTGTGTATCAACTTCTTGCTCTGTGTTGGAAAATTTTTTGCTATTACTTCCTTGAAGAGATTGTTGATCCCTTTGGTTTCACCTTCTTTTCCCTCCTCTATTCCAATTATTCTTAGGTTAGCTCTCTTAAAATGGGCCCATATTTCTTCAATGTCAGATTCCTGCTGTTGGATATTTTTTTCTAGATTAGAAACTATGCGTTCATTTTTGGAGTGCTCATCTTCTAAGAGCGAGATTCTGTTCTCCATGTGGTCTAATCGGTTGTTTGTACTTTGAATTGAGGCCTTTACTTCATTAATTGTGTCCTTTATCCCTTTTTGGCTCTCTCTGAATTCTTTTAGAAATACCTCTATTATTTCTACAGTTATTTTCCTGATTTGATCTTCTAGAAATCTCTGAATTTCTGTTTTATCGGTTTTGATGTTGTGCGGTTGTGGGCATTCATTGCTCCATTGTTATTCCTCTTTCCCATGATTTTGGAAGTTTGTGCCTTCTCTGGGTTCTTCCCTTGGGTCACTATGACTTCACTTAAGGTGCTCTGGATCTCGAGTCTGTGGTATCTCAGACCCCACTACTCCTTTACTGGGTTGTATCACAGAGTCTCCAACCCAGGGAGTCAGTAGAGGCTGCTTTAGAACATGGGGGGGTGCCAGGTTGCACGTTCTCCTATGGTGTGATATCTCTGCCACCGCCACTCCCCCACTGGGTCAAGTCCCGGGGAGTACAGTACTGGGATTTCTCCTCTGTGGCCCCCAATTTGACTCACTGTTCTTGAGTACGCAGATGTAGGTGTAGTGGACTCGGTGAATTTGCTGCTGCTGCTGCTGCTGGTGGTGGCAATAGGGCACCACTGCCACGCCCTTGGCCGTGAGGTTGGTGTATTTCTTCTCTGGTTTTGAGCTCCGCTCTGAGTCCTTGCAGCGTGTGCTGAGCTCAACCACTGGGAACTTTAGATGCTCCCTGCGCTGAAAAATCCCGCCTGGCTGTTCCACAGCGGCTCACCTCGGCCTGCTGTAGCCGTCCGGTGAATTCGCCGCTGCCGCCGGCAGTAAGGCACTTTTGCTGCGTCCTTGGCCGTGAGGCCGGCGTATCTCCTCTGGCTCTGAGCTCCGTTCTGAGTCCCCTTCCTCTCTGGAGCCTGGTGATTTTTTTGTTTCTTTGGTGATGGTGTTTTCTGGCTATGAAAGGCGCTGATTTTGTGGTAATGGAGATTGGTTGTTAGCGGGGTTCTTAAGCCCCGCCTTTCTTGGTCTCCCTATTTCTTTACTGAAACGATTTCCCTCCACCTCTGGGGAAAGATGATCAGACACAGTTCCTAAACTGCGATCCTCTTGTCTCAGCCTCCTGAATGCTGGGATTATAAGCATGCTCCACCACACCTGGCTCTAAAAGCTACTTCTAATGCCCCACTCTAATGATTTCATTATGAGCTTTATTGTTTTTTCTGTAATTGATATATCACTTTTTTTTCAACTTGTTTTATATGTCTTTCAAAAATAGACTGTAAGAGCTGGACATGGTGGCGCACGCTTGTAATCCCAGCATTCGGGAGGCTGAGACTGGGTGATTGTGGTTCCCGGATAGCTCAGCTACTTAGTGAGGCCCTCTGCAACTTAGTGAGACTCTGTTTCAAAATAAAGAATAAAAAATAGGGCAGGGGATGTAGCTCGGAGGTCGAATGCCCCTGGGTTTCATTCCCAGACCTGCACCCCCCACCCAAAAAAAGGACTGTAATTGTAAAACCAGTTCTTTTCAAACCTAACCAATTCCTTGTATATAGTACATGATGGTACGTATTCAGGTGCTTCCCAATTGACAGATGCTTTATGTAATTGCTGAAGGTCCCTTTAGTGCAAGTAAGAGAAAGCGGTAAACCCAAAAGGCTTACTTAATGCAGAAGTTTACATATTCATGTAAAAGTACCAAGTTTGGCCAGCTTTAGGTTGGTTAATTTGGTGGCCTAATGATAGTATAAAGGATCTAGGATCGTTCATTGTGTGGACTGGGTCTTTTCATGAACACATGGTGACTGATAGAGTTGCAGTCATCACATCCAGACAAAGTAACATCTCTTCCTTTCACTGCCTAAAAGAGCTAAGAACCCTTTCCCAGGAGCCCCCTTAGAGACCTCCACATATCAGTGTACAGAACTAGGTGGAATTACCAATATTTCATCATTTACTAGTGGAGAGAATGAAACCATGATGATTGCTGTTCAAATTTTATGCCTGGAGAAGGGAGGGGTGTTTTTTTCACGTGAATCAGAATACTGGTACAATTTAGCACCCTATGTTAGTAAGAAAGAAGGAAGTTCCATAGGCAACTGATAGTATCTGTTACACAGGTATTTAATGAAAATGCCTGATTTTGTTCTTCGAAGTTGTTGGTGGGGCACCCTAAGTAATTCTATATTTAATTCTTGTAGCTACTTGAATGCATTCTCATTTGGTGACAGTTGATACATGGTCTATTGATTTTGGAGTGCTTAATATGTTCCTCCTCCTAAGTATTTTGACTCATGTATATTTTAAAGATGTTATTTGTTTGTTTATTGCCGCAAACCAGCTCAGTCGAGATTGGGGTGATCCCACTCGCGATCGAAAATCTCAGAAAAGATGGGGGAGGATAGGGTGCCATACTGCAGACGCTTATCTGCAGTGATTCTTTCCCTTCTAGTAAATAAATTTCTTTAAGTTCCTATTCGCGGCGCTTCTGGAAAGAATCTGACATGAACAAGAGCTTTTTGAGCTAATGACACTTTATTACAAGAACCCAGAAAAATTTATATCCTTTACCAGTAAAGTTTATAATAACAGAAAAAGAGGTGAATGCAATCACTGTAAAACAATAGTGAATAACATGTAAACAAAGGTAAAAAAACTAGTCCGGCTTTCGGCTTTCAAGAGATTAACTCTGGATCTTCTCCTGGATCTTGCAGACAGGCAGTTCCAAAGGGCAATCTTCCAGAAGAAATGGGCACGCCCAAGGCTTGGAGGCCTCTCAGGGAATCTTCTTTAAATTTTTTGGAACTTTCCATCTTTTGTGCTCAGTTCGTATGGCAGGCATGGGGGGATGTGGTGATTCAGGTGGATGTGATAAAGTTCTCCAGGTGTTGCCACCTTACCTTCTAAAATCTGGAATCTTAAACTCACAAGACAGTTTGGCAGACAAACACCAAAAATACCATGTAGTTTTTAGATTTAGTTGTCAGATATACTTCCTTAGCTGTGAAACACTTTTCCTCAAACGATAGGCTTATTAGAAACCTATTCATCTTATAAATAATCCATATTCCTGTCCCAGACCCTTTGCAATATCCTTTCCTTAGCCACGTGGTGCCTCCCCCATCTCGGGCAGGGCTCATACTGGGTGTAAAGGTCAAGAATCTTCCTAGCCTTCAGCTCCATTGTATTGGGCAGTATTAGTTGCTCATAAACTAGGTTGCTTTGATGTCACACCCAACGTTTGTCTTCCCATATCTGGGCAGGATCACAAAGAGAGGGGTAAATAGAGGCACCGGGTCGCCTCCCCCTCTAGGGCCTTTTTTGTTGTAAGTTAGTGATTAGGTTGAAGGGCAGAGATTGAGGGGAAATCTGCATTTGTAATTACTGACTGGAATGCTGCCACTGCATCTAATTTCTAACTAGGTTTTATTACCATTTGAACAAAGCCGAGGACGTTTAGAGGCTTGGATAAATTGCCAGAAACTTTATTTTCCACGGACTCAGTTTCTCTCAAAGTCCTGATCTTACACCACCGGAGCAATTCGTGTGGAGAGTTAAAAGAATCATTATCAAAAGAATAATAGTTATGAAAGAATATATAAAATTGGGAAGAACTTTGGCCAGAGACCACACCTTCTCTCGGGGCTTATTTCTCGCGTTGAGATCTTGCCTATGGCTGCATGAGTGGTTTTCATTCAGATGCTGAGAGATCTGGTGTCTGCAGTTTATGGTGCTGGGGATTGAACCCAGGGTTGTTCTGTCACTGATCTTCATTCCTGGTCCTTTTCTTTTTTAAATTTTGAGAGAGTGTCTCACTAGGTTACCACACAGGCATGGAACCTGTGATTCTCCTGTTTCAGTCTCTCAAGTACTTTGCTTACAGGAATAAACAGTAATAATTACTGTGATTACAGCCACTGCATCCAGATATATATATATATATATATATATATATATATATATATATATATATATATATATATATTTTTTTTTTTTTTTTTTTTTTTTTTTTTTTTTTGGTGGTACTGGGGGTAGAACCCAGGGGCTTTCTACCTTCGGGCTATACTCCCAGACCCATTTATCTTTTATTAGAAACAGGGTATGTAGCTGAGGCTGGCTTCAAACCTGCATGATCCTCCTGTCTCAGCCTCCCAAGCATGGGGATTACAAGCGTGCGCCACCACCCCCGGCTTATCCAGCTATATTTTAACGACTATTTCTTTTCTTAATTTATTCTGGAAATTAATCCTATTAGCCTAGTTTCTGAGGCCCAAGTCCTTTGGAATACACCCTGAGACAAAGTCTAAGGTGCTGATGCTTTCTTTGAGAGGTGTTCAGGTCTATTCTGCTAGGGGCGAAAGGATGTGAAGCCAAGAGAGATGCAAGGACATGGATTTGATGAATTGTTGAGCTAGCTTTTGCTTCTCGACCACCTACAAAGAGACATAGCAGGTCACTCAGCAGGTGTGGTCACTATCCTTGCCAACAGGGTTTCTGTGAAAGGATTAAAATGAGGAGCCACACATAGGTCCATAGGTCCGTGGTAAAGAGAAAGAAACACAGAATATATCTGCCTGATTTCTTCCTGTCTCCTGTTCTTAGTTAATGGAGGTTTAATCTACAGGGAGCTAACTCATTTGTACTCCCAAGCAGCACCATTTAGGCCCTCTGTGGCAACTCAGGTACTTGAATGGGGTACCAAGAGAAGTCCAGCAAAGAAGGAAGCAAGGCGAGAGAAAAGGAGTGGGCTCAAGTATTTGAGAAGATGCACAAGATTCCTGTCTCAGTACACCTCAAGAAGTTTGAAGTGAAAATATTTTGTATTTAATTTCTAGTAAATGTTAGTTTTTTTAGGGGGGATACTGGGAATGGAGCCCAGGAGTATTGTACCTCCAAAGTATACCCCTAGCCCTATTTTTTAGTATTTTTATTTTTTGAAACAGGGTCTCACTGAGGGCCTCACTAAGTAGCTGAGGCTTTCCGGGAACCTCGATCCCCTGGTCTCTGCCTCCAGACTGCTTGCTGGGAATACAAGCGTGCACCACCAAGGCCTGGCCTAGAGAATGTTAGTTTTGAAAAGTAAGCTACTTACTGCTTTTGTCATTCAAAGCTCTAAAATTTAAGATAATTGCCTCAAGATTGTTTTATTTTTGTCTGGAAATCTCTTATAAGAAGTGTTGTCAGCATTCCAGGGCTCACACATCATACTGGTTATGGATCTAGGTCATCAGCTCCCTGCATTTATTCTGAAATACGACTGAGGTGGAGTGGAGTGGCTCTGTGCGTCCTCAGTTTGTCAATCTCTCCAGGGTTATCAGAATTGATGGGTTCTTTGGAGCTTTAGACACTTGGAAATCCTCTGAGTATTGGCTTTGAGTTCTGTTCTTGCAAGGCCAACCTCTTTTCAAAGAGAAGAGTTTTCCTTTTTATTCAGTGTATACTGAGAAAATTGTATTGAATTGGTGGCAGAAGAGATAATCTGATGGATTGAAGGAAAGACTGTTGATTCTGGTTTGGTGTAGAGTTGTAGTCCTCATACATGCCTTCCATTTTCTTTGGTTAAATATTTTTTTGTTTTTCTCATTAAGGTACTTTTCTTGCATCACTATGACTGTTTAATAGATATTACTGAGTAATGAGAGCTGTTTTTCTTTGGGAGATTAAGGATGAGCTTCTCGAAGATGAATGTTAATTGGACTTCCTGGTTCTGTGTCATAAGAGGAACTGAAACAATATTTGGACATCCCTATCATGTCACTGGTTGCTTGTATTGGGTGGCACTGGGACAATGGAGTGTGAGGCCAGGCAGCCCTTGGAGTGGCGTTGGAGGCATGAGAATTCTTTGCCAGTCCCTGGTCTGTATGATCTAGATTTTTGGCTATTCTCTGAAAGGATCTTCTTTCATCTGACTTTAGTGAGTTTACTTAGCTTAGGGACTCAAGTTACATTAGGTCTGTTGGTATTTAAATAGTTGCACATGTTATTCCATTTGTCCAGCCCTTTCTTTTAAATTATGGAACAGCTAAGTTTTGTTTATTTTATTGAATATAACCTTGAAAACATAAAGTGCTCCCTTTCCCCCCTTCCTAGTTCACTGAGGTTGATCAGCTTTCTCTTTCACTTACAATGGGTACTGTTTTTTTCATGCCCTGAGCCATGATGCTCTTGCATGGCTGCTCTAAGGTGAGATTCCTCTCCCCTTTTTAAGGCTCCACATATGAGCTAGAATCATAAAAATTCAAGAATTGTGCCAAATTTTCTTTTGTTGATGACTGTGATTTAGTCTGTTATGTAACTGTAATGTATAATTTACACATCCTGAAGATCATCCGTCTCTGCATACAGCGACTATATTTAACCCTCACTTCTTTGGAAAAAGAGAACATTACCAATTATCTTTGAAACTATATTTGTGAGACAATGTGCATTGATCCACCCTCTGTCTCCATTTACATTTTTTTGGTACATCAAGTAGTACTTTATGATTTATTTTATGCTTTTCATGTTTAAAGGCTTAAGGGAGAGAGAGCTTAGTAGCTAATAACTCTGTCTCTAGGCTTCCCATTGTTTATATTGTCTAAACCAAGAATAAAAGACATAAAGTCCCTGTTATTGCTATTAATATGAAGGTCCAGAGAGAACAAAAGGAAAAATCTCTTCCCACTGTTATCCTTTAGTTGTAGAAGGCAAATGTGGAGAGAGGATATTGAAATAAATTATTTAAAGGGAAATGATTCTAATAATTTATCACAATACCACTAGTTCCTGTGTGACTTAAAGAGTTTTTGATATTACTTTTGTCGTGTGTGTGTGTGTGTGTGTGTGTGTGTGTGTGTGTGTGTGTGTGTGTAAGGGGATACTGTGGATTAAACCAGAGACATGATATCTCCATGCTGTCTCCCTAGCCCTTTTCATTTTTTGTTTGGAAGCAAGGTTTCATTAGATTGCTGAGTCTTGCTAAATGTCTCAGCCTCCCAAGTCCTGGGATTACAGGTGTGCACCACTGCACCTGGCAAGTCAAGTCCAGTTTTAAGCTGAAATTCCACATTGGTGTCTCTTCAGTAAATGTACTTGTTTACCACCTAGCATTTGCCTTATTGCTCTGCTCCAGGCTGTTTGTATAAAGTTGTCATGGTGTCAGAGGAAGTACTGACTGCTTTCATATCGGACTGTGCTCCCTTAAAAAGAGAGCCTTGAATAAGAAAATGATGTTCTCATTAAATCAGCTCTTTAGGAGTAGGTGGAAGTAATTGCTATCGATCTCACAGACTTAATAGTTCACATACAAAGTCTGTGCAATAGAAGCAATATTCTGCAGCTGAGTAACTGTAGATTAATCTATCTTCAGACAGAATTCTGGAAGCATCTGTAAAACTGGAAAATTACTTTCTCTTTTCTATTTGCAGGCACAACTGGACTAAATGTATTTCCCAAATACTTTAAAATTAAATTATATCCACATAAGTAGGTCTACTAAAAATTATTTGAAAAATTTAAATAATAAAATATAAATGTTTTTCTTGGCTACATTTACTCTGGTGTTTGTCTGGAAGGGCTATACGGTATCAAAGGGTACCCCAGAGGTCACTTGTATAAATTCTTTCTTTGTTAGGTGGTTCCCTAACTGCTAGTAGAGGTCCATTTTAGTTTTCGCTTAGATAAAGCTCTTTTTAGGTAGCTGGTGAAGTCAGACTTTTAAGCTTATCTCCAGGTTCTCCCTTTGACCCCTTTAAAGCATTTTTCTTTACTACCCACTGAAAGTGCATCTCTGAGCCCTCTTCCTTTGTAAGAAAGACCAGCCATTTCCTCTCCCCTTCCTGCCCTAATCTTTAATGAGTGCATGGTTCTGTTAAGATGGGGACATTCCCAGGACACATTAAACTTTTAATAGATTTGATTGATATTCTACAGACATATATTTGAAGATTCTCAATGAATTAAAAGTAAAATAATAAAATACTAATAATTATAGTTCTATTTACTACAAGTGAAAAACGCAGAAATAATTGGTATTTTTATGAATATACAACAATAAAAAAGATAGGCCCATATTACGAATAACAGTGGTACTATGTGTTTCTATAGAACATTGCGGTTTACAAAGCACTTTTTGCACACTTTGTCTGAGTTTAGTGTGGCCTTCTGTGATAGCAGAGGGGTGGATTGGTTCTGCTCCCATGGTTTCTTTAAGATCTCTGGATCTGAATCTTCACACCAGCAGTGTTAATTTACATTCTTTCTGCACTGTATTATTGGACTAGTTGAATAGTTATATAGGCTGCTATTGGTGGCAGCTGTTCTTCATGTTTAATCTTTTCCCTCTTCTGCTTCTATCCTTGCTGTCACTTTCCAGTTTGAAAACTGGAACATATGTAGCCATCTTTATTTACTTTTGTTCTATGCTAGCATTTACCTTCCACTAAATCAAGTTGTCTTTTATGAGACAGCTGGCAATTTGTTAAAGTGTATTTTAGAACCTGGGATCTGTTACTAAGGCCACAAAAATAAGAATGCCATCTGAGTGAGCATTGTACTGTACTGGTGAACTACAGGCAAGCTTCTTGAAAATGTAGTTTGTAGCTCTCACTGGATGTGTCTGGTTGATGGTTTTGGACTTTTGCTTATCTATCACACTTCTTCTGATAGCTTTACAATCAATAGATATGTGCAACTACAAACTTCTATCAGCATAGTAGTTAATTGTAAATACTAATATAAGGTATGGTTTATAATAACATGGACTCATTTATTTATTTATTGTGGTACTGAGGTTCCTGGAAGCCCTTCTAACTCTGGGCTACACTCCCAGACCTGTTTTATACTTTTTTATTTTGGGAAACAGGGTCCCTTAAGCCAGCACGCTGGCTTCGAACCTGCGCAATCCTCCTGTCTCCGCTTCCCAAGCGCGGGGATTACAAGTGTGCGCCACCACGCCCGGCAACATGGACTCGTTTAAAAAACCTCCCTTTTTAGAGAAAGATGAAAATTGAGAACCGCCTCTTAGGGGATTATTTGTGTTTGGGGTGTGTGCGTGCGTGCGTGCACACGGGAGGAAGGGTGGGTCAGGAGAAGTTGCTTACCTCTCAGCAACACAAGCTGCTCTGTTGTGGAAACTGGGAAAGACTTGGCAGGGCATTTACATAATGGTGTT
This sequence comes from Muscardinus avellanarius, assembly GCF_963383645.1. Classification (NCBI taxonomy): domain Eukaryota; kingdom Metazoa; phylum Chordata; class Mammalia; order Rodentia; family Gliridae; genus Muscardinus; species Muscardinus avellanarius. The sequence goes on along the minus strand of NC_137800.1, from coordinate 92,890,684 downwards.
AAGTGATTCATTTACCCTCAGTGAGCACCTTCCCACCCATCTCTTGGCTCTGGAGAGTGAGTGAACCCATGTCCTTACTCTTGAGTCCTGCTAGTATGAGGGATTAACCGTTTTTAAAACTGACCCCACATCCTTATTCTTAAGCAGCTTACAGGGAGAATGAATTTTACATGGATCATCTTAGTTGATGACACCATATGGTGTTTGATATGCACATAGTCCATGGCCACTCTTATGATAAACAGGTGGTGACAACCATATTGTTTTTTCCCCCTTCTTTGAAACTTAATGCTAGTTTTTTTCTTTTTAAATGCCCTTTGTACCAAGGCCAAAGTCCCCAATCTGAGTCTTAAAGAGGACCCCAGACCTCTTTTTACTTCCCTTTCCTCTGCTTCTACACATCTAAATTTAACTCCTTCCCAGAATCGCAGCCTATGTTTGAAATGACCTTTCTGTTACCTGTCCAAGCAAATCTTTACTCCTTTACCCTTCCATGTGAAACTTGCCCATATCTCTGAGAATGAAACCCAAATCTGTTATTTCCTCTTTTATTTTGAATCATGCCTAATGAATGTGTAATTAATCATCATTGAGCTAAGGATATTTACAAAATACTATGGAAAGCCGGGCGTGGTGGCGCACGCTTGTAATCCCAGCATTTGGGAGGCTGAGACTGGAGGATCGCAGTTCGCGGACAGCCTCAGCTACTTAGGCCCTTTGCAACTCAGTGAGACCCAGTTTTAAAATAAAGAATAAAAAAGGGCAGGGGGTGTAGCTTGGAGGTCGAATGCCCCTGGGTTCCATCCCCAGACCTGCAAGCAAGCAAGCAAACAAACAAACAAACAATACTATGGGAGCAGAACACAAAGAAGGAAATAATTGTTTCTGAGGAATTCGTCAAATGTAAAGAAGTTAACATTTATCTAGGTCTTGGAGGAAAATTAGGGGTTCTCCAGGTGGGCAGGTTATTTTAGGTAGAGGGAACTGTACGTATGAAAAGCTATGGCATGGTAAATTTATTTGGTGGTGCTGGTGCTGGGAGGCAGTGCCACCCATATGATTTGTACTGCAATCTCCAAAATGCAGAAACCAAGCTCATCAAGTTCTTTTAATTTGCCATGTGTTAACACATTACCAGATAGGTTTAGAATGTGATAAATATTTTGGGGCTGAGACATGAAGCTAAGGATACCTGGATCCTTAACCAAATGAGAAAAATGTGCGTTGCCTTTTAAGAACCATTTTTATTTAGCCTTCATCAAGCATTCATTCAAATATATATACTGAGGTGGCTGCATTCAAGGTAGCGAGAGAAATATAAAGCTGTTTCTGTCCTATTTGTATAATGCCTCTTCCCCAAATAAAAGGTTTTATTAGATTTTTATTTTGAGAGGTGTTCCTCTCTTATAATGTTCCATCTTATAATGTTTCATGTATGCTTGCTTCTAAAGTACTGAGTAGTTATTGGTCTTTCTGAAAGGTTCAGAACCATTTTAGCCCACTCTACTGCTTTGTTTCAGGAGTTCTCACTCAGCATTTTGAGGAGAGTACAGTACAGGTGCTTGAATGGTTGACATATTTCTGCGTATTATACTTTTCTAGTTGATATTTATAAGATCAAGAAGGTGAGCATGAAAGGTTATAGATTCACAAACTGGTTTATATAGAACCTTTCAGGCCTAGCATAACTTATTTGCTATTCTTATAGCTGATGCATAGAGAACCTGAATAACACTAAAAGCAGAATAGAGACTTTTTAGAGATTATACTCCTGATAATACCTGTGTGTGGAAGAACATTCAAACCCACTGTATTCTTTTTTTTTTGGGGGGGGGTTGATCCCAGGGGTAGTCTACCCTTGAGCTATACTCCCCAGCCCTTTTTATTTTCTGTTTTGAAATAGCATCTTGCTAAATTCCCATTTGTTAGCCTGCAGTCCTTCTGTCTCAGCCTCCCACATACTGGAATTACAGGTGTGTACCACTGCACCTGGTTAAACCTACAGTTTTCTTGAAAATTGTTTTAAACTTATAATGGTGTGTGTGTGGAGGGGTGTAATTATAATTGGAGGCAGGGCAGAAATAAAAACATTGAGATTGCTTAGTGGTTGCTTCGATTAGGCAAGTGGCAGTAGAGGTAGGGCAAAGAAGGTAGCTAGTGAAATAATATGACTCTTCAGCAAGGGAAGGATCAAGGGGCAGGGAAGAAGGAATATTTGATGTCTGATTGATAGTGTTTGGTGGTGATGGGAATGGAACCCTAACATATACGACTTTGTTAGGGCAGGACACCACCACTGAGTTATACCCCCAACTCTCCAATAGATACTCTACATAAAAATTGTTGGTATATAGATGTGCTTAAAGCTACAAGAATGATGAGATCACCTGAGAAGAGAATGCAGGACTATGCCCCGAGGAATGTCAGTAGTTAGAGGTCAGACAGAGGAGAGAGATCTTGCAGAGAAGGCTAAGAAACAGCTAGTGAAGTGTGAGGAGGCTCAGGGGTAGATGTTGTCATGGAAGCTGAGAGAGAAGTGTTTGAGGAATGATGAGAACAAACACACCATTTGTCAAACCCTTCTCATGGGGCCAGAAGGTCTCTGTGCATTTAGCATCATTAGGTTGGTGGTCACCAGTACAGAACCTTCTTCAGCGGCGGTCCAGAAGCGAAAGGGAGTGAAGCAGTAGAAGTGCATTGGCATCACACCGGCATAGATCTGACTCACTCATGTATTTACTCACCTTTTCACTAGTGATGAGCACGTAACGTGTTTTCCTCTTTGTCCCTGAGAGCAATGCTGTAATAGACATTCTTGTTGCTTTGTCTCTGTGTCCGTCCCATAACTGGAGACAGGGATGCGGGAATATTTTATGTCTGATTGATTATTTTTTGTGGCGATGGGAATGGAAACCTAACATATACAAAGCGTTGTATATGTTAGGGCAGGACTCTTACCAGATGTCCATTTGCCTGCTGGCAAGTTTATTTAAAGAGGACAGATTCCAGAAATGTACTTACGGGGTTGAAGGATATATGTGTTTTATGTAATTTTACCTGAAATTGTAAATCACTTTCTCAAAAACTATGACAGTTCACATTTTATATTTATAGGGATTAGTGCTACAGAAGAAAGAGGATCTATATAAGTAAGGGGACAAAGTCCTTGAACAGGTAAGAGGAAATGTGGTCCTAAGTATGTGTAGAGAGATTGGACATTGATAGGGAAAGAGAAGAGAGAGAAGATTTTAGATGCACATAATTGTGTAATTTTGGTGATAGTACCGTGGGGAAGTTTTATAGTCTCAGTAAATAAGAAATAAAACCATCATTTGAAAAAGAAGGTATAGCTCAATGGTAAGGCACATGCTTAGTTTGAGCAAGGCCCTAGGTTTAATTCCCAGCATGAAAAAGAAAAAAGGAAGGAAGAATGAAAAGAAAAAAGGAAGGACTTAGAAGACTCAAAATATGCACAAAATAGTTCCTAGAAAGTAAGGGAATATAATAGAATTCCTGGGCAGTGTTGACTTTGAGATGAAGTCTGATTGTTTGATTTTTCTCTAGCCGTATGCAGCTTCTTGGACTTGTGCTCAGAGAAGACAGATTCTTGAGGTCTTTTAGGGCTGGAGTTGGCCAGGCAAGCCTAATAGAGAAGGCGAGGAACAGGGAAGTGCGAGTACTCTGCAAGGAAGGGTTGTACTAGACCTCAAGGGCTGAGCTGAACAGAGGGTGGGAGTGAGCACAGGTGGGCAGGTGAGACTGCTGTGGGGTCAGTGGGCTGGAAAGGATGGGGAGGAGTGCTGGAGTGTGGGTGCTGCTCTGTGTCTACCAAGTCAAGAAGGTGCCTATGAATTTGTGTCGCTGAGGTGCACTGGAAGGAGAGTCCTTGGAAATGAGGCTAGTCAGAATCCAAGGGGCCAAGATGACATTTGCATTCGGCACACTGTTGTGGGCACAGCAATGAGGACAGGAGCCTGAGGACAGGAGGAGAAGTGAGCAGGTGTGGACTTTTGCAGTTGGTGGAAAGAGTACAGATTTGGGAGATAATGGTGGCAGAGACAGGTGGGGCTCGAGCTTGGTAAGGGAGGGATTGCTGGCAGAAAGAGCTTGTGAGTAGTAATGGGCACAAGGATAGTTGTCTCTCCTACTTCTTGGCGCTAGGATTTATGGGGCATCAATAGTTCACCTCTAGAGGGAGTTGCTGGAGAAGCATTTTTAAATGCTGGTGAAGAAATTCGGAGAAAGCGGTTAGGAGCACATGTTCCTGAGGGGTGGCTGGACAGATAAACAGGGGAGGCTTAGTGAAGAGCTTAGCTTTGGCCTTCTCCTGGAGGAGAGAGAGAGGCAGCAGACTTCTGGGGTGGAGGTCAGAGGCTGACATTCCTGTTTTTTTCTCTGCATAAGGCAGCAAGAACTGTTGCTAAGAGTAGTACTGTGGGGATTAGGTTGGAGCTAGGAGAGAAATGGAGGCAGTTTGAAATAGCAGCTGGGAAGAGGGGGAGAGCAGATGTGATACATACAGAAGTCACTGAGAGATGGAGCAGGCTTAGCTGAGATTTGAAACCATGAGTCAGGCACAGACTTCTCACTTCTTCACTTCCCATTGTGTGTGCCAGTTTTTCCCTCTTCCCACCAGATTGAATTGCTTTTGTTTCTATGTTTCCACAGTACTGAGCACCCAGTTTTATATTACCTACACATTCTGTTACAGAGATTTAGTTGTTTTCCCTTTCAGAAAGTGAGTTCTTGGATGATGTGCACGTATGTCTCATTTATCCTCTCTTTATGATCACCTGGGCTAATGACTGGAACAGGCACTCAACGTTCATTGAGTTGAATCGAATTACACAAGTATGGTCATTTAATTTTTCTAATGGTTTTTTTCCTATATGGATCTGATGCCATATATTCTAACCAACATACTGGTTTTGGTGAGCACAGTGAGCTTATTAAGGATGAGCCATTCTATTTCCATGTTGTGCTAGAGCAGGCCTGTGCAGAAGATTAAGATGTCCCACTTGCCTCTACAAGTTTGGCATTATTTTATTTGCCTTGAGGATTTCTGTCAGCAGAATGTTTGCCTTGTTACTGACCTTGCTGCCACTTAGTCATAAAGACATATTTTGAAAATATGGGGATTGATTATTTTCTCTCTCTTTTTTTTCAGTTCACTTAGCCATTTATTGAATGTCTTGTTTCTTTTTAAAATTTTTTCTTGGTACATTGTATTCATATATTTTATGGAATACAAGATGGCAGAGGCATACATGGACACATCACTCATTTAGCCCCTGCCCAGTTCTCACCCATTCCCTCCCATCCCTCCTTTTCATGTATGGCTTAGTGATTGATTTTGATATATTTGTATATGTATATCATGTACATTAGGGAATTTCCCTCTAGGGGAATGGCTATTTTTTTCTTGAGCCCTCTTCCCCTTTTCCATTTTCCCTTCCAAGTGAATGGTACTGAGCTCTGATTTGAAAGCTATAGAAGGCTGGTCATGAAGTAGAGAGCGTTTCTTGTAAAAATAACTTAAAAAAAACCAAATTTGCTGGGCGTGGTGGCACACGCTTGTAATCCCTGCTCTTGGAAGGCGGATACAGGAGGATCTTGCAGGTTTGAAGCCAGCCGTGCTGGCTTAAGAGACCCTGTTTCCAAATAAAAAATATATAAAATAGGTCTGGGAGTATAGCCCGGAGGTAGAAGGGTTTCCAGAAATCCCAGTACCACCAAAAAAAAAAAAAAAAAAAAAAAAAAGCAAAATTAAAAAGTCATCTTTAATGCTGGAAATATTAATCTGACACGAAGATCATACGACTGGGAAAAATATTATTTTGTCCATTAATATGCTACTATTGTTTTGTTAGTAGTAAAATGAAGGTACTGTAAATATTATTTATAGTCTATGTCAGCAGGCCCAGCTCTGGAAGGAGGCCTTCTTAGGTTTCCTCTAAGACAGTATTATAGAATCTCATTTTTTAAGGGGGGGGCCATAGAGAACAGTGAGTGCCACCACCCGGTCTTACATTTGAATCTTCTCTTCAGCATCCTCATTAGTGAGGGGACCTCTGTTGACATTCCTCTAGAGATCGGCATAGTTCCTGGGAAAATAAACTTGGTTCTGCATAGACACCAGGACATCACAGATTACAATCTCTACAACTATAGTTATCAAGCTTAGGTTCCAGGAGCTCTTTATACTTTTCAAAATTAACCAGGACCCCAAAGAGCCTTTGTTTATGCAGGAAATATCTATTCTATTTAATTGTCAACCTAAAATACAATAATAAACCCATTACATGTCAATATAAACAAATTTTTTAGTGAGAATAGTTATGTTTTCCAAAAGGAAATAAATTTAGTGAGAGTGGCCTGGCCAATCTCACTAATATCTCAGATATTAAACTGAAGACAGCTGGACCTTCAGATTCGTTTCTCATTCGGTCTGCTGTGATATTGCAAGTCAAGGAGCCTGTGGAAAGCCCAACTGTACACATATGGGTGGCCAGTAACTTCTTAGAATTGGTAAGTTTTGACCACATGGACTTTCCCAGCAGATCTCAGCCCCCCCCCCCCAAGTTCTCAGACCGTACTTTGAGAGCTGCTTTTTTTCATACATGTAGAGATGGGGTGAATTGGTGAGCTAAACTAGTAAGGACTGCAGTGAAAGAAAAAAAAAAATGTTGCGAAAGGGGCCAAGAAAAAAATGTGCAGTGAAAGAAAAAAAAATAGTTGCAAAAGGGGCCAAGAAAAAAATGTACGTACACCTATAGCTAGCAAGTATTGAGCGCTACCATGTACAAAGCTATGAAGTACTAACACGCACATCAGGTGTTTCTCATATTCAATAAGAAGAGCATTTTGACATAAAAAAAAAACACTTCAAGCTTGTAAATTTACCCTTTCACTTACAACATCCATTAATTGAGAAAATGACAAGAAAGCTACTATGAGTTTATTAATGTTTTTTAAATAAAATTGTTTGGTTAATCACAACAGTATCTGTGGACATTAGAAAAGGAACACTCTGTATTTTATACATTGTACATTTGGTCTGCAGGCAGTGCTTTGTGCCCATGGGGATTTGCTGAACTCTTGCAAATACCTCTGGGCCTGACTTGTGTCACTGTACCACCACGCAGGACCCACGGGTTGGGAACTGAAGTCATTCCTCGGTTCTTGCTTGACACCAGCATTGAAGGGGCTGGTGATAGAATTGTTTAGAAGTTGTTTTTAAGCCATTAAGACTTTTGATGCTTTTAATCCAGATGGCCAGATATCATAAAGAAAAGCCAGAGATGGATGCGGGAGCTTCTTAGTTTCTGAACTTTTCCCCAGCCATTTTCTTTCTAAGGGCAAGGGATGGACACTTGCAGATCAAGCACTCTCACCTGCCTTGTGAGACATTGTTGAGAGTTAATGGAGAGAATTGTGTTGAGAGAGTTAACACTGAGTTAGGGGAAAGTGGAAGTGTGGTAACAGTGCAGGAGGAGTGAGAAATTAAATGGTATCTTTTTAGAAGTCTGCCTTATTGCAGTCTGCATTGCTCCTTGGGGATTTTTCTCCTGAGTACAAGAAAATCAGCAAGCACTTCTTGAAAAACCCAGATGAAATTACTGCTATAAATTTTTATTTTTTTCATGGTATAAAACCTTAATTTAGATGGGGAGGGTTTATTACCAGTGTTTTCTTGGCACGGCTAAATTCAATTAATTTCAGATGACAAGCTTCATCCCCTGCCCCTCCCCCATATGTGGAAAGTACAATTTGTTATTGGTTTGCCTTTGGCTCTTGAGACCTCATTAAGGGCCCAGGAAAGGGATTCGCTCTCCTTTTCTTTGACATCTTTCTGTTTTATGCTGGATTCAGACCATTTGCATTGTTACATGGAAAGTATGTGTGTGTGCTATATGTAAGGAGATTTGCAGATAAAAGTGGTCATGCTTATTTAAATGTTGATTTAAGGACTTTTAAATATTGATTTCAAATGATTATTGCAGGTTAAGAAATAGTTACCACAATGTTTTATATATATATATATATATATATATATATATATATATATATATATAAAACATATATATATTGGTTCACCTTAAGGTGAGGTCTCTGAAAAGTGTGGGTACATTTGGGCAGGAAAACTTACTCAGCTGTTCTGACCATTCATGGAATAGAACTGGTTGTTGAGCAGGAACAAGATGTTAACAGAATATTGTGTTTACTCACACTGCTAAGGGATAGCATGTTGCACCTTCAGGTTCTTGTTCTTGTCTGAATACCTGCGCATATCTTGCAAACAAGGGAAGTAATCTATAGTGTTTTGTTTTGTTTTTCTCTGCCTTGTAATATAGAATCTATTGTACTGTGAATAAGAGGAGTCACGAGATTCATTACTGTTCGTGACGTGTACTGTCTATGTCTTTCTGCATGTGATTCTTTATTTTACTTAAAAAGCAAATATAAAAATTAGAATCGAGGTGATAGAGAATATATGTATTGTATAAATAAGCAATTCAAACCAAACTTTTACCATTATAACAAATAAATATCCTGCTTCAGAGGTTGGAGATTAGAATCCTGTTATGTTAAATGCTTAGCAATTAATTATCTATTGTCTTTAAAGTTCCCATGATGACAAGTTGCTTAAATACTATTATTAGGAATAGCTGGATTAGTAATAATAATGTCCAAATGCCATCGGCAACAATAGGAGGTTTTAAAAATAAAAATAAATGCGTGTGATCATAGTCAAAGTGATTTGTGTGCTGAGTGCACGGCAGGCGGTCCCTGAGCAGTGTTTCCTGAGACTGCAATATGGAATGTGCAGTGGTTGGCACAGAGTTGAGGAGGACGAGACAAAAGTGCTTAATTTGTTAATATTTTTTCCTCTGCTTTTTGTGTATTGCTTAACCCATTGTCAAAATAGTGTTCACTTAGCAAAATTAAAGAGAAGATAAAGCTGACAAAAAATAGGCTCGGCAAAAGGCCAAGTATAAAAGATGAACCTCTCCCAGATGCTGACAAGCATTGTTTAGATTCCAGATATACTCACTAGCGTATGTGTGTTTTGAAGAAAAAAAAAAAGGTGTATATTTGTTTTGAATGTAGTAGGAAAATCAACATGGAACCAAGAGCTGGTTCACTATAAATAAATAGTGGGAGGATATTACCAAACTTTAGTAACACATGTAAATTCTTATTGTGGGAAGTGAAACTTGTAAGATGAGTGACCCAGGGCTTCTTGATTTTTAGAATCTAATAATTTTTAAATTGACAGGTGTGAGGAAGATATTTCACATGTTCCCTACATTACCCAGTCTCTCCTGCTGCAGGGTCTGGGCTGTGTCACTTGTTCAAGGCAGTGGGCTGTGAGTGGAAGGGATGCCAGGGCATTTAAAAGCCGTGGTGCCCTTCCATCCTATCTTAGAGTGTTGCTTCTTGCTCTGTTTTTTTTTTAAGTACTAGATAACAGATGAAGAGAAAACCATACAAATTTTGAAAAGTTTATGTAATGAAAGGAATAACGAAATATTGAAATAAATATAAATAAATAATAAAAGAAATTTAGCATATTAAATGTGTAGCTATTTAGCACAATCTACTGATTAGATGTATTCATAGCATTCCCTTGTTCATGAATATGGAATGTGGATGACAAACTAGTTTGGCTTTGTGTTTTGTCCTTGATACCTCATATAAGTCTTGGAAAAACCTCATTGTTGAAAAGCTGAGATAGGTTGAATTTGGCTTTAGTTATTATAGACAGGTGTCTCAACGTCTCAGCCACTTTAGTAAGTGATGACAATGTCTCTGGTAATTTGATAGGTCTTGCTAAAGATTTTTATTTGTGAAAAGTGACTTTTTATGGTTAATCTTTTTAAAAAAGCCAGCACGATTTAAGCAAAGTAGTATTGAGATTAAGGGGCACCTTCACCTTAAATCACTTGTTTCCAGCATACCTCTCAGACGCGTTCTCATTGGACGCCTCACCTGTGAACCTGGCTCTTGTTGCCTTGGTTGCTTGCTTGCAGTTTGACTAGCTAAGCTTGCTGAATTAAGACTTGAAGTATTACTTTAGTCCTGCCTGGAACTTGGGAAAATAGCCAGATGTGAAGCCTTTGTCGTAGTGGTTGTTTAGTAGTTGGTTGGAGTTCTGTAGGGACAAGATTTGGAAATCCTTTAATATCAGTGATTTCATTGTTAGCAGATGGTCAGATGTGCATGGACAATTTCTTTTTATTGTATATTTTGTTCTTTGCAGTTTTCTTTTCTTCTCCCTTCATCCATCTTACTCTCTTCTGTCCTCATGTTCCTTCCCTTTCTCTTTCCATGTAATGAACTGGCAAGTTTGAGGAGAAGGACTCCTTACTACTGCCACAGGGTTCCCTGTATAGGGTCTAGGAGGCCTGGTCATTTTGAGGAGCTAGCCAGTTCTCACACTAGACTTAGGAACATTTACTGACTGTCATCTGTTGTGACGAGTGAAATGACATAAAGGGGAATACAGTTTTGGGGAAAAAAGGGTATTTTTGGGACCTGCTTTAGAGAGCATAAATCAAAGATCAATATAAATTTCAAATAAGTCTGTATCCAGCAGTTGTATGTGACAGCGAAGCGAGGTGGAAGTATTCCCTGTATGTGTGCATTTTAAGAAACACTGTGTTTTTATTTGGTACAGTTGCATATTCATTTCTAACAGACTGCATTCTAAAAGAATTGGACTTTTTTAGATTCTATGAATATTCAAAGAGTCACCAAAACTGATTCTGTCCTTTACCTTATGTATCCAGACCCATCTGCCATTTGCTTGCTAGATGGTTCCAGTTCTGTATTGTGGCATTTGCCTTTTGAGAAAAAGGCACTTCCTGTGTTGCTGAGGGAGACATGTTGGCACCTTTGCTGCCCTGCTTGAAAGTTTCTACTACGGTCGGCTATTGGAGAGAGAGAGAGAGACATACAGACAGAGACAATGACTGTCTCCATCCATCTGTCTGTCCATCCGTTCAGGGAGCAGGTCCTGTCTCTTTGGGATATGGCATTGCTTTCTTAAGCTTTAGGGCATTGTTTAGGATGCAGCAAAGGAAAGCATGATGGCTGTTGCCACTGGTAAGTCATCAGGGATCTTGGCAAGCTGGCAAAAGCTAGAAGCCTAATCCATTTGCATTTTAATTGGTATGACCATTAGCTGAAAGCAAGATTTAAAAAGTTGTCCCAGGAGCCCTTTCTCCTTTACCCTTTCATTTTTTTCAAGTTGATTTGCATCTTTAAGAAAAGTTTTTCAACATTTTAAAATTCATGTCCTTTTTGATAAGCTTAGGAATCTTATACTGCCTTTAGTATTATTTAATGATAGTAATTAAAAAGTAAGAATTGTGCCGAGCGTGGTGGCGCACGCTTATAATCCCTGCGCTTGGGAGGCTGAGACAGGAGGATCGCACAGGTTCGAAACCAGCCTCAGCTACTTAGTGAGGCTTTCAGCAATTTAGTGAGACCCTGTTTCCAAAAAAAAAAAAAAAAGTCTGGGAGTATAGCCCGGAGGTAGAAAGCCTCTGGGTTCCACCCCCAGTAAACACCAAAAAAAAAAAAAAAAGAAGAAGAAGAAGAAGAAGAAGAAGAAGAAGGAGAAGAAGAAGAAGAAGAAGAAGAAAAAGTAAGAATTGTAACAAAAGAATCAAGGCAATGACAATCTTAGGATTTCCCTCTTCCTTCCTAAAGCACATGAGATCAGGGTGAAAGTAGGGCCAGCTTGCTTGCCACAAGTGTTTTTCCTGTTCTTGCTAGTGATAGAGCATAGCATAGGTCACTTTAACATCAAACCTGTCCATTGTAGCCAGGCGTGGTGGCACACGCTTGTAATCCCAGCATTCGGGAGGCTGAGACCGGAGGATCGCAGCTCGTGGACAACCTCAGCTACTTAGTGAGGCCCTCCGCAACTTAGTGAGACCCTGTTTCAAAATAAAGAATAAAAAAATAGGACAGGGGATGTAGCTTGGTGGTCAAATCCCCCTGGGTTCCATCCCTAGACCCACAAAAAACAAAATCCTGTTCATTGTTTTCTTGGTCACACAGGACAGAGAGCCTGCTTTGCAAAATAGTGTATTTTTTATCACACACCCCCATTCACTCCCAAAAAAGATTTCCATACAATTTTCATACCATCTCCCACCACCTCACTACTTGAAGTACTTAAATATGAAGAGAGAAACAGATGAAAGTAATTAAGTTAGAATAAGTAAGACATTCTTATTTGTGAGCACATCTCTGTCTCTGTTACATCCTCAGGGGGCTGCATTTTGCTGCTCCTCTTCACTGTCTCCCACTCCAGATCTACCTGCACTGTCAGTTGGGTTCTGTCCTCCAGGCTTACTTGGACAACAATAAGCCAGCCTCAGCCAGGTGTCGTGGTGCAGGCTTGTAATCCCAGTACTTGGGAGGCTGAGAAAGGATAAAAGGTTTGCAGCCAGCCTCAGCAACTTAATGAGACCCTGTTTCCAAATAAAAAGTACAATAGGGATGGGATGTAACTGAGAGGTAGAATAAACCAGAACACGCCCCTACACCAAACACAGACAAAAGGATACATTTTATTCATGTAACTGAGTTGGTTCTAGTCCTTGTGTCTTCTGCATTCTTTTACTGCTAAGAATGGGTAGATAAGAGAACTAACGGTCTTTGAATATATGAGTTCCAGGCAGTGGGACCGAGTATTTTACTTACATCATTACATTGAGTTCTCCCATCATTCTCACGAGGTAGAAGTGATTATCTTCATTTTGTAGATGAAGAAATTAAGCATAGCCATGTTCTTTGGTCTGTAGTGGTTTTGAATCAAGATTCACACCCACAACACATTGTTCTTTATATTATACAGTTGCCTCATTGGTTCCAATAAAAGAAATTATCTTTTTAAACTTGTTCACATTTTCCTGTTCTGTGGGTAAGCAAAGGGGGGGGGGGATTAATGAGATAACCACAATATTTTTTTTTATTCCTATTCTGGGTATTGAACTGAGTATTTTTTTTTTTTTTTAAACATGGTACTGGGGATTGGATCCAGGATTGCTCTACTACTGGAGCTGTACCCCCAGCCCTTTTTATTTTTAATTTTGAAACTAAGTCTTGCTAAGTTGCTAAGGTTAGCCTCAAACTCTTGTGATCCACCTGTCTCAGCCTCCCAAGTTCTGGGATTACAGACATGCACCACTGCACTAGGTCCATTATTATTATTCTGAAAATAACGATCTCCTCCTACCTAGTAACTATTTGGTGTAAGATCTAGGGCAGTGTTTTCATGCTTTACAGTTTTTATCAAGTAGAAATATTAAAACTAATTTACATTGTTTCAGTTATTACAAATAGAATTACAATCCACATTTATAGGAGAACTCAATGTGTTTTCAAGAATAGAAACATTAGATTGGCTTAAGGTGCCCTTCCCATTCCCCTCCCTTCCCCCCTCCCTTCCTTCCCTTCTCTTTCCTTCCTTCCTTTAAAGGTAACCACAGGGTTATCTTTTCCAATCTCCTCAGAAAAAAATATTTGGAGCCCGTAACTTTGTATGCATTTGGATAGAAGTTTTAATGATGAAAAATAATGTTTATTTAGTGAATCCTTTTCTCTTTCCTCCTTCCCTTCCTCCATTTTTTTATGGTACTGGGGAATATATATTATTTATTTTGAAACAGGGTCTTGTAAAGTCGTGGGCTGACTGACTTCCTTCTTTCCTTCCTTCCTTCCTTCCTTCCTTCCTTCCTTCCTTACCGGGGATTACACTCAGGGACATTCTACTTTCGAGCTGCACCCCAGCCCTATTTTTTATTCTTTATTTTGAATCAGTGTCTCACTAAATTGCAGAAGGCCTCACTAAGTAGCTGAAGCTGGCTGCGAACCCTGCAATCCTCCTGTCTCAGCCTCTCAAGTACTAGGATTACAAGTGTGCACCACCACACTCAGCTATGGAAGGTCTTTCTAAATTACTAAGGCTGGCTGTGAAACTTGGTCCTCCTGTCTCAGCCTCCCAAGTACTGGGATTACAGGCATGCACAAATTACAGGCTCAGACTTTTATGTTATTATTAAAAACTAGAAATGTTTACATATAGGAAAACAAGTAAAAGATCTATAATTTTAACTTTCCACATGTGCTCATTATGTTGTAAAATAGGCAAAATAGAATTCCATAATTTTTTATAATCTCACTTTAGAGTTTAGATTTGAACACCTAATAATTAATTATTTATACTCCAGTACTGGTATTTCTGTCAGTATCCTGGGCTTATAAAGAATTTACTCATCATTGCAACTGGTTGTATCCATGTAAGGTTTCATTCTGTTTTGTTTTGCTTTGGTTTCTATTTTATTCTCCAGACTGTGTCTTAGCAGGAAAATACTGGATTTGAAAAAAAAATTAAATTGGTGAGGGAAATATGCTAATGGGAAGATGGTCTGATATTGAAAACGTGCTAAGATAATTATATTAAGAAAAGGAAATAAGGAACTTAGTAGTTGTTACTGTTAAATATGAAAAATCTATTAAACCATGGCCTTTGAAAATTGCATTTTAGACATCAGATCACTGGAGGGCGCTGTGCTACAGCAAATGACTTAAATCAGAAATCAAATCTAAGATAAGGGATTTATATTCTTGTAATGCTAAGTCAGTTCATACTTAACATTCAGCTTTTAGCTGTGGAAACTTGTTTGAATGACAGTAATGGCTTCATTTCAAGTTATTTAAATGTTTAATGCTGTGTAATTTACTCCAAGTGTATAATCCTTTATTTAACCAGATGAAAATAATATAACATTGTTTTTAACATTAATTAATGTGACTAATTAGGGTTAAAACACTGAAACCAGTTTCTCTGTTTTGTTACATGATCAGAGTGTAGAGAGGTCTCCTTGGGCCCAGAGGCTGCTCTTATTTCACTACTCCTCTCCCTCAGCCCTGCCCTTTGCCCCATGTACATTACCTCGTTCTCTGCTGCTTTTCATAGTTAATTTGGTTTCAGTATACCAACATCTATTCTTGGTAGCAAAATTGGTTAACCATAAATCCTTTTCCTCCTCAAATTTGTCCTGGCAATGAAAAGAATTTTATAACCGTATATTTTGTTCTTCCAAAATGATTATAGCAGTGGTTGAAACCACTAAATTAGTATCAACACTTCAAAAAAAGAGAAATAAGAAGGAAGTATGTGTTGACATGACTCATCTAGGCTCATATGAGATGAATAAGAATTTATTTTCAGCAGGAAAAAGTAGAAGCTCAGCATCCCTGCCTGAAGACCCTATCAACTCAGCTATTTTTGCCATTTACTCCCAATAATAAGAAAGAAACAAAACCAAAAGCCCCTGCTGTTTTCAAAGGTTTAGTCTGATCTTAGATATCAGATGAGTATAAGTCAAAAACAGGTAACAGTTTTCTGACAGGCCGCTTGTACTACTGTGATGTTGATGTGTTACATTAAAACTGCCTGTTACAGTTCTCTGTTTATAGGCATAAATAGTTCTTTCTTGTTAAACATAGCCCCTCCAGGATTCTGGAGAAAGGAACATTTCTACTCATTATAATTGTTGATAAATATTCCTTATTCAGAGTAATTGTTAGGTCACACCAAACTTTCTTATTATTTTGTACTTCGGAGAAATTTTGTTCATAATTGGACAATTTTTTAAGGAATAAAAATGCAGAAGTATCCCATTTTTAGATTAAATTCTGAATTAGAATTGCTACTAAAACACAAACAAAAATTGTAACTGACTCAGATTGTTATATTATGTAAGTTTTCTATGTAGTAGTACTATTTTGTTAATAAAATCTTAACTTGAAAGCTTAAATTTAATTTCAGATACAAAGTGCTTTCATTACATAGCACGTTGACTGAGAGTTGCTTATCAGTAATTTTAAAAATAATTTATATGGTATTTGTGCCACATAGTTTTTCTTACCATAGTTTTAAACATTAGATTTCATAAAACAAATAATTGAAATTAAAAATGACACTAATTCTTAAATAAAAGCTGCACAGCACTTTTAGCAGATAAGGCTATGAAACTCATGAATGAGAACGATGCAAGTTTAAAGATCATTATTCTAGTTGTTTTATTCTTTTCTTTGAAATTCCTGAATAACACAGATGCACTTCCAGAGCCCTTTCTTCCATTTGATCTGTACTCCATACTGTATTAGGAAGTTGGTGCAAACATCACTCCTGATTTATAACGAAGGGAATGGAAGCCAGGGAAGGCGAATGTTTTCTCCCAAGGGCACAGCAGTGCCCAGAGGGGAAGCTGGGGCAGCTCTCCATTCCTGCTCTCAGCAGGTGCTCTCTTCCCCTATCACCTTCCCTCCTTTACAGGCCCAGGGGTGTAGTCGTGGAGGGTGCTGTGAACCCTGAATGGAGACTGTGAACCAAGGGCCCAGGAGGGGCATCTGAGTGGGAATGGGAAGGCTCTGTGTTTGGTAGACTGTCTCAGGCCATTCTGTGTGCCAATTTTTCATCTCTAAAATGGAATCTGATTACTCTTTTTTCCATTTTATTCAAGACAGAATAAATCATAAAGGGGTTTTAATTAATTGAAAACTTTAAGTCTGAGGATTAAAGCTATATGTGGGCATAGTTTTTACCGTCTGTGTTTTTGGGGAGGGGAAGTGGCATGAAAGACAGTAAACAAGCTTGAAAAAGAAAGCATTGGGAGTGAACAGATGGATGAGGCTCCCTCCATCATAGGAACAAAGAAGTATCACTTCAGTTATCCCTAATATACCCGTTGGACCAGGTGGGGGACTCAGCATTTGGTTTTCTTCCTTCGCTGCCTCCTTGCTTTGCAGTTTCATCTCACTTGAGAATGAAGTCCTTTTAAAAAAATATATATTTCTTGGTGTATGATAATAGACAGGCTGATTTCCTTAAGAGATGCACCAGTACCAGTGTTTGACTGCTAAGATTAAATTAAATCATAAATTGGGACATAACATTTCCGGAAGACATTTTATGTTTTAATCAGTGCTAAGCTGTAAAAGATAAATAACTTGCTAAAGTAGCAATAATGGGAAGAAAATCAACAGGTGTTATTAATATTATGTAAGAAAAATAATTACTTGCTAAAGACATGTAAATAAGTTCTAGTTAGCAATGATGAGGTAAGGGTTTTAGCTCATTCATGTGATTTCAGGACCTGTTATATGACTGACACTTGGCCCTCTTTCCAGCACTTTATTACTTCAGAGCATGTGTTATGTTTCACACTAATGTGTTTATAAGCACTCCCAGAGACAGAGACATGACTTTCCCATGTGCTGCAGCCCTGCAACCTGTTCTTGAGTGCATGTCTTCTCCTCTGCTTAGCCTCCTTTGTCTTTTGCCCCTTTTAGTGTCTGACATAATTTTATACCTGCCCTCAATGAACTACCTCTCTTGTCGATGACCCTTCTAAACAGCTTTTCCCCTTTTCTCATGAATGTATCATTTTAGATCCACCCCCCCACCCCCACCCCCCTTGCTCACATCTGGCATTCATAGTCCCTCAGCTGACTCAGAGGATACTACAAAAAGATTACCCAGTTTCTTCTCTGGGAAAAGTCCACATACCAGTGTCGACCCCTTTGTTAGCTTTGGTGCTCTATGTCCTTTGGGCCTCCAGATAGGCCTGCTTACTTGAAATGAAATCTAACCTTCATTCCAAGAGGACTACAAGTTCCCTCCTGTCAGACTTTCACATTTACTATCTCACACCTTCTTCACTCTTCTCATGTACAGGTTTCTCTTGAACATCGAGTACTGAGTCTCCTTTCACGTGTCAGAAAAGGGCAAGCCTTATAACTGGACATGTCTTTTGAGATTGCAGTGGCCACGCCTTTCATTTAGCCAGTGAGGTATCTGCTGCTCAGGGAGGTTGTGGGATTTGCCGAAGGATGTGTGGCAGGTGAGCTGCAAGGCCAGGTTTAGTTTCCAGACCTCCTGACTTTTAGTCAATCTGCTCGCATTTCTGCTTCACATTTCTTTTATCTGGCCAAGTGAGAGGAACCTCTGTGGGCTGTGCAGATTTGGGGAACTTACATTGGCTAGCTTGACAGACTAGCACATCACTAGCCATATATGGCTCTGCAGCACTATTGGACTACTGCTGATCTCTATCAAAATTACAAAGGAGAAAAGGATTACAAAGGATTTGACTACTTAGAAGTGCAGCATTTCTGAAATGAAAATAACAAAAACAAAAAAGAGCCAGCCATGTTGTTGCATGTCTGTAATCCCAGTACTTGGGAGGCTGGATTGCAGGTTTCGGGCCAGCCTCAGCAATATAGTGAGTTCCTCTTCAAATAAAAAAATAAAAAGTTCTGGGGATGTAGCATGGAGGTAGAATGCCCCTGGGCTTAATCCCTAGTACCACACCAGTGCACAGTGGTAAAGTGGGGGAAAATACGGTATTTATCATAGGAAAAAAGGTTTAAATCTTTGCTATTTGGCTTTTTTAATAAAAAAAGATAAAGATAAACATCTCAGAATAAAAATGAGAATGGGATATTTAACACTGGGATTAGACTATTTGTAAAAGAAGGCATGCAAATATCTTGGTCTACAATATCTATGGGTTCTACATCCACTTCAACTAGCTGGAGAACAAAAATATTAGAAAAAAGAAGCTTTGTACCAAACATGTATAGACTTTTTTTCTTGTCACTATTCCTTAAGCAATACAGCATAACAGCTATGTATAGAGCATTTGTATTGTTTACATATTATAAGTAATCCAGAGGTGATTTAAACTATACAGGAAGCTGGGCGTGGTGGTACAGGCTTGTAATCCCAGTATTTGGGAGGCTGAGACTAGAGGATCGCGGTTCGTGGACAGCCTCAGCTACTTAGTGAGGCCCTCTGCAACTCAGTGAGACTTGGTTTCAAAATAAAGAATAAAAAAATAGGGCAGGGGGGTGTAGCTCGGAGGTCGAATGCCCCTGGGTTCCATCCCCAGACCTGCAAACAACAACAACAACAACAACAAAAAAAACTATACAGGAGTATGTGTATAGGTTATATGCAGATATTGTCTTAAATAAGGGACTTGTGCATGGTCAGATTTTGGAGGTCTTGGAACCCACTCTCCCTGCGGATACAGAGAAGTGTCTAAATGGTCATGTAACAAAATAATCTACTTTATTATGAAACACAGAGAAACCAATTTGTCCTCAAATGGAAAAGTATTATTAGTAATGCTCAAAGTCAGTGTTGGTGAGGTAAACATTCTCTCTGTATTCTGATCTTGGAAGGATTAGAAAATTATAGAAATTATGATTCATATACACAGTGGAATTGTACAGCCATTAAAATTGTTAGGAGAATTTATATGATACAAATTTTCTGACAAATGAAAGAAAATACTAGAATAATATTTTAATTTTTTGTGTGTGGGTCTGGGGATGGCTAGGGGCATTCGACTTCCAAGCTATACCCCCTGACCTATTTTTTTATTCTTTATTTTGAAACAGAGTCTCATTAAGTTGCGGAGGGCTTCACTAAGTTGCTGAGGCTGTCCACGAACCATGATCCTCCTGTCAGCCTCCTGAATGCTGGGATTACAAGTGTACACCACCATGCCTGGCTTGAATAATATTTCAATTATTTAAAATGATGTGTGTGTGTGTGTGTGTGTGTGTGTGTGTGTGTGTGTGTGCAATTTTAAAAAGCTGCAAGGAAACACACCAAGTGTTAAAAAAAGTACTTTGTCATTGAATGGTAAGACTGTGAATTATCATTCTCTCTCTTTTTTTGTGTGTGTGTGGTACTGGGGGTGGAACCCAGAGGCTTTCTACCTCCGGGCTATACTCCCAGACCTTTTTATATTTTATTTGGAAACAGGGCCTCACTAAATTTCTGAGAGCCTCACTAAATAGCTGAGGCTGGCTTCGAACCCGTGAGATCCTCCTGTCTCAGCCTCCCAAGCGCGGGGAGTCCAAGCGTGCGCCACCACGCCCAGCTCATTCTCTTCTTTAAGGTTTTTTACACTTTCTAAATTTTCTATAATGAATGAATGTGTTTGACTTGTAAAAGAAAATATTATGAAACAAGCAAATTTTTTTTAAATGGGTTCAAACTTCACCTTAGTTCAAACATTCTTTACAGAACTGCTGGGTTTTGTCTGACCTTTTAAAAAGCTGCCTACCACTTCTCAGTTTGCAAAACATGTCTGTAGAGAGGTAAAGGCCATATGGCACAGTGAGAATAGATGTGGCCTAGGATACTGGAAATGTGATTACCCTGTACTAGCACCTGGTCTCACTGCTATCCCTTTGGGCATTTCATTTACAGAGAAATGGCATTGGTCCATAGTTTTTGGAAGGCCCCTCACAGCCCTAAAATTGGATAATTCTGATTCTTCTCTGGGTCCTTCAGCTTCTTCCTTTTTTTTTATGTCTCGTAGTATCACTGTCCTAAGTTAGGTGGCAAGGTCTACTTTATTTTATTTATTTAGTTTTGGTGGTACTGGGGTTCCTGGAAACCCTTCAACCTCCGGGCTACACTCCCAGACGTACTTTTTATACTTTTTTTTTTTGGAAACAGGGTCTCTTAAGCCATCGAGGCTGGCTTAGAACCTGTGAGATTCTCCTGTCTCCGCCTCCCAAGCACGGAGATTACAAGTGTGTGCCACCACGCCCGGCTGAGGCAAGGTCTACTTTAAATCTGACTCAGGGAATTTTTGTTGTGGATGGTTAAAAATATAGATATATAAAATTTTAATTATAAAAACACAGAAATCTTCATATGTTTTAGCCGTCTATTATCCCTCTTGAATACTTTTGAAAACCTTAAGAGAGTTACCTTTTCTAATCAGGAACTTTACTCTGTATTACTAATACTTCATACTTTTCATATTCTTTTTTTTTTGTTTTTTTTTTTTTGTTTTTTTTTTTGCTGTACTGGGGATAGAACCCAGGGGCATTCTACTTCCGAGCTACACCCCCAGCCCTATTTTTTATTCTTGATTTTGAAACAGGGTCTCACTGAGTTGCAAAGGGCCTCACTAAGTAGCTCAGGCTGCTCGTGAACCAGGATCCTTCTGTCTTAGCCTTTCAAATGCTGGGATTATAAGCGTGCACCACCATGCCCAGCTTGTACCCATTTTTAAAATCTAGACCACTGGTCAACAAACTAGATAAAGAACCAGATAGTAAATATTTCGGGGTCTGTGGGCCACAGAAAGTCTCTGTTATATGTTCTTATTTCTTTAAATAATTCATTTAGCTGGGCGTGTTGGTGCGCGCTTGTAATCCCCGCGCTTGGGAGGTGGAGACAAGAGGATCGCGCAGCTTCGAAGCCAGCTGTTCTGGCTTAAGAGACCCTGTTTCCAAAAATAAAAAAGCATAAAATAGGTCTGAGAGTGTAGCCCAGAGGTAGATGGGCTTCCAGGAACCCCAGTACCACCAAAAAAAAAAAAAAAAAAATCATTTAGATGCTACATGCTGTTCCTACCTCATAGGCCAGAAGCAGGGTATAGTTTGCAGTCCTCTGCTCAAAACCCAGGAGGGACAAGCAGTTATTTTGTCATACCTGATAATACTAACAAATGCGAATCTTCAGACTTTAAATAATATCGTCCTTTATTTATGTATGTAATGGATAAAAAATAACCATTATTTTGTCCTATTCATCAAATAACTATATGGCCAAAAGCTCAAAACTTGAACCTGTGTTATTACAACTGTTTTCTGTTGTTCATTCCATGTCCTTGATGTTACTTCTGTAAAACTCTAAGCACTCTAGATTTGAGTGAGGACCGAGTAAACTAACCCTCATGCTTTCAGCAGAATGGTGTCTAGTGCTTTAAACCCTCCCTTCTACACATTGGGTAAGAAAGAGCACAGCTTTTAATCTGAGCTTGATCCCAGCTTGATCATTTATCAGATGAGCAGCCATTAAAAGTTAGCCATGCTAAGCCTCCATTTCCTCATTTTTAAAGTGACAACAAGCCGGGCTTGGTGGCGCACGCTTGTAATCCCCGCGCTTGGGAGGCTGAGACAGAAGGATCGCGCAGGTTCGAAGCCAGCCGCGCGCACTGGCTTAGGAGACCCTGTTTCTAAATAAAAATATAAAAATAGGTCTGGGAGTGTAGCCCAGAGGTAGAAGGGCTTCCAGGAACCCCAGTACCACCAAAAAAAAAAAAAAAAGGGGGTTGGAGTATAGCTCGTATAGCTCATAGGTAGAATGCCCCTGGGTTCAATCCCCAGTTCCGGGGGTGGGGGGGGAATATATATATATATATATATATATATATATATATATATAGATAGATAGATAAAATAAAATATATAAAAATAAAGTGACAACAGGAGTAGTCTCTATCTAGGTGGCTGTATCAAAGATCAGACTTGTAAACACTTCTGGGAGGTGTGCAGTCCATGCAGGATTATTATCATCTCTTTTCACTTGAAAACATTTTATTGAGATCCTAGCAGCTGTAAAATGGCTTCCTGTAAGCTCCTTCTTTCTTATACACTTCTTTCTTCCTTTTTTTTTCTTTCTTTCTTTTTTTGGAGGTACTGGGGTTCCTGGAAACCCTTCTACCTCCGGGCTATACTTCCAGACCTATTTTTTATATTTTTAAATTTGGAAACAGGGTTTCTTAAGTCAGCGAGGCTATCTTTGAACCAGCACGATCCTTCTTTCTCTGCCTCCCAAGCGTGGGCATTACAAGCGTGCACCACCATGCTCAGCTCACTTATTTCTTAAGTTATCCCATAAACACTTTTTAAAAATTTATTTTTTAACAATTTTTTAATTGAAAATAAATAGTTTACATTTAAACTATATTTGGTGCCCTCTCCCCTCCCCGCCCCCGTTTTCCTTTCCCCCCTCCCACCAATGGTTGTCCAGGTTAACCATATCATATTCATAATTTTGCACATATTCAGATGTAGACCCTCATTAATCAAGATAAGCCTTCCTCCTCTCCTATCTTTCCATTCAAACTTTGCTGATATTTCCCCTCCATTATCTGGAGTCCCACTGGTATCCTCTGTGCTTCCTAGTTTGGGCATATTAGAGGAAACATATGTACCTTCTCCTTCTGTGCTTGGCTGATCTCACTTAACATAATGTTCTCCAGGGCTTTCCATCTTCTTGCAAATGATATAATTTTGTTCTTCTTTATGGCTGAATAGAATTCCATTGTGTGTATTTCCCAAAGTTTTGCTATCCATTCATCTGTTGATGGAGATCTGGGTTGGTTCCATATTTTGGCTATTACAAATTGTGCTGCTATGAACATAGGTATGCATATGTTGCTGTATTTCTCTGAATTCAACCCCTTTGGAAAGATACCCAGGAGTGGTATAGCTGGATCATATGGTGGATCTATTCCCAGTTTTCTTAGGAATCTCCACACAGATCTCCAATATTGGCTGAACTAGTTTGCATTCCCACCAACAGTGTAAGAGAGTTCCTCTTTCCCCACATCCTCACCAGCATTTGTTGTTGTTTGATTTCTTTATGCTTGCCACTCTGACTGGGGTTAGATGGAATCTCAGTGTAGTTTTGATTTGCATCTCCCTGATGGCCAGTGATGAAGAACATCTTTTCATGTATCTATTAGCCCTTTGTATCTCTTCTTTTGTGAAGTGTCTATTTAGCTCATTTGCCCATTTCTTGATTGGGTTGTTTTGCTAGTGTAGAGTCTTTTGAGCTCTTTTTGTATATTCTGGATAGAGCAAGTATCTAGTATATTCTAGATATCTGTATATTCTAGATATCTGTATATATCTAGATATCTGTATATATCTAGATATCTGTATATTCTAGATAGAGACTACTCCTGTTGTCACTTTATTTTTTATATATTTTATTTATCATTATTATAGTGATGGCTGGTAAATATCCTTTCCCATTCTGTAGGCTTCCTCTTTAGGTTATTGATAGTTTCCTTTGATGAGAAGAAACTTTTTAGTTTGATGTTATCCCACTTGTTTATTCTTGCTTTAATTTCCTGAGCTTTGGAGGTTTTGTTGAGAAAGTTACTGCCTGTGCCAATATGTTGTAGTGTTGAACCTATGCTCTCCTCTACTAACTTCACAGTCTCAGGTCTAATTTCTAAGTCTTTGATCCATCTTGAGTTGATTCCTGTGTTTGGTGAGATATAGGGGTTTAGATTCATCTTTTTACAAATGGTTAGCCAGTTCTCCCAGCACCACTTGTTGAAAAGGCTGTCTTTTCTCCAGTGTATGTGTTTGGCCCCTTTGTCAAAGATTAATTGACTAAAGATGTGTGGGTTTGTTTCTGTATCTTCTATTCTAATCCACTGGTAAGTATATCTGTTATTGTGCCAGTACCATGCTGTTTTTATTACTATTGCTCTATAGTATAGTTTGAAGTCTGGGATTGTAATTCCTCCTGCATGTTTCTTATTGTTGAGAATTGCTTTGGCTATTCTGGGTCTTTTCTTTCTCCATATGAAGTTCATGATTGATTTTTCTAGGTCTCTGAAGTATTTTAATGGGAATTGCATTGAACCTATAGATCAGTTTTGGCAGAATGGCCATTTTGATGATATTTATTCTGCCTATCCATGAGCATGGGAGATCTTTCCATCTTCCAAGGTCTTCTTCAATTTCTTTCTTTAATGTTTTATAGTTTTTGTTGTAGAGGTCTTTTACATCTTGGGTTAGGTTTATTCCTAGGTATTTTATTGGTTTTGAAGTTATTATAGTGAATGGAATTTGTTTTCTTTGTTTCTTTCATTGTGGATTCATTGTTTGCATAAAGAAAGGCCACTGATTTCTTTAGGTTGATTTTGTATCCTGCGACTTTGCTGAATTTGTCAATCAGCTCCAGAAGTCTTTTGGTTGAGTTCTTTGGGTCTTCCAGATAAAGGATCATGTCATCTGCGAATAAGGATAGTTTTACTTCCTCTCTTCCTATGTGGATTCCTTTGATTTCCTTCTCTTGTCTTATTGCTACAGCAAGAGTCTCAAGGACTATATTGAAAAGGAGTGGTGATAGTGGGCATCCTTGTCTTGTTCCTGACTTTAGCGGAAATTCTTGCATTTTTTTCCCCATTCAATATAATGTTGGCTTTGGGTTTATAGTATATTGCCTTAATGATGTTGAAGTACTTTCCTTCTATCCCAATTTTTTGCAGTGTTTTTAACATGAATGGGTGTTGGATTTTGTCGAATGCTTTTTCAGCATCTATTCCTATGATGATGTGGTTTTTGTTTCTGGAAACCCTTCTACCTCCGGGCTACACTCCCAGACCTATTTTTTATATTTTTAAATTTGGAAACAGGGTCTCTTAAGTCAGCGAGGCTATCTTTGAACCAGCACGATCCTCCTGTCTCTGCCTCCCAAGCGTGGGCATTACAAGCGTGCACCACCATGCCCAGCTCACTTATTTCTTAAGGTATCCCATAAACCCTTTTTATCCTCTGTGGTTTGAAAGTGGCCATGGCCAAACTTGGCCATACTTGGAGGTGGTATCAATGAAACTTAAGATCAGGCTTCTCCAGAGCCCAGCATTTAGTTGGTACTGGCAAAGACTTACAAAGGTCTTTCAGCATGGAAAAGTTGGTTACTTCACCATCGTGGAAAAAGTCACCTTGGGGGTGTTACCCTTGTCAGATAGGTCATAATCAGTGGATACAATGTTTTTGATCAGCTTCTTATCCTTGATGAGGTAGCTTTGACCAATCTTATAGGCTTTGTTGATCTCTGTGTGGTATTGCAGCTATTCTGCCCAGCTTGGGTCATAGAGAAGGCCACACGGACAGGGTGCCATGCACCATGGGTCTTGGAAGGCAGCTTCTTGGTGTGCCAACAACTGGTGTCCCCTTTGCTCTTGGTCACCCCTGTGATATTTATAATCTCATCCTCCCAAACATCTGGATCTTGGGAACTTCTTATTCTAGCCTCTCCTAGGCCCAGGCCAGTTTCGAGGCCAACATGTCCCCTATTCACCTGCATCTCCACGAAGTGGGCCTTTTTCTGGCGTAGAAGCAGCAGGCACATCTGGGTGTGGATGATGATGTAAATGACCTGGCAGTACTTCATGCTGCTGAAATCCTTTTTTTCAGTTGCTTCTTTCCTGTGTCACCCTGCCACTTTTTGTATATTCAAAGAAATATCTAGGTATTTGAGGACTTAAGAAGGTTTTATTTTTAGATTTTTGTCAGTTCTTAGTGAAGTATCTTTTGCACTCATGGCTTTATATGCTCAGCAAAGATGGTCTTAAAGGCCCATAGGCCTTGAGGGGTTTCCACATAGCCAGCGATGCCCACAGTCACCATGGGTGGCTTCTCCACGATGGTCACAGCCTCCACTACTTCCTAGTTCTTTACCTTGCTTTCTGGCCTATTGATTTCCCACACAATGTGGGTCATATCAGCCTTGTATTCCAGAAAGACTGAGGTGAACAGGCTTGGAAGGGTTGTCCTTAAAAAAGCCCTTCACTTTCCCACAATGGCTGCTGGTGCACTTCCAACGCAAGAAGCCTAAGGACCCATGTGTGGGAGCAAGAACTTCCTGTGATACATGGAAGCCATCAAATCCCACGGGCAGAGCTATCATCTCTTATTATTCAAAATAATTATTCGGTACTCTTCCTCAGGAACTGATTGTACTTCAAATAACAGCCAATCCCAGAAAGTGTTTCCATAACTTTAACTCACATAGTATCTACTCTGGAACTTAGACCCATTTTACTGAACTGCTGCTCGTTTTTTAAAATTCAATCCTCACTATGCATAAATAACTAGTGATGACCTCCTGAAGAATGAAAATAGAACACTTGCTCAGCAATTCTATTTCTGTTTGCTTAGGTCTGACTCCCTCTGCACAGGTTCTTTTTCTTTTTCTTTTTCTTTTTGCCTTCACTGTGCCCCTCTTCAGTTAAAAGAGCAGAGAACTAAACGTGGGATCCTAAACAAAGATTTTCTCATGATTTTACTCACTCATTGAATAAATATTTACAGATCACCTGAAATATGCTAGACTCTGTGCCTGGACCCAGATATACGGCCGAGAATAAGACCGAGTCCCTGCTCTTTAATGCTTATGTTCTAGTAGGACAGATAGAGGTATGAAAAAATAAGCATGATATTTGAAATGGTTTGAAAAAACTGGAATGGGGTCATGAACCATCAGGTGACTGTGTTTGGGCAAGGGACTCTTGAGCAAGATAGTTAGGCAAGTCTCCTCTGAGGAAGTCAATCGAGTCAGACTTGAATTATAAGACATTGGCCATGCAGTGACCTGAGGGAAGAGTGTTCCAGGCTAGTGAGTGGCAAGGGCAAGGGCAAGGGCAAGGGAGGGAAACCTGCTGGGCATGTGAGGAACAGGAAGAAGCCCTGTGCACTGAGTCTGGTGGGTATCCTGTTGGTGTCAGGGAAAAGCATGGCTAGAAATAGCAGCAGAGAGGTAGATAAGATCCAGGTCCTCCAGGGCCTTGATAGTATGAATTTATTCTAGGGACAATTAGAAGTCATGGGTTTATAATTTTGAGAGATTAGACAAAAGTGGTCTCATGTGAGAATAGACTGGTGGGATGATTAAGAATATAGGAAACTGGGAAAGAACTGCCAGTGAGGCAGGAAGAAAACAAGGATAAAACTTTCAGGGACAGCTGAAGAAGACAGTCTTTTTATATGTGCAGAGGGGAGATGGGAGTCTACACAAGACAGAATGTGGATCTAGCTAGAAGGGGCTGATTGGTGTGTTGGGCCACTTCAGTGGGGTGGGTCATGGGAGGAAAGAATGGAGGCTGAGGAAATAGAGACAGTGGCAAACATAGGAGATGGCAGTAGTGTCCCTGGGGAAGAAAGCAGAGAAATGATGAAGCCAGAGGGGCCTCCCGTCAAGGGAGAATGATGTTAGGTGTGTTTATATTTAAATTGGAATGATGCCACGGGAAGGAGGATATGATAATGTGAGAGAGTGGATCTTTGCAGGAGCCAGAACCCTGATATAGGAGAAGGGCTGGAATCCTGAGCACAGATAGAAGTAGAGTTACTTCTTCTCTTGAACCAGGAGGCAAGATCTGTTGTGTTGAGTGGACGGGCATGGGTAGATCCAATGGAGCAAAAAATGAGAGCATCACCTTCATGGCCATGACCCTTGACTGGGCTGGGTTCTCATGCTGCATGATGGCCCTCTAGCTCTTTTTCTTTATCCCCCTGCTTTGCTGAATTATATGTGCAATTTAGTTTATTTTCCCTATCCAGGTCTCAGATCTTAGATCCAGTTCTGTTTACATGTCTGTCTCTCCCACTAACTGGCGTCTCTTTTACAAGAGCAGTTATCTTTGTATCTCTAGACATGGCTCAGTGTTTGGCAGGAACTGCATTGAAGGAATGACAGCCACATGGGTATGGAAGACTCATGGAGCAGCCACACAGGCTGTGCTACAAAGGGAAGTGATTGGAGAGTGTGAAGAAAATTAAGTGTTTATGTCACTTAGAAAAATTAATATAATTTCACTTTTCCAAG
This sequence comes from Muscardinus avellanarius, assembly GCF_963383645.1. NCBI lineage: Eukaryota > Metazoa > Chordata > Mammalia > Rodentia > Gliridae > Muscardinus > Muscardinus avellanarius. The sequence goes on along the minus strand of NC_137800.1, from coordinate 92,862,207 downwards.
ATGAATAAATTATCGCTGATCAGCAGGGTTGAAGAGTAGCTATGAAAATGCCCCCTTTATTAACCACGTGCCAGGAGGTGGACTTTTACAGCTCTTTCAGGTAGGGCTCAGCTAGTACCTGTATGTTGTGGCAGGAACACAGGCCCTCGGTTCAGGAGAAAGTGAGAACCGAGTGAGTATAGAAAAAAGAGACCCCAGCTTGCTTGTGGGGATTTCAGAGCAGGAGGGCAGTGGCATGTAGAGCAAAGGTAAATCTTGGAGAGAGAACACAAGCAGCCTCATGCCCAGAGGGGTACGAACAGCTTTACGGAAGGTTTCAGGTGGGCATGTGTGGCTCTTCCCCAAATGCTTTCTACTTGATACACATCAAAATAAAATAGCTGTTTCCCTTTTTAGTGTCATACAGCACATATTGACTGAAACATGACTCAGGTTGCAAGCTGCCCCGGCAAAGAGGCTGAGTATAAGAGCACAGTCTCAATGTGTACCCTGAGATTAATGTTCCCTGTGCGCTCCAGATTTGTGTGATGTACTATAAGTTATATCCAATCTAACTGTTCTTTTAACCGCCTGCATTAAGTATCATGAAATGAGTTGCCCTGAAAGGACTCATCTGAATAAAGAAGCTTTTATGCCTTTATAACTCCTTACTGCATGACCCCAGGTCACCACTGTTGATATTGGGAACTTTCTCTCTCACTTTTCACTTTCTTGCCATTAATAGATGAGAGGTCCTCAAACCACACACACACTTGCACCCACACGCTTGCCAGCTCCCCCTTCTGCTGCCAGGAGCTTGCAGCCCCATCGAGGGTATTGGCAGACATGGCTTGCGCTCCATCGTGTGTCTCCCTTCTCTGAGGCCTCTGGGATACCAGCTGAGGAAAGGTTGCAATCAGAACTGCCTGCCCACAGAGGTAATTTTCTACAGAGTGATTACAATGCTATCTTCATCATTACCCTGGATTTTTACTTTTCAAAACAATATGATGTGTGGCCTCATTTTATTTTACATTAACTGACAACCTAACATCTCACCAAGATTCATCTGGGAATACAATTCTGCACTCATAATGCTGTGTCACCTTGCCAAGTTCTGTCTTTGTTACCAGGCTCTTATTCAGAAAGAAATTCATTTGAATTACATGACACTATGATTGTCTCATTGAAAAAAGCTAAATCCTTGCACACCTTAGGAAAGTGTCTGTGTATGTACTGTTTTCTCTTCCCCCTTTTGTGTCATCCTGGATTCTCCTCATGTGAGACTCCCATCTTCCTATTTTACCTCCCATGCTAATTAGGGTTTTCAGGTGCCCCTTACTTCTTTCTTCATTGTCTTTTACATGATTGCAGCTAGTGTAGATGGTCCAAATATAGTGAGTCCAAATATAATGTATTGAGTCCAAATACAATGCTCCATGTTCTAAGAGAGGAAAATTCTCGAGAAAAGATATTTACATTGTTGGAGGTGCCCAGGTATTAGCTTACTTCCCCAAAAGCACATATATAGACTTGTTCTCTTATTTCCCAGCTTGTGTGATGGTCACATGGTATTTGTCAGTAGCGTGACCTCTTTAGGAAGCTTCAGATCTTGATTGGCATGGCATTAAAACTGGTACTGGCGTTGTCTACCTGGGGAAGAAAAGATTGAGGGCAGGTGGGGAGTAAAACAGGCAAGTTATAAGGTTTCTGTTCAGAGTCTACTTGTATTTCTTAGAACAAAGGGTTTCGTGGAGGTAGCTTTTTACCTTTATGCTCTCTCACATGGATATAGTCTTGGGGCCCCTGTTACGATTTATTTTCTGAAAAGAGTTCGATGTGCTTGGCAACAGTTGATTTAAATGGGAGGCTAAAGCATAGTGTTCATCCCACCAATGACCATGCAACAGGAGTTTTGCCAGCATTACGTACACTTTCATAAGAGCTCCTAAGTAGAGTGCAATAAATTATCTGTGGGTTTTCTACTTTAACTCCAGGAATGGTACAGAAATAAGATAGCAGTCACTAATACCGAAAAAGGACAAGCACTCTGCTGAGTGTTGGATGCCTGCTGTCTCTCAACCTACAAGAGTCCTGCAAAGGAAGGCATTATTCCCTTATTTACAGTGAAGAAGCTGAGTGTTGGGAAGCATGTCCAAGTTGTACAGCTTGTGAGGGGCAAGGCAGGGGCGCAAGCCTACCTTTATCTGGTTTTAAGGAATGTACTCTGTCTTCTATTGCAAGTGGTGCTTTTCAGGTGAGGCTTAAGTATTTTTATCCCCCTTCTATTTCTCTTAGCAATCTATAAAAGAGAACAGTTATTTAAAGATTTTAGTAGGCGGGCATGATGGTGCACACTTATAATCGTAGCATTTGGGAGGCTGAGACAGGAGGATCTTGGTTTGTGGACAGCCTCAGCTACTTAGTGAGGCCCTCTCTAACTCAGTGAGACTGTTTCAAAATAAAGAATTAAAAAAAATAGGGCTGGGGTTTAGCTTGGAGGTTGAATGCCTGAGTTCCATCCCCAGTACTGCGAAAGAAAAAAGAAAGAAAAGAGAGAGAAGATTTTAGTGCCTCTTACTTGAGGCTTAGGTTCTGAGATGAGAATGCTTGTTGCAGAGCATGATGAAGCAGTAATGGCAGCATCTACCAGGTGGCGTGATGGCCCTGTCAAGTAGATGTGGTCTGGAGAGGAAATATTCCCTTGTAAGCAGTGATTGGGGCCTAGGCCTGGACTTCAACATTTTGGGAAGTGTTGAAGAAGTGGGGTTTTTCCCCCCTCCAAAGATTGCAGTAACCTGGCCATTGTAACGTTAGTTTAGCCACTACTTGCCATTTGTCACATAACCCATTTGCTTCCACTAATGTAAAGATGTTATTTTTATGCCATCTATTTTTTGTCTTTTCATCACCCCCCTCCCATCCCCAGATATGGAGTATCAGGCATACTTAGCGAGGAAGGTCAGTGCTAGGTTAGCCAAGGTTGGATAACACTGCAGAGTGGAAGCCAGCCTGGGGAGGTAGGCGGGTTGTGCATCTGAACTCCTGTTGTTTTCCTGTGCTTGACATTGGGCCCCACCCCTCCTACTCACAGTTCATTGTGTACTTGGGAGCTATCTTATAGCCAGAGCAAAGCCCAGGGAAATCTCCACTCTTACGGTGTTGGTCATTTTCTTGTAGTTTCCATTTGATAACAACATAGTTTATAGAGAATTTCCTGAGGTTTTTTAGAACTTCCAAGGCTCTTATTTTGTCTTCATCTGCAGCAGAGATAACTGAAGTAGTGCTGGTCTATTTTTTGTGCCACCTCTTCAGGTGGAATGTGCTGCTGCCAGGATGTTCAGGTAGACTAGAGGGGACACAACTTGAGGCTTTTCTGGGATCTGTGCTTCTGTCTGTCTGTGATAACAGCAGATAGAGTATTAGCTCATGGCCGTACCAGGGCCACTTGGGCATTGTACAGTAGCAGCCCTCTTGCAGTTGCCAAAGTCTCCTCTGATTCTATCTGGCGATTTTTCCTCAAAGAAAACCGGATTTTTTAGCCCTTCCCTCTAGGTGCTGAAGTGGAGTCAGCCGAGCTTGAAGACAGATGGCAGGAGAGCCCATCCAGAAGCCAGGAGCCTAGTTTCTTTCCTCCTTCAGTTTCCAACGTTGTCAGTCAGTCTGCATTCCTCTCAGATGGCGGTCTTCCAATGGCACCCTGAGGGGGAAAAGTTAAATTTAGGGATTCAGAAAGGGGAGAGGGTAGCTGAAGGAGAGTGACAAGATGGATGCCTTCTCACTTCTGGCCGTGTAGTTCTCTAAAGAATGAGAGACAAGAAAGCCATAGGCAGATCATGCCGACAGACTTTGTTCAAACATCCTCATGTCCAGAGGCACCTAAAAATCTGTAAGTAGATGTGTCTGATGGTATATATAGGCAAACTAAGATGATACTCAAATCACTAAAGAAAAAACAAAAATATTTTAAAGGTGGCCAAGCTCCTGAGAGCACAATACTTACAAATATATACCTTTTTTTTGCACACACACCCCCAACTCAAGCAGAGGCTCTGTTACAGTCTCCAAGGCATTGGCCCTTCCCTAGTAGAAGCCATCTGAGGGATAGAAACAGCATGGCTTGGCCTGGCACTGCTGCTTCTCAGGCACTCATATGCTATGTACACCTTGTCCTGTACAATATCCCTTGCAGCAGGGATACTCTCATTCTCACAGATTATAGATGACAATTGGAGCTCGAAGCTGAGCGTGGTGGCGCACACTTGTAATCCCAGTACTTGGGAGGTTGAGACAGGAGAATCGTGGTTTACAAGACAGCCTCAGCTACTTAGTGAGGCCCTCTGCAACCCAGTGAGACCCTGTTTTCAAATAAAGAATAGAAAAATAGGGCTGGGGGTGTAGCTCAGAGGTAGAATGCCCCTGGGTTCAACTCCTCCCCCCCCCCACTGGAGCTAGAGAGGTTACATGGTTAAATAATAACCAAAAAGAAAGACTTGGCGTGGTGGTGCATGACTATAATTCTAGTATTTGGGAGGCTGAGATAGGAGGATCATGGATTTGACGATAGCCTTAGTTTAGTGAGGCTTTCAGCAACCTAGTGAGATGTTCAAAACATAAAAAGGGCTGGGAGTGTAGTTTGGATATAGAATGCTCCTAGGTTCCATCCTTAGTACCACCATCAAAACAAAACAGAAAGTGATGGGACAAGATTTCAAAAACCAGGGTTAACTGAACATTGGTGTACACAGCTCCTTCAGAGACTGAGGCAAGAGGACCATTTGAGCACAGGAGTTGAGGACCACCCTGGGCAACAGAGCAAGACCCAGCTTCAAACAACTGAACAAACAACAACAACAAAAAATAGGTTTGCCTGTCTCCAAAGACTTTCTATAGGTTCTTTCTTCACCAAGCCATTTTACCTCACCAGAGGCACCACTGGGGTGTGTGTGTGTGTGTGTGTGTGTGTGTGTGTGTGTGTGTGTGTGTGTTGCTCGGGACCAAACCCCTGGCATTACATGTTCTAGACAAGTGCCGTACCACTGAGCTATATCCCTAGCCATCACCACTGATGTCTTTACTTGGTTTGTACGTGGTCTCTTTGCTTGGTTTGAGTTAAGTTAGTAAGTTTGAAATGACTCTGGGATAAGAAGACCTTCTGTAGAGGCTTTGCTCAAAACAAATATCCCCAGTTAGTATTGCTTTCATCCTCACTTTCTTAAGTATAATCAGCATTGATTTTTTCTTATTTCTGATAGTATTAAGTTATGATAACATTACAGTGACAGAAAATAAAATCAGCAAGTATAGATACTGCTCAATACATCAGTAAAATGTGAGAATTGGCGACAGTTAATGTAGGTCTTATCTAAAAAGTATGGACATAAATAAAAAGCAAAGCCTTTGGAAGCACTTGAGATAAAGATAACTTTGTTCACTAAACAAGCTTTTTTATTATAAAGGAAAATCCAGTCTTTTTTCTGAGCATCTCATTGGAAATATGTTCTTACAGACACAAGACTTTTGCTCTCACGCTTGTAATCCCAGCATTTGGGAAACTGAGACAGAAGGATCAAGGTTTGCAGACAGCCTCAGCTACTACTTAGTGAGGCCCTTTGCAACTCAGTGAGACTCTTTCAAAATAAAGAATATAAAAAATAGGGCTGGGGGTGTAGCTCAGAGGTAGAATGCCCCTGGATTCAACTTCAGTACTGGGGGAAAAAAAAAGCGATGCCCATTCAACTTTATTCAAATGCTAACATTAGTTGAGGTTAATTATTCTCAGTCTCTAATAAAATGCCTTTTAACCACAGTATTCCCTTTCTCATCCTTGGTTTCACTTATCATACTTATAGTGACCTGCAGTCAATGGTGGTCTGAAAATATTAAATGGGATGCTCTAGAAATAAGCAGCTCCTAAGTTTTAAATAGCTTTTGTCAAAATGTATTGTCAGCTGGGCATGGTGGCTCATGCTTTTAATCCCAGCATTTGGGAGGCGGAAACTGGACACATGTCCAGCATGGTTTGCACACAGCCTCAGCTACTTAGTGACGTACTTCACCTCTCAGTGAGACACTGTTTCAAAAATAAAAAAGACTAAAAAATAGGATTGGGGGTGTAGGTCGGAGGTACAATGCCCCTGGGTTCCATCTCTGGTACTGCAAAAAAAAAAAAAAAAAAAAAAAAAAAAAGTTAGCTGGGCATGGTGGTGCATGCCTGTAATTCCAATACTTAAGAGTTCAAGACCAGCCTCAGCAACTCAGTGAGACTGCCAGTAACCTAGTGAGATAACAAACAAACAGCTGGGCGTGGTGGCACACGCTTGTCATCCCCGCGCTTGGGAGGCAGAGACAGGAGGATCACGCAGGTTCGAAGCCAGCCGCGCACGCTGGCTTAGGAGACCCTGTTTCCAAATAAAAATGTAAAAATAGGTCTGGGAGTGTAGCCCGGAGGTAGAAGGGCTTCCAGGAACCCCAGTACCACCAAAACAACAACAACAACAACAACAACAACAACAACAACAACAACAACAACAAACAAAAAACCACACACGCACAAACAAACAAATAAACAAACATAAAATGGGGCTGGGGGTATAACTCTGAGGTAGAATGCCCCTGGGTTCAACCTCTGGTACAACACCAACATACACACACACTGTTATGTGTTCTATCTTATTGTTTTTAATATTACTCTGCCAAATTTATAAATTATGCTCCATCCTAGGTATGCATAAGAAAAGAACACAATACAGATGGCTTTCAGTACACTGCAGTTTGAAGCATCCATTGAGGGGTCTTAGATAAGGGGTCTGCTGTACTTCATTTTGCTTATTGCTTTTCCATTTGGACTGCTCTATTCTCTACTGTGTCATCCCCAGTGAGTAGAGGAAGAGAACACAGATTAAGGTTTCTCTCTTCCTTTTCTCAACTTCTGCCTCAGTGGGATTCGTGCTATTTCAGGAGCTCTTCTACTTTAGGAAAGACATCTGTCTCTGATGTGGGCTGCTGCCTAGTACTCAGCCCTTATTAGTCATCCTGAAGTCCCACCCATCCCAGGTGTCACCTCAGGTAAGCCTGCATGTCACTGGCAGGGCCCCGGGCCCCTCATAGTGTTGGTGCTGTCCTTGTTGCCTCATATATCTTAAAAATCAGTTGACAAAAGTTTCTATTTAAAAGCTCCAAGGGAAAATTAGGTCGAGTAATAACATTTTCACATGATTATTTGCCGTATTGGCATTGAGGCAGAGAAATCTGTTAGAAAAACTGTTTGCTCTTTTCCCGTGTGGCCATATTGAATATATGAGCTGGATATGCTGTCTCAATTCTGAAGCTGTCATGTGTTATAATAACTGGTTTGACACTTATTATCTTTTTTAATGCAAAGAGGAAATTGTCAAGAGTTCACAACAGTAAAATAGAGCCTTTTGTTATTTGATTATTTTCACTCGAAAGTATTTTTTTGCTATTTTTGCCTTGATAAAACTGAAGCTTATGTGGTAAAAGACGATAGGATGACATGAAATGCCAGAATTTGGACAGTATCAGCAGAGCAGGATTCAAATGAATCATTAATTGGTATTTTTTAGAACCAGTGTTTATAAGCACAGCTGTCAACTCAAATCACAGCCTAGTCTCTTAGGATCTTAGTACTTTATCAGAATAATTGCTCATCAGTGACTTTAATATGTCTTCCTGGAGTTGTTGAAAGCATACCTTTCATGACAGTTCATAAGCACATATCTTACCTCTGGCTTCACACAGGCCTGCAGTCATTCTTTCCAGGGGTATAAGGAGGGAGGATGGAACCTTCCAAGTCAACTGAATTATGCTTTTAATTTTATATCTCTGGGAAGAATTTGTGATCAGATTATCTGGCCTTTGTGTTTGCTGGCTTGAAAACAGTTTTTAAAGTGCCTAATGGTTACACTTAAAAACTAGTCATTTCAATGAGCCTTTGATATTCAGTAGATGATACAGAGTGAAAAACACAAGGCAACCCCAAATTAATTTTCTCAAGCCTGCCAAGTGTACATTTAGAAAATCAAATGGATATTTCCAAAATGACTTGCCACTGTATAGTCCTTGAACAGTTAGGGAGAGCCTGCTCTGTAGGACAGACTTGAAGAAGACTACTAAAGCCTTTGTGACTTCAGGCCTGGCTCTGCCACTGACTCTGTATCAGACATCTTTCTTTCCCTAAACATCTGTGAGTCAAACTGGGAAGTACAGTAGTGTCTTTTGCCCACAAAACAGCAGGAGATGAATGGTTGTGCTATCTTCAGAATATTCTCAGAATGAAGAAGTATTGGAATAACTTCTTCATTCTGTACAATCAACAAATATTAAGTGCCTGTGCAGAAAGTGCTTGTGCTTGGTACCTTGGGGCAGAACAGAAAAAATAAAATATGAAGAATGAATTTCACAGAAGATGGGAGCCAAAGGCCCAGAGAAGAGATGGATGAGTCACAGCAGCATATGTCATGTCAGATGAGCGCTTTGTCTAGTAAATGTTGGGAGCAGGAGTTGTGCTTCCGAGGGAGGCTCGAGACTCAGGGCTGCAGAGCAGGAGCGTGCTCTGTGTAGGCAGTTGCAGAAGCAGGTCTGTGGGAAACAGCGTCACAGACTTGGGAACAGAGAATGGGAGAGCAGTGTGGGGAGAGACTGAGAAGCTTTTTTCCTTTTTCCTTTTTTTTTTTTTTTGGTGGTACTGGGAGTGGAACCCAGAGGCTTTTCTACCTCTGGGCTATATTCCCAGACCTATTTTATACTTTATTTGGAAACAAGGTCTCACACTAAGTTGCTGATAGCCTCACTAAGTAGCTGAGGCTGGCTTCGAACCTGTGTGATCCTCCTGTCTCAGCCTCCCAAGCACTGGGATTACAAGTGTGTGCCACCACGCCCGGCTAGCTTTTTCCCTTTTAATTGTAATCATTGTTGGGAGATTTTTCTGAAAATAGAAGTATTTCTATTGTAGAAAATTTGGAAAGATATAAAAATATTGATAAAGTAAAATATCAGCAATAACGTCATACTCCATAGATTACTATTTTTATACTTATATTTTGTATTTCTTTTTGGTCAAGTGTGTGTGTGTGTGTGTGTGTGTGTGTGTGTGTGTGTGTATTTCCTGATACTGCAGATTGAATCCAGAGATATTCTACCTCTGAGCTACACATCCAGTCCTATTTTATTTTTTATTTTGAAAGAGGGTCTCACTAAATTGCCCAGGGCCACACTAAGTTGTTGAGGCTGGTCTTGAACCTGTGATCCTCCTTTCTCAGCCTCCCAAGTACTAAGATTACCAGCATGTGTCCCCATGTCTGTTTCTCTGCGTATATTCTTCTTAAAAGTGAACTTCAGATTATACTGCATATGTTTTATTTTCTGCTCTTTTCATTTGACATTGTTTTACTTTCCCTACATTATTAAATATTTTCTGAAACTGTTTTTGAGGACTATAATATTTCATCATATAGGGATAATTCGACCTTTTCTATATTAAAACATGTATAAATTGTTTCTGTTTTGCTATTTTAAATAAGGCTGTGATGAATATTGTATAAATATTTTTCTTATTGAATTGGATGTTTAAAATTATACTTCCACTTTTATATAGAATTAATGTTAACAACTTTAAATTAAGATAACATCTAATTTTAGATACCATCTAATTTTTTAAAAGTCATAATATTAACTAAAATTTTGATTCTAGAAAATTACACGGGCTTACATGTGTCTAAGAAAAATATTGGAGGATACCTGTATGCCATCACTCTGTCATAAGAAAACCAGACACAGTGGCTCATGCCGATAACCCCAGTACTTGAGAGGATGAGACAGTAGGATCACAGGTTTGAGGCCCTCTGCAAGTGAATGAGACCCTGTTTCAAAGTTAAAAAAAAAAAAAAAAATAGGGCTGGGGCTGTAGCTCAGAGGTAGAATGGCCCTGAGTTTAATCCCCAGTATCACACATATATACATACAGACCCCCCCCCACACACACACACACAAGAAACTGTTATCAGAAAAGAGCTATGGGAACTGATACTGGAATCTATTTATTGGTTCATTTGTTTAGATGAACCCTGTGCATAAAGATGGCTTCTCTAATTTCAAAGCACTGTTGGCTCTTTCTAGAACTATTGCAATAACCTCATAACCAATTTCTCTGTTTCTGCCTTTGCCTCCCTCAATTTTCTACCCAAAAATTAGGATGTTTTTTTTTTTTTAATATATAAATCATATCACATGTATAACCCTTTAAGCTTCCCCAGTATGACAGTGTGGGATAAAACCCAACTCCTGAACAGGGCCTTTAACAGCTGGATGTGGTAGTACACACCTGTAATCCCAGTACTTAGGAGGCTGTGACAGGAGTTTCACGGCCAGTCTCAGCAACAAAATGGAGACTCTCAGAAACCCATTGAGACCCTGTTTCAAAACAAAAATTAAAGGAACTGGCCGTGTAGTTCAGAGGTAGAATGTCCCATGTTCAATCCCTCAGTTCCCCCTCAAATAAATAAAAATAAAAAAATAAAACAGGCCTATAAGGCCATTGCCCTTTATTACTCCCATCTTACCACCCTTTTTTAATTTATTCAAATGTGCTAAACTCATTCTCTTTTTTTCTTTCTTTTTGTGAGTCTGGGGATGGAACCCAGGAGCATTTGACCTCCGAACTATACCCCCTGCCCTATTTTTTATTCTTTATTTTAAAACTGGGTCTCACCAAGTTGCAGAGGGCCTCAGTAAGTAGCCAAGTCTGCCCACGAACTGCGATCCTCCGGTCTCAGCCTCTCGAATGCTGGGATTATAAGCGTGGGCCACCACGTTTGGCTCAAACTCTTTCTTCCTAGGGTTTTCCTGCCCTTTTTCTGTCTTCCTAGAATTCTCTTGACCTAGCAATCTCATAATTTAACCTTTAGTCTCAGCTCAGTTTCCATGACCTAAGAAAAGCCCCTTTTGACCACTCATATGTTTTAAGTCTCCCATACTTCTTCTTCGTAGAAACCAAGTGTCCTTAAAGCACTAATAACACTTAGTAACTATGCCTTTGTGTAATGTGCCTTCCTGGCTAGATTATGACTGCCAGGAGTGCAGGGATTATGCCTATCTTCTTTTTTATCTGGTTCTTGTCACTCATCATTTGGTAGAGGTGAAAGAATAAATGAAAGGTGAATAAGATGGACATAATCCCAGTCTTCTTAAGGTCTGTATTCTTACTGAGCTTTCATATTGGCTTTGAGGATAAGAGAGGAGAAAGAGTCAGAAATGATGAATGAAGGCTTTAATTTAGATGGTTGATGGGATTAAAATATCATTGACAGAAATGATTAGGATAAGTGGTAAGTCAGATCAGGGGAGAAATGCTGAATTCTTGGGATGTGAAATTTAAGAGTGAACGCTGGATAATAATTTATTGGGAAAAGATCCAATGTGTCATTACCAATCTCTTGCCTAAATAAAATAAGACCCTAGTATTCATTTCTCATTTGGGAACATTATTCACTTATCAGGGAGCTCTACTATTATCATTAAGATCCCACTCTTTTTTTTGTGTGTGTTTGGTACTGGGAGGCTGAATCTCCAGGTGTCTTACCTTTGAGCCATACTACCAGCCCCATTTTGTTTTTATTTTGACACATGGTCTCCCTAAGATGCAGAGGGCCTCACCATGTTGCTGAGGTTGGCTGTGAACCTGTGATCCTCTTGTCTGAGCCTCTCAAGTACTGGGATTACAAATATGTGCTACCTCGCCTGAGTAGAGTCTGTTCTTTAAAAAATATTGCACTTAGCCTTCTGAATTGCTCATGAAAAAGCAGAAAGGATAAAGCCATCATTTTATTTTCATTTGAAGACATGACATTCTGCCATCTCCATTACTGAAACTCTGCCACCTCCTTGTCCTGCTTGGAGAAGAAATACAAGTCAGCTCTTATTTCCCATTAACCTTTGCTGCCATTATTTTGGAAATATATAAATTACAAAATTGAGGAGCTTCCCTGGTGTTTTCATATACTTACGTGGATTCAACCACAGCATTAAGCTTTCTTGTGATATTAAATGTTGAATATAGTGTTTAAGTCTTGGTATTTTGCAGAATGGGAAGCCAATTTTTTCCAAGGAATAATAGAAATATTCCTTGCTTTGTGAAATGTGAGTAATGCAGGAATGGGCTTGATTACGACTTGAGCAGGATTATGGATCTTAGATAGCCAAACCTAGATATAAACCTATCTGTTCATATTATAGGCTGAGCATATTTTTAGAAAATGGGTGAAAATATTAACTAAAATCTCATGTAGGTGCCTTTTGCCTTGTGTCTAGAGACTGGTTTATTTTTCATGTGTTTTTAAGATTTAGGCTAACTGACATGTTAGTAAGGTACAATCTTGAGGTCATACATATTTTTTAAAAGATTTTATAAAAGACCAAAGACTTGTTTCTACTGCTTGGGTCCCCTTCTGTGACAGTGCCCTGCTCTCCTTTTCATTAACCAGCACAGCCTGACAACAGTTGTGCTTGCTGCCTAACGCTCTGCAAAATGTTATTTAAATATTTCCAACATATTGTTTCATGCTGGGTTTTATGGTACATAAATTTCTATTTAGGCCACTAATTTATGGTAGAAGTTTGTTACTAATATCACTGCAGGCTCCATCCATCTAAAAATATAGCTCATAACCTACGCTAAAAATATGTTACATATTTGCACTGCGTGTGAACAGTGCTGTTTTTTATTAGTGTGCAGTGCTTTGTCTATGGAAATGTCGGTGTTACATCATATATTTAGAGGGGCTAGGAACACAAGTATGGTAGAAAAGACTACAGAAAAATAAAGTTCCTGCAGGATGGGATTTATGGAATTTTCAAAGTGTTCTGCAGAAAATCTATGTACAACACTCACATTTTCTATGGAGTATATTGCAGAATGTTCAGAGACTTTGTTATATTCTCTTTATTTTAACTTGTTTTTAGAGGATAAATCCCACAAATATATTGTACTCAAAAGAGGCAGTTATTATTTGAATGGCCATACTTTTACCTTTAAAATATTTATTTAGTGTTTCAGAAATAGCATAAGTTGGATCCTCTTTTTTGTAATCAAGACACATAATTCTGAGGAATGACATTTTGATGACTTTCTGTGGGTGTCATTAGCTGGAGGAAATGGTTTGGGGGAATGGAAGGCTTAAGACTTTTGAAGAGTTTCTTTGCATTGTTTTGAGCAATCTTCAGTTCTGTAAGTCATTGGCTATTTGTATTCAATTCTGAGTTACAATCCCATCCTTCTCTAGTAGAAATGAGGGAAAGAAGTAAGTTAATTGTGAGGGAATCCAAGTTTTACAAGTTGGCTTTGTTCCTGAGGTCCTGAAGGGTCTGAGTGAGGCAGATTGGGTGCTGCCCTCAACTCAGTGACAAAAGGGTCATGCTGGCCACAACAGACAGATTTCAGGTTGCAACTTGTTGACTAATTGGAAAGATTCTTGTACCTCAAAATCACATTGATTTAAGTTGCCAAATAAGCTGCTCAGAGCTGGGTTTTTTTTCCCCCCCGACTTTTTGAGGGTATATTGAGATTCTTTTTTTTTTTTTTTTTTTTTTTTTTTTTGGTGGAACTGGGAATAGAAGCTCAGAGGCATTCTACCTCTGAGCTACACACCTGGCCCTATTTTTTATTCTTTATTTTGAGACAGTGGCTCACCTTAGTGAGCAGAAGGCCTCACTAAGTAGTTGAGGCTGTCCGAAAACCGAAATATTTTTGTCTCAGCCTCCCCAATGCTGGGATTACAAGTGTGCGCCGCCATAAGTGGCGTACTGAGATTTGACAGCCACGTTCATAAATGAAAAATACCTTTGCAGAAAATTAAGGCTATTGGTCTGCCTCTAAAATAGTGATGCTGTTGTAGATTTACCATCTTGTATTTACATGGCTCCTCAGAGTCCCAAAACCATCATCTCTGAGGAAGATTATTTGTTTGTGTGTGGTACTGGGGGTGGAACCCAGGGGCATTCTACCTCCAAGCTACACCCAGCCCTATGTTTTATTCTTGATTTTGAAACAGGGTCTCGCTGAGTTGCAAAGGGCCTCACTAAGTAGCTGAAGGTGTCTATGAACTGTGATCCTTTGTCTCAGCCTCCCTAATGCTGAGATTACAAGGGTGCATCACCATGCTTGGCTTGCAAAGAATTTTAATGTAGCAAATGAACTTTGAAAACGGCTCTCTTTCTGATTTACTACTTTATACAGTGCATATTAAAGCAGCAGCAGCAACTCCTATAGCTGACTGGGATTCTTCAGTCCTTTCAGGTGGTACTTTCTTTTTCACTGGCACTTTCCTCAGCCTGTTGGTTGGAGGAGGTCTTGTAGTTCTCCTTTTTGAGAAGCTGGACTAGTGTGAGGGCGCTGTCAGTGGATGCTGGGCCTGGGGCCTTGATGGTGCATTCTCCTGTCATCAGTGTATTGTGCACAGGCACTAACTCCACCAGCTTTTCTTCAGTGGCTGTTTACTCAGAAACTTCATAAATGTTCACTCTAAAATGATAAGATAGTTTCTAAAAGCTAACCACTACATCATTAGGACAATCTGAATAATAGAAGTTTTTAAGAGGGCCTTTTTTTCTGAATTTATAATAAAATACTCGCCATTCGACATTTATACCCATAGCCAGGGAATTGTGTGAAATTTTCTGATCTATAATCCACTCAGACTTCAACCTGGTTTTTTTTTTATTTTTTTATTTTTTTATTTTGGTGGTACTGGGGTTCCTGGAAGCCCTTCTACCTCCGGGCTACACTCCCAGACCTATTTTTACATTTTTATTTGGAAACAGGGTCTCCTAAGCCAGCGCGCGCGGCTGGCTTCGAACCTGCCCGATCCTCCTGTCTCTGCCTCCCAAGCGCGGGGATTACAAGCGGGTGCCACCACGCCCGGCTTAACCTGTTTTTCATTTTGAAGATCACAACATCTTTTGCTTAGATGAAAATTCTTTGGCATGTATGAGAATTGCTGCCGCTGAGCTTGGCCAGACACTGAATCAGCTGAACTGCGCAGGATGATAAGGAAACTGAGCTGCATTTTACTACATAGGTTCTCTACTATGTTATTCTCTCCTCCATTGGCTGTGTTTTTTTCCTTTTTATGTAGAAAGGAGAACACAGGCTATTTAACAACTGCAGAGCATACAGTTTGCAGAGACCTTAAAGATAAAAACAACAAAACATATTTATGCCTTTAATAAGGAATTGAAATATACTACTAAATGAAGTTGCCTTCTCTGTCTCTCTTGGTTCTTTCTCTTTGGAAACGATTGATGACACGGTTACCCAAGGATATTTTATTCATGTCTTTTGTTTCTTGAAGAAATATTTTATAACATTTCCTGCCAATGATAAAATTTTGAGGGATTTTTTTTTTTTTCTTGAGGTACTGGGGATGGATCCCAGAGGCTTTCTACTTCTGGGCTACACTCCCAGACTATTTTTATATTTTGTTTGGAAACAGGGTCTCACTAAGTTGCTGAGAGCCTCACTAAATAGTTGAGGTTGGTTTTGAACCTGCACGATCCTTCCATTTCAGCCTCCCAAGTACTGGAATTACAAGTGTGCATCACCACACCTGGCTCAATTTTTGAGGTAGTTCTGAATTGTAATATGTGTCAATAATTTTGTGTTCAAAAGTTCTATATTCTATAGAACTTTTCAAAAATTCTATATTACTTCCAAGCATCTTGAGACGGAAAGAGTAGAGGGCGGGTAATGAATAAAAGGGGCTGTGAGGGTTTATCATGTGGGCAAGGATGTGGCCATTCAATAAAAGTGTGAAATATTTCTTTTTTTTTTTTTTTGTGGTACTGGAGATGGAACCCAGGGACATTGTACCTCCAAACAACAACCCAGCCCTATTTTTAGTCTTTTTAGTTTTTTTGAAACAGGGTTTCACTGAGTTGCGAAGAGCCTTGCTAAGTAGCTAAGGCTGTCCACGAAATGCAACCCTCCAGTCTCTGTCTCCCCAATGCTGAGATTACAAGCTTGCGCTGCCACACCCGGCCTAAAGGTGATATATTTCAAGGTGACAATTGAGTGGTTATTTGTATAATGCAAACTAAAATTACTCAGATTAAATGGTCACACTGCCTGTGTAATGTTCCTCTAAAAGTTTTCCTTAGAAGATGAGGAGGAGCCAGGCGTGGTGGTGTATGCCTATGATCACAGTAAGTGGGAGGCTAAGACATGAGGATTGTAGGTTCGAAGCCAGCTTCAGCAATTTAGGGAGAAATCTTCATCAACTTAGCAAGACATTATTTCAAAATAGAAAATAAAAAGGGCTGGTGATACCCTTGAATTCAATCCTTGGCACCAAAAAAAAAAAAAGAGAGAGAGAGAGAGAGAAAGAGAGGTTAGGCTATATGAATATAGATGAGTGAGCATGGAAGGTGGATGATCTGGAAGCACTGTTGAAAGAAAAGTGGCATCTGGTGAGCTGGGCATCCACTACTTTTGCCTCATTAAAGGGTAATGGTGGCTATTCATACATTTCTGAATAGGTCTTTTTTCTTTTCTTTTGGATACAACTCTAGAATTTTATAAACATGAATGGATTTGTCAAATTGTTACTTTATTGTTTGAGGTATGGAATTCTTTTATTTATTTATTTATTTATTTATTTACTTACTTACTTACTTACTTATTTACTTTCCTATATATTTACTTATTTATTTATTGCTTTCTTTCTTGCTTACTTTGATAATCTTCTGAGTCCCAGATCCATTTTCGTAGGACTTCCCCTAATAGTGAGACAGAGTTACATATTTTGAATGAGGAATGAGGCTGAAGGAGATATACTCAGAGAGAGGTAGTCAGATACCCTTTATTAGTATAAAAACTATATTTCTACTTGTAAATGTTTTCTTATTAAGAAGTTTTACATACTGAGGTTGTGGTAGTCATTAATTGACTCATTGACTAAATCTTCAATATCTTTTCTGTCTGCAGCAGTAGGTTCAGTCTTCTGTGAAGGAATCTTGGAGAGTTATAGAAGAGAATAAAACACATAGGGCCTGGTGGTACATGCCCATAATTACAATATTATATTGTAATTATGCGAATAATATTTAGGAGATTGAAACAGGAGGGTTGCAAATTTGAGGCTAGCCTCAGCAAATAGTAAGGCTCTCAGCAACTTAGTGAGATCTTGTTTCAAAATGAAAAATAAAATAGCGCTGGGGATCTTGGGTAGAATACCTCTAGGTTCCATTCCTAGTACCAGAGGTGGGGAGAGAGAATAAAACACGATTCCTGCCTTCAAGGGATTTATAACTTGATATATGCAAAATAACTTGATAGAGGTAAAATAACTCTAGTACAGTCATGTATACTAAGTCAGATAATAGAAGTACAAAATGCCCTAGGAGTCTAGTGGAAGGAAGCCTGTATTTGTACAGTTGATCAGGTAAGGCTTTTAAAAGATATTAATGCCAGGCCTTGGAAGTACCAAGATTTTTTGTTTTTGTTTTTGTTCTTGATTTTGTGGTCTTGGGGATGGAACTCAGGGGAATTCTACCTCCAAGCTACACCCCCAGCCCTAGTTTTTATTCTTTATTTTGAAACAGGGTCTCACTGAGTTGCAAAGGGCCTCACTTAGTAGCTGAGGTTGTCCTCAAACTGCAATCCATCTGTCTTAGCCTCTCAAATGCTGGTATTAAAATCATGCACCACCATGCCTGGCAGGTACCAGGACTTTTTTTTAAGACAGACGGGGCAAAGAAATGTATTTCTGGCAAAAGATAATGTGGGTGTTAAAGGATGTATTTAGGAAATGGCAAATGCTTTTATTTGCCTTAAATGTAAGGTATATATAGAAGGATAGAAGGAAGTGAGGTCTATATATAGTTTGGGATCAGACTGTAAAGCATTGAGTGTCCCAAGCTAGTGGAGTTTGAATTTACATGACATCATCATGAGGCTTGAAAACTAGGAACTTACTGAGCCAGAAAGATGTTCTGGGAAGCCATGAGTAAAATAGATTAGAATGAGGGGTAGAGCAAAAGATTATAATTCAGAAAGCCTATTTGGATTAACTGTAAGAAATGAAAGTAGGTCTCCCTCCCAACTTCCCTCAATTCCTTATACTTGGAATGGAACCCAGGAACATTCTACCTCTGAGCTACATGCCCAGCTCTCTTTATTTTTTGTTTTGAAACAGCATCTCGCTAAGTTGCTGGGGCTGGCCTCGAACCTATAGTCTTCCTATCTCAGCTTCCCAAGTATTGGGATTATAGGTGCGCAACACCATGCCTGGGCTTAAGTAGGCATGGCCTACTTTAAATACATTCAGTTTATTTTATGTTAAGTACACCTGAATACAGCTGTTTAAAGAGAGAAAAAACAACCCCTAAGGTATGATAATGAGGGCTTGCACTTGGAAGTAAGTAGGAAAGGGCAGATTTGAAGGATATTTTCGAAAATCTACAGACTTGGCAATCATTGCTCAGTGTAGGAGGATGGAGAGAGCGAACAAGTAGGAGTAAAAGATGATCAGGTTTTTACGTTTGGGTAATTTAAAAAAAACAAAAACAAAAACGAAAAAAAAACTATGGTACCAGAGGAGAAATGGAGAAGTTAAGAGGAGAGCGAAGGAAGATTTTTTTTAAACAAATTTCTTAGAAGATTGAAGTGCCTGCAAGATGTTAGTGTGGCTTTGTTTAGGACTCGAGTGAAAAGGTAGAGTGATATTACATGAGCTCAATTAAGTTGTTAGGGGACCTGTTATAGTTTGGAATTTACCGAGGATCCTTTTCTTAGCTCAGTATAAAGAGCCCAGAAAAACTGGATGTGCTGCTAAAGTAGGATTTATTGCAAAGCACCACCCAGAGAGGAGCATGGTGGAGTGCTTGCTTGAACTGAGACACTGCCCCCCTCAGGACCTTCAAGGTTTCTATCTAAGTTCTATTTCCTTATCTCATGAGAGCTGGCAGCTAGAGCTGGCTGCCCATCACAATAGTCTGCGTCTTCTTCAGCACCCCTGGCTGAGCAGTCACAGGAACTCTCTAGGTCCTGGTCACTGTGACTGGAACATTCCCCCCTTTCTTGATGACTTTTATATATGCATGGGCAAGGAATAGGGCATCAGGATCAAGCCAACCATTTTTTGCTGTATGGGGACAAAGTGGGGCCCTAGCCTTAGAAGTATTTGTAAGTATTGTGTCACATGGAGGAATGTCCCTTTTCTCTGAGACCACCCAAGGGACTCTGGTAGATGTTCAGTTTGGGTTTTATCTGGAGCATAATGGCTTTAATCCTGTTGGAGACATATTTGACCATATGATTTAGTAAACATGGGCTAAATATGAAATCTTTAAAAAATTTTAAAATACAACTAGCTTCATCACACATGCATTGTTTTATAAATTTCATCCTCCACAAACATTCTCTGGTGTATTCAAACCTTTGCAGCTTGCCAATTTTACCCTAGTGTTTCTTTTCCCATTTGAGACTCTCTTAGGATAAATGTTTCATACAAAGTTCTTTATTATCCCTAAAATAGTCTCAGTCTCAGTCTCTGTCTCTGTCTCTGTCTCTGTCTCTCTCCCTCTCCCTCTCCCTCTCCCTCTCTCTCCTCTCCTCTCTCTTTTGTGTCTGGGGATGGAACCCAGGGGCATTCTACCTCCGAGCCATACCCCCTGCCCTATTTTTTATTCTTTATTTTGAAACAGGGTCTTACTAAGTTGCAGAGGGCCTCACTAAATAGCTGAGACTGTTGTGAACTGCAGTCCTCTGGTTTCAGCCTCCTGAATGCTGGGATTACAAGCATGCACCATCACGCATGGCTAGTCCCATTCCCCCTTTTCTACATACTAATTCCTTTTTACTTTAATTATTTTCTTGACTTTACATTTTGAAACAATTTTACAAACTTTTTAACAAAATAAGAAATTAAAATTCTCTACCTAAGTTTTACAGTGTCCTGGACTTTAAAGAGTTAGAGCTTTTCTTTTCATATGTTTACATTTTAGCTAGAACTGACTGAAATAGCAAACCTCCAAGAAACAAAATTTGCAAGAATCAAAATTTTTTTTATGTCATAAGCAGCTTTATGTCTTAAGTGAGGTCATAAAAGGAGGTCAGTAATTCAAAGGTCTGTACATATTGATCAGGGCTGGTCATGTAACTAGTTCTTTTCTGATTTTTATAAACTCGGCCCATAAGAATTATTTGTGGGAAATCCAGAGAGCATAGTGTCCTCCCACTACTACAACAAAGAGAAGCATTTCCAGGGGTGTCAGGAGGAGCTTGTGCCTTGCCTGTGCCTGTTGGCCCCCATCTCTTTGGCTCACTGGTGTCCCATACATATCCTAGTATTATTGGTGTCTCCAATTGCCAAAACATTGTAGTTTCCAAAATACTTGCAACAGCCATGGATGAATGGTGGCTATTAGAGCCAGGCTTTCGAGTCGGAAACCATCTTCCCTGTTGCAAACCTCCTTTTCTTTTTCAGGATTACTCTCATTTCTGTCTGGCAGGGCCAAAGACCCAGGGTCCTTAACCAGGCAGTGGCCAGCCAGGGTTGGTTTTTCCCCAGTTTAAGTTTCCATAGAGCTTTTAAGATTGTCTCATTTTAGATGGGCGCAAAATAGATGGGCATTTATCGGGGAACCTCACAAGTCCAGGATGGATTTCCCTGGAGCCTTGATATAATATCTGGTATTGGCTTAGTACTTCTTGTGTGGTGCAAAAGGCGGCAAGGGTCGTTAACCTATAGGGCACGAGGCTCTGAGTCACTTACAGGCCTCCACTGAGCCTAAGCAAGTGGAAAGAGGTCCAGATTCCCACCTGTCTGCCTTATACTACTTATAGGGGCGGTTGTCTTCCCCTGGGGAGTTGGCCATAGCTATGCAGAGGTTGGGGGGTGGTGGTGACAAAAGAGCGGTGTACTCCCAGGTTCCCAATTATCTAAGAGGTTTCAATTCTGCGGGGTGGTGGGGGGGGTCACTGACCTTGCGAGATGCAGTGGTGTCAGGCTGCCATCGAGAAGAAGCTCTTGTCAAACTCCACATTTGGGTGCCGAAACTCTTACAGTTTGGGGTTTAGCGTGGGGCCTTTGCTTAGCTCAGTATAGAAATAGAGAGCCCAGAAAACTTGGATGTGCTGCCAAAGTAGGATTTATTGCAAAGCAAAAGTAAGAGCTCACAACAGAAAGGAGCGAGGGACGTGGGAGTGCTAGGAGACACTACGCCCTGTGGGCCTTCAAGATTCGTATCTAAGCCCTATTTTCTTAACTCATGAGAGCCACAGCTAGAGCTTGCTGGCCCATCACCGCAGGATATGTCTTAATCAGCAGCTCTGGTTGAACAGTCACAGGGTTGTTTTTTTAGTCCTGGTCACTATGATTGGAACTACCCCACACAAACTGAAGTATGGGTGGAATTACCAAAAAAACCCACCAACAACCTTTGCTTTCTGTGACCCGAGTTAAACTATTTGTAGTTGTGAGTGTGCATGCACGCACATTATTGGGGATTGAACCCTTGGGTGTTCTGCCTCTGACCTATAACCCCGGTCTTTTTTATTCTTTATTTTTTGTTTTGAAACGGGTCTGCTAGGTTGCTGAGAATCTTTTGTAATCCTTCTGTCTCAGCCTCCCAAAGCACTGGGATTACAGGCATGCAACACCATGCTTGGTTTACTTGTAGTATTTTTTATTAATATCTGAATTGGTTTAGTGGCCTAGTATAGGTAGGGATAATTTTTGTGATTTTTACACTGGATTTATTACTGAGGCATTTATATACTGAGATACTGAGTATAAGCTCAGAAACAAATTTTTAGGTTAAGAGTTCTATGTTGTTTGTGTGAAAATGATGGGTATCTTCTTTCCTAGGCGTAGGTCGAGGAAAAGAAGGGCCTGAAACTTCTGGAAACCAAAGCTGAAAGGGACAGAAATAGGATAAGTCCTTTTCTATAGCACTCTCTGTGGTTTAGGGAAACTAGCTTAATATCTTCTATTTTTGTTGTTGTTTTAATTCAGGGCCTCAAATAGAAAAGCTGTCATTGCATTTTGTTTTAATCAATTCTCATTAAAACATTCTGATGTATTGAAGTTTTCTGCTTTTTTATGTTTGTTTGGATATACTTTTCAATTTTGATATTTTTAACTTATAGCTCCTCTGGGCATAGGAATATTCTAGAGTTTCCAGTTTTCTTAAAATGTAATACAAAGCCTATTTTAAAACAAGTTGTAAGTATATGTTTAGCTTTGTTTACTCAGGATGGCCATTAGTTTTTGGATGTTAGCACTATCATACTGTACATTTTTCTTTACCTTTGACTTTTCTACCTTGATATATATACATACATATATATATATATAATTTATTATTATTATTTTTTTACTTATCTTTTGTTGCAGTACTGGGGATGAAACCCAGGGGCATTCTATCTCCGAGCTACACCCCCAGCCCTAATTTTTACTCTTTATTTTGAAACAGGTTCTCACTGAGTTGCAAAGGGCCTCATTAAGTAGCTGAGGCTATATCTATGAACCTCAATTCTCCTGTCTTAGCCTCTCAAGTACTGGGATTATAAGGATGCGCCACCACGCTGGGCTATTTTTTTTTTCTTTTATAAAGATATTAAGCAGCTGGGCATGGTGGAATATGCTTGTAATCACAGTACTTGGGAGGCTGAGACACGGGGATTACAAGTTTAAGGCAGGCCTCAGTTACTTAAGGAGGCCCTCAGCAACATAGACCCTGTTTCAAAAATTTTAAAATAGGAGGGGGAAAATTGGAGGTAGAATGCTCTTGGATTCAATTCCCACTACCCCCTCACAAGAATATTATAAACAACTTTATGACAATAAAGTAGACAACTTAGTTACAGTGGACAAATTTATTGAAAGACAGAAGCTATCTAAATCATTCAGGAAGTAATATATAACTGGACAAGCCATGTGTCTATTAAAGAAATTGAATTTAATAAATATTTCCCACAATGAAACTTGGGGCCCATATGACTTTACTGCTAAATGCTACTAAATATTTAAGGAAGGAACACACCAATTCTATATAAACTATTGTAGAAAAATTGAACAAGGGGAGATATTTCCCAATTCATCCTTTGAGGTTAGAATTTCCCTACTACCGGAACTAGAAAGAGATACCATGTAAGAAGAAAATTACTGACCAGTATTCTTTAAGGAACACATATTATCAAAATTTTAACAAATCAAATATAATAATCTATAAAAAAAAGTATCATAATGAAACTGGAGGTATTTTGCTCCTAAAATTCAAGGCTGGTTTAACATTAAAGAATCATTCAATGCAAAACTGTTAGTTTACTATACCTGTCCTAGCAGACTAGAGGCTTAAACAGTGGTTAATTTATTTTCTTACAATTATGGATGCTGGAGGTCCAAGATGCAGATGTTAACACATTTGTTTCTTCTGAGGCCCTTCTCCTTGATGCTGTTTCTTTGTGTATGGCTATGTCCTAATCATCTCTTTTTAGAACAACACTAGTCATATGGACTGGGGATCACCCTAATGACTGTTTCACTTAATTACATCTTTAGAGTCTCTGTCTCCAGGTGCTGTCACATACTGAGATACTGGGGTCCAGGACTGCAACATGTGAATGAGGGTAGGGCACAGTTCAACCCATAAAACATACTAAAGATCACGTGGTTATTTCAATAGAGGTATATCAAGAATTTTAAAATCTTAACTCTCCTAACTGGGCGTGGTGGCGCACACTTGAAATCCCAGTACCTGGGAGGCTGAGACCGAAGATTGTGGGTTCTTGGACAGCTTCAGCTAGTTAGCGAGGCCCTCTGCAACTCAGTGAGACCCTGGTTCAAAGTAAAGAATAAAAAATAGGGCTGGGAGTATAGCTCAGAGGTAGAATGGCCCAGGGTTCTATCCCCAGTACCTCAAACAAGAACAACAACAAAAATCTAGCACTCATTTTCGATAATTAGTATCAAAAAACAATAAATAACAAAAAATGTCCTAAAGCTGTTAAGAGGCATCTATTAAAAAAAAAAAAATCATCAGAGTCAGGCGTGGTGGCACATATTTTTAATCCCTACTTTGGAGGCTGAGATAGGAGGATCATGGTTTGCGGTCAGACTCAGCCTCTTAGTGAGGCCCTCCACAACTTAGACCCTGTTTCAAAATAAAGAATTAAAAAAAAATGGGGCTGGGAGTATTGGGGGTATAGTTTGGAATACCCCTGGGAAAGGATGTGCAAGAAACTGAAAATTACAAAAAATGCTTACAGAAATTAAAAATTTAATTAAATGGAGAGAGTTATACTGTTTTTGGGTTGTGCGATTCATTAGTGTGTCAGGCATTGAAGCCACGTATCTAGAATCTCAGTTGTTTGGGAGGCTGATTGCATGTTTAAGGCCAGTCTTGGCACACTTAGCTAGACACTGTGTCAAAATAAAGAAAGCTGATGATGTAGCTCAGTGGCAGAACATTTCTGGGTTCAGTCCCGAATACCACTTAAAAAAAAGAGGTTTCAGTATTGTTAAAATATCAGTTTTTCCCAAATTTATTTGTAGGTTCAATACAATCTAAATTAAAACTCCAGCAAGCAGTTTGGAATTAATGGATAAGCAATTCTAAAATTTATATGCAGATGCAGAGAAGCTAGATTAGTCAAAACAGCTTTTGAAAAGAATAAAATTAGCCTGATGTGGTGGCATATGCCTGTAATCCCACTACTTGGGAGACTGACACAAGAGGATTGCAGGTTTGAGGCAAGTCTCAGCAACTTAGTGAGGTTCTGTTTTATAAAATAAAAAAAAGAACAAAATTGGAGGCCTAACGTTATCTGGTTTAAGATTTGTTATAGAGTTACTTTAATAAAAATAAGAGTATTGGTGTAAAGAAAAATGGAACAGAATGGAAAATTTAAAAGTAGACCTAGTTATGGAAATTGATTTTCAAGAAACGTGCAAAAGCAGTTCAGTGGAGAAAGTATCCCCACAGATGTCTATTCACAGATAAAACAAACTTCCACCCATACCTTTTTCATAGACAGAAATTAACTCCAAATGGACATTGAGCTAAAATGTAATCTAAAGTTATAGAACTTCTATAGGAAAAAAATAAAACAAGAAAAATATCTGTGGCCTTGGTTTAGGATTTGTGTGTGTGTGTGTGTGTGTGTGTGTGTGTGTGTGTGTGTGCGCGCGCGCGCGTGTGGTACTGGGGGTGGAACCCAGAGGCTTTCTACCACCGGGCTATACTCCCAGCCCTGTTTCAAAAATAAAGAAAAAACAAAACAAAAAAAAGTAAAAAATTGATAGTTGGATTTTATCAAATAGAAAACCTGTAGCTCCTTTAAAGATACCTTTTAGAGGATGGAAAGGTAAGTCAAACTGGGAGAAAAGATTGCAAATCATACATCTGTTAAAGAACTTGTATTTAGAATGCTTATTTATTTATTTTTTTCAGATCTGGGGATGGAACTCAGGGGCATTTGACCTCTGAGCTACACCCCCTGCCTTATTTTTTATTCTTTATTTTGAAACCGGGTCTCACTGAGTTGCAGAGGGCCTCACTAAGTAGCTGAGGCTGTCCGCGAACCGCGATCCTCCAGGTCTCAGCCTCCCGAATGCTGGGATTACAAGCGTGCGCCACCACACCCGGCTTAGAATGTTTAAATAATGCTTACAACTCAATAAAAAATTAAACCATCACATTTCAATAAAAAATAAACCATAAACTTCCCTCAGTGGGAAAAGAACATGAGGTTTGATCAGAAAATTGGGGAAGGGCTAAATGAATGATGTATGCATGTATGCCTCTACCATCTTGTACCCCATTAAGATGTGTGACTACAATGTACCAATGAAAAAAATAATAAATAGAGTATGTGAATGGCAAATAAGCACACAAAAAGATATTCAACATTGTTAGTCATTGAGGAAATACAAATTGAAACCTATTAGGTTGATGAATAATATAAAGTCTTGCCCATACTTAGCCTTGGCTTGAACATGAAGGAATTGTAACTCACATTCTGTTGCTTTGCTGGTGAGAACATAAAATATTTCATCAAATTGGAAAATAGTTTGGCAGAATTATCCTTGTGTACGCAAACGATTGATCTGTTTTACTCCTAGGTGTTTACTCCAGACAGGAAAGCATGTATTCATAGAAAAACTCACAAATAGATGTTCATGGCAGCTTCATTTTTAATATCCAAATCTGGAAATAATACAAGTGTCCCTTAACAGATGAATGGAGAAACATATTGCATGTAACAGAATACAGATTGAGTATTCTTTATATGAATATCCAAAATTTGAAATTTAAAAAAATTTGGGGGGAGCTGGGGATTGAACACGGCATTCTAACTTCGAGGTATACCCCAGCCATATTTTATTTTTTGTTTTGAAACAGGGTTTCAATAAGTTGTGGAAGGCCTCATTAAATTGTCGAGGCGACAGCCAGGTATAATGGCACATGCTTGTAATTTCAGTGCTTGGGAGGCTGAGACAGGAAGATCACACAGGTTCAAACCCAGCCTTAGCTACTTAGTGAGGCTCTCAGCAATTTAATGAGACCCTGTTTCCAAATAAAAAATCAAATAGGTCTGGGAGTATAGCCCAGAGGTAGAAAATCCTCTGGGTTCCACCCCCAGTGCCACAGACACACACACAAAAAATTGTTGAGGTGGGCCTTGAACCTCAGATTATCTTGTCTCAGCCTCCCAAGCACTGGGTTTACAAGTGTGTGCCACCATGCCCTGCTGAAATCCAAAACTTTTTTGAGTACCCACATGATACTCAAAAGTTTGAGAATCTGGCTGAGTGCAGTGATACATACCTGTAATCTCAGTACTTGGGAAGCTGAGATAGGAGTTTCTCAGGGCAGCAGTGCAGAGTAACTTAGCAAGACCTTATTTTAAAAAAAAAAAGTAGTAGGTGTGTAGCTAAGAAATAGAATGCCCCTGGGTTCGGTCTCCTGTTTCTGTGTGTGTGTGTGTGTGTGCGCGCGCGCGCGCACGCGCGCACACACACACATATGAACACACACACAGAGTATTTTTAATTTTTGAATTAGGGATTCTTAACCTGTGGTCTATATAGTATTAAAAAAAAACTTCAAAATCTGAAATAGTTCTGATTCTAAGTATTTTCAGAAAAAATTCAAGCATTAAAAAGAATGAACTACTTGTTACAGATTGGGAAACTGTCCCCAGGGATCTTTGTTAGACCCCTGGGAATAATTTCCCAAAAACTCCCCAAAGAAACAGAAACAGAAAAAGAGGAAAAGATAGAAATACAGGAGATAGAAATACAGCCCCATGCCAAAATGGCATGAGGGGGTGGCTTGAAATGAATACACCAAAGGGTTTACACGTGGACAGGACTTTTTATACCCATGACCTCCATCTTGTTTGCATGACTCTGACATAGTGAACTTCCCTGAAAGGTACCTCCTTTTAACCCTGTAAGGTACCTCCCCTAGCAAGGTGTGGTGAGGTGTCTCCTTTCCTGAATGTTGACCCCTCCTACCATCTTAGCTAGCTTATCCAATCATGTAGATCTGTCTTTAGGTAAAGGCCTAGTTCTCCTCTCCTATGGACTGGTTAATTACTTTGAGCTAGGTTAATTTACATTGGAATAGCTGCCTGTTTTAGGCAGAAATCAAGTCCTTTCTTTACCCATGTCTGCTGCCATTTTGACACAACTATTTTGAAATATACCAGTTATTTTCTTTTGAAATATATTAATAATCAGAGCTTTCCCAAATCTTCCTAGGCCATTCCAATACTGGTACACTACTGATCCATACAAAAACATGGATGAATCTCAAAATAATTATGTTGAGTGAAATAAGCCAAACAACAAAAAAGTATATGCTGTATGGTTCATTTATGTAAGACATTAGAAACCTCAGAATAATCTATAATATCATAAAGAAGTATAGATTGGGACAGGCGTAAGGACTGAGGAATTATGAAAGGAAAATGTTACAAAGGGGCCCAAGGAACCTTTTGGCAGTGAGGGGTATGTTTGTTATCTCAGTCTTAGTGATGGTTTCATTTGTCCAAAATTACTGAGCTAGGTGTGGTGGTACACACCTATAATACCAGTGATTACGAAGTGGAGACAAGAGGATCCCAAGCAACTTGGTGAGGGTTCTCAGCAACTTAACAATACCCTGTTTCCACACAATAAAATAGGACTGGGGGTATATCCCAGAGGTAGAAGGACACACACACACACACACACACACACACACACACACACACTTCTAATTTTTGGGTTTTGTTTCAGTGAAACTATGAAGCTCCGAGTTTTAATCAACCTAGAGTATATTTTAGGTCTTGAGTGGGTCTGACTTGCCTGAGGCATTCACACTGGGCACATCAAGGTGTCTGCCAGAACACTTCCTGTTTATTACCTTTGCTTCCCGAGGTGGACAGAGTGAGGCACAGTAAAGCCTCATTGAGACCAAGGAAATTATTCCTGAAGAGTAAAATTTAATTAGTTTCATAGATAACAAAAATTAAAAATATCAATTAGTAAGTTATATAGCCTTTTTAAAAAGCCCTGGCTATGAGCCGGGCGTGGTGGCGCACGCTTGTCGCATTCAGGAGACTGAGACCGGAGGATCCCGGTTCGTGGACAGCCTCAGTTACTTAGTGAGGCCCTCTGCAACTCAGTGAGACCCGGTTTCAAAATAAAGAATAAAAAATAGGGCAGGGGGTGTAGCTCGGAGGTTGAATGCCCCTGGATTCCATCCCCAAACCTGGGGAAAAAAAAAAAAAAGCCCTGGCTAGAAATGATACTAATGAATTTATTATGGGTTGACTTGGTGCCTATTTTGTATATGAAGAAACATTTCTTTTTATTGTAAATTCACTAGCTATTAGTTTTGAGCATCCTTTTGTTCTTATATTACACTAGTAAATTCTTTTTTCTCTTACAAGGAGAAATATACAACTGCAGCATGCATAATGATGTTTAGATTAATGTTGTTGCCTGTAACAAAACAAATAGCAAAGTGTTATCATCTTCCTTGGTAGAAATGACGTATGAAGTAGACTGGTTTTATCATCTCTTGGATCCAGCTGGTTGATGATTGCTGTGATACTGCTAAGTTCAGGAGAAAACAAAAAGCTCAAGTACACAGAGACACTCATGTAAAAATAAGATTGCATTTTTTTTTTTTTTACTGTTACATAGATTTATACTATAGTATGGCATACTATAGATTTAGTTGCAGATCCCTGGAAGTATAGTGTTGAAATTGTTAACATATGTGTTAATGTATAAGCAAACATATTTATCTGAAAATATTATAGTAGCATTCACTCCCCCTTCTATTTAGTAGGCTGTTTTGCTAGTTGGTATCTGTATCAACTTATTTTGTAGTTGATACCTATAACATAAACTAGTTTGAGATGATCTCCTAAAAATGATGAAACAAATGAAATAACACAAAGCTAAAAAAGGAAAAAAGCTAGCCGGGCGTGGTGGTGCACGCTTGTAATCCCAGTGCTTGGGAGGCTGAAACAGGAGGTTCGCACAGGTTCAAAGCCAGCCTCAGCTACTTTGTGAGACTCTCAGCAACTTAGTGAGACCGGTTTCCAAATAAAATATAAAATAGGTCTGAGAGCATAGCGCGGAAGTAGAAAGCCTCTGGGTTCCACCCCAGTACCGCCAATTAAAAAAAAAAAAAGAATAAAAAATAGGGCTGGGGGTGTAGCTCAGAGGTAGAATGCCCCTGGGTTCTATCCCCAGTCCCACAAAAATAAAACAAACAAAAACAAACAAAGGCTGTGGAAAACCTAGAAAATGAAATAAAACATCAACAACAACTGACATTAACGTAAATAAGACTACAAGGGGAGAAAATATTTACAAATCAAATATGTGGTACTCAACTTGATAGAGTATATAAAGAACTCGACAGAAGATAAACAGACTGTACCAGTATTGGAATGGCCTAGGAAGATTTGGGAAAGCTCTGATTATTAATATATTTCAAAAGAAAATAACTGGTATATTTCAAAATAGTTGTGTCAAAATGGCAGCAGACATGGGTAAAGAAAGGACTTGATTTCTGCCTAAAACAGGCAGCTATTCCAATGTAAATTAACCTAGCTCAAAGTAATTAACCAGTCCATAGGAGAGGAGAACTAGGCCTGTCTCTATCTAAAAACAGATCTTAAGAAGAGGAGAACTAGGCCTTTACCTAAAGACAGATCTACATGATTGGATAAGCTAGCTAAGATGGTAGGAGGGGTCAACATTCAGGAAAGGAGACACCTCACCACACCTTGCTAGGGGAGGTACCTTACAGGGTTAAGGGGAGGTACCTTTCAGGGAAGTTCACTATGTCAGAGTCATGCAAACAAGATGGAGGTCATGGGTATAAAAAGTCCTGTCCACGTGTAAGCCTTTGGTGTATTCATTTCAAGCCACCCCCTCATACCATTTTGGCATGGGGTTGTATTTCTATCTCCTGTATTTCTGTCTTTCTAATAAACTTCTTTAAATCTTCAGCAATGGTCTAAGCTATGCATATTTATTCTTAGCTTAGGACAAGAACCCATGGCAATTTTCTGTTTTGGGTCATTTTGGCTTTTGTTATGGGTTGGGGGAAAGTGTGTCCGGGACCCTTGCAGGGGTTCCCGGGGAACAGTTTCCTCAAACCATATTCTCTATTCTCCCAGTCCATAACACAGACAACCTACTTTTTTTTTTTTTTTTCCTGTACTGGGGACCGAATCCGGGGGAATTCTACCTCCGAGCTATACCCCCAACTCTTTTTAATTTTTTATTTTGAAACAGGTTCTCACTGAGTTGCAAAGGGTCTCACTAAGTATCTGAGGCTATCTGTGAACCCAGATCCTCCTATCTCGGCCTCCCAAATGCGTGCGTCACCACGCCTGGCTTTATTTTTGTTTATTTTTAAAACAAGCTTTCCCTAGGTTGCTGAGTGTCTTGCTACATTGCTGAGGCTGTCCTGGAACCTATGATCCTCCTGTCTCAGACACCTAAGTACTAGGTACATGCTTGTGCCACTATGCCCAACCCTTGATTTGATTTTTTTTTTTTTAATGTTTGTTTCATCATTATGGTTGTTTTGCTGACAGACATATAAAATGTAATTTGTATTCTTGTTTCCAGGAGAGTTGTGTTCAATTGTAGGAAGTGTTGGTGTCTCTTGGCAGTTCAGAGGGCAAGGGCATTCTTAAAGTTAATAGTGCTATATTAATTCTCCCTGTTTTGAAAATTAGCTTTTGTTAAATGATTTAGGTTTCACGTTATCATGAACTTGAATTATTATTTCGAGTATTTAGTTTTTTATCAATGATTTTTTTTTTTTTTTAAATTACCGTGAAAGCCAGGCACAGTGGCATATACCTGTAATCCCAGTACTTGGGAGACTGACCGGAGGATCATCGGTTTGTAGCCAGCCTACTTAGACTTTCATCAACCTAGCAGACCCTGTTTAAAAAAAAAAATTTTTTTTAAACAAAATAAAATAACCACTGTGTAAAGATTTTCAAGTTGAATTTTCCAAAAAAAAGAATGATTTTTATTGCTTTATAACCTAACATTCCATGTATGAACAGTAAACTCTTTAACCTTATGAATGATAAGACTAATAAGGTATGTAATAAAATGTTTTCCGTGTTTTTTAATGCTATGTTCCCATCTTTAATAAAAGCTGTGTCCACCAGAGGACATGAAGAGTGAGTTAACATTTATCAGACAGTATTTTGTACTTTAACTGTATTATATTTTGTAGCAATCTATGTTGTGTCAGGTTAATTACTTGAAACCGAGACTTACTTGCTTGAAGAATTTTCATTGTGAAGTACATCATAGTCATTATTCACTGTAACTTTTGATCTCCTTTGAAAAATGTCTCGCATTTATTTTTCTCTTATCTCCAGCAACAAAGGGGCTGCTCTTTGTCCTGCGGAGGCATGACCTGTGTAAAGGGCACTGTTTCATGAGCATATCCAGTACAAGGTTGGGTTTCTAATGCATCATCAGCATTTCTACACTCTTTGAAACCTATACCATTTTCTAATGTCTTCTCCTTCCAAAAACACAGTGTGATTTATTCAGGTGACAGTTATTGTAGCAATAGCATTTAATTTCCTCCATCCTCTTCTCTATCCATTTGGGATGATATGCAGGAGGACATAGGAGCTTCCAGTGAGTGTTAAGAGAATGGGAAAGAGCTAAGTAGGGAACATTCTTTACCCAAAATCTACCCGGTTGTCAGCTGTCCTCAGTCAGAGGGGTAGTACCATAGCTACAGCCTTATTAACATCATAACATTTCTTTTAAAACTTGCCATTTAAAACTATAAAGCCAAATATTTAAAATGTTGTTTACTTTGCTGAGCTTTACTGTGTTTTTTTTTTTTAATTATTATTTTTTGGTGGTACTGCGGGTGGAACCCAGTGGCTTTTCTACCTCTGGGTTTTGAACCTGTGAGATCCTCCTGTCTCAGCCTCCCACACACTGGGATTACAAGCATGTGCCACCACATCCGGCTGAGCTTTACTGTTGATTTTATTGTTTTATGGAATGCTGTGGAGGAGTCCATTATTAATCACATCCTAACCCTATAAAATATGTAACAAGCTACTGACAGAATGATGATAGTAGACAGAGAACAGAGTTTCATTTGAATTCATGCAAACATAGAGGCTTCTTCCCAGAAAGCCATCTTTTGAAGTATGAGCCAAATTTTGAAAATAAAACAAAGAATAATGTCGTGGAGTCGAAATCTGTAATGAAGACCATAATAGCTGGAAGACTGCAATAAATTCTGTGGGGAGAGCTTTCCATTTTCTGTTCCTTTTTAAATTCTAATACTAAACTCTATTAGCAGTCTGTATAAAATGGTTTGACATGAAGCCCTGCTGGTGCAAAAACTATTACTAACCCGTTACTTTACATAAATTTTCATTCAAATGATTGTCTTAGGTCTTCTTATAAAGGGCTGTTTTTCGTTTTCCAGCTAAACAGATGAGACCTATTAACTATCTCTTGAATGAATAGTGTTGGGATTTGCAGACATTGCATCTTTTACAAGTTGGGAAAAGAAAGGGGTTTCATGCAGGGGCACAAGGGTATTTACTCCAGCCAGATGCCTCTATTCTTATGTGAATTTATATCCTTTTCATCAGGTTCAGTGTCATATTAAGGAAAGGCAATAGTCATTTTTACTCTTAATTTTAAAGATAGGTGTATTCTAAGGTGGTCATCTTCCTACATCTAGGTCACATCATTATTTTGCTTTTACTAATTCTAAGAAGGAGTCTGTAGTTTCTTCCCCTATAATCTTTGTCTTTCCTATTTTAGCTCTTGGCACCCTTCTTGTTTTTGGTCACATAGACTTATGATTTAAATCAGCTTTGATTCTTTTCCTCTTCCTTCAAATGTTTAAGCTTTTGCCAAGTTCTTTTGATTAATATTTCATAATTTCTCTTATATCCATCTCTTTCTTGTTCCCATTGCAAACATCTCAATGCAGGATGGCCTCATACCTAAATTATTACATATTTAATTGGCTTCTCAGCTTCCAGTTAATTCCATTCCAGTAGCTCCTGAATACCACCACTAGATTTATCTTACAAAAACATGACTTTCTTAAACTTAACAGTTTGCCGGGCGTGGTGGGCACGCTTGTAATCCCTGCACTTGGGAGGCTGAGACAGGAGGATCACACAGGTTTGAAGCCAGCCTCAGCTACTTAGTGAGCCTCTCAGCAACTTAGTGAGACCCTGTTTCCAAATAAAATATAAAATAGGTCTGGGAGTGTAGCTCAGAGGTAGAAAGCCTCTGGGTTCCACTTCCAGTACAACCAAACAACAACAACAACAACAACAACAACAACAAAAAACGTAACAGTTTGAAAGTTTGGAAGTGATTACAATAACAATTAGTTATTAGTATTATTGAGAGACGGCATAGTATAGTAATGTGTTGGCTTTGGAACCAATTAGACATGAGTTGGAATCCCAGATATCTCATAGAAGTGGTCTGATACTAGTAATTATTTAGTTGACCAGGATAGGTATAAAATAAATTACTGAGAATAAATCAAGAGAACTTGGTAACAAATGCCAGTCATAAATTGTGGTAGAAGCCCGCGCGGTGGCATATGCTTGTAATCTCAGTACTTGGGAGGCTGAGACAGGAGGATCAGGGTTAGTGGCCAGCCTCAGCTACTTAGTGAGGCCCTCTGCAACTTAGTGAGACACTCTTTCAAAATAAATAGGGCTAGGGGTATAGCTCAGAGGTAGAATGTCCCTGGATTCAATCCTCATTATTCCCCCCCCACACACACACACACACAGAAAAAGAAAAAATTGTGGAGAGTGGAGGCAGAAAGTGGCAGGCATTTTGTTAAATACATTTAGGGTAAAAAGAAGGAATGAAATAGGGTACTACTTATAGGGACCACCAGGGTGAGGGGAGGTCTTTTCACCACAGGTTGAAGAAACTAATGTTGAGAGTAAATGTGGAAACAAGAGCCTAGTATTATTAGCCCTCCAACAATGATGGTGTTACATGGTGGCTGGGCACTGTCTCTGGTGAGTTTGCGTCAAGGTTTATAAGACTTTGGTGTTAGGACCACAATGGCTAGAGATGGGCACTGCCTACTAAGAATTTACACGTAGGAGCCCGGCGTGGTGGTACATGCTTGTGATCCCAGTACTTGGGAGGCTGAGATGGGAGGATGGAAGGTTCATGACCAGCTTCAGCTATGTAGTGAGTGAGGCCTTCTCCAACCTACTGAGACCCTGTTTCTAAATTAACAATAAAAAGTGGGGCTGAGGGGGTGTAAGCTTAGAGATGGAATGCCCCTGGGTTCAGCCCCCAGTTCTGCCAAAAAAAAAAAAATTGCGCTTAGATAAGCCCCAAATGGCTACATTATAAGGCATTTATCAAGTATTTG
The DNA here is from genome assembly GCF_963383645.1 of Muscardinus avellanarius. NCBI lineage: Eukaryota > Metazoa > Chordata > Mammalia > Rodentia > Gliridae > Muscardinus > Muscardinus avellanarius. The sequence goes on along the minus strand of NC_137800.1, from coordinate 92,827,266 downwards.
TTGGAGTATGCTTAGAACACATTGTGTACCAACTTCTATGCTAGGCATTGAGGATGAAATGGGGATTAAGATAGAATTCCTTCCAAGTGTTTATAGCACAGGAACTTAGTAAAAAACAAAACAAAAACCTGCTGTGCAGGAGCAAGCCATACTGGTGTGGTACAAAGCAGCAGTAATGGGATTTGCAGTAATCAAAGATCATATGTGATAGGAAACTCAGAAATTACTTATTCATTTAAGCTTCTCTTACACAAGTGGATAGACTTTCAGTAGACAAAGAGAAGGAGTGAGGGTAATTTTCTGATAGGCACACTAATAAAATGATCAAAGGATTACAAGCCAGGCGTGGTGGTGGGGCACCATTGTAATCTCAGCATTCTGGAGGCTGAGACCAGAGGATCATGGTTTGCGGACAGCCTCAGCTACTTATTGAGGCCCTTCACAACTCAGTGACACCCTGTTTCAAAAAAATAAAATAAAAAAAACCCTAAAAACTAGGGCTTGGGGGTGTATCTCAGAGGCAGAATGTCCCTGGATTCTATCCCAAGTACCACACACACACACACAAAAAGATCAAAGCATGTGGGTGTGGTGGTACACACCTGTGGTTCCAGAACTTGGGAGGCTGAGATAGGAGGGTTGCAGGCTCAAGGACAACTTGCTAATTTAGTGAGAACTTGTTTCAAAATAAAAGGGGCTAGGGATGTAGCTCAGAGGTTGAACTCCCCTGCATTCAATCCTCAGTAACAAAGACAAACATGCGTAGGCACTTGTGCGTGCATGCACACACACACAATCAAAGCAGGGAAACTATTTGAACAGCTAAGTAATATTGGAGGGTAACTGATAGATAAAGCTCCAGAGGTTACCTACTCCAGTTCTCTTGAGTGTATGTTAGAATCACTTCAAAAACTTGTTCAAATGCAGTTACCAGGTATTTCCCTCTTTGAGTCATGGAACCTCAGGAGTAATCTAGGATCTTGCTTTGTTTTCTTAACTTTTTAATGGTTTTTTTTTTTTTTTTTTTTGGTGGTACTGGGGTTCCTGGAAGCCCGTCTATCTCCGGAAACCCTCCTACCTCCGGGCTACACTCTCAGACCTAATATATATATATATATATATATATATATATTTTTTTTTTTTTTTTTTTTGGTGGTACTGGGGTTCCTGGAAGCCCGTCTATCTCTGGGCTACACTCCCAGACCAGACCTGTTTTATTTTTGGAAACAGGGTCTCCTAAGCCAGCACACGCGGCTGGCTTCGAACCTGCGCGATCCTCCTGTGTCTGCCTCCCAAGCGCGAGGATTACAAGTGTGCGCCACCACGCCCGGCCCTATTTTATATATTTTTTTAAAAATTTGGAAACAGGGTCTCTTAAGCCAGGGAGGCTGGCTTTGAACCTGCACATACTCCTGTCTCTGCCTCCCAAGCGTAGATTACAAGCCTGTGCCACCATGCCCAGCTTAATTTACATTTTTATTAACCATCTTGGGTGGCTCCAATTCAGTTTGTCTTTGGAATATACCTAGAGAAATAATGACCTGCTCTCAAATCTTCAGTGAGTACTTGATTCCCTTTGTATGCACCTCTGCTAAGTAGTTGTCTACCCTTCACATGACCTGGAACTGTCTTCCAGTGTAACATGTTCTGTATTTGAGTAGGTCAGCTGCTGGCTAGAATTTTTTTATTTTCTCCTTACTGAACTGAAATGTCTATGATCTTAGCTTTCCCCCTGGGGGCCACAGGAAATAATCATAGGTCTGTTTCCATGAGAGAACATACATATTCGAAGGCCCCTTTTCTTTAGGTAGAAGGAGGAAAAAAATCTATCCTCACTTCACTTGTTTTTATTTTTAGTTCCTTCCCTGGAGTAGAGACATGCTTTTGATTGTATCCCAGTTTTCCTGTGACCTTTGTAAAGTAAGACATCCAGAAATAAACACTGTTACTGCATGGTCTCTGAATCGTTAGGGAATAGTACCCAGATGGGCCATGTGGTTATATCAATGACTTCTTCATATGGTCCTCATAAATATTGTAATGGAAACTTGGGGACAAAGGGCTGATTGGAATACCCTTTATTATTAAGAGATTATATGCCAGCAAGAAAAGAAAGGGCCAGGCGCTGGCTTTTAGTATGCTTGGTAATTGTCAGCTACTAAATTTTGGAATGGAATATAATGAGATAGAACACTGTCATTGTCCTTCTAAAATTTTACTTCATATCTTGGCTTATGAAAATATTGACCTCATGCCTCCATCTTCTTTGCTATGGCTTTGTTTCTTTCGACTCCTTTTTCTTTTCCATTCTTTATGTGTTAAGGATTTTTGACATGGGCACAGTAGCACATGCCTGTAATTGCAGTACTTGGGAGGATAAGACAGGAGCATCACAGGTTGGAGGATCCTCAGAAACTTAATAAGATCTTATTTCAAAATTGAAAATAGCGCCAGGCCTGGTGGCGCATGCTTGTAATCCCTGTGCTTGGGAGGCGGAAACAGGAGGATCCTGCAGCAGGTTCTAAGCCTGCCCCTCTGGCTTAAGAGACCGTTTCCAAATAAAAATATAAAATTAGGTCTGGGAGTGTAGCCTGGAGTTAGAAGGGCTTTCAGGAACCCCAGTAGCACAAGAAAGAAAGGAAAGAAGGAAAGAAGGAAAGAAGGAAAGAAGGAAAGAAGGAAAGAAGGAAAGAAAGAAAGAAAGAAAGAAAGAAAGAAAGAAAGAAAGAAAGACATGGTGTTACACCCTTGTAATCCCCGAGCTTGGGAGGCTGAGACAGGAGAATCGCGCAGGTTGGAAGCCAGCCTTGCTGGCTTAGGAGACCCTGTTTTTAAATAAAAAAAATTATAAAATGTAAACTATAAGTCTGGGAGTGTAGCCCGGAGGTAGAAGGGTTTTCAGGAACCCCAGTACCACCAAAAAAAAAAAAAAAAAAAAAAAAAAAAATCTTGAAAATAAGCCAGGGATGGTGGCACACGCTTGTAATCCCAGCATTTGGGAGGCTGAGACTAGAGGATTGTGGTTCAAGGACAGCTTCAGCTACTTAATGAGGCCCTTTGCAACTCAGTGAGACCTTGTTTCAAAATAAAGAATAAAAAATAGGGCTGATTGTGTAGCTGAGAGGTAGAATACCCTTGGCTTCCATCCTTAGTCCCACAAAAGAAAAGAAAAAGAAAAGGACTGGGAGTCTATTTTGAAGGTAGAATTCCCCTGAGTTCAATTAAAAAAAAAAAAAAAAGAATTTTTGAAGTGTCTGGTGAGAGAGGTTATTTGTGCTTGTGTGTGCATGCGTGCGTGCGTGCGTGTGTGTAGGTAGGTCAGTCCCTGAGGGGGGATGTAGAATGTAATATAGTTCTGGATACCATGTGTGGCCCTTGACATACCCTGATTGCTATAGCAAGGAGGCCTGGGCTCTGGGCATACATAACTAGAGCTGTAGCTGAACAAGTGAATTTAAATCATAATTTCCTTTTTGGAGGTGTATGTAAATGTTGGTCTTTAGGTCTATAAAGCTATTGAACCAGAACCAAAGAATGCTCACACATCTTCCTGCAGGCTGCCTTTACCCTCTGGTTACAGTTTTAATTCAGATTATTGCCTCTGTCAACTCTTTGATTTTATCCACAGAACACCTAAATATCAATTGTGTCAAGATAGGGTGTTTTTCCAATCTGCTTAACTATATCATACATTTTTCTTCCAGAAAAGAGGCTAGTGGATAGGGAAAAGGAGGGGCGGGATTCAGGTTGTTTTATATTTCTTGAGCCAACTCTATAATAATTTTTCCTGCTTTGTAATTTAAATTATTGAAAAAGTCTACTAATTAGCTCTTTTTGTGTCAAAGTTCACTATGATTGGATAAATTCTGTATGATGACATTCTTGAATTTTTCTGCTTTCTTGCCCTTTAGCAGCATGCTGTTTGTTGATGACTGTTAGAGCTCTTGTATCTTCTCCCACTGCTGTTTTTCCTCTAAGATAAGGATGCTAGTGGAATTTTCACAAACTCACTTGGAGTTTTTAAGTATTACTAACATTTAAGGTTCTTTTCTACTTCACTGAATTGTTTGTAACATCCTTTGTTTATTGTTTGGGTGATTGAAAATTCCCTTGAGCTTCCTCCTATGTTTCTGACCCCAAAATTGACAGCTGAGTTATAATAATTTGCTAATACATTGACCCAGATTCTACATTTCTAATTGATAGGTCTTGCAAACTTTCATGAGTGTTGACTAAGGAGGAGAATTTTTCTGAATCTTCATTCCTCTCCAACATTTTGTCACAGTGCTAGTCAGCTGTTAAAGAGCTTGACAATGTTTTAATTTACTTGAAGAAAGGGCTGGGGGTGGGGAGAAGGGACTCTAGTTAAGGACCCTTGGCAAAAATTCAAACAATGGCAGTTCTTTAGATGATTTGTAAAATTGCCATTAGTAAGGAAGAAAAAATATGATTGATACAGGGAAGAATTATTTTTACTGTTTTTTTTTTTTTTTTCCCAGTACTGGGGATGGAACCCAGGGGCATTCTACCTCCGAACCATACCGCTAACCCTATTTTTTATTCGTTATTTTTGAAACAGGGTCTCATTGAGTTGCAAAGGGCCTCACTACATAGCTGAGGCTGTCTGCGAACCGGGATCCTCCTGTCTCAGCCTACCAAATGCTGGGATTACAAGCGTGTGCCACCACGCCCGGCTGTTACTGATTTTTTTTAATTTTTTTTTTTTTTATTGCGGGTCTGGGGATGGAACCCAGAGGCATTTGACCTCAGAGCTACACCCCCTGCCCTATTTTTTAATCTTTATTTTGAAACCGGGTCTCACTGAGTTGCAGAGGGCCTCACTAAGTAGCTGAGGCTGTTCGCGAACCGCGATCCTCCAGGTCTCAGCCTCCCGAATGCTGGTATCACAAGCGTGCGCCACCACGCCCGGCTTGTTACTGATTTTTTTTAACCCGAAGAGTTTTTGAGGATCATTTAGCACTCTGCAGGTACACAGGGATTCTGTGTGCCCTAGTTTAATGTGTCTAGATTTATGTAATGGGTTTGGCTCTAGGACTTTTCAGCATGTGTTGCAGAGATGGTTCCACTGCTTTGCTATTTAGTGTAGTAAGCATTTGCTTTGGTGCCTCACAGACCATCTATATGATTTTGGGCAAGGTACTTGTCTAAAACTCACTTTCCTTATGTCTAAAATATGGCTGATACTAGATCCTACCTAATAGTTTTGGCTATGATTAAAAGGAATCATAAATGTAAAAATGTGTCAGGCTGAGTGTGGTGGTACATGCCTGTAATCCCAGTACTTGGAAGGCTGAAACAGGAAGATTGTCACAGATTGTTGAGGCCAGCCTCAGCAACTTAGGGAGGCCTTCAAGCAACTTAGGCCCTGTTTGAAAATAAAAAATTAAATGGGCTAGGGTCCAGCTCAGCGGTATGTCAGCCCTGGGTTCACTTCCCAGGACAGAGACACAGGTAGACAGACAGGCAGGCTGCATTTCTGTGGTTGGTTCCTTGTGACTGCTCGCCCTGACTGTGCTGTTTCTTCTGTCGGGCACTTTCTGCTGGAAAGGGCAAGTCCCCAGGCGTTTGAGCCATGTGGGTGGAGCTATCACTACTCAGGTATCACACCTTTTGCTTTGCTCTGATGTTTTACCCTTGGGTTCAGTGCACACTTTTCTCTGAGAACCACAAGGCCTTTGTCTTGGGTGATAGGAATTGTGTGTCAAATTTTCAGTCTACTCTTTCAACTACCTTCTAGATTGTGTGAGTCTAGAGAGCTGAGTCATCTAAATTATTTTCCTCTTCCATGGTTCTTGAAATGATGTTCCATATTTAGACTCTCAATAATTTATATTAACCGAAAGAGAAGCATGTACTGCTTTCTTCTTTTCATTATGCCCATCTTGCAGATTATATGGTGACAGTATCAACGCAAATATCTTTTGGAATTACACATTTTGTATATTCATTTCAAGATCTGGTGATGATATGCGTTTTTTCAATATGTAGTCGTTTTGACATTTTTTTTCTATTCAAGTGTCTGCATTTAATGAAAAAATGCAGATAACTCCCAAAAGGGGGGGGGTGCCTATTTTATGAATGTTTTCCATGAATAGACTCTTCAATATTCTTTGAAAGTATAATACTTCAAGAGAAATAAAATTATAATACCAGAAAGAATGACTTGGAGAAGGCCTTGGTAGATCACTCTTACCAGGTTGATAGATCTTACATTAAGTTCAATCCACTAATTGGTCAGTGTCTTTCCTGGCCGACCTCCTCAACCTTTTATTAGACTCTTAGCTTGGCTCTGGTCAAAAATCGTGGTCATCAACACAAAAGGAGATAGGACCAAAGAGTCCTATTCAGGTTCTTCACCTGAAAGAGTAATAGTGTGCAGATGTTACTTATATCTGTGAGAAGAGGCTGGGTTCTCCTGTAGTAACAACAGCTCTAGAGTCTTAGTGGCATGCTTGTCACTTGTGCATCACAGTTCATGATAACTGGCAGGGGCTTTGCCCGTCGTAGTTGGTTGACTGACAGAGACTGCCTTAGCACATGCTTGCATGACCATAGAGGCAGGGAGTGTCCTGCAGAGTTTTACTCCAACACTTAAATATTCCAACTTGAACATAACTCCTGTCACTTCTACTCAAACTCACCTAGCACCAGCGGGTGACACAGAACAGGAAATGCAGTCTTCGTATGCCTAGAAGAGGAAGAGAACTGATCTGTGCAGCAGTGGGGGAGAGAACGGATGCAGCCCACGAGTCTACTCTTAGTTGGCGGAGAGTTACCACTGGTTCTACAGGGTTCTGTCGGGGGGCTCTCTAGCACAGCATTTGACAAGCCAGACTGTATTCCTATAAAGCAGTTTGGCATATGAATTGTGACATACACATAATATAAAATGTAGTAGCTAACACCAACTGTCCGCGAACCACTTTCCTCCTGTCTTAGCCTTAGCAACTTTGCAAGACCCTCAGTAATTTGGCAAGGTCCTGCTTCAAAACAAGAAATAAAGGGCTGGTGGGATGGTAGCTCAGAATGCTCCTGAGTTTAGTCCCCAGTACAGGAGAAGGTGAAAGAAGAGTAGGAAAAAGAGAGGGAAAAGGAAATAAAGGGGGAGGAGGGAGAACTTTTGCCCTGAAAAATTTTGAGGAGGAAGGTTTCATGCTTGAGAGAATGGCTCTGAAAAGACAAGTTGTCTTCCAGCGCTGTTCTTCCTAATTGTATAACTTTAATTTGTCTAACTGTATGGCTTTGACTTTTGCTTGTGCCACATGTAAATTGAACTATTAATAACATCTGCTTTGTAGATCATTGTCAGAAACATAGAGGTAATATATTTAAAGCACTTAGAATGCTATCTGGTACAAGAAAAAGCTTAATAAATATTAGCTATTATTCTTTCTCTGTGTTTCTTGAGATGAGGTGATAGGTTTTCCTCTTTGTAACTATTTTTGCATGTATGTGTGGTTTGGGGGATTGAACCCATGAGTGTTCCATCTCTGAACTACAGCCCCTGCCCTGTTTGTTTTTTGGTTTGAAACAGAGTCTTCCTAGATTGCAGAGAGTCTCACTAAGTTGCTGAGGCTGGCTGCAAACCTGCAATCCTCCAGTCTCAACCTCCCAAGTACTGGGATTAAGGTGTGCACCACCACATCCTGCTTCTTTGTACCTTTCATATCATCTAATACAGTAGGCAGCAGTCCACCATCTCCTGCCACACCCCACATTCTTAAATAGAAGGAATTGGCAAGGAAACCAGGAAGGGCTAGGCTTGTTGGAAGAAATTGCCGTCAACAAGAGGATTGAATACTGCCCTATACACTGGCCCCTCTGGAGTGTGGCTGCCTGGCTGACATCCCACAGCACAGGGCCTAGAAACCCTGTGTCTCTGTACTTCTCAGGAGTGTCTCTGTCACTTCTTATTTACTCTAGTTCTCAGTTCTGGAGAAGAGTATTTATACTTAGGGTTAGGACTTTCTTTCCTGCCTGCATAGGCAGTCACCTAGCTCCCCACCTTTCCGAAGGGTGTTTCTGGGAAGCACATGATAAAAATGTATTATATTTTCCCATAGGAAAAAACATGAGTGTAAGTTACTGTGCTAACTTAGAAGCTCAGTATCAAAAATGTTATAGATTTGGCCAACATGAAATTGGAAACCAGTATCTCCTGACTCCTGTAGCAGTGTGTGTGCTATAGCTTATTATCTCTTCTTTAAAAGTTTATAAAGTGCCGGGCGTGGTAGCACATGCTTGTAATCCCTGTGCTTGGGAGGCAGAAACAGGAGGATCGCGCAGGTTCAAAGCCAGCCTCGCTGGCTTAAGAGACCCTGTTTCCAAATAAAAATATATATTAAAAAAATAGGTCTGGGAGTGTAGCCCGGAGGTAGAAGGGTTTCCAGGAACCCCAGTACCACACAAAAATAAAAGTTTATAAAGTATACATAAATGTTTAACTAGTGCATTTTGGATACAAGGTATGAATGCACTATAAAGTAGACATTTAACACAGTGAAATATGCCTCATATCATAGACTTGACATAGCTCAAAAGTAAAATTTTAACTGAAAAAAGAAAGCTGTAATAAACGCTAATGTTGCTTGCCTTTCTTCTTTTTTGTGGTACTGCAGATTGAGCACACTCTGAGCTACACCCCCAGCCCTGTTTTATTTTTTTATTTTGTAACAGAGTTTTGTTAAGTTGCTAAGGTGCTTACTAAGTTGCTGAGGCTGGCTGTGGACCTGTGATCCTCCTGTCTCAGCCTTCCATGTGCTGTGATTACAGGGGTGCACCACCATCCTAGCTTGTTGCTTGTTTTTTTTTTTTTTTTTTACACTTTGGAAAGCTATCCAGAATGTTTGATGTTTTCCAGGAATATTACCAAATTTGTTCAGACATTGTCCTAATTTTTCTTAAATCTGTTTTAAACAAGAATATTTCAGTATTCAACAAGAATATTCCAATGTCTTACTTTAATGTCTAAGAAGCATCCCTCTTTATTATGCCCTCAAACGGCCCTTGGCAGGGTCATAGTTATTGCTGAAGTGCTAGGTCCAGCAGTCTGTTCTGAGTCCTTGTCTTGCTTCAGCTATCAACCACATTTGATGCAGTTGAACATGTCCTACCCCTTGAAACACCTCGTTTAGTTGACTTCCAAGACACTCCCCTCCCCTGTTTTTCTTCCTGCCTCACTGGCTGTTCCTCTTTGGTGTCTTTTACCAGTTCCTCTATCTCCCCCTGACCTCTAAAATTGCAGTGCCCTGGACTTCATCTGTGACCTTTGCATACATACTCAAGCTCACTTTCTTGATGATCTCATCCAAGCTCAAGGGCCTTAAACCCTATGCTGGAAACTCTTGGATCTTTTTTTTTTTTTTTTTTTTTTTGTGGTATTGGGGATTGAACTCAGGGGTATTCTATCTCCTAGCTACATTCCCAGCCCCTGTTTTTTATTCTTTACTTTGAAACAGGGTCTCACTAAGTTGTGGAGGACCTCACTAAGTAGCTGAGGCTGGCCACAAACCTGTGATCTTCCTGTCTCAGCCTCCCAAGTACTGGGATTGCAAGCATGCGCATCACACCGGGCTCAGATCTTTGTATCTAGGCGAGAGTTTGCCTTTGAATTCCACACACCATTTAATTAAGCTGCCCACTTGACACTTATTTTAATGTCTAAGAAGCACCTGAAACTTAATGTAAATAAAGCCAGACTCCTAAGCTAGCTCTGAAACTCCCTTTCTTCTGCAGTCTTTATTAATTTGGTAAATAGCAAGTCCATTCTAAGCCCAGGCTCTTTCTGTCATACCCTTTGACTAGTTGTTAAGTCTTGTTAGTTTTGCCTTCAGAATATTTCAAGAACATAATCTTTTCATTTCAGCAGCACCTAGCCTTAATCAGTCCCTCTCCTGCCTCCTGCCTGGATTATTACAATAGCTCAGTGATAAGTAATGAGCTTCCACCTTTGTTCCCTGGAGTCTTTTCTCAACAAAATTGAACCTTTTAAAATGTCAGATCATGCCAGCACACCTGGCGTCTTGTCTGGTGATGTCCCACCCTTCCCAGATGAAAGTGTCTTCTGTCCTTTCAGACTTTGTTCTTACTACTCTTTTCTGTTACTCCACTGCAGCACACTTGTGGCTGTTACTTGGACACACAGCTGTACTCTTGCCTCAGGACCCTTGCCTTTGCTTCCCTTCTCCTGGCCTGTGTTTCTCCAGACGTCTACACGGATCATTCCCTTGCCTCCTTTAGCCCTCCGCGCCCAGGTCTTTCTCTCAGTAAGGCCTCAGTAATATCAAGTGCCCATCTTCCTTCATTTCTTCGTACCATTGATCACCACTTAGAAAATGCATCTTACTAACTTATTTTATCTCATGTAACCCATTTTGTCTCTGTCTCTTCTAAAATGAAGTTCCCAGCACCTAGAACTCTACCTGGTATGTAGTTGGTTCTCAGTAAATTGACCTGTAAGATTGAATTTCAGCCTTCTTTAATTTTCGGAGGAAAAGTATCTGTTGATCTAATTGAGGTCTGAATGAGGGAAAGCTTTAGTTTCTATGAGTTTTTTATATTTGAGAAAGTTGTCATATTAGTAGGAACATGGGTAATGTTTTCTATCAGTGCTTTTTATTTTTTCCTTCTGAACTTACTTGCCTCTCCATGCCCTGGCAGAAGGAGGAGCATCACACTTGTTGACAGCCTTATCTTTGCTGTGAAAGGCTATAGTCTGTTCCTTGTACAGTGATTACCATTTCTCCTGCCAAGCTTATATTGAGGTTTCACAGTATGTGAAAGTAGTTTTCATGTACTAAATTGCTTTTAAGCTAGATAATTTCTATACATGTTTCCAAACTTTATTTTCTGTGCTATCAATTCATATAAAAATGTCCTCCTTTCTCTCTCTCTCTCTAAAGGTCTTAGGGTTCTGGGGCCAGGTGGGCTTTGTTAGGTTAGAATTCCAGCTGCAACACTCATCCAGCTGTGTGACCTTGAAAAGGCTGTGTGAATTCCGAGACTGCCTGACAGATCACCATTCAATAGAGGTTACTTTCCTTTGCTTTTTCTGCCCCTTTCCTTCTCTCTTCCCATTCCTGCCCAGACTTTACTGAACTTTTCAAGCCTTGCTACAGAGATTCTATTTGAACACTGTCTCCTGCTTAAAATTGTATTCTGGGTTAATCATTTCAGTGGGCTCTTTCTCCTTAATTATTATTAATGACACCATCTTCTCTGCATGAACTATGTACTGGGCAGTAAGCCTGGAGCCCTCACTTCACAACCATTGTGAAGTCAGACAGATGTCTTGGATGTAAGAGTAAAGGTGAGCACGTTAGAAAACGTGAGGAAAGGGCATTCTTGTTTTCACAGTCCTTTTCGAGATGTCTTTCTTTTTTTAAATTTTTTTTTATTATTTTTTATTAATTTATTTTTTAAATTGGTGCATTGTAGTCATATATCAATCACATTGGAGTACAAGACTTGAGAGGATATACGAGCACACATCATCCAATTAGCCCTCCTCCAGCCCCCATCCCATTCCCTCCCCCTCCCTCCATCCCATGCTTCTTTGGTGATTTACTTTGATACATTTGTTTATGTACCTCCTGCGTTTTAAAGAGGCTCCGTCCTCCAGTATTACATACCCTCTGATTGGTCACATTAGTTGCTTCACTATAGGGCCCTTTCTATAGCTCAACCTCTTCCTGTTGCCCTTTTCCTCCTAGTTATTGCTGATTAAGAGAAGCGTCTGATTTATATTTTCTGCAATATTTCTCTGTGCATGCTGCGTTGCAAGTACCAATCCCACTCTTGATGGTCCCAGTAGTGGCCTAGCTACTCAGTGGACTGATCCAGACCTCGCTGGCTCAAGCAGCGGCCTTGCCTCATGGGAGGCCCCAGTTCTGGTCTCGGCTGGCCCCTGCACTGGTCTAACCCCTAAGCTGGCTTTGGTCCCGGCCTTGGAGGCCGCAGGAGTGAACTTGCCTCATGGCAGGCTCCGATGCCGGCCACGCTGGCCCCTGCACCGGCCTAACCTCTCGGCAGGCTATTATCCCGGCCTGGGAGGCCCCAGCACCGGCCTTGCCTCACGGCAGGCTCTGATGCCAGCCTCGCTGGCCCCAGCACCGGCCTAACACTCAGCAGGCTCTTATCCCGGCCTCGGAGGCCCCAGTACCGGCCTTGCCTCATGGCAGGCTATTATCCTGGCCTCGGAGGCCCCAGTACTGGCCTTGCCTCACGGCAGGCTCCAATGCCGGCCTCGCTGGCTCCAGCACCGGCCTAACCCCTCAGCAGGTTCCGGACCCGACCTCGGAGGCTCCAGTACAAGCCTTGCCTCATGGCAGGCTCCAATGCCGGCCTCGCTGGCCCCAGCATCGGTCTAACCCCTCGGCAGGTTCCAATCCCAGCCACGGAGGCCTCCGTAGTGGCCTTGCCTCACAGCAAGCTCCGATGTTGGCCACTGGCCCCGGCGCCCGCCTAACCCCTCAGCAGGTTCCGATCACTGTCTCTGTGGTTATTATTTCAAAGGTTCCAGGTGTAATGTATCAGATCTCTGTCTCCCCTGAGTATTGGCCACTGGCATTGCCACTGCCTCCACCATTTCAAATCCTTCCCAGGCTCTTTTTCCACTCTGAATGTTGTCCAGTGTTCCTAAGCATGCGTGATGGTAGCATTCGACATTTGGTGTCATTTCTCCAAGAAAATAAAGTTGGTAGGATACGGTTTCTGCTTCTCCTGAATACAAGTCTCCACCACCATCACGGAGAACTCTTTCAACACCGCATTTCTCCTTGGTCTCCGCTAAACTCTCTCCTTACAGGTGATGTCTGAGATTCTTAACAATATAGAGAAATAGCAGTCCTCTTTCACGGCGAATTTTTCCATAAGTTCCAGTGCATTTAGATAAGTTTTGTCTGCATCTCCAGTGTCCTGGCATCCATAACGGCTTGCTTACCTCCTCTCAGATATTTTTCTTTTTCTGTTCCTTTTTTTTTTTTTTTTTTTTTTTAATAAGAGAAGACAGTATATGTGGTTTGAGGAGGTAGTGGGATCAGGCACTCAGTAGCACTGTAACCCTGTCAGTTTCCCCATAGGTCCAGAGTGATCTGCCCTACTCCGCCTGGGTCCCAGGGTCCCACGACCCGGGCCCCAGCTGGCATGCCCCGCGCGCGACCCCCGCCCAGAACCCAGCTACTTACTGGGTCCGGTTTCTCCAGGGGTCTGGCGTGCTACGCGCAGTTCGGCCCGGGACCCAGAGTCCCACGACCCGGGCCCCGGCTGGTGTGCCCTGTGCGCGACCCCTGCCCAGAACCCAGTCTCTTACTCGGCCCGGTTTCTCCAGGAGTCTCGAGATGTCTTTCCTTTAAAAAAAAAAAAAACAATAAATGCAGAAACAGGCAGATGATGTTTTCACACTTTTTGGAGAATAGAAGTAAAAATGTGAAAAGAACATGAATGCAGATAAGGTATTTGCATTTTCCTATATTTTTTCCCCCGCAAGCTATTGTAAGCTGACAAATTCTGATGTTGATAAAACTCACAGCCAGGGGGACAGGGAAAAGATATTGTCTAGGACCCCCACCCCATCCAAGGCTACCTCGGGGCAGTAAGACACATGCAGGGTGCATCCTAGTGGGGACAAGGGTGAGGTACTGTCTAGGGCTCCATCCCACCCAGGTTATAGAGACTCGGGAACAGGGCCAGGGATTATTTGGACCCACTGCCATCCTGTGGCTTCTGTGGGGCAGCAGGACACATGGGCAGCATTTCATCAGCTTCCTTGTTCTTCTGTATTGTCGTGTTGGCCTTTCAGTATTACACATACAGCAGTGAGCATGCTGACATTGTACTTACATACTTATATTCCTTGAGCATGGAATTGATTGTCATTTTTATTCATGAAATATTTAATATATGTTATCATCAACTTGGTTCTCTTTGTTACCACGTTGATTCTGCAGCTTTATGAAGATAGGGAGAAACTGGCCCGCTTTATATATCACAGAAGTTCAGAAAAAGGGCAGAGCAGTTGGAAAGGTGGACGTATACATATTTCTATGATTGCAGCCATTAACACGGTCCAGTGACAATTTATAGCACTTCCTCTTTACAGATACTTAAAGAGAGGGTCACTCTTTGACTTGAATCCTGCTGACAGCCACATAAACTCTGTCAGGGACTCTTGTTATAGCTGGGGGAAATCAAGCAAGGCACCCACCCAGACCTGTTCTGCTTCCTTCTATTTATGAAAAACTCCCAAGAATGAGAAGGTTGATGTTAACATTTATTCACATTATAATTGGGAGCCGGGCATGGTGGCGCACGCTTGTAATCCCAGCATTTGGGAGGCTAACACCGGAGGATCGCGGTTCGTGGACAGCCTCAGCTACTTAGTGAGGCCCTCTGCAACTCAGTGAGACTATAGACTTGTATCTTCAGTGTATGATTAGAAAAATAGAACTTTATGTGGTTCTTTGGTTGTTTTGTTTAGGAATGGGTTCTAGATTTTGTTAAAGAATAACACTTTAATCATGCTTTCACTAAAGTTATATTTAATAGTCTTCGTTATTTCATTCTTGAGAGAGGCTGAGAGGAAAAACTGCATATACAACACAAACTTGGTAACATTACTCTGGGGTAACAGTGACCGAGAAGAACGAACCTTTTTGGCTATGATAAAAAAAAAAAAAAAAAAAAAAAAAAAGCCTTACCAGCTGGGTGTGGTAGTCCATGCTTGTAATCCCAGCATTTGGGAGGCTGAGACAGAAAGATAGCAGTTCACGGATAGCTTCAGCTACTCAGTGAGGCCCTCCACAACTTAGTGAGACCCTGTTTCAAAATAAAGAACAACAATAAAAAAAGATGGCAGGGGGTGTAGCTCAGAGGTCAAATGCCTCTGGCCTCACCCCCAGACCTGCCCCCCCCCCAAAAAAAATTCTCATCAATGTTAAGCATTGTATCTGTTTCTAGGACTTCTTGGATGCAGAAAGAATAAAAGCGTATTTTCTGTTCTCTAAAACGCATAACTATGTCCTTCTACTCACATGATAGAATAGAAACAAGGCCTAGTGTATAACCACTTTCTTTGTGAACAGAGGATTTCTATTACTGGAGAATGTGTAGGAAAAAGGGATTTGAATTTCAGTTCAGCTTCCAACAGATGCTGACTGAGTGTCAGTCACCACCCAAGTCACCAAAGAAATAGTAGTGGCTGGAAAGTATGAGAGGTCAAAAACATGAGGGCAGTAAGGGGAGAGGGGTGAAGATGTGAAGCATCTTGGGAAGCTTGTTTTAATGTGGGTACATTAAAACATGTTTGTTTGCTATTTGGAATGATTAGAGAGGAAGAATTTTACGATACAAGAGAAAAAGGGAATAATGATAAGAAAAACAAAGTCCTTGAATGGACAGGAAAAGGATATGGTCCAATGGTAGGTTGTGAAGGGGAGCAGAAATAGTTCTTCCATTGTAAATGGAGGCAAAGAAGAGTACACTCACAGGGACAGGGAAGAAATGATAATATCTGCCTAATTTCATGCCTTTTAAGATGAAGTGTAAAATGAAATAATCAGAGATTAAGAGAGTGATGAAACACTGTAGACAAACGTGTTTAAAGATGTTTAAAGCTACATTCTGAACACTAAGGAAAAAATAAGGCATCATCTTCACCTACGAAAGATGGTTGCATGTTATTTGTTGCTAATGATGAAACAGAATGCTAAATCTCTACCTTTTTTCCATTTTCTTCAGTAAGGAGTTTGGCCTTCAAATAGGAATCAAGAAGATACATACATGGTTTAGAAGGCAAACCCCAGAGTGAGTAAGAGGGCCACCAAGGGATAGAGTTAGTAAGCCCTTTCTGCTATAAGTTCTGACATACAGGTTTTGCTGAGGCACGCACATCCCAGGAGCTTGGAAAACTTTCAGATTTGATTTTTAGAGTTTTTGTTTACCATAATTTCTAGAAGGAAGGTTAATATTTCACATGATTCTCACCCCCCATTCCAAAGAAGAAATTCTGTATAAAATGAGTAGTAAGGTTTGCTTTTATTCCTGGCAAAATTTTAGAACCAGTTATTAACCCAATGTTTTATTAACATTTGAGGGAAAAAATGCATAGCATTAGTAACCAGTTTGATTGGTCTGAAAGTGAGTTATTCCCTGGGGCTAGTTGTGGAGCTTAACAGTAGAGTGCTTGCCTATCATATGTGAGGCCTTCAGTTCTGTCCCCAGCACTGCTGCCTCCCTCCCAAAAAATAAAAATAACTTAGGTAAAAAGAAGTTATTTCAAGCTGGGCATGGTAGTACATGCTTGTAATCCTAGTACTTGGAAAGCCAACCTCAACAACTTAATGAGTCCCTCCACAACTTAGTAAGACCCTGTTTCCAAATAAGACATAAAGTTGAGCTGGGAGTTTAGCTCAGAGGTAGAATGCCTCTGAGTCACACACACACACACACACACACACACACACACACACACACACACTTCTTAATAAATGGATTTTCTCTTAGGGGTATATATTTTTTAAATCAGAGCAATACTGTAGTTGTGGTATATTTTTATTTCAATCAGGACTTTGATAAGCATTTAGATTTCTTGTATAAGAGACACTTGGAGATGCTGACTTATGCTTCTTTCTGTTATTTTAAACTTTACAACTTGCTCACCTATGCATGTAGGCATGTTAATCATTGAAGGAAAATTCCTTGGAAAATTGGTGATATCTAAAAATTAGCCCTAAATTTGCATAAACTGTCTTGTCCCCCTTCAAGACTGAGACTAGATTTCAAGGAATTTTATATTGTCCTGTTTCAGACTCCTGTAGTGGTACCCAGAAGCCTTTCAGGTACCCTATACCTTTCAGGAAGAGTGGAGCCTTGCAAGCTCATCACCCCATAATGAGCCCCCCCCCCCTCTCCAACAGAATCAGTTTTCTCATGGGAACTGAATTGCCCCCTTCTTGAGTCATAATTCTGATAGATGAACATTTTGGGCAGCAGTGGGGATTGCTTTTTCAAGCAGTAGTGTTGTTTCTGCCACTCACCGGACCAGAGCTGAAACAGTGATCAACCAGACTAGTTTAACCAGGACTACTTAGTTACACATACCTCTTGCCCCTGTTCCAGTTCTCCTTCTATTTATTATTTTTAGATTTAATTTTTGTTGTATTAGGAATTAAACCCAGTGATATTCTACCAGTAAACTATGCCTCACCCATTTCATTTTTTAAAATTTTATTGGGGTACTGGGGGGTTGAACGCAGGGGCATTTTACCTCTGAACTATACCCCTAGTCTCATTTTTTATTCTTTATTTTGAAACAGGGTCTCACTAAGTTGTGGAGGGCCTCATTAAGTAGCTGAGGCTGGCTTCAAACCTATCTCAGTTTCCCAAGTACTGGGATTACAAGCATGTAATTACAATGCCTGGCTTCCTTTTTAAATTTTGAGATAGGGTCTTGCCAGTTTATTAGGCATTGACTTCCAACCTGTAATCCTCCTGCCTCAGACTCCCAAGTACTGGGATTACAGGTGTGTACCACTCTGTCCACTCTGCCTGGCCTTCCTCTGTTTAAACTTTAAGCTCATGTGAGTACCCCAAAGATGGGGCTAAGAATGTGGGTCCCCTTGTCTTCTTGATGGATCTACATTGACTGAAGTTCAGGAACTCTTCCTGCTCATCACCATTACCTTTGTAACAGGAGGGAGGATAAGCTAGCACTTAAGTACCTATCTGTGCAAGGTGCTTGACAAGATGGTGACACATTCATAGTATCAGTTCTTTATTTAATGATGCCCATACTTTCTCTTAGCAGGGTACCAGATCTGATCTTTGCTCTGTCTTGACAGTAAACTTAGAAGGAAATATCTAGTGGAGAATGAATGCAGTAGATGAGAGAATTAATAAACATCTCAATAACTGGATAAGCCATATTGTTTAATATTCACTTGGTTGGTAACCATTCATTGGTTCAATCATTTATCCATTTGTATTGATACTATTGTATCACTACTATTCTTGATGTTGGAAGTACAAGAAGAAAACAAAAGGGGAGAGGGTAGGGATTGGAGCTATCAAATCACCCAAGCACTGTTGTTCTGTGCAGTGCTGCTTTTTCTTTTAGGTGCCTATCTCTTCAAGAAGAGTTAGCACTTCATGTTCCTGATCCCTTTTTAAAAAGTCCTGTTTTAGTCTATTTTTTGCTACTATAACAGAATACCACAGGGTTGATAATTTATGACGAAAAGTACATTTCACCCCCACAGTTCCAGAGGCCAGGAAGTCCAGGGTCAAGATGCAGCATATGCTGAGGGTGTTCTTGCTGTGTCATAATCTGGCAAGGAGCATCGTATTTGGGGATGGGGGCATGCAATTGAGAAGGTCCCTGCCCACACTCACACTGCCCCCAAAATAACCAACTCACTGTGGGGCAAAGGCAGAGAGAGCCTCCAGGACTTAATATCCTCTTAAAGGTCCCTTCTCCCACTACCCCATGGTGGCAGTTAAATTTCAATAGGAGATTTAGAGGGGACATTCCACTATAACAGTCTTCCAGGAATTAACTTTGATCTTTAAATGCCTTCTTGTTCTGCTTTCCTCCTACACCACCACCCTCATGCGCATACTTCCCAGAACCTTGAGAGTACCTCCTCTTTTTCTTTGAAGGGGTCTGGTTATCTCTTTATGCAAATACATGAAAATGGCCTCACTTATGCAGATGTTGAACATTTTCACTTGTGGTGCTCAGGAGCTCAAACATTGTACTGTTCAGGAGTAACACATTATGAAGGTTAAACACACAGGAACAGTTTAATTTCGTAATCAAACAAGACTTACTCTAGTTAACATAACACAAAATGCGCCTCATGGTTATTGTACTGCATTATAATTAGTCAAATAGAGAAGGGTTGACCTAAGAGAATGCAATTAGGATTTTTTTTTATACAGTGGAAATAGATCTTCGTGGGTTTTCTTTTCTTTTTTTTAGTTCTCCATTACCTATAATTATCTTTACTGTTTACAGTTTTTCTTGAATCTACTATAATTTAATGTTTCTAGTATACTCGTAAACACTCAAATTCTCTGACATACAGGTTAAAAAAACCAAAACTCTAGCTTTTGTGCCTGCCAGGATTCCTTCTTTTCCCTCTTAGAAGAGATGTCTTTTCATCTGGGTATGGTGGCACACACCTGTAATCCCAGTATTTGGAAAGCTGAAATAAGAGGATCAGCCACAGGTTTCAGGACAGCCTCAGCAATGTAGTGAGACTTTCAGTAACCTTAGCATGACCGTGTTTCAAAACAAAAAATAAAATAGGGCCGGAGATGGCAGCTCAGAGGTAGAATGCACCTGGGTTCAATACCTAGTATAACAACAACAACAACAACAACAACAACAACAACAGTAGAAAGAGAAGAGGTATCTTTTCAGCTGAGTGTGCTGGCACATATCTATAATCCCTCTTGGGAGGGTGAGCCAGAAGGATCACAGGTTTGAGGCCAGCCTCAGCCACTTAAGACCTCAACACCCTGTTTCAAAGTAAAAGAATAAAATAGGGCTGAACGTATAGCTTGGAAATAGAATGCCCTGGGTTCAATCCTCAGTACCACCGCCAAAATAAGGAAAAAAGGTTTTTTTCTGTTCTTGGTTAGCAGATGCAGTTTGTTTGCCCTTGCTCCCAAAGTGTGGACCTTTCTCAACTCCAGTTATACACTGACCTAGGGCTGTAGCTCAGAAGTAGAATTCCTCTGGGTTCAATCTCTCATACCACACATATCCCCCCCCAAAAAAAAAAATTAGTATCACTTTATTAAATTCCACAAAAAAACCCAGTTGGGATTGAATTGATTGTGTGTGTGTGTGTGTGTGTGTGTGTGTGTGTGTGTGTGTGTGTGTTACCGGGGATAGAACCTAGGAGCATTGTACCTCTGAGCTAGACACCCAGCCCTATTTTTTAGTCTTTTTACTTTTTGTAACAGGGTATCACTGAGTTGTGAAGGGTCTTTCTAAGTTGTTGAGGCTGTTTGCAAACCACATTCCTCTAGTCTTTGCCTCTCAAATGCTGGGATTACAAGCGTGCGCTACCACGCCTGGCTAAATTGATTTTTTAAAAAGCATTTATGTGTGTGGAGGTAGGTTATATTTTCTATGAATTTTATTTTTTTCACAAACCAACTTTAAGAGATATTATTTTGTATTTATATAGCATCTTTTACTTTAGGGCAAGGGGCATTGCATAATATTTCTTTTAAAAGGGGCAATTTGGCTTAATAGGGAGAAGAACCAGTATTCTTAGTGAAAAAAAGTTGTTTAAAATAAAGTTTGGCGCCTTCCTCCAAAGAATATGAATCTATCATTCTAATACCAACTCTTATATGAAAAATGAAATTTACTCAAGATGACCACTGAGAATATTTCCATTTGATAATATTTATTCTGCCTATCCAAGAGCAAGGGAGATCTTTTCATCTTCTGAGACATTCGGTTTCTTTCTTTAGTGTTTTATTATTTTTATTGTAGAGGTCTTTTACCTCCTTGATTAGTTTATTCCTAGGTACTTTATTGGTTTTAAGGTTATTTTGAATGGAATTGTTTTCTGGATTTCTTTCCTAGTAGATTCATATAGTTAGCTGGAAAAGCTACTGATTTTTTTTTAGGTTGATCTTATATCCTGCTACTTTGCTAAATTGGTTAATCAGCTTTAGTAGTCTTTTGGTTGAGTTTTTTGGGTCGTCTAGATATAGCATTATGCCATCTGCAAATAAAGATAATTTTAATTTTTTTCATATTTGAATTCCTTTGATATCTTTCTCTTGTCTTATTGCTCTGGCAAGAGTCTCAAGGGCTATGTTCAAAAGGAGTGGTGATAGTGGGTATCCTTGTTTTATTTCTGATTTTAAAGGTATTCTTGCATTTTTTTTCCCATTAAATATGATGTTGGCTTTGGGTTTCTTGTATATTACCTTAATAATGTTGAGGTACCTTTCTTCTGTCCCAGTTTTCTACAGTATTTTAACATGAATGGGCACTGTATTTTGTCAAACGGTCTTTTCACTTAGTTTTTTATTTATGTTGTGAATAACATGTATTGATTTATGTATGTTGAACCAGCCTTGCTTTCCTGGGATGAAACCAACTTGGTCATGTTATAAAATTTTCTTGAATGTGCATAGCTTGTATTTTTTTGGAATTTTTGCATCTATGTTCATCAGTCATATTGGTGTGTAATATTTTTTTCTTGAGATGGCTCATTTATTTAGTCCCAGGGACACTACTGTTCTTCTGGATGACAGCGATCATGTGAACTCTTGTTGGTCTCGGGGCGTTGGTGCTTGTGGCACCCAGACATGCCCATGCACAAGTTTGCTTTCTAAGCCTGCAACTCGGTAGGCTGAGTTATTTCTCCCTACAGACACCATGGTTGGGTGTCCTGTGGTGATCTGTAGAAGCCTTCCAAGGGCTTAGCAAACTGCCGAGTATAGGCCTTTCCCCCCCAGATGTCTCTAGTGGCTGTCTGCTAATTCATGTTTCTTCTGTGTCCTACAGTAGCCTTCACCCCCACCTCCTTAGGGGTGATTTGCAAGTCTCAGACTCTGCAAGTCTATCCCTTACCATGCAAGTCCCTTTGGCCACGCAGGGTGGTCTCCTGTGGAATGAGCTTAGCATCTTGATGATTAACTTAGAGTCTTGATGAACACCACTCCTGGTTCTGGGAGGAATTGATGGGTTCATCTGCCCCTGCAGGGTCTAGCTGGGTCATCTGGGTAGTTGGGTCTTTGTCAAGCATGGAAAGAAATTCAGACTGCTTTTAATGATGGCCTGTAGCTGCTGGCTTCACAATAATCTATTGCTTCTTTGCTGGAGTTCTCTGGGAGCCAAGGTACCAGCAGCCACCGGTCCTAGTGTGGCCTGGCCAAGAGAGTGCCTCTGCAGCTCTCCATTTAACAGGTAAGACGTGTGGAGCTCTTTACAGTCCTCTGCGCTCTCTTTTGGCTCTGATTCCACTGAATTTCAACTTTTATTGTTTTGTTGAGTTTTTCGCGGCTTTTGTTCCATAGTCAGGAAGCAGTCTTCCCAGTGGTTGAGTTCTGAGTCTTAGAGGGACTGAAACACACTGTTTCCCTCTGTATCGCCATTTTGGAATCTTCTTTATTTTTATTTTTATTTTTATTGGTCCACTGTATTCATACATCATAATGGGATTAAAAAAAAAAAAACTTTTGTAGACATACATGCACACATCGTCCATTTAGCCTCTACCCGATCCCCACCCCATTCCCTCCCCATCTCTCCTTCCCATGCTTGGCTTAGTGGTTTACATCTAGTATTATAGCAATTTATCTAAAATTAACAATGATAATCTCACATTAACAGTTTCATTTGTCTGATACCAATCTTTTGATGACTTAAAGATAACATTTCAATATTTCTTTTTGCTTTCTTTCTTACCAGAGAATATTTTTTTAGGTGAAACTATCATACATTTATTTATTTATTTTTCAGATAAAATCTATCCTAATATGAAATATGGACTCTAGATACACAAAACGACCTCGAAAAAGAACAAAGCTAGAAGATGTATATTTTCTGATTTCAGATGTTATAAAGCTACAATAATTGAAACAGTGTAGTACTGTTCTAAAGGCAGATATATAAACCATTGGAGTTAAATAAAAGCCTAGAGATAAATTCTTCCATATATTGTCAAGTTGTTTTTGACAAGGTTTCCACAGACATTTGGTAGAGGAAATAATAATCTTTTAACTAAATATTGTTGAAAAATAATAATTACATGAAGAAGAATAAAATTGGACCCTTACCTAACACCATATACAAATATTAATTCAAAATAGATAAAAGAACTAAATATAAATTGTGACAGACTGGCTCAATCGGGAATAATAAATCCAGCACTGAATATGGCCACTGAGTCCGTTCGGGACCGAATTATCTCAGAAAGGCGGACAAAGGTTTAGGTGGTAGTTCTGCAGCAACTTATCTGCAGCGATTTTTTTCCCTTTTTATGAAATAAACTCCTTTAAGTTCCTGTTCATGGCGCTAAAAGTGGAGATTCCTCTCCGGGAAAAAAAAAAAATCTGAATTGATTGACACGGACAAAATGCCTCTTGTGCAATTGACCACTTTATTCTAGACACAAGATTTTTTATATTTCCTTATTTCCCTGTGATTCCCTAGTAGAAAAGTGCAAAACACCCAAAAAACAATAGTGAAATGTACATGTAAATCACCAACCCTGAACAAGACAAAAGTAAGGCCTGTGACATCACAGGTCTTTGTGATTGAAATCAGTCCCGTGACCCTGCAGGTGGGTCTTGTGCTTTAAGTCAGCCCCTTTGGCCTTGCCTTGGCCTTGCAGCTGCAGAGGCTTTTAGTGGGCAAATTCCAGAGGAACAAAAGTCACACCCAAAATCACTTGAAGAATTCAGTTTTTAAGAGTTTTCTTTAACCCTTTTGGAACCTTTTATTCCTAGGGCTTAGTCCAATGTCCTTCTCTATCTAGCAACCTCCTTTGAGCTGAATGGGGACGAAGTCGGAGATTCCAGCTTTCATACATGTAGTTGGCGTAGGGAAATCCGTGTACATTTATGATGATTTAGAGGATTTCGATGAATGTCTGCTGGATTTTGTCTGCAATACCATCTGCTGTCTGAACGCTTCACCCTATTAAACACTTAAAATATATTTTAGTAGACAGGGCCCAAAATATATTTTAGTAGACAGGGCCCAAAAAACAACATGAAGTTTTTATTATATGTCTTTTGTTCTGTCACAACTATTGACAGAACAAAACTACTGGCATGGGGATCCTCTTCTCCAATCCTGTCTAAAGGGAGTTCTATAAGTTTCCTGGACCTGTGTATCGACCTCTTGCTCTGTGTTTGGGAAATTTTCTGCTATCACTTCCTTGAAGAGATTGTTGATCCCTTTGGTTTCACCTTCTTTTCCCTCCTGTATTCCAATTATTCTTAGGTTAGCTCTCTTAAAATAGGCTTATATTTCTTCAACGTCAGATTCCTGCTGTCGGATTTTTTTTTCTAAATTAGAAACTATGCATTCATTTTTGGAGTGATCATCTTCTAGGAGCGAGATTCTATTCTCCATGTGGTCTAATCGGTTGTTTATACTTTGAATTGAGGCCTTTACTTCATTGATTACATCCTTTATCTCTTTTTGGCTCTCTCTGAATTCTTTTAGAAACACCTCTATTATTTCTGCAGTTATTTTCCTGATTTGATCTTCTAAAAATCTCTGAATTTCTGTTTTATCAGGTTCTGATGTTGTGGGCATTCACTGCTCCATTGTTATTTCTCTTTCCCATGATTTTGGAAGTTTGTGCCTTCTCTGGGTTCTTCCCTGGGTCACTACGACTTTACTTAAGGTGCTCTGGATCTCGAGTCTGTGGTATCTCAGTCCCCACTACTCCTTTACTGGGTTGTATCGCAGAGTGTCAGACCCAGGGAGTCAATCGAGGCTGCTTTAGACCATGGGGGGGTGCCAGGCTGTGGGCGTTCTCCTGCATGGAGCTGTGACTATAGTGTGATATCTCTGCCACCGCCACTCCCCCACTGGGTCAAGTCCCTGGGAGTGCAGTACTGGGATTTCTTCTCTAGGGGCCACAATTTGACTCAGTGTTGTTGAGTGGCCCATGGAGCTGTAGTGGACTTGGTGAATTCGCTGCTGCCGCCGCCAGTGACAGTATGGCACCGCTGCCACGCCCTTGGCTGTGAGGCTGGCGTATTTCTTCTCTGTTTTTGAGCTCCGCTCTGAGTCCCTGCAGGGTGTGCTGAGCCCAGCCCCTGGGAGCTTTAGACACTCCCTGCTCCAAAAAATCTGCCGAATCCTGTCCGGCTGTTCCACAGCGGCTCACCTCGGCTTGCTGTCCGTCGCTCCTCTCTGGGGCCTGGTGTGTTGTTGAGTTCGTTGGTCTGGTGCCGTCTGGTGAAGTTGCCGCTGCTGCCAGCAGTATGGTGCTGCTGTTGCGTCCTCGGCCGTGAGGCCGGCGTATCTCCTCTCTGGCTCTGAGCTCCGTTCTGAGTTCCCCCCCTCTCTGGAGCCTTGTGCTGGAAGGAAAGATGGCATCCGCGCGGCTCCACGCCGCTGCTCCAGCTGCAGCACTGCGGTCTGTTTTCTTTCTGGTGTCTCATTTTTTTCAGCCCTCTTTTTCTCTGTTCCCGGTATTTACCTTTTTTGTTTTTCTGCTGATGGTGTTTTCTGGCTATGAAAGGCGCTGATTTTGTGGTAATAGAGATTGGTTGTTAGCGGGGCTCATAAGCCCCGCTTTTCTCTGTCGCCGTCTTCCCGGAAGTCCTCTGGAATCTTCTGATCATTACTTTCATCCATAGATATTCGTATGCTTGGTCAAGTTTTCAGTATTTTATATTCATACTCATCATTTTTGTTCCTTTATTGGTTTCTTTTGCATTATGATTTTCTCTGTACTTGTCATTAATGAATTTTAGTTTTTATGCCATTGTTTATTTAACTTTGGTCAGAATTTGTGTGTGCATGTGGAAGGGTACTAGGGATTGAACTCAGGGGCATTCTTCCTCCAAACTACACCCTTAGCCCTTTTTATTTTTTGTTTTTGAAATAGTGTCTTGCTAGGTTGTTTATAGTTTCACTAAGTTGCTGAGGCTGTCCTGGAACCTGCAGTGCTCCTTTCTCAGCCTCCCAAGTATTGGGATTACAGGCATGCATTACCAGGCCCAAATTGGTCAGAATTCCTAAAATTTGGTCAATGCCCTACTGTTTGACATTTCAAAATTTAGCCAAATCTACTTCTCATCTGTTTATTTGATCATGGATGAAAATGTTAGACATACAGCATGGTTATGACTAACCCTTTTATTATGAACCACGAACATCCTTTGCTCCTTGTGCCTTTATCCTAAGCCCAGCATACCGAAGCAGACATATTTAAGATGGATTATTACACTTAGAAAGCAACCTAGGACATGAGTGTATAAAGGAAGACTAAAGTTAGGCTTAAAAATCAATAAAATATTCACAGATAAGGAAATTTAAAACCAAAACATAAATTGAAAAAAGAAAACAAAGCCTGGTGTGATGGCACAAGCCTATTATCCCAGTACTTGGGAGGCTGAGATTGGGGGATTGAAGATTCAAGGACAGCCTCAGTAACTTAGTAAGGCTCTCTGCAACTTAGTGAGACCCTGTTACAAAATAAAAAATAAAAAGGGCTGGGGTGTAGCTCAGAGGTTGAATCCCTGGGTTAATCTCCAGTACCCAAACACCACCAAACAAACAAAGAAAAAAATTGAAACAAAGAATAAAAATAATCTTCTAAATAATTTGTCTCTTAAATTTATATATTTTAAAAACATTTTTAGAATTTTTATTAAATATACTGCAAGACATCATAGAAATCTTTATCTAGTATTATCACTGTGACATTTTAAGTTTTTTAAACTTTCTCTATGCAGTTATCATGGGTAACAATTCAATAACTGCATGGTATTCCATCGAGAAAGAGACAGAGACAGAGAGAATGTGTGTGTGAGTGATATGCACACACATATACATACATACATACATACATACATACATACATACATACATACATGGGATTGAACCCAGGGGTGCTCTGCCTCTGAACTATACTTCCAGCCCTATTTTGTTTTCATTTTGAAAGGGGTCTTGCTAAGACCCCTTGTACTGGTCTTGAACCTGTGATCCTCCTGTCTCAGCCTTCCAGTTAGGATTACAGGTGTGTAGCACAATGTCTGGCTGTACTCTGTCTTTTTTTATGAAACCCTGCTGTTGAATTTGACAAGTGAGAAGTGTTTACAGAGGTCCATGCATAACTCCAGGAATTTTACTGAGGCACAAAGTTGTGTCATTGCTGGTTTTCCCTCTTTGGTGCCACATGAATTTCTTAGCTTGTCCTCTTAGCCTTTCAAGGCCACCTGGTTATTTACATAGGTCATATATGCATGGTAACTCTTATAAAGCAATTAAAAAACATATTGTAGTAAATAGTGTACTTTTTTTGTGTTTGTGGTACTAGGGGTGGAACCCACGGGCTTTTCTACCTCCAGGCTATACTCCTGGACCTATTTTATACTTTATTTGGAAACAGGGTCTCACTAAGTTGCTGAGAGACTCATTCAGTAGCTGAAGCTGCCTTCAAACCTGTGAGATTCTCCTTTCGCAGCCACACAAGCACTGGGATGTAAATAGTGTAAATAATTTATATTTCCTTGTTGTTGAACATTTAGTTTTTTGAAAAGGAGATTGCTTTGAGTACTCTAAAAATTATTAAATAAGTCAGGTTGGTGGTGCATACCTGTAATCTTAGTACTTGGGACACTGAGGCAAGAGGACTGCAGGTTTGAGGCCAGCCTCTGTAACATAGCCAGGCCTTCAGTAACTTAGTGAGACTTTGTTTTAAAATAAAAAATAAAATAGGACTAGGCTGTGGCTCAGAGGTAGAACATCCCTGGGTTCAATCCCCAGTACCACATACACACATAGAAAAAAAGTATTGAATCATTTTCTCATAATATATTTTTTTGTAGGTCTGGGGATGGAACCCAGGGATATTCGACCTCTGAGCTACACCCCCTACCTGCCTCCCACCCCTCCCCAGAATCCTCACTAGGCCACTGAGAGGGTGGGAAGGAACAGAGGGCATGGGCCATTATTTTACTGAACCCCAACTAGGGATAATCTCCACAGAATTTAAGAGAGATGGTACATGCTTAAAAAGACTATAAAATGTATCAGTAGAGCAAATTACCAGTAGTCCTAAATAAAGGTTAATCCTGTACTCAGATTTCATTTGTTATTTTCCTTAAACATGTAGCTATTTTGTAAGAATGGGCTTAGTGATCTTTAGCTTGCCTTGCTTAAGAACAGTGGCTATCATATTTATATTCTCTAGACCAGATATCCTCATTCAGAGTGATACTGCCTTGTATTGATATTGACAGTGAGAATTTGTTCTAGGGTTGAAAAGATTCCTCCCTCCCTCCCTCCCTCCTTTCTTTCCTCCTCCTCCTCCTCCTCCTCCTCCTCCTCCTCCTCCTCCTCTCCTCCTCCTCGTGGTGGGCATTAAACTGAGAGCCTTGCCCATGCTAGGCATGTGTTCTATCAGTGAGCTATATCCCCAGCCCAGAGCTTTTTTAATTTTTAATTTTTATTTTATTTTATTTTTTTGCGGGTCTGGGGATGGAACCCAGGAGCATTCGACCTCTGAGCTACAGCCCCTGCCCTATGTTTTATTCTTTATTTTGAAACCGGGTCTCACTGAGTTGCAGAGGGCCTCACTATGTAGCTGAGGCTGTCCGTGAACCGCAATCCTCCAGTCTCAGCCTCCCAAATGCTGGGATTACTAGCGTGTGCCACCATGCCTGGCTGAGCTTTTTTTTTTTTAAACATATAGTACACATACAAATAAATAGTATAGTTATGGCACTAAAATTTTGTGGGAAAATGGGACTCAACTAGGTTAAAATGTCTTTAAAATTCTTCTTGAGGACAATAATGAGAAACAGTCTGGGAAGTTCAGCCATAAGGAGGAAAGCCATTACTCTGAGGGATCTGGGGAAATTCAGGTTCGTTAGGGAAATTCCTCAGGAATCTCCTCTAGCAGCCAGGAAGCCCACGCACTCACTCTACACTCATAGACACACATAATATCTGTTCCTCTCCATGTCTTTTTTCCTCATTCTTTTTGTCTGGGGGTAGGGAATCAGGGTGGAAGTGGTAGTGATGAAGAAGAGAAATATAGCAGAATACACTTGAGTAGATACATCCAGATTGCCTGAATTATAAATGGACAGCCTTATATAAAATTAGGCCAATTTCTGCATCTGAGTCGTAACACATTTACATGGTCTTTGTGCAACCCTAAACATATTTCTCCTTATACTTAAAGTCACAAAGAATGATTTTGTGTAATTTATTTCCCTTGGAAACTCATCTCATGCCAATACCTTTATTTCATCAAGATGCTTTATATTTTTCCCTTAAATTTTCAGTACAGTTAAATTTGACTCTCTATGGGCCATAAGCAAAGACATAAATGATAATAGAGAAAAAATTCTTCAATTATAGAAGGCAAGAGTTCTAGGGTACAACCTTAAACTGCTTTCTCTTCCCATGGTGGAAAGTTGTTAACGACTGACTTTAAAAGTTTTTTCTGCAGGATGTGGTGGTGCACGCTTGTAATCCCAGTACTTGGGAGGCCGAGACAGGAGGCTTGTGCAGGTTTGAAACCAGCCTCAGCAGCTTAGTGAGGCTTTCAGCAATTTAGTGAGACCCTGTTTCCGAATAAAATATAAAATAGTTCTGGGGGGTGTAACCTGGAGGTAGAAGGCTCCTGGGTTCCATCCCCAGTACCACCAAAAAAAAAAGTTTTTTCTTTTGAAAAATTTTTAAATATTTACTTTTTGGAAAAAAAAAATAAGCCTGGATGATTGGTCTCCAAAACAAATGCTATTTCATATTAGGAGAAAATGAAAAGTCAACTAAAATTAATATTCCTATGCTTATTTATTTAGCAAATATTATTCATATGCCATATTTTATTTAGTGCTGGGGCACAGAGGTGAATAAGACAGCATCTCACCCTCTAGGAGATTACCTTCTAGGCAGAGGATATAGATTAAAATTCAGTCAGCCCTTACCTCTCAGTAAGATAAGTGCAACAGTAGAGCAGTCCCCAGGCAGCCTTGGACAGGACATAGAACAAAGAGAAGGGCCAGGCAAGGCTTTTAAATAACACCTGTGTTCAAGGGACAGAATGAAGAAAGAGAGCCACACATAAAAATGAAAGATAGTGGTGAAGAGCTTGGAAAGCGGCAGGAAGGAAAAAGGTAAGAGTGGGGTTTCAGAAGAGTGGGCGATAGTCACATCTAGAATGTGTAGCAGTCAGCAGGCCTGAAAAATATCTGGACAGGTGCAGTGTTTGCGGGGGTGGGGGGGGTGGCTGGCAGATGACCAGTGGTGGCATACTGAGGAATAGATGTGAAAGAAGGAAGCGGAGGTGGTTGTGAAGGAAAGAAAAAAAGAAAGAAAGGCAGTAGCCAGAGGGAGGAGAAAGGCTGGAGAAAAGGTTTTTTACTCTTTTTAAAACATAGTTTTGGGAATGATAAGTTCACATTGGCAGGGCTCTGTCACTTCATCCTCCATTATTCAAAGAATTAATAAAATTTATTGGTTGAGCCAGTGTGAGCTATTATTTTTCAATGCTGTGGAATACAAAAGACAATCATAAAAACTGGAGAATAGCTTCTGGATGACCCCAGTAATTATGGATGTCTTCTTGTTGCAGATAGGGGGGGAGGAGTACTGCAACATGTCATCAAACAATCCACTTAAAATCAGCATTTGACAAGTGTAAGCAATGACTATGCTTTTGCAAAAGGGGAGGGGTTTTGTCAGTTTTTAAGTCTTTTTTTTTTTTTTACTAATAGTGTATGAACATAAAGAGCAGGTAATCAGTGTTACACCTAAACTTTGGGAAACTTTTAGGGTACGTTGAATTGTATGAATGTCAAGTGAGGAAATAGCTGGCATAGTAGGTGCAGCAGTAACATCAGTGTCTAGTAAGTGTTGTCTCTGTGCCAGGTACTTATTAGCTCAGTTGGTCTTCACTATAACCCTATCAAGGACACACTTTATTCCCATTTTGTGGTTGGGGGATTTTTCAAAGATTACATACACATCAGGTCAGTAGAACAGGAGGGCCACAGCAGGCATCAAAGGTATCAAATTTAATTTCTAAATTAAATTTTGTTTAAAGAATCTATGTGTGAGCTGGGCATGGTGGTGCACACTTGTAATCCCTGTGCTTGGGAGGCTGAGACAGGAGGATCGTGCAGGTTCCAGCCTCAGCTGGCTTAAGAGACCCTGTCTCCAAATAAAATATACAATAGGTCTGGGAGTGTAGCCCAAAGGTAGAGGGCCCCTGGGTTCCATCCCCAGTACCACCCCAAAAAAAAAAAAAATATCTGTGTGATGTGTGACTGAGGACCTGTTCTAGTATTGTATGTTATACTTTAAAAAGAAAGGATGAGCCAGGTGTGATCTTGCACACTTGTCATCCCACTTAAGCTACTTGGGAAGCTTAAGACAGGAGGATTGCATGTTCAAAACCAGCCTCAGCAACTTGGGAAGACTCTCAGCAACCTACCGAGACCCTTTTTCAAAACAAAACTTTTTTTTATTAAAGGGCTGTGGGTATAGCTTGGAGGTAGAATACCTCTGGATTCAGTCCCTAGTGCCACCAGAAAAGAGAGAGTGACTGGTAGAAGAGTTAAAGAGGAGGTAGGAGGTAGGAGAAGGTGGTTTCGGAAAGAACTGATGAGGGAAACCATTCAAATAATGCGATGTCCATACATGGAGGCATCACTACCAGTCAGTCTCACTGGTATGTATGGGGTGGGGTGGGGTCCGAAGAGAAACACACCAAGTCCTATCACTTTGCACCTCACTATGATGTATATTTACAATGTACCAATAAAAGTATTTTCAAAAAAGACTTTAAAAAATGAGGGATGTTACTGTCCTAGATGGAATAGTTATGAGAAGGAAGAAAGGGATAAGGGAGAAAGGTGAGGTGGAGAGGGAAGGAAGAAGCTTAATTTGAATCAGAATACTAGTTTGTTAGGCAGAGTTGATTCCTAAGGGCTAGATAGTTAGCAGGACCCTACACTGAACAACCCCATTGAGATTACTTTAGTACACACGAGTCACTTTTAGAGTTGGACCTGCATGTCATATGCTATGTTTTCCTAATGCAAATTCCTAATTTCCTAATGCAATTTGCAGAATTTCCAACTATGAGATGTTTATATGCAGCCCAACTGACTACTGGCTTCTTAGTAACAAAACCTGAGTCCTTCACCCAAACTCTCCTGAGTTCCTACCCACAGTGTATGAGAGGGCCTACTTCCCCAAAACCTTACCAGTCAAAGGTGGTTTTAGTATCTGCTTTCCTGGTTTTTTTTTTTTTTTTTTTGCTCGTGCCTGAGGATGGAACCTAGGGGCGTTCAACCTCTGAGCTACACCCCCTCCCCTATTTTTTTTATTCTTTATTTTGAAACAGTGTCTCACCAAGTTGTGGAGGGCCTCACTAAGTAGCTGAGGCTGTCTGCGAACCAGGATCCTTCAGTCTCAGCCTCTCAAATGCTGGGATTACAGGTATGCACCACCATGCCCGGCTTGTTTTTCTTATTTGGAGTTTTCCTAACTGTTTTTGTCTTGGTTGCTATACTAAATTAGTCTTATAATCAACTTGTCTAATTATGCTAGTGGTGGGTAGAGATAATGGCATTTTTATTAGGCTGTAATCAAGTTTAGAATTAGGAAATAGTGACATCATTCATCTCCAGGTACATAGCACGTCTTTGCATTGGTCCAAGTCTACTTTTATGCCATGTTCTTCCTTACACACATTGTTTCTCTGTTGTAGCCAGGTTGAATTTGAGGAAGTGGTTAGAATGCCCAAATTGAGCTACCTGGCCAGCAGTGAGAATGTGAGGCAGGAGGTCACAAGAGAGAGTTAGTTTAGAGATACATACTAGGAGTCCCTTTCATTAACAATATGTGATTTCATGAAATAAAATCAATTGTCACTTTTTTTTTTGTTGTTTGGCGGGCCTGGGCATGCACCAAGGGGCATTCGACCTCTGAGCTACACCCCCTGCCTTATTTCTTATTTTTTATTTCTTTGAAACAGGGTCTCACTAAGTTGTGGAAGGCCTCACTAAGTAGCTGAGGCTGTCTACGAACTGTGATCCTCCACCTCAATCCTCCGGTCTCAGTCTCCCAAATGCTGAGACAACAAGAGTGTCCCACCACAGCCGGCTAAGTGTCACATCTTTAAGCTAGTCTTAAAGTAATGATCTTTAATGAACTTCCTTTTTGAAGACACAGGTCATAAGAGGTGTATGACCAGGCAACATTTTCATGTTTTCTAAAAGTAATATTTTAGAACTGTTTGTTTAAAAAAATTATGTACCACAACGACTTGCTTTCATAAATAAAAAATGGATGGCGGTGGCTGCAGCCGCAGTGGCAACTGTGGCTACGGCGACAAAAACTGGCAGCAGACAAATGGGACATGTATTCCTTTGAGAAACCCCAGACATCAGATTTTGGTTTAATATCTGATTGGGACAACATATAGAGATATTTATAGCCATGACTTCCTACCTAAAATATAAAAGAGACAGACCTCGATGGCGGCAGCCAGTATTTGGGAAAGGTAGATAAATCCAATCCAATCCGCCTTGAACTGTTAGGGAAATCTCCCCCAAAAAAGACTGCTCCTGCCCCACAAGCTCAGGAATTCTGGACAACATACTATGTAAGAAAAATGCTCGGGAGGAGGGCCAAGATGGTGGTGGCAGCAGCGGCCAGTATCAGGGAAAGGCAGGTAGATTCATTCTAATCCACCCTGAACTTTTGAGGAAATCTCCTAAAAGTAGACTGCACCTGCCCCACATGCTCAGGAACTCAGGACAACATACGATGTAAGAAAAATGTTTGGGGCGCATCAGATGGAGCCCCGCATAAGAGGGTTGGCTGGCACCATGCGTCCCAGGAGCCAAGGAATTTTGCCAAGCAATAAGGGAGAACAAAATTATGACATTTACAGTGAAATGTCACTAAAAAAATAAGAAATCAGATGCTTTTTGTGTGTGTGTGTGTGTGTGTGTGTGGTGTACGGGGGTTCCTGGAAACCCTTCTACCTCCGGGTTACACTCCCAGACCTATTTTATATTTTTTATTTGGAAACAGGGTCTCTTAAGCCAGCAAGGCTGGCTTCGAACCTGCGCAATCCTCCTGTCTCCGCCTCCCAAGAGTGGGGATTACAAGTATGTGCCACCACGCCTGGCCTAGATACTTTTCTCAATGTGCAAAATATTAGGGAGAAATGGATAACAGGAGGAACTCTAGATGAAGAAGGGACCCTATAGAGGAGCAAGGAAGGTGACCTATCTGAGGGGATAAGAGGGAGGATAAGGGAAACTCTTTAAAGCACATCATGTACTTAAACACATCACAGTCAGCCAGGAAGCCAAGCATGGGTGGGAGGGAGGGAGAGGGAAGGGGCTAGAGATTGGGTAGGGGCTGATTGGGTAATGTGTGCATGTATTATCTCCATAAGTTTTTTTATCCCATTGAGATGTATGACTACAGTGCACCAATAAAAAATTATTAAAAATAATAAAAATTTAAAGTTTTTGAGATTGTTTCATTGACTAAATTTTTGTTACAGATTACCAGA
This sequence comes from Muscardinus avellanarius, assembly GCF_963383645.1. Taxonomy (NCBI): domain Eukaryota; kingdom Metazoa; phylum Chordata; class Mammalia; order Rodentia; family Gliridae; genus Muscardinus; species Muscardinus avellanarius. Next base: position 92,792,974 of record NC_137800.1, on the reverse strand, counting down.
TAAGAAGGTAGATGTTTGGACTTTATCAGCAGTTTAAAATATTTAGAGCCAGGTATGGTGGTGCTTTTCTGTAACCCCAGAATATGGGAGGCATAGACAAGAGGATTGCAGGTTCAAGGACAGTTCAGCAAAATAGTAAGACTCTGAATAATTTAAACCCTGTCTCAAAACACACACACACACACACACACACACACACACACACACACACACACTAAATAAAAACTAGGGAAGTGGGTGTAGCTTGGAGATAAAATATCTCTGGGTGCAATCTCTAATGTACATACATGCATGCATACATAAATTTAAAATTTGGGCTGTAGCTTGGAAGAAAAATGCTCCTGAGTTCTAATCCAGTGCCAAAGTAAATGAATAAGTAAGATAATTTAGAAAAACCCTTGACATTATATGTCATTAATTTCTTAGAATAAATGAAATTATGGTGTTTTTTAGTTAAAACTCATTGATGTGCCAAAGCCCAGAGAATATAATGGTTGAGCTTCAGTACTTAATAATTATAGAATTGGATTTACTGTACAAGATGCGTAGATGAATTTATTTGAATTTGGCTGGTTTCTATTTTTATTTACTTTACTTTTTTTTTTTTTTTTTTTTTTTTTTTTGGTGGTACTGGGGTTCCTGGAAACCCTTCTACCTCTGGCCTACACTCCCAGACCTATTTTTATACTTTTTTAAAATTTGGAAACAGGGTCGCGCAGCTGTATTCGAACCTGCGCCATACTCCTGTCTCTGCCTCCCAAGCACAGGGATTACAAGCATGTGCCACCACACCGGGGTTTTTTTTTTTTTTTTTAATCAAGAAATCCCATACCCAAAAAAACACAAATAAGTTTACATATTTTAAAGATAACCTAATTAAGAAATTCTTAATCAGCTGTATGTTGAGGCCAGCCTTGGCAACTTATTGAGGCCCTCAATGCCCCTGAGTTCAATTCAGAAGGAAGGAAGGAAGAGAAGGAGGGAGGGAGAGAAAAAGGAAGGGAGGAAGGAGTCAGTCTTTACTCAAAAAAGTAATCAGTTTATAAACATGTTTTCCTGTATTTTAGAAGTATTTTTAAATTACAAATAAGAATTTAAAAAACAACTGCTGAGTGCTAAACTACATATTATCTTCTGTTTCAAAACTAGTTAACACATATTAAATCCTTATAACAATTTCTCTACTGGGTAGTTGTCTAGTTATCTATTTTTCTTTGGCAATAGTACCTAATACAATAGAATTTCATATGGCTTTCCCTTTTTTTTTTAAATTGGTGCACTATGGTCTCACATCTTAATGTGGATCATGTTGACAGTGGCATATATTCATTGGTGTACCCCACTCCTGCTTCCCCTTTACCCTCCCCCAATTGCTGAGTGTGCAGGTTAACAGTCATATTCATATGTATACACGTATTCAAATGTAGCTTTTCCATTAATAAACCTCATCCTTCTTTCTCCCCTCCCTTCCTGCCTGGCTTTGCTGAGCTAGCTTGCCTGCTTTCTTTCTTTCTTTCTTTCTTTCTTTCTTTCTTTCTTTCTTTCTTTCTTTCTTTCTTTCTTTCATTCTTTCTCCCTCCCTCCCTCCCTCCCTTCCTCCCTTCTCTCGTTCTCACTTTCTTTCTTCCTTTCTTTTTTCTCTTCTTTTCTCTCCCATTTTATTTTTTGTACTGGGGATTGAACCCAGGGACATTCTACCTCTGGGCTACACCCCTAACTCTTTTTTAAATTTTTAAACAGAGTCTCACTAAGTTGCTGAGGCTGACCTGGAACCTTTGATCTCAGCCTCTGAAGTACTGAGATTACAGGGTTGCTCCACCAAGACCAGCCTCTTTCCCTCTTATAGTACCTGTTTTAGGCTTAGTGTGTGCTGAAAATAGACTGACTCATGATGGTAGAAATACTGCTGCTGTTAGCCTGAGTTTCAAGGAAAGAGGACTCAACACAAAATTAATTCAGAAGCCTATTGTCAGCAAGACTAAGGAAATAATAAAACATGATGCCTAGTCTTTGTACATATCTCTCTTATTTTCAGTCAGTTCTATGCAACAGCTGTTTTCATTGGAGGTATTTACAGCCTGGATGTTGAATAGATTTTCAGGGATTTGTTAGGCCAGTATGGAAACATAATGCCCTAATAATAATTATATCTGTCGACAGAGGGTTTCGGTGTCGATGTAACAGTTTTAAAATTATTTCAATCCAGATCCCCCCAGAAACTTTTGGTATGTTCATCCCCTGTTCACATCACAGAGCTTTGGGTTTTTAAATCTTCAATGTATTTAATCTTTGGACATCAGAATAAATGAGCAAACCTAATAACAAGAATGTGAGAATGTTTAAAAAAAAAGGTCAAGCCAGCCATGGTGCCAGATACCTATAATCACAGCTACTCAGGGGGCTGAGGTGAGAGAATTGCAGGTTTGAAGCCAGCCTAGGCAACTTAGCAAGATCCTAACTCAAAAGAAAAAATGAAAAGGGTTGGCCATGTACCTCAGAGGTAGAGCTAGGCTCTCCTGCCCCCACACGCACACACTCAGACCTTGCAGTGTTAGACACGTTCTGATTGTGATTTCCAAGGGAACCGGGCAGTGGCAGGGATAGCTTTGGAGGGCAAGATTCCAGGGGGCAGTGACAGAAGGTGGCTGTTATTCCTGTCTCAGCCTTCTGTGGGGACGCATGCTCAGCCACTACTTAGGCACCATGACTTTAAATGGTGTCCTTCAAGTGTGGATAAGTAAAAAGCTTTCGTTTTAGGTTATGTATTAGCCATTCCATTGGGACCCCCTTTTGTAGGAGAAAAGATCAGTTATCTCCAAAAATAAAACTGCAGCTTTTCCTTTGGTCATTCATCTGAGTTGGCTGTTTTTTGCATCTTTAAATGCAAGGGTTCTTGAACTATCTAAATGAGTAGGCATGTATCATGGATTTTATTAGTCTTATAATTAAATCCAATGTTAATAATTATTTGCATAGTTTTTTCAAGACTTCCTATTGAATATGTTGGTGGTCACATAGGGAAACATTGTGAAAATACTCTGGGAAAATGAAAGTACTGATTGTATCTTGCATGCTTCTCTACATTTAGTCTGTAGCTACCCAGCCTGTCTCCCTTTTTTTAGTTAGAACTGAAGTATAGTCTAGCACATTGGGAGAAAGACTTTAACTGCATGACCAGAATGCTAGAATTCTTTAAAACTTTATTAGTCTGTAAGAGCTTGATATAGCTTCTCACAAGAGCAACTGGCGCTTTGCTCTTTGCTGTGATTCAGGCCCAGCCAAGCTTGTTTTCAGGCCTCAGAGAGGGTAAGCATACCTGATAATTAATTAGCCTTGAACACAAAATTTCAGCAAACCAGACTGCAAAATTGATCCCCAACTGAATGAGCTTCCTCTCTCATTGCTCTGAAATGATCTTTTAATTTGTGTTCATTCTGAAAGCTGCCATTTCAATTGCACTGGGAACAAGTGTTTGGATCTACTGAAAAATGAATTATTGCTTAATCTCTGGCAAGTTCATTTCATAACATGATCAACAGATGTGTTACCAGTTGGATTCAAATGGAAAATAAAAATTTAAACAGTTAAAGCGTGGTCATTAGATAGTTTTCTAAACTGAAGGAAAATAAGATTAAAATTCATTGGAGCAATTTTTTTTTTTTTTTTTTTTTTTTTTTTTTGGTGGTACTGGGGTTCCTGGAAGCCTTTCTACCTCCAGGCTACACTCCCAGACCTATTTTATACTTATTTATTTGGAAACAGGGTCTCTTAAGCCAGCGCATTTGGCTTCAAACCTGCGTCATCTTCCTGTCTCTGCCTCCCAAGCACAGGGATTACAAACGTGCGCCACCATGCCCAGCTACAAATTGTTTTTTTAAAAGAACTTTTTTGGTGGTGCTTGGGATGGAAACCAAAGCCTCACACATGTAAAACACATGCTCCACCCTAAGCTATGTCCCCAGCCGTGCAGAACATACTCTTATTCTGCTCTCTTCCATTCACTCCTGTCTCTACCCCCATGGTTATGTTTACAAAAAGCAGCAGATAGTGGGGCAGAACAAAAAACTTGGACTCTGAAAGCTTCAGTTCTGGACCTGGTTCTGCCACTTAACTGGCTATGTGAATCCTCTTCAGATTATTCATTGAGCTTCTCTGAAGAAGGTGCTGAAATGCCTACACTACCTCTGCCACCATGGCAAGGGTTGATTTCAGATGATATGACACAGAGACACTTAGATTTCTCCTGGTGTGATTCTTATTAATATCACCTGTCCAAGAACAGTCATTTTTATCTTCTATTTTTGAGGGTAGGAGTATCAGAAAACCATTTCCCCAATTCATTCACTACCATCAAACTCTCTGGAGTTGGGAATGCCATGTCCTTACAGAAAATGAAAATAGTGGAATGGTATGTATATTCCTATACAGTATGATGTGAGGCTTGCTTAAACTTGCTGACAGTAGAGTTTGGAGATTAAAAAAAAAAAGTCACTTCTTAAGCTGTAGATCACAATCTCAGCAGCACTTAGAGCTTGGCAAAGAAGCCTCTGACCTGCACTCATGCCTCTTATAACTTCTTTTTTCCCAGACTCGAAAATGTTAGAGCTCTCTATCAGTTAATGATTTGCAGAAAGATGCTAGGTCCCCCTCCCACTGAGTTGCTCAGGATTTCTTCCTTACCTTCCTTTACCCTTTACCTAAGGACCTGTCACTGTGTGTCTGGTGCTTCATTATAGGATAGTTTACCATCCTATCTCTGCTGATTTCGTAGCCACTGACAGTCTCCCCACTGTTGTTTATCTCTGAAGCACCCACATTACACATACTCCCCCAATATCCTCACAAAGTCTTGACTCCTTCAAATACTGTGTGTGTGTGTGTGTGTGTGTGTGTGTGTGTGTGTGTGTGGTACTGGGGATGGAACCCAGGGGCCTTCTACCTCCGGGCTACACTCCTAGACCTATTTTATATTTTATTTGGAAACAGGGTCTCTTCAGCCAGCGAGGCTGGCTTCGAACCTGCAGGATCCTCCTGTCTCTGCCTCCCAAGCGCGGGGATTAACAAGCATGCGCCACCACGCCCGGCTCAAATACTTTTAAAAAATTTAATCCGTAATTGTTGCACAATCCTGTGTGGAGAACTCTTCTGAGTACCGGATTGTTTAGCATCCTAAAGATTGCTAGAATATTTGTGATTAATATGGAAACCCAAGCTTTGTGGACTATTTTTCCTTATTGCATTGACTTCTGTTGATGAGAGTATTTGACTTTAAGCAATTATAGCATGAATCTGGATAAAATAATAGGTTTTGCATTTGCAAAACAATGTTATTTTTACTGGGAATGCAGCCTGTGAGTGTGTGTGTGTGTGTGTGTGTGTGTGTGTGTTTGACAACAGAGCCAGAAAAATGACTAATACGTGTTTTTATCAGAGCTTGATTCTCATCACCTCAATATTGGAGCAAAGATTAACTTTCTGAATTTGATCCAATTTTTTAGACTTCTACCTCCCTATAAGTTTTTATGTGCTAATGCAGGGTTGCTGTTTTTAGGTCATAGTGATTTGGCTTTTTCTAAAGCTATTCTTTTTTTAAGTGACTGACAGGAATCATTATTCTCTATGGAAAGAAACCAGAAGTTGGCAGGAGCCCTGCAACGACTGTCCATTTGGGTTTATTTTTAAACTATTGTGCCATTTTCCAAATTATCTTCAGTTATAGGGCATCTGTTTTTCTTAAAAGGTTCAAAGCAGGTGATACACATGTAGTCACAGTCCTGCCCAGGTCATTTCTGAGAGGACAGGGGGAGTCCTTCCTTAGACTTTTTATTTAGCACTCTGAATGGAAGCCAGAGATCACAGAGCTGCCCAAGTCAATCACAACCATCAGGCAATTTTTATATCTCATATTGTGACTTTTATTCCTTTTGATTGTTTAGAGGTGTGAACCAGACAAGGATCATTTTGTAACAATTGACAATAAAGACTTAAAGGTTTCAGTGATGATAGTAGTATTTCCTGCCTTGGTCTTTTCCCAATATGAATTTAAAAACACAAGAAAGAAGAGGTCCAGGGCTCTAACCTGAAGAGATTTCTGCATTCCCCTCCTGTGTGAGAGAATTAATTGAAATAGAAGGTATTTGAAGTGGGAGTCAATTTGGAGATCTCTGCTATTTCTCTTGGAGTTAAACATCTTCACTTTTATCACCTGCTTTGCTGGCCAGGCCAATTTGATAATAAAAATCCCAGTACAAAACACATGTGTTTATTTTTCCCTGTCTGCCTTAACAACTAGAAGTGTGTTTGCTTATTTGAGCTTTGTGCTCCCTAGAATCTCATTATGCTCCATGCATGCTAGGCAGATCTAGGGATGTGTTTGATAGTTTGGTGTTTTCTCTTTTATTGACCTGCTTTGGACTGGAGCCTTCTGTGTTCAGATGCCTAACTCTTCTATTGTCTTAGCTGTGCTGTCAGTAGTGTATGCCTGCCCTGTTTTGGAACTGTGCTAGACAGGATACAGATTTGTCTTTCTCTCCCTTTACCTAGTGAATTGAATTCACCCAGCTGGATCTACTGCAGTTTCATGATATGAGAGACTTACAACATTGTGCTATGGTAAATGAATAATACTTGATCTGAGGGGTGGAAATAGACTGGTGCTCACTAGAAATGGGTTTATATTAGCTATTCTTTAATTTTTAAAGTTGAAATGTAATTCCCATCTTAAAGTATACAATTAAGTGGACTCTAGTTTATTCAAAAGGTTGTGCAACCATCATCACTATCCAAGCTAACACTTCTATTCCAAAAACAAACAAACTTCCTGTCCATCAGCAGTCACTCCCTCACCCACGTCACCCTCTCTCCCCAGTCCCTGGCAGCTACCAGTCTCCTCTGTCTATGGACTTGTCTATTTGGGACAGCCCATAGGTCCCAGTAGCATGGGGTATTTTGTTTCTGGCATCTTCAGCCTCCCATGAAGTTCAGTTGTAGCAAATGTCAATAGTTCCTGTTCATGACTTAATAATGTTTCCTTGTATGACTCTACAACAGTATCTTTATCCACTCATCAGTTGGTAGATATTTGGGTTGTTTTAATCTTTCAGCTTTAATAAATAGTGGTGCTGTAAACTATGATTTCCGTATAGACATAAGTTTATCAGTCTCCTGGACATATACCTAGGAATATTATTGTGGAGTCATATAGCAGCTCTTATGTTTAACTCTGTTAAACTGACAGACTGCTTTCTATAGGAACTACACTATTTTACCTTCCCCAAAGCAGCAGTGTGAATGGTTTCTGATTCTCAACAGCCTTACCAACACTCAGTGTTATCAGACTTGTTGATTAGTCATCCTGTAGGCATCTCATTGTGGTTTTGATTGCATTTACCTTAAGACTAAAGATGTTGAGCACCCTTTCATGTGTTTATTGGATATTTGTGTATTTTCTTTGCAGCAATGTCTTACACAGACCCTTTGCCCATTTTTTAGTTATTTCTGTTTGCTAGTCCATTATTTACTTGATGTCTTGGCTGGTACATGATAAGAGTTCTTTTTTTTTTTTTTGCAGGTCTGGGGATGGAACCCAGGGGCATTTGACCTCTGAGCTACACCCCCTGCCCGATCTTTTTATTCTTTATTTTGAAACCAGGTCTCACTGAGTTGCAGAGGGCCTCACTAAGTAGCTGAGGCTGTCCGTGAACCACGATCCTCTAGTCTCAGCCTCCCAAATGCTGGGATTACAAGCGTGTGCCACCACGCCCGGCAAGAGTTCTTTATAGATTCTGGATACTAGACTCTTACCAGATACAAGATTTGGAACAACTTTATCCCATTGTTGCGACTTGTCTTTTTACTTTCTTTTTCTTGTTTTTCAACCCCTTGCTGGGGTTTGGAAGTAGCCACTTGTGTGCTAACATGCATGTGCTCTACCACTAAGCTACACTGCAGTCCTACTTTTTTGATACTTCTTTTTGAAGCACAACAGGTTTTTTTGTTTGTTTGTTTTGTTTTGTTTTTTGGTGGTACTGGGGTTCCTGGAAGCCCTTCTACCTCCGGGATAAACTCCAAGGGGCTACACTACCAGACTTATTTTTTTACTTTTTTTTTTTCTTCAATGTGGAAACAGGGTCTCCTAAGCCAGTGCGCGCGGCTGGCTTTGAACCTGCACAATCCTCCTATCTCTGCCTCCCAAGCGCGGGGATTACAAGCGTGCGCCACCACGCCTGGCAAAGCATAACAGGCTTTAATATTTATTTATTTATTTATTTATTTATTTACTTATTTATTTAGGTGGTACTGGGGTTCCTGGGAACCCCTCTACCTCCGGGCTACACTCCCAGGCCTATTTTATATGTCTTTATTTGGAAACAGGGTCTCTTAAGCCAGCGAGGCTGGCTTTGAACCTGTGCGATCTTCCTGTCTCTGCCTCCCAAGTGTGGGGATTACAAGCATGCGCCACCACGCCCGGCCTAGATTTTAATTTTGATGAAGACTAGTTCATCTGTTTTTTCCTTTCATTGCTTATGATTTAGGTTTTATATTTAAGAAACTGTTGCCTAATCCAATGTCATGAAGATGTGTTTACTTCTAAGAAATGAAGAGCTTTATTTCCTATCTTTAGGTCTTTGATCCATTCTGAGCTGATTTTTATCTGTGCTATGTGAGGTAGAAATCTAAAATCATTCTTTCATTTACATGTGTATATTCATTTGTCCTAACACCATTTGTTGGAAAGATTATTCTTTCTCTTCGTGAATTGTTTTGGCACATTTATCAAAAACCAATTGAAGCTGGTCCCAGTGGAGCTCACCTGTAGTCCTAGTAATGAAAGGCCAAAACAGGAAGATGACAGATTCAAGCCTCAGTAACCTAGACCCTCAGCAACTTACATTAAAATAAAAACAAACTAAAGAAGGCCGAGGGTGTAGCTTGTAGGTAGAATGCCCTTGGGTTCAATCCCCAATACCAAAAAGAAAAGAAAAAAGAAAAAAAATTGAGTGTGGTGCCACAGGCCTATAATCCCAATACTTGGAAGGCTGAAATAGGAGGATAGCAGGTTTGAGGCCAGCCTGGGCAATGTAGCAAGACATTGTCTCAAAATAAAATATTTTGAAAAGGGCTTGATTTTAGGTACAGTTAAGTGATAGAGTACCCCCGGTTTAATCTTCTGTACCATTTAAAAAAAAATCAACTGACAATAGGTGTATGGGTTTATTATGTCTAGACTCTCAGTTTTATTCCATTGGCTAATATGATTATTCCCATGCCAGTATAACAGTGATTATTACTCTGGCCTATAAGAATTATTAAAATCAGGAAGTGTAAATCATCCACCAGCCCACCCACCCCCGTTTTTTTTCTTGGTGGGAGGCGATTGTTTTGGTTATTTTGTGTACTTTCTATGTGAATTTCAGAACCAAACTGCCAGTTTCTACAAGGAGAGATTACATAGACTCTACAGATCACTTTGGGGAGTGTATTACCATCTTAACAATGTTAAACTTTCAGTCCAGGGACACAGGAAGTCTATTTATTTAGGTTGTCTTTAGTTTCTTTCAACAACAGATTCTAGTTTTCAGTATGTCTTACACTTTTATTAACTTATTCCTAAGTATTTTATTGTTTTTTAGTTATTTTTAAGTTTTTGAAATGGTGGGGATTGAACCAAGGATTTCACACATGGTACCCAAGGACTTTAATCACTAAACTATATCCTTGGTCTATTATTCTTTCTTCTTGATGCTCTTACAAATGAAATTGTTTTCTTAATTTTATTTTCATATTTTTACTTATAGAAATTCAGCAGATTTTCAAATATTGGTTATATTAGTCATTACAAAGAGCATCTTGTTATAATTTCAAATATATTGGAGCTAACTTATGAAGCCAGTTAGTTTTCCTTGGGACTCTGTTAAAGAAGAGATGATGTTGCGTGGGTGTGTTGGCCCATGCCTGTAATCCCAGTACTTGGGAAGCTGAGATAGGATTGTAGGTTCAAGGATAGCCTCTGCAAGTTGTGAGCCTCTTAGCAATCCAGTGATACTCTGTTTCAAAACTAAAAAAGGGCTAGAGGTGTACCTTGTAGGTAGAATGCCCTTGAGTTTAATCCCAGTACCACAAAAAGAAGAAAGAAGAAAAGAGGAGGAACAGGAGGAGGAGGAGGAAGAGGAGGAGAAAGAGGAGCAGGAGCAGGAAGAGGAGGAAGAGAAGGAGGAGGAGCAGGAAGAGGAGGAAGAGGAGGAGGAGGAGGAGGAGTAAGAGCAGGAGGAGGAGCAGGAGGAGGAGCAGGAAGAGGAGGAACAGGAGGAGGTAGAGGAGGAGGAGGTGGTGGTGGCGGCGGCTGTGGCTATGGAAAGCCGTACATGGCTGGTGGTTATTGAACACGTACTATGTGTCATACACTACGTGATAGTATATGTTATACTGAATTATTCTGACTTAATGCTAACCTGTCTTCATTGTACAATGAAGGAGTTTTGCCAGTAGTTCTATAATAAGTGGCAGAGCTGGAACTCAGATCACAGGACTTCTTGATGTCCCCACTTGATGTCCACAGTTGCTTCTGTTCCATTATTCATACTTTGTATTCCAGTAGTATCAGATTTCTGTATCGCCTATGAATTTATCCAACTGCTTACACTTTATGTTTCTTCTTCAATAATGCTTTCTCTCTCTCTTTTTTTTTTTCTTCTCTCCAGGTTATTTTCTTGACCCCATCTCAGTTATTTCCAGGCTTTAAAAGCCACAGAACCCAATGTTCTTCCCTGCTTGACCATACTGCCTTCTGGGGAATGATTCCTAATATCTCTATTCTGGAATCCAGACAATAGATAAAATTAACATGAAAATATTATTTCCATGGAAATAATAATTCTTGTCTCTTATTAGGGCTGATCATTTCACATTTGTAGAATGATGATTTTCCCCCTCCTTTGGTAAGGTTTAATTTCAAGGAGATTCTTCAGCAAGAATGTGTGAGCATTATAGAGCCTAGAGGCAGGAGCTTCTCACTGCAGCAGATGATTAAGGAGCAGTGGAAACAAGAGAGAGGGTATGGCTTCGAGGGCATTTTGAAAGTAGAACCAAGAAACCAATTGTGGGGGGAAAAGGAATGAAGGGTGACTAAAATGTTTAGTTTTAGTGACTGGATAAATGATGATGACACTGGCTGGAAGGTAGATCACTAAGGCAAAACAGGGTGGCAGCTTCTGTGGAGCAGCAGAAGGAAGCTGGTATTGTAAAGGCTGAAGGATAGACTGGTTTCCATCCTGTTTTGTCACAGATTATTCAGTTTGTATATTTAGCAAATACATTGCTGATGGTGTAGTAAAAATGTACAGGATCAGCATCTTCACGAGACAGTTTGTTGAAGGAGTCAGACACATTAAATATAGAATATGTAAATGATGTATGTTGAGGAAGGAAAGAATGGGGGGGGGGTCAGTCCTGATGACCTGCACCAGTGGTCAGGGAAGACAGTAACTCTTTGGCTGTGACCTGCCAGAAATGTTGTAGGAATTAGTCCAGTATCAGGTGGGTGGTTGGCATTCCAGGCAGAAGGAATAGATGTCTGTCTCACAGGATTATGGGGAGATTTAAGACAATAAGAAACATGAAAATTTCTAGCCTACTCTTGGTACAGAGTAAGCACTTTGAGAAAAAAAATCTTTTTAAAGGTGGTTTTAGTGAGCATGAATAACTAGTAAGCAAAACAAACCTTTTTAAAAGTAGTTGAAACTGTGGGAGAGACTACACTCGCCTTGGAAAGTGTATTTTCTGAGTAAAATGGAATCTGGGATGGTATCCTAGGGAATGGCCATTGGGTAAATCAAGGAAGACCAGGACATTAAAGAGCCTTAGGAGGAGTGGCTAGACACGTAATAGAAGAACCTGGGAAAGTGTTAGAAAAGGCAGGAAGGGAAGGAAAGCTTTTGAGGAGAAAGGGTGGTTGGTTAATCAGGCTAGATATTGCTAAGCTGTCAAGTGGGATAAAGAATGAAAAGTGTCATAGGATTTGGCCTCTAGAATGTCTGATGATCTTTCAGATCAGTTTCCGTAGCGCAAAGAGAAAAATGACAGATTGAGAAGCTAATCTTAAACTGAGAAAGTGGAAAGCAGTTGATTCTATGAACGATGAATTCAAGCATTTTAAGGAGAAAGGGGATGTCTGATGAAAACAGGCATGTTTTGAAAGGACCTGCACTGAAGAAGTGGCTACTGTAGAGGGAGTCATTAAAGATTTGAGAGATCCATTAAGATGTATGACTACAATGCACACACACATACATTTAAAAAAGGATATGAGAGAGCTGGGCGTGGTGGGCACGCTTGTAATCCACACTTGGGAGGCGCAGACAGGAGGATCGCGCATGTTCAAGGTCAGCCGCGTTGGCTTAAGAGACCCTGTTTCCAAATAAATAAATAGAAAATAGGTCTGGGAGTGTAGCCCTAAGGTAGAAGGGCTTCCAGGAACCCCAGTACCACCAAAAAAAAAAAAAGGATATGAGAGAGAAGGAGTAGAATTGGATTGTACACGTGGAGGAAGGGACTGGTGAGGGAAATGGAAGCACAGGGTCAGGAGCACAGACAGAGAGGTGCCTTGGGAAGGAGGTGTGCCGGGACAGGGAAGAGAGGTGAGGCTCATCAGATGGCTAACCAAGATTGTTTTACTTGAGGAAGAAGAGGAGAATACATTCTCAGGTAGGCAGCTCACAATATCTGCTATAGATAACCCATTCCATCAAGGATGGCTGGTGAGCCTACATAAGGAATTAAATATTTACTGCTCACCAATAGCCTGGTTTTCCTGACAGGTAAACTGACATTCAGGAAGGTAAAGTAAGGTGCCATAGTTCACACAGTGAGTAAGTAGCACAGTGGAAACCAGTCTTCATACTTCTCAGTTCTTCTGTGTTTCCGTTGCCTCTTATGTGATTTTATGTTCACAGTGTTTGTAGTGTAGTTCAACTAAAAGTTTTAAGGTTTAGAGCTTTACTTCCAGGTATTTTAAATATTCTAAATCTAGGTAGCATTCAGTATATTATATTAAAGTCTAGAAAGACTAAGAAGTCAGTGGGATTTAGATATGAAAAGCTTTTCTTTTCCTTTTTTGCGGTACCCAGGGGCATTCTACCTCTGAGCGACACCCCGTGCCCTATTTTTTATTCTTTATTTTGAAACAGGGTTTCACTGTATTGCAAAGGGCTCACTAAGGAACTGGGGCCATCCATGAACTGCAACTGCGATCCTCCTCTCTCAGCTTCCAAAATGCTGAATTACAAGCGTGTGCCACTGCGCCTGGCTCTGAAAAGCTTTTTATAATAGATTTAATTTAGTTTTGTTCAGAAACTCATTTGACTTTTGAGATATAGCCATTTCTCAGTGTTTTGCAAAGTGCTTGCAAATTCTTATCATCTACCATAAGACCTGTTATATCAAAGGAACACTAATAAAAGCTGTTTCTGAACAGCATTTACTTAGAAAACAAACTTTTTTTTAGTAAAAACAAATGTTTCCCCATCTTAGCACTATGGAATGCTTTTTATTTTAGAAAAGCTACACGGAATGATAGTAGCAAAGTCTCTGAACGGAGGAGCAGGGAGCATGTGACCCCACAAGTCAGTTTTCCTAGCCATAAATAAAACAGTTACTTAAAAGATATGAAAATCTGGGCAGTGGCACACAGTTGTAATCTTGGGCTGTCAGTAACTTAGTGACACCCTGTTTCTGAGTAATAAAATAAAAAGGGGTGCGGGTGCAGCTTGGAGGTAGAGTGCCCCTGAATTCAATCCTCAGTACCATAAAAAAATAAAATAAAATGATATAAGTTAGGGGGGAAAAGGTTTGTTCTCTTTTATTGCCATCCTTAACTTGTTTGAGAGCTTCTTTCTTGATTGAACCCAGGGGCATTGGCTCTCAGAGCTACACCTCCAGCCCTTTAAAAAATATTTATTTATATGCTTTTATTTACTGGCTTTTATTTATTTTATTTGCTTTTATGTATTTGTTTTTATTCTCATTGAGCTCAGGCATTTTAACTCTGAGCTACACTCCCAGCCTTGTTTGTTTGTTTGTATGTATGCATGCAAGCATCTATCTTATCTATCTATCTATCTATCTATCTATCTATCATCTATCTATCTATCTTTGTGGTACTGGGATTGAGTCCTAGGTCATTCTACCTCTGAGCTACACACCCTGCCTTATTTTATTTTTTTTAGTTTGAAACAGGATCTTAGTAATTGCTGAGAGCCTCGCTAAGGTGCTGAGGCTGTTCTCAAACCCACAATTTTCCTGTCTCAGCCTCCCAAGCGCTGGGATTACAGGCATGCGCTGTCTGACCCTTACTTTATTTTTTATTTTGAAACAGGGTCTCCCTGAGTTGCTGAGAGCCCTCTTAAGTTGTTTAGGGTTTCCTTGAACTGACAGTCCTCCTGTCTCAGCCTCCCAAGCAGTGGAATTACAAGTGTGTGCCATCATGCCTGGCTGGGGACCTGTGTGTGGGGTTGGTGGGCAGTGGAAGCAATGACAAGTGAGCAGCAGGTGGAAGGAGGGCTGGGTGGACAAGAGGGGCTACTGGATAATCAATGAACCAATGTGCGACTTTTATTGACTCTTTTTGTGTGGTCCAGTGACAACCCTCAAGAGGATATTTACTTTCTTCCTCCCATATATTTTGCCTGAATATGTGATATGCAGTTGTAAACCTTAGTCCCTTGGTCCTTGGAGTAGGCTCACATTCCTAACATTCTGAATTTGCCATGCTTATAATTCGCTGGGAATGAATGAGAAGGGAGACTATTAGAAAGTGGAGAGAGACATGCAAAACTGACACAAGGGCAATTTTACACTTTTCTCCCGGGTGTGTGTGTGTGTGTGTGTGTGTGTGTGTGTGTGTGTGGCATTGGGATGGAACCCAGGGACGTTCTATTTTTATTTTGAAACAGTGTCTGAGTTGCAAAGGGCCTCACTAAGTAGCTGAGGCTGTCTGAGAGCCATGATTCTCAGGCCAGTTAATCCACCCTCCAACTCCTTCCTCTGCTCCTGTTCTCATCTCAAAGCTGATGTCTTCTTCCATTCCTGGCTCTTTAATAGCCAGACATTTCAGCTTGGTTGTTCTTTGTTCTTCAATTCATCTCTGGCCCATCTTCTTTTCTGCATTTCCATTGCAACAGCTAGTTGCCTTTTTCTTGTTTAAGTCATGTATAAATTCCAAATCCTCTTAGGATGGTGGTGCTGTCCAATAGAAATATGTCATTTTAAACTTGATAATAGCCACATTTTTAAAAGATAAATGAAATTAATTTCAACAATGCATTTGAGTTAGACCAGTATACTCAAAATATAATCAGTTCAACATATGATCAATATAAAATAATGAGTTATTATAAATTCTGTCTTCAAAATGCAGTGTGTATCTGATACTTATAAGCACATCTAATTTGGATTAGTCACATTTCTACCTCTAAATAGATAACTATGATTGCCAGCAATGGTGGTGCATGCCTGTAATCCCAGTATTTGGGAGGCTAAAATAGGAGGCTTTCAGGTTTGAAAACAGCCTCAGCAACTTAGTAAAGCCCTCTGCAACTTAGACCCTATTTCAAAAATTTAAAAATAATTTTAAAAAAGGCTGAGGGTATTGATCAGAGGTGAGACTCTTCAACAGTGTTGTCCCTGCTTCCTCCCCTCAGAATGTGCAGAACTGGGACTCAGTTGCCAAGAAACCCATGGCATGAAGCCAGTGACCTTTAAGTCTGCCATATGTTCCTCCCATTATTCTCATTTTTATTAAATATTATTGTATTATTTTATATTTCTATTATTCTTATACTTTACATGTAATTCGTGTGTGTGTGTGTGTGTGTGTGTGTGTGTGTGTGTGTGTGTGTGTGTGTTGCTGGGGATTGAACCCAGAGGCATTCTACCTTTGAACTATACCACCTATTTATATTTCATTTATTTTACTTTATTTATTTTATGGTACTTAGGATTGAACCCAGGACATTCTACCTCTGAAATATACCCTTAGCCCTATTTTTTTTTTTTTTTAAGACTGAGTAATGCCTCCTTCACTAGGCAGTTTTGATTGGCTTGAAAAGGAATTTGCTGTATCTCTGGTGGAGTTCTGTTTCCCCAGGATTGAGTGACCCATCCAGTTCTGGCAGGAAGGTGTTTCACTAGAGCATCTAACAAAATTCCTAGTTTGCTCTCTTCCTTAATTCCCTTCCCAACCAACCAAGCAGTACGGTGTGAATGTATTGTGATTTTCCTGTGTGCATGTATGCGTGTGTGTGCACGTGTGTCTCTCTTCACAGGCATGTCCGTGTGGGTCCCCCCTTCTTATGTTCACTTTTCCTTTGATGGTTGATATTTTTAGATCCCTCTTACTTCTTCATGTCCTTACCAGCAAGACTAGCTCCTCATCCTATTTCCCCTTTCCAGGTCGTGTCATAGGATCTAGATCCTGGGAGAAGGACCATATTCCTAGAAAGCTTTTGCTCAAAACAGTTACCCTGGTTAGCCACTGTGGGCTTTACTTGGTGCCTTGCCAAGTGTTTGTTTGGACAATATGGTCTCATTTATCTCCATATGATATTTGGAGTGATCTGTCTGGGAAGAATGTGATGGAGCCCACAAATAGACTGTCTGGGATATCCAAATCTTGAATTGAGTGGCCTGTTAAAACAGGTCTGTGTCAAAAGTGATGAATAGTTTTTGTGGATTTTTGAGCAGGTTGCCAATCGATCAGCTCTTGTGTAATGAGAGAGGCACTGTAAGAGGAGCAAGAGCCCAGCTGCCTGTTAGGAGCCACCTGCCTTTTCTCTTTACTTCATTTTCTTGCTAATGAAGGAACCAATTGGTTTAGAGCG
This sequence comes from Muscardinus avellanarius, assembly GCF_963383645.1. Taxonomy (NCBI): domain Eukaryota; kingdom Metazoa; phylum Chordata; class Mammalia; order Rodentia; family Gliridae; genus Muscardinus; species Muscardinus avellanarius. Next base: position 92,776,100 of record NC_137800.1, on the reverse strand, counting down.
ATCAATGCTGACCTATTAGGATCAGACATTGTTTTGGCTTTGCCAAGGCAATTAAATGCAGCGGGGTGAGGATTAGAGAGAAAGGCTGTGAAAAAAGAGAAACAAGGGACTTTTATTCAGAAACAACCTTTCTAATGTTAGAGGTATAAAAACGATTAGTTAAAAAGAATTAATCATTAGAGCATTTTCTTTCTTGGTAAGATGATCAAAAGACTTTTTGACATTAGTTCTTAAACTTACAGTGCTGGGAAGCTCCAGTTCAAGTATCTGACTTAAGGTATATACTTTTATTGTTGCCCTCTTTTCTATTTAAAGCCCTGACTCATCCAGAAATCCCCTCTGAGAGATTGGGTATCCTGTAATAGGTTCTGTGACCTGTATTGCCAGATTTTCCAAAGCAGGTCTGATTTAAAATAGTCTAGTCTCTCATCATTCCATTAACAAGATGATGTGATCCAGAAATTGTTAATCTACCACTAAAGAATTAATAAAGAATTGATCAATTGACCATGAACCAACCCTGTTGGCACATACTCCTCTCTCTAAACTCTTGGGCCCCAGTGTGCTGCCTTCCACCTAGATGCTCTGTAAATATTTGAGTAGTCTGATAATCACTGACTGACTAAGTAAGAGGTTGGGTGTTTACAGATGGTTAGGATTTGAAGACTTAGTGTTCTAGGGTTAGGGAAACAACAGGAACGAGTATACAGAAGCAAGAGTGATTAAGGAGACCTTTCCTGGATGGAAGATATGTGTACTGAAGCAGGACTTCTCAGACTCCTGGAGTTCACAGAACAACACAAGTCCCCAAAGTAATTTTTCTAAGTAAAAATATTGCCTGTAACTGTTATTCCACAATACCAAAATGTAGAAAGGATAAAAGTTTGGGAAAAGGGGAGCAATTCTTTAAATTGCTTATATTCTGTTATATTAAATTCTATGCAGTTCTTTTTGTTTGTACTAAGGAGAGCTGTTTACACAGACACAAGTATTGAACTCCATTGGCTTGGTCTTATAAGGTGCCTCCTTTAGAGTTGTCACTAAGGTGGCCTTTCATGGGCTGCTTATGGTTTACCAAAGAAGTGGTGGAGGCATTACTGTCACTCCCTGTTTGTAACAAGCGTAGAGCCATGCATATGTTTAAACAGTGGTGACGGTCTACTTGAGGTGCATGTGTCTCAGAGTTGCTTGGCATCCTTGACTTGGAAGTGAGGTCAAGACATCTATGTTTGGTTACTTTGACCCTTCACTGGTTTTCCATGCTTTTTGTCTAGGATTATGTCACCTATGAGTGTTTCTTCTTTCTTGTCCATGAAGTTTTAAATATCTTGAACAGGAACTAGTGTTTCTTCAGAATACTCTGGGTTTTTCACTGGGTATCTGTCTACCAAATTGCCAGAGAACTTTACACCCAGGGGCCTTACAACTATTTGATTGTGTATTTATTAGTAAAAAGGAAAAAAACTTTGCACATAGAAAGATGATCGGTCTCATCATTCATCAGGGAAGTGCAAATCGAAACTCCAATGAGATAACACTTTACACTTATTAGAGTGGCTAAAATCTAAAAGTGTGATAAAACTTGGTTTTGGGTTTTCCCCCTACTTTGGACAATGCATGTACATTTATGTTGCCGGTGCTTTCCTTTTATGTAGGAATGCTATCTTTTCATAAGTCACATGTAATTCAAAATTTTCTAGTAGCCATATTAAAAAAGTACTAAACAAGTAAAATTAATTTAATAATACATTTAACCAAGTGTATTGAAGAATACTATTTCAATGAACTGCTTTCCACTCTTCTTTTCAAACCAAGTGGATTAGTGGTAACTTAAGACTGGGAAAGTAGGAGGTGATAGCTGAAGAATACAGGTCACTTTCTCAAGTGATGAAGATGTTCTGAAATTTTGATGATGGCTTTATAACTGTGAATATACTATCAGTCATTGCGTGGCACACGTTAGCTGTATATATTGTGTGGTATATAATTTATGACTTATCAGAGGTGTGTGTATACAAAAGATCTCCAAGATGGGTTCCTGATACAAATTATTTATTCATATATAAATTATATACATATATTCCTGTGAAGTTTTGTCTATTATAGAACATAAAAAACCTAGATATTTTACAAGTATACAATTAAAATAATAATAATAAAAATTCTAGTATTTTTTGTAACCACTGAACCAGAATCTTAAGAGATCCCTGGGGTGTATGCTCCCCACTTTGGAAATCATCTTCCTGACCACATGGTAGGGAAGATCATGTGTGAGGCCAGTTTGTATGGAAAGCCTCGTGTACTGCACTGTGAAGAACTCTGGAGTTGTCTCTACATCTCAAAGAGAGTGTAAACCTCTGTGTTCTTTGTAGCCCAGCACACCTAAGACCGGTGAGGGTGCTGACAGAAGGGTATCCCCATCACTTCATGGTTCCATCAGAGAGAGGTTCCAGTGGCATATGATTATAATCAACTATGGCCCTTTAACCTCATATGTCATAATTACTGATAGAACCTATTCAATATTTATGTGGGACTGAACAGAGAGAGAAAGGAAAAAATCCTATTCCCAGCTGCATGGCATAAAGCTATATTTTTATTAAGAGTTTTGACTGACAGTATAAATCATAAATCATCAACATTGAAGCCAGAGAGAAAAATATAACCTACAAAATGTACCATTCTGGAATAGTTTAATATTCGTAGTTGCCAGGATTTTAAAGCAGTTGTATACCAAATAAGGTAACTAATTTTTCTATTCAATAATTTTGTTTTTCTGGTGAGTCTTCTTGTTCCTTTTGCCATTTTTTTCTCATATCAGCTGGCAAATATCAGTTTGGATATTTGCTTATTTGAGTGATAGGCTCTTGGAAGAGGTGGTGGATAATTGTAGCACATTTCTTGTAAAAATCTTTGCATCCTATACAGTCACTCTAAAGCACAGTTGTGAGCAAGCATGTGCCTCCAGTAAGGTCCAGAGTGGTATCTTGTGCAGTTGTTTCATGTGTTTAATGGAGGTGATACTGATTTTGAAGGGTTAAAGGGAGAGAGTATTTTGAAATTTCCTGGCTCAATTTGAAATGTTCAAAGAATATGGTATTGCATTTGCTTGTTTTTTCTGGTGCAGTGATGTATTATTAACAATGTATTATGGTCTATCAAGCCTTGAAACAGATCACCTCTTGAGCATATTTCTCCAGTAGACAAAAGTGCAGATTTTATGTATTGACAAAAGGGAAATGAAACTTTCCTGGCAAGGATGAGTTGGAGAGAAATTTGGCTGTGGATATAATTTATGTTTTTAAAATGTGGTGAAAAAGTTTAAAAGATTCTTTATTAAATCTTTACTTTTAATCCATTAATTTCTATGCTATAAATTATCACAGATTTCCTGCCAGTTAAAGACAGTTAAAAGATCAAGTAGAGAGTTTGGTACATTACATATTCCTAAAAATAAATTATTATACCATTGTCATTTTCACCTTTATTTAAAGAGCTCTTTTGCTAGTATAAAGCCTGTGGTCTATAACAACCCAGATTTCTTTCTTGAAAATGGATGAGAGTATATCATAAGACACAACTTATTAACCCCTTCAAAAATACTGCTGTATAATGACATTTTAATATTTCAAAAGTCATGAAATTCTAACTTTAAGTTCCAATTTGAATGTTCCCCAGGTTTTTAGTATTTATTAGAAGCAGAGGCATTTCAAGGTTAAAGTTTAGAAACAGAATGGGTATTTTTATACATACACAGAAAATGACTGACCACGAGAGTGATGGACATTGCTGCTTTTAACCCCTGTCATTTGAAAAGGACCAAATCAAATCTATGAACACACTAAATCCAGTTGATAAGAACTCTGGTATTACAGTGGAAAGACAGGGAAAGCTATTACACATGTGCTGAAAATACATACATCCTATTCTGGAACACCTTTGTTCTCTTCTCAGTGAGAAACATAAAGTTGTAAAACCAGTCATTATACAGTCTGAGTAGACAGTAATTCTAACAGTTAACCAGGTACTGAGCTGTATTGTTTTCCTTTAAAAGAAGAAGAAGAAGAACCCCTAATGTTTGAGAGATGCTACTTTCACTGTACAAGTCAAATAGAGCAGAGGTCCTAGTCACTGACAACATGGTAAGGCTCTAGCCAATTAAATTGTGAATCTCAAAGCAGTTTTACTAAAACAAATTTTTCATCAGGGACAGTTATACTAGAAGCATTTTCTTGTAATAAAGTGCACATCTGAGCATTTAAATCCTGATATGCTAACAGATGACTCTTGAGCATCATGAAACCAGATTTCACTTGAGTGAGAAAAATACTTTTTCCATCATTTTTTATTTTTCACTTGGAGATTACATTTCACCTTAGATGACAGCTCCATGGACTGCGATTAGAAAAGGTATCTGAGAAAGCAGAATTGGTACATCCTATCAGTGTGAGGTGAGCACATGCATTGCAAATGAAAGCGATGCTACCTACTCTGTGAACACGAAATGCTAATGAAGTGGGCTGTTATTTTTCTCTCTTGGTTTTCAAGCCTGTTTCCCACAAAGGTCTGGCACACTGCGAATTCACTGTTTTCCTTTATGATTCTGCATGAATGTACTGGCACTGGGGCAAGAATTTAGTGGACAGCTTATTTGTTGGCTGATTTCTCCTTTGGGCACAGATGGAACAAAGCAAATGTGCACGTGTAGAAGATTTCTCTCAATCCTACGTCTTCATCCTTAATGACTCATAATCTCCTCACTCTGACCAGATGCCAGAATTATATTGTCTGTTCTTTAATAATCTGCTTGTTTTAAATATTTTGTAGACATATTGTTGTTCTCCATTTAGCCACTCCAGATTTTAATAATTCATTTTATATACAAAATTAATAATTCTCTGCAGTTATAATTATTACCACAGTATTTTACTCTTGAAATAATAAGTATTCACCCAAACTTCTATTTCCTGTTAAGATTTCAGTGTCAAAAATATGTAAGGAGATTTTAGCCGGGTGTGGTGGCCCACACTTGTAATCCCAGTACTTGTACTGGGACAGGAGGATTACTGGTTCGCGGCCAGGGGCTGAGTAACTTAGAAGTAATACAAATTTATTTCTCATCATTCTGATAATTTCTCATCATTCAGGATAAGCGTGCTGATGACAAGTTTATTTATTTATTTTTATTTATTTTTATTTTTTGCAGGTCTGGGGATGGAACCCAGGGGCATTCAGCTTCTGAGCTACAACCCCTCCCCTATTTTGTATTCTTTATTTTGAAACAGGGTCTTAACTGATTTGCAAAGGCCCTCATTAAGTAGCTGAGGCTGTCCATTAACCCAGATCCTCTTGAAGGGTACATATTTAAACTATAACATATCAAATCAGTTTTTACTGTTTTTCAATACTACGGATTGAACCCAGGGACATTCTACCCCCCAAGTTATACCTCCAGCCCCAGTTTTTTATTCTTTTATTTGAAATAAGTTCTCACTAAGTTGCAAAGGGCCTCACAAGTAGCTGAGCTGGTCACGAACTCAGATCTTCTTGTCTTAGTCTCCCAAGTACTAGGATTACAAGGGTACACTACCACACCTGGCTAGTTTTTATTTTTTACAAAAAATTCTTTAAAATGAGAGTGCTCCTTCAAACTTTTTAAAGAACCATTTTAGTAATGGTTTTTAAAACAATTACTAAAGGCTGGGTGTGGTGACACATGCTTGTAATCCCAGTACTTGGGAGGCTGAGACAGGAGGATTGCACAGGTTCAAAGCCAGCCTCATCTACTTAGTGAGGCTCTCAGCAATTTAGTGAGACCCTGTTAACAAATAAAATGTAAAATAGGTCTGGGAGTATAGCCCGGAGGTAAAAAGCCCCTGGGTTCCACCCCCAGTACCAAAAAATAAATTAATTAATTAAATTAAAGTAAATAATATCCTTTGTGTTAGCTTGGTGTTGGTGTCGCATGTTTGTAATCCCACCATTTGGCAGGCTGAGACAGGAGGATGGAGGTTCGCAGACAGCCTCAGCTACTCAGAGAAGACCTTTGCAACTCAGTGAGACCCTGTTTCAGAATAAGGAATAAAAAAATAGGGCTAGGGGTGTAGTTTGGGGGTAGAATTCCCTGGGTTCCATCCCCAGAAGCACTAAAATACATACATATATATGTATGTATTTGCGTGTGTGTACTTGAAAAGAATGTATATTTTCACTTATTGGGAACATTATTCTTCTTATGTCCATGTTATTTTAATTGTGTTGCTTAAGTAGTCTGTATTTTTTTCTGACCATTTGTCTGGTAGGTGTATCGATTGCTTTGAGACAAAGCAGCAAGAATCTCCGAGACAGTGGATTTTTCAGAATATCATAGTTTGTCACCTTTTGCTTGATATAATTTGTAACTATGCTATTAGATGCATTTGTATGTAGAATTGTTAAGTTTCTGATAAAATGAACCGTTTTCAATATATAGCTATCCTCATTCCTTAGGAATATTTAATGGCTATTTTTTTCTGCTACTGTTTTAACTTTGGTATGTACCTGATGTATCTTTTTCCATATCTTTAGTTTCATGTTTTCTTTGTCCTAATGTCTTAATTCTCTTTCGTTGGATTTCAAATTTTAAACATATTATTCGATTTTAATTTTTTTCTATTTCTCTTTCAAACTATACAACTTAGTTGATATATAGTCTGATTCCTAACATGTTTATTTCTGCTATATCATGTTTTGCTTTCTATTTGTTGCATTTTCCCCTTGATTTCTTTTTTTTTGGGGGGGGGGAGGAGTTAAAAGGGATTGAACCTAAGGACATTCTACCTCTGAGCTACACTTTCCAGTCCTATTTTATTTTCCATTTTGAGACAGAATCTCCCTCCATTCCGAAGAGCCTCACTAATTTGCTAAGACTGTCCTGGAACCTGCAATCCTCCTATCTCAGCCTCCGAAGTACTGGGATTATAGGTATATGTCAGCATACAGGCTCTTGCCTTCTTTTGTGTGGATTTTGTATTAGTTTTCTTTATTCTGCTCTTCTACCACCACTGCCCTCTAATATTTTAATGTAAGTTTTATATTATGTCCCTATTTTGGTGGTTACACCAGATTTTGAAAAATTTTAACATACATACTTAATAAAGTTAATCCATGTCTTACTCTCTTCTTAGACTCTAAAAGGACCTTACAATATTATGTAACATTATCTGCCATCACCCCTGGTGTGATCCCTGTGCTGTTCTTTTCCAGAATTTTATGTATATCTTTTATTATTTATTTATTTATTTATTATTTATTTTGTGTGTGTGTGTGTGTGTGTGTGTGTGTGTGTGTGTGTGTGTGTGTGTGTGTGTGTTGCTGGCTATTGAACCAAGGAGCATTCACCTCTGAGCTACACCCCCAGCCCTTTTTTATTTTTTATTTTGAAACAGGGTTTCACCAAGTTGCTAAGGCTGACCTCGAGCTTGTGGATCTTCCTGTCCCAGCCTCCCAAACACTGGATTTACAGGTGTGCACCACCACAACTGGCTATATCTTGATTTTTGACACCACAGTCGTGATAATGTTGTTGTTTTACTTAGTTAATGTATGTTTAGTGTTCTCCATAAACACTTCCTACCTTTGGCTCCCATTCCTTCTCAGATCTTCCTTATGTGATCATTTTCCTCCTTCCCAAAGTGTATCTTTCAGAATTTCCTTTAGTAAGACCCTGCTGGGTGCTGGGCACAGCGGCACACATCTGTAATCCCAGAAGTTAGGAGTCTGAGACAGGAGGATTGAGACCCTCATGGGCATCCTTCCGGGAGTCCCTCATTTTGCTGCTGCTCCCTTGCTCTTGTGCATAGCTTCCCTCTGTCACTCTTTGTTGCTATGCTTGGTTTCCCTGTGCTTTACTCCTGAATTGGATTTCTTGTTTCTTTCATCTCCCCTCTCCTATTTTCTTGTTTACTCAGCATATCCTCCAGGAGCCCTGTGAGATCCTGAAGGTCGTGTCATGATGATGGCCTTGGCTGTTCCTTTCTTTTGAGTCACACTGTCCCCACTTGGGCTGGTGGCCCTCTGCTTGGGACACAGTGGTCATCTCTCTCCATCATCCTGCCCCTTCTATGTCAAATCTTCTATTTGTTAAATCCTATTACTTGGAATGTCTACTCACTTTTGTGTAAGTTATCCTTTCTTCAAGTTTTTTTTTAGATTCATGTAAACTTTGATATCTTGCATGTTTGGCTATATAGAGAATTGTAGGTTGCTTATTATTTGGCTTCAGAAATTTCAAGGTAATTCTCCATTGCTTTCTGGCTTCAGTGTTCTTTAGAAATCTAAAGTTGTTCTCATACCTGATCCTTCATGTGTGATCTCTCTCTGCCCTCCAATTTTCTTCTCTTGACTTTACCATCCTTTTGTCTTTAGCATCCCAAGATATTTTCTCTTTTTATTTATTTATTTGGTAGTACTAAAGATTGAACTCAAGGCCTCATACCTGCTAGGTAAACACTCTTACCACTTAGCCACATCCCCAAACCGTATTTCTTCTTAGTCAGCTGACCTTTATTTTCTTTGATTTAAATTTTTGCTTTCCTATTTTTAATTTTCAAGAGCTTTTGAGTTTGTTTTCTCCAATTTTTGTTCTCGCCTCTATTTTACTTATTTTTTGTGGTTTTGAGGATTGAGCCATATGATGGCCACAAATCTACAATTCTCCTAAGCCTCCCAAGTACAGAGATTATAGTGTGCACTACCATGTAGTGCTTGGCTTTAATGGTTCTTAACTATGGCTGAACATTAGAATTCACATAGAGAGCTTTGGAAATTTTTAACACCTGGAGCTAGACATGGTGTACAAACCTATAATCCCAATACTCACAAAGCTAAGATCGGAGATTCACAGGTTTGAGCCAAATCTTAGCAATTTAGCAAGACCCTGTTTAAAAAAAAAAAAAAAATACAACCCCTGGGCCACAACACCAAAATCCAGTCAGATTCTCTTAGGAGTGAAGTCCAGGTATCACTTTAATCTTTATAGTTTTACAGATGATACCAATCCCCAATTGAGTATAAGTGCCATGAATTCCAGATGTTAGTAATTTAGGATTTCCCTACTTCAAATGCTAGAAGAGTCCTCAGAGAAGCAGCATCTACCTGCAGGGTGAAGGTCTAGCTGCCAGTGTTGTAGGAGCTGAGTAGAGAAAAGATACCTTGGCATTCCCTAGTCAGTATCTTCACTTTATCCCCTCACTGCAATAAGATACTCCTGTGTTCAGCTGCCAGGTTAACTTCCAATTCAAATATTTCTCTCTTTTGTTTTCTGCTTTTCCTGCTGGGATGAAAGATGGGCTTACCTTGGTGAGGGTTATAGATATTTAACCTCTTTAGAGTTACTAGCTTCCACCGCATACACCCTATCTTTGCCCCAAGCACCAGCAGCATCAGTGGCTGCTGGTTTCTAAGACTTTTCCAGATTTTGTGGTTTAACATAAGTTGCTTCTCATCTTCTGACTAAGAATTAGATTTCTTAAGTCTATTATGTCAGTTCCCAGCCTTTGTAATGCTACTTTCTTTTCTACTTTTCTTCTGTCCTTTTGGGTTTAGCTTTTTGGAAAAGGCTTCTTATTGGCGCTTAGGGACTTCAGTGGGGTTGACTTCTGGTCAGTGCTATTTTCTTTCCATCTCTGGGGTATTCTGCTGTCTTCCTTTGCTGCTCTCACTTTCAGTCTCCTGGACTAATATACCCTCTGTAATTTCTCCCCCGGCCCTGCCACCTGGCTCCTTTCTAGGTCTGCATTTTAGCTTTAATGTTCTACAGCTTTACTTTTGTTATGTGTAAGTGTGGATATCTTTTTATTCATCATGCCTGGGGGGCTTTTTAATTGTTTTATTTCAGATTAGTGTCTCTCAGAAGTTCTGAAAAGTGCTAATTTATTACTTCATTAAATATTGCTTCTCATTCTTTATATTTGCTCTTTCTAGATCTTGGTTAGATTAGATGCCATTCCTATGTCTCAATTTTTTTCTATTTTTATTTCTTTTGTTCACATACCATTCTGAATAATTTCTTTCGCTTCATCTTCTAGTTTATTAATTCTCTCCAACTGTCTTTGGTATTCTAGACAAGCTCATCTATTAGAATTTCATTAATTGATTTAGTACTGGGGATCCAGTCCAAGAGCATTCCACCTCAGAACTACACCCACAGCCCTTTTCTTTTTCTTTATTTTCTTTGAAACAGGGCTGGCCTCAAACCTGTAGTTTTCTTGTCTCAGCCTCTCAAGTACTGGGATTACAGGCATATTCTACCACACCCAGCTCTTGCCTATGCCTTTTAAATGGTCTTCTCAGAAAAAGCACTTAAAGACTTCTTTTTTAGGAAGAACTTACTATATTCCTTCCTTATACTAACCTCTTGATTATACTAATCACTTTGTAGATCAGGAAAATTAGTAATTCTATTAAAGTAGAAATCTATCAAGTGGATAATTAATGTTTTGGTTAAATATTATTACAAAAACAGAATAACATCTTGATTGAAAATTAGCCTTCTTAAATATTATAACTGGAAATTACAAAGAGAATCTAGAATTATTCAAACAAGTGAGAGTTCTGGATAAATCTAATAAAAAGTATGTGTGGTGTCAATTTGTACATGTACACATGTATAGTCTTTTAATTTTATGAACCCAAGAATGAAATGCACAGAAAATTGACAAATATAAAAGTTAAGGTTGAGGGTGTTTTTTTGTGTGTGTGTGTTGGTACTGGGTATTGAGCCCAGGGACATTCTACCTTGGAGCTAAACCCCCAGCCCTGTTTTTTTTTATTCTTTTTTCTTTTTTTTTTTTTTAAACAGGGTCTAACTAAGTTTCAGGGTACCTCACTAAGTAGCTAAGGCTGGCTGTGAACCTGCTATTCTTCTGTCTCAGCCTCCCAAGTACTGGGATTACAAGCATGTGCCACCATGTCCAGTGAGGTTAAATCTCATTACAAATGTTTGAATGATAGATTACTACTGCAATGGGTGCATACTCTCATTGATTTTTTTCTTTCTTTTCTTTTCTTTTCTTTTTTTTTTCTTTTTTTCTTTCTTCTGTGGTACTTGGGGTTGAACCCAGGGGCTTTTCTACCTCTGGGCTATACTCCCAGACCTATTTTATGTTTTATTTGGAGACAGGGTCTCACTAAGTTGCTGAGAGCCTTACTAAGTAGCTGAGGCTGGCTTCAAATCTATGTGATCCTTGTGTCTCAGCCTCCCAAGTACTGGAATTACAAGTGTGGGCCACCACGCCTGACTACTCTCATTGATTTCTGATACCTGTAAAAAGTACTGTATCTGTTGCTTCATTACTAAATAGTATAATTTCATTTTGTTGTAATTATTTAAAATGGGAACCCAAGTCCTAGCACCAGAGTAGCTTCCTTGATTTGCCTAACACTGTTTCTTCTGAGAAGAATGAATTAGGCCGCAGTATATTAAAATGTGACTTCTTCAAAGCAGAAAGAAAGCATTATGTAAAGTATATTTATTTATCCACACATCAGAATGGATGGGTAACAAGTTCAGTCAAAATTGTATTATTTTCTGTGCAGAACAGAATGGTTACAAAAAGAACTACAGTGAGTTTGGGCAACTGAACCTCATGGTCACCTATAGAAACAGGTTGAGATGAGCCTAACTTTGCCCAGCTTATCTCTGTTGAGGAGCCTCTGCAGCATCAGGCCTGAAGGAGGAGTGTGTCAACAACTAGGGTAATGCACTTAAAGGGAATTATGACACACAGGCCATTCAGATGGCAGTCATTGTAATTCTAATTATCCAGTCCATTCAAGGTTCTGGGTAGCTTTTTATCATTATAACCACTTCAAGAAGGACAAGTATAAGGTAATAAACCTACAGAGCTATTGAGTGCCCAGAGCACAGACACTAGGTAAAACGAATGATATTAGAATACATCAGCTTGTCTTCAATTTTCTTTGTACACAATTGCAATAAAACTTAATGTGCATTGCAGGGTGTTAGGAGGTTTCTTAGTGGTTAATGATTTATGTATGTTAATACAGCTCTTGTTTCTGGATTTAAAATAATTTTGTTTAAGCTTTCATCCTATTTAACTTAAATGTCTTCAAATCTTCATCATTTGACATGCAAGTGAGTCTCTTCTATATTACCCTTTTTATATGGTGTTGGTATTACATATATTATGAGAAAGTTCTGGCATTTAGGATAGAATTTCTTCCCTTAATTTGTCTATTTTATTTTAATTTCTTATTTTCTACCTAATAAATATTACCAAAATTTTTCTTCTTCATCCTTGGTGTACCCTTTATTATTTTTAGAAATCAAGTCTTTCTTCTTTAGTCAGCCCTTAGCCAGATTGCATGTGCTTAACTCTTGCAGTCTTTTTGCTTGGATCACTTTTTTTTTGGTAGTACTGGAGGTGGAACCCAGGGGCTTTTCTACCTCTGGGCTATACTCCTGCTATACTCCAAGACCTTTTTTTTTTTTCCCCCCATGTCTGGGGATGGAACCCAGGGGCATTCTACTTCCAAGCTTCACCCTCTGCCCTATTTTTAATTCTTTATTTTGAAACAGGGTCTCACTAAGTTGCAGAGGGCCTCACTAAGTAGGCTGAGGCTATCCGCAAAATGCAATCCTCAGGCCTCAGCCTCCTGAATGCTGGGATTACAAGTGTGCGCCACCATGCCCAGCTTCTCCGAGACCTATTTTATACTTTATTTGGAAACAGGGTCTCATTAAGTTTCGGAGAGCCTCACTCAGTAGCTGAGGCTGGCTTTGAACCTGTGTGATCCTCTTGTCTCAGTCTCCCAAGGGCTGGGATAACAAGAGTGCACCACCATGCTCGGCTTGAATCACCTTTTCACATTGCCTTACTTTCCCTAAATTTTACTTATTTAGTATAACATCTTAATTTTATGAGGACAAAAAGCTTTCCCTTTGTGGCTTCCCATGCGCATGTAGCAGCAAAGGGCAATTTGGGAGTTTGCTTTTTGCTCCCAGATTTTGGGTGTGCTTTTTTTTTTTGGTCTGGAGCAAGATGTGAAAGACTGCAGACACTGCTTTTTTTCCTGTCATAGTTACCTCAACAGTTTTTTGGGGGAGTGGCTCAAGATTATTTGCTTTGTGAAAGGTTGTTTTTTTTTTTTTTTTCCGGGTCTGGAGATGGAACCCAGGGGCATTCGACCTCCGAGCTGCACCCCCTGCCCTATTTTTTTTTTTTTTTTTATTTATTTTGAAACCGGGTCTCACTGAGTTGCAAAGGGCCTCACTAAGTAGCTGAGGCTGTCTGCGAACTGCGGGATTACAAGCATGCGCCACCACGCCCGGCTTGTGAAAGTTTTAGTTAAGTCCAAATTGACATTTTTAGTTTAGTAACAAACTGATACTCATTTTTAAAGAACTAGAGTTGGACAATCTGCAGTGTACTTTGTCCATTCCAGCAACCTAACCATGCGTACTTATTTTCTACTTTACCCTTTCCCATAGACCTTTTCTTCCTTGAAGAGGTCTGTTCAATAATTCAGATAAAGTCCTCTGAGAAAGAAAAGGTCTGACATTTTGGCCAGAGTTCAAATATCTGGTAACCTTCTGTACTGTGGTCAGCAGTGATGGACAGCAATCCAGAAGACCCTCTCAGCCACAGCTCTAACCGTAGATGCTTGCTGACCTCCATCCCCTCGATACTGGATGCTATGACTGGTGTTTGGTTCTGCTTGAACTCTCCCAGAAGATTCTAAGCACTTTGAGGCACAGGCTTTCTCATTTTAAACCTTCTTAATGCCAAGCCTCTAGCACAATAGTATGTATCTTATGTGTTCTGTAAATATTTGATGCTCATAAAAAGCAGACACACATTTTTAGTTGTGTAAATAAACCATTCTGCAGTTTCCACTGAACATAATTTGACCAAAGTTAATGTTTCTTCATGGTGAACCCAACATTTCTTCTAGGAACTTCCGTACACTTATCTAGTCTGGCATATCTCTCTCCTGACTTCTCTTTTGATTCTGGTTTTATTAAGGGACTTAGAATTCTATAGATGGAAGGAATATTGAGTGGTTTCATCGGAACCCTTAGAGGTAAGCGCATATGAAAGACAGCTGTAAGCCTCTTCCCCCCTCTAATCCCCAGAGTAACGGCTATCACATCTCAGGTGCTCCAAGAGACTGCCTTGTGGTTTTCAGACATTGTGTTCCAAAGATCACTAAAATGTCGCTGCTAACTCTGAATTCCTTTCCTTGTCACTCTAGTCAGGAGAAAAAAAGCCAATGACACTTTCTGAAGACACTGTAGGAACACCCATAGGTCTCTCAGTGCTATATAAAAGGTTTTGATTTCATGTTGAATTCTATGCTGGGCAGTTCTCTGTAGGTCCCTGTTGTGTGTCTGAGGGGGAGGAAGAGCTGTCTGAATGCATACAGAATTAAAAAAAAATTGTTTTACATTAAATGTTTTTTTATTAATCAGTTTATTCTGGTTATGCTGAAAGTTTCAGGGGGATTTTTATTAGTATGCTCTAAGTGAAGATGATATATTCAATATTTATTAATTTATTTATGGCATTTGGGATTGAACCCAGGCATTGTACCTCCAATCTATAACCTGGGCTTCTTTTAAATTTTATTATGAAACAAGGTCTCACTAGGCTGATCAGTCCCACTACTTAACTGCGGCTGTCCTTGAACCTGTGATCCTCCTTTCTTAGCCTCCCAAGTACTAGGATTACAGCCTTTGTTTTTGTTTTTGGTTTTTTTTTTTTTTTTTTTTTTTTTTTTTTGTGTGTGTGTGTGTGTGTGTGTGTGTGTGATTATGGGGTTCCTGGAAACCCTTCTACCTCTGGGCTACACTCCCAGACCTATTTCTTATATTTGTTAATTTGGAAACAGGGTCTCCTAAGCCAGCACAGCTGGCTTCTATCCTGCGTGATCCTCCTGTCTCTGCCTCCCAAGCACGGGGATTACAAGCATGCACCACCATGCCCGGCTACGGTCTAAATTTTTAAATAATGTTTATGATTAGCCAGAAATTTTTGAGTATTAATAAATCTAGCCCTGAAGTTTACAGAATGTAACAACCTGAATTTTAAGCTAATATTAACAAGTTTTGTGTAGCTTGTAGCACTAAGCGTAGCAGAACTATTCCCTTAAGTGCATGTCTGAGGGCTTATTTGAAAAGAAAACTGTCAAAATAAATTTCCTTTAACACATATTAGGTATTTAAGTAATGTACTAATAATGTTGAAAATACAGAGATGACTTAACTATAATTTCTGTAGTCAGTGAACTTAGGATCGTATTAATTGTTGTCCAAGTATTTCGGAGGCTGAGACAGAAGGATTGTGGGTTCAAGGACAGCCTCAGCAGTGCTTTGAGACTCTCAGCAACCTAGCAAGACCCTGTTTCAAAAGAAAAACATTAAAAAGGGTGAGGCTATAGGTCAAAAATAGAATGCCCCTGGGTTTAATTCCAGTACCACAAAAGAAAAAAGAAAAAGGGAAAATAAACACAGAAAATGATAAATTTGTTGTTCCTGGAAATATGGATGAAACGGGTTTTATTTTGTTCTGTTTCATACTTTAAAGTGGTATTTTTTTTTTCTTGAAGGATCTGTGGATTGATGGAGCAGAATTTCCTTCTAGCTGCTATAGCAATATGTTTGATTTTTAGAAAATGGTTATGTCAGTCCACACCAAGCCACTAAAATCCCAACTCACAGTTGCAGAAATAGCCTGAGGAAGTGACAAATTAGTGTACCTCATCATACTGTGATTAGGCTTAGTGCCTTTTAATAATGAGTGTGACTCTGAATATCAGAAAATAAACTGACAGTTACTACAAGAATATAATCTCCCAAGGAAATTTGGTGATATTTAAATTTTAATCATTTTAGATTTGGGGTTATGAGTGAGCTAAAAGTATGGCTAGAAATTTTGTCACTCAAGACTCAGGAGACACATTTCATTGTTGACATAGGCAACAGATAACTCAGGAGATAGTGCATGTGTATAGTATCTGATTCTTGTGGGCTCATGGGATATGAGGGCATCTAAATGAACTTTCTTATTTTCCATTGAGATATTGTAATCTGTCCTTGTTAGTCTGTGGATAAAATCATCTTTATTTTTGTTTCGGCTATCTAAAACTTACACAAATCTTCCCTTCATTTTTCTAGAAATTAGAAAACAGACACCAAGGCCATAAAAGGCACAAGAATTTTCAAATTTTATTAGTTTTCCTATTGTAATCATTGGTTAGGAACTGGTGTAAATGTTTTGGAGACATTAAGGAAGAAGGACAGCTGTATCTATTTACTGGATTCACTGTGGATACACGCCTTGTTTTGTGAGCTAACCTTGTTTACATTATTTTCAATGTGCTGGTGTGCAGATTACAGAAAGATTGGGAAGCTGCAAGATTTATTATTTGCAGAAGGTGAACAGTAGAGTCTATTGCTTTAGGAAAACACACACCTCAGAGCAGCAGCCCGTCTGACATTAATGAATCATGGCAATGGCAGTGACCTTGAAAAGTCATCCATCTCACTCCTACCGCCCCACAGCTCACCCCCAGGCTTCTGCTCAGGGCTGCCTCAGAACCAGCCTGTCTGTCATGGGCTGGACAAGATCCTGAAGAGGGCCTATAGTTTCCATCCTCCCAGCCCCTGATCATCTGGTGATCTTAAAGGCTCTTAGCATCTGTCATACTTAGAGCAGGCTGATTTTATTCATTGCTGCCTGATTGTTGGACACTTTGAGAGTTTGCATTTCTCTGTCTTTTGGAGAGCAAGCCAAAGTTAAACTTGCAAAATAAAAAGTCTCATTTGTGCACAATACAGAGAGTGGAAAATTGTCCTAGACAGACCAGATTGTCTTTCAGTAAACTGATACTGCTGATATCCATTAAAGCCATGGGGGACTGCCAAGTGCTCACATCCTGGACTCATCAACTTAGTTTTTTGCTGACCACTCAGTCAGTCGGTAAGAGCAATGTGATAAGTCTTGGATGATAAACATGGTTCTGTTGCAGAGATAAAATGGATCACACTAGAGAAGAAAAAATGTTTCGGATGAGGCAAATAAATTCCAGGAGCAAGGTCCTTTTAGACGAGAGCAAGTCCTTTCAGATCCTGGAGAGCCTTATTCCCATGTGAAACTGGAAGGAAAAAATTCTTTTTAATGTCCTGCACCAGGCCCTTGGACCTAGCCACCTACAAGTTTGCAAATAGCTCCAGGGAAACCCTCGGCTCTGAGGCACATTAAGGGCAAATTTCCAGTACTCACTTGATAGAGTAGAGGCATTTGTTGCAGTGAAATGCAGATCTGCTGTTTGTGTGATTTTATTGTGCTGCTATAGCATCTTTATTATTTCCTATAAAATACAATCTGATTTTAAAATGACTGGTCCTGTGACACAAGGTTGGATCTGATGGGCTGTCCATTGTAGATGAATAGCACTGTAAATAATTTATGTCTTTTGTTACTTGTGTGTGGATTCTCTTAGACGTACAGTAATTAGCAGTAAGTTCTAGGGTAAACTAGAGAGAGAGTACCAGAAAGTCATGTAGGTTAGTGAGTGCTATTGATTCTTTAAAATAATTCTATAGTAATGACCATGGGAAAGAAGCCAGTGTTTTTTCAAGTCTGATTAATAGCTGATTTAATTCATAAGCCTTAAAGCCCAAAGCAAATACTCATTTGTTTTCAATTCTGTTTTATGTTTTTTGGTGCATTGAAACTTGGGTAGTTTATTTAAATGAGGTACGTTTATGACTTTTAATATGATTGCCCTCCCATTTGCTCAGAAAGTAATATATTCTATTCAAAATGGCAGGTTGAGTGAGTAATACTGGTCATGAAACCAAAGAAGGTGAAATGGAGTCCATGCTGGATATCACTTTTCCACTGATGCTGACCTAATCAAGTCTCACCTTGCAAGGAGCAGATGTTTGCTCAGGCCAGCTGAAACAAAAGAGTTCATAATCAGGATACTGGGAGATTTGATGGAAACAAGGAAGGAAAGGTGGTCAAGCCTCAGTAGAGACCTGGCTAGAGCCTGAAATGTAGTCATGGACCTCTGTTATTTTTGTTGTTCTTCCAGGACTGAACCTCCTCTAGTTTCTTACCTCTGCTTTTACCTTCGACTTGGTTGTTCCCATTTCATATGTACATTATTTCCCCATAGAATAAATACCAATGAACTAGAAAGAACCCTGATTCCTAACTTCACATTCCAGGAAATAAAATCCGATTGTCCTCACTTGGTCAGGTACTCAAAGGGCTGTGGCCAGCAGGGTGGTGCCACACCAGGCTCACACCAAGGATAGAGCCCCACCTTGCCTAAGGGATTTCTTATTATTCCTTCTCCCTATTTCTTTTCTTCTATGAGCAGTACAGATACTTCAAAAGGAGCAGAAGGGGAGGTAACATTGTGAAGATTTTTTTGGCAGAGGAAAACGGCAGGAGTGTGAAGCCACGTGGTGTGCGGAGTGAACTGCATTGAGTTTGATGTTAGTAGTGGGGATGGCAGGAAAATGAGATTTGTGGGCAAGTGATTTGGGATTCTGTTAGGAAATCTAGGACTATATATACCCTGAAGGTCATTTTTGTGTTTTTCAGGAGTTCATCAATGAATGACTTTAAGGAGAAGCTGTCAATCAGATTTATAATCTCACAAGTTTATTTGGGCCAAAGCTGGAACAATAGGATGGAGGGAGGAGGACAAGAGTAGAGGCAGATACACTGAATGTCTTGTGTGGGAGGTCAGTCCTTAACTAGAAGATAAAGCAGAATGCTGGCAAGGGGACAGATTTGATGTATTAAGGTTGGTCAGTAGGAAGGAGTTGTTGATTGATTGGCTATAAAGTGAGGAGAGAGGAATTAAATGTAATTTATACAGCAGACTGGGAAGTTATGGTGGCATGAACTAAGTTGGAAGCTAGAAGCGGGTTTGACTAGAAGATGGCAAGTTCAGAATTAGGTAGTTGAGGTGGAAGTGTCCATGGGACACCTGACCAGACTGTCTGTTAGCTGAGGCCGCTGCATCGGAAACAGAGATTGGTGTTCAAGTGCGAATTACAATTCAGGAATATTCAGGTGGTAGCAAGAGGGGTGAGAATGTATGTATCAAAAAAAAAAAAAAAGTATGTAGTCATTTCTTTTCTTTCTGGAGATAGAAGCCAGGGGCATTCTACCTCCAAGCTACACCCCCCTGCCCTATTTTTAAATTTTTTTATTTGAAACAGGGTCTCACTAAGTTGTGGAGGGCATCACTAAATAGCTGAGACTGTCTGTGAACTGCGATCCTCCAGTCTCAGCCTCCCGAATGCTGGGATTACAAGCGTGCACTGTCACACTCATCGTGTAGTCATTTCTGGAGAGCATGCAGAGCAGAGACATTTAGCCCAGAGTCCAAAGACAGTCCAGAGGAGTCTTTATACAAGACTCCAATCTTGTATAAAGATTTTACAGAATCTTTACAATCGTTTCTGGGGGGATGAGGGGAAGAGTCTGAAACTGTCATCAGACTCTCAAAGGGGTCCATAAAAGAAAAGAAAGAGCTCTGGAGTCAAGTGTGAATTGTTAAAGGGGAAGAACATTTTCTCCCAAAGAGATGAAAATTAATTCTTGGGGGGCAAAATATACCCCCAAAAGTTTGGTCTTTTTCATAATATAACGTGCATATATACATATGGTATACAAACAGATATATAGTATGTCTGTATTATTAAAATTTCAGGATGGCTGGGCATGGTGGTACACACCTGTAATCCCAGTACTTAGGAAACTGAAACGGGAGGAGCACAGGTTCAAGGCCAGCACATGGCAAGACCTTATTTCAAAGTAAAAAATGAGATGGTAACTCAGAGGGAGAATGTCCTGAGTTCAATCTCCAGTAACAACACACACACACACACACACTCTCTCTCTCTCTCTCTCTCTCTCTCCCCCCCTCTCTCCCCTAGGTACAATGGCACACGCCTGTAATCACAGCATTTGGGGGGCTGAGAGAGGATCACAGGTTTGAGGATAGCATTTGGTAACTTAGTGAGAACCTATTTCAAATAGAGAGTGAAAAATGGAGGTGTCGCTCAGTGGTAGAACACTCCTGGATTCACTCCTCAGTAAAACACACACACACACACACACACACACACACACACTCTTTAGTGAGCTAAGGCAACTTTTGTACTTTCTGTTTCTACTCCAGACTTTATAGATTTTTATGAGAAGCATATGGTAATAGAAGATGCTCCTGAACTCTGGGTGAATAGTGGAAGGGTTATGGTTTATATCAGTTGTGGGAATAACAAGCAACAAAGTTCTCATGGAGCAGTGCATCTTGGTCATGGTCATATTCACCTGCTACCGAATAAGGATCCTGTTATAGACCAAGGGGAACTGGAGAAAGAAAGCACAAATCTGAAGTTGCATCGCACATGTCAGTCTGACCACTCTCAACTTGATTATTGTTTAAAAAGGAAAGGAAAGAAAAGAGAGGTTAGTTATTCTTAGACTGATAATGTGGTTCCTCCATGACTGTGGCCCAAAAGAGCTAGCAGAATCCACAGACTTTTCAGTCTCTCTAAAGATGATGTCCACCAATATGCTGTTGGAAAGCCCTTTAAAAAGGTATGCAAGATGAGGAGATAGGTCAGTAGTTCATTACTCAGTCCAGCACACGTGAGGCTCTGGGTTTACCAGTACTACAAAACAAAAATCAAGACAAACACAAAGGTTAGAAACCCAGGGCCAGAGCACCCAAGATTCAGCAACCTGTTTGCTCCATGTGTCCTGCAGCAGAAAAGCTGGCATATTGCCCTGAAGAAGCAGATTATTAAGAAAACAGGGAAGAGGGTGTAGAACATGCTAAACATGCCAAAAAATCTTCACTCGGACAGATTGCCAAGAGACTCAGACTATCATCTTTTATCTTCTATAGCTAAGCCCAAGCCTAGTCCAAAGTATGATTTTTTTTCCTTTTTTTTTTTTTTTTCGGGTCTGGGGATGGAACCCAGAGGCATTCAACCTCCGAGCTATACCTCCTGCCCAATATTTTATTCTTTATTTTGAAACCGCGTCTCATTGAGTTGCGGAGGGCCTCACTAAGTAGCTGAGGCTGTCTGCGAACTGTGATCCTCCGGTCTCAGCCTCTCGAATGCTGGGATTACAAGCGTGAGCCACCACGCCTGGCCCAAAGTAAGATTTTTAAGACTTAACAAATGAATAAGTTCATATAAAAAATTTAAGGTGGGAGGTGATTAAAAAAGTATCTTGAGAGGCCCCTTATGTAAGTGATAAAGAAGAAAGGGGTGTAAGACATTGGTGTAGAATAAGAAGAACAGTGGACTCTTATCTATTTTACTATTAGTCTAAAAGCTGAGGATAAAAAGAATCTATAGTTTTTATCACTGACAGCAATATTGCTATATGACACCTTTTCCTCCCTTCTATTACCACACCATCAACACTACCACACACAGATCCACATCCCATCTGAAAAGGTCATTGCAGTGAACCGAGTTGTCTAAGGACAGGGAATAAAGGGAAAACATTTTACTTTTTGGGAAGCAGTCTTTTTTTCCTTAATTTCTAATGCAGTACTCTTTCAAAATTATATACCTGATAACCGTTATGAATATCTAGAGTTAGGAACACATTTTAAAGTCACTCTTGCACATTAATAGTGATGTCTGTTTACCCTGTCTGCTGACTGATAAAGAAAGCACCATTTGTGGTCTGGGGAGCAGAAAGTCTTCCATGAATTGTGCTTCCCTGGGCTGCTTCTTTACTTCTTCTTATGCATCTAATCATTTTCTGCACTGAATATTTATTCAGCCCTCGCTGCATACATGACACCAAATCTAAATGTTGAGTAGCTACACAGAATTCAAAGAGGACCTGATCCTGTACTTTAAGAGCCCCTCCCCCAGAGAAGAGAGAGCAGTTCCTTCCAGAGGCAAACCACAGCTGCTGAGTGACTGTCCAGAAAACCACAGCTGCTGAGTGACTGTCCAGAAAACCACAGCTGCTGAGTGACTGTCCAGAGTCATGCAGGGAGGGCCTGAGTCACTGTCAAGTATCAGGAGGGTGTGTAATGTATTGCATACTTTCCAACTTTAATTCTTGTATAAGTTGCTTATGAAAAAAGATGGATAAATTAACCAAATTTTGCTAATCTTTCCTTTATGTTATTTTATTTAAGTTATTGGCCACACTGGGTCCCAGAGCTGAGAGTAGCAAGTTTTGGAAGGGGAAAGCAAGATCAGCAGGTTTTTGGCCACTGTGGTTCATTAAGTCAGAAATCGTTTATCTGCATTAACTCTTGTTCTGAAGTGTTCACATTTTTAAACATAGGATTTTCTTGGAATAAAAACTTATTGGATTGAAACTTATTTAGGAGTATTTTCAGGCAGTGTTTAGCAAGTCAAAAAACATTTGAATTTCAAGTATGTCTTCTGGCCTTTGCTTCTGAACAAGCAATTCTCTTTTGTTGAGGACAAGCCAGACCTCTGTTTCACATGCCCTCTTGGTCCTGCCCTGTGATGAAATGTCTACTGTACACCTGTCGTTTACAGGACTCTGGGGGCAGCTTTTCTTTTAGAACCTACGACTGGTGTCAGACCACTGGCACCTGTGCTGGGGAAATGGAGTAACAGGCTCCTTGGTGACTCAGAGAGCTGTCAGAATCTGTCTGCAGACAGGAAGACATTTTCCTGGAAAGGGAACTGGAGGAAGTGGCAGGACAGCGTCACTCCAACACTGCAGGAGACACTTAGGTGATGACGGAGGCAAGAAAGGGTGTGCGTTGCTTTGCAAATTTCAGCGTGTGACCATCTTTTCTAGACAAGTGAAAACAAGACTCCGTGGGTTTTTAAAACATTTAACTCGTCAGTTCTTTTCAGTTTGATAAGTAAAACCTATATGCTTTGAAGAATGTCTTTCCTTTTAATCCTTAAAAAAGTGAAGCTAGCAAATTTTCTCATCCTGAAGCACTGGAGAGCCAGATACCCAGGGAAGCAGAGAAGAGGGCCAGAGTTCACATGCTCTTTTCCTTGTGAGTGAGAAGTATCCAGTGAATATGGAAACAAAAATCTATTTCTAATTATTTGTTCCAAATTTTGTTTCTGAAAACCCAGCTATCTAATTTGTGAGCTATCTTTCCTTCTGTTTTTTACTTTACATTATTTTTGGTGGTGCTGGAATTGTGCATGTGTGCACACGCATGTGCGTTTATATGTTACTGGGAATGGAACCCAGGGGCATTCTACCTCCGAGCTACATTTCCAGCCCTATTTTATTATTTTCTTTTTTTTTTTTTTAAACAGGGTCTCACTAAGTTGAAGATGGCCTCACAAAGTTGCTGAGGCTGGCTGCAAACCTGCAATCCTCCCATTTTAGCCTCCCAAGTACTAGGTTTATAAGTGTGTGCCACCATACCTGGTTTGGTGCTGGGAATTTAACCCAGGGCCTTGCACATGCTAGGCAAGCACTCTATCATTCTACTTACCTGCAGCCATTCCCTCCACTTTTTAATTATATAAATTATTTTTCCATAACTTATTTTCAAATTATTCAATATGGACCACATAGAAATGTTACCTACAGGTTGATGTAGCTTTGAGGAATTGTATCATCAATTTTAAGTAGGCTGTTTCTCTGGATAGTATGGTTGTCATTGTTATATTTCAGATTTTTAAATTTTTTGTTTAGTTCTCATACCTAGGCAATTTAACCCTTAGGTCCATGGCCAGTGACTTACAGGCAGATGCAGATTTGTGTGTATGTAGTATGAGGGATTGAACCCAGGGGCATTCTGCCTCTGCGCTACACCCCCAAGCCCTATTTTATATCTGGAAGGCAGGGGACTGGGGATGGAACCCAGGGGCCTTTTACCTCTGGGCTACACTCCCAGACCTATTCTATATTTTATTTGGAAATAGGGTCTCACTAAGTTGCTGAGAGCTGCATTAAGTAGCTGAGGTTGGCTTCGAACCTCCGTGATCCTCTGTCTCCACCTCCTAAGTACTGGGATTACAGTTGTGCACCACCATGTCCAGATGCAAGTGCAAATTTAAGTTTTAAAAAAAAAAAAAGAAGAAGAAGAAGCCAGACATAGTGGTACATGCTTGTAATCCCAGCATTTGGGTAAGAATGTTCCTGGGTTCTATCCCCAGTACCGCTAAAAAACAAAACAAAACAAAACAAAAAAAGGTAAGTGCCATAGCATGTGCATACTATCAGCTCTTCAGGAGGCTGAGGTAGGAGAAGCACTTGAGCCCAGGAGCTCTAGGCCATCCTGGGCAACATAGCAAGCAAGACCTTTTTTCAAAAAACAAGCAAACAAGACTTGTCAGTTCATGCCGTTCTACCAAGCTCAAAGCATAGCTTTCACTTTGAAGTTTCCAAGTTAAACACTGGTCATGCCTAGGTTTGCTTGTCTATAAAATGGGCATAATGATAGTGCCTACCTGCTAAGTTATGTGACTCTAATGAGGTAGGACCAGTAAAGTACTTAGTATAGCATCTGCTGTATACTGATAGTCACTAGCTACAGTTCTTAAGGTACTTCAATTATCGTAGTATTATCAACCTTAGCCTTGATGTCAAAGGTGTCATTTTTTAACCTGGTCTTTGGAATTTTTATTGTCTTAGCATGTTGACATCTTCGGGCTTGGTTCATTTCATCAGTCCCTTGCGGAATGATTTTGACAGAACACTGCTTTACTCGCCCACCTATTTGGCTCAGTTTTTCTCTAGTCTGTGATATGTCAGTATTTCCTATTTTATCCTATTGGATGAGCTGGAAAAGAATAAAGTTAAAGGATTTGCTCTAGGATGCTTGGGTTTGATAGCAGAACAAGGCAATAAATAAATAAAAATCGACTGCTATTTGTGGTAGTGATTTATAACATGGAACCCTTTCACAGCTAAGGTGTCATATGCCATATCACATTGACTGCCAAGGTCAGGCAAGGAGCCCTGCAGGGTTTTTTAATCTCATGTATGGAATTGCTTAAGTGTTAATTCTAAATACTTTATCATAAATATTTAAAGCAAACAACCAATTTTCACTTAATCATAAAGCACAGCTCTTGTTAGTCTGAAAGCATTTGCTTGGAAAATTACGTATCACTTTAATGTATTTTTTGTCTGTTTTTGTGTCCATATAAAAATAACAAACTGCAGATGCATGGTGACATCATCATTACTGAATCAGAGAAGGAAGAAAGTAAATATTCTGTGAGCTGAAGATTCAAAATGTCCCTGTCAGCTTGGTAGTGCTTTTGTAAATATTTTTAGGAGGAACTTCCTATATGTAGAATCAGCTGCAATATCAAGGATAGTTGCTACTCATTCCTACAGAATGAGCCACACATTGTCCTCCAAATGTCCCTTGACACCAATGAGTGTGTGTGTGTGTGTGTGTGTGTGTGTGTGTGTGTGTGTTTAATGCTACATTAGGTTCTCTAGTTCATCCCACTCAGCTTCATTGTATTTTCTTTAACGTTGTGTCCAAATTTAAATGACTTGAATGATGGGCCTCCCGTCTTTTACCTGGCTAGTATAATCCCCAAGTATCCAGGACTCAGGAGAACTCATTAAATGTGGCGGCTACACTACAGCAGACCTGAGGAAGGGGTGGCTGAGTTCACAAGGCTTTAATTGCTACCTAATAGGCTATAGCAACCTGAACATTTCATTAAGAGGGCATTTAAAATTAGCATTATTGTTCCAGAAGATGCTTTCATACTGCAATAAAAGTCATGCTGAGAGAATGTCTGATATGTAACCTAATTTTTACCACTTTCTTAATTTCTTCCCATTACTCCTAGTAATATACCTCTCAAGCCTTTTTATATTCTTCTATTTGTACTTCTCTGATTACATAAATAATTTTATCTCCTCCCTTTCTATTTTTCCCAGAGTATTCATGATAAGCATAATCCTGCCAGTAGAATTGGAGTATATTACAAGCAGAGGTTTCAGAATTGGGGTAACTTTAAAAATAGAGAAATCCCATGAAAACAGGCAATATATGCTTTCTTATAGCATAATCAGGATAGTTTTGACTTAAACATTTTTCCCTTAATTCTCTTCTCTTAGATCATTCAGATCTGTCATTTCTGGGCCACTGTCTCCTATAACTGAGATTCCCCAGAGTGAAAGCCAGATTTTAGTAATATTATCCTTCTGGAAAGAAATTTTTATATCTCCTTAGTGATGATACTTGAGCAACTCTGCCATCATATCATGGTTATTTGATTCTATTGTATTTATAAGCAATTCTCTAACTGCTGACGATTGTCACTTAGAAACCTTACTGGTAATTTTTCTTTCTTCTGCTATACTCATCAAATTCTGCCTCATTCTCACAACTCTACATTATGATGTTATCCCACCAGTATGTAGCCACCCCACAAAAAGGATTTTTCAAAAGAAACCCTGCCTAATTGAAATTTATTTTTTATTTTTTATTTTTTATTTTTTTGGTGGTACTAGGGATGGAACCCTTCTACCTCCGGGCTACACTCCCAGACCTATTTTATATTTTTTTATTTGGAAACAGGTTCTCTTACGCCAGCAAGGGTCTTCGAACCTGCGTGATCCTCCTGTCTCCGCCTCCCAAGTGCAGGGATTACAAATGTGCGCCACCACGCCCGGCTCTAGTTGAAATTTATATGCACTAAGCTTCAAGCATAAAGTTTCATACTTGTTCTACCACTGGAAAAATTATTCTATGAAAGTAATTTATAATTTTCTAAGAAATAATTTCACAAAAGTATTACTTGCCTTGATGAATCTTAATCTTTAAACATTGTTGTATTCTTAAGGATAGTTCTTCTAATGATTACCTTTTGTTTCTTTTTAGTGGTTCATTTATTTAGGAAACATTTGGTGCATTTAATGTATTCTAGTGTACTTTGAAAAGGAAAATGAACAGTCTCTCAGAAAGATCAAAGTTCAGTAGGGGAGGCCAAAAAGTGAACACTTAACTCTTATATAATGTGAGACATGCTAAAATAGAAGTTAGGTGAACACTAATGAGGAAAGAATGAATGCTTCTTGAGATGAATCAGTACTCATGGGACATTACACTTATTATATGTGTTCTTTGAGTTGGGCTTTATGATTAAGTTAAGGTTCACTAAGGGAGAAGGAAAGAAAGTCATGGTAGGTGCTTAAACCCCACGTATAAGGCATAAGCACTCTGGGGAACGACCTGTGATTCAAACGTAGTACATATGATAGAAGTAGCTAGTCATAGAGCAGGAACAGTAAGCAGAAGTACACTAGAAACATGAGCCAGCAGTCCAGAGTTTCAAAAAGCACTAACCTTAAAGCAATTAGTCTTTGCTTTGCAAAGATGTGTTTCTATGTATGACTGTTTATTAGAACACTAATGGTTTCCTGAGCTACACATTACATTCTCTAACTCATTTCAGTTAAATCACAATATTTAAGGGCAAAGCTCATATATTTCTCAAGCTCTTCTGATGGTTCTGATGCACAACCAGAATTAAGAACTACTGATCCAGACACTTGAGCAGGTTCATGGGCAATCTCAAGGAAGGACCTTAATTGAGCTGGAAAGGGCATGCCCTCAAGTCAAAATCCACCTCTTCCTTACACTGGCAGGAAGCTCCAAGTTCTCTCTTCTCATTCTCTACTGCCCCCATAGCATTAAGCTTGTTCAAATCACTGGCATACTGGTAAATAGGGCAAATCCCTCTCTTGGCTTTACTCTCTACTTCCCTGACCTTCAATCCTATTGTTCTTTTCACAACCACACTGTGTGCGTGCGTGCGTGTGTGTGTGTGCACGCACACTCACTCCTGTGCATCTACTTCTACTCTATCCCAGTGCAGTCTAGACTCGGCCTCACTGCACTGCTCAGTCTTCGCCTTGCCACAGTGCCTCACCTTTCCAGACTTTGTGCATGCCCCTCTTCCGCCTGGGTCTTTATTCCCACATCATGGTTCCTAGCATTTCCCCACCCCACTCGTTTTTTCAGTGCTCAGCACCACATCTGGGAAGCCTGTCTTGGCCTTGTCTCTCTGTATTACATGCTGTTCCTATGTGCTGCCATGATGTTTGTGTGGACTTTGTATACCATTTATTAATTTGTATTGCAACTACTTGTCTTCATCATAACAGTAGGCCATTTAGGAATTGATTTATTCATAATTGTTTCCCCCCTATGCCCAGCAGTGCTCAGGATATAGTAGTTTCTCAATAACATGCTAAATAAATTGTTAAATATGGTCACTTAACATTTTTTGAGTACCTACAATATGCTACAATTGAGCATTTAGTCTGTGCTTGCTTCCCTCAAGTTCTCCCCAAGTTAGGTACTATTATTTTCCCCTTCATAGATGAAGCACCTAAGTAAGCTTCATGAAGTCAAGGGAACAAGCCAAAACTGAATTGTTCTTCCTGATGTCTTTTTGAAATTGGCAGTTTATATTTAGTCTAAATTAGGGGAGTTCTTTAATTTAGGCTGTAAAATTTTTCAAAAAATATTATGATCATCCAGTTATGTTTATCTTATAAATTGCTAGCATCAGATATAAAAGAATTTTTACAAAGATAGGATGTTGTCTAGCTAATTTTTGTTTAATATTTATCCTTTTGCAAGACTTATAGTTAATAAAATGACAGTTTGTTCTATTTGAGAACTGGAAGAGACCAAATGATTAAAATCTACATATTGTCCCACAAACCCCAACTCTCGATTTTCTCTTTCCACTGAAGAACCTCTTAAGCCAATAGTTGAATCATCCTCCGTAGGAAACCTGCTATAAATAGAAAGATTGACTGATTCAACTTTCCCGGTTCCCTGCCTTCCTTCTTACTCCCTGCTAATGAGCAGGGAAGAGGCCTAATGACTAGGTCCAGAGTAGGGGAGAGCCTGAGTAACATGTACACGGAATTATCACCCCCTCTGTAATCAGGTTTTCTTTGGCTTTCTTCTCTTTAGAGGTCAGTATGTTAAAGTTACCGAGGGGTGTGCTGTTTCTCCAGGCAACAAGACAAGCCATGTTTTTGGTTTGATTCAGCTGTAGGGTGAGATGGCTTGTGCTTTTGACAGGGACTCCAGAAAAGAAGCTGGGAGAGCTCAGAATAACACAGCTTCCTTTTTTGCTGAGCGTCAAGCATAGAGCGGTCTTTTAATGCCCTTGTCTGTTAGACTGCACAGGATACAGGCTGAAAAGCATTTGTGTGGCAGGAGCGGCCTAAAGAGATAAGGAAGGTGCTGCATGGAATATGAATGCAGCCCAGCTTCAGTGGGTCCCAGAATAGGAAGTGGCTTCAGTGGCACCTGGTGAACAACTGTCCTGGTTTGCCCAAGGTTGCGGGGTCCTGGGATGCAAGACATTCAGTGATAAATCCAGGACCATTCTGGGCAAACCTGGATGTCAGCCATCATGTGCCTTGACTTTAACTTTCCTGAGCTTAACAAAAAGGTCACAGTCAGCTGAAATCATTTCTGACTCATTGGATGACTGAGAAAAACAAATAGAAATCCTGAGAATTACCCTGGACTTCCTGGGGTAAATAGTGTAAAGCTGAACAGACCCTGTCAAAGTCCCTCTTCATTCTCCACCAGCATCTCACTCTTCCTTGGTGGCCCTGCTCCCTGCACCTAGCAGGTATTTTTGTTCTCCCTGTCTTGCCCTGCCTGTGGTGCTGCATAATAACTACAGGAATTAAAGAGGGTGTACAGGGTTTACTTTCTTCTACTTCGGCACTTAGTTCCCATGGCTCTGCTTAGATGCAGCTGGCTGAGCTGGGGCATTAAGAAGCCTCCAGGGGACCCACAGCTGAATCTATCAGGTTCCTCACAGCAGCTGTTATCTGAAGTGACAGCAGCGAAGGAAGGGTGCAGTGCGGATGTGCAGGAAGAACCCCAGACAAGCCCGTCTCTGCTCCAAAGGGTCTGAATCACCCCATCTGCATGTAGAGTCTGATGATTGTGCTGGAGAGAGTGAGAAAGGGAGGAGATTGTGTTTTTCCACAGTCATCAAGATAAACAGCAGCTGGTGCTGTCTCTGCAGCTGTTTCAGTGGGAAGATGAGCTGAGTTGTTTTATTTTTACTTGGTGGGAATTAACACCCCCCTCCCTTTTTCTTTTGGGGAGAAAGAGAGACTGTGGCTAACAAAACCACCTGATGATTCAAATCTTTCTTCAATAGGTGATAATTTATGAGATAGTCTGGACATATCCTTGTTTAGACATTTAATTAGTGAAAAACAGTCCAGGAAATAAATATCGAAGTAATCTGAGACAACCACTTGAAGATCTGGTAGATAGAATGGCACAGGAAGGGGTGGAGGAGCAACAACAAGGTGAAAAACGTCATTTGCAGACAAGAAGGAATGAAGGCTGAATGAGAGAGGCTGAAGATGGGGGAGGAAATGAGAATGGTTGTTATTTCCTCTGTACTTAGGGCAACAGCCCTAAGTACTAAAGAGTTTTAGTGGTTAAACCTTTGCAGCCATAGCAAATTGGAAAGCCTCAGGTATCAATCTTAATGATTCCCTCCTTGAATCCTTTATAGGAATAACCAGTAGAGTGCACATGCACTTGTGAGAAATGGTTAAAGTGTCAGGTGATGGTGGCAGATCAATTCTTACCCCCTTCAGAATAAATCCCCGGTAAATAGAATTAAAGGTATATTCTCTAGATATACACCCACAAGTGTAAAGAAAATGGAAAGGTGGGAGCTATAAAGTAGATGAACAAGTGTGTAATGATTTAACAGGCTCAAGAAAACAGAATCCTCAGCTATGGCGTCCTCAGGGCCTCAGGAGTTGAAGCCATAACACATTAGGTGGGCAAGAAAGGACCGAAGCAAGGAGAATTGGTTAGCTGTTGATGAAGCAATTGATAGCTCTAGACCTTCTTCCACTTCAGTAGAACTCTGCTTCTCCCCATCTCAGATGGAAAATTGAAAATTTATTCTCTGATGGAGATAAAACAGAGGGTCTCTAAAGCAGGTGAGATACCATGCACAGTTGAGAAAGGTCATAACATAGGAGGATTAAGGGGTCATATGCAGAGACCCTCTCTTGTTTATACCTACCCTCCCTGCACTGCACACACACAAATAACCCTGCCAGTTCATCATTTAGCCCCCAGAACGCTTAATAGGCTCACATCTTTCATGCAAGTGTTAGAAACATCTATGTAATTAGCCCAAGAATCTGAAAGTAGAGTTGTTCTGACAGCTGACCTATTTAGGTAACTCTAAAATAAAGATAAAATCCAAAAGCCTCACTATATTCTCAAAATTTCTTGTTATATTTCTAGTTTCCTGCCTCACAACCTCTTTGAAAGCCAGATATCTGAGCATTAATATGAAACATAAAGACCAGAATATACAGGAAAAGAAATTACAAGGAAATGGAAACTTAAACACTTCATTACTACATTTAGAAAGATTAGTATGATTGTCTTAAGTCAACATTCTCACCTATTATAATTCAAAATAACTGAACACACAACTTAGAGGAAGATAGATTTTATTTACTCACAGTATCTGGAGATTTCAGGGTTTAGCATATGTCAGGCAGCAGGAAGCAGACAAAAACATGGGTTCTACTCTTACTTCATGGAGGTCAGAAGCAAGAGCAAGGGGAGGAGGAACCATATATAATCCCAAGGCCATACCTTCAGGGACCCACTTCCTCCAGACACACCCTACCTACCTAGATTACCATCCAGTCAACTCAGTACAATATAGACTTATTATCTGATGAGGCTATATAACCTCATGACTTAATTAAATCAACTCTGAACATTAATACATGAACTCTTCAGGGGGCATTCTATGTCTAATCATAACAATGGTAATCATAGACCAAGAAAAAGATGCCATAAAAGGAGCACTTAACAAGTATGAAGCATAGTTAAAATTTTAAAATATTAACACAAAAATAGAAAACTCATTGGCATAGATAATAACATTGAGGAACTCTCCCAGAAAGTAGAACAAAATAATCATAAGATGGCATAAGAGAAGGCATAAAAATATACATCAAGACTAGGAGGTCCAGAATTATGGGTCAAAATTCTGTTTGATCCAAATAAAATTCCATAAAGAAAAATTAGAAGAAAATCTGGGGAAAGAAATTAATAGCAGCAATTTAAGAAAATTTACCCAAATTAAAATATATGGGTTGCCAGATTGCAGGGACTTTCTGAGCATCCAGAAAAAAAACAACCCACAGCAGTATTTGTATTTAATAATCATTTGTAATCATGATGAAGATTACAAATACTAAGTATGTATAGGAAACCTGCAAGCTTCCACAGTAGGACATGGTCAAAAAAAAGAGGGGAAGGAATCAGGTCACATGTCAGTGTGTGTGTGTGTGTGTGTATTTTACTGGAGATTGAACCTAGGGGCTTTCTGCCTCTTTCCTATATTCCTAACCTTTTTTATTTTTTATTTTAAAATAGGAGCTCACTAAGTTGCTGAGGCTGGCCTTGAACCATTTAAAGTTCTGAGGGAAAACTATATCCAACTTCAAATTCTGTACCCAGCCAAATTAACAGTGAGATATGAAGGTATACGAAAGATAAGTTCAGGCAAAGTCTTGGCTTTCTCAGGAAACTGTTGGTAGATGTACTCCACCAAAATGAAGTAGACCAAGAAGGAAGAAAGTATGAGATGTGGGCTTATAGGCTATTTAACCTCAGAGAGATTTTAGCCACCCTACGATGATGGTGAAGGCAGATCCTAAGGTGACAGTTCAGAGAGTAACTCGACCTGACTGAAACTGGTCAGACTGCCTAGGAAGATGTCCTTAGAAAGAAGAAACGATACAGTATCTTATTTGTCCTGATGTCTTGGGAGAAGCATCATCAATCAAGGAGAGTTAGAGGAAGGATGTAAAT
This sequence comes from Muscardinus avellanarius, assembly GCF_963383645.1. Taxonomy (NCBI): domain Eukaryota; kingdom Metazoa; phylum Chordata; class Mammalia; order Rodentia; family Gliridae; genus Muscardinus; species Muscardinus avellanarius. The sequence continues at coordinate 92,743,193 of NC_137800.1, read as the reverse complement.
TCGTATTGAGCTTATACAAAACTAAACAGCAAAAATCAAGACTTGTTAATTTTTTTTCTTTTTTGTGGTACTGGGGATGGAACCCAGGTGCATTCTACCTCCGAACTATACCCCCAGCCCTAATTTTTATTCTTTATTTTGAAACAGGGTCTCACTGAGTTGAAAGGACCTCACTAAGTAGCTGGGGCTGGGCGCGAACCACAATCCTCCTGTCTCACCCTCCCAAATGCTGGGATTACAAGCATGCGCCAACAAGACTTGTTATTTCTAACAGAAAAGAAAATTGTGCATGAAAGAGCTCCATGTAGTAATTGTAACAGTTACACTTTTATAATGCAAACATTGAGTATTGGTCCAGATAAACCACATAACAGTTCAATGGGAAAGTGAATGGGGCATATAGAGAGGTGATGCTAACCCTCTCTGCTATAGCAGGCTGGTGGTCAAGCCTAGAACCAGAAGACCAAGCAGCAGTAGCAGAAGCATGTTATTACAGACATGAGGTAAAACCTACATAACAAATGAAAACAGGTAATTGTCTCTAGGGAACGGGAGGAGGAGATGAAGCTGAAGGAGATTTCTCATAGTAAACCTTGTAGGATATTTGACTTTTTTTTCATTTGGAGGGTAGCTAGACCATTCTTTTAACCATTTTATTATTACTATAAAAACCATGCTTATTGTATGGTAATAAAATTGTTTTTTTAAATTGGTACATTGTAATCATACATCATTATATGAAGTACAGGATGGTAGAGGCATACATGCACATATCATTCATTTAGCCCTTCCCCAATTTGGAGCCCCCATTCCTATTTGCATGTATAATTTTTTAAGCTGCGCGCCATAGCAATAGCATTTCCCAGGTCTGGAGCCAGCGAGGCCGGGCCTGGAGCCTGTTGCGCGGCAGGCCTGGAACTCGGCCTGCTCCACAGCTAAGGGCCAGCGGGTTTCCTCAACTGTGTGGCCAGGAAGCACTAGAAGCTGCCGCGGCCTCACCTCATCTCAGCAGATTTCCAGATCCAGTGACCTCTTTTTTTAAAAATTGGTTGTGAGTGGATCATCCTGTCAAAGTTACTCACCTTCTGGCTTTCAGGTTTTCAGTAAGTGGGAATAAATGTGGAGAAACAGAAGCTCTAATACATTGTGGGTGGGATTGCAAGTTGGTGCAACCACTTTGGAGAACAGTAGAGAAGATCTTCAGAAGAAGGAAAATGAACTTACCACATGATCCAGCAATACCACCTCTGGGTATCCACCAAAAAGAATGAAAACCAAAATACCAAACTAATGCATGAGCAACCATGTGCACAGCTGCACAGTTCACCATCGCCAAACTGGAACCAGCCAAGATGGCCTTCAACGGATGAGTGGATTTCAAAACTGTGGGATATGTACACAATGGGATTTTGCCCAGCCAAAAGGGAGAACAGAATTATGACATTTACAGTGAAATGTCACAAAAAATAAGAAATCACGTGCTTTTCTTAATGTGCAAAATATTAGGGAGAAATGGATAACAGGAGGAACTCTAGATGAAGAAGGGGCCCTATAGAGGAGCAAGGAAGGTGACCTATCTGAGGGGATAAGAGGGAGGATAAGGGAAACTCTTTAAAGCACATGATGGACTTAAACACATCACAGTCAGCCAGGAAGCCAAGCACGGGTGGGAGGGAGGGAGAGGGAAGGGGCTAGAGATTGGGTAGGGGCTGATTGGGTGATGTGTGCATGTATAACTCCACAAGTTTTTTATCCCATTGAAATGTATGCCTACATTGCACCAATAAAAAATGTATTTTTTTAAAGAGTGCACATTTCCTGGGTGTGGTAGCGCACGCTTGTAATCCCCGTGCTTGGGAGGCTGAGACAGGAGGCTCACACAGGTTCAGAGCCAGCCTCAGCTACTTAGTGAGACCCAGTTTCCAAATAAAATATAAAATAGATCTGGGAGTATAGCCTGGAGGTAGAAAGCCTCTGGGTTTCACACCCAGTACCACCAAATTTAAAAAGTGCACATTTACTTGATGTTCATTATATTCATAAATTTTTCTTTTCTTGAATTCCTAAAACAAGTATAAAGATTGACTTTTTTATGATTACTGTCTTAGCACTAATGCAGTACCAGTAAAGTCTAGATTATATATGGTTGAGCTCTCAAGAAGCTTTAGGGAAGGGGGGAAAAAGGCCCTTGCCAAATGATTCCACCTTCCAACCTGCTTGCTAATCCACCAGAAATATGAACTGGGAATAGGCTTCAGCAGTGAGTAAGACTCCTCAGATCAACCATGGATGTGGGTAACGGTGTTTGAAGATGACTGAGCAGATTGCAGGCTTGAATCAGTGCCCCATCTGTTTAGCCCTGTCTATAAGCAGCTCTGTGGACCATCGTAATTCCAGTTGGAGTATCTCACTATTTTCTATTTTGTGTGTTAAAGTTTTAACACATTGACAAATTTTAGCAGCAGAATTTGTAATACTAGTAGTGCTGCACTTAGTTCGGTAATCCTTCACACTACTTGGAAACTGAAGTACAGGCTTCCACAGTGAGACCAGTCATGTGCTTCATTTTCAACAGTTCCTGGGATGGTGCATTGTACATACTACTGGGCACCCAGGATAACAAACGCTTGGCATCTCTTCCCCTCTTCCTCTCTCTTCCTTTTTCCTCCCTTTTCCCTCCCCTGCCCCATTACTGTGTACATTTCCTGTCTGTTGATGATGAACATTTTTTCTCAAATATTTTTATTTATTTTGAGTATGTTCATGGCTTTTTATATAATTATAATGATGTTTGAATTCCATGCTAAGAAATCTCCGGATCCTCTTGTCTTTTTCTGTTCTCTAGGTAGAGATAAAGAAATTCTACAAGGGTGAAAACAGGGTGCTTGAAATGTTGTGTGAACATTGAAGAGTCTAGGGATAGGAGACAGCAAATACGGGAGTTTATGGGTTGGTCTTGTTTCAGTTCTCTAAGGAGCTATTGCCTGGGGGACAGGCCTCTTTACATAGTTGTAAATAACATAGAATGTTCTTGGGTCATATGTTCTGTCAGTCTTTGAAATCTCTAGTCTGAAGATGAACCCACATTACTGTCACGTATGATACTATATGTAGATATAGTATGTATATAATATGTCTGAACCTATATTACAGTTGGTCATGTGGATGTGTGGATAGAGGTTTTCTGTTAGAGGCTCTTCGCAACTCAGTGAGACCCTGTTTGAAAAATAAAAAAGACTAAAAAACAGGGCTAGGGGTGTAGCTTGGAGGTGCAGTGCCCCTAAGTTCCATCTCCAGTACCGTAAGGGGGAATAAAAAAAAAAAGATACGGGTTTTCTGTGAAATGTTGCATGAGAAGGTTGCATGCATAGTATGTTCGGAGCTGTTCGCTTTTATTTTAGTTCCAGTGCTATTTCCTCATTCCCTATGCGCGTTCTCTCTCTCTCTCTCTCTCTCTCTCTCTCTCTCTCTCTCTCTCTCTCTCATTTTTTTTCCCCTTGGTGGGTCTGGGATGGAATCCAGGGGCATTCAACCTTTGAGCTACAACCCCTGCCCTATTTTGTATTCTTTATTTAAACAGGGTCTAAGTTGCAGAGGGCCTCACTAAGTAGCTGAATCTGCCTGCGAAGCGTGATCCTCTGGTCTCAGCCTCCCAAATGCTGGGATTACAAGCATGTGTCACCACACCCAGCTCCTTATGCTCTCTTTATCAATCTTAGTTTTTACTTATATTTATTAGACCATCTTGGACAATATCTTCTTTCTCGGGGTATGTAATGTTTGTATTCTTTGAAGAATTCTTAGATTTTTCTTTGCAGAAAAGGCAGATTCTTTCCTCTTTTATTTGCCTCTCTTCCCTTTTTTTTTTTTTTTGGTGGTACTGGGGTTCCTGGAAGCCCTTCTGTCTCTGGGCTACACTCCCAGACCTATTGTATGCTTTTTTATTTTTGGAAACTGTGTGATCCTCCTGTCTCCACCTCCCAAGTGCGGGGATTACAAGTGTGCACTACCACGCCCGGCCCTCTTTCCCTCTATTTAATCTTCTATTCTACAGGGGGAAATAAAAGAAAAAAAAGATTCCTCCAGCCCTTAAAAGTTGTTGTTGTTGTTGTTGTTGTTGTTATTGTTTATTTGCAATAAATGGCATGAACTCGCTGTAGTCTTACATTAAGTACATGAGATCCCACTAGGATCCCAAAGCAGGTGTGTTACAGGGCACAGTCAGCAAAATATGTTCTTAAAGATTTATAGGGAAACTTAATAAATATAATTTTCTTACACATTTTCTGTAGTGTACAGCTCCATTAGGCTCATTTGTCTACATTCGTGGAAATGCACAGTCTATTGGATGAATTTAAAAAGATAATGCAACCATTTTAAACTGAAATTCTCTACACTGGCCCCAGCATCTGAATCTAGGGGAAAAGTTAATGAAAAAATGCAAATGTTGAACTTTTAATAACTTGGTTCTTTTCTTAAAATATACTTTGTGTGGTTCACATGTTTTTTCAAGTAATAAAATTGGTCAACATTATTCCCAAATAGAAATGTGTCCACATTAGCACATAACAGAGATGGGGCAATGGGTTTATTCACATTCACCTCCTCTCTGCTTTTCTCGCTGTCTTCCTCTTTTTTCTCCACCTTTTCTTCTCTCTTGCCTCCCTTCCTCTTTCTCTTATTCATTTTTCATTTTATATACTTTACCTCCCATTTACTCCTTATTATACCCTTGAAATTACAATATGAAAAAGAAAGATGAAAAGAAAATTAAACCATGAAATAAATGTTTCTTCCTATGAAATTCAAGTCAGTCCCCTTTCTAGATCCAAAGAGGCTACATAATTAGATTTCTTAACATATCGTTAAATATCTCTAGTAAGTGTACTAGGTCAGTACCTCAGAGTCATTTACCATATAGTTGTGTTTAAGCTAGGAAGGAGCCATTTGTGCCTTCCCACTATCTGTCTTTTATTCTGGCCAGTAGATTAAGAACTAACTATTCTTCTGGTTGTACAAATTTGCCTGTAAGTTGCTGTGCTACATAGATTACCTAATAAACAGTGGTTAGTAATTTTATTTTTGTACTTTTTTTCTCCTGACTTAGTATAAGCTACATGGGAGAGGGATTTTAACCTGTATCATCAATCCTGTATCCCAGACCCAGCACTAGTATGTGACATGTAGTAAGTATTCAGTCAGTATTTGTTGCATAAGTTGTTAGTCACTGGGGGTAGGGAGAAAAGGGAATTACTTCTTCTTGTCCATAATTGTTTTGTTTTGGTCTTTGAAGTAAAATTAGATTATGTTGCTGGATCCAGCTACCATATGTGAATAGGTAATAAATTCTTCTGCCCTTCTCTCCAGCACTACTATCAACATGGAGCCTGAGACTGAGAGAAATTAAGTAACTTGCCTCAAGTTTTATATCTAATAGTTTATGAAGCTGTGACTAGAACCTAGATCCTTCTGGGACTTTTTGCCCAAAGTAATATACTTTGATGTGTTTTAGTCTTGATCTCCATACTGTACTTTAAGCCCCACATAAGATTTTTTTCCTGTCTTTCTGGCCCATCCCTCATATGGTTTAGTGTACTTTCTTATACCTAGTAGAGGTTTGTTGAATCTTTATTAATAGCAGATTTACTCAGGACATTGACATGTGAAAGGAGAAAAATCTAAATGAATTAGTTTTTTTTTTTTTTTTTTGGTGGTGGTACTGGGGTTCCTGGAAGCCCTTCTACCTCTGGGCTACACTCCCAGACCTATCTTATACTTTTTAATTTTATTTTTGGAAACAGGGTCTCTTAAGTCAGCGGGGCTGGCTTGGAACCTGCACGATCCTCCTGTCTCTGCCTCCCAAGCGTGGAGATTACAACTGTGTGCCACCACGCTCGGCTAAATGAATTAAAATTTAAAGATATCATCCTAGAGCCGGGTGTGGTGGCACAGTCTTGTAATTTCAGCGCTTGGGAGGGTGAGACAGGAGGATCACACATGTTCCAAGCCAGCCTCAGCTACTTAGTGAGGCTCTCAGCAACTTAATGAGATCCTGTTTCCAAATAAAGTATAAAATAGGTCTGGGAGAAAAGCCCCTGGGTTCTACCCCCAGTACCCCTCCCCCACACATACACACAAAAAGATGTCATCCTAGCCGGGTGTGGTGGCACACGTTTGTAATCTCATTACTTGGGATCCTGAGGCAGGAGGATTATAGGTTTAAGGATAGCTTCAGCAAGTACTGAGACTAATAAACCTAGCAAAACCGTATTTCAAAGTAAAAATAAAATAGGGCTGGTGTGTAGCTTGAAGGTAGAATACCCCATGTTCAATCCCCGGTACCTAAAAAAAAAAAAAAGAAATCATCTTGTGATTTCTATAAATACTCTAAGTTATTTTTTGTTATTAACTTGAAACAATTTTAGGAGTTGGATTCATATTATCACAAGTGTTAGGCTCTGAATGGGGGTGGGGGTTGCAAGACAAATCTATTCACAATTCCCTTTTCTTCCCAAATAAAAACAAAAAATATTTTTTTTTCAGTGTTGGAATGGCTTTCTGTTTCTAGAAGCACTGGGTTATGATGTATTAGTAATTATTTTGCCCATCTTCTTCCCTCCAAATGCGGATTCTAAACAGCATCCATTTCCTCTTTGAGGCAGGATGCCCTTCTGTTTTGTTTGCCCATTAGGGTGGGTAGTGTCCGTGCTGGAACAGGATCGCTGCCTCTGCAGGGCTGCAGAACAGCAGCATCAGCCAGGGCTCTCTGAAATCGTAGCCTCTGCTTGGGCCAACGGCGTACAGTGTTTAACCTTTCCATAATTCTTCCTCTCTCAAATAAGCAAACGCTGCAGGGACCCTTTGTTGAAGTCAGTGGAGGAGAATCTATAGCACCACAGATCAGCCAGGGAGTAGGTTTTCTATGGCTAACAAATCTTTTCTGTTGCAATATGCTTTTTCTAGGAGCTTTTTGTCATTCTGGCAGGAGACTGTTTTCTGCTGGCTCCCTTAGCAACAGGAGTTGATGTCATACCCCTCCTGCTCTGTGGTTTGATTATAAGAGACTAACATTATACCCACAACTAGAAGAAAATACCATATTGGAGAAACCCACTGGCGTTACTTGCTTCTTGGCTTAGAGAATTATTTATGGACATTCTCAGTACCTCTTTGAGGGGAAAGGTCAAATACAAAGACTTGGAAATGATGAATCCAAATCCCGGACGGTTCCAAGTCTCCAGTGAATGCTGCAGCTAACACTCATGTTAGGTGACTGTGGCCACAACAAAGAACAGGGTTTCTCCTCAGTCCTCCATGGCTATTCGGAGGAAGGGCCAAAATGTTAACAACACTTCTTGTATGCCAGTCTTGGGCTAACTCTAGTTTCCAGTATTCTTTATTTAACTCAAAAATAAAAAGTTCAATTTGAGAATGAAACTTTGTTTACTAAGGAATGGAATTTTGCTGGACTTTAGCTTTAGTTGATCCTTTGAGAGTTCATTTGAAAATTCTTACCAAAGTCTATTTTACCTTGTAATAATATGTGCTCAGTACAGAAGAGTATATAACTGAAGCAAAGCTTAAAGAGTAACTAAACCACATGTTGGCTTGTGGGCCCAGAACTGAAGACTAGAGAGTACCAGAGGTTTAAGGTGGGAATGTACAGGTTGCTATCTTTCTGTATTTTCTTGAGTGTGTTAAAAATGTACTTGACTTACAACTTAACTTTAGAGTGTGATAGCAAAAAATGAAGGAATGCTGGATTAAGTATAGAAATCTGTACCTTTCCAGAAGAGGCAGAAAATAACATCATAAGGTCTCCAAAGCAAATGTCTGCAGGCCACAGTACTGTGATATCTCTCTGTAAGGAAATGCTATTTTAAAAAATTAATGAAAACTCCCAGCTTCTAGGGTTTATACAACAGAGAAACCCTTCATTGGGTAGGGGTAGCTGGACCACAGAGTCTGACCAGTCTCCATAGATTTCACTTTCTCTGCCAAGAAGGAAAGCTTGGGGAAGGAAGAAAGACTTCAAATTTTAAGCCCAAATATGGGCAAAAGATTAATCTCTTGCTTCCTCCTGCATACCTGAGATTGTCAAGAACTTTTTTGAAAGACTGGGGGATCAAATCAGGAAAGACCGTAGAGCCAGGCAGTCTGCATCCTCAATATAGCTAGGTTTTGTGGCCCTTACTGCCTGTTCAGTGGTACCCAAGAAACTGGTGAGAATTCACTCTCAGGAATGCAGTTCAATCTCTAAGGCAGAGTGGCTCCGCCACAGGATTGTGATGTCTCTCTGCAAGGAAATGCTGTTTTTAAAGCTAAATTAAAACTCCTAACTTCCAGGGTTTGGAACTTACTCCATTAAACAACCAGCATTCTCCCAAGTACAAACCTCGAAATTCCATAGTCCATCATCTACTCTTTGAATTTCTGTCTAATAATATCCTACTTCACCCTGCACTGCCCTAGGTACTGTTAAATTCTTCACTCATTTAGATTCCCTGTTAATTTTGTATTGCTGACTTCATTTTATAGAGGAGGAAATTAAGGCTCAAAAGGGCTTTAAAAACATTTATTTTTCCTTAAGTGACATTCCTAATTAAGTAGTGGGACTTTTGGCTACAATCCTGTTTTGTTAGACCTTAAAGCCCACACTGTTTTGAAACTCCACAGTGCCTTTTGGTTTTAGCATGCTATCCTTGGAGAGTTTAAGCTTTACCTTATTAAAGAAGACAGACTCTGACCTATGTCTCACAGCCCCAAGACACTTCAGTATTGAAATATCCTGTTCTGGATTGTGTTCAGGACTCAGGCTCCTTCATCACTGTGAAGACAGCTTGCATAGGTTGGGAGAGTGCCGAAGCACCGTTGGTCCAGGTTCCACGTGGACAGTACTGTCCTCCACAAAACTGGCCAATCTGCTGCCTACCTGCTTCCCCAGCACCTTCTTCAGCTGTCTTGAGTGCTGTTGAGGACTCAAAGAAGAAAGATGTTTGCTATCATTTCCAGTGGTGCTGCTCCCTACACACTGATGAAGCCACTGTGTCATTGCCCTTAACACCAGGTTAAATCAGTCTGGCTGTGGACTGGAGAGATGTCACTGAAAAGCGGGGAAAGCAAATCTTCACCTTTACTTCTTTGCTTTTCGGAATCTCTTAGGACAAAGAAAATATATCTGCTCCTGTTTAGGTGTTAGGACTAAGTTTTGCTTTGTTTCTAAAAAAAAAGAAAAAAGAAAATGGAGAGAGAGGGAGATAACCAACTTCCCCCATCTCTATCCCCGAGTTTTAGCAACTCTGGATAATAATAACTTCTCTTTGAACTTTGGTGCTCTGAAGAGCTCCTTTAAGGAAACAGGCTTGTGATCAAGGTTAGTTTCTCTTTTTACCCCCACCCCAGCCAGCACTCAGGGGCCAGGGCACTGATCTCTGAGCTAGACAGGGCTGCTAGAGATTTCATGTAGAGTCCCGGTGCCTCCACCAGTCATCAAAGTTAGTCCCTGGGTTAAAGCTATTTGCTCTTTCTAGTCTAGATCTTAGTATAAGGAAAAGCCCAGGATATTTTCTACTTCTTGCTTGAGAAAAAGGAGCATGGATTCTCCCTTACCCCTCCACTTCCTCACCACACCCTCCTACCTTCCCCTCCTCCTTTTCTTCCATAGGACCTCACTCATTTCTTTTATATTACCATTTTTTAAAACATAGTATTTGAGTAAAAACTTAATGCCATTTTTGTAAGTTAGGCTATAATTTTGCAGAGACTTAGAAAGTATATTGTAGAACTAGAATAATTAAGCTTGTTATGTGCATTACATAGAGCAAGCTAATCAAGAACTGTGATACACAGTGGTGAATTCTTAATTTGACCTCAGGATTATGCAGCAGAGATAACATTATCTTCATTTATAGAACTTTTTATCTGGAGGCATCTCTCAGTGCTTTTCCAGCCATTTGTACTACTTTGTTATCACAAACACTGCCGTTAAGGCTGTGAAATGTATTCCAGTATTACTTTTAATTCTCAGTTGCTATAGCTGGGGCAAGGCAGGGGAAGGCTGCACATTTTCTCTCATTTCTAACATTTGCACCAAGGAAAAATTTGGGAAATGACTATTATCTAAAGTTAGAAAGCCCAATCTCATATAATGTTTCTACTAAACAAAGAAAGGGAAGGAGGTACCTTTACAGCAGCCCCTTAGGTCAGCCTGGACCATATTGAACCTTTTGAATTGCTGAAGAGGAAAGGCTCTGTTGGTCATCTCCTTGCTCTTGTACTGTGCACAGTAGGAGAGCTCTCTCCTTTGTTAGAGACCCAACCCAGGGAATAGGAAAATGGTCTGATCAAATTCCACCAGACCACATTCCTACCAAGGTTGCAGACAGCAGCACTTGACTCTCTTAGCCATGTGTAGCTCAAATTTTTTGCTGGTTGAGTTCCTGTGGGTTTAAAGAAACAGACAAAGTTAGATTCTGGCCAATGGGCCAGATATAGCACACCCTTTCCCTTCCAGAAAACACCAGGGAGATTGTCAATGCCAGTCATAATAGAGTACATGATGTGTTCTACTCAGACCATTAAGAAATTATTAATTGAACACACTTATACGAACTCAGTAAAGGCAGCACCTTATGTCTGCCTTGAGTGGGAGAAGAGGTCAGAGCCAACCTCCTGCTTAGTCAGAGATCTCTGGTAAGAGTAGCAATTGCCCCGATTCTCAGCACAGAAGAGTGAGTTTGAGCACCCAGAACAGCTAGTCCAGGAGATGACATTAATATTGGTTATGAACATGAGTGATCAGCTCTTGTCAGGGAGCAGATGGCTAAATGAAGTGCACCGGGAATGCCATGAGATTCAGGCTTGAATATAGGAGGGAAGATGGCCAATGATACAAACCCTAAATATAGTCTCTTAATGTGAACTTTAAAATCGCTTTTATATTATACAGTTAACTTGGAGTGATGGAAAATCTAAGAAAATTACTGAATTAGTGAATAGCAGTTAGCTCTGAACTTTCTATCATATAAGTAGAAGGTTGTTTTTACATACGAAGGGAGGATGTTACTAAGACCTTGCCCAGTCTGTCATATTCTAATTGAAATCTGTTCCTTTAATATGCCCCATCCTTCAGAGTGCATAGTTTATAATTTGGACGAGCATTGGTAGTTAATCTAGTTATGTTTTCTGGTTCTTCCTTTGGATTTAAGTAAGGGAGTATGCTGCATATTCCCTGTGGAATCGTGTGATCCTCAGAAGGGTATGTTCATTAACCTGTGAGTTGTTGGAGAGTAGAGGGAACAAGATGCTTCAAGGTTAATGCTTATTTGTTGGAGATGAAGCTTTCCCGGCCAAGATGCTCAAGACCGGCCTGGTGAAACGCTGCACCATGTGCTGATGCCAGATGCATGTGGCCAGGAGGGAGCCAACAGGGCAGGCTGGCTGTCTCTGCAGATTAATCCTCCTAGCAATTGAGGGTGGGAGTTGGCGTGTGTAAGTATTTAGGTTTAATTTCCTGTGAGGACTTAGGAGCAACACTAAAGTAAAAGATGTTGTGTGGGATTACCAGTAGTTCATTTGAATTTTGCCTTTTAAACAGGAAGGCAATCTTGATTTCATGCATTTGTCTCCAGTGATGACATCATTTACTGAGCTGGAAGCATTTGATTCTGCCTATTTTTGTGTGCACTTGTGCGTGGATCCATTTCTAACCATGAGGCAAGGGTAGATGATGTTCGCTGTTCTCCAATGTAAATGTCTCAAGGACAAATACTTATACTGACATTCAGTAGTTGAACTAAACAGTACCTGGTGTGACTTTTCTAGGTAAAGTTAAGTTTTACTTTATTATTTGGGAGGTGACTTATCCCTGATTTTGCTACAATTCTAGATTCAGTAGGAGCCAGCCTAGGAGCTGATTCAGGGTCTTCAGTCAAATTAATGTGTCCGTTAGCCTATGTCCTGATACACTGTATGTTTAAATGGGGTAACTTATCCTATTCCTCTTAGACTCTGGTGAAACTCATTTCTGACATATTTTCTTTTCTTTTTATCCTCAGGTATATTCGAATAGTTGGGACTCACAATACAGTAAACAAAATTTTTCACATTGTGGCTTTTGAATGTATGTTTACAAATAAAATCTTCACTCTGGAGAAGGGACTGATAGGTAAGTATTACAATTACAATTTTGTGTATATACTCACTTTGTCTTTGACTATTTTGTTATTCCATTAATTAATCTGAATTAGCTCTAAGGGTTCTGGGTGATTTTTATGGCTTATGGCTGAGTGACAGAGGGGAACGTTTACATTTTTAGAAGCAGTCAAAATATTAATTCTAGTAAACTTAAAGGAAAAGAATATAAATATTTTACTAGTAGTTAGGGCTTTTCTGTATTTAATGGGAGTTGAGATTGGGGAGGGATCTTGTCTGATATTGTTCAAATGCTTGTACTTTCTAGGGCCAAGAAGGCATGTTAGCTTTTGATTTTATATGAATGGTATGCTCAGCTATGGGTATTTTTTTTTTCATAATGTGTCAGTCCATATTTGCCCTGCTTAGTCAAGTTCACCTTAAGAAAGTGTCTACCTATAGCTTAAATAAGACCAGAGTGACTGAACTGTCATTGCAAAAGTCAAGTTATTGGGTAGGAAATGCTACCTTGATTATCTTTTGAAGGGACATTTTAAATTTTGGATTAATTACTTGCTTGTTTTCTCCTGTGTTTGGTTTAGAATTTGTTTTAGGCAGTGCATAGCTGGGCATTGTGTACATTCCACCCAGGTTTTGATGTTTTGAGATATCATCGGTGGCTTTTCCCTATCCAGACTACTACCTTGCTTCTCTTTTTTTTTATGAACACAGGTTTTTTTACTCCCTTCTTGTAACAATCCTAGTTAGACTAATGAGATCCTTGAATCTGTGCCTTTATTGTGCTGCTCCCTTTGAAAAATAACTCCATATGTTGGGGGGATAGATACCCCTGCCATGCAGTACCTAAAATAGAATTCTGTACCTTTACAAAGGGACTCAGTTCTCCTGTCCCTCTTCAAGTCCTGTCCATGTTGGGACATACGTTCAGATTGACACAGGTCCTAAAAGCATGGTAGTAACTAAGGTGAGAACGATGAGTGTAACTCAAAAATGTGTACTAATTCTTTGAACAGTCATAGCCAAAATGTTCCTGATACCTGCTGTGTCCTATACTTACGGGAATTTGAGAGGGTAATATTAATGAAGTAGCAAGAATGGGAATTTTTCCAATGTGTAGAGCTGGGTTTTACTAAAACAATTATTTTAGTTTTAACTTTGGTATAGATAAAATTTTTAAGATTAAACATCAGTGCTATTTTTGTGACTTTTAAGTAACTTGAAAGTTTATAAGTTTGAAACATTAACTTGCATTACCATTTTTAATTGTATAATCTGTATGTGTGGGGAGGGTGGTACTGGAGATTGAACCCAGGAGTGTTCTACCTCTGAACTACATTCCCAGCTTTTTTATTTTGAAACAGGATCTTGTTAAGTCACTGTGTACTGGTCTCAAACCTGCATTCTTCCTCTCAGCATCCCTGGTATTGCAATTATAGGTGTGTACCACCTTTCCAAGTGGTGGTACATGCCTGTAGTTTAGTTCTATAGGCTGTATGGGTTTGTGGCAACAGAGGGTAGGAGGGGGCTCCTTTTCCTGATGCCCACTTTCTTCTATAGTCCAAAGTCCTCACTGCACATGAGATTATTGTGCAGTCAGGAGAGTCCTCACTGAGAAAGATCTCAGAAACCAAGATCCTTCACGTTCACAGGAGGGCTCGCATAGGGTTACTCCTTTCAGCCCCATGTACTGCACTGTTGAGCATGCTGCTTAGAAGAGGCCATCTGCTTAAATCAGACCTCCTTATTTTTGCAGGAAGAATAGGTTTGTGGACACTGTTCTTATCACAGAAATGGGCCCTTCTGGCATAAGAGACGATAACAAGAATGAAATGCACTTAAATATATGTTGATATTTTGTACCCCTCTATCCTGAAATAATTGGTAACATGCTATATACTCTGCATGCTTTTCTTCCCTTGCTGTTCTCTTTATAACACTTATTCTGGCACCAGCTATGTAGAAAGATAGTTCTTTCTTTTTGTAGCTACATGGCAGTCAGTAGCTGTAATATTATTTCTTGAATCAGTTCTTCATCAATGAGCCATTTGGATTGTTTTCAGTCTTCTACTATTGATAGTACTATTGCCTTGTACATAAATCTTTCCCCATTTTTGCCAGTATATCTTTGAGATAGAATCCTCAAAAAGGGATTGAGTGATCAAAGGGTAAATGCACATAAAATTTTGCTGGATATTGCCAAATTCACTTTCATAGTGTTGATACCCTTTGGGGGAGGGGGTACTGGAGATTGAACCCAGGAGCAGTCCACCTTCAGCCTGCACCCCAGCCATTTTTATTTCTGTTTGAAACAGGATATTGCTAAGTTGCTGAGGTTGCTCTCAGACCCGGGACCCTTCTATCTCAACCTCCCAAGTACTGGGATTACAGATCTGCACTACTGCGCCCAGCTGAGATGGTAGCCATTTTTATATTCACGCTGGTGCTATATGATAAAAATTGCTTCCCCCACAGCCTTGCCAAGGGGGCATATTTTTAAACTTCTGGATTTTTGCCAGTATGATAGGTAAACAATGGCTTCTCAGTGTAGTTCCAACTGCATTTCTCTTATGGAAAAAATTGAACATCATTTCATATGTTGCAGGGCCATTGTATTTATTTATTTAGTCTTTTTCTTTCTTTCTTTTTTTTTTATTTGCAGTAGTAGGGATGGAACCCAGGGGCTTTCTACCTCCAAGCTATACCCACAGCCCTATTTTTTTATTCCTTAAAAAATAGGAATCTAGCCGGGCGTGGTGGCGCACGCTTGTAATCCCCGCGCTTGGGAGGCGGAGACAGGAGGATCGCGCAGGTTCGAAGCCAGCCGCGCTGGCGTAAGAGACCCTGTTTCAAAAATATAAAATAGGTCTAGGAGTGTAGCCCGGAGGAAGAAGGGCTTCCAGGAACCCCAGTACCACCAAAAAAAAAAAAAAAAAAAAAAGGAATCTATTTTTTATAGGGTCTCACTGAGTACAGAGGGCCTCACTAAGTAGCTGAGATTGGCTGCGAACCGCAATCCTCCTGTCTCAGCCTCTCAAATACCAGAATTAAGCGTGCTCTACCACTCCTGGCTTAGTTTCTTATTTTTGTGGCACTGGTGATTGAATCCAGAGGCATTCTACCTCTGGGCTAAATCCCCAGCCTGAGTTTATTTCTTATTTGGAAACAGGGTCTCACTAAGTTGTACAGGGCTTCGCTAAATTGTGGAGGCTGGATTTGAACCTGTTATCTTCCTGTCTCAGCCTCCCACGTACTGGGACTACAAGCATTCGCCACCACACCCGGCTTCATTTCTTTTCTTTTCTTTTCTTTTCTTTTCTTTTCTTTTCTTTTCTTTTCTCTTCTCTTTTCTTTTCTTCTTTTTCTTTTCTTTTCTTTTCTTTTTTTTTTTTTTTTTTTTTTTTTTTTTTTTTTTTGAGGACTGGGGATGGATCCCAGGGGCACTCTACCTCTGAGCTACACCCCCAGCCCTCTTTTTTATTCTTTATTTTGAAACGTTCTCACGGATTTGCAGAGGGCCTAAGTAGATGAAGCTGTCCTCAAACCATGATCCTCCTGTCTCAGCCTCCCAAATGCTGGGTTTACAAGCCTGTGCCACCACGCCCAGCTTGCATTTCTCTTATTTATTTTTATTGGTGCATTGTAATCATACATCACATTGGAATACAAGACTTGAGAGGATATACAAGCACACATCATCCAATTAGCCCTCATCCAGCCCCCATCCCATTCCCTCCCCCTCCCTCCATCCCATGCTTGTTTGGTGATTAACTTTGATACATTTGTTTATGTACCTCCTGCTTTTTAAAGAGGCTCCATCCTCCCCTATTCCATACCCTCTGATTGGTCATCTTAATTGCTTCACTATAGGGCTCTTTCTATAGCTCGGCCACTTCCTGTTGCCCCTTTCCTCCTAGTTATTGCTGATTAGGGGAAGCATCTGTTTTTTATTTTCTGTGATATTTCTCTGTGCATGCCGCGTTGCAAGTACCGATCCCACTCTTGATGGCCCCAGTAGTGGCCTGCCTACCCGGTGGACTGATCCAGACCTCGCTGGCTCAAGCAGCGGCTTTGCCTCACGGGAGGCCTGAGTCTGGTCTCGCTGGCCCCAACACCAGCCTAACCCTTCAGTTGGCTCCGATCCTGGCCTCGGTGGCCACAGCACCGGCCTAGCCTCAAGACAAGCTCCGATCCCAGCCTCGGTGGCCCCAGCATCGGCCTAGCCTCAAGGCAAGCTCCGATCCCGGTCTCGGAGGCCTCAGTAGCGGCCTTGCCTCATGGAAGGCTCCAATGTCAGCAGCTGGCCCTGGCAACGCCCTAACCCCTCCGCAGGCTCCGATCTCGGCCTCCGAGGGCCCAGCTCCGGCCTTTCCTCACGGCAGGCACCGATCCTGGCCTCGCTGGCCCCGGCACCGGCCTAACCCCTCGGCAGGCTCTTATCCCGGCCTCGGAGGTGCCAGCACCGGCCTTGCCTCACGGCAGGCTCCGATCCCAGCCTCGCTGGCCCCGAAACCAGCCTAACCCCTTGGCAGGCTCCGATCCCGGCCTCGGAGGCCCCAGCACCGGCCTTTCCTCACGGCAGGCTCCGATGACAGCCTCACTGGCCGCAGCACCGGCCTAATTCCTCGGCAGGCTCCGATCCTGGCCTCGGAGGCCCCAGCACCGGCTTTGCCTCACAGTAAGCTCCGATCCCGGCCTTGCTGGCCCCGGCACCAGCCTAACCCCTCGGCAGGCTCCGATCCTGTCCTCAAAGGCCCTAGCACCGGCCTTGCCTCACAGCAGGCTCCCATCCCAGCTTTGCTGTGTTCGTCGCCAGCCTCACCCCTCGGCAGGCTCCAATCCAAGCACCCTCTTCGCCCCACCATTTGTCCCACGTTCTCGAGGGTGCGTGGTGGTAGCATTCTGCCTCTGGGGTTATTACTTCAAAGGTTCCAGGTGTAATGCATCAGATCTCTGCCTCCCCTGAGTACTGGTGCCACTGCCATTGCCACTGCCTCCACCATTTCAAATCTTTCCCAAGCTCTTTTTCCACTGTGAATGTTGTCCAGTGTTCCTAAGAATGTGCGACGGTAGCATTCAACATTTGTGTAATTTCTCAAAAAAAAAAAAAAATAAGGTTGGTAGGATCCGATTTCTGCTTCTCCTGAATACAAGTCTCCACCGCCATCGCGGGGACCACTTTCAACACCGCCTTTCTCCTTGGTCTCCGCTAAACTCTCTCCTTATAGGTGATGTCCAAGATTCTTAGCAATGTAGAGAAGAAGCAGTCCTCCTTCACGGAGAATTTTTCCAAAAGTTCCAGTTCATTTGGATAAGTTTTGTCTGCATCTCCAGTATCCTGGCATCTGCCACGGCCTTCTTGATCCCTCTCCGATATTTTTCTTTTTTTTTTCCTTTTTTTTTTTTTTTTAAATAAGAGAAGACAGTATGTGTGGTTTGAGGAGGTAGTGGGATCAGGCACTCAGTAGCACTGTGACCCAGCCCGTTTTCCCCAAGGGTCCAGTGTGCTCCGCACTACTCCGCCTAGGGCCCAGAGTCCTGCGACCCAGGCCCCGGCTCTTCCAGGGTCCGGCGTGCCCTGCCCGACCCCTGCCCGGGACCCAGGGTCTTACGACTGGGCCTGGTTTCTCCAGGGGTCTGGTGTGCTCTGTGCGGTCCGGCCCGGGGACCAGAGTCCTGTGACCCGGGCCCCGGCTGTTCCGGGGTCCGGCGTGCCCCCTGCATTTCTTTTTAATAAAGCTCTTTTCAACTGGGTGTGGTGGCACATCCTTGTTATCCAAGTACTTGGAAAGCTAAGACAGGAGGATCACAGGTTCAAAGCCAGCCTCCACAAAGCCAGCCTCGGTAACATAGCAAAGTCCCTCAGCAACCTAGTGAGACCTTGTTTTCAAATAAGACAAAGAATCAGGCTGGGGGCTTAGTTTGGAGGTAGAATGTCTCTGGGTTCAGTCCTCAATACCACAGAAGTTAAATAAAATAAAATAGCTCTTTTCTTACAGTGCTTCTAAATGAATACAGAATGTGCTTGTGTCAGACCTGGGTGAGCAGTAGGCTCAGCGGTGATGCCAGAGTGTGGTACTCAGCACGACAGGGATCTGGTTTCCTTATTACAGCCTCCTGGATCCTCTGGAAAAGATAAGCTCTCATGAGGTTCTTCCTCCTTGTCTTTGGTTCTCCTGCTCTGCTTAGGACATATTAACGACAACAGGGAACTGCCACCTCAAAACTTAGGGTCCTTTAACCTATCCAGCAAATGGGAAGAAAACCCTGTGATCACCTTTAGGCCACAAAGGAAGCCTCAAGGAAGACTGGTGGCTTTTTTGTTCCAGCTCTTAGTAAGTAACTGACCTAGGGCAGTGAATGTAGGGCAAGTGCGGCCTCTGCTGCTGAGGCTGTGGGACTCTCCGCCTCCTGCACCCACACCTGTGTCATCTGAATAGAAGCAGAGGTGTCCTTTTCATCTGCTGTACTAGGTACCACCAGACGCAGACAGAACAGAATGTGTTTTCTCCCTTCCTCCCATCTTGACAATCCCCCAGGTCTTTCTGTTGGTAAAATCATAGGCCATGGTGGTAAGGGGAGTCTGGGACCTGTATTTGCAAAGGTCTCCCTTGTGAGATGCAGTATAGAGCAAGGGAAGGAGAGCAGAGCTGAGAGTAAACAGACTGGCACAAGGCAAAAAGACAGTGCGCTGTCTCCTTCCAGCAGGAAACCCACCATCCAGTTCAAAGTAGCTGGACAAGAACTGGCAAGGCTGGAAGTGTAGGCAGTGTGGAGAGCAGCTGACAGAAACACAGTACATGAGGAAAGGCCAAATGTTTAGTTGGGAGTTCAGGCAGCCCATATAGCTTCTTGCCCCCTAGGCTAAGTCTTCATGAAGAATGGTGCATTGAGCTGAGCCTTGAATCCAGTAAGTTTTGCAGAGCATAATAAAACTGCTGTTTACCTAGCAACAAAAATAGGTGACATTTATTTTCCTCCTAGGAGCTGAAGGCAAGAAGTAGAAATAGGTGGTCTATACTTGCGACTCTCATTTAAAAGTGCTTTTGAGCATTTGTCCAAAATGCTGTAAAGTTTCTGGGAAAGTAAAGAGTTGAAAATCTGGGCTATGAAGGGCTTTTGGCATCCACTGAACTAGAGATGCAGTGTGACTTTTGTGTTTACAGCTCTGTTTAGAAAAGTAAGTTCCCCTGTTTCAGAAACAGAAACTTGCAAGTGAGGGGTTTCATTAGCTGAAGATGTTGGAATATGGCCCACAGCAAGCCTCCCAGGGTAGCAGAGACGCCTCTGGGCCTCAGTGCAGGCAGTATCCGCAGTGACACTCACTGGTGAGTCTGGGATGGGCTGGACCAGGAGGCTGCTTTTCCCCCAGACTGACTTCTCTAACCAGTTATTAAGGCTGGTTCTAAGTGTCAGTGAAATGTAACTTCTTGAGCTTTTGTAAATTACTTGGCTTTAAGCAGACACTTATTAAGAGGCTGTCACATGTTTTAGACACTGGGGAGAGAGAAAGAGACGGGTGTAGTTTCCACTTTGGAGAATCATACCAGCTAAGGAGGAAAAAGGCTTAAACAAAAGTGACATTAGGGCCATAAAATAAGTTGTGTATGGCGAGGCTTCAGCAGATGTGATGGGACCCCTGGACAGAAGCACCAATCTGAGCTGAGGATGGTGTCAGGCAAGATCTCCCAATGAATGGACGTATCAGGCCAGTCCCCACGTGGAAAGATGGGCTGCTTGTGCAAAGGCTTGCCTCTGACACACTCCACACCAGAGCTGCATCCGAGGGACCACCTTGTACTCCACGGGCAGCTGGTGGAGGGGAGGGGGCCACAGATGCTTGTGTCTCACTTTTCCCTACAGAAGACAGAACCTAATTTTCCCATAAGAGCTTAGAGCTTTACAAAATTATCATAAATATCCCACTGTGATGCATAATGTTTGCGTGTTTGTTTCCTTTTTGTGATGCCTGTGTTCTCAAACACAAATGGGACACAACTCCCATGTGAGGGATGGGTAGTGTGGTGCTAGAAATGACATCCTCAGTCAGTCAGGGCCTGCAATGTAGTGTGTGGCCAGCTGTGTACTCACATTTCTTTTAATTAGCCTTTCCAGTTAAGACTCTGCATGAAAATGCCAAATAAAAGTGTATGTACTGAGTGAGTCCATCGGTGTAGCAGTAGTCATGTCCATGGCTGGCTGAGTCTGGGTGCTGGGGTAGTATTCATAGGTCAGGGGTGATTAATTGTAGTGATAGTTTCACATTGTCTAATATGTTAAAACTCATCAAATCATAGACTTTAAATATGTGCGATTCATTGCATGTCAGTTCAGTGTAGATTCAAGCAAGATGTTTAAGATGGGAGGAACCTGGGTGTGGTGGCACACATTTGTAATCCCAGTACTTGGGAGGTTGAGACAGGAGGATCACAGGTTCGTGGTCAGCCTCAGCTACTTAATGAGACCCTGTTTCAAAATTAAGAATTAAAAAAAATAGGGCTGGGGGTGTAGCTAAGAGGTAGAATGCCCATGGATTCCGTCCCCAGTTCCACCCCCACACACATTCACACAAGAAAATGGGAGGAAGGATTTCAGTAGCCTTTTGGATATTGCAGTGCCACTTATTTATTAAGGTAGTGAGTTGGGCATGGCAGTGCACACTTATAATCCCAGTACTTGGGAGGCTGATACAGGATTGCAGGCTCATGGCCAACCTAATCTACTTAGTGAAGTCCGTAACGTAGTGAGACTGTGTTTCATGATAAGGAATTAAAAATGGGTCTGGGGAAGTAGCTCAGAGGTAGAATGTCCCTGGTTCCAATCCCCAGTACCTAAAAAATAAAAATAAAATAGTGATGTGAAGCTGGGTGTGGTGGCACAAGCTTGTAATTCAGTACTTAAAAGGCTGAGACAGGAGGATTGTGGGTTCAAGGCCAGCCTCAGAAACTTAGTGAAGCCCTCCACAACTCAGTGAGGTCCTCTTTCAAAATAAAAAATAAGCCGGGCGTGGTGGCGCAGGCTTGTAATTCCCAAGCTTGGGAGGCAGAGACAGGAGGATCGTGCAGGTTTGAAGCCAGCCGCGTGCGCTGGCTTAGGAGACCCTGTTTCCAAGTAAAAAATGTAAAAATAGGTCTGGGAGTGTAGCCCGGAGGTAGAAGGGCTTCCAGGAACCCCACTACCACCAAAAAACAAAATAAAAAATAAAATAGGGCTGGGCATGTAACCCAGAGGTAGAATGTCCCTGGGTTCTATCCCTAGTACCGCCAAAAATATAATAAAATAGTGATATGAGGCTCTGCTTTTGTGAACCAAACATCTTTAGGGTTTAAAGGCAATTGTGTCAAACCTCTGCACAAGTTGTTTGGGATGGGACCCTTACACCAGTGGCCCCTCTTGCCTTGTTACCCCAGGTAGCAGGACTCGGGTGTGTCACTGATTTGAGTAAAATGAAGTGATCCCATGAGAGTGGAAACTTGGTAAGTGAGCCAGCCTGGGATGCGGCAGTCTTTAAATTTATTGGCTCATTAATATTGTGAAGATGGGTATGTTTCTTTTATGGCTGCATTAGACACTTATATTTTTAAGGACAGGAATCAGTACAGTGCTGCAAGAGAGAATGTACTTAAAAATCACAACATTACCTGTGGTAAAATTATCATAAAAACTGCCTAGTGCTCAAGCAGGGGATTACTGCAATTCTGCCCTCATAACGACAGGAAATGGTCGTTGGTGAAGTTGTTTTCCATGAAGCTGTGATGAAATCAACTAAAATGGTAATAAAGCGAGTATAGAAGTGAGGGACTCAAGTGAGATGTAAAAGTGCAGAAGGTGCTAGATGTTCGAACTGGAGTCTGCAGGAAATGATTCTGTAAAATACCAAATATAACTTGATGGAGTTCTTAGTTCAGACCTGTCAGCAGTGTGGGCTGGTTCTGAGGCTGTGGGGAGCTGAGGACATGGTGCCCTCCATAGCCCCAGCCCTGAAGGGCAGCTACCCTGTGGTTGCTGGCCAGAGGACCTGGAAGGCAGAGCAGTGGTCTTTAGTGGCAAATGATTGTTTAGGAAAGGTTTATTTTTTTGGTGGTACTGGGGAAGGAACCCAGAGGCTTTCTACCTCCGGGCTATACTCCCAGACCTTTTTTTTTTTTTTTTTTGGTGGTACTGGGGTTCCTGGAAGCTCTTCTACCTCGGGGCTACACTCCCAGACCTATTTTTACATTTTCATTTTGGAAATAGGGTCTCCTAAGCCAGCGCACGGCTGGCTTCGAACCTGCGCGATCCTCCTGTCTCCGCCTCCAAAGCGCGGGGATTACAAGTGTGCACCACCACACCCGGCCTCCCAGACCTTTTTTATATTTTATATGGAAACAGGGTCTCACTAAGTTGCTGAAAGCCTCACTAAGTAGCTGAGGCTGGCTTTGAATCCGTGCGATCCTCCTGTCTCAGTCTCCCAAGTGCGGGGATTACAAGCGTGTGCCACCACGCCCGGCCTAGGAAAGATTTAAAACTCTGTTTCTTTCCTCCTGGCTCAGGGAACCAGTCACCCTAGGGAGCATTATCATACTTTTTCCCAGTAATTCTTGACGACTTAATGTGATTGTTAATGTTCAGTAGATGCCTGTTAGAATTGGCGGCACATCTCAATAAAACCTCAGTGGGCAGCTGGGCGTGGTGGTGCACACTTGTAATCCCAGCATTTGGGAGGCTGAGATCGGAGGATCGCAGTTCGTGGACAGCCTCAGCTACTTAGTAAGGCCCTCCACAACTTAGTGAGACCCTGTTTCAAATTAAAAAGAATAAAAAATAGGGCAGGGGGTGTAGCTCAAGGTCGAATGCTCCTGTGTTCTATCCTCAGACCTGCAAAAAAAAAAAAAAAAAAAAAAAAAACCTCACATTGGGTATATGTAAACAAAAATACACACACACGCACACGCACACGCACACGCACGTACCCCGCAGGTCTGGGGATGGAACCCAGGGGCATTCGACTTCCAAGCTACACCTCCAGCCCTATTTTTTATTCTTTATTTTGAAACCGGGTCTCACTGAGTTGCAGAGGGCCTCACTAAGTAGCTGAGGCTGTCCGCGAACTGCAATCCTCTGGTCTCAGCCTCCTGAATGCTGGGATTCCAAGAGTGCACCACCATGCCCGGTTCTGAAATATTTTTACATTAGAGAAATAACTTATATTGTTAGCGTATTCCAGATGATCGGGCTTGCCCTTGTCACCGCTCCTGCTGCCACCCTAGTCGTCATTGCTGTCCACTCACTGGCTCCCCGCCCCTCTCCAGCCCCTCGCAGTGTTCATCCTCACACTCCAGTAGGAGTGAGCTCGTCAGAACCACTCAGGCACTGTCCACTGCCCTTAGGGCAAATTCAGCATCTTCACCGTGGCTCCCTGGGCCCTGCATAATTGACAGCTGTGTATTTGCTTCATCTGGCTCTCTATATTCAGAGCGGGCACGACTTTGTTCTATTTCTAGAGACCACAGGGCCTTTATACTTTCTGTTCCCTCTGGAAGGCTTCTGACGCTTTCTGCATTCTTACCTGCACCTCATCAAACCCCACCCCTTTTACTAGGTGTCTTCCTATTCTTTAAATTTCACCTCGTATCACATCTTTTTCCCTGATACTTTACTCTCAGACTAGGTAAAGTTTCTTCATAATGCTGATAGATCTGGGATATTTTCTTCAGAGAACTTACTTTCATTTGTAATTATATATTTTTTCACACTGTTTGATTTGGTTTGTTTTGTGCACTGTTGTACACCCAACACTTGAAAATTTGATCCTCAATAAATGATGGATGAATGGAATGCCCCTATTTCAGGGTCTTGCTGAGTTGCTGAGGCTGTCTGCAAACCTGTGATCCTCTAGTCTCAGCATGCTCCACCAGGCCGGACGCCTAGTCAGTTTCTTACCAGTACTGCTACTGTCTACGGGGGGTCACTCCGTTCTCTTTCATTGTTCTCATTATAGCCAGAGTGGCCTTCTGGAACATCCCCATGCTCAAAGTCACTGGCTTTCCCCCCTTTAATTTGCTGAAAGGATGGGTGTTTTAATGATAAGCTTGCATTTGAGGACTCTTGCTACTTGGACACAATGTATTTTCTAAATAATTAATGAACTTGGTTGGCTAACATTTATTTTAGTATTTTTGCATCTGTTTTCTTAAATAGAATGGGCTCATACACTAATTTTCTTGCCCCGTCTCTTAAGTTTTCTACAAACAAAACAACATTAAAATGGCTTAAACAGCTTCTTTTTTGTGTTTTCTGGATTAGTGTGTGCTAAGATAGAAATGATTTCTTTTACTAAGTTGTCTTTGAAGCTTTCTTCTAATACTAAATTTGGTGATTTG
Source organism: Muscardinus avellanarius (assembly GCF_963383645.1). Classification (NCBI taxonomy): domain Eukaryota; kingdom Metazoa; phylum Chordata; class Mammalia; order Rodentia; family Gliridae; genus Muscardinus; species Muscardinus avellanarius. Next base: position 92,718,681 of record NC_137800.1, on the reverse strand, counting down.
GTAAGCTCCCATCCCTATAGGTTTTATCTCACTGTGTGGGTGTATGGATTATCCAGTCAAATTAATACATACCCAAGACCCCAGTGATGCCAGAGGGAGGTCACCTTCTGCAGACAGTGGTTATGTGTCCTTCATGTGCCGTGGTAGCTGAAAGCCCCTTCCATGGTCAGCTGATACCTATTACCATCCATTCATTTGTTTTATTCAGTGTTAGCCACAGAACTTCAATACACAAGTTGTATATGATAGAATAGGGGGTGCCTACTCTCGCCCTCACCTAATTCTCTGGACTTTGCCACTCTTCCCATAGAAACGCACTGTCTTGTTTTGTTCTTGCTCCCTCCTTCTCTCATGCTAAATCCTTCTTCCCACTGGGCGTGGTGGCGCACACTTGTAATCCTTGCCCGGGTTCGAAGCCAGCCGCTCTGGCTTAAGAGACCCTATTTCCAAATAAAAAAGTATAACATAGGTCTGGGAGTGTAGCCCGGAGGTAGAAGGGTTTCCAGGAACCCCAGTACCACCAAAAATAAAAAATAAATACATCCTTCTTCCCTCTTGTCCAAGTTTTATGGCTCCAGAGGAAAATTGAATTATTTGAGGCCAAAGACAAGGAGATTGCCAGTGGGGCAACTTTGGCAAGATTAGAATAGTGAAGCTGGAAGCCGGGTGTGGTGGCGCAGATCTGTAATCCCAGCATTCGGTTTGCAGACAGGCTCAGCTACTTACCGAGGACCACCACAACTCAGTGAGACCCTGTTTCAAAAATAAAAAGACTAAAAAAAAAAAAAAAAAAAAGGCTGGGGTTTAGCTTGGAGGTACAGTGTCCCTGGGTTGCATCCCTGGTACTACAAAAAAAGAAAGAAGAAAGAAAGAAAGAGAGAAAGAGAGAAAGAGAGAAAGAGAGAAAGAAAGAAAAGAAAGAGAAAAAGCAAAGAATAGTGGAGCTGGGCTTAGTGGTGCACAGTTGTAATCCTAGTAATTGGGAGACTGACACAAGGATCACAGGCTTGAGTCCTGTGCAACTTAGTGAGAGCCTGTTTTAAAATAAAAAGTAAATAGGTCTGGGGTGTATCTCAGTGGTAGAACACTCCTGGGTTCAATCTCTAAGTACCAAAAAGAATAATGGGCAGCAGAGGAAATGGATTTGATCTCTGTAAATATCTTAGGCTGATATGTTCTTGCTTCTGAGATTTGGGGGTATACGCAGCGGCTTTAGAGGACTTGGGCAGGGCATACTCAGTCTTGTTAGTTTAAATACCTTCTATACGCTTTGCATCCTGAGTCTCTGAAATCTCAACCTCAGTTGGAATAAAATCTGAACACATGACATATCTATTCAGACGTCCCCCGTTCTTCTGAATACATATTTCTTTAAAACATGATAGTAATTTTCATATCATGTTAATTTTGTTTTTCAATTGGCTGAAGACACAGTGTATACTCGTCAGACAGTAACTGCCTGGCATACTCAGTGTGCATAATGGCCATCAAGCTGATCCAGAGAGCGACAAACAAGCCGTAAAAGCTAAAAGGCAGTTCTTGTGGTAGATCAGTTATAATAATTTTATATCTCAGTGTTTTTCATTTGTGACACTTTGTATAATAAACAATTAACTGCGTGCTTTTGACATCTCACAGTTAACGTGAAGAGAGTTAAAAAACAGACGCTGTAAACCAAAGCGAAGTGGAGAGAAGCCGTTGGCCTCTGGGAGGCTGCGACCTGGTTACTGCTCACTGTGCACTCTGTACCTTTTCACTACCAATTGCTGTTTCTTTGTCTTTGATAAACAAGATAATTGATATGAATGAATGTGATCCTATAAAATGGTTCCCCAATTGCAGAGTTTCATGCTGGGGTATAATTTTCCTTATGGCACATTACCGTTAATCTTTAAATGGATAGACTAGTTAATCTGCCTTTCGCAAGAAGACATTAGGTGACTCACCCCTCATCAGAGCTGACAAAAACACTGGGTGTAAGTGGGGCACAGAAAGAAATGACTAATGGTCACATTAGTGAGCGAGCGTGTGGATCCTTGAGTGGAGGTTTAGAACTGGGAATGGAAGATGTGGCTTTAGGTAGAGGAGATGCAGGCTCTTCAGGAGGACAAAGGCAGCTATGCAGAAGGGATGAGGCTCGGCTTCCCCTCCCTGCTCACCCCAGTCTTGCCAGCCAGAATAGAATAGCGATTTTGCAGCACTTACAGGATGAGCTGCCACCGCCGCCGCCACCGCCGCCGCCGCCGCCGCCGCCGCCTCCTCCTCCTCCTCCTCCTCCTCCTCCTCCTCCTCCTCCTTCCTCTTCTTCTTCTTCTTCTTCTTCTTCTTCTTCTTCTTCTTCTTCTTCTCCTTCTCCTTCTCCTTCTCCTTCTTCTTCTTCTTCTTCTTCTTCTTCTTCTATACTTGGGGTGGAACCCAGGGGCTTTCTACCTCCAGCTACACTCCCAGACCTGTTTTATATTTTATTTGTAAGCAGGTCTCGTTGTTACTGAGAGCCTCACTCAGTAGCTGAGGCTGACTTTGAACCTGTGCGATCCTCCTGTCTCAGCCTCCCAAGCACAGGGATTACAAGTGTGCGTCACTATGCCTGGCTCAGGCTGAGGTTCTTGTTCTGTGTGTGTGTGTGTGTGTGTGTGTGTGTGTGTGTACGCGCGTGCAGATCTGGGGATGGAACCCAGGGCCATTCGACCTCCAAGCTACACCCCCTGCCCTATTTTTTATTCTTTATTTTGAAACCGGGTCTCACTGAGTTGTAGAGGGCCTCACTAATTAGCTGAGGCTGTCCGCAAACTGCAATCCTCCGGGGCTCAGCCTCCCGAATGCTGGGATTTCAAGTGTGCGCCACCACGCCCGGCTTCAGGCTGAAGTTCTTAAACAAGAAAGCTTTAATGTGCTTGCGTTCTTTTTATTTGTGGAAAAGGGTCAGGGCTTTACAAAACTACCATTTTGTATCGTAAATAGTACTTAGCTTTTGAATCCTCAATTGGAGACTTTCTTTAGGAAATGTCAAGGACTGAGCAAGCAGAAGAGCTGCGTAAGTTTACATGAAGTTGGGAAGTCTGCGGTGCAAAAATTCATACTTTGTGGTGCACGCTTGGAATCCGAGCATTTGGGAGGCTGAGACAGGAGGATCCAGGTTCGTGGCCAGCCTCAGCTACTCAGTGAGGCCCTTTGCAACTCAGTGAGACCCTGTTTCAAAACAAAGAATAAAAAATAGGGCTGGAGGTGGAGCTCAGAGGTAGATGCCCCTGGGTTCCATGCCCAGTATCACAAAAACAAAAAAAGGAAGAAAGAATTGACACTCTGCTCTGGAAAACCTCTCTCTTCCCCCCTCCCCGCCCCACATACACCTGAGAGAATGAATGGGGGAAAGCGTGGGTAAACAGAGTACACACAGCATATTCGTCATATCCACACCGTCCCTGAGGGCACGAATGATATTCACCTTGCGTCTTGGAATCGTGGTTTCAAAAGTAATAATAATTATTTGCTTGTCTAGTGCATTCCAATATGTAGTTAAAAAACTAATCTTCACCCACGGCAAGGAAAGCTGTGGTGAGGTAGGTTTCTCCTGGGACAAGTCTCTTTGGCAGGATCGTCACCACCTCTCAGAGATGCAGCAGGCCAAGGGTGGTGCTGTCCAGTTTAATGTCATCTTTTCACCGAGACGATGGGCTACCTCTCCCTCTTCCACTCTTGAAAGGTTAGCCTTTCTTCAGAGTAGAACAGGTTTTCCTGCAACATCTGTCAGCTTGGCAGTGAGCACACCCTAAGGAAATTAGGAGCATTTGAAGACTGTCTGAATACTGCAGGGAGCCTTTCCTCTCTCTTCCTCTCCCCTCCCGCATGTATCCTCCCAAGAAAGCAGGGCAGCAACATGCCATTTTCACTCTTAGTCTCACTAATAAATTATAACCATTTGTGTCTGTGATTTTTTAATGTGTTTTGATTTGCTCCTTCCATTAAGAAAGCTTCTGAAACCAAAAATACTTGGCTTTCCTGGAGGGAGCTGTGAGTAGACCCTTTTGTTGAATGAAGAGATACCTTTGGCCACTGTGCACTGGCACAAAGAGGCCTTTGATCTAATGACACAGATGATCTTGATCTGATTCAGTAGGTTAGAAATTGCTGTCCCCAGCAAGTATCGACCCGAAGGAGCTGCTTTCTCGGCTATTCTGGAACTGCTGGCTGCATATTATACTAGCAGGTGTTAATAGTTTTTTGCAGGTCAGTAGAATTGTTATTGGCTCTTCCATCCTTTGCCCCTATCATTTTACAATTACAAGGTGGCTTATGAAAATAAGTCTCCCTTCTTGTGTACAACTCAGATTTCTGAAATGTTGGTCCTACCAACCTGTTCCACGTGGGAAGCCTGGCTCTCTATGGCTGAGGAGTGCCAAGCCTGGATCTTGTTTCTCTGAAACTCACCTTTGTAAATCTTATCTCTTAGTTGTCAATGTTCATAAAAAGGAAAGAAGCAGAAGGGTTCACTCAGTTTTAGAGGTGAAGAGACCGAGCCAGGAATGGTTAAAGGGCTCCTGGAGATTGCAAGGGTGCTGTTCACAGAAGCAAGGTCGGCTCTCTAGGCTGGCTTCCCAGGCTGCTGCCTTCTCCAGTGACCCCAGAGAAGGTAGGAAGGGAGAGGTGACCATTTCCCCCTTCAGACTTAGAGGATAGAGACTTGATAGAAGGCACTAGAATGCTGAGATAAGACCGTTCTTAACAGAGGCATATACAAAAAAATATAAGTGCCATTTAAAAATATGGTATTGATTTTTTATTTTCTCCCTAAAATCTCAGTGTTCACTACTGAGAGAACTGAAGACAGTAGGAGAGCTCTTTGTAAGTTGCCTTTTATTGCATTTAATACAAGTCTTTTTTATAACTCTCTGTAAATATACTGAAAACTGCAGACTGATTCTGTTTCCTCAGCCTAGAGTAACCGTGGCCTCCAGGAGATAGTGTAATTGGTGGGTTCTGTCAGGTGTTTTTCTGGTAGCTGCTTTACGGCAGAGTAGGAGTGAAGTCATTTCAGCACACTGCATTGAAGCTGCATAGCCAGGTTCCCCCAGGACCCTGAGGTTACCCCTCCAGAGGTGGCACCTCAGTCATGCCACAGCCCTGGGCTGCTGCCTCAGGCTGGAGCAAGGGGCCCAGAGGCAGGCTGCTTCTCAGGCATCTAGAATTTGATAAGCGTTCTCAATTCTGAGCCAGGTGTTCAGAAGTTCCCATTACCTTTACCCATGTGGTTTTTTTTTTTTAAGTCCAGTCCTACTTCCTTGAGAAGGGAGTATGAGTGCTAAGATATCTGAGATTTGGTGTTATATCTAACCTGTTTGTCTCTGTCTCTGAAGGCTACAGCAGAAGGTTCTCCCAAAGTAGAGTTAGAAAAATTCTTGCCACAGGTCTCCTTGGGGCACTTTCTATGACATCCAGAGACCCATTTAACATTTGAACACCTCACTATTTTGTGTGTGTGTGTGTGTGTGTGTGTGTGTGTGTGTGTGTGGTATTGTGGGTAGAACCCAGAGGCTTTCTACCTCCAGGCTATACTCCCAGGCCTATTTTTGGAAACAGGGTCTCACTAAGTTACTGAGAGCCTCACTAAGTAGCTGAGGCTGGCTTCGAACCTGTGTGATTCTCCTGTCTCAGCCTCCCAAGTGCGGGGATTACAAGCGTGTGCCACCATGCCCGGCTGAACACCTCACTATTGATACTATATTATCATCATTGATGCTTGTGTGTGTGTGTGTGTGTGTGTGTGTGTGTGTGTGTGTGTGTTAGTGATACTGGTGATGGAACCAAAGGGCATTCCACCTCTGAACCACACTCTCAGCCCTTTTTATTTTTTATTTTGAAACAGGGTCTTTCTAAGTTGCTGAGGCTGGCCTCAAACCTGCAATCATCCTGTCTTGACTTCCCAAATATTGAGATTACGGGTAATTACCACCATCACTAGCACCACTAATGTATTTTATTTTTTATTTTATTTTATTTTGTGTATGTATGTATGTATGTATGTATGTATGTATGTATGTATGTATTATTTTGTAGTACTCGGGGTGGAACCCAGGGACATTCTACCTCTGAGCTACAACCCTAGCTCTGTTTTTTAGTCTTTATTTTGAAACAGGGTCTCACTAAGTACCTGCACCTGTCTACAAACCATGATCCTCCTGTCTCAGCCTCCCAAATGCTGGTATTACAAGTGCCTGCCACCACGCCTGGCTCTCCACGAATGCATTTTAAAGAAACATTACAAGCTCCTCTCCCAGCCTCAGAGGCCCCAGCACCGGCCTAACCTCATGCGAGGCTCCGATCCCAGCCTCGCTGACCCTGGTACCGGCCTAACCCCTCCGCAGAGTCCAATCCCGGCCTTGTAGGTCCCAGCACTGGTCTTGCCGCACGACAGGCTCCGATCCCAACCTTGCTGGCCCCAGCACCAGCCTAACCGCTTGGCTGGCGCTGATCCCTGACTCTGAGGCCTCAGTAGCAACCTTGCCTGAGGGCAGGCTCTGATCCAGGCTTTGTTGGCCCCAGCACTGACCTCACCCCTCAGCAGGCTACGATCTCAGCCTCGGAGGCCCTAGCACTGGCCATACCTCAAGGCAGGCTCTGATCCCTGCCTCACTGGCCCCTACACCGGCCAAAGCCTCTGGCAGGCTCCTATTCAGGCCTCGGAGGCCCCAGCACTGGCCTTGCCTCACAGCCAGCTCCGATCCTGGCCTCGATGGCCCCGGCACTGGCCCAACCCCTCGGCAGGCTCCGATCCCGGTCTTGGAGGCGTCAGCATTGACCTTGCCTTGAGGCAGGCTCCCATCCTGGCCTCTCTGGCTCCGGCACTAGCCTAACGCCTTAGCTGGCTCCGGTCCTGACTTCGGAGGCCCCAACACCAGCCTTGCCTCATGGCTGGCTCCGATCCTGGTCTCGCTGACCCCAGCACCGGCCAAACCCCTTGACAGGCTCCAATTCCGGCCTCGGAGGCCCCAGCACAGGCCTTGCTTCAGGGCAGGCTCCAATCCCGACCTCGTTGGCCCTAGCACCGGCCTTGTCTCACGGCAGGTTCTGATCCCAGCCTCGCTGGCCCTGGCACCAGCCCAAATCCTCTGCAGGCTCCGATACTGGCCTCGGAGGCCCCAGCACTGGCCTTGCCTCATGGCAGGCTCTGATCCCAGCCTCGCTGACCCTGGGACTGGCCTTACCCCTCAGCAGGCTCTAATCCGAGCACCCTCTTCACCCAGCAGGTTGTCTCACGTTCCAAAGGGTGCGTGGTGGTAGTATTCTGCCTCTGAGGTAATTTCTTTAAAAGTTCCAGGGGTATTATATCAGATCTCTGCCTCCCCTGAGTACTTGCCGCTGCCAATGCTACTGCCTCCACCATTTCAAATCTTTCCCAAGCTCTTTTCCCATACCGCATAATGTCCAGTGTTCCTAAGCATGCGTGACAGTAGCAGTCGACCTTTGTGGTGATTTCTTCAGAGGATCAGGGTGGGTTGGATCAGATGTCTGCCTCTCCCAAATGCAAGTCTCCACCGCCACCGCCTTCCTCCTAGGTCTCCGCTAAACTCTCTCCTTACAGGTGATGTCCAGGATTCTTAATGATGTAAAAAAGCAGCAGTCCTCCTTCGTGGGGAATTTTTCCAAAAGTTCCAGTTCAGATGGATATGTTTTGCCTGCATCTCCAATATTCTAGCTGCCGCCGGGGACATCTTAACCCCTCTCGAATATTTTTCTTTTTTTGTCCCCCCCCCCTTTTTTTTAAATAAGAGAAGAGATTATTTGTGGTTTGGGGAGGATGTGGGATCAGGCACTCGGTAGCGATGAAAAATTTTTTTCCTTTCTTTCCAGGTGGAAGGAGGGTCTCCTAAGGGTGCCCCACCCACACCCGCCCACTGGCCCAGGGTCAGGGCCATGCGGCCTGGACCACTGGGGCCTTCCAGGTGGGGGGACGCCTAAGGGAGCCCCACCAACCTACCCTCCCAGGGTCAGGGCCAACCACCCAGCTTATATTAAAAGTTAACTTTGTGTGTGCATGTGTGTAGTACTGCGGATGGAATCCAGGGGTTTTCTACCTCTTAGTTTTACTCCCAGACCTAGTTCATATTTTTTTCTTGGAAATAGGGTCTCACTAAGTTGCTGAGAGCCCCACTAAGTAGCTGAGGCTGGCTTCAAACCTGTGTGATCCTCCTGTCTCAGCCTCCCAAGTACTGGGATCTCAAGGGTGCACCAGTATGCCCAGCGAGAGAGAGAGAGAGAGAGAGAGAGAGAGAGAGAGAGAGAGCGCACGAGAGAGAGCAGAGAAGGGTTTCAAAATTTGCAAAACCAGTTTCAATTATTACTTGTATGTTGGGTAATTTTTCCATTTTCACCAGTATGAATGACTTCTCAGGGTGCTTAGGGAACATATGTAGAGTCTTTTTGTCTTACAGATTGTGTCCAGAGAAAAGAAAAGGAAAAAAGATGAGATCAATGAAATAGTGCCTCTTAGTCCAACAGGGCTGGATATGTGGGATATATTTCTTCTTGCACCTAGTGATACCTTTGTCCTCAGTTTCCAAGTTAGCCTGCAGAGTGAATCCCTCTTTGACACTTGGTAGTTTCTGTTGCTAAACATCTGGTGCTTGGTTCTTCAAGGCCATTTTGAATTGAAGATCTTTTCAGCTAAACCTCCAGCATTCAAATTACAGGATTGTCAACAAAACTACAGCAAGAGAAAAGTCAACCATGCAGTTAGTTTTGGGATGTGTGTGTTTTTTTTTTTTTTTTCAAAGGCCTTAGTTAAGGAGAGAGAATTCACTGGTCCTAATGAACTTTCATGTTTGAGACTCGGTGTCCCCACCCCCACCTCACCCCTGTCCCTGAGAATAACCTCTCATTTCTTGTAGAAAGCAGGTCATATCTTCTGAAGTGATTAGCACTGTAGCTTTAGAAAATTTGCATATGTTTTGGAGGTCAGGGGGCACATTTGAAGTTTAGAGAGTGCTACTTCTTGTCCTTGGCTAAAGTGGAGCCAGCATCATTGGCAAAGTATAATCTCAAGACATGATGTGATTCGGGCAGACTTGGTGATGTAAAAATTTGGTCTAGTATAAGAATGACCAGAATACAAGGTTAATACTAATTACAATGGCCAAAAAATGAAGGAAGCAGGAAAAGCTGCAAAGGTTAAGATGGCTTTGGCATTCAGAAGGCCCAGCTTGTGTTGTTCCTCTCCATTCCCCTGCAGGTGCAGCGGTGGTCACGGCTTGATTCTGGGAACTGTGTGAGCAGAGTCACAGGGGCAGTGGGTGACACTGTGGGAAGGGAAGCTTGAAAGTTGCAGCCCATGGGTACCGGATAGGATTTCTTTTTCTTTTCTTTTCTTTTTCTTTTTTTTTTTTTTTTGGAGATATGATGTAATATATGATTAAAAAGTGATTTTTTAAAATCTGGTAGGTAAAACTAGGAATTAATGTAACCAAGTTCCAGTATTTTGAAGAATACATTGTTTTACAGCTTTCTGATAATTTCTAAGAAAGATGGGCTTGTTCTCTAATTACCTATTGTTCTTTTACAGCTTTTAAGACATAACAGCTGTGTGTGTGTTTTTTTGTTGTTTTTTTTATTTATTTTTTATTTTTTTATTGGTGCACTGTATTCATACATCATAGTAGGATACATACTTTTGTAGACATACATGCACACTTTTCCCAGTCAGCCCCCACCCAATCCCCACCCCATTCTCTCCCTATCCCTCCCTCCCATGCTTGGCTTAGTAGTTGACATCTAGTATTATGGCAATTTATCTAAAATTAAAAATGATAATCTCACATAACAGTTTCATTTGTCTGATACCAAGCTTTTGATGACTTAAAGATAACATTTCAATATTTCTTTTTGCTTTCTTTCTTACCAGAGAGTATTTTTTTCTATTTTTTAGGTGAAACTATCATATATTTATATATTTATTTTTCAGAAAAAAAATCTATCCTAATATGGAATATGGAGTCTAGGTACCCAAAACGATCTTGAAAAAGAACAAAGCTAGAAGATATATATTTTCTGATTTCAAACCATATAAAGCTACAATAATTGAAACAGTGTAGTACTATTCTAAAGGCAGATCTATAAACCATTGGAGTTAAATAAAAGCCTAGAGCTAAATTCTTCCCTATATTGTCAAGTTATTTTTGACAAGGTTTCCACGAACATTTGGTGGTGGAAATAAAAATCTTTTAACTAAATATTGTTAAAAAATAATAATTACATGGAAAAGAATACAATTGGACCCTTACCTAATCCCATATACAAATATTAACTCAAAATAGATAATAGACCTAAATACAAATCTTAAGACTATAAACTTTTAGGAGAAAATCTGGGTCATAAAACCTCACAACATTGAAATTGGCAGTGATTTCTTGGTTATGATTTCAATGACACAGGCAACAGAGGAGTATACAGACTCCCTAAAAAATAAAAAATAAAAAAATTGTATATCCAAAGACAATGTAAACAGAGTTAACAGTTACTAATAGAATGGGATAAAATATTTCCAATTGCTATATCTGAAGGTATATTAATATTCCAACTAGAAATCCTAAAAATTAACAACAATAAAGGCAAACAATACCCTTTAGAGATAGGTAAAAGACTAACATAAATAATGAATCTCCAGAGATAACCAATCTTAATTGTCTGTTGGATGGAAACTCTTGTTTCTCTGGTTCTGGTGTGTGTTACCTATTTCTTCTTTGTAGTTAATCTCTTTGAGTATTTTCTCTAGTGCTGGTTTTGAAGACATAAATTCCTTCAGTTTCTGTTTGTCATGGAAGCTTCTTATTTCTCCATCTAATTTGATAGAAAGTTTTGCTGGGTAGGAAATTTTTGGCTGGAAGTTGTTTTCTTTCAAAATTGGGAATATGTTACTCCAAGCCCTTCTGGCTCTCATAACTTGGTTTGGGAAGTCTGGAGTGATTCTAATTGGTTTGCCTCTGAATGTCACTTGGCCCTTTGCTTTTGTTGCCTTTAAGATTCTCTGCTTGGCTTCCACATTGGTCATTTTGACAATGATGTGGCATGGGGATCCTCTTCTCCGATCCTGTCTAAAGGGAGTTCTATAAGTTTCCTGGACCTTTGTATCAACCTCTTGCTCTATGTTTGGAAAATTTTTTGCTATTACTTCCTTGAAGAGATTGTTGATCCCTTTGGTTTCACTTTCTTTTCCCTCCTCTATTCCAATTATTCTTAGGTTAGCTCTCTTAAAATGGGCCAATATTTCTTCAATATCAGATTCCTGCTGTCGGATATTTTTTCCTAGATTAGAAACTATGAGTTAATTTTTGGAATGATCATCTTCTAAGAGCGAGATTCTGTTCTCCATGTGTTCTAATCAGTTGTTTGTGCTTTGAATTGAGGCCTTTACTTCATTAATTGCATCCTTTATCTCTTTTTGGCTCTCTCTGAGTTCTTTTCGAAGCACCTCTATTATTTCTACAGTTATTTTCCTGATTTGATCTTCTAGAAATCTCTGATTTTCAGTTTTATCGGGTTCTGATGTTGTGGGGTTGTGGGCATTAATTGCTCCAGTATTATTCCTCTTTCCCATGATTTCCGATGTTTGTGCCTTCTCTGGGTTCTTCCCTTGGGTCACTATGACTTCCCTTAAGGTGTTCTGGATCTCGAGTCAGTAGTATCTCAGACCCCACTACTCCTTTACTGGGTTTTATCACAGAGTCTCCGACCCAGAGAGTCGATAGAGGCTGCTTTAGACTGTGGGAGGTGCCAGGTTGCACGTTCTCCTATGGTGTGATATCTCTGCCACCGCCCCTCCCCCACTGGGTCAAGTCCCAGGGAGTACAGTACTGGGATTTCTCCTCTGTGGCCCGCAATTTGACTCACTGTTCTTGAGTACATGTGGCTGTACTGGCCTCGCTGAATTCGCTGCTGCTGCCGCCGGTGGCAATATGGCGCCGCTGCTACGCCCTCGGCTATGGGGCTGGCGTTTTTCTTCTTGATTTTGATTTCTACTCTGAATCCCTGCAGCGTGTGCTGAGCTCGGCCACTGGGAGCTTTAGATGCTCTCTGCGCGGAGAAATCCCGCCTGGCTGTTCCGCAGTGGCTCACCTCGGCTTGCTGTAGCCGTCCGGTGAACTCCCCGCTGCCGCCGGCAGTATGGCGCTGCTGCCGCGTCTGCCGCGTCCTCGGGCGCGAGGCCGGTGTATCTCCTCTGTGGCTCTGTTCTCAGTCCGCTTTCTCTCTGGAGCCTGGTGATTTTTTGTTTCACTGGTGATGGTGTTTTCTGGCTATGAAAGGCGCTGATTTTGTGGTAATGGAGATTTGTTGTTAGCGGGGCTCTTAAGCCCCGCTTTTCTCGGTCGCCATCTTCCCGGAAGTCCTTTTTTTTTTTTTTTTTTTTTTTTACTTTAGTAGAATAACTTGAAAGAAGGTTGGATTGCAGTTGAGTTGGAAGCTTGCCTGGTCAGCATAAAGTTTTTAGGCCTTAGGGATAGGCCCTGAGGTATTAATGTTCCTTTAAAAAAAAAAAAAAAAAAGGAATAGGTGTTGTGACCTTAAACTAATGACAGCCTTAGTTACCTTCCTAGTCAGGAAACAAACACTTGTATGTAAATCTTAGCAATAGAGAAAAATCTAATCTAAAACTACTTAAGATTTGTTTACTGCATCAACTACTGTGCTATTAGAAAACAATTTTGTAATGAAAACAGCCAGAGAAACATTAAATAAAGCCCAGTGCAAGGTTGGTTCTTAAAGATAAAGTTCTCTGTAAGTGTGAAGCATTATTTCATTTTTAAAAAAATCTGCTTCAAGTGGGTTTTTCTCCACTTCTCAAAAGTGATCTCTGGAGACAGTTAAATAACATGTCAGTCTTACCTTTAAATATAGCTGGTACAGGTGGTCCTCAGGTCGTGTCCTAGTGGAGTAATACTGCCTTTTAAAAAATGTATTGCTCCTGAATTAAATTTGCCGGCAGGCTGCTGAGCACCCCCAGTGCTGTGCACAAACAGGGGCAGTAAAATTGTTTTTAGATCACTTTCCTGCCGTTCCCCACAGTCTGCGTCATTCCACTATTCATACATGGGCAGAATGTATATGCTTTGTTAACATGCAACTTTTGCATTCAGAAGCAGCAAATTAAATTTGTCTGAACAGAACTGCTCTGTGCACAGAGGGGAAAGTAATTTCTGTCTAGGCTGTTCCCCCTTTGCCTTTTGCTCTCAGCACAGGCTATCGTAATAGGTATGTCGCTGAAGGATGACAACGGAAACGCAGGAAGAGACAGACGCAAGATGCTGGGGTTTTGGCAGCATGGGTTTGTAGACAAAGCGACACAAATTGGGGCAGAAACTCCAGTGGGACAAGGGAAGAGACTGGAAGACGGAAGAGCATGAAGCTAAGTCCCATCCAGATGGTGTTTTTAATAAATTTATCAGACGCATATGAAAGTTGGCAATGAACATTCAGACAGGGGAGTGGCCCAGTCCCTCTGGGAAGAACAGTAAGGTACCTTCTGTGTGTTGCAATCAGGTAGAATCACCCTCTAATTTTTTTCCAGCCCAAAGATCACAGAACTATTCAGACCATTCAGTGCAGCTGAGCTAAGGAATGAGATCCTAGGAAGAGTAATCAATGACAGAAGCATTCCTCCTGAGATGGAAGAAGTGCCTCTGTAGGGCAGTAAACCTGTGGTGAATCTCAGGACAGACCTCTTCTTTCACCGACCCCACCGAGTTTCCAAGATTGGATGACACTGGGTGTGTTGAGGGTGGTTTGTCCATAGATAGGATAGCCCTCTTCTGTCAGTCTGCCTCTAGAATGAGAAAGCAGAGAGATTCTTTTAAAGCTACCTTGTGATCTACATTTCTCCTGTCCTTCCAACTCTTTAGAATGTTGTGCCATCAAAAGGATTTTGGTCTACCATGAGTGGCCACACTTTGACTATGTGGGAAAGACCTGGAGGGGAGAGGCCGAGAGGCAGAAAGGTGTATAACGCTTACAAGGCAGCTCTTCTGCTATGAACATACTTGTTTTGTTTTTAATGTTTAGGTCGAGACCCAGAAATTGATTATACTTTACTTTTCTAAAACAACTTCGACTGAGAAAGCATTTTTTTCTGCTTTATTCAGTAAATTTTAGATTTTCTTACCTTTTGTTAAGGAACTATGTTAAGCAAGATGAAGTGCCACATCCTTCCACAGTGACCATTGCTAGCTCTGACTCATTCCTTCAGCAAGTATTTACTGAGCACCTACTCCAGGCTAGGCAGTGCACCTTAACAATGGGAAAATAGCAGTGAGGAAGAGAAAATTCCTGCCCCATGAGTCAGACTCAAATTAGGAATCTCTGTCTGTCATGTCTGATTGGCATCATGACATTGGAACGATGATCACATCTTGGTGATCTTCTTGGAAGGTGCCATCTACTGAGTTTGTGTCCAGATCCTGTTCTTCTTAGCATATGCCACTGGACATCATTCAGTCATTATTATTACTCTTTAATTTGACGCATTCTCAAGAACCAGAAGTGAAGCCGGGCATGGTGGCGCACGCTTGTGCTTGGGAGGCAGAGACAGGAGGATCGCACTGGTTCGAAGCCAGCCTCTCTGGCTTAAGAGACCCTTTTTCCAAATAAAAAATATATAATAGAGCCAGGCGTGGTAGCGCACGCTTGTAATCCCTGCGCTTGGGAGGCTGAGACAGGAGGATCGCACGGTTTCGAAGCCAGCCTCAGCTACTTAGTGAGGCTCTCAGCAACTTAGTGAGACCCTGTTTCCAAATAAAATATATAATAGGTCTGGGAGTGTAGCCCAGAGGTAGAAGGGTTTCCAGGAACCCCAGTTCCACCAAAAAAAAAAAAAAAAGATAAATAAAAATAAAAAAGCGGAAGTGAGAATTAAGAAAGGTGGTCATCTTTTGATGTTGCACCCTATAAAGTAGAGTTGATTTTCAGGTTGCGGGTTGCTAGGAAAGTTGTAGCAAAAGTATTTTCTCTCTTTATATTTATTTTTTTCATTTTTTGGCAATGGAGATTGAACCCATGGCCATTCTACCTCTGAGATACACTACACCTCCATCCATATATATATATATATTTTTTTTTTTTTTTGACACATGATCTCACTAAGTTGATGTGGACCTCACTAAGTTACTAAGGCTGGCTGTGAATCTGCAATTCTCTAGTCTCAGCCCCCCCACCCCAAAAACTGGGATTACAAGTATGCACCATCACACCCAGCTTTATATTTTATTTCAAAACAGGGTCTTGCTAAGTTGCTGAGGCTCACCTAGTATGTGGGAGAGTGAGGCAAAAGGATCATCTGTTCAAGGCCAGTGCACAGTAAGTTTAATAAGACCCTGTTCGGGATGTAGCTCAGAGAAAGAGAGCCCATGGGTTCAATCCCCAGTACCACCAAAAATTAAAACAAAATCCAAATATATTAGTAACAATTATGTCAGTTGTGTAAAGCTGCCAGATAAAAGAGAAGGGACATTGAATTTTAAAAAAACACCTATTATATGTTATTTACAAAAGACCAGAAAAGCAGGGAGTGGTGGCGCAGGCTTGTAATCCCCGTACTTGGGAGGCGGAGACAGGAGGATCACACTGGTTCAGAGCCAGCCTCGCTGGCTTAAGAGACCTTGTTTCCAAATAAATATATAAAATAGGTCTGGGAGTGTAGCCCAGAGGTAGAAGGGCTTCCAGGAACCCCAGTACCACCTAAATAAATAAATAAATAAATAAATAAATAAACCAGAAAACTAGGTAGTAAGGAAATTGTAACCAAAGTGAAGGTGCCATAGTTATCTGACATTAAGTAACGTAGACTTTAGGGCAAAGCCCTTGCAGGGATAAATGCACAATGATATGTAATAATGAACGACTCAGTCCTCCAGGAAAATAAAATTCTAAAGTGATACACATGAAATGGCGTGATCTCAAAATACATAAAACGAAATTTACAGAATTATATTGCTAATTTGACTAGTCATTATACTGACTAGGAGAATTAGATCTACAGTCATAGCAGGAGATTTTAATAAACATCTCCTAAGAGTAAGCATACAAATGATCTTAATAATAACTAGTTTGATTTGATAGAAATATTTAGAACCATACATCCCTCAAATTTTTTTTCATACACACATGAAATATTAAGAATTAACCACGGCCGGGTGAGGTAGCGCACGCTTGTAATCCCCGCGCTTGGGAGGCAGAGACAGGAGGATCACGCGGGTTCGAAGCCAGCAGCGCTGGCTTAAGAGACCCCGTTTCCAAATAAAAAGTATAAAAATAGGTCTGGGAGTGTAACCTGGAGGTAGAAGGGTTTCTAGGAACCCCAGTACCACCAAAAAAAATAAAAAACAACAACAAAAAACAAAAGAAAACAAAAAAAGAATTAACCACATAGTAGGCCACAAAACAAATCTCAAATTCTACAGAGCCAGTATTACACAGATTATACCTTTTTGTCTACATTGCAGTTGTAATTAAAAATCAGGACTGGTTGTAGTGGTGCAAGCCTGTTACTCCAGTACTTGGGAGGCTGAGACAGGATTGCACATTTGAGAACAACCTCAATAACTTAGTGAGATCGTAATTGAAAATAAAAAATAAAAAGGACTGGGGGGTGTAGCTCAAAGGTAGAATGCTCTTAGAGTCTATCTCTAGTACTCCCCTCCAATCAAAAGCCCATAACAAAAGATAACTTGGAAAGTTATAATCTTAATAAAAAGAAAAATTATATTGGAAATTAGAAAATATTTAGACGTGATCAACTTTTAGAATAATATATATATAGCCGGGCATGGTGGCGCACGCTTGTAATCCCAGCACTTGGGAGGCTGAGACCGAAGGATCACACAGGTTCGAAGCCAGCCTCAGCTGCTTAGTGAGGCTCTCAGCAACTTAGTGAGACCCTATTTCCAAATAAAGTATAAAAATAGGTCTGGGAGTACAGCCTGGAGGTAGAAAAGTCTCTGGGTTCCACCCCCAGTACACCCCCACACACACACACACAAACTATATATTAGATGAACCCAGATTGAGGTATATGATATATAACATCTAACCAATACTCTTTAAAACACTGTATTACTACCCGTGTCTGGTGTCACATGCTTGTAATCCTAGTACTTGGGAGGCTGAGACAGGAGGCTCAGGGTTCACAGACAGCCTCAGGTACTTATTGAGGCCCTCTGCAACTTAGTGAGACCCTGTTTCTAAATAAAGAATAAAAAATTGGGCTAGGGGTGTAACTCAGAGGTAGAATGCTCCTGGGTTCAAATCCCAACACCATAAAAAGCAAAAAGAAGAACTCCATATGGTATATCAGTACTTTCAGGGTATGTTAGGTGGGACTGGAATTAGAAGTAAAATATCAGCTTTAAATACATTTATTAGAAACAGAAAAAAATGAATGACTTTAGCATTCATGGGGTGGAGATGTAGCTCAGAAGTAGAGTGCTCGCCTACCATGCAGGAGGCCCTGGGTTGTATCCAACACCACACACACAAAGGGATTAGGGATTCACTTCAGGGAGTTAAGAAAAAGAACAAATCCAAAGCAGCAGAAGGAGAAAATAACAGAAGAACTTAGTGAAATAGTAAATAAATTATTGGGAGGCTGAGACAGGAGGATTGTGGTTCTCAGACAGCCTCAGCTACTTAGGAAGGTCCTCTGCAACTTAGTGTGACCCTGTTTCCAAATAAAGAATAAAAAATAGGGCTGGAGGTGTAACTCAGAGTTAGAATGCAGCTGGGTTTAATCCCCAGTACAAATAAATAAATAAGAAAGATAAATTATTTTAAAAAGTTATTTCCTGCCAGGTGTGGTCGCACTCACTTGTAATCCCAGTACTTGGGAGACCAAGACAGGAGGATTGCACAGGTTTGAAGCCTGCCTCAGCTACTTAGTGAGGCCCTGTTTCCAAATAAAATATAAAATATGTCTAGGAGTGTAGCCCAGAGGTAGAAAGCCCCTGGGTTCCACCCCAGCAGCCCCGCCCCCTGCCAAATTGGTTTCTTTTTGTGTGTGTGTGGGTATGGGGATGGAACCCAGAGGCATTTGACGTTCGAGCTACACCCTCTGCCCAATTTTTTATTCTTAATTTTGAAACAGGGTCTCACTGAGTTGCAGAGGGCCTCACTAAGTAGCCGAGGCTGTCCGCTTACCGCGATCCTCCAGTCTCAGCCTCCCGAATGCTGGGATGACAAGAATGTGCCACCACACCCAGCTCCTTGAAAGTCTTAATAAAATAGGCCAGTCTACATTTGATCAAAAAAGAAAGAAAAGGCAAAAGTAAACACATTTGTAATGAAAAGGAGGATGTACTATGGAGAATTTTCTGGCAGTATACTTGTAAACTTAAAATATAATTTTTTTCCTGAAAGAACCAAGAATATCTGAAACAATTTTGAAGGGAAAGAAAGGAGAAGAGAGGCACTAATCTTAGGAGATTTTAGAATTACTGTGAAATTACAGTAACTAAGGTAGCATGATAAAGACACGAGGCTAGGCAAATCAGCAAAGCAGAATACACATCTTAGAGATACAGAGAGCAGGGCAGTGTGCAGGGCAGTGTGAAGTAAGTTTTTGAGACCCTGTTTCAAAATAAAGAATAAAAAATAGGGCGGGAGGTGTAGCTTGGAGGTAGAATGCCCCCCCCCGCCCCCGGTTCCATCCCTAATACCGCAAAAAATAAATAAATAAATAAAGTAAAATTTAAGGTAAAATAGGGTGGTATAATAGCGATGTAGAATATCCCTGGCTTCAATCTCCAGTAAAGCCAGAGGAGGGAAGAGGGAGAGAAATAAAGAGATAAAAATTATATGTCACTAAAGTAACATATTAGTAGGGTGAAATTTGGACTGTTCATTAAATGATACTGGGGAAACTGGCCATTCTTATGAATAGAAAATAAAAATAATCCTTTCTGCCGGGCGTGGTGGTGCACACTTGAAATCCCCACACTTGGGAGGCAGAGACAGGAGGATCGCGCAGGTTCGAAGCCAGCTGCACTGGCTTAAGAGACCTTGTTTCCAAATAACAAGTATAAAAATAGGTCTGGGAGTGTAGCCCAGAGGTAGAAGGGTTTCCAGGAAACCCAGTACCACCAAAATAATAATAATAATAATAATAATAATAATAATAATCCTTTCTCACAGCATTTTAATAAATTCAAAGTAAATGTTATAGTTTGGATATAGAATGCCCCTGGAAAAACTTATATATTGGCTATGCAAAAATATTTAAAGGTGAAATAATTGAACCATGAAAGTTCTAATCAGTACATAGCTCCATCAGTGGATTCCTAATTTGAATAGACTTATTGGGTGGTAACGTAGGCAGGTAGGGCATACCTGGAGGAGCTACCTCACTGAGGATGTGGCCTTGGGGACTGCATCTGTTCTCTCTCCTCCCTTCTGTCCTCCATGGTGTGAGAGCAGCACCCCTCCATCCACCCTGCTGTCACCACCTGTGTGCTTTGAGGCTGGTCTGTGCACTGAGACCTCTGAACCTGTGTGTTCCTATCAGTCTTCTTCCTTCAGGTTTTGTGTATCAGGTGTTTATAGCAGAGCAGTGAGAGCACTGAAACAGTAGATTAGAAGAATTAAGTGTGAGAAGAAAAATCTGAAAACTTTTAGGAGAAAACCAGAAAATGTCTATGTGGATTTAATGTAGGAAATGACTTATAAATGAAAAAGGGAAAGCAAATCATAAATGAAACAAATTAAGTTTTTCAACTGCTTATATTGATCTATAAAAGATTGGCATTCTATAAATCAGTAATACAAGGATAATAGAAAAAGAGAAGATAAAAAAGGCAGTTTACAAAAGGGACTTGGAGAATGATTCTGGACAGAGGAGAGGGGGAGAAAAATTGATGAATGTCATCTAACAAAAGTGAAAAACTAAGACATGATGCTAAGTCATTTCACACTTATCTGACCTTACCAAGAGCTGGAAGGAAGTGGGACAATGAGTTGAGAGTATGAATTTTTATAATTACTTTGGTAATCGTTTGGTAAAACCCAGGATGTTGAAAGTAACCCATAGGCATGACTATAATTCTATTTTCATACGTTTACATATTTCTTTAAGAAACCTTTACCCAGGAACACAAGAATATGCTTTTGTTTGTAATGGCAAAGAAGATAATGGTAATGATCTAAATGTCCTCATCAGGAAACTATATATATACTTTGGAATATTCATGCATTTATACATACATATATACATATGTATGTATGTATGTATGTATGTATGTATATGCATATATACCATATATCCATTAACTGAGTGACCAGATTACTCTGTTTATTGAATGTCCCTTCACCCTGGTTTAATGTTTGTGGTAGAGAGTCACATTGCTCCTAATATCCATTTTTCCCTGTGCACACAGCACGGGTTGCTCTTTTCTTTCTTCTCTAAGGCCTTGCAGCTCATGTGACTTGCCTTGGCCAATGAAATGTGAGCATGATGGTGGTGGTGGTGGTGGTGGTAGTGTGTGTCCCTTTGGAGGAACATCTTGAGAGCCATCTTCACTGCTGCTATAATAGTTAATATGAAACCTCTGTCACTGAGATTCCCAAGTGAGCAGATCCACCTGGCTGATGTTATACAAGACAGAAGTGGGGGGAAAAATGCAAAGGACCTCACTAAGTAGCTGAGGCTGTCCGCAAACCACAGTCCTCCTGTCTCAGCCTCCCAAATGCTGGGATTTCAAGGGTGCTCCACCATGCCCAGATAGGATATTTTCTTATATCTCAGCTCAGTTGACTGTACATCCAGTGCCACCCCCTTAAGTCTTTTTTTCCCAAATTTTAGAACACCAACTCTTTTCCAGGAGATAGAAGTCTCAGTACTTGCCCTCTAAAGATAGCCCTTTACCTCTGTTTTGTCCTAAAGTCATGGGGAGCGTCTATCTGAAGTTCTTTTCTGCTAAGAAACTGTTCTTACAAGTAAGTTTATCGCTTATTACTTTGGAGTTAGGGACTCATCACCAGAAGACCATCCTCTCTCCTCTTCCTCCTCCTCCCTTGTTCTTTCTTTATATGCAAAGAGCAGAGCAGTTAATGAAAGATGTGAGGTGAAGGTTTATGTACAGCTTATTCAACTGTGGGGAATAAATGCATTGTGCAGAAGATACATGTAAGAGTATTCACTCTTCATCATGATAAAGTTAGAGATGTTTTGGCATGGTGGTAGTATTGCTCACCCTCTATTTTCAGAGTATAATATGCTGAAAAATATTGTAGGTTAACCTTGTAGATTTTGGTTAGATAACATAAATGTCTAGAGAAAGTTGTAGACTGCGGTATAAATCTTGGAGAAAAGGCCTGGGAACTTAATATGACCTTAGTTTTACTTATTCTCTTCTTAGTATTTAGAGAATCTCCATATTGGGCAGCCCTCATTTTGTGGAAGCTCTTGACTCTATAAATGAGCAGGTTAATATGGACTTGAAATAAAAATAGATACTCAGAATCAACACAGACCTAGCATTTTAAGATACAGCAGTAACATAAATGTCTAGAGAAAGTTGTAGACTGCGGTATAAATCTTGGAGAAAAGGCCTGGGAACTTAATATGACCTTAGTTTTACTTATTCTCTTCTTAGTATTTAGAGAATCTCCATATTGGGCAGCCCTCATTTTGTGGAAGCTCTTGACTCTATAAATGAGCAGGTTAATATGGACTTGAAATAAAAATAGATACTCAGAATCAACACAGACCTAGCATTTTAAGATACAGCAGTAACATAAATGTCTAGAGAAAGTTGTAGACTGCTGTATAAATCTTGGAGAAAAGGCCTGGGAACTTAATATGACCTTAGTTTTACTTATTCTCTTCTTAGTATTTAGAGAATCTCCATATTGGGCAGCCCTCATTTTGTGGAAGCTCTTGACTCTATAAATGAGCAGGTTAATATGGACTTGAAATAAAAATAGATACTCAGAATCAACACAGACCTAGCATTTTAAGATACAGCAGTTCATGAACAAAGCGCTTATGTATTGCAGTCCATAGAATAGCAGACAGAAAAAAAAGGAAATTAACCATGACTGAGGCCAACTGTATGTTCTGAAATGGGATTGATATCATACCCTGGGTCATTTTCCTTCTAAAATTCTGGATTTATGAATTTTTCATGCAAGATATGTATATAACTGCAGCTGATTAATCTTTATCTTTGGCTAGGGGAATAGCTTAATGGTAGAGCAGCTGCCTAGCATGCACAAGGCCTTGAGTTTGATTCCCAGCACCACACACACACACACAAACACACACACACACACACACACACACACATCAGTTGCCGTATAGTTTCTCATTGTAGTGATATTATGCACTTTATTTATCCATTCTGGTGTGTGTGTATGTGTATGTTTGTTTTGTGGTGCTGGGGATTGAACCCAGGGGCATTTTACCTGTGAGCTACACCCCCAGCCTAATTTTTTTATTATTTATTTTGAAACAGGGTCTCACTGAGTTGCAGAGGGCCTCATTAAATAGCTGAGGCTGTCTTTGAACCCAGATCCTCCTGTCTAAGCCTCCTGGAATTACTGGCATGTGCTACCATGCCCTGCCATCCTGTATTTTATAAGTTATCATGTTTCTTTGTAATAAAATATGTTAAGAAAGAACATGTTAGGGTTAATTACTACATATGGTTCAGTTTTTCTAACCTTATATTCAACTTTAAAAAAAATCATTTGGCATGCAAAACTTGTCTCTTGATATAAGATGTTCTAATTTCCCTTTTATTGTTGATATAAGATATTAATTAATTAATTTTGCTCTGATCATGTTGTTGGGATACATTTGGCTTCTCTAATCCTGATTCTAAATCTTGTATTTTGCTTCACAGTTCCCCTGGAAAATGTCGCAACAATTGCTGATTGTGCCAGTGTAATAGAAGGGGTTAGCCGGAGCCGGAATGCCTTGCTGAATGGGGACACCAAGAATTACGATTGGGATTCTGGCTACACCTGTCACCAGCTGGGGAGTGGTGCGATTGTGGTTCAGCTGGCACAACCATACATGATTGGGTCAATACGGTAAGAAGATTGTCTTCTCATTTCTTTGTTTTGAAATATAAATATACATGAAAGTGGTGACCTCAGTAACTTCAGTGACTAGACTCTACGGTTGTTTGCTCTAAATGTCAAGATGTTAGGAGTGGAAGGTGGGGTGGGATGGGGGCAGTGAGGTGAGAACAGGTGCTCATTTGAGTTTTCTGGTGGGGAAGTGCACCAAAATTAGACTTAAGGGGGAACAAGATATGTGACATCTCAGTAACTATGTCTTAACCTCCTTTTCAGGTCTCAGTTTGTATTCATTAGAGACATAAGATTATATCAAGAGAAGTTATATAGAATACATAAATATTTTTAACTTTAATAGATGACTTTACATACACCAAACTTCTGAATATGAGACCTCATTCTAAACAAATCTTTCTAGTTAGCTTTGCGTCTGGAATTTTAATTATTGTCCAATATTGTCTTATTTTAAGAAATTAGGTTTATTTTAATTTTTATTTTATGTGTGGAGGGGGCACAGGGAATTGGATCCAGGAGCATTCTATATCTGAGCTATAGCTCCAGCCCTTTTTTTTTTTTTTTCTTTTTAATTTGGAAATAGGATCTTGCTAGGTTGATGAAAGTTTCACTACTTGCTGAGACTGTCCTCAAACTTGCAATTCTCCTATCTCAGTCTCCCAAGTATTAGGATTATAATCATGTGCTACCATGCCTAGGCTAGAAAGGAGTTTAAACTTTGCTTGATTTACAGGATAATAATTTTGAAGCGTGAGGCTGGGGACATCCCTCAAAGGGAATACTTTTAGTTGAAGAGTTATTTAAGCCTCAAATTATTTTTTTTCTCTCTTCCTCCTCTTCCTCCTTCTCCTTCTTTCTTCTTCCTCCTCCTCCTTCACCTTCACCTCCTCCTCTTTTGCCTTCCTTTCCTCCTCCTTTTCTCTATCTCCTGTTTGTTTTTTCTCCTTCTAAGAAGGCTTCTGAAGAGCTCATGTAAAAGCAATGTCTATCTAAGCCTTCCTAGTTGGCAGCACAGGACTGCCTCTTCCTATCATGCTCTACCACATTTGCTGTGTTGTTTCCTGTTCTCTTCTTCCTCCTCTTTTTTTTTTTTTTTTTTAAGTGCCAGGGATTAAACCCAGGGTTTTGAAAATGCTAGACAAGTACTCTACACAATCACAAGTACTCTACCACTGAGCTATACCCTCAGCCCTCCTATTTGCTCCTTAAAAATAGTATGTTTAAAGAGAGAACTAACACAAAAACCTGGGTGAGGTGGAACACAATTGTAATCCCCTAGCTTGGGAGGCAGGAGGATCGCCCAGGTTAGAAGCCAGCCTCAGCTACTTAGTGAGGGTCTCAGTAACTTAGTGAGGCCCTGTTTCCAAATAAAATATAAAATAGGTCTGGGAGTATAGCCCAGAGGTAGAAAGCCCTTGGGTTCTACCCCCAGTAAAACTAACACAAAAAATGAGCCAGTAGGAATCTAGTAGACACAGTTTCATTGACATTTAGGCTAGTAACCAGAGGTCAGTTCTCCTGATACACCTAGATACCCTGAGGAGTCTGCTGGATTTCTGGGCAAATTCAGACCATCTATTTTCTTATTCAAATTGTCAGCCTCTTTTCATCAAGGGCCACATTGCAGACTGAGTATCATGAGGCAACATGTCAGATGGGAAAGACTTTAGTCTAGACTATAGGCCAGATACCTCCCTTTATGCCTCAGGCGATGAGACCAGTCTATACAAGTTGTGAGTACAAATAAAATCTGTCAAAATCACAATCAACGCCCCTCCTTTCTTTTTCTCAGCTGCATGTGTTAATTAAAGTACTCATCAGCCGTCTACTTAATAAACTATTCAAGAATTTTGTCGCAGATTATGTGAAAATTGTTTGTGTGTTTCCCATTATAATCTATTCCCCCTCAGTTTAAGAATCTGGGGAACAGTTGTCTTTCTTTTGTCTTCTGGCACTCCTTACAGTCCCCACAATTTCTTAAAGATTACCAGTCGTGTCTCTGAGATTACATCTGCAATTTCTTTCAGCAGGCTCAGGTTGTAACTCATCTGCGCCAGGAGGCTCGAAATCATTTAAATTGACTAGATACTCTTGCTTTCACTTCACCTGTTTGGAAGTTCAATTTTCTCTTTATTATGTTTGTTCTGCCATTTCTAATTTGAAGACCAGTCTTCTTGCCAATGAAGATTGAAGCAAACGAGCAACTTAGTGTCTCTCCCCACTCTCTTTTAATGTTCTCTCTATTCTAGTCACTTCCCCAGTACTCCATGTTCCCTCCCATCACCGCCACACCCAACAGTGTTTCAGGCACATCTAAAACTGAGATGTCTAAAGTGAAATCCTATTGTCTTCCCCTCCTGCTCAAGTTACCTCACTTCATGAGCCCCCATCTCATTCACTGGCACCCCATCTATCCATTGCCTGAGCCAGAAACATGAGGCTCTTCTGAATTCCTGCATCTCCATTACCTCCTCTCTCTACCAGTCAGCCCTAAAGTTCCGCCAGCACTGCCTCCTAAACACCCACAAATTCTTCTCCTTTCTTCCATTACCATAGTTGCACCTTTGCAGTTTAATATCTCTGCCTGACCTCAGACTTCCCCATGCATACCCAGCCCTTACCCAGTTATCACAAATCTGATGTGGCCACAACCTTCTTTCAGAGGATTCTTGGCTTCTTTTTGCCTTGAGGAGAAAGTTCAGACTAAAGCTCTTAACAGCACTGACCTACCTCCTGCATGCAGCCTGGTGCCGTGCATCTTCCCCCGGCCCTACGCATCGTGGGGCTCAGCCTACCTAGCTGTATGGAGTTTTGCACATGGGTCCTGCCCTTCTTACCACCATGCCTTCAACTCTTTGTGTTGTTCTCTTTGCTTGTACCTCTTACGACCATCCCGTCCCCACCCCCCGTTTTGCCTGGCTCCTTCCAGATCGCACTCCTATGGGAATGCTTCTTTAGCCTAACATCATCTCCTAGATTGTTGAGATACCTCTGGTCACCTACCCAATAGATTCTCTATATAATTCCTGCCACAGCATCTGTATTATAGTTTTTATTATGGTTTTTACTTGCTGGCTCCTCCTAGCCTCACCTGATGTATAAAGCCTATGGCAACTCAGAATGAGCTTCTCTGGATAGGTCGATTGTGCTGATGAGGTAGTCCATAGATGTAGAAGGGAGCAGGATGCCGTGGAACACATCTGTAATCCCAGAAACTTGGGAGGCTGAGGCAGGAGGATCACAAGTTTGAGGCCAGTCTGGACAACTAAATGAGACCCTAGGGCTGGGGATGTATCTCAGTGGTGGAGCACCCTTGAGTTCCATTGCTAGTAGTGGGGGGGGCTGGAATTGTAGTAGATATAGTAGGAAATCTACAGTTTTAGGTCCAGCAGGAACCTCATGAGGTTGTTGCCAGGGTGACAACTTAGAGACAAACAGGCTCCCCATGGGATAAGGCCACCTTGACTCCTAGCTCTACTAAATAATCAAAGAAGCTGAATTGGACACCAGAAAAGTGTGTCATTGGCCTTAAGGAAAAAGAGAACAGTGCCCATTTGATTTTCTTTAAAAGTGGAATGAAAATGATTCCCCCAAACAATTTTTCTTTTCCTGACTCAGAAGGGGGATGATGAGCAGGAACACGACCAAAGGCAGAATTGTGTATCTCAGCACAGTGTGACGCCTCCAACTTCTGTAAGCCCAGGTATTGTTTTTTCAGTAAGAAAATCCATGCAACTGAAGCTCTGTATAACTAGCTGAGCATTCAAAGAGACACGTCTCAGTGAAAGCAACATTATGTTGTCAGGAACTGCATTTGCCTCTTCTGTGCCATTATTAACAGGAAAGGGAGAGAGCTTTCCTAGCCACCAGTGCCTGTGGACGATGCTGGGCATCTTGGCAGACTGCGGTTAGCAGCAGCTGATGCACCCAGATCGACATTTATTGGTAGGAAACTAGATCAGTGGCACCTCTTCATGAGGATGGGTAATTGACCAGTGACAAGTTGATTAGCCAGTGGCATTTGACCCACGGCTTGTATTGCTTGTGATGACTGACTCGCTTTTCTAGGCACTGTGTCTGCAGCAGCCCAGCACTTCTGAATCAATGCCTAGAGGGAGAGCAATACAGAGTGGAGACCCCCTTTCTCCAGCTGGCAGGGCAGAAAGCTAAGAGCCTGGACACTCTTTCCTACCCTGTCTGAGGTGGGCCAGGTCACGTGGCATGTAGGCTTTTAAAAAGGCCAGGTTTCTCTGTAGTCGGTGACTCCAGAGGCAAAGGTCTCAACATAAATTATCTTGATTGCTGCAGTCTTTACTCCTAAGAGAGGACATAATTAATTATGAATAAGACTTCTTTTACCTGGCTGTTGTCGTCCAAGAAACACCTCTTCCTTTGCTGAGAGTTTGCCTGTGGCTGGGTAGGCAAGCAGAGGTTCTTTCCTGAGAGAAAATGTGTGGTCCCACCATGGTCTGCAGGAACCCATCCTTCTCTGTGCAGATACCTGTGGTTGCCTGGAGGGGGTAGCTTGAAATACGATTTTTGAGCATTTCTCTATCCCTTCATTGTCTTTCATTCATTCAACAAACATTCGCTAAGCCATCTACTCTGTGCCAGGCTATGCATAGATACTCGGTGGGATCTCACAGTATGCTGAGTAAGCATTGATGTTTTCAAGAAACGTGTAGAAGGGTGGGGGGCATCAACAGTAAACGAGCCCTATTTGCAATATGCTTTTGAACTGCTATGGGGGGAGGAGGATGGAGACGATGCACATTAGGTTGGGTGATGGGGAAGGTTCACTGAGAAGGGTAGTTTTGAGCAGAACTGAAGGGTAGAAAGGTCAAGACATTTGGGGAACTGGTGAATACCACAGACAGAGTGCCAAGGCCCTGGAGAGGGAACCGGCCTGGCACACTTCCAGAGGAGGAGGGGAGGGGAGAGCAACCCAGAAGGACCATGAGGAATTCGGGATGTTTCCTGCGGTCTCAGAGCTGTCCCCTGCACCCACCCCATCCAGCCTCATCAGCGCCAGATGAGGAAGAGAGAAGCAGGGCAGGTGGGAGGCCTCCTGCCTCTTCCTAGCCTGCCCAGAAAAGCAATGTACAAGGCCTCCTGGGTTTTGGGGGTTTGCTCGGGTTTTTTTGTTTTATGGTTTTTGCTGCTCAGGCTAGTGTCAAACTTGAGGTCCTCCTGCCTCAGCCTCCCAAGTGGCTGTGATTACAGATTTGCACCACAATGTCTAGCTGAGGCACCCTAGTTCTTAGTATTTAGAAAACTCACTCTTTCTCTTTTGTATATCTCTCCCAAGGCAGTATAATTGGCAAATAAAGGAGTTCGTCCTTGTTGTTGCTAGGTTTATAGACAGTAAAATTTACTCATTTATTTTAGAGAAAAAGGAAGAAATTACCTGGAATATGCCTTAAAAGTGGGTAATTGAGTAGTAATTATATCATTTCCATGCCATTTTAAAAACATTAAAATTTAAATAACAGGAACTCTTCAGAGGCCTGACCACATAAAAAGACCAGGGTAGAGTTATAATAACCAACCAAATCTTCCTAATGTCTTAGTTTATAGTCCCTCTGTCACCTTAATTTAAGACTCATTGTCTTTCCACTTGATAATCATGATATTCGCTTAAGTGTTGTTAGGCTAGGATGAAAATCAAATATGCTATGCATTAAATACACCTGTCACCAAGTCTTTCAGCTAACAAATGACAGCACTTGGTTGAAACCCTAATTATAAGACAGTCAATTAAATTAACAATTTTTGCATTAGCCTGAAAATAATGGTTTTGTGATTGATATTGGCAATAGTGTAAGTAAAATATCCATAATGCTTTAAGTAAAAAGCCTAATTGTAAGTAAGTAGGCTGTCCAAAGATGCTATAGTGCTAATAGACACAGCTAAATATACCCAAAGTAGCTATCTCTAGGTGTTGTGAGGATTAAAGAGTTAATGTCACAAAAATAGCTTTAATTCTTCAATTGGAATATAAATATAATGTAAAAGCATTATGGTAGGAGAAAAAGTGTCTAGGCCAGAATATGTTCTGGTTTTTTTGTTTTGTCTTTTGTGGTACTGTGGATTGATCTTAGGGTTGTTTTACCTGTAAGCAATACTCCCAGCCCTGTTTTGGTTTTTATTTTGAAATGATCTCTCTAGGTTGCTGAGACTGGCTTTGATCCTCCTGTCTCAGCCTCCTAAGTACTGGGATTACAGCTGTGCACAGCCACATTTAGCTCCAGAGGACGTTCATGTGTGTGTGTGTGTGTGTGCATGTGCATGCATGAGCATGTGTAGGTATGGTGCTGGGGATTGAATGGTAGAGGGACATTCTACCTCTAAATTATACCCTATCCAGGGCATTGTACCTCTGAGCTACACACGTAGTCCTATTTTATAGTCTTTTTTTTTGAAACAGGATCTGAGTTACGAAGGGTCTTGTTAAGTAGCTGAAACTGTCCACGAACTGTGATCCTCTGGTCTCAGCCTCCCAAATGCTGGAATTACGAGTGTGTGCCACCGTGCCTGTCTAGAGTTTGTTTTTTGTTTGTTTGTTTTTTTGTTGTTTTGGTGGTACTGGGGGTGGAACCCAGAGGCTTTCTACCTCTGGGCTATACTCCCAAACCTAATTTTTTTGTTATATTTTTATATTTTATTCGGAAACAGGGTCTCACTAAGTTGCTGAGAGCCTCAATAAGTAGCTGAGGCTGGCTTCGAACCTGTGTGATCTTCCTGTTTCAGCCTCCCAAGTACGGGGATTACAAGCATACACTACCACGCCTGGCTTAGAGTTTGTTCTTAATGGGAATTTATAATCTCTTTGTGTGGATGAAGCTCTTTTAATTTTGTAGTAGGGAAAAGCATTTCTGCCATTTATAAAAGAATCTGGCACAGAGTATCTGAACTACAAATCAGTTTATGTCTTTTTTTTTTTTTTTTTTTTTTTGGTGGTGATATTGGGGGTGGGACCCAAAGGCTTTCTACCTCCGGACTATACTCCCAGACATATTTTATATTTTTTATTTGGAAACAGGGTCTCACTAAGTTGCTGAGAGCCTCACTAAGTAGCTGAGGCTGGCTTTGAACTTGAATAATCTTCCTGTTTCAGCCTCCCAAGCACAGGGATTACAGGCCTGTGCCACCACTCCCGGCTTCAATTTATGTCTTTGAGCTACTAAACATAGATAAAAGAAGCAATAGCTAATTGCTGGGTTTTTTGTTTTGGTTTGGTTTGGCTTGGTTTTTGCAGGTCTGGGGATAGAACCCAGGGGCATTTGACCTCCAAGCTACACCCCTGCCCTATTTTTTTTTTTTAATTCTTTATTTTGAAACCAGGTCTCACTGAGTTGCAAAGGGCCTCAGTAAGTAGCTGAGGCTGTCCGTGAACCATGATCCTCTGGTCTCAGCCTTCTGAATGCTGGGATTACAAGCGTGCACCACCGCGCCCAGCTCAGTTGCTAGTTTTCTGTGTGTAGTACTGTGGATTGAAACAAGGGGCATTCTACCTCTGAGCTACATACCCAGCCCTATTTTATTCTTTTATTTAGAAATAAGGTCTTACTAAGTTGCAGAGGGCCTCACTAAGTTCCCAAGACTGGCTGCAAACCTGCAATCCTCCTGCCTCAGCCTCCCAAGTACTGGGATTACCACCATGCCCAGCTGCTAGTTGATTCTTTAAAAAAAAAATACATATACCACTGTGGTCCTCATTCATCATAACCTGTTTTTCTTTCTCTATAAACTGTCAAGCCTGTATGGATTCAACTCCCATTTCATTATTATGTGGCTACAACCACATAATAGTTGAATAGATGTGCATCATCTATTCAATTTGTAAATTACCAGAACTGCCACCTCCCCCCCCCTTTTTTCTTTTGGTACTGGGAATTGAACCCAGGAGCATCCTACCTCTCAGCTATACCCTCAGTTCTATTGTTTGTTTGTTTGTTTGTTTATTTATTTATTTTGGTGGTACTGGGGTTCCTGTAAACTCTTCTGCCTCTGGGCTATACTCCCAGACCTATTTTATATTTTATTTGGAAACAGGGTCTCTTAAGCCAACAAGGCTGGCTTCAAACCTACACGATCCTCCTGTCTCCACCTCCCAAGCGCAGGGATTACAAGCGTGTGCCACCACGCCTGGCTTATTTTATTTTTTGTTTTAAAAACAGGATATTGCGAAGTTGCTAAGACTGGCCTCAAGCCTTTGATCCTCCTGTTTCCACTTCCCAAGTACTGGAATTATAGGCATATACCACCACTCCAAGCTCCAAAACCCCTTTTTGACTGCTGTTTTTCCTTCTTTCTACTGTTTATCACCCTGCCAACTATAGTACATCCACTTCTCTCCAAAAGGGTAAGCACAGAAAAGGAAAATCACAGAGTATTTTATTTTGTTTCCTATTTAATAGCCTCAGTAATAATAGCTTAGTCAATAAGGGTGGGGAGAGGAATTAAAGCTATTGGCTCAAATAAAAGTGTATAATTATTTGAGTATTTTCTACTCCTGTGCTGCCCTCAGTCTCTAGTAAGACCACAGATAATCTCAAATGAAGATAGTGGTACTGTGATGGACTTAGGTCCTTGCAGCAGATTCCAAGCACATATGGGCAAGGTACTCTGTGTTGTGAGTACTCAGTAAGCACTCACTAAACTGACAGTGTACTATGTTAGTGCCACTAAAGGGAGTTCTATCTATCAATTAAATTGGACATCATATTTGCTCAGTGTTGTCTGATCCAAGTGTGTGTGAGAAAACTGCTAAAGATCTGGCACCCCCAGCAAGTGCCCCTGATGAAGCTCTGGAGTTGGCACCGACTTTAACACAAACCAGGGCACAGGCCTCCCTCACTCTTGCTTGCTTCCATTTCGTTCTGTCTGAGTGCTACACAGGCAAGCAGTGCATCTGTTTTCATTAAGACAGCCTTCTTTGCAACCTGAAGAGCTAGAAATGTTATAGTCGGAAGAATACAACAAACATCTAAATGTATGACTTCTCTGACTTGGATTTAGATTGCCTATAATTCTATTTGAAATCAGAAAGGTATTTTACACACTTTACTTCCTATCAATCATGCTGAGCATTGTCTGTCACAGCCCTGAACTGAGGAATTCTTCTTTGTCTCGCCATTTTGTGATTTATTTTTAAGTGCCGGTTTCTCTCTGAATCTATCTACATCACTCTGAAGTCTTCTCTTATTACCCTCAGATCTCAGAGCTGGTTCCCAGGAAAAACCTTAGAAGGAATTTTATCTGTGGTTCCCGGTAGATGCTGGAATCTGAATTGTGTAGCCACTTGAGGGGCAAGAAATCTTACATCTGTAAAGAGCAGTTTGAAGGCATGGTAAACAGGCCTCAGCCATTTTCATCTTAGAGAAGTTTCAAGACCAGGTAGTATTGTTATGGAAACTAAGTTGCATGTGAAAAATCCAGGAGGGGCGCTAGA
Organism: Muscardinus avellanarius; assembly: GCF_963383645.1. Lineage (NCBI taxonomy): Eukaryota > Metazoa > Chordata > Mammalia > Rodentia > Gliridae > Muscardinus > Muscardinus avellanarius. Next base: position 92,686,163 of record NC_137800.1, on the reverse strand, counting down.
ATTCGATGTTCTTTAGAAAAGCAGGAAAGGTTAAATGTCCAAAAAAAAAAAAAAAAAAAGATGTGTGTGTGTATGTGTAGTTTACCTCGCATGTCAACCATCGATCTCTCTTGAGTGATGGGGGAACTTGACAAATAGTCATCATAAGATATAGCTGGATATAGGAAAACAAAAATCCTTTTATTTTTCAAAGCTTAACCCATCATGAAGTCAATTTTACAAAGGATCCAGTGCCAATATTTCATGCACAAACATACACTTAGCAGTTATCCAGGTTGTTATTTAAAATTCCTCTAAAGTGACTACATACTTCACAGTCATTTTCTTTGGAGATCTAACAAGTAGAGCATACCAGTCTCTCCCTCCCAAGCTTTGCTCTGATAGATGCCCTACCAGGCCACTGTCCCAGGAGAGCCATGTGGGTTGCAGAAGTATGGCTTTCCAGAGGGCCAAAGAAACATAGGGCTTTTAGCAAATTGGCTAAAATTTCTACAAATTTAATATATAAAATTGCTTTAATATGTCTTTTGAGTATTAAGTGAGTAAAACTCTTCTGAAAGCTGACTAAGGGTTACAGTCTTCTAAAATTAATTCTTAAATTAATCCATACGGGTAATCTACCTTTGAAAATCTTTATATTCCCCAGGTACCTTTAAGTCAGACACTTGCTCCCCAGGAGCCCAATTCTGTCACCTTGTTAAGATGTTTGGGGGACCTCTTAGTATCTGATGTCTGGTCTGCCTGCCTCCCTCTCTCTGTCTCTGACTCTGTCTCTGACTCTGTGTGTCTGTGTCTCTGTGTCTCTTTCTCCCTCCCTCCCTCTCTCTCTCTTTCTCTCTCTAGCTTAGCCCTTAAGATGCACTTAATCAGAACATTCTTGTATATCTAGTTAAGAGGCACCAAGACCAAAAAAAGTCTTCCACCTCCTCTTCCTGCCTCCCCTGTATCCACCTCCATTTCTGCCTCCTACAAATAATGGTTATGGTAACAGCTAGTTGGGTGCCCCTCAAGGTCTCCTTTCAGCACTTCTCTGGGACCCTCAGGGTTTTCACTCTCCCTGAGGAATCTTTTTTTCCTCTTCTTTCTTTCTGTTGTGTTGCCTCTCAACAATGTATCAGATTCTATGTAAGGGGTATTGGTTATGTAGAAAAATGCAGAGTATGCTCTTCTCCCTAGATATTCTTTCCTTGTTGCTCTTAAGATCTAATTGTAAGGATCCCCTTCCTTCTATCTTCTGATACCTGAAACCATTCCTCTTAATGACCAGGATGTCACATGACCACTTTACTGTAACAGAACACCAATCAAGACCCTTCAGGTTTCAGTAGAGCTTAAATGGCTGGGCAGTTTTCTTGATGGGTGCGTCTCAGTGTCTCTTGGCAGCTCTAGAGCTTTGCTCTGCTCACTGTCTTTTAGTCAGTAGCTCAGAGGTAGAATGGCCCTCTACCATTCAGAGGTTTAAATTTTGTTTGTGTTTTGTTTTGCTCGTTTGTCTGTTTTGGTCTCATAACAAAAAGTCTGCAGGGCTGTAGCTCTGCAATTTTCTTGTCCCCCCACCCTTTATGTGTATTTTTGTCCCAAAAAAACAAGACATGTGATATAACTTTACCTTGCCTGCATTTAGACAGGAAGGACGAAGAGATAAAAGTACAAAGAGCCCTACCAGCCGACTATGTATCTTTTATTAGGAAAAGCCAAATCTGTTTGAAGCCCTACCTAGCTGACTTCCACTTGAAACCATCAAGAGGAATTGTGTTCTGTGTCAGCCCTAGTAAGATTGGCTGTGATAACAGGTTGGCTCACCTACCCAATAGTGCTGCCTCAGAATTCTTGCATGACATTTCATAGCTGCCTTGTTATTCTTGAAGGAATTTCGATATTTTATGTGTTCTGTTATATATCTATCTTCAATAACCTGGTAAGGCCCTGTTTTTTATTTTTTTCCAAATAAATAAGATAGGGTCTTACTAGGTTATTGAAGGCCTCACTAAATTGCTGACACTGGCCTTTTAACCACGATTCTCTTATCCCAGCCTCCCAAGTACTGTGATTACAGGTGTATACTACCATGCCCAGCTCTTTATTTTTTTTAAAAGCAGTTTTATTAAGATGTAATGCACATATATAATTCACCCACTTTAATCCTCCCATGTATATTCACCCATATAATTCAGTGTGTTTCCCCTACCCTGTTTATTTTTCAGAATGTTTTCTCTTTGCCAGTGCTGTGGATCAAACCTAGGGCCTCATGAATCCTAGGGCCTCATGACTGAGCTACATTCCCAGTCCTTATATTTTATTTTGAAACATAGTAGCACTGAGTTGCTCAATCTGGCCTTGAATTTTTCTGTCCTCCTGCCTCAGCCTCCTAATTACCTGGGATTATAGGCATGTACTTTCACTCCCTGACCTCCATTTATTTTTTAAAGGATCTAAAACAGCACTGTAGTAATTATATTTTGTTGTTTTCCACTTCAAAAATGTTCTATAAGTCAGGTGTGGTGGTGCACGCTTGTAATCCCTGCATTCGGGAGGCTGAGACAGGAGTATTGAGGTTCATGAACAGCCTCGGCTACTACTTAGTGAGACCCTTTGCAACTCAGTGAGACCCTGTTTCAAAATAAAGAATTAAAAAAAAAAAAAAAGGGCTGGAGGTGTACCTCGGAGGTAGAATGCCCCTGGGTTCCATTCCCAGTACCGGGAAGAAAAAAAAAAGTCTATAAATAAGTTTTTGTTAGCCAGGCATGGTGGCACATGCTTGTAATCCTAGTGCTTGGGAGGCTGAGACAGGAGGATCGCACAGGTTCAAAGCCAGCCTTGGCTACTGAGTGAGGCTCTCAGCAACTTAGTGAGGCTCTGTTTCCACATAAAGTTTAAGATAGGTCTGGGAGTGTAGCCCGGAGGTAGAAAGCCCCTGGGTTCCACCCCCAGTACCACACACACAAAAAAAGTTTTTTTAATAAACATTTAATTTGTTTTTTCCACCAAGTGATGTGTGCATGTATGTCATTATCACCGTGAACTATGTTATATGAGACTCTAATGCACCAATAAAAATATAAAAAACCTAAAATTCTGTTACACTTAATCTGTGTTTCTGTACTTTACTAGGATCATGATAACTCATGTACATGGTGAAATTTTGGAGGCAGGGTAAGACCACAAGTACCTTCTGACTGATCAAAAGAGTAGGAGCTAGGTGTGCTGGCACATGCTTGATCTCAAGTACTTGGGAGGCTAAGACAGGAAGATCACAGGTTTGGAGCCATCCTTAGCAACTTAGTGAGATCTTGTTTAAAAATAAAAGGACTGAAATTGGGCTTGGGTATAGGTTGGAAGTAGAATGCCCCCCCCCCCCCCGGTTCCATCCCCAATACCAACCCCCCCCCCCAAAAAAAGAATAGGGCTTGGGATTTATAACTCAATGGTACAGTGTTTGACTAGTATGTGCAAGACTCTGGGTACAGTCCCTAACACTGAAGGGGAAGGAACATTATTTGATGTGATTTTACTGCTTTTAAGTATAATTTAGCATACTGGAGCCAGGCGTGGTGGCGCATGCTAGTAATCCCAGCATTTGCGAGGTTGAGACTAGAGAATCACGGTTCACGGATTCCCTGTTTCAAAATAAAGAATAAAAAACAGGGCAGGGGATGTAGCTCGGAGGTTGAATGCCCCTGGGTTTCATCCCCAGACCCTCAAAAAAAAAAAATTAGCACACTTGAATTCTTTTTATATTGACAATCCATATGGGATCTATTAACCAGATGTATTTGATTAGGCAGAGCCCCTGTTTACCTAGAGAGTTGACTATTCTTATGTACATAGAAAATTCTACCTTGCATATCCATTTTATCTTGTAGTAGCAGATTTATTATGTCAAAAGTCCTTTGAGAAATAATATTTTTAGTGTTTAATATCTGGAATTTAAAAAGTCATGTCTTCCTGCTTTGGGATCTTGGATAATGTGATGGTTTTTCTTGGTTTGGTTTGTTTTTTTTGGGGGGGGGACTACAATGAGTGTTTCTGGCTTTTGGGAACATTTGAAATGAGAATTACAGTCAATGTTAGGATGATTAGAGCAGTACCATGATTTTAAGTCTTAGGAGACATTCAGATATCCTCTGATTTTCCTCCCAACATTTCTTTGCACTTTCTCCTACACCCATCTCATTCTTCCTTAAGTATCGTCCTGGTCAGGGCATTTAGCTTCTTTCCATGGGAGTTGCTGATCAAATCATGAGTTTGCATGATTCAAAGAATGGACCACAGTTCTATGAAATTGTTTCCTGTGTCTCTTGTCTCCTGCTGAGCACCAAGTGGCTTGAGTTAGGATCACTCCTGCTTAGAAGGAGCCCCGCTGGGCGTGGTGGCGCAGCACGCTTGTAATCCCTGTGCTTGGGAGGCTGAGACAGGAGGATTGCACAGGTTCAAAGCCAGCCTCAGCTACTTAATGAGGCTCTCAGCAACTTAGTGAGACCCTGTTTCCAAATAAAACATAAAAAATAGGTCTGGGAGTATAGCCCGGAGGGTAGAAAGCCTCTGGGTTCCACCTCTAGTACCACCAAAAAATAAAAAATAAAAAATAAGAAGGGGCCCCCTCCTGTGAGTCTTCATTCATTGCTCTTCCATCTTTCCTCCCTCCCTCCCTCTTCTTTTTTTTTTTTTTTTTTTTTTTTTTTTGCGGGTCTGGGGATGGACCCAGGGGCATTCGTCCTCTGAGCTACACCCCAGCCCTCTTTTTTATTCTTTATTTTGAAACAGGGTCTCACTGAGTTATGAAGGGCCTCACTAAGTAGCTGAGGCTGTCCGCAAACCGTGCTCCTCCTGCCTCATACAAGCAAGTGCCACGCACCCAGTCCCTCCCTCTTCTCTTCCCTTCTGTCTTCACGGCAAAGTGGTAAGTAGACCGGTTCTTCCCTGGCCTTGGGAATTCTCAGGGCAGCAAGTCTAGGGCTGCTGGCTCGGCCCAAGAACAGTGTTAGATAGCAGGGGCAAGTATCTCTCTCATATTCACCCTGTTTTTATGCTACTAGAATGTGTATTGGGTTGATCCTTCCTTAAGTTTGGGTGATAAGAACTAAGTTTTGATTGTTGAAAAAGGGAGAGAGCAAGCCTCTGCTTTCTTTGGTTTGAACTATGCATGTATAACCAGCGTGGGAATATGCCTTTTGTATAAAAATTCTTTTGGCAGTAGTGTTCCTTGGCTTCTCATTTGCTGAAACTTTCCTCAGCATGTAATTAACTCAAGAACTTTGTGGGTAGGCGTGTCTGGAATCTGGGATTATAGATCTTGTTCTTAAGTTCCTTAGGTCTATACCATTTGATTGTCCCCTGATGTCTAAGGCAAACCTTATTTTGTCAGTAGTTTTCCTCATATCTAGCCCTTCTGACATTACTTCTTTTCTCACAGCCAGGAATGGTGGCACACTCTTGTAATCCCAGTCCAGGGAGGCTGAGACAGGAGGACACAGGTTCACAGTCAGCCTCAGCTACTTCATGGGGTACTTTGCAACTCAGTGAGACCGTTTCAAAAATAATTTTTAAAAATGTGGTTTTGGTGTAACTTGTAGGTAGAATACCTCTGGGTTCCATCCCAAGTACTGCAAATAATAATAATAATAATAATAATAATAATAATAATAAAGTCCAGAGTAACTCTTTTAGAAATAGGTAAAACATGTCGGGCGTGGTCGTACACCCTTGTAATCCCAGTCCTTGGGAGGCTGAGACAGGACCCAGGTTCTTGGCCAGCCTCAACTACTCAGTGAGGTCCTCCACAACTTAGTGAGACCCTGTTTCAAAATAAAGAATAAAAGCCAGGCGTGGTGGCCCACGCTTGTAATCCCTGTGCTTGGGAGGTGGAGACAGGAGGATCGTGCAGGTTCAAAGCCAGCCTCGCTTTGATTTTTTTATATACTTTTAAAAAAGTATAAAATAAAAATGTATAAAAATAGGTCTGGGAGTATAGCCCACAGGTAGAAGGGTTTCCAGGAACCCCAGTACCACCCCCCCAAAAAAAAGAATAAAAAATAGGGCTGGGGTGTAGCTTAAAGGTAGAGAATGCCCCCTGGGTTCAATCCCCAGTACCACAAAAAATATAAAAAATAGACAAAGCATCATCTATCTTACTGATGATATCCTTGCTAGTAAAAAATGAGCTTTGTTATGCTCATGTTTACTACAGTGAAATTTTTAGCTGTCTCTTTTAGAGTTGGAGACAAGTAGAGAATTCATGGAGATTAGTTGTATTTGTTTGGGAAGAATATGTTAAACAGAGTTATACTTTTAAATTGATTTCATTAAAGATTCTAAATGAGTAGTCTTGTTAAAGCTAGGTGTAATGGTGCACTACTGTAATTCTTGTACTAGAGAGGCTGAGACAGAAGAATCAACTGTTTGAGGGCAGCCTCAGAAACTTAGGAAGATTCTGCTTCAAAATTAAAATACATATATGTGGTACTGGGGTTCCTGGAAACCCTTCTACCTCCGTGTTACACTCCCAGACCTATTTTTTTACTTACTTACTTACTTACTTACTTACTTATTTAATTTATTTATTTATTTTGCGGGTCTGGGGCTGGAACCCAGAGGCATTTGACCTCCGAGCTACTCTCCCTGCCCAATTTTTTATTCTACCCTTCTACCTCCGGGCTACACTCCCAGACCTATTTTTTTATATTTTTATTTGGAAACAGGGTCTCTTAAGCCAGCAAGGCTGGCTTCGAACCTACGCAATCCTCCTGTCTCCGCCTCCCCAAGCGCGGGGATTATAAGTGTGTGCCACCATGCACGGCTTATTCTTTATTTTGAAACAGGGTCTCACTAAGTTGCGGAGGGCCTCACTAAGTAGCTAAGGCTGTCCGCGAACCTCAATCCTCCGGTTTCAGCCTCCCAAATGCTGGAATTACAAGCATGCACCACCACGCCCTGCTCCTATTTTTTATATCTTTATTTGGAAACAGGGTCTCTTAAGCCAGTGAAGCTGACTTCGGTCCAGCATGATTCTCCGGTCTCCACCTCCCAAACGCAGGGATTACAAGCGTGCGCCACCACACCCGGCTATATATATATATATATATATTTTTTTTTTTTTAAAGGGATTGTGGGGGATAGCTCAGAGGTAGAATTCCTCTGGGTTCAATCCCTAGTACCAAACCAACCAAACAAAAAAACAAACACCAAGTACTATGAAGTTCCGTTGTCTGTGGTCAAGGCTTCCCTAACTACTTTGTACGATGCTTCTTATCACAGGTGACACAGCTAGACAGATAATGGGACAGGCTTGTACAAACTCACTTTCTCCTGGTTGCCAACAGCTTCACACTGTACTCAGTCACTGAGTTAGTCTGGAGTCTCACCCCTTTATAACTGGTATGGCATTTTTTACTGTTGTCCTATTAATTGCCCTCTCCACAGGGATTCGACTTGTTGCATCTTGTTTATTTACTTTACGTGTGTCTTTGACTTTTTTTTACCTACCATACGCTTCCATCCCCTTTTCTTGGTAGGCACCTGGAGGGTAGTGCCAATGGCTATACAGCTCCCATAGCTTCAATTCAAGAATGTGACTTTTTTTTTTTTTTTTTTTTTTTTGGTCCTGGGGATTGAACCTAGAGGCAGTCTACTTCTAAATTACTAAGTTACACCTCAGCCCCCTTTTATTTTTTATTTTGGAATAGGATCTTGCTATGTTGCTGAGGTTGGCCTAAATCTGTGATCCTCCTGTCTTAGCCTCCCAAGTACTGGGATTACAGGCATGTACAACCATGCCTAGCCAAGAATATAACTTCTGAGCCCTTTATTGGTTTGAGGAGTAAGGAGGGTTTGGGGAATGCTTTTTACCTTTAATTGGCGGCGAGGGGGGGCAGATGAGAGAGAGAGAATATGAATGAGTGAGAGTGTGTGTGTGTGTGTGTGTGTGTGTGTGTGTGTGTGTGTGGTGTCTCCCATATTCTTTCTACTTCTTTTACTCCTAGGAGAGATACCAGAAATTTGGGGTGAAAGACAAGCCAAGAATCGTCAGTACAGCTGTCACAGTAACAAAGATGGGGTTGTGCTCTAGCAGAATCTAGAGACCCCATGAGGAATTTGCTACATAAAATCCATTCAAACTCAATAAAAGAAAGAGATTTTGGACATTTCTAGGTTAAGCTCAAACTTGATTTAAGCTATGCCTTTATTTCATGTCTTGGTGGCATAATTTCTTACTGCTAGATGAGAACAGCTTTAGGTTCCTGTTTCTAGGATTGGCAAACTTGTTTTTGTAAAGGGGCAGTTAGAAGATCGTTTAGACTTTGTAGGCCACAGAGCCTCTCTGGCAGCTTCTCAGCTCTGCTGAGTGGATGTAGCTATCTTCTAGTAAAACTTTATTTACAAAAAACAAAAAACAACACAGCCTTCATGGGCCAGAGATTACTAATGCTTAGTCTGTTCATCTCCTTTCCTCATTAACATCTCTGCCTACACACAGAGTAGAGTTGGGGGATTTCTTTTACCTTTCACGGTTTAAAAAATATGAATAATAATACTTCAAAGGCAGCTATTAAGAGGTATGAATATTGAAAATCAATGTTTAGTTTGGAGACAAAATACATGCTGTAACCCAGTGGTTTTTCCTACTGTGTTTTGTGGGGGATGAGTTCTTAAACTGCCATAAGGAAGGGAAACCAACAGAAAGTGGTAGCAGATAAGCTGAGCCTGCAACCCCAACTTGACCTCAGTAAAAGAGGTCTAGCATTTCATTCATTTTTTTTTGTTAGTGTTAGGGATGAAAGCCAGGGCCTCATACTTTTGTATGTTTTATTGAGGTTATTATAAGATGCTGTTTGTAAAGGAGTTAGTCTGCTACCAAAGAATTTTTTTTAAATATTGGTTCACATTTTTTGCAATTATTATATTTTTATAATGGAAAGTGTGTGTGTGTGTGTGTTGAGTGAGTGAGTGAGAGAGAGAGAGAGAGAGACAGACTAGTAGGGATTGAACCTAGAGGCATTCTACCTCTTGCAGCTACATCTATACCCTCAGCCCTATTTCTCTTTTTATTATTGTTATTTATTTTTGCAGTACTGGAGATTGAACCCAGAGGCACTTGACCTCCAAGCTATACCACCAGCCCTTTTTTTTTTTTTTTTTTTTTTTTTTGTGCTGGGAATGGAACTCATGGACATCCTACTCCCAAGCTATATCCCCAGCTCTATTTTTCATTCTAAATTTTAAAACAAAGTCTCACTAAGTTACAGAGGATCTCACTAAGTAGGTGAGTCTGGCCAAGATTCTCTTGTCTCATCCTTCCAAGTACTGGGATTATAAATGTGTACCACCACACCCAGCTCCTAATTTTCATCTTGAAACAGAATCTCAATAAGCTGCTTAGGCTGGCTGCAAACCTTTGATCTTCAGGTCTCAGCTTTCCAAGTACTGGGATTACAGGCATGTGTGCTACCACACCTGGCTATAATGGATATTTTACAAAATGTATCAAAGGATTTATCATATTGCTTTGAGATAAAAAGGAAAAATAGATTTATTAAAAAGGAACCATGCCGGGCATGGTGGGACACACTTGTAATCCCTGAGCTTAGGAGGCAGAGACAGGAGGATCACGCAGGTTTGAAGCCAGCCACGCTGGCTTAAGAGACCCTGTTTCCAAATAAAAAGTATAAAATAGGTCTGGGAGTGTAAGCCAGAGGTAGAAGGGTTTCCAGGAACCCCAGTACCACCCCCCCAAAAAAACCAAAAAGGAACCACAAGTCATCCAAATCAAAATCTACTTCCCTCTGTTTCCCTAACCCTCCCCACCACCCATTCAACAGATTAAAATGTACAGAACCTTGGTTACAAAGAAAGAGAGAGCTGGAGCTCCTGTCCCTCATCTGATGCTGCTGCTCTGCATCACACCCTCAGTCCTGTGTCTGTTAGAGGCTTAGGAGAGCCCTTTGGCCCTTTGAGTCCACACTGGTTGAGGGGATCTCTGGAGGCCTCACCTCTTTCATGTTGCCTCTTCACTTGGCCGCTGGGAGCCCCTGAGCCACCCCAGTGCTCCCAGGTGCCAGGTACAGTCTGTGCACATGGTCTGGCCCTGAGTCTTTGGGGACACCTCAGGGATGTTTCCCACTTCCCCAACACATAAATGTTGATTGTCAGAACAGTCTTATGTGTGATTCTGACAAGTTGCTGAGCTAGGTTCTGTTCTGCTCCTCAGCATAAATCTCCCTGTCAGCCCTGAGGCTCTTAAATATTAAGTGCCAGAGTGGGAGGACCCCAAGGAATCTGTGATCTCACCCTTCTTGGGCCTGGCTCCTTCCGTGGCATGTAAAGGAGCATGACCTTTTCTGTCTGTGCTTTCTGATTGTGAGTCAGAGCAGTGATTTAAGGAGCATGGGATGTATGTGCAACTGCAACTGTGCTGGATGCCTGGATGATGCCAGGATTGTGTCCACAAGGTGTCCCTGTAGGGACAGTAAACGGGGCCCAGCAGTTGGGGACTAGGGTAAGGGGAGATAATGTTCGTTCTTGGAGAAGGGCAAACCAGCAGAACAAAAGTGACTGTTTGTGTTTGAGGAGAGTACAGCAATCAGAGGAATCTTCGTGCTGTGCTGTGCTGTGCTGTGCTGTGCTGTGCTGTGCTGTGCTGTGCTGTGCTGTGGTGTTGGCTCGGCCTGGCAGGGTCTGGTTGAGGCAGAGCCTTGGATAGGAACCTCCTCACTCAGGTTGCCTTCCTTTATCCTCTCAGTAATTACCACCAGAAAGCTCAGTTTCTGTGTGGGAGCTTACCTGCCAGCTTACCTGGAATACATCCTGAAAGATTAGTGTACTTGACCTGGAGGCTGCTCCTGTGCCCAGTGCACTCTGGTGAATATTCATGTCGGCACCTGGAAGAGATGTTTCTAAAGAGGCAGCTCTTGCAGAATACATTTCAAAGAGGGAGTGCTTTTCTCTTGTCTGGGGGTCCTTCAACAAATGTAGGAGTACTCCACAACTGGAGTGTGCATTCATGAGACAGAATCTGCATCCTCATGCAGTGGGGAGAACCAGAAGTCCTCTCCTACCAGCCTTTGCCTGGGCCTCCAGCTCTGGGGACAACAGTGTGGGCGATTTTGGAGAAAGAAAATAGGAATTGCTTATTTAGCCTTTGGTCCTGTAACCCACACCGGTTAGGTTTAATTATGACTGTTTATCAGTTAGGAAAGTTCGAGTTATTAATGTTCAGCTGAAAAATGATTGAATTAAAATTTGTGATCCCAGCTTTGAAGACCTGGATCAAGAAAACTATACTGAGTGGTCAGTGATCAAACAAATTTCATTGAAAATTTAATTAGCCATTTTTTCCTCTAGCTGTTATCAAAAAAAAAAAAAAAGAAGAAGAAGAAGAAAAACAGTTGTAGGATGTTGGTTTGTTGGGTTTTTTTTGTTTTTTTTTTTTTTTTTTTTGCTTCTTAACATTCTTCAAAAGATTTATCAAATAGTTACTGTATTAAATTATCTTTTGTTTATAAGACTTTACAGTTAGTATTTTCATATTCTAGTGGAGATGTTACTATTATTTTTCTCATTAATGTCTTTATTTTAATGGGAAGTCATGTACCATATGAAGAATTATGGTTTATAAGACACCGCAGCCTTCAAACAAAATCATCTTTTAGTCTTAGTCTTTAAATTGTATAGCACTTGCAACTTATTATAGTTTTATTTTTGTGTTTTTAAAGAATGGTTGTTTTCATGTGAAAGTTTTCCCAAAAGATTTCATTAAGGAAGTTCATCTGAAAGCCTTTTAAGGCCAAGGACATATAAGAGAGGAAAGACTGGCACACTCCCATTGCTGAGGACCTGCCAGAACCCTGCCAGCCTGGCTGCAGTAGAAGTAGCAGTAGCTCAGGAGAGAGGGAACCTGAGGAGGGAGGAACAACAGCCAGCACCAGGCTGAGTGGGCGGAGGGCCTGAGTTGCTTGGGCAAGTGTCTTAAAATGGTTTTCAGCAAGCACTCAGGACTTCGTAGATGGTGCCCTGTGGGTAAACACAGATGCTTCACAGCCAGAGCCAAGGTGGAAACCCAGATCTGATTCAGGTGAAGAGGTCAGGCTGATAAGAAAAAGAAAGCTGCTGGAAAATAGCACGGGCTGTGTTGAGAGAGACCAGAAAAGAGCAAAAAGGAGAGATAACAAGATTGAATGGGATGAGTTTTGCCTTCTAGTTCACCCCTGCTGGAATGTTCTCTTGCTCACAATATTCAGAGTAGAGCCTTCCCAGCTTGTTTTGCTCTTCCATTCTCCCTCTTTATTACCAGGTGAGAGAATACAAAGATCTGCCTATAGCTAAATGGTGAGTTCTCCTGCAGACACATATTCCTGTGAAGACGTGACCCAAGGATATAGAAAGGAGCCATGGAGCCTATTAAATTTCTCTTTGACTCTGCTTCCTGGTGCTTTGTACTCTGTGTGCACATGAACATACATTAGCCATTAGCATGTGGTCAGAGGAGGAGCAGGAGAATAAGCCAAGAGGTAAAATAGTCAGAGTTGATGCTTTTCCTCAAGTGTCTGCTGTGTGGGACTATTTGGAACGTGTAGGGGCTGGGGATGGAGGACTGGCTAGCTGGGTGGTTTTCTGATTGAACCATAATTCAGTCTGTTCTCCTGGATTTTGTGAGGGGTGATTTACCTGTAATTGCTCTCCTTCTTCCATCATTATCTCCTGTCCCACTCCCATGTCTCCTCTTAACTCAGGAGATCTTGTGTTCTGGACAGCATTGTGCTGGGAGGGAGCGTGAGGAACACCAAGGCCGTTCGCCATGCATAGTCCTTGCAAGTGGTTCTTTCTGAATGGACTTGGTCCTGAAGGCTGAAGGGAGGGGCTATTGGATGCTGTTGTGCAGGGAACCTGCAGCCAGGTGAACCTACTTCCTTGTGTGTTGGATGAGGCCCAAAGGAGAGCCATTTTATTCCATCGGAGTCATTCATCTTGTAGGTTAGTGATTCCTGAGCTCTTATCCTGCTTCTATCTTCTGGCCCTCCTAAAAATTTCATAGTATTAAGAACAGGGAATGGAAACATTCAGAAAATACCTATTACCTTCACTGTTAAAAGACACTGATTCTGACCTTTTAAAATTACAACAGTGCTAAGCTGGGCATGGTGGTACATGCTTTTAATCCTAGTACTTGGGAGGCTGAAGACAGGATTGCAGGTTCGAGGCCAGCCTCAGCTACTTAGTGAAACCCTCCGCAACTTAGACCCTGTTTCAAAATATAGAATAAAAAAATAGGCCTGTGGGTGTATCTTGGAGGTAGAATGCCCTGTGTTCAATCTCCAGTACCGCTGCAAAGAGAAAAAAAAATTACAACAGTGCTTAATAACCTTCCTAGTAGAAGAAGCTAAAGGCTGCTGAGCTCCATGATCTGGTCAAGGCCTTCCATCTCTGCCACTTACATGTCCTTTTATGATCATGCTGGCGAGCTGGATAGGCCAGTCTCACATGGAAGCTGCTGAGGTCTGATAGACTGCTCTAGAAAGGGAAGGTAGATGCTTCTGGGCTCCGGCACAGGAGATCTGTGAGAACTGTGAGTCTGCTCACTGGGTTCCTGTCCAAACCTCTGTAACATAAATAGTACATAACATAAATAGTACAAGACTATTTGATCAGTTCCTGATAGTTCTGGTGCCAACATCTTGCTTAAAAAAGAAAGGTGTGTATTGAGCTGGATATGGTGGCACAACCTGGTAATTCCCAGGTACTTAGTGAGGCCCTGTTTCAAAATAGAGCATAAAAATTAGGGCTAGTGGTGTAGCTCAGAGGTAGAATGCCTTTGGGTTTCATCCTCAGAAATAAATAAATAAATAAATAAATAAATAAATAAATGTATGTATTGGAAAGGATTGCTTAAGAACTATAAGAAAACTGCTTCTCTTCTCAAGAGCTGTTTGGCCTGGACAAAATTTTCTCATTTATCCACAATGAAAGCATAAAATGAAAGAATTTTCTTCAAGTGGGACTGTATAGTATGAAATCTAGATCATAAGCCTGGACCAAAGCTTATTTATTAAATAGGGGTTTGCCAAGCGATTGAATAATCAGCAAAGGATGATTTAGGAAGTGTTTCTTCTGTTTAAGAAAATTAACCAAGGAAGTTTAGAAAAATAGATTTGCATTGAAAACAGAAGTGTGCTGATTATAAATTGATTTTTCCAAATGTGATAATGTATGCAAGAGCATTTGAGAATGAGTGAGGTCCATGTGCATTTGTGGTGGGACTCTGCTCAGTTTCAGTCCATACTCGGCATCTGCAGAGCAGCCGGAGCCTGATGTTGGGCAATACACGGCTAGCTTAACTCGGTCCCCCTGAAGAGTAAAAAGATAATCTCAACTAGGTGTTAAAAGTTGGTAGTTTGCCAGGAGTGGTGGTGCACGCTTGTAATCCCCACGCTTGGGAGGCAGAGACAGGAGGATCACACACGTTCGAAGCCAGTGCACTGGCTTGAGACCCTATTTCCAAATTAAAAAAAAAAAAAGTATAAAAATAGGTCTGGGAGTATAGCCCGGAGGTAGAAGGATTTCCAGGAACCCCAGTACCACCAAAAAAAAAAAAAAAAAAAAAAAATGTTGGTAGTTTTCCCCTGGGTGTGTTGGCGCATGCCTGTAATCCTTGCTTGAGTAGATTAGACAGGAGAATTGCAGGTTGGAGGCCTGCCTCAGCAACTTACCAAGGCCCTGTTTAAACATTTTAAATATAGCTTGGAGGCAGAATGCTGCTGGGTTCAATCTTGAGGGAGGGAGGGAGGGAGGGAGGGAAGGAAGGAAGGGAGTTTTCAGTTTTGTATTGTCTCAAAGTTCTAGAAAGCTTTACCTCTCCATAAATTTTTTTTAGTTGCCATTACTCTCCTCCTATTTTATCTAGAAATCACTCTCCTCTTACTTCTTCACTCTCCATTAACCTCTCTATATGTTGTAATAACTTCCCTGGATTATACTGTTTCAAATGTAAGACTTGATAGAGAATTGCCCACTCTGTGCTTTGACGTGGGTCTAGAGGTTCCCCAAGTTCATGTGTGGAAGGGTTGGTCCCCAGCCCTTTGTGCTACTGGGAGGGCATCTAGTGGGAGGAAGTGCCCTTACAGGGACACTGGGGGAGCCGTGGCCCCTTCCTGGTTCTCTCCTTTGCGTTTTGCCTGCCGAGAGCTGAGCAGCATTCTCTGTTATGCTCTTTGCCACAGGCCTACAACCAGAGACTGTAGCCTCCAACACCATGAGCTAAAACCTTTTCCCTCTCAAAGTTGATTGTCTCAGGTATTTTGTCATAGTTATAGGAAGCCACCTGATAAAATATCCTGGTTTTGAAAGATTAAACAATATCAAACCGTACACAGATTCTTTGATGTCCTCTAACTAATGTATTTCCTAAGATCCCATTTCCTCTGGGGATAAATCTGTGTTTCCCTCCTGCTGCTGTTGGGAGAAGTCTGGTATCCCCTTGCCCTGAAAGGATGTGTTCCACTTAGAGGCCAGACCCCTGTGGTGACAGCTTCTCAGGAGTTCTCATGTCTGGAGTCTGCAGGGCAGCCTCCTGGACTACTTCACATGCTTTTGATAAAACATTGTTACTTGGTTCTAGTCTCCTGCTGAGAATCTCATTTTGAACTTGAAGTCCTCCAGCAGCTCCTCTCAGCTGGACCTTGCTCCCACCTGAGGGTGATGCTACATAATTGACCCATGTCACAGCAATAGTAAGGATCCCTCTCAGGTTTGGGAAAATCCTAGTTTTTTGCCAGTCGAGTTGTTTCTCTAAAGTTATATTAATTCCTCTGGCCATAGTTGCAGGCTACCTCTCCTCTTTTCTAAAGAGGGATTGGAATGGTGCCCTTCCCTTGTAACTGTTTCATTTCTCATGGGGAAGAGTGAGATCTAGACTTCTGAATGAGGTGGAAGCAATTGATATTTCCCTGTAGCCATGGCTCTTATCTTCTCCCTGCCCAACAGGGTCTGTCACCTCTTTCTTCTGCATGGTGAGTTCTGGTTCCTCTGTTGTGGAAGTTAGTCCACTCCTCCAGCCTAGACGTGGTCGGTTCTCTTTCTGATCCTTCATTCCTGAACCCCACACTGTGTCCTCTCTGTCACTGTGGCCCGTCTCCCTCCCCCTGCAGAGGAGAGGTAGAGGCCACACTTGTTCCACCTTTCTGAGCCCTCTCTCTAGCTCCCCTCATCCCACTGACTATTCCCTTGCCCAGTTTGCCAGGCCACCATTCTCTGCTTTTACAAAGAATCTCCTGAACTTGAGGAGAGATGGCCATCCTCAGGGAGCTCTGCCACTATTCCTGTTCTTTGATGCATAGCTGTGCCATGTCCTGGAGCTGTGGAGGCATTGTTGTGGTCCCCATCGCCCGGTATCTGCTCCTTGTCAAGTGCTTTTCTTGTCCAATACAATTTGTTACGGGCTCATCTTAGGCCTTTTGGTTCCAAGTGACAGAAACCAAGTAAAGGTGGTTTAAGCCATAACTGGTGACATTATTTAAGTGGGGACTAGTAGAGCAGAAACTCTGATAGCCTCCTAAGAGCTGAAGCCAGACTGGAAACTTTTCAGGAGCCCAAGCTGCCCTTTCTGGCTGTGCTGTCTCTTCTGCTTCTAAGTACAGATGGCTTTCTTTAACTCCTGGTGCCTATGATGAAAGAGAGCCACCACAGACTGCCTGCATTCTTATTATCTTATCTAAGTGAACAGAGCCAATTAAGCAAGAAGCTCACATAATGCTCAGTTTTTGAAAAAGGAGGTCTGATTAGCCCAGCATGGTTGTGTGGCTTTCAGCATGCAGTGAGGTCTGCAGGACACACAGCTCACAGAACTGCCCACATCTACTTTGAAGTTGGGCCAGAAATATTTCTCAAAGATAGGAGTACAGACATACCCCAAAACTTCTACTGTATCTGCAGAGGGTTGAGGGTTATAAGCTATTGGACTGGAAATAGTCCTGGGAAACCATCAAATCCAGATACCTACAAAGGTGGAACTGAAGTCTGAAGTCTGAGTATTGCTAGTATTAGTTGGTACTCAGCAAATAAATTTTGAATGGTTGAATGGAAGATAATTACTTCTTCCTTCCTATTTTCTTTCTTTTTGTCTCTTTTTCTGGGGGCAGGTGGTACACTTAGGGTTGAACATAGGGACACTCTATCCCTGTGCTACACGCCAGCCCTTTTTATTTTATATTTTTATTTTGAAACGGGCCTCAGTTGCCCAGGCTGTCCTTGAATCTGTGATTTTCCTTGGCTCAGCCTCCTAAGTAATGGGATTATGTGTACACTGTTAAGTAAAATAAAAAATATGGGTCCAGCGGAGTGTGAAAAACACGAGAGAGGTCCGGTACACGTGGCATTCACTTTAATTGCACGGCTCTCCCAGGGATTGGGGCGCTGGGCAGTTCCAGGGGCCTGCGCACCTATCCGAGGCTAGAAGAGGTGGGCTCTTCTTTTTAAGGTATGCATCTCGGGGGGAGGGGTTTACTTATGGGGACACACGCTTCTCGCGGGATTGCTGCTCCCAGGGCAGAGTGTGGAAAGGACCCCGACCAATCATCCCGGCCTTTTGGTGATAATGGGCGAAGAATCGACTCGAGCTGCTTCGAACTGTCAGGGGGCGTCGTAGGGGGACCCCTTAGCCGGGAGAGGTTGGGTCCTCCAGAAGTGGGTAGGTGGGAGTATGGCTGTAGCAGAATCGGAGGTTACCCTGGACAGCTTGGTGAAGTGTGTTCAAGGAGACTAACAGCCGAGGAGCTATTAAAGAAAAGGCAAATCGTGAGAGCAGTGAATGGGTTTGGGTCAGTCTGGTCAAATGAAAACATGCTATTGGGTCAGGAACATCAGTAAAGGATTTTAGAGAATTTATTACTTACAGCTGTTTGGCATCTGGAGAGGGAGAGCATCATATAACGTCACTATGTAACGTCACTATGTAAACGAGAGAATTATGCCGAGAAAAACGAACTTTAGTGGGCCCCAGAACTGTGCAAGACAATTTGTCATGAGGCTGTTGTAGCGGAGCCCTTTGTAGATTTGGCCTAAGCTTCAGGCAGAGCAATTTTGTCCTGTAAAAGAGGGCGTGTAGTGCGTAAGCAGAAGAGCTTGCCGTCAATCCCCTGTACCAAGATTGGAAAAGGAAAAACTAGAACCTGAAAGGATGGAAGCACTCATCAGGAAACCAAAAAGGAGACTGGCTTACCCGCTGCCTGGAGAGTTACCCTGGGCTGGCAAGGAGGATGGAGGTTGAGGGATCCAGGAGCCATCAGTCTTCGCCCAGGCTGAGTAGGGCCAGTGGCGGGCACTGGTCTGGAAAGGCGGTCTCCCTGTGTTGAGGCACCTGGGCTCACCCTTTTCCAAGGGCACTGTTCCAGTGTCCCTCCTGGCCACATGCCAGGCATGGTCTGATTGGTGGGCTTGGCCTTGCCACACTTGAGCCAGGCTCCTGGAGGTAGTCGTCGTTGCTGTCCTCCACCCCTAGGTGGCGCTCCAGAGGGCTGAGCCACCATCGCCAGGGCAGCTACCAGGGATCTGCCTTTTGGCAAAGTCGGAGTGTACACTCCATCTCCGCCTGTTCCTCTCTGGAATTAAAACTTTAAATGCCATGTTAACCAAATCTCAGATAGCGTTTGAGGACCGTCTTCAGCCTCTCTTAATTTTTTTTTTTTTTTTGAAAAGCCTCCTGAGTTGGTTCCTTAAGGAAGGGAGGCTGTCCTGGGATAGGATGGTGACCGGGCAGTGAGGAGAGAACCTGTAAATCAGTGTCCGCAGAAAGCATCATCTACAAGCCAGCCCGGTCAGACTCTGGCGTCCACGTATCGCCACAAAATGTGGACTGTGTCTGTGACTCAGCAAAATTGCAGGCTAGAGCAGGCCAAGATGGCGACTGCGTAACGTCACATGGTCGCGACGGTGTAATGTCACAAGATGGCGACCAAGATGGCGACTGTGACGTCACCAGGGAGCGACTACACACCATCACAAAATGGCGGCTGGCAGGAAAATGGCAGCTGATGGGGAGAGCATTTGGAGGGACAGGATGCAGGGGGGGAAAAAACCTGGACATAAAGACTTCCGACCATTTACCAGACCGCTTACAAAAGTTCTTAACCATTCTTGGGCCACTGTAACCAATTGCCCAACTCGTATCAAGGTAGACAGGCGCTCAGGGCATCTGCTAGTTTAAAGGTTCGACTTCCCATAATTGGTTTGCGGGTAAAAACGAAGAACAGGAAACAGGCGTCCCCATTTTCCTGATCAATCGTTTGGAAACAGAGGTTAAGAAATAGGGAAGGACGTCTCCATCCTTCTCAAAAACTGGAGGATGATCTGGTCATCCAGAGAGTGGTCCCAGTGGACCGGGGGACAGTGGGTCACCAAGTGCTTGGATTTTGGGGTCCCAGTGGACAGGAAGACCCAAGTCCAGAACCCGCTAACCAAGGGAAGGAGAGGCAGCATACCGGAGTGAAGTGTTGCTGGCCAGCGCCGGCTGCAGCAGAAGCGCTGAGAAGCTGCTGGGGGCGCAGTGAAGCTGGGGCGTGCGGCACCTGTGCCTGGTGTGGGTGGCGCTGGCGGCTGATAGAGATGGAATCAAACGGTGGGGCGCAGGCGGCGTGGCTTGCTGGGTCCACGGTATGAAAACAAAATGGCTTCCAGGCCACGGCAGACGCTGAGGCCGGGTCCCGAGGAGCACCACCAGTGAGCCTGGCTTGGGGTGGGCGGAATGGAGCAGCAGCAGCGAGTGGAGCTACGCCTGTAAGTCAAGCCTGGCGTGGGTGACTGTGGCAGATGCCAAGGCCAGGCTGTGCGCCGCCCAATGAGCCTGGCTCGGGGCGGGTGGAACAGAACGGCCAGAGGTCCCGGCAGTGACCGGAGCAGAGCAAAATGGTGGTTGTGGAAGGTTGAAGCAGCTGGTGGAGTTCCTGGCCCGCGCAGGCGGTCAGCGGACTAAGCAGGCGCCAGCGGCCACGGGGCGTCCACCCCCAAGGAGCCTGGCTCAGGGCAGGTGCAACTGGTGGCCTGGCGGCCAGCAGAGTCTGCACAGTGCTGCGGTGGAGGCAGCAGCGGCAGGAGCAATGCCTGCAAGTGGAGCACTGGCGTGGGACCTCGCAGTCAAGGTGCTGGTGGGTCGGAAAGTCCGGGGCTCAAAAAGAGGAAAAAAATGGGGGAAAAAACCCCCAAATTCCTCCCGGGGTTGGCACCAAATGTTAAGTAAAATAAAAATGTGGGTACGGCAGAGTGAAAAACACGAGAGAGGTCCGGTACAGGTGGCATTCACTTTAATTACACAGCTCTCCCGGGGACCGGGGCGCTGGGCAGTTGCATGGGGCCCGCGCGCCCGTCTGAGGCTAGAGGAGGTGGGCTTTTCTTTTTAAGATATGCATCTCGGGGGGAGGGGTTTACTCATGGGAATGCACACTTCTCGCGGGATGCTGCTCTTCTCGCGAGATGCTGCTCGCAGGGCAGAGTGTGGAAGGGACCCCGACCAATCATACGCCACCATTGCCTGGCAAAGGCAGTTATTTCTTAAAAACTTAAGGCATTTTTAACAAAGAATTATCTGTATAAATTTTTTAGGTCAGTAGTATTTGACTTGGATTGAAAGATTAAAAATGGATTTGACTGAATAAAATATTAAAAATAGATTTGATGGTAAATTTTTACATTACTAATAGCTGGGTAGTTGATCTTTTAGGTTGGTTGTTTTCACCCAAGTGAGAAAATTCTTAGCAACAGCAGCAGTGTGGCCCCATACCTTCCATTGGCGTCTCCCACAAATGATGGGCAATTAGGAACAGGCAAAACAGGCCCTTGTTTCTGGTCTCGGAGGCACCAATTCAGTGGAGAAGCTGTTGATCTCAACTCTTAGGCCTCAGCCATTGTTCACAATCTGGCATGGAATTAATCCCTTAAGAGAGGGATGAAAAAGCACCACTCAGCACAACATAGTTTGTCATCGCATGCATAATGCAGACTTTCCAATTAGAACGCTACAATTTGGAAACTTTCTTCACAGACTGATGAGAGAGCAATTATTTTAAGAAGGGAAAACTCAGTCCACTGGGTTTGCCTCAAGTCACTTCTGACTCAAGCCTCAAAGACAGAAGTTTTGAAATCATATTTGCTATCGAATTTTGTATCAAAACACCAGCAAGGAGAGCAATTACTTGGTGTAAACTGAACCCCTGGTAATCAATGGTATGCAGCCAGCCAGAGCATTATGGAAGATGTAAGCAAAACCACATTTGCTAATCAATTTTTTTTTTAAAACCCAGCACTTCAGTACTTTTAGGGGAAGCTCCACGTAAGAATAAGGGAAAATGGAGAAGACAGCATTTACTATCACAGATATTTCATGCGGGGCTTATTAGAGAGGTATGTGCAACAGATGCACACAGACCTGGCCTGTCTGCATCAGCAGGTCTTGGCCAGTGGCCTCGTTTTTTGTAAATGACTTCTCTTGAGTGGGGAGGTGTGTGTATGGGGGTCTGTTTAAGGAGCTCATCTCAGCTAATGTCATAGGGTATTTGTCCCGGGCAAGCTCACTGCATAGACATTCTGAACCAGACTTCAAATCAGCAATGTCTCTATAAGAACAAACTGCAGAGGTTGTTGGCTGGCTTTTCACTTGTGCCTTGCTAGAACCAAATTCTCATCCATGGACAAGAGATTGAGCCCATTTCCTTTAGTGTTCTTTATGCACTTGCTTTTTCAGCTGATATTTTTTTCTCCCCGTGAGGCCTAAATTTCAACAAATATGCATGTTGGCACATAAATTTAGAGTCCCACTTAAAAGCCCACCGTGTAGGTGAGTCTGAGCACCAGGCTTGATAACCTGAGATCCATCAGTGCCCCTTTTCCACTCAGGGGTCACCTTGACCCCACATTCCCAGCCCCGCAGGGACTCCTAAAGAAGAAGAGAGATGTCTCAACCAGTATAGACACTTGGCTGCTATTCAGAAAAAAAGAATTTAGGCCAGGAGAAATTATTGAGGTGAAGATCGATGGTCTAGACTAATAAAAATTAATATCCTCAGCATGCAGACTCTGCTGGGCAGAAGATGAATATCCTTTAGACAGAGAGGACATTTTGTAAGTCATTAATAAAGGATAAATATAAGTAGAAAATGAGTAAAATGTTCAAGTTTAATAATAAGTAAAAAAACTGCATATTAATGAATATATTCCATCTATCGAATTGGCAGCATTTTTAAGCATAAAACACAGCATTGGTAGTCATAAAAAAACAGGCATTTGTTATGCTTGCTAGGAGTATGAGTATAACTCTTCACAGAATTTTGTTTGGGATGGGGAAGAAGAAAAGTTACACAGATTTTTTTGTAATACATACTAATGCCTCAAAAGTTTCATATGCCTACTTGAGGAGTTTACTTTATAGAAACTTTCAACAGTGGGAAGTATATGTTTAGCTAAGAATGTTCATCTTAGAATTTTTTGTGGTACTGAGGATTGAACCCCAAAGTATTCTACCTTTGAACTATACCCCTGACCCAATTTTATTTCTTATTTGGAAAAAGGGTCTTGCTAGATTGATGAGTCTCACTACTTGCTGAGGCTGTCCTTGAACCTGCAATCCTCCTGTCTCAGCTTCCCAAGTACTGGGATCATAAGCATGCACTATCAGGAATTTAATGAGACCATCTGCAACTTAGTGACATCCTGTTTCAGAAGTAATAAATAAAATAGGGCTGGGAGTGTAACTCAGAGGTAGAATGCCCCTGAGTACCACAAAAAAAG
Source organism: Muscardinus avellanarius (assembly GCF_963383645.1). Classification (NCBI taxonomy): domain Eukaryota; kingdom Metazoa; phylum Chordata; class Mammalia; order Rodentia; family Gliridae; genus Muscardinus; species Muscardinus avellanarius. The sequence continues at coordinate 92,663,402 of NC_137800.1, read as the reverse complement.
AAAACCCCTAACATCAGTATCCAGGAAGGGTTGGAAATTTTGACAGACACAGCTCTCCATCAGTAATACAGAATCCCAGTCTGGAGAAGATAACCTCGACATTGTCTCCCAGCAGAACTGTTACCAGAGCTCTTAAGTGAAGAGACTGACGAATTCATTTGAAGTCTTTTCTATCTTCAGTAGCAAACATATAATACTTGATAGCAAGCAGAATTACAGTTAAACTAAAACTAAAGGAAAGGGGGAACACGGTCAATCCTTATTCTCAATAACAGCTTTATAGTGACACTAAACTGAACTTGGACAAAGTGTTTTCATTGATTAAAAGTGTAAGATTAAAAGAAAATAATACAAACTGCTTTGTAAAGTAACAGGTTATAGTTTGAAAAAGTATGGCCCCAAAATATAAACTTGAGAGTAAAGGAGACACTTGGCCATGAGGCAGTAGAACTGGGCTTTGGGTCAGGACACCAGGCTGGAATCTCTCAGTCATTCACTAACTGTAATTTGAGACAAGTTATTTAGTAGCTTTAAGCCTTTTTGCCATCTGCAATTTGATAGGACCATTGTACTTGTGAAGAGGATATTTAGACAGAATTAATTAAACCAGTTGTATACAACACTCAACACAGGGCCCAATACATGGTATGCACTAGAGGTTGGCTGTCACAGTCATTATCATGATTCTTTGTTACAAAGAGTGTATTTGGCCAACAGGCACTCATTGTGTGTGAGCGCTGTGGGACACTGCCAGGTTCTGGGAAGGAAAACCAGTCTGATGTAGGCATACCTTTCAAGCTCAATGTTCTAGCTGGTACAGTATCAAGCAGTAAGACACTGCATAGATTTTATATCAGAAGGACTTTTGGGGCTGAACTCATAGAAGACAATGATCTATCACATACTCTGTGGAGCACAGATCACATGTTACAGTACTGAGACTTTTAAAAAATTACTATCTTTTTTTTTTTTTTTTTTTTGGTGGTACTGGGGATGGAATCCATCTACCTCTGGGCTACACTCCCAGACCTATTTTATATATTTTATTTGGAAACAGGGTCTCTTAAGCCAGCAAGGCTGGCTTCAAACTTGTGTGATCCTCCTGTCTCCGCTTCCCAAGCGCAGGGATTACAAGCGTGCCCCGCCACGCCCAGCTTTAAAAATTATTTTTAATTGAGGAATAACATATGTAGAATGCACATCTTTTACATATAGTTTGATAGATATATACTTGTGTCTATATTCATGTAAATCTGCTACTCAAAATCAGCTCATTTCCACCATTGTAGAAGATTCAGTCATACTCTTTTCCAATCATATCTTCCCCAGAGGAAACCACATTTCTGAAACCAATAGAAAAATTTTGTCTGTTTTGAGCTTTATGTAAGTGGAATTATACAGTCAATGTTAAGTTCTTAACGGGCAGAAAAAGGATAAGGAGAATAGGAGCAAATAAAAAAATTTCTAAGTAATAAATAAGGAAATTTTACTAACGAATATATGTTTGCCTGTACAGATGGCCTTTCATATGCGTGGGTTCTACATCTGTGGGTATAGCTCACCACAGATCAAAAATATTTAACAAATTTTTTGTGTGTAATGAACATGTAGAAACTTTGTTTCTGGTCATTATTCTCTAAAATTCACAGTATAAAAATGATTTACATTGCCGGACGTGGTGGCACACGCTTGTAATCCCAGCGCTTGGGAGGCTGAGATAGGAGGATCGCACAGGTTCGAAGCCAGCCTCAGCTACTTAGGCTCTCAGCAAGTTAGTGAGACCCCGTTTACAAATAAAGCATAAAATAGGTCTGGGAGTATAGCCCGGAGGTAGAAAAGTCCCTGAGTTCCACCCCCGGTACCGCACGCGCGCGCAATTTTCATTGTATTTACTTTTTATTAAGCATTCATTATAAGAAACCTAGAGATAATTTAAAGTATACAGAAGGTTATGCATAGGTTATATAATAATACTATTCTATTTTATAAAGAGATTTGATTATCTGCAGATTGGGAGGGGAAGGGGTCCTGGAACCAGTCATTCCATGGATATTATGAGATGACTATCTCCAGATCAGATAATCTTTCCAAAGTTATGCACACATTCTGGTGAGAATGAGAAGAAACTAAAACGTGATGAATAAGCCAGGCGTGGTGGCCCACACTTGTAATCCCCGCGCTTGGGAGGCAGAGACAGGAGGATCACGCAGGTTTAAAGACCCTGTTTCCAAATTTAAAAAGTATAAAATAGGTCTGGGAGTATATCCAGGAGGTAGAAAGGTTTCCAGGAACCCCAGTACCACCACCAAAACAAAACAAAACAAAAAAAAACATGATGAATAAAAGCCATGGGGTCGTGCTAGTTAACCATCAGAAAGCACAGGTTTCTCCATTAGCAGTGGCCTCCAGCATGTTACCTTGGGTCAGCCCTGCCAGCTGGAGAGGAGAGCTGGGCAGGACTCTTCCTCCAAACCCAGTTGACTACCTGGAGTTCTGAGATTTCGCGGTCAGCTCCTGTAGAGTCTGGGTGCAGCTGTCCTCGGCATGTGTGGGGGCTTGCTTTTTCTCCCGAGTCCTGAAACTGTGGTGGGCCAAGGAGGCAGATGGGAGTGATGAAGCAGACAGACACCCGTGTCCCCTTGCCAGTTAGGACATTTACAGAAGTCTATGCCTTTCTCTCTACTCAAGGTTGCTACTGTGGGATTGCGATGATCGAAGCTACAGCTACTACGTAGAGGTTTCTACCAACCAGCAGCAGTGGACCATGGTAGCGGACAGAACGAAAGTCTCCTGCAAGTGAGTCTCCCCCTGGGTTTATCCCAACTGTGAAAGCAGTCTTTCTGGTGGCCACTGAAGCTCCTGTGTAGGGTCATTGAGCCACCAACTTATATTCTTATTTGGAGGTTGGAAACATATTTCAGTGATCTTCTACTTCGGTTTCAACTATTAAGTATTTATGTGAGAATTCATGTGATATGACCAAACAAGCTTTATGTTGTGATTTCACTCTTTTGAAAACACATATGTTTCAAAACAGGTACCTAAAGAAAGATACTTGCCTTATGTAGTCTTCCCTCATATCCTCTCCAAACCCTACACTACTCCCTTTAGGGATTTTTTTCTTTTTTAGAGAATTTTGCTGAGACAGTGCACACCTATGTAATTATTCTCGGACTCTGTTTTACTCCTACTCTTATATCATTTTCTCTTATATCTTTTTCAGGGTAACTTAAAAAATCTCTGAGCTTACCTGATTGCACAAATAGCTAGAAGATAGGATTCTAGGTGTGATTACACGCATGCAGCTTAGAATTTCTATTAGCACCAACGATGGCTTATCTGATGCAGTGTTTGGCGCCACATGGCATGTTAACATTGGTTACAGGTAGCACTTGCTCCTCTAACAAGTAAGGTTCAGCATTTCAGGGACTTAACACAATAGTGTATTTCTCAGTCATGTAGCAGTCAGTCTGGGTATTCCTGGTTGTCAAATAGCTCTTCTCCACATGTGAATATGGAACCCATATGCTTTCCTTCTTATAGTTTCACCATCATTTAAGGCTACCTCAGCCTCATCTACATCTAGCTGGCAGATAGGGAAAGAAAAGGTTCTGAAAAGCCTTTGCCTAGGGGCAGTGTATGTCCCACTCAGTGCCCCTGCTCACATCGCCACATTAGAGGCTAGTGTGTCTGGGAAGTGTAGTCAGTTCCTAGCTAGGCAGCTACTTCCCAGTGAAGCACAGATCTTGTAGGCACCTCTGTAACAGCATAAGAAATTAACAATTACTTTCTAAGCAGTATTCCAATACTTTCATATATTGTATCTCCTTTTGTGTAAATAAAAGTGCCTTGTAGATATTGTTTTCATTTTTATAAAAGACAAAAATGAAGCCACACCCCAGCCCTATTTTTTTTTTTTTTAAACAGGGTCTCACTAAGTTGCGGAGGGCCTTCCTACGTTGCTTGAGGCTGTCCTCGGACCTGTAATTTTCCAGTCTCAGCCTCCCAATATGGGGATTGCAGGCTTGCACCGCCATGCTCAGCTGCCCCCTACATTTTCTTCTTTTCTTTTTTCTACTTTTCATCTTTTGTTAGTTGTCCAACCACTTTTACATTGTAAAGGTTTATGGTGCTTATTTTTGTTCCATAACTTATACCCATGTGTTATCTATAAAATAACACTGAAAAGGGAGAACCATTAAGAATTTATTTTAATATTCTGATTATATAAACATTGTTCACAACATATCTAGTAATTGGTTGGATCCACAGTGAGAGAAATATTCTGTCATTAAATGTGCTCCCCTCTGGGAAGAATTGCAACATGTTCAGATCAAATAGATTAGATTTTCACATGAGTGCTCAGAATTATTCCACATGTTGACCAGCTTTGAATTAGCCAGCTTCTTGTTTTTGAAGTTCCTAATTGCCTCTTTTTCCTGCTACACAAGCTTCTGAGGCATACTGTTTATTCATTGGTTAATTTTGAGCAGATTGTTCCCTACACCTCTCTACAGCTGTGATCCTAATTTTTTTTTTCTATCTGAATTGGTAACACTCTTCCTGAGATTTTTTTTCTTTTTGCAGAACATGGCAAATGATTAATAAAATCCTTTTCTCTTTGCATGAGATCTCGACTTTGGGTACATTTCTAGATCTGTTCCCCTGAAAACCTGATAGAAGTAGAATGTCAGCTGTATTATCAAGCAGCATTGCTAATGATAAAAATTACCCTAGTCAGTATATTGTATCTATCCTGGGAGGGCTAAGAATATCTGATTAGAAGACATAACTTTAGGCCTCTCAAAGTGCAATGACTTTTGTACTTCACATGTTTCATGATTCTGGGATCTCTACTCATGGACTGATTACAAGGGATATTAGTTTCTGTTGAAAATGTGAGAGTTCTATACCACAATGCTTTCACACCTGCCTATTGTTGAGTCTTTTACAGTTCAAAATGAAGAGTGCCTGGGACAGTTGTGTAGACTGCTACAAAGATTCCCACTTAGAAGAAATCCCTACTGCTGTCTTGGTGACTTGCTGATTTCCTGTCTCTGTCCTGGGTGAATCTGAAGCCAAGTGTCACTTCCTTGGTCTGAACATGTAGTCAAAAAGATAGGTCCTAGCCATTGCCCAGAATACATCTGTAGGACTTTTTTTTTTTTTTTTTTCTTCAGAAAAGCTATATGGAAAGCCCACAGTGTGGGCTGTCTTGTACCTGGATTTCTGTGTGGGCTCATTCACAGTCTCTGTTGAGACCTTCAGTGACCTGGATTATTTCCCTTCTTTCCGTGTGCCTGGCTGCACCTCTGCCACACCATACAGTTGTCTTATTTCCAGTTGGGCCATACTTCCTCACATATTGACCTTATTTGTGTTCATGTTTTTTAACTATTCCTTTACTTTGTCATCGTCCCATTGAATAATAGTTATGTCTGCCAAAGTGTTCATGATCTCAGTCATCATCTCTCACACTGTACCCTTGACAAACATTTTTTTTGCAAACTTAAATGATTAAGTATAAAGAATTGGAGCTGGGCGTGGTGGTGCACGCTTATAATTCCCACACTTGAGAAGCCAGCCTCAGTTACTTAGTGAGGCTCTCAGCAACTTAGTGAGACCCTATTTTAAAATTTAAAATAGGTCTGGGAGTATAGCCCGGAGATAGAAAGACTCTGGGTTCCACTCCCAGTACCACCAAAAAAAAAAAAAAAAAAAAAGAATTGGGTAGCTGGGCATGGTGGTACAGACCTTTAACCCAGCATATTTGGAAGACCGAGACAGGCGGATCATAGATTCAAGGCCAGTGCATGGTAACTTAGTAAGACCTTGTTTCAAAATGAAAAATAAAAAGGGCTGAATATAGTTTAGAGGTATAACACCTTTGTATTCAATCCCCAGTGCCATAATAACAGCAACAATAAAAGTTAGGTAGTAATGGACATTTGATTTTTCCACTTGAGAATTCTTTGGTTACAATCTAGAACTACCTTGTCTCTCTAGCTTTTAGCTTCTAATTTTCTTACAAATTTTCTGTCTGCCTGCCAGATTTACCTCTCAGATTAGCTTCTGAGGAAGTTTATTTCTCCAATCTAAATATTCATTAAAATGATGCAGTTTTTAATAACTTAAGCAAGATATTTAATGAGAGTTTTTTTTAAAAATGGTACCAAATTATAGAAGTATTATCAAAAGTAGGGGGAAATTATGAAAGAAGAAAATCTAAATGAAATATGCCTAAGTATTACTAACAGTTGCTTTTGTGTGGTAGTATTATGAAAATGATTTCTAAATTGCTACTTTTTTTTACCAATTTACTTATATATCTTTTAAATTTTATTTGAAATTTTTTTCTTGCTGCGGCCTTATGTTTTATAGTTGTCTGCCCTTCTGTTATTTGAGTAGCTATACGCTTTACTCATTGCCAGCAGTGCATCAAAGAAATTAAATAAGTGCTGCACAGCACGGAGCCCCAGCAGCCCTTCAGGGCCTTGATGCCACTTGGCCCAGCGCAAGGCGTGCTTCCCTGGAATGAACACTTGCGTCTCATCTTCCTCGTGCTCCTCCTGGGAGGGCCTTGAAGCCCCTTCTGCTGGAGCACTTCTCTTGCTTTCCCAGGACTCTCAAGCCTGTCTCCATCGGGTCTCCCTTCACAAAGAGGCCTGGTGTGAAGGGGGAGGTTGCAGACCTCCCTGGAGTAGGCGGTCTCTACAGGACCCTAACTTGAGGAGGTTTTTCTGCTGTTTCCTCCCTGAAAAGGAGGCCGTCTTCACAATCTGCGTATCACTTAGAGGCCTGTGTGGGGTCAGCTCCTCTGCCGCCTGGTCTTCAGCATGACTACGCTCATATCTGAGGAACACTGTGTGCCCTTTGCCAATTCTCTGTCACTGTGACCTGGGAAGGGCAGCGTTCTGGTTCTGTTTCTGTTGCTGGTACTGCTTACTCACTGGGGATCTTTAGAGAAATCATGTTTCTTCTAAGTGCTGCACAGGCTGAGGACAACAGGACAAATTAAAGGTGGAGTGTTACAATCTCCGTTAATTCTTCCCTAGTGTACCAAGGTTGAAAAATGGCACATTTAATCTTAATGTGCTTTGTAGTTTTCTGCATCTTCTTTTCCATTTTTGGTGAGAATGTTGAGAAAGCTTTCTTTTTGCCCGTTTTGTTTCTTAGTCTGGCACTTAATAAAACATAAACCTTGAGTTGGTTCCAGAAGGTCACTGCTAGCCATGTGATTTGGGGGTTGTAGTAAAGGGCATCATGTCACAAATGTAGTGCAACAGCGAGTGAGTGTGATCTAAAGGGGAGATGTCTTCACTGGCGATAGCACAACAGAAGTTCACAGTCAGTGTTGGGATTTAGATTCCAGGAAGGACTGGAGTGCGTGACTGTCACGTAGATCCTGTTCTGAAATATCACCGCTGGCTTCTGAGTTTCCTCCGTGGTAGCTTGTCCTCTGCTTTCTCATTTCTGCAGTATTGGAGGAATGTGTTTATTCCTTCTAGAAGTGTGAGCCAATTAATGGACTCTGGTTGTGTAATTGTCACTTTTAAACTGCTCGAAGATTTTATTTTTCTCTTTTCATACTTAATTCTGTTTTTCTACACAGCATTTGACAATAATGAAAAAAGCCAGTCATGTCCTCTTTGTATTTCTTTTAAAGGGCAAACAGTGTTAAGTTTGTCAAGACTTTTAGAATTTGGAGGATAAAGAAACATATCCCTGGAAGAGGAATGACAAAAGAATGAAAAAGGAAAGGAAAAAAGCTGAATTTAGATAAAACACTCATATGCATGCACACGCACACATAGGTGAAGTCTGATACTGTGCAGATCCTGTGTTAATGATGAGATATCAGAGCTTGCCGTAGAGAGAGCATCTATGTGTCCAATCAGACTTGGAGACATTCATTAACCAAATTGTTTTTATGGGGCCATGAAATACCTTGAATAGATGATATTTTGTCTGCTTTGGGTTTTTTGATTTGTTTTGTTTTTGTGGTACTATGAGCTATATACCCATCCCTTTTTATTTTGAGACAGGTCTCACTAAGTTGCCCAGGCTGGCCTGCACTTTCAATCCTGCCTTAGCCTCCAAAGTCAGTTGAATTACATGTGGCACCACTGTGTTCAACAATATGCATTATTTTGCAGTGCTGGAGATTAAATCCAAGGCCTTGCACATGCTAGGCAAACACTCTACCACTAAGCCACATCCCTAACCCTTGATGCATATTTTAGAATAAAAAACAGTCGTTGAGAATCAATTATTTGTACCTGAACCTTTAGAGGTGAATAAAGAATGTTTGTTTTTTGTTTTCTTGTTGTACCGGAACTTGAACCCAGGTCCTCATACATGACAGGTAAGTGCTCTACCACTGAGATATGTGTATCCCACCTTCTTTTTGTTTTGTTGTGTTTTTGTTTTTGGTACTAGGGATTGAACCCAGAGGCAATCTAACTCCCCCCCCCCTCCCCGCCCCGAGCTACACTCCCAACCCTGTATATTTACTTTGAAACAGGGTCTCACTAAGTAGCTCAGGCTGGCCATAAATCTGTGATCCTCCTGTCCCATTCTTTTAGGTATTGAGATAAAAAGCTTGTGCCACCACACCTGGCTTTTTTTTTTTTTTTTTTTTTTTTTTGAGTCAGGTTTTCACTAAGTTATTCAGGCAGGCCTCAAACTTGCGATCCTCCTGTCTAAGCCTCTCAAGTAGCTGAGATTATAGGCTTCTGCCACTGTGACAGAATACCTGAGGAAATCCATTAGAGGAGGAAAGATAAGTTTTTGTTCTTGGATTCAGGGTTTTCAGTCCATGATGGCCAACTCACTGGAAAGAGGAAGGAGCTGGGTACAAGATAAGTCCTCTAGTCATGCCGCCAAAGACCTCCAATGAGATCTCACCTCCTACAGTTTCCCCTACCTCTCAACAGTCCTTTCAGCTCTGAATCCCTCAATAGATTAAAACATCAATGGGATCAAAGCCTGGTGATCCACTCACTCCCCCAAGTCCTAGTCTCTGAACATTACTGCATTGGGGACCAACCCTGGAACACAGGCATCTTTGGGGGCCACTCCACACCCAGCATTTGCAGAAAGTTGTTATGCAAAAGTCATCCCTACCTCGGAAGGCATGTACAGAATGGATTTTGATGCTAAGTATGCAAACTATATGAATTTGGAGCTATCAGCAGGTCCTATGGATACCCCTGGGAAAGGCTTCTCCCCACTCAGGACTTGTGATAGGTGAAGGAACTGGAAGGAAATAAAGTCCTCTTAGATCGCATAATGAGGAAGAATCTGAGAACTCTTGTTTCCCTTTTCCTTAGTTAACCCAAGAGCTGAGCCACATTATTCTATGAGGGTGACAATTTTTTCCATGCCTATTATTAAAAAAAAAAAAAAAAAAAAAAAAACGAGGCTGGGCCTGGTGGCTTATGTTTGTAATCCCTTTACTTGGGAGGTTGAAACAGGAGAATCACAGGTTTGCAGCCAACTTTAGCTCCTTAGTGAGGCCCTCTGCAGCTTAGTTAGACCCTGTTTCAAAATAAAGAATAAAAAAAATAGGGCTGGGGGTTCCATCCCCAGTACTGCAGAGAGGGGGGAGAGAAGCGTACTTCATAAAATTTTCTCAGTGAGCTGTGTGTAAGCACACTTAAAAATGTACATGGTCAAAACATTCTTTTATTATGAAAATAACTTTCTTATTACTATTTCATTCCAAATGATGAAATAAATCAAAATCATGCCTGTCCAACTACCATGATTTCTCTGCCTCTCCCTATATACTGGCCTCCCTGCGCTTTCTCTGTGGCCTCTCTCAAGTTGGCTTCACTTCCTGTGTCCAGAGTGGACTTTTGAGGCACGTTAAATCTACATAGGACCTTTTTGCTGCTGCACAACCACACTATACCATTGCCGTCTGGGTCAAGACCAGAATCCTCACATAGCCCATGTCCCTTCTGACTCTCCAGACTCACCTGCTTCATTCTCCCTTCCCTCCATGTCCCATCTCTCTGGCTTCTTGTTCATTCCCACCAAGCACTGTGCTCATCACCACAAAGCCTTTACACTTGCCATGGTGGCTTGTGTCTGGAGCCCCCGTTTGTCTACTGAACCCCTATTATCCTTTTGTTCTTAGCTCAAGGACCGGATTCTTAGGAAAGTCTGCTCTGCCCACCCATCTCAGTCAGATGGCTTTATTACCTCCTCTCCTAGAATAAGCTGCTGTCTCGCACAGTTCATGTTATAGACTAGGGGTGTGCCTTTGTGGTGGAGCATGTGTAAAATGATCCACCACCATTATACAATATATATTTTTATAAAATATAAAGTAGATCTGAGGATGTATCCGGAGGTAAAAAGCCCCGGGGTTCTATCCCTACTAACACACACATACCACACATGGTCAGCATGAACATCTGCAAAAAAAGGAAAGTAGCACCCAATTGTTGATCAGTGGTGAAGGCAAAGGAAGGAATGGCATTGTGGTTCAGATCAGATCTTTTTAAAGTAACTTGCCTCTGTTTATCAAGTGATAGAAGTTAGCAGCCAGCCTCCGGGTCATATCAAGGAATGCTCTTTCTTAGTAGTCTTGGTAATCATGCCATAATTAATGTTAGCTCAACTCTATTCCAGAGTGCCAAGAGGCTCATGTTTTTCTAGGCTTAAAAAAAGAAAAAATAGGCTGGGCATGATGGCACAACTTGTAATCCCAATACTTGGGAGGCTGAAACAGAGGGATCACAGGTGCGAAGCCAACCTCAGCAACTTAGAGAGTCCCTCTGCAACTTAGTGAGACCCTGTTTGCAAATAAGAAATAAAATCAGGCCAGGGGTGTCACTCAGAGGTAGAGTGCCTCTGGGTTCAGTCCCCTGTATCACAGGGAAAAAAGAGGAAAAATAAATAAAAATTGTTTCCATAAGTTCAGGGCTCCAATGTATACATAGAATTAACCTTTAGAACTAAAGGGGGCATTCTTCCTTCGCTGTCTGCTCTCTTGGCCTCCCCTGTCTCATCCATTTGGATTTTCTCTTAGCCCCATTTGGAATGGCTTCTCACACTCATCTTGTCTCAAACTAACTCTCCTTTGATGTTTTTCTCCCCTTCTCTTACCCCTTTGACATTCCTCTTCTTTGCCCTCCACAGCCAGTCATGTGTCTTATCCTCTCTTTTATACCTTTTCTTCCTTTATTTCTGTCCTGAATGCCTCTACCCTAATTCAGACCTCAGCACCTCTCTCCCAGAGCATTTGTAGTAACCTCCAATGAGCTCCCTTGGTCTGACTCTACATCTGCTGCTGTTCTAGTATCTGTTCACAACACTGCTGCTGGGCTCTCCTTGCCAATTCCCTTATCCTCCGTACAGCCCCCCTGTTAGACAACATTGCCAGATTTCAAATATATGATTTCCATATCTCTGTGACTCTAAACTTTTATCACCTCTCTCCTTACAGGTAAGTTCCTACTTTCTTTCTTTCTTTCTTTCTTTCTTTCTTTCTTTTTTTTTTTTTTTTTTTTTTTTTGTGGTACTGGGGTTCCTGGAAGCCCTTCTACCTCCAGGCTACACTCCCAGACCTATTTTATTTTTGAAAACAGGGACTCTTAAGCCAGCACAGCTGGCTTCAAACCTGCCCTATCCTCCTGTCTCCGCCTCCCAGGGGGGGCGGGGCTTACAAGCGTGCTCCACCACGCCCAGCAGTAGGTTCCTACTTTCTTTTGAGTCTGGCCCCAGGTCTATTCTCATTGAGTTCCCACTCTAAGTCAGCTTATACCTTTTTTATCCCCTCTAGCACATCTCCATGTCTCTCTGTTCTGTGTTCCCTCTAAAACTCAGCCAACTGCTCTGTGAGATCCTTGGTTTTTCCCAACACAAGTGACTGGTTCATTATCTGAATGCCTCCTGTAATTTGTTTATATATAATTTGATAACATTCATCTTTTTTTAGTCTGATTAGAGAAGAGAGATATAAGGGGCTAGACTGGGAGGAGGGTTGATTTTTTTTTTTTTTTTTAAAGATCTGCACACTTATAGTCAGTTGATTTTTGACAAAGATGAAAGGTTCTGGAGAAAAGATAGCCTGTTCAATGAGTGGTGTTGGGAAAACTAGTTATACATTTGTAGAAAAAATGGACTTAAACCCCAACCTCTTAACCTGCACACATGTCAACTCAAGGTGGATCAAAGACCTAGAACTCAGACCAGAGAGTTTCAAATTTACTAGAGGAGGGCATAGGACCAACAGTCCAACATATAGGCACTGGTAAAAACCAAAAACAACAACAACACAAACTCAATAAGACCCCCAAAGCTCAGAAAATTAAAACAAGAATTAAGAAGTGGGATGGCATTAAATAAAAAGTTTCTGTGCAGCAAAGGAAACCATCAAGAGTCTAAAGAGAGAGCCTACAGAATGAGAGATCTTTGCCAGCTATTCCTCTTATAGAGAACTAATATCTAGAATATACAAAGATCTTGAAAGACTTAACACTAAAAACAACACAATCAAGAAATGGGGAATTGAACTAGACACTTTACAAAAGAAGAAATACTAATGGCCAATGAGTATATGGAAAAATGTTCAACATCATTAGCCATCAGGGAGATGCAAAGCAAATCTACACTGAGATTCCACCTGACCCCAATTAGAATGGCAGTCATCAAGAATATAACAATAAATGCTGGCAAGGACATGGGAAAATAGGACCTCTTCTACACTCTTGGTGGGATTGCAAATTAGTGCAGCTACTATGGACATCAGTGTGGAGATTCCTCAAAATAATGGGAATGGATTTACCATATGATCCAGCTATACTACTCCTGTGTATCTTTCCAAAGGAATTTCAATTAGAATATTGCAGTGATATATGCATATCAATGTGTATAGCAGCACAGTTCACAATAGCCAAATCCTGGGACCAACCTAGGTGTCCATCAACAGATGAATGGGACATATACACAATGGGATTCTACTCAGCAACAACGAACAAAACTACATCATTTGTAGGAAAATAGATGGACCCAGACAGCATTGTTAAGTGAGATTACCCAGTTACAGAAAGTAAAGATTATTTTTTCTCGTATGTGGAAGCTAAGTAATAATAAGTGTACAAGAAGGACTTTACAATTCAGAGATACCCTGTTTCAAAATAAAGAATAAGATGTAGGGCTGGGAATGTAGCTTGGAGATAGAATGCCCCTTAGTTCCATCCCCAATACCACAAAGAGAGGGAGAGGGAGAGGGAGAGAGGGAGAAGAACTTTAGATAAGGAAGGAGAAACCTCAGTGGAGCAATGGAGGGGTTCTAGGTCAGGAGAATGGACACTTAATGAAGGTAACGCTTCCATTGACATTCTTTGCCTATGTGAAATCATCAATGCCAATTTTAGCATTATGTATGGGAAGGGGAGGGAACTGAAGAGAAGCTCACCAAGTGCTCTGGGCATGCATGTCCTTTTCACTCTGAATTGTACTATGATGTGAGACAACAATATAGCAGTAAATGTATATTAAATTACAAAAATAAAAAGTTAAAACAAAATTGTGCGCAAAAATTAAAATATTAAAATAAAGCCATTTTTTAGTGTACACCAAGGCTGATCCTTTTGGAAGTATAGGAACCACCCAACCAACTTGGAATTGGGCTCATATTTGTTGAGTAATGCTAGTAGGCAGAGGCTCATACTCCATTGTGAGTGAAAATACCAAAGAGCAAGGGAAGGCAGTTCTCTTTTATAGGAACTTGCAGGTTTTACAGAACACTTGGGATCAATCAGTCAGTCATTCCGTCTAACTCTCTCTTTCATTCTCTCACACACACACCCTTTCCTACCTCCACCCCAACCCCCACCCCTCAGCATCATAAACTGATGTAACTGGAGGTATCTTGGGAATCTTAGTTCAGCCTCCATCTCATAGATAGGAAATTAAGATAGAAGGTACAAGTGCTTCCCTGAGTTCTTGTCTACTGCAAGTCCTGGATTAGAACCAGCCTCCTAATTCTGAGTTCTTTTTCCCAAGAAGTTTGCAAGGCCTATAAAACCATAGTAAAAAGCAGACATCTAAGTATGTGAGTATAGATATAATCAAAGCATGAAATAGATTGGGGACGTTTTCTGAAAAGATGCATATTGAGCCTGCCCCCTCCACCATAGGCTCACATCAAAGATTCGGCAAGTGGTGATTTCCCAATGAGGGATCTGTGAACATCAGATTTTAAGATCACATGAAGCCCGGCATGGTGGCGCACGCTTGTAATCCCCGCGCTTGGGAGGCTGAGACAGAAAGATCGCACAGGTTCAAAGCCAGCCTCAGCTACTTAGTGAGGCTCTCAGCAACTTAGTGAGACCCTGTTTCCAAATAAATTATAAAATAGGGCTGGGAGTGTAACCAAAGCCCCTGGGTTCCACCTCAGTACCACAAAAAAAAAAAAAAAGAAAAGAAAATCACATGAAGGTACAAGTCAGATGAAGACTTCCCTCCAGAGGTGTGATGAAGACTATAGATTAGGAAGAGGTCCACCTATATTTGCATAGCGTTTGCTACACTGCCACCACTGCTTCTTCCACAGAATATTAATCTGTCCAACCTATTAGTTGTACCATAATTCATACTTTGAAAATTGGCTTTAAGCGTGTCTCCTCTCCACCAGGGGTCAGATTTGAATTGCCTAGGGCTCATTATCCAGGCCACAGAGCACATTCGCCTCCACTTTTTTTCCCTTGTCCATCTCTTGCTTACATTTAAAAAGTCATTACACTGTTCATTAGGCCATTTATTAGATGGTTTCCTTCCACCAAGAGAGACTTGCATGTGTGTTTTTCCCTCTGTTTTAAGCCAGGATTCATGAAGCATATTTTCCCCACAGTTGACATTTTCTTTTCATGATCCCTGAAAATAGAATGCAAGTGAATTTCACCATGGTGTTGTAAATTATGTACTGAGTATCAGTAATAAACATTTCTTATGAAGTTTTAAAGTGCAATTTCAGAGTGGTGATCATCTGGAATTGCACACATTTGCCAGCTGCTTTGGAAGCATTTGCCCACACACTTTTTACCTCTTTGCCTAGGTTTGTACAGCAGTATGGAGCCACATAGCAAACCTAAACAAAGCAAAAGAATGTTTGCAGGCCTAGTGCTGCAGCCTAACAATCTTGACCTGATCAGTGGCCATCTTGTCTTCCCCTACTTCCACGCAGCACTGCACATCACATTTGCCCAGAGAGTTATGGCTTTCCTTTGGTAAAGAAGACCAGATAGTATCCCTTACTTGCAACCTCTAGTCTTAGAGCCTTAGTGTGAATTTCTTTTCTTCTTTTGTTGTTGTTGGCAGGGGTTGTGGGTAAGTTCTGGAGATTGAACCCAGGGGCATTCTGCCTCTGAGCTATACCCTAGCCTTTTTTTTTTTTTTTTTTTAAAACAGGGTCTCGCTAAGTTTCCGAGTATCTCATTAAATTGCTGAGATTGGCCTTGAACCTGTGATCATACTGTCTTAGCCTCCCAAGTTCTGGGATTCCAGGCGTGTGCCACCATGTTCAGCTTTAGTGTAAATTTCTGATGTAGGGTAAGCATCACGCAGAGGAGGAGGACAGCACGTGTTGATAGTGCTCTATCAAACTAGAGTAACTTGTCTTATTGTTCCTTTTTCCTTCCTAATTCTCTGGGGAGCTGCTGGGTTCTCTGTTGGATTTGGCAGTTCTGACTTTTGAAGCTTTGAATAGTCCACTCTCAAGGGTATTCTGGGGATGGGAGAAGGAGGTGCTTCATCTCACACTGCTGGATCTTATAAATTCATTTTTTCTAATTAAAAATAAAAATCCAAATCTATGCTAATCTAATGTTGAGGTCTCGATTTAAATCAGCAGGACTGTACAGTTCTCACAGTGCCGTGGAGCCTCTGTATCACAGTCTTCTATTTGTAGGTGCTTCTAGCAGGCTAGCCAGAAGCCCCACTTCCACAGAGGCAGCTCTACTTCCCTGTGAGGACACAGAGCCATGATGGCACTAGGTAGTAATCAGACTTTGTTAAGACATGGCAGTTATAGTTAAAAATGGAGTATTTGTGGGTTTCTAGACCAATTGTGTGTGTGTGTGTGTGTGTGTGTGTGTGTGTGTGTGTGTGTTTTACTGGGGATGGAACCCTTTTACCTCCGGGCTACACTCCCAGACCTATTCTATATTTTATTTGGAAACAGGGTCTCTTAAGCCAGAGAGGCTGGCTTCAAACCTGCGCAATCCTCCTGTCTCCGCCTCCCAAGTGTGGGGATTACAAGCATGCGCCACCACGCCTGGCTCTAGACCGATTTTTATACTTATATATCTTCATGTTGCAGCAATGTGGCACTCTTCCACTTTTCCTTTATACATTTCTGAGAAGATGAGAATGGAACACAGGGCACGGTCTCTAAGCCTTTCATGTTTGGGAAGGGATAGCCGGTATTTTTTAGGGACTACTTTCTTCTTTTGCCACTTTTGTAATTAAGAATATCATTCAATTAGTAGTAATAGTGGATCATTGCACAGCCAGGAGCCCCGCTCTGAGGGCCACAGGCCCATGTTAGCTCAGTCTGATATTTATCCATCCAGTAACTTGGCAGACATGCTTTGAGCCGCTGCTTTAGGTCAGGCTGTGCGCCCCTTCCCTGCCCTCCCCCACTCTGTGGGCTCACTGGTTAGACCTTTCTGATCCCAGTCCACTCAGGACCAGAAAGAATGAGAAGCCTTGATCCAAATGCAAATAGAGCCATTTGTGGACACACATATGTACTGAGGCCACATCTTCTCAGAAGGAATCCATAGAGATGGCATTTCGGGGAACAAGAGCTTGCTTAATCGTGGACTAGAAGGCTTTGACAAAAGAAGATCACTCCTCCTCCCCTCAGCCTGTTAGAGGGACATTCAGGTGTGCCTTTGAGCCAGATCTTCCCGGAGATGGCAGGATGGCAGCCCACAGGCACCTGCAGCCAATCCACTTTTATGTTGTCTTGTGTATTGGAAACAGTCACCTCAGTCTTAGGGATGCTTAGTAAATGAATGGTGTTTTATTGCACCCCTGGGCCAGTGCTCAGGCTGACCTCTCTGTTGAAGAGAGTCATACTCAGTTTGTAATGAACACTTGTACTTTATATAAACTATGTAATACTATATGAAATAAGCAGTAATTTTCCACTTATTCTTGATAACAGGAAGATTCTGCTTGGCTTTTAGTGATTGTCAAAGTATACATGTGTTTTTCCCCCCCCACCAGTATGATGAATTTTCAGAGGCATCTTTTTTTCACAGCATATTGACAGATTGCTTCCCAAGCTGGTCCAAAATATATGATGATTAATCTTGCCTTTATAAAACCAAAGTCCAGCCAGGCGTGATGGTGCATGCTTATATTCCCCGTATTTGGGAGGTTGAGACAGGAGGATCGCAGGTTTGCCACCAACTTCAGCTACTTAGTGAGGCCCTGTTTCAAATAAAGAATAAAAATTAGGGCTGGGTAACTCAGAGGTAGAATGCCCCTGGGTTCAATCCTCAGTACTGGGTGGGGAGGAGGAGCCAAAGTCCAAAACCAGAGTTGGTGGCTCACGCTTGTAATACTAGCACTTGGGAGGCTGAGACAAGCGGATCCAAGGTTTGAGGACAGCATCAGCAAGTAGTGAGACTTTCATCAACCTAGGAAGTTCCTGTTTCCAAATACATAAAATCAGTTTGAGACTATAGCTTAGAGGTAGAATTCAATTCTCAGTACCACCAAAAAAAAAAAAAAAAGGTTCCCAAGCTTGTGCTGGCTGTGTCCTGGCTGGGCTTCTCCAGGGAGTGGTTAGAGCTAGCCTTTTACTTAAATGGTAAGACTGCAGAGCCTTAAGTCATTGTTTTACAATTTCTCCAAGAAAATGTACCTTAAGTCTGAAGGGACCTCACCCCAGATGTCATAGCGCCCTTCCCTGCAAGGCAAGAGGGTCTTTCATGTGGTGTGCTCTTCTCCCCTCAGTTACACAGTTTTAAGATTGGATAGGGTACTCGCTCTGATTTTTATTTTTTAATAATCAGAAATATCTTTAGAATAGAAAATGACTAAAGCCTTGCACTGTGACCTTCCCCACCTCTATTTAAAGTTAATCTACATCCTTTGATGCTTGAAGCATTATACGATTCAGTGTTTTTCTGGAATGAATTAAGATTGCTTTCTCATCAGACTGTCTTCCCCCTTTTGAGGTTTGACTTGCAGTATTCATTTGCCCATTTCTATTGGCCTCTTGATAACTACTTAGGCCTATCAGGCGGCTCGAGCAAGACCAACAAGTGTTGATTAGTCTTATGATGCATTAGGATGGGAACCCTAGTGCTTCTGTGACCACTGGACACTGCCATTTCCCTGGCACTTCCATGGTCTGACTTGCTAAAACCAGAAAATGAGTGCATGGTGGCAGTAAGAGGACAGGTTTGCAAGCTAACCTCCCTTTGTTTTCTTTCTTGAGGTACTGGGGATGGAACCCTGGGGCATTCTACCTCCAAGCATGTTTTATTCTTTTATTTGAAATAGGGTCTCACTAAGTTTTGGAGGGCCTCACTAAGTAGCTGAGGCTGGCCTTGAACCTGTGAGCCTCCTGTCTCAGCCTCCAAGTACTGGAATTACAAGTATGTGCCACAACACTTGGCTCTAACTTTACATTTAACAGATGATTTTTGACCCTTCACTTTCTGTGCTTGGCTAATCTCATTTAACATAAGGTTCCTCAGGTCCTTCCATCTTCTCTTGCAAATGATATAATTTTGTTCTTCCTTATTGCTGAATTCCATTGTGTGTATTTCCCATAATTTTGTAATTTATTCATCTGTTGATGGACACCTAGGCTGATCCCATAATATAGTTATTATGAATTGTGCTGCTGTGAACATGAGTATGCATATATTACTGTAGTTCTTTGTTTTCAACACCTTTGGAAAGATATCCAGTAGTCATATGGCTGGATCATATGGTAGATCCATTCCTAATTTTCTAAGGAATCTCCACACTGATCTTTCTCATGGCTGAACTAGTTTGCAGTTCCACCAACCATGTAGCCAATGACAGAAAGTAAGGGATCATATGTTTTCTCTAATATGTGCAGGATAGGGAGTAATTGGGATACAAAAAGAACTCCAGATAATAAAGGAGAAATCTTAGTGGAGCCAGGGAAGGGATCTGAGGGTCGGGGAAGAGGAAGACTGAGGTTCATTAGTGGACATACTACAGGCAAGGGGAGGGGGCCCACCAAGTGCTGTGTGCGCGCATGTCATAGTCAATGTGATTTATATTATGATGTGAGACTGTAATGCACCAAGAAGAGCACATAAAAGTATATTCAACAAAAGAATAGTTATGATGAATTGAAAGATATTTGGGCTGGGAAGATGCTACAGTTTAAATATATCCCCAAAATTCGTATGTTAGAGAGTTATTATACAAGTTCATATGTTGGTGGTATTTGGAAATGGGGCCTTTTGGAGATAATTAGGGTTCGATGAAGTCCCAAGAATGGGGTGTCGATGATGGGATTAGTGTCTCTATAGGAAGAGGAGGGGATATCTGTACTGGCATCCTCTGTGCATTCTCACAATGTAATACTCTCTGCTGTGTTGTCAGGTAGCAAGAAGTTCCTCACCAGACGCCAGCGCCTTGGTATTTGACTTCCCTCCAGAGTCATGAATTAAATAAACTTCTATTATTTATTTAAAAAAATAAAATAAAAGATGATTTGGAGCCAGGCGGGCCTTGTAACACACACTTGTTAACCCAGTACTTGGGAGGCTGAGACAGGAGGATCATAGATTCCCAGCCAGCCCTAGCAACTAAGTGAGGCCTTCTGCAACTTAGTGAGATCATGTTAACAAAAAAGAAAGAAAGGAAAAATAAAATAGGGCTGGGGTGTAGCAGCTCAGAGTCAGGATGACCCTGGGAGTTCCATCCCCAGTAAAATACACACACACACACACACACACACACACACACACACACACACACGATGATTTTGCCTTTTTGGCACAAAAGGTTGTTTGTTCATCCGAATTATAGATTGATCTCTGCGTATGGAATTATGAAAAGAGAAAAGATAGACCACTTGCCTGTAGTCTGGTTCAAAAACAACATATACGTCAAAAAAGAGTCACATCCATTGACCCTTCCCAAGTGTCACCTAAGAGCAAATTGGAGTTGAGTGATTGCTCCCCATGTCTGTTTAAGCCTTCATCTAAATTGCAGAAGGGCAGGTGAGCAGTTTGTTTGTTTGTTTGTTTGTTTGTTTGTTTGTTTTTATGTGGTGCTGGGATAGAACCCAGAGGCTTTCTACCTCCGGGCTACCCCCGCATCCCTATTTTATAATTTATATGGAAACAGGGCCTCACTGAGTAGCTGAGGCTGGCTTCGGACCTGTGCGATCCTCCTGTCTCGGCCTCCCGAGACCTGGGATTACAAGCACGTGCCACCACGCCCATCTAGCAGGTGAGCAGTGTATGAAAACAGTCTGGGACTGAAAGCAGCAAGCGAGCCTCACATTTCCAGAGCTGGACTAGTGAGCTGAGCTGCAGGGCCGTCCTCTGTAGCCCTTTCTCCTAGGTCTGATTCTGGACACCCAGCTCAGGGTTCAGGTACTGTTGTTTTTTCCCCACTTTGTGCCTTCTTTTGCATCTGCAACTCTGCATCTGCACATGAAATACACTGACCCAGTGGGAGCAGAATCAATCAGATGTCAATACAACAATCCATTTGCTACCCAGATCCCTGGCGTCTTATTATTGTTTCCAATTGTTTTTCTGGGACTTGATTTTTTGCTTAGAATGTTGTCTTGAGTTTACTTGGGTCATCTTAATTAAATGGGGTTCATAGTTCTTGAGATCTTTTCACTCAGGAATTTTACATAGGATCACTCCTCACAGGTATGATATTGCACACTAGCAAGCTAGCAATCCAAAGGGGGGTCTTCCCTCAAGGCAGAAGTAGTTGCCTTCCATTTGACTTGGATGCTTTTTCTTTCTTTCTTTTTTTTTTTTTTTTTTTGTGTGTGTGTGTGCCTATGTTAGGATGTTAGGCGTTTAGATTTCACCTTTGGGGATGGCTTTCCACGTTGTTCAAAATTATGTCACAGTCCAGTGTTCTCCTTTTGAAATGTCTGAGTCATATGCTTTGTTAATTTTACTGCAAATGAAAAGTAATGGGAGCTGGGTATGGTGGCACACACGTGTAATCCCAGCATTCAGGAGGCTGAGACAGGAGGATTGGGTTCTTGGCTAGCTTCAGCTACCTAGTGAGGCCCTTTGCAACTCAATGAGACCCTGTTTCAAAAATAAAGAATAAAAAATAGGACTAGGGGTATAGCTCAGAGGTATAATGCCCCTGGGTTCCATCCCCAGTACCACACACACAAAAAAAGGAAAAGTAAAGTAATGGAGAGGGGCTATGAAAAACTGCAGATTATATTTTCTATATTAATGTTGCTGATTCCCGACCCTCATTCTGTTTGGAAAAGGGACTGAAAAAGAAAAGTGCCAAAGATAGGGTGTAAGGACTCAGTAGACTAGCTGGTGCCAAAGAATATTTTCTCCTTATTTTTCCTTCTTACTGTATTGGAGATGGAACCCAGGGTTTCACATATGCTAGGCAAGTGCTTTCCACGCAGCTCACATCCCCAGTCCTTTCTGTTTTCTTAAGAATTCTGGCTACAGAGAGACACAGAGTGTCAGGATCCTGGCCAGAAATCCTGTCCCATGCAGCACTGACATCAGAAATGACAAGGCCTGTCCCTTTAAACTCAGGCCAGGGCCCTTTCATGTCATGCTCAAAGAAGGATCTGTAGACAGAACTGTTGTCAGGATCATTGGTTTCCTGTGTATTTGTTTTTATGTATTTGATAACATTCTAGGAAGTGTTTATAGGTTTCTCCAGACATCACAGAAAGGGATGACCTAAGGGTCATCTGGATGCTTACATAGGCAAACCTTTGGATAAAGCAGATATTTGGATAAAAATGGGAAGTGATGGTTACAGATCTCTTTGTTGTGTGGTTCCTTTACCTGATTTCTGTTGGTCTCCTGGGACATTGTCCATGCTGTGTGCACCCTGGGTCTGGGGCCATTTGCCACTAAGATGAGTGTGTCAGGCTCATTTTTGTCACTGACCTTCCCGAGTTAAACCTTGAAATGCGGTGATCTCGTTTGTTAAATTTGAGCCAGTGCCGCCAAGAGCCAAATGGCATTCAGAATGAAACTGGACCTTCCTGCGGGCTTGGGTGTCAGAGTCACTTCTCTCTCTCTCTCTCTGTGGCTGCATTTTCCCATCGGTCCTGAAGATCAGCACCCAGAAAGATGGCCAGCCCTGGCTTGTCTTGGGCCATGATCTGACCTCCAGGGCTGCCTACCTTCTTTCGGGACTTTCTATATGCCAACAGGAGAACATAGTCTCTACCTGCAGGAGCCTCCAGAGAGGATCTTTACCCATCATTCAGCCCATTTTTATAAAATGTCAGCTGGGTGATCTATACTTTACCATGCAAAAATCTGCCTAGTTTAAAAAAAAAAAAGCTCAAGAGCCATGGTAGGGAGCTGATGCTTTCTTGTGGCTGCTCTGGGTGACTAGCAAGAATGCACAGTGCAGGCCCATGGTGAAATCCGAACTGCACTGCTGAGTTCAGGAGTTTACTGTGCAACTGCTCCATGCTGGGCGCCTGGCCCAAGGAGGGCGCAGTGTCTGCCCCTGGGGAGGAACAGGCTAGTAGCTGAAATAAAGCATGCCTGCATGAAAGTGCAAATCTGTTAAAGCTGTGCCCAATGTAAAATATTTAAGTTCCAGCTTTTATGTTAGTGGTCATGTTTTTGGGATACTTAGCAGTCTCTTGCCACCAGAAAGAAAAGTGTGAAATACAGCAGCATTAACTGCATATGAAGGAAGTAAAGCAGGCAGAATCACACTCCCTGGACTGGAAATCAGGTAGCCTGGCTCTCGGCCGTGGTTCTGCCACTGACTGGCCAAGTGTCCCTGGGCAGGCGTTTCCCAGTGCTTCTGCCCCTTATCTTTAAGATGCCAATCCTGAAACAAGGGTTAGTACAGGGCTCCAAAGTGTCTCTATTAAAAAGGCGTGTTTTATTGTTATATTATCAGTAAAAATCTATAATAGTTATGTAAGACATAATATAGGATGAATTTCTAAGGCTCCTTCTAATGTTTGCATATATAGTCCTAAAGACCTCAGTGTGTTGGCTAGAAAGATGTGCAGACATCCATATGCATGTATTCTAAACACAAAAATGTGCTTGTGAACTTTTAACTCTTGCATGTGAGGTAGAACCAGCCCCTATAGCTGCTTCTCTGCCTCTCCTGAGCCCCTTGGAACTCAGAGTAACTGACATGTACCTGAAGCCAGCAGCAGTCAGGTGAGAGGTCCACCTCTGGAGCAAAGCCTGCAGCCCTAGGTGTTCTCCAGATGTAAAGAAACAAAAGAGCAAAGTAAGTCAGCCTTCCTCCCTGGAGATGCAGGCTGCAACATAAACAATTGCATATTTGAGAGAGAGGGAGTCACCTGGAACAACAAGCACAAACACAAGGTCAGGTGAGCTTGTGTTTAAAGGGTCAGGAATGTAGTCTCCCTTCCAAAATCACGAAGTGCATCCTCATGACTGGAAACTTACTAATGAAACAGTAACCTTCATTAGGTATTGGATGTGCATTAGGTATTGGGTGTGCCTTATATTTTTAGCATGGACACAGTGGTATCAGTTTAAATAATTAGCCTCTGCCTGTAATCTAAAAACCTTATCTCTCTTCTCTTACTTTTTTAGAAGGCAGATGTTTTAAAACTGATTTGAAAATCAAATTTGCCCTTCAGTGATTTCATTTGGAAGAAACAGAGAAGTAAACATTATAAAGAAGGCTTTTCGGCGCATTATGCATGCAAATGTGGCAGCCAGATTCAGGCTTGCAGTGGAGGGGGTGCCTGCTCTGGTTGAGAAAGGTTGAGTTGTTTAAATGAACACAAAGGTCATCAACCCTCAGATCATGTTCTTCTGTCATTGGGTGCAAGCCCACTGCTTTCTGTTCAGCTCCACCTGCCAACAGGTAAGAATTGAAAGGCTCTGGCAGGTGGAGGCCACATTAGCAGGCAGTGGCTGTGTTTAAAGTTCAGCTTCTTTCTTTCTTTCTTTCTTTCTTTCTTTCTTTCTTTTTTTTTTTTTTTTTTTTTTTTTTTTTTTTTTTTTTAGCCCTTGTCTCTTTCTAGCCCTTTGATGGGTACAACAGAATGCAAGGGAGCCTTGCCAAATACCACACTGCTTATGTTGGGAATCTGGAGGCTGTGGTTAGAAAGATTAAATATGTGCTGCAAAAATCTCTTTGATAAACATAAGAATTTGTCTGATATCCCTTACAGGGTCATATTTAACTTTGAGTCACCACAACTTGGCACAGAGCCTGGCATGTGATAGGATCTTAAATGATTGTGTGAAGAAAAATGAATGAATAATTTTAGGAACAAATGAGCGGTTATATTCTGGGTACTATTTTGTCCTTTTTCTAAACAGTGGAGTTGCAACATAGATCTTGTCGCTTAGAGTGAATTAGATAAAGGTTATCACTGTGGAAGAGCAGAAAATGAGATAGAAACTAACCCAAGCCAAATTCTCACTCACTGTCTTGAAGCCTAAAAATCCAAGCTCTCTGCTGGATATGGTGGCACAGGCCTGTAATCCCAGTACTTGAGAGGATTGTAGATTAAAGGCCAGCAGGGTATGTGGTAACTTAGTGAGGCACTGTTTCAAAATAAGAAAAAAAAAAAAAAATAGGGCTGAGGTCATAGCCCAAGTACCACAAAAATTAATTAATTAATTAGTTAATTAATTAATATAAGGTCTCCTACAGATCTGGAGAGATCTTCCACTAAGGAAGCATGACCAACCTGCCTAAAAAAAAAAAAAAAGGTGTTTTTTCGATACTGGGAATTGAGCCCAGGTCCTTTACCTCTGAGCTACCCTCCTAGCCCTATTTTTTTTTAATTTTTATTTTGAAAACAGGGTTGATGAGAGTCTTATTACTTGCTGAGTTTGTTCTTGAACCTGTGATCCTCCTGTCTTAGCCTCCCAAGTACTGAGATTACAGGTGTGCACCACCACGCCTGGCTCTAAAATTTGAATTAAAACTCTAAGTGATCTAGCCTCTCTCTTGAGTGGATTCTGGAAGGGGACGGTTCCCCAGGGAGCACAGCTTCAGCAGGGAAGGACCTGCTAAAGTAGGCGGGCTCAGCCTGAGCCTTAGAAGGAAGCCTGGCTTCTTTATGTGATACTAATCCACAGTCCAGAGAGACTCATTTCAAAAGGCCTCATTAAATGAACTGCAGCTCACAAGTCCAATGACAGGAACCTTTGGGGAAGAGCTTTATGCTACACTAGGTCTCTCTTGTATCTTTTTAATGCTTTTCTCTTTGAGAATCTTTATTTATCTCAGGTTTCTTGGGGAATGTGATAAAAACTTTTCTGAGCTGTTCTGGTTTCTACACTCCATTCCTGCGGGGAGGATTCAGCATGGAGAAGCTCTTACCCTGCAGCTCAGCTCCTGTTCCTTTTTGCACTCTCCTTAGCTTACACCCACAAGAATGCAGTTATCTCTGGCTTCAAACTGCTGCTGTGGCACAAGGGCTTTTTCTGAATACATCTTGCCAAAGCATCTTTAATCATTGGAGGTAATAAGAGGGCCTTCTTTCCACAAGCACCTTCTGCATGTTTAGCTTGGAGCTGGACACTACATTCATACTTCCTATGTTCTGGGGCGGGTTAAAAATTCACTGAGCCCACTCCTACACCCTGGGAAGTGGGTTTACTGCATATACCACAGGCCTCCCTAAGAGCCTCTGAGCAAATAAAAGAGCCAAATCTTTCAAACACAGTAAGAGAGCTCTGGCTTTCTTAAGCATTTAGCCATTCAGGAAGAAAAAAGAGGTGGGTGGGAAGTTAACAGCACAGCTGCCAGATGTGAATGACTGATCAGTTATGGAGTGGAAACCATGCCAGCCCTGCTTGTGAGTGCTCAAAGCAGCATTAGTTATGATAGTCCCAAAGTGGAACCATTTAAATGTTCATAGACAGCAGGGTGTGGTGGTACATGCTTGTAATCCCAGTATTTGAGAGGCTGAGATAGGAGGATTACAGTTTTGCAGCCAGCCTCAGCTACTTAGTGAGGCCTTCCACAACTTAGACCCTGTTTCAAAATAAAGAATAAGCCAGAAACCAGGTGTGGTGGTGCACACTCATAATCCCAGCATTTAGGAGGCTAACAGGAAGACCCCAGTTCACAGACAGCCTCGGCTACTTAGAGAGGCCCTTTACAACTCATTGAGACCCTGTTTCAAAATAAAGAATAAAAAAAATAGGGCTTGGGTGTAACTCAGAGGTGTAATGCTCCCTGGGTTCCATCCCCAGTACCCCCAAACTAAAAGAGAGGGAGGGAGGAAGAGTGGGTGGGTCAGAGTGGGAGCAAGGAATGAAGGAGGGAAGGAAAAATAAACAAAAAGGAAAGGAAGGAAGGCAGGAAGGAAGGCAAGCCAGGAGTGATGGCACACACGGAAGGCCGAGGCAAGAGGATCCAGGTTTGCGGCCAGACAACTTAGTGAGACCCTGTTTTAAAATAAAGAATAAAAAATTGGGCTGGGGGTATAGCTCAGAAGTAGCATGCCTCTGGGGGAAAAAAAAAAAAAAAGTAGCATGCCACCAAAAAAAAAAAAAAAAACAGAACGAAAAATAGAGCTGAGGAAGTAGCTTAGAATTAGAACGCCCCTGGGTTCAACCCCCAGCACCACCAAAATAAATAAATAAATAAATGTTTATTGACTGATAACAGGATGAACAGTCCATTGGAATATTACTTGGCAGTAAAAGGAACTGAGTACTGATACATGCTAGAGCATGGACAGACCTGGAAAACACTTTGCAGAGTGAAAGAAGCCCTGCATATGACATATATGGAATAAGCAAATGCATAGAGACAGAGCGATCCTCGGTGTCCAGGGGCTGGGGAAGTTTGGAAACAGTGAAGTATCACTGGCTACTAAGGGTGTGTGGTTGCTTTCTGGGGTGATGTAAAGGTTCTAAAATTGATTGTAGGGATGGTAGCACAACTTAGAATATACCAAAAACCATTCAGTTGTACCTGAGTGGAGTTTTTGTTGTGTGAAACATAATAAAATTGTTGTTTGAAGAGGGGGAGGGGAAGGCTGTGGGGCATTTCCAGACCAGGAACTTCTGTCCCATTTTGTTGGCATGAATACTCTGGAGTACAGAGCCCCTGCTGCTTCCAGCTCACAAGACACATGCTGTGGCTTCGAAGAAGGGAGCTAAACTGACATTGCAGTAGAAAACATTGCAGCCTTTTCCTGACTGTTGCTTGAAAAGGAAGGAGAGAGACTTGGATAACAGATGTACTTTTTCCTTTCTTCTGCTTCTCACTTCAACTCCCCATCCCACACACATTTCTCTTGGTTTTCTCTCCACCAGTGTGTGGGTAGGCCAGGGATCAATTGTGTGTGTGTGTGTGTGTGTGTTTTACTGGGGATTGAACTCAGGGGGCATTGTACCTCCAAGATATATCCTAACCCCTTTTTATTTTTTATTTTGTAAACAGGTCTCACTAGGTTGCTGAGGCTATTCTCTAGGCCTTTCCTACTTAGCCTCCCAAGAACTGGGATTACAGTTGTATGCCACTATTCCCAGCTTGGAATTAATTCTTAACTGCATCTTAATTTACATGTTCAAATTCAAAGATTTTATTGTGCAGTTCCAAAAAACCTATGCCAGAGTGCCCTTCTATCATGTGACCACAACAGGCCACTGGAAGCCCACGCAGCCTGAAGGAGCTTTGGCTCTGGCAGTGGGATGGATGAGCTGCCCGTCTCTTGACTACTCCAGCCCTTTTACAGCGTGTGTTATGTGTTGGCCACTAGGTCAATGGTGTGAGTTTCTACTGTTAAAAGAGCTTACATTGAGATTGTAATGGGATTCCAAGTCAATAAAACTCAGATTTTAAAAATCAGAATGGGGCCGGGCGTGGTGGCACATGCTTGTAATCCCCGCACTTGGGAGGCAGAGACAGGAGGATCGCACGGGTTCGAAGTCAGCCACGCAAGAGACCCTGTTTCCAAAAACAAAAAAGTATAAAATAGGGCTGGGAGTGTAGCCCGGAGGTAGAAGGGCTTCCAGGAATCCCAGTACCACCCAAAAAAAAAAAAATCAGAATGGGCCTGGCCCTTAATGTTATATTGGACCTAAGTACATATAAATGTAGGAGTTAGAAACATTTGCATGAAATTGGTGACTTAGCAGCAGCATCTCTCACAGATAGCTCTTTTGATAGGAAAGCAATCTAATCCTGTAGCCACAGGGCTGCACCGGCAGTACAGAGGTCTCTCATGGTGCATACTTTTTAAGTCGCCTGTCTATGTTATCACACATAATGCATTTTTACTACCAATTATTGCTTGACCTAACTCAATGCTAGTAATTCAGTTTGCTTCTTTGATGGTGTCATAAAATATTGATAACAAAGTAGATAATAACAATGCTAACAATGAAACAAAAGCCATTTTTATTAATGCAAGTGAAGTAATGGCAGAAAGATTACTTTTTTCTTGATTCTCTAATTCTCTCTGCAATGCATTCATTCAACAAATAATAACTAAGCACTACTGGTAGGTAGAGAATGACTAGGCCATGGTAGGTGAAAAGCAGCTACTTAGGGCAGAAAAACCTCTGAGAAAATGATATCTGAGCCAAGAAAAGTGATAAGTAGAATCCAGCCTTCCAAAGGTGTGGGGAAAGAGAGTTTCAGGAAGGCTTTAGTTCTGAAGAAAGAACTAACTTGGTATTCGTGCAGAACAGAAAGGCAGCTGATGCTGCTGAAGATTGGTTGGAGGTGAGGCAGAGAGACCAGCTGCTATCAGTCAGATTGTAAATGGCCTCTAGGTTTTGTGTGGAATGTGAATTTTATTGGAGCATTATTGGAGGGTTTTAAGCAAGGAAGCAGTAAGAACTTATTTCTGCTTTTGTATAGATGTGGCAGGGAACTAGGAATTGAACTCTGGGACATTCTACCTCTGAGCTCTACCCTTAGCCCTATTTTACTTTTTTATGTATGTTTGGTACTAGAGATTGAACTCAGGGGAATTGTACCTCTTAGCTACTCCTCCTGCCCTATTTTTTAGTCTTTTTATTTTTTGAAACAGGGTCACACTAAGTTGTGAAGGGCCTCGCTAAGGAGCTGAGGCTGTTTGCAAACGGTGAACCTCCAATCTCCGCCTCCCAAATGCTGGGATTACAAGTGTGAGCCACCATGACTGATGGGCGGCTATTTCTACTTTTAAAAATTATTACTGGAAGCGGCGTGGTGGCACATGCTTGTAATCCCAGCATTTGGAAGGCTGAGATGGGGGTGGGGGGACTTTGTGGTACTTAGTGAGGCCCTTTGGAGCTCAGTGAGACCCTGTTTCAAAATAAAGAATAAAAGTAGGGCTGGGGGTGTAGCTCCAAGGTAGAATGCCCCTAGGTTCCATTCCTAATACCGCAAAATAAAGTAAAAATTATTACTGGTGCTGGGGATTGAACCCAGAGCTTTGTGCATGCTAGGCATGTGCTCCACCATTGTGCTATACCCTTAGTCCTATTTCTACTTTTTAGCATTTACTCTGGTTGCTGTGTGGAAAATTATTTGGAAGAGGGAAATTTGTTACTGGGAGACCATGGAGGAGGCTGTTGCTGTAACCCAGACAAGAGAAGACAGGGACCGGGATGAGGCAGTGCCCATGGAGGTGATGACAGTGTGGCGGTGGAGATCATGCTGCTGGCTGGTGCTGTGCTGGAGCCTGGTAGGGAGGCAAGGAGAGGGAGGGCTCCAGAAGGCTCCCTGCTATGTCCATGGTGCTGAACTTTCCCCACCTTCCAAAAGGAATGCTTCTCCTGTTTCTGGATGAGACACGGCCAGGAGGGATGACTAATGTGATAGCTGAGAGATGTGAGGTTCAAAATGATCTCTCCAAGGTCTAACATGGGACCAAACCAACAGGGTGGTGTTTAATGGGGATATATATGATGCCCTGCATTTAGGTTCAGAAAATCAATTGTGTAAGTACAGGATGTAGCAGTCAAGCTTGAGAAAAGTTTATCAGAACAAGAGCTGTGGTTTTAGTTGGCCACAAACTCAGTGTGAGCTAATAGTTGGCATGGGGCTTCTAAAAGCCTTGGGCAGTTCAGTCTACACCGACTCCTTAGTGCCCATTTGCCTATCTGATCTTCCTGTTGGTGCTCTGTGTTGATCAGTATACATCTGGGACATGTGTCCACACTTAGAGATGCATGGAAGCTGGTCGGATGAAGAGAATTCAGAGGCAAGTGGTTCACAGGGGAACCAGTTAAAGGAACTGGGGACAAAACAGTATTCAGGCAAATCATCAAAGGGTCATTGTAACTGTCTTCATGTGTTAACGCCAAAGGTTGGCACTAAAAAATTTTTTACTCAAATCTCAACACACCTTTAGTGACCGTCTATCTACTCTATGCCAATTACTGCTTTTCCATATCTCAAATGAAGTGCCTGATTAATATGTTTCTGGTTTCTCTAGAGACTATTTTTAAGAGTAGTTTTAGTTAACAGCAAATTGAAAGGCGGGTGCAAAGATTTCTCACGCACCATCTTCCTCACACGCATAGCCTCCCCATTATCATCATCTCCCACCAGACAGTACATTTATTACATTTGATGAGCCTGTGTGTACACAACAAGATCACCCAGAGTCTAGAGTTTACTCTAGGATTCACTCTTGGTGTTGTATAGTCTTTGTGTTTGGACAGATGTCTAATGACATGTATCCTCCATTATAGTTTCATACAGAGTATTTGCATAGCCCCCAAATTCTCTCTGCTTTGTCTATTTATTCCTCCCTTCCTTATCAGCCACTGACCAGTTTTACTTCTGCAGTTTTGCATTTTCCAGAATGTTATATTGTTGGGATCATAGTATATAGCAAGTTGCTATTTAGGGGGAGGGGGGGAGTCTGAATTTACAGCCCTCACTTACGGTCCAGAGAGACAGATAGGTAAGTAAGTGCAGTGAAGTATCTGGGAAATCCCATGGAAACATGCCTAGAGCACACGGGAAACCATGCAGGGAGTGGCCACCTGTCCAAGAAGAGTTTAACAAGTCTGCTGCTGGGAGCATCACTCATGTGGGGCCTCAGACAGTGAGTGGGTACCCACAGGGCTCTGTCTGGGCTGGGAAGGACACTCAGAAGGGCATTGAGCAGCATGTGCCAAGGCCTGGGGCATGAGGTAGCCTGGAGGGTTCCGGTGGCTGGATGTGGTTTGGCATGTCTGGAGCACAGGAGCACTGCCTCTGCTTGGTTTGAGGGTGAGGGTTGTCCACAGTGTACCCTGGTTGGCTGTTGCTGAGGAGAAGGGACAGGAGAGACTAGAATGTGGACTCCTCTGGATGCATGTCAGGACATTGAACTTTATTTTTCTGGCAGTGGAGAGGTGTGGTGAAGCTGTGATTCATTTAATAGCCTGTTCTGGCGATGCTACGTAGAAGAAATAGGTGGTAAGAGAGACCAGAGTCGGGAAAACCTGGGAGCAACTCATGTAGATGAGAGGTAATCAGCGTCTAACTAGAACTATGGCTTGGAGTAGAAAGTATTCCAGGAGTGATGTTTTAGGGAGGACAGGAAAATCCTCTGATAACTCTGCACTCTAGTTTCATGAGACAGAAGGGGACAGCAACCAGTCAACAAACTGATCAGCCCAGAGCAAAATGATCAAAGGCAGAAGGACCTCTTCAGAGAAGAGTTCTGCATGACACTCCAGAAGGGCCAGTTGCAGCAGAACCCGCTGCTCACAAGTCTGTCTGCTTATCAGCGCACAGGCGGCCATGTTCTCCACATGGGGAGATTGCCACCACATGCTGCTTCCTCCGTTGTGTTTTCACTTGGAGCTTCAGCAGCAGTCAGAGCTGCAAGCATGAAGGAAACCAGTCCCTCAATGTTCCTAGACATGAGCTGAGACCCTCTGCAGATATGGTCATGGCCTCACTGAAGAACTCTTGAAGCCAGGCCTCAGCCTGCACTTGCCTTCTGTGCCATGTCAGCACAGAGGGGACAAGGACTAACTAACCCATTTGTCTGGGGATTTGTAGCATTCAGCCAAACATCCTTTTATTGGCTCTCTATTCTCCAGAAATTTTTGAATTATTGAAGGCTCATTGTTTAGGCCTTCAAGAATTTTTAATTTAGAAACCTGAAGAACTGGAAGTCAGGATGTAAGAATGTAGCTATGAGCTGGATGTGGGGGTGCATGCCTGTAATCCCAGTACTTGGGAGGCTAAGACTCAGAGGATCGCTGGTTCAAGGCCAGCCGCAGCAACTTAGCATGGTCTTCAGCAACTTAGGAAGACCCTGTTTAAAAAAAATAAAATAGGGCTGGTGGCATAGCTCAGAGATAGAGCAGAGAGAGAGAATGAGTTGAACATAGCTGTGAACCTCACCTAATAAATATGTGTCCCTAAAACAACACTGACAGCATAACGACTGTAGCCAAGACGTCGAAGTGCAAGCCCCAAAAGGGCCTCATTTGGAGAGAAATCAGAATCCTGGAACTCTAAGAAATGTGAAAGGAAATCTCTGCCCTGCCTTTCTGAACAATGTCCTGCATCTCTTTGCAGTAAAGTTTGTGCTTTCTCTCTTAAGTGGCTTAACATGGGATTCAAGGTCCTCGTTGGATGAGAAAGACACTCTGACACACACTTGTAAAATGGTAACCCTCACCCTACCCCACTCTGCTTGCCTTAGCTGCAAATAACGGGTCAAATTGTGGTTACACAGTCGATTACTTCCACAGCAAACTTGTCTCAAGTCTTTATCAGGGTGCTCTGTCAGCTGTAGGTTTCCCTTTGATAGGCCACTGCAGTGTTTTTCATGTCTAACTAGTGGGGGTTTTTTGTTTTTGTTTTTGTTTGTTTGTTTGTTTTTGTTTTTGTTTTTTGGTGGTGCTGGGGTTCCTGGAAACCCTTCTACCTCCGGGATATGCTCCCAGACCTATTTTTATTTGGAAACAGGGTCTCCTAAGCCAGAAAGGCTGGCTTCGAACCTGCGCAATTCTCCTGTCTCCGCCTCCCAAGCACGGGGATTACAAGTGTGAACTACCACGCCCAGCCTAATGTTTGGGAGGAACTGTAGTTAATTGAATCTCCATGGTGCCACAAATGCCTTTAGAAGACTTTTATGTCAGAGATGGAGTCCTGTGACTCTGTGTACTTGTATGTGCATGTATATACACACGTGGCCCCTCCACCTGAGCAGGCACCACTAGATTCAAGTGTTCTTGGAGCCAGAGCTCAGGTGTGAAGGGCCTGTTTTATTTTTAATTGTTACATAATAATTGTACATATTTATGGGGTAGAGTGTGATACTTTCTTATGTGTCTATGCTGTATAATAATGAAATCTGGGTACTTAGCATTTCCATCCTCTCATGCATGTATCATTTCTTCATGATAAGAACATTCAAAATCCTCTCTTCTGGTTACTTTGAAATAGTGCGGTATAACTAACCCATGGTCACCCTACTATGCCATAGAATGCCAGGACTTATTTCTTCTGGCACTAACTTTCTTCCTCCTAGGTAGTCTCTTTTCTCCTCCTTTCTCTGGTATGGTAACATTCTTCTGCTCTCCACTTCTGTTAGATCAGTTTCTTTAGATCTTCATTTAGGTAAGATTATACAGCATCTGTCTTTCGGTGCCTAGATTATTTCACTTAATATATAGTGTCCTCCAGGTTCATCCATATTACCACAAATGACAGGATTTCATCATTTTGATGGCTGAATAGTACTCCATTGTGTGTGCATATGTGTGTTACTAGAGTCAAAATCTTGACATTACCCCTAGCTTTTTTTTTTTTTTTTTTTTTTTTTTTGGTGGTACTAGGGTTGGAACCCAGAGGCTTTTCACCTCTGGCTAGACTCCCAGACCTATTTTATATTTTACTTGGAAACAGGGTCTCACTAAGTTGCCGAGAGCCTCACCAAGTAGCTGAGGCTGGCTTTGAACCTGTGCGATCCTCCTGTCTCAGCCTCCAAAGCGCGGGGATCTTTACAAGCATGTGCCACCATGCCCAACACCCCTAGATTCTTAACTGTCTCCTCCCCCACACTTTGGTTGGGTAGGGCTGCCCAGCCAGGCTCCTCTCGTGTGTCTGATCTGTGCCCGTGTCTGTTGTGCTGTGGTAGGATCTTGCTGACTGCTTGGGCGAGAGGTGGCATGCATCTTAGCTGATCTATTCCTATTCTGCTGGTTCATGGTGTTGTAGGAGGAGATTGGGGTAATGGCTTTAGGGCCCCAGATACAGAGGCAAGTAGACTTCTGACCAACCATTTTGGCCCTTTGAGATTTGGTACAAATGTAAAGGCTGCTGTCAGGCACCAGAGAGAGAAAGAGCTCCTGTCCATGGTAATGACACATGCCCCACTCATTTAAACCATTCTTTTATTCTGTTAGAATATAGCCAGCAAGATTCCATCAGATTCCAGTGCCTTCACATTTGACTTTCTGATCTACTTTTATGGATTTACCCTAATTACATTGTGGGGTTGCTACATGATATTTCATTATTACCTTGAAATTACGATTTCATTCTGATGACCAAGCCTGTAACTATGTAAGCACCTCCTGACCCACGTGCTCTGAAACAAGCTCAAGTTTTGCACAATAGTAGTATTTGAATAACTCTGGTTGAATACACAAATCATGAAGATCAGAAATGGAAAGAGAAGCTGTGTGCTTGAGCCAGCTGCCACTTGTCTTTGGCTCAGTGATGGATCATCCTGTCTCTTGCAGCTTTTGGTCTTAGACAGTACTCTCTTTCATATCTTTACCTTTCGTTTATGGCCCTTCCTTGCTCTGGTTTAGACCTTCCAATAGATGGAGATTCTCCTTCTCCATGATTTACACATTGAGTGTACTTTGGTTGGTACCATCTAAAGCCATTGCATACAGCTTTTAAGTATTTTTTAAAAGATGTTCTTCTTTGTGTGTGTGTGTGTGGTACTGGGGTGGAACCCAGAGGCTTTCTACCTCCGGGCTATACTCCCAGACCTATTTTATATTTTATTTGGAAACAGGGTCTCACTAAGTTGCTGAGAGCCTCACTAAGTAGCTGAGGCTGGCTTTGAACCCATGCAATCCTCCTGTCTCAGCCTCCCAAGCATGGGGATTACAAGTGTGTGCCACCACCCCCGGCTTTTAAGTATCTCTTGTCTAACACTGGTTTTGCCTCAAGGATTCTCTTCCCCCAAGCAGTGGCCTGGGATTTGGACAGTCCTTGTTTTTCTTGTCATGATGAGATGGCCCTCATCCAAAAGTATGCTCATAGCCATATCTGAGATTAGGAATGTTGCTCAAAAGGCAAGGAGCCCGGCAGACAGATAAATTCAAGAAGGGGAATGGCAGTATAGAATGGATCTTGTGCAAGCATGAGAGGCAGACCTTATGACTGAATTATTCGTACCTCATAGTCTTGTGTGTGTGTGTGTGTGTGTGTGTGTGTGTGTGTGTGTGTGTGGTACTGGGGTTCCTGGAAGCCTTTCTACCTTAGGGCTATACTCCCTGACCTATTTATATTTTTATTTAGAAACAGGGTCTCTTAAGCCAGCCCGGCTGGCTTCGAACCTGCACAATCCTCCTGTCTCCGCCTCCCAAGCACAGGGATGACAAGCGTGCGCCACCACGCCCGGCTACCTCAGAGTCTTAATGAAATTCTAGCTACTTTAAGACTGTATGACAAGTAAGCCCAGGTCTGTGATCTACAGAGCAGGATGAGAAGTTAGTAACGCCTGAAGAAGGTGGTGGGACTGGATGTCACCATTTTTTTTTTTTTAAAGGAAAACGAAACAAAGAGAATAAAGAAAATGTTTGGCATCAGTGATTAAAATTTAGCGGGTGACTGTTCCCTGAACCCTGCATTCCCTTGCAGGGCTACCTTCCCGCAGTTAGATGGTGAGCCTCTAGCCCAGTGGGGTTGACTATTAGGATGACACACAGTTGCTTGTGATGATCTTTAGCAAATCTTCCCCAACTCCGGATTCAATCTTCATTTCTACTGGCTGGCTTCGAACCTGTGCGATCCTCCTGTCTCTGCCTCCCAAGTGCGGGGATTACAAGCGTGCGCCACCACGCCCGGCTTCGATTATTTTTAAAGTAAAAAAAGCAGGAGGAGCCGAGCATGGTGGCGCACGCTTGTAATCCCTGCACTCGGGAGGCAGAGACAGGAGGCTCATGCAGGTTCGAAGCCAGCCGCGCGTGCTGGCTTAGGAGACCCGGTTTCCAAATAAAAATGTAAAAATAGGTCTGGGAGTGTAGCCCAGAGGTAGAAGAGCTTCCAGGAACCCCAGTACCACCAAAAAAAAAAAAAAAAAAAAAAGCAGGAAGAG
Source organism: Muscardinus avellanarius (assembly GCF_963383645.1). Lineage (NCBI taxonomy): Eukaryota > Metazoa > Chordata > Mammalia > Rodentia > Gliridae > Muscardinus > Muscardinus avellanarius. Next base: position 92,626,927 of record NC_137800.1, on the reverse strand, counting down.
AAAAGCTAGAATAAGATGCCAGAAAGAACATACCTACTTATGTGTGCACATCATGAAATCATTCCAGGTGTGTCCAGTACATATCTACCTTTACATTTTACATATGTGGCTGTTCTGTTTCTGAGAGACAGAAATGAGTGTTATGTATTCTTTAGCTAGAACCTTTATACATTCATGATAACCCTCCATAGTATTATATAATCCATCTCATTTTGTCTATTATGAAAACCAAGGTCCTTTTGTTCAGTGAATAAAATAAATGAATTATTGGTGCTAATTTAGCCTTTCTTTATTGATGTGTTTTTTTTTATTAAAAGTGTTATGTTTGAGTGGAAAAGAACCCTATTATATAAGGCAAATCTTGTATTTCAATGTCAAATGTATCTGGTTTATAGCTGTGCATGGTGGTACTTGCCTGTAATCCCAATACTTGGGAGGCCAAGATAGTAGGATTGCAGGTTTGGAGCTAGCACATGGTAACTTAGTAAGACCCTGTTTCAAAATAATAATTAACTTGGGCGTAGTAGCGCATGCTTGTAATCCCCGCACTTGGGAGGCGGAGACAGGAGGATCGCGCAGGTTCGAAGCCAGCCGTGCTGGCTTAAGAGACCCTGTTTCCAAATAAAAATATAAAATAGGTCTGGGAGTGTAGCCCGGAGGTAGAAGGGCTTCCAGGAACCCCAGTACCACTGATGATGATGATGATGATGATGATGATGATGATGATGATGATGATGATGATGATGATGGAGGAGGAGGAGGAAGAGGAAGAAGAAAGAAGAAGAAGTAGTAGTAGTAGTAGTAGTAGTAGTAGTAGTAGTAGTAGTAAAATAGAGTTGGGGGTATATCTCAGGGGTAGAGTGCCCTGGATTTCACACACACAACTTTATCTGACTCATGATAACTGCTTACACCTACCTCTTCCTTCTCTGGGCCTCATTTCTTCTGAATGATAATAATTATACCAGCTCCTCCCTGCTCTGTAGGGGTGTTTGGAAGGTAAATGAAATCATAGCTCTGATAGCATTGCCTGCTCCAGAGGAAGCTTGCTGTGTTGTTATCAGGCCATTATTGTTCTCTTCCAGACTCCACCCCACCTAATTCTTGTGGCACCCACAGTCTGGCTGGGCTTTTCCTGCCAAAGTGATTTGATTTATCACAGGGCTGCACTAAAGGCTCTCTGTGATATTCTGTGTGTGTGCACCCAGGGCTTGAGGTACCTGGGACTGAAGGGAAAGGGTGGTCATATCTCCTGGGAAAGGCTTTTGGGTGGGAGATGGTTGGGGATTACAGCAAGACAGGTGCTGATTTACCTATTTGCCAGTTTATTTTCTTTGGGGAGGCAGTGTTTCAATTTACTGCATTCCTTGGAGGTTTGACATATCAATTAGATGTTATCGACAGTAATAGAGGGGCAGTTGCTGTAAATGTGAAGTTTTTACTGGTAGGCCATGAAATGACACCCCAAGGGACTAACCGAGTGGCGTGATAAATATCGTGTTGCCTGCATATGGGCAGAGGGGCTGATTAATAGGGGAGGATGATTCTGTCTCCTGCAGTAAAATGTTATTTATTCATTTGCTGTCAATCACATCTGTGTTCTAATTGGCTGAAAGGTTAAATCATCAGATCTGCTCATAAACCATGTGAGGGTAGAAAGAAAAGCAGAACTAAATCATCAACAGTAGCTTGTTTATTGACTGCATTACTGTATCTGTATGACCTTGAAGAGCCTTCTACCCTCTGGTTGTAGTAGCATCCCTGAGACAACTGTGCATGTGTGGAAGGAGCTGAAAAAGAAGACTGCCATGCCCAGTGGAGAGCCAAAATCTGAAGGGGGCGGGGATCTGGCTTGGTGCAGCATCCCTCAGCATAATTAGGCCACCGCTCCTCTTTTTTAAATGTATGGCTCTTGTATCACACAACACTTGTAAAAGGAAGAATTACTTTCAAGAAGACAAATATATTTCCACACTAACAGTTTTATAAAGATGTCAACGAATAAGTATAGGCATCATTAAATCACATTTTAAAGGCAGGCTTCTCTTTGTGATAAATCTGCATTATCAAGTCTCATTTTTTAAATGAATCATACATTGTAAAACTTTATGAGAGTTGAGTAAAAGATCCCTTGTTGGCCAGTATGACTGTATATTATCAAACCGTGTAGGAAGGATAGCTTTAAATCCCAGTGAAAACACCAATAGGGTCGTACCCTTTCTTAGAAGCAGTATTTCAAATACAAGCTACTTTGAGTGGTAAGGAGCTTTTCTTACTGCCAAAGTAGCTTATCCAAAGAAAGCCAAGAACAAATTCCCACTTCCTGCTCAGCTTGAAGCTGTGAGAATAGGCTTGCTCTTCAGGGGATGGCAAACAGTCAGAATCCTGGAATCACAGTGTGGAGGAGAGTGGGACCAGGCCCTGAGGGACATACCTATCACCCAGGACTTTCCCTACCAGCCACTGCCATAGCCTAGGCCTCCTGCGTACTTGCCCCTCCTCCAGGGCCAGCAGCCCAAGAGGCAGAGTACTTCAGCCAGAGAGGCGGACTGCTCTTTCATTACCTTGATAACAAAAGATAGCTGGCACAAATTTGTCAACTAGCTCTCTAGTAAATGACAGTTAAGTAAACGATCCCTTGTTGGCCAATACGAGTGTATGTCATCAAACCATGTAGGAAGGATAGCTTCAAATCCCAGTGCAAACACCAGTAGGGTCATACCCTTTCTTAGAAGCTGTGTGTCAAGTACAAGCTACTTTGAGTGGTAGGAGCTTTTGATAGTTGACAAATTCATGCCACGGGTTTTCTGTGTATTTTAAGTACAGATAGCCACATTAACTCCTACAGCTGAGACACTGTATTGCCACATTAAATTACATAGTAATCCTACTGATGTGCCACAGCAAAAACACAGTGGCCTAAGATGGTCTCATTGCCGGCTCTGAGGAGAGCGACTGAGGAGACATGGGAGCAGGAAGCACATGCTCTCTGTATTTGAAAGGATCTATGTTTGTGTACATATCTTAGGTCATGGTGTTGTGGAAAGGTGACGCAAATGTTTACCCACACTGCACATTTTCTCACCTCTCTAGTGCCTGCTGAGTCTATTGCGGGTGCATACACTATCTTGAGATCAGCTACTTTATTTTTAGTGAATTGCAAATGTGTCATTTCACAGTAAGATGGAAGATGAGGTACGTGACCACCGATCTCCTGAATGGAATGACAGAATTTAATGTTCCTAACTAGTCAGAAAGCTAATCAGAATACTGCAAGTTCAAACACAGACTTAGGTGGCAAATTCAGTAATATGACATGCAGTCTAAAGACTAGAACATGATCACAGAAAATCCCCCACCCCATCCTGCTGCTGGAGAAGCAGACTAATCAACTCTGGGTGACTGAAGCTCCTCACCAGACCCTTTGCAAAAAGCTCATCAGCTGCAGGAGCCCTCAGTGCCACCAGGCCTGGCGCTCAGTCTAGGTGGGCACTGACAACCTAAGGTTGCTCTTAGCAAATGGATTGTTTTCCCAGATCAGATAAAATGCCCTATGTAACTAGAAGGTGTCAGAAAAATGTTGTGCTGAAAAATACAGTCTATTGATCAATTGGGATTTCAGAATAAAAAAGGAAGTCAAGCCGTCCAGCATTTCCTTTATGACCTTGTCCAGTCCTGACTTCAGGATGACTGTTGTCTCATGCTTCTGGCTGGCTGCACACTCCCAGCCTAAAGACAGGAACACAGGCATTTAGTGGCAGATCTTCCATACCAGAAATGTCAGGCCTGAACATGGGCCTCCCTGCTGGAATGGGGCAGACTATTTGGGAGAGTCTGCAGCAGACAGGGTACAAGTCATGATAAGCATTCTTGGGGGGACCCCTGCCAGGGACAGGGGGCTGTTCTGGACATGGAGAAATAGCACAGCCTAGAAGCTGACAAGTAGGGGTGCAGCCTTAGAAACGGAAATGCAACACAGCCCAAGGAGGCCTGGAGAGGTCGTGGCAAGCCTACAGCCTTCTGGGAAGTTTGGGGAATTGGCTGGAATTCAGAGGTCAGGGTCAGAGTTGCTCACAGCCTGCTTCTGTATAGCCTTTAAGCTAAGCATGATCTTTATATTTTTAAAGGATTGTAAAAAATAAAGAATATGTGACACATCTGTGTAGCCTACAGAGATAATTAAAATATTTACTGCCTGGCCCTTTGCAGAAAACGTTCGCTGACACTAGGGGTGGGCATAGACTTGAATACAGAATAACTTCTGCAAGCAGAGCATCCAGAATCACTTATGGATGTCACACACGCACACACGGAGTCCTGGACTAGAGCGTCACATGTTCTCTCTAGACGTGGCTACAGCGCTCTTCACTCAGTCTCATAATGCAGGTTTCAGTGACAGCTGCAACACATTTGTGAACAGCAGGGTTGTCATGAGACCAGTGCAGACTGCACAGCCGCTGCAAGTCCCTCAGATGCTGTCGTAGCTGCTAGGCGCTTCTCTAGTGGGAGAAATGCCAGTGTAGGAATACAGAACCTAAACCTGCCACAGGACATGCAGAAAATCTGCTTCTCCACAGGCTGAGATTTGGGAGTTGCAGCATCCAACGTCTCCAGAGGAAACTGATTCCTCAGTGCTTACAGTGCTGTACAAATGCACAGTGGGATATCCAAAGAGACTTAACTCCATTCTCATAGTCCTAGCCAGGGACAACCAGGAGTGCTCCGCAGAGCCTGGGATCTCCTGCTTCCCAGATTCATCTGTGAATGAGGGCATGTGACCTGAGCCTTGGTCTTTCCCATCGGGTTATAAAAGTAAAGAAAAGAAAATGAAAATCATAGGAACAAAGATGCATATCTCAAAGGCGCAGCCATGGCTCAGTTGGCGTTTAAACCAAGTGACAGGCTCTGAGTCAGTAACTCTACAAGAGCAGACTTGCATTCTTAAATAGTGTGGTCTCTTCATGATATGCTGTCACATTCAGAAAAGTGGTTCCAGCCCAGGGTGGCAGTGTACACCTGTAATCCCAGTACTTGGGAGGCTGAGATAAGAGGATCAAGGTTTGAAGCCAGCTGCAGCAATTTAGCAAGGCCCTCAGCAACTTAGTGAGACTCTTTCAAAATAATAAAAATTTTAAAAATAGGCTGGAGATGTAGCTTGGAGGTGGAAAGCTTCTGTGTTCAACCCCCAGTATCACAAAGTGAGGAGGGAGGCTGGGGGTGGTGGTGCATGTTTGTAATCCCCGCGCTTGGGAGGCTGAGACAGAAGGATCGCACGGGTTCGAAGCCAGCCTCAGCTACTTAGTGAGGCTCTCAGCAACTTAGTGAGACCCTGTTTCCAAATAAAATATAAAATAGGTCTGGGAGTATATCCCAGAGGTAGAAAGCCTCTGGGTTCCACCCCCAGTACCACCAAAAAAACAACAAAAAAGTGAGGAGGGGGAGGAGAAATAGTACCAAAAGAACACTTGTCACCTTTATAGAATGGAGCAATGGTTATGGAATAGAGCAGTGGTTCTTCACAAGAAATTAAGGATAAGAATGTAGATATCCTCCTCAAACCCTTAAAATTTAGGTTCAGAGATTCTTCCTGGGGCAGTATTCAGGTGAGGATGGAACAGAATTATTCACGTTTGGGGTTTCATTTATATATTTGGAACTTTTTTAGTTAATCTCTAGCTTAAAGGTTCTTGGTATGAAATTTCAGATCTAGAGTTCTGATGACTGGAAGGAAAAAAAACAGATGAGTGACAGAATGGCTGAAATTCTATCCTGCCACCTCCTCATGCCCCACAAGCTTTCAGGACCACCCAGCAGGATGCTCGGGTAATCCTGATGGCACAGAGCCATCACCAAGGAGGAGACATCTAGTAACTTTAAGGAAATCTACTTTGTGCTTTCATACACTTGGTTGAACTTTTCAAAAATATTGACTAAACAACTTGCCAGCTGTGATTACCAACAGCTCTATTTGACAATCTTTGACAGAAAGCCAATGGGTGTGTGCGACGTCATCTAGCACTAACAGGGCCTTCATTAGCAGCTTTTGAGGGGATGAGTGCTCTTCTGGCCCTACAAGAATGATTGCCGTCCCCAGTGCTGTTGGAGGGAGCACTGGCAAATTGTTTGCTTGAAAGCCCAGAGGCAGACATGAAGCCTGCCTGTGCGCTGCTGTCACTCTGAGGATTTTTTATGTTCTGATCTCCAGGAACACAAATAATATTCTTTCTAAGCTGCTCCAAAGTACAAGCGATAGAAAATATCATGGAAAAGGTGAATTGCCAGACAGTAAGCCCTCATGACCGAGAGCTTATTCATAAAAGGATGACAAATTTATTGCACACATTCACTGCTGGCTTTCTGAGATTAATAGCTGATCTATCTGATTTTAAGGCCTGACAGTAGAATAAAAAAGAGTTACTGGTCAGTTTTCTTACCCGTCCCCTTCACCCAGCAACCCCTTTCCCCAAGAAATAATACAGAAAAACAAGCTGATTGAGCTTCAGCAGCAGCTTTGCGGTGTTTTATTGCAGGAGATTTCCATGTGCCAAGGGTAACTTTTAACCTTGTTGAATGCAATTTGACTTCTTGGCATCTGCCTTCAACTTTACACACCCTCAGGGCAAGAGACTAGCATGGTGAATAACCAGGGTAGATTGAAACGCAACCTGAAAGGAACCATATTTCCTGTGCAACTTATGGCTGCTTGTTTACTATGAAGTAGTAAAGAAGTCTTTTTGTTGTTGTTGTTGTTTATGTCTTAGCCTTGGGGGCATCAACAAAATCCAAAGCAGGTGTTCAGAAATAGAGTGCATCAAATCTTGGGTGCACACATATGCACATATGCATGTACACATACATGGAACCTGAGTTCACAAAAACATTGGGAGGAATTCATTGAGGTTGCCAGCCAGAGGTGGGGGGGGGGGGCAGGATTCCGCACAATGAACAAGACCTCCCAAGCAGCCTCTTTCTCCGTTTTTGCTCTGTGGGCTAATTAAACGATTTGATTCCCCACACCTGCCTTACCAGTGCTTCTCACTGCCCAGTTCAGTCTTACCTGTCATAGATTATTAACTAAACATATGCCCTGTTGTCACCTGTCCTGTCTCCTATCCAGCTACATTGGGAGCCTGCAGGGTGCCAGCAGCTTGCTCCAGTCCCACCATGCCCTGGCACTAGCAGAATGGCACGGCAGCTTGGCTGAGGCTTTGAGAACCACAGAGGCAGGTGCAAGTAACCCCTCCCCTCCTCAGGCCACGTAGAGCAGAGCCTGAAGAGCCAGGGGCTCTTGAGGGACCGGGCCCTGTTGCGAGCCGGAGAGAGGCCTATGTCAGTAAGTTTGGACCTAGAAAGCTATCCACCACAGGTTGAGGGATGGTGAGTGTGCGGTGTTTGTTTCTTTTTCAGCAAAGTATTTAAAAAGAAAGAAACAATTTCTTAAAACTCAGAGTTTTTATTGACAGAATTGTCCTAGAAGGTAGTTAGAGGCCACAGCCAGCCTCCCCTTAGCTTGCAGATCAGCCACTGTCTATGTGTTCACGCAGAACATGGTGCTTTGCTTCTGTTGGATGAGGCACTTAGCAGATCCTGAAAGGCCCCTATGGATCTGCCTGGAAGACTTGTCACCGCCAACCCCTCCCCCCCCCTTTTTTTTTTTTTGCAGTACAGGGGCATTTACCTCCAAGCTACACCCGCAGCCCTATTTTTTATTTATTTTGAAATAGGGTCTCACTGAGTTGCAAAGGGGCGCTCACTAAGTAGCTGAGGCTGTCTGCGAACCACGATCCCCCCACACACACCCCCGTCTCCGCCTCCCAAATGCTGGGATTACAAGTGTGTGCCACCACGCCCGGCCTGTTTGTTTGTTTGTTTGTTTGTTTGTTTGTTTGTTTTCTAGGACTTTGGAGGTTTTTTTTTTTTAAGCTCTCCCCAGTGCCCCTAATTTCTTGTCTGTTCAGTTGCAAATATCAGGCCCTTAATAGCTAAGAGGGATTTTGCCTCAGTGTTAGGTGCCTAATTACTTTGGCCTGTCATCAGATCTGAAATACCAACAGGGGCTTAGTGTCATTTTTAGGTATGAAATTGATCAGGTTTGGTTCTGAGAATGTCTGGTAGTCCTGAAAGGCCACCATGTGTTTAAGTATATGGACTGTGTGGCGTGTTTCTGAGGTCAGGGTTGGAATTTGTGTTGTGTGGGCTTTTGGCCTAAATTTTCAAAAAAGTAGCCCCCTTTTTTTTTAAACCTGAAATTCAGAGGCATCTAGTGTTCATTGTGTTCTAAATCCTTTTGGTATTGAAGGCACTAGGAAATGAAATTGCCAAATTTTTAACATTTGAAAATTGGCTTCTGCCCATGCCTAGTCCTCACATTTCCAGCATGCTCCGGGGGAGAGGTAGATGTGGAACTGTCACAGGAGCTGAGGAGCAGGAGGCGCTCTCCTTGGAGACAGGAGCCTCATCAGAGTTAGCCTGCCTGCCTCACAGGCTGAAAGAAGCCACTCGCGTCATGAAATCAACAACTGTTGAGCATTGTTTGCTGGGGACAAGAAATCCTCTAGGACGAGCAGTCTGAATTTCTCTCTCCCTCCCTAGTCTCCAGAGATGCCTGCTGGCAGGAATGTGGCCCAGCTGCCGGCTCTGCCGCTGCCAGTCATTGAAGATCTGGGCCCTGTCAGTTATTCTGTTTCAGGCAATTTTCAGCCCAGTTCCCAAGCTCCTCAGCCAGGTTATCAGAGGTCAAAAGGAGGATGAGTATCTGAAATGAACTGAGTGTAGCAAATCAAAGTGTTTAGAGCTGCCCAGGGTCATGTCCCACAGTCCTGCCCCAGCCCTTCTTGGCTCCTGGCCTCTGACATGGGCAGGCTTAGTCACTCTCTCTACCACATGGGGACTCCACCCAAGGGAACACAGCCTGGTGGTCCCTACGGCGCGCTCGGAGCCAGGCAGCTCTCCCAGCTGTTGCGGCTGAGAAAGGAGAGTGAGTAGGCCACAGTGGAGAGCCCTTGCTCTGAAAGAGCTCTGCCAGGCTCTTGCACTCTCTGCAGGGAGGGGCTCCGCAGCCTCTCCTGTCATACCATGTGCAGAGGTGGCAAGTCACTGGTCTAGACACCGCCTGGCTCCTGAAGCCTTGTTTAAAGTCTCTTATTTCCAAGGATAGCTAGGAATTTGGCCTTCCAGATGAGTGGCAAAAAGAGCCCCTTTACTTGTTTATTACACAGACGCACCCTGCTCAACCTCACAGTTTCTCACCAGTGTAGGGTAGTTATTTGATGGCATTTGTTTTTTGGCGGGAAGGGGGGGGGGCTCTGCCTCTCTGGCCCCAGAACCTTACGAGTAATTAATTTGGTCTGAAGAAGTTGGCTGGTCTTCAGCTAAGGGATAATCCTTCAACACTGAAGCCTTTAAGAGCTCCAAGGACATGGACAGAGCTTGGAGATGTCGGGTAAGGACTCTGTAACCTCCTGTCTCTGCTCTGGACCTGTGGGGTTGGCTCATTGAGGTTCTTCCAGGTTCTAAGTCCCTGCATTTTGGGCAAGATTAGCTATGATTGTAGCTATTTCTATCACATTTCTTATTCCCTTTGCCAAAAATCTTAGAGATCTGAACTTTGCAATATAAAATCTTTGTAATAGAGTTAACTCTTTATAAAGCTTTAATCTATAATGGCCAGCTTCACCAGAAAAGTTAAAGAACAAAGGCTCCTCTGGAGTGGCTTTTACTCTGAAGGGAGGGGAGGAAAGGGCAGCTGTCACAAGGGAGCTCGGGTGTCCTGACACGCCCTCCCAATGGTGTGGGGGGACTGGAGCTCCTGAGCGTGTGCAATAGTGTGTCCAAGACTGGGTCTCCCAGGAAGACCCCCAAGTCTATCCCTGTACTTTATGGTCCCTTGGAGAAGGCACATAATAGACAAGGTCATTTATTTTAAGACCCATGTGTGACAGAAACCCTATTAGAAAGAACACTTCTCTTAGCCGGGCGTGGTGGCGCACACTTGTAATCCCAGCCCTTGGGAGGCTGAGACAGGAGGATCACACAGGTTCAAAGCCAGCCTCAGCTACTGGGTGAGGCTCTCAGCAACTTAGTGAGACCTTGTTTCAAATAAACTATTAAAGAGGTCTGGGAGTATAGCCTGGAGGTAGAAAAGGCCCTGGGTTCCATCCCCAGTACCACAAAAAAAAAAAAAAGGAGGGGGAGGAGGAGGAAGAGGAGAAGAAGAAGAAGAAGAAGAAGAAGAAGAAGAAGAAGAAGAAGAAGAAGAAGAAGAAGAAGAGATCTCTTCAAAAGGCTTAATAGATATTTAGAACTGTTTCAACAGAGTTTAAATTTTTGAGGTAAACTATTAAACCTTTTAAGAAAGAAATGCCAGACCAAGAGGGTACTCTATAGACACTAATTTTTGATTGACCCCAGGCAGACGCACAGCCCCACACACACACCCTGTCCTCCACATGAATCAAGAGACAAGAGCAAACAGGAATTTGCTTCCCCTACACACACACACACACACACACACACACACACACACACACACTTCTCCAAACCACCACTGCACTTCTAACACAGCTGTGGCTGCAGGAGAGAGAAAAGCCCTTGGCCCCAGTCTGTTTGTGTGTTTGAGCAGAGAACGCGATTTTTGCTGCAAGGAGCTCTAAGTGAGACAGACAGAGTCAGAGAATGGGGGGGGGATGATTATCTAAATTATGTTCGTGCTATTATAGAAGATGAATATAGTTAAAATGTAATTAAATATGACGGCTAGCAGGATGTAAGCCAAGATTTGGAATGCTAATCATCAATTACTGCGTCCCTTAGGGGAATCGAGGAATGCTGTATGGCAGAGTGGGTGCGGGGGCTGAGGGTGGGAGTGAGTGAGATGTGGGGTATGAGAGCAGCCCCACCCTGCACACTAAACACTCTGGGTGTCTCTGCACACATACCTTTCTGTCGCTGTCACAGGGGTAGAAGCATTGGCTCAGCCCATTTGAGAATCTGGTGGGAGGGTCTTGACCTTCTCCTTGAGAAGAAGTTCCTCTAAAAGGGAAAATTATTCTCTGAGCAGAGAAGGTAAAACCCAAGACCAGCTTTAATGAGGGCAGTAAATGCAAGCATGTATCTTAGAAACCAGGCTGAAGTCCCCTTCTGCAGAAGGCGTCAGGTGTCCACTCAGATCCAGGAACCCCAGGACAGCAGGGGGACCTTGATGGGGGTAGAGATGCTACTAGTCCACACTACCTGGCTGCTCCCTTCCACTGCACCCCAGCTTGGCTGGAGCCCCTGCACATGGGCTGCATGGTGCAGTCACTGAGGAGTATTTGAGGGACTGAACTGGAGCAAGGCCCACTACCAAAGGCTGTGTCTTGAATGGCCTGAGGATGTTCAAAGCTCAGTGGGTCTTCTGATATACAGCCAGGATGGAGAACTAGGCTTCTTGGCACAGCCCAGGGAGGGCAGGCAGCAGGGGCTGAAGACAGACCAGCTGTTACCTGTTCCCACCAACCTCATTGTATCTCTTTGGAGGCCAATAGAACAGTATAATGGTATATATTTTTTAACTTTTTATTTATTTATTTATTTTTATTTATTTATTTTTGTGGGTCTGGGGATGGAACCCAAGGGCATTTGACCTCCGAGCGACACCCCCTGCCCTATTTTTTATTCTTTATTTTGAAACAGGGTTTCACTAAGTTGCAGAGGGCCTCACTAAGTAGCTGAGGCTGTCCCCGAACCAGGATCCTTCAGTGTCAGCCTCCCAAATGCTGGGATTACAAGTGTGTGCCACCATACCCAACTTATTTTTAACTTTTTAAATACTGAAACATAATTTGCTCTAGGGCTAGATCTCCAACAGATTTTGAAGTTGGTAAGATTCCTGTAAAAGAATTAAAATCTCATATTATTCCTTTTGTACTTTATTTGATGGTGGTGATGGTACTGGGGAGTGAACCCAGAATTGCTCTTACTGAGCTAAACCCCCAGCCCTTTTTATTTTTCATGCTGAAATAGGATCTCACTAAGTTCACCAGGCAAGCTGGCCTCGAACCTGCAGTCATCCTGCCCTCCACCTCCTGAGTAGCTGGAATTAATTATAGGCGTGTGGCCGCCATACTCGGTTCAAACCATTCTTTCATTTTTTAACTTTTTTGGTACTTGGGGATTAAACCCAGGAGCATTTTACCTCCAAGTAGTACACCCCAGCCCTATTTTCTGCTTTTATTTTTAAACAGAATCTGTACGTTGCAAAAGGGTTTGCTCAAACACTTTTTTTTTTGGTGGTACTGGGGTTCCTGGAAGCCCTTCTACCTCTGGGCTACACTCCCAGACCTATTTTTACATTTTTATTTGGAAACAGGGTCTCCTAAGCCATTGCGCGCGGCTGGCTTCGAACCTGCGTGATCCTCCTGTCTCTGCCTCCCAAGCGCGAGGATTATAAGCGTGCACCACCACGCCCGGCAAACCCTTTCATTTTTAACACTACCTGAACTCTGTCTAAGGCTGTGGTAGAAATCTGCCCACCTCCTTGGGCCAGGTGGGAGACACGAATGAGGTAAGCAGCTGGCCCAGCTCTAGGGGTGAGGGTGTCACAGAAGCCAGAGGGCCGGTCTGTCACGCTTCCTCAGCTCCAGCTGCCAAGCATGTCAGGTCCTCTGGTTTTCAAGAGAAATCAGAACTCTGTATTTTGATGTAAAATCTCTGTTTTAAGTGAAGCTAACTTAACTTTTTGAGCCTCCCATGGACAGCATTTGATCTCAGTGAGCCTAAGGCTTGAGGCTCCTAACACACAGGGGTTTTTTGTTTTTGCAGTACTGGGTATTTTCATGGGCAGTCTACCTCTGAGCTACACCCCCCAGCCCCATTTTTCTTTCTTCTCCTCCTCTTCCTCCTCCTCTTCCTCCTCCTCCTCCTGTTCCTCCTCCTCCTCCTCCTCCTGTTCCTCCTCCTCCTCCTCCTTCTGACAGAGGGCCTCACAAGTAGCTGTGAACCTGTGATCCTTCTATCTCAGCCTCCCAAGTACTGGGACTACAAGCATGCACCACCATGCCCAACACACAGTTTTACTGCTGCCTCAGGACTATAGTCAGATTGGACAAAGTTGGCTCTAATTTTCCTAAGTTGGTTCTCAATAAATAGTTTGTGAATGTTCAAACAGGAAGGAAGGGAACCCAGAATTCCCAGTAAGTCTGGGTTGCAAGGCAGCTGAGTACATTGGAGGCAAATTTTTAGAGATTTATGCCTACATGAAAGTATCCTCAGTCTGTCTCACACTTGATTGGTAGTTTGGCGGGAACTAGCCTTCTGGCTAGTAACTAATATTTCCCTCAGCAGTTGAAGGGTACAATCCCTAGTACCACCAAAAATAAAAAGAATGAGAGGATCAAATGAGGAGTTCCACTATCCAAGTAGCAGATGCTCCGTTAAGAAAGTGCAGAGAAAATACCAGCTAGGAAAGTGTCAAACACACAGGGCAAAGTCTGTCAGATAAAAAGCACCTAAGTTTCAAGTTACAAAGTACCTGAGACTGTACCATGTTAAAGCATGCTGCAGTACTAAGAAACTGTTGACTGTTAAGTACTTCTGGAATGGGAGACATGGGATTCATATGAGATTCTCCCAAAGATTCTTGGGAGATTTTCCTAAAGCAACACTGGGAAACAGAAGGTAATGAAACCCTACCCTTCAAATTGAACCACTGAAATACATCCCCAGTCCTTTTTATTTTTAATTTTCAAGCAGGATCTCTTTAACTTGCTAAGAGCGTTACTAACTAACTTGCTGAGGCGGGTAGCAAACCTGTGATCTTCTTCTTGTGTTAGCCTCCTGAGTACTGTATTATAGCCATGTGCCACCATGCCTGGCTTTCCTTTTTGTTTTCTGTCTTTGTCTTCTTCTTCTTCTTCTTTTTTTTTTTTTTTTTTTCTGTACTAGGGATGGAACCCAGGGGCATTCTACCTCCCAGCTACATAACCTGCCCTACTTTTTTTTTTTTTTTTTTTTTTTTTGAGGTACTGGGGAAGGAACCCAGGAACATTCTACCTCCAAGCTACACCCCCAGCCCTATTATTTTTTTTTTTTTATTCTTTATCTCACTAAGTAGCTGTGGCTGTCCACAAACTGTGATCCTCTAGTCTCAGTCTCCCGAATGCTGGGATTACAAACGTGCGCCACCACGCCCGGCTCCTATTTTTTTTTTTTTAATTCTTTATTTTGAAACAGGGTCTCAGTAAGTTGTAGAGGACCTCACTAAGTAGCTGAGGCTGGCCAAGAACCTACAGTCATCTTCTATCAGCCTTACCAGTACTAGGATTACACACATGTGCCACCACGCTTGGCTTATCCAACCTTTTGTGGTATCATTTACTTCAGTTTATGATTTATTTTACAAGAGCACTTTAGTGTTTTCTAAATGTTCCTTTTCCTCATTTTATTCTTATTTCAGAGCTATAATGATGCTCTCTTTTATCTTTCCGAAGACAACATAGGTTTCCTTCTGAAGTTTTACTCTGTTGCTGAATCGTATCTATTTCCTCTGAGTTATTTTCTTCTCCGTTTGTTTTCAGTTGTTATCTTTCATGTTAGAGTCTTTCTTTGATGATCCTTGCTGGGCTGCTTACCTTTACACCTTAGACATGGAGAAATCTGGTGAGAAGCTGGGTTTATGGGCATCATTGGTTGTCAGGCAGGGCAGGGTGTGTCCTTAGGAGACTTGGTGCCCAATGAGACCTGCACACTGCAGTCTCACAACCTTCTCACTGGAATGCTCTTGGAGCTGGATGTGGCCACCTCCTCCACCTGCAGAAGGTCTTAGCTCTACTGACGCTTTCAGAGAGTCGAGTACAGTGTCCCTCTCAGTGGGCTCGCACTGCTGTCTTTTTTGTACAGCACTCTTTAGCTCTGATCAGACAGACTTTCCCACAGGAATATAAGCTGCTTGAGGGCAGGTACTTCACTCTCTGCTCTGTCCTCACAGCCTGTCTTCAGTAAGCATTTGATAGAAGGAAGGAGGGAGGGACAGAGAGAAAGCAGGTAGGTCCGGCCCCCTTCCTGGGGGCTAAGCCTGGGTCGCAGAGGGAGGGAAGGGGTGAGAGGCTCACTATCCGGGACATTCATTCCATGTAACTCCTCTGCTCTGCTGCTGCAGGATCCCTCCCTCTGTGGGCCTGTGCCCCCTAAAGTCCAACCCTTCTCGGTTCAAGGTCTCTGGAGTAAGATATATCTCCTGTCAAAGAGAAGAGCTCGGTCCACTGTACAGGGAAGTGGGTGTTGGGGGAGCGCACCTGCTCTTTTTACCTGCTTTCATCCAATCTTCCTGATTCATCCTGGCTCACCTGTATGTGTGGCCACTGGGACTCAAGACCTGAACCTTCTCTAGGACTCTGCAGTGTGAATCTTCCCCCCTTCCTGGGCATAGCAGAGAGATCCTTACTTATGTCTCCTCATCCTTCGTGTGTGTGTGTGTGTGTGTGTGTGTGTGTGTGTGTGTGTGTGTTAAAAACTTTATGAAACATATTCTTTACTGCCCTTTTAGGGGAAGAACAGAGAATAAGCCATGGGCTCACAACTGCCAGGCTGGCTCTGGGCAAATTCTTTCTTGTCTCCATCCCCCCCGGGTCTGCTACAGAAGGTTGCAGCATTTGTGTTATCTTAAAGTACACCCAGCAGAGTCACATAATTTTCCAGATTCCAGAAAACTGGTACCCTCTGCACGAGATCCACAGGAAAAGGCAGGGTGAGGCTTAGAGTGGAGAACCCTTCTTGGGCAAGCTCTGCCGCCTTCTTTTCTCCAGTCACCCTTGGGCCTACATAATTTCTAGTGCGCCTCTCCCCCCTCTTCCCCTCCTCGTGGCTCTCCTGCCCCTGCCCCAGACAGAGATGCAGCTGTCCACAGCCAGCCATGCCACCCAGCAGAGCACACCTCCCTTCTGTGGACCAACTTGGCTTTCCTAAGACTTTTATATTAACAGTTTAATTAACTCCATCTCCAGTAAATTCTTTTACACGTAAATGCAAACACTGTTTTGATTCCTGACTTCTCTCCTTCTTACTTCAAGAGCTATTTGAAATACATAGAGAATAAAAAGCAATATAAAAGTCATATTCTCATTCCCTGGAATTGACTATAGTTAATATTTTTTACATACACTTCAAGGTTTTTTTTTTTTATTTTAACTGAAAAAATTAAGCATTCCAGTTAAATCCAATCGTCTCCTCTGCTCCCATCAGCAGCCCCCTTTCCTGTGCTCCTCAGAGACCACCACTGTCATGAATTAAATATGTATACTTCCAGAATATTTAAACATATTTAGCAGTCATGTATGTTTTCAGGAGGGATGTATAGTTTTGTGTGTGAGGATCCACACCGTGAGCCAGCCTGGACCTTGCTCTGTAGCACAGTCTCTGCATCCAGCTTTCTGTGCAGGGAGTGCCTGCCGAACCCCTCCTTTCCAGTTCATGTTATTTGTGGACATAAGGACACCTTGGTGGACTGGGGTGTGGCCCAGTGGTAGAGCTTTTGCAGATGCGAGGTCCTGCATTCCATCCCCAGCACCACCAGAAAGAAGACAGTCATAGAGGCCGACAGTGATTGTACTCCCACTGCGAGCCCCTCTCCTGCATTTCCTGGTTGAACCCTCATGACTCTGAATGCTGTGATTTTATTCCTCATAGAAAATGGAACTTCAAGGGCCAGTTACTTGGCTGTGGTCAGCTGTGACCCACTCACATATGTAAGCTCCTTGTTCTGGCCACTCTGATCCCCAGCCCTGCAGGGATGACAGCCATGGAAGAGAAGTGTCACTCGTACTCTGGGGCCTAGGGAAACAAGAGCCAGGGGACAGTGAATAGTCAGCAACTCAGCTCAGAATTATTTGGAAGTTCCTCATTGTGTGCTTTGGTCCTTAGGTCTTGCTCCTGTTGTCGACTCTACACCGGCAACTCTGGGATATGGTTGGTGCAAATTACCTCCCTCCTCTTTACCTCCATCTCCTCACCTCTGAGATGGGACTCCAGTTGGCTGCCTTGTTGAGAGCCAGATGAAGTGGGTTATGATTCTCCTGTGTGTGTGCTGGAATTGGACCCAGGGGCATTCTGCCACTTGGCTATACCCCTGCCCTATTCTATTTTTATTCTGAAACAGGTTCTCACTAAGTTACTACCTGCCAGCTGTGAATTTGTGATCCTCCTGTCTCAGCCTCCCAAGTACTGAGATTATATTGCATGCACCATGCCCAGGTGAGATCCACCATGATTTCAAGTCACACAGTGGTCTGCGGGTGGGAGAGGCCTTCAGATGACAGATGCCCACTTTCTCATTCTCCTTTTAACAGACCACCTACCATGTTACAGCTACATCCCATGATTTTATTATGCATGACAGTTTAATCCTCATTCCTTGGCCAGTGGATTTAGAAAGATTGCTTTAAAACTTGTTTTTCTGGTGTGTTGATTACTACTATGGCAACAACACAATTTTTTCTTTTTTAAAACTTCATATATATAATATTTCAGTCTTGTGATGAGTTAAATTGAGTTTTGTGGGTGGGCCAGAGAACCCCATCACAATTTATAGCTCTATTTTCTTTGGAAAAATTGCTTCCAAGCATCACACACCCCCTTGGAAGGGAGATTTTGGAACCCACCAGTTGTAGGTTGGGTCCACTGCACTGTTTGCATTGTTCTCTAATTAGCTGGTGCAAGGCTAATTCATCTCCCCTGATAAGGCAATAATTGTCTTATCTATATCTTGCATGAATCCCCCATAACACCCAGCAGGTGCCACATTCCAGAATGTAGTCAACAAATACCTGTGTAGTTCTTCCAAGCCCCGCTTTCTGTCTGCCTCAAGGAAAGGAGTGCTGAGGAGAGGGGCCTTGGTGCCCCAGTAGTCAGCAGTGTGTCTTTTCCTGATTCATTTCACTTTTCTGTAACATTTAGCATGTGCCAGTACTGTTCTAGATGTTTTACATTTGTTAATGTGCTTTATCTTCACAAAAATATTTTAGATAGTTGTTTTTATTATTCCTGTTTTATAGATGGAAGACTGGGGCCTCAAGAGGTTAAGTAGTTCAATTACAGTCATAGAATTGCTAAAAGTTCAGACTGAGCCCGGCATGATGGCACATACCTGTAGTCCCAGTACTTGGGAGCCCGAGACAGGAGGATTGCAATAAGCTCTCAACCACTATGCCACTCTGCCCCTAGTCTGTGAAAGAACCAGGATTAAAATCTGCCTTCTTGACTATCACCTCTCAGCTGGAAATACTTTCCATAATAGCATAGTGCTGCGTTCTCACCAGCTTTACATTAGTGTGATCTCTGTTAAAACCTCAGGCAGGGCAGATCTTTATCTTTTTAATGCATACATGTACATTCTGGCAGATCCAAACAGTATGGAGAGGTAAAAGAAATGATTATTGAAATTCTTCAGTCCAAAGCTGAAATCTTGGTTAGTCTATTGGCAATCATCCCATCTACTTCTCTTTGAACATTTGTGCATGTAGGCACCTGTTCACGAGTAGACGACTCTGGGACCTCATCCTGGCAGCAACAGCACAGGGTTGGGTTTTCATCTCTGCATGGAGCCTTTTGGTTTGTACTAAACTCTTCAAAGACCATGTTTCCTTTGACACCTGTTGCTCCCATCAGATGCCTTCCTCAGGCACCTGCTGACCCAGCAGGCTGCCATGTCCCTGTGCCTCTAAGTTCTCTCCTAGAACAGAGTCTGGGTGCTTGGAAAGTGGGTATTTGCCAGCAATCTACAAATTTCATTCACAACAGCTGCTGAGCTCTCTGTAGACTGAGTCCTGGGGTGGCCTTCTGGGCCTGCTGAGCCCTCGGGTGGCCTTCTGGGCCTACTGAGCCCTGGGGCGGCCTTCTGGGCCTGCTGAGCCCTGGGGTGGCCTTCTGGGCCTGCTGAGCCCTGGGGTGGCCTTCTGGGCCTGCTGAGCCCTGGGGTGGCCTTCTGGGCCTGCTGAGCCCTGGGGTGGCCTTCTGGCCTGCTGAGCCCTGGGGTGGCCTTCTGGACCTGCTGAGCCCTGAGGCGGAATTCTGGGCCTGCTGAGCCCTAGGGTGGCCTTCTGGGCCTGCTGAGCCCTGGGGTGGCCTTCTGGGCCTGCTGAGCCCTGGGGTGGCCTTCTGGCCTGCTGAGCCCTGGGGCGGAATTCTGGGCCTGCTGAGCCCCGGGGTGGCCTTCTGGGCCTGCTGAGCCCTGGGGCGGAATTCTGGGCCTGCTGAGCCCTGGGGTGGCCTTCTGGGCCTGCTGAGGAGTCTGCCGAGGTAGCACCCTTCAAGGCTGTGCAGTGACTGTGAAGTAGCTCAGTCCTGGTGAGGACTGCTCCAGAGCCACTTTGCTGTCCCCACTGAGCAGCACTTGAAATTATTTTGCAGAAGGGCAGGGGAACCAGACTCTGGCCACTCGGTAGGGTGATGCTCATTACTGCATCTAACCAACTTTCCTTCCTACAGCTGCTTGGGTCAGAGGATTGGTATCTTCTTTTGCTGAAAATGAAATCATATATTCAACTCTCAGGCACTGTTAGTGAGAATGAACTCTAATGTGATTAGATATTAATGCAAAGTAATGGAGGATCGGTATTAAGTCGAGACCTTCTGATCTTATTACTTTACAAGCTCTCCCTCCTGCTCAGGCTGCTGCCCTGCCTGGAACGCTGATCCTGGAGGGGCTTGGATTAGGGAAGAAGAGTAGAGGGGCAGTGGCCAGAGGGGAAAGTGGGAGTGGGGGGAGTCAGGTTGGCTCTACTCAGGACCTCTCAATCAGCCTCATGGGGAGGAGGGCCTGGGTCCACAGTCGTATTGCTGGGCCTACCCACATGCTCAGAGTCACACAGGGTGAAATCTCACCTTAAAGCCAGGGTCACTGGAAGACTGGCAGGCACAGGATAGAAAACAGAAAAACCAAGTCATCATTCTGTCTCCTCTCCAACCTCCCTGCCTATCATATCCCCTCCCTGAGAAGCTGGCTTGAGTCCAGTGACTGTTGCTGCCCCATTCTGTCTCCCTCTCCTTGTGTGGCCTGAGAAGCAGTTTCAGCATGTTCCTTAGGGATGGTATGGGGCTCTGACACCCCCACATCCCCCTGGTCCCTGGCCTGCTGGAGAAAGGATGCTTCACTTAGTAGTGGCAGCCAGGCTTCCTGGCCCATAGGCTGCATCCCACCATGGGCTCCCAGGGAAGCCGGAAGGCCTGGGAGGACCAGAGCTCCCCACCAAGAGCTCGGCAGGAGCACAGGCTCCAAGATGGTCAGATACCATCACCTTCAAGTAGAAATAATAGCATTTTTCACAAAGATGGCAGTTTTTTAAATTCTGTTTTCATAAAACTGTTCAGTGGCACAGCCTTTGCACACAGGATGGTAATGGCTTTTTAATGACCTTAAGAGTCCTGGTGTCCAAGGCAGCCATGAGTCCATCTCAGTGGGAGGCTCATAGTGAGAGAGAAGATGGAGCACCTGAAACCAGAGGGGAAAACAGACTGCAAATACATATATTTTCCTTGCTAGCATTACTTGGTAATTAGACAATTACAGGAAACAGCTTCGCAGCAGCTGGCATTTCCACTGTGTGAGCGGAGGAGGGATGGCAGCAACTGTGAACTCCTCACATTTATTATAGAAAATATTATTGGAGTGTATGGTCGTGGGTGCCTCATGCTCCTCCGTTGCATTCTGATGAGTGCTGAGCATTGAGCCCAGAGCTGAGCTCCTCCCCTCCCAGTTGTTCAGGGCCTGCTCTGTGTCTTTTAAATAGCTGGCCCAGCCCAGGCCAATGAGTGTGGAGTTGCCTTTAAAACATTGGGGCTGCTTTTGAGACCACCCAGAGACAGGCCAGCCCTGAGATTAGGTCAAGTGGGAATTGCTTTGGGAGCAAGGGATGGTGGAGGCCTGGGGAGAACCTGCCTTCCCCCCAGCACCTGCTGCCTCTGCGCCATGCCCATCCCGCCCTTCTGCCAGCCCTCTTCCAAAACCTCCAGGGCCTGCTCTCACTCAGGTCCTCCTGGTGAGTGCCCACCTCACTCTATAGGTGAGGAAGTGTGTTTCATGAACTCCCACCAGCCTTGATCATCTTTATACTTAGTGACATTGGTGTCGTGATGCAAATATGGTCTGTGCTTTGCACTCAATTTTACAAGGCTTTAAAGGAATTCTAAGTCACATTCACGGGTGAATAGGGTACCTTCTTTGATGAGATGGTAGGCTCCTGAATGGGACACTGGTTCTCTCAGCCAAACACTAGGTGGAGCCCTCCCCCCTTCTGCAGCATAGGCCTCCCCCAGGACAGAAGCCCCCTCTTCAGTGGACAGGACACCACCAGCGACACCATCAGCAGGGGTGCCTGCATCATGGTGTAACCATCAGATGACTGTTTCCTCTTGCAGGTCCTGGCAGTCAGTAACTTTTGAAAGACAGCCTGCCTCCTTCATCCGAATCGTTGGAACACACAACACGGCGAATGAGGTAAGGGTTTCTGTGAGAAGTTCTGTGATGTTTTGTGATGTCCAGGTTAGTGCTACATCCCAGGTAAGTGGAACTATTTGCTCTGCCTGCCCACTCAGCAAAGAAGAAAGGCCCTCTGGCCCCCAGGATGGACCATCATCATCCTCTCTGTTGTCTGTTCACTAGCAAATGAAAGCCAGTATGTCCTGCTTTGCTTACTCCTCCCAGACTCTCCGCAGGGCCCAGAGGCCTTGAGAGTGCAGAGCCCTTGCCTCAGAAGCCAGCGCTCAGCCAGGTGTGCAGCATTCGGGAGGCTGAGACTGGAGGATCGTGGTTCGCAAACAGCCTCAGCTACTTAGTGAGGCCCTCTGCAACTCAGTGAGACCCTGTTTCAAAATAAAGAATAAAAGATTGGGCAGGGGGTGTGGCTCGGAGGTCAAATGCCTCTGGGTTCCATCCCCAGATCCGCAAAAAAAAAAAAAAAGAAGAAGAAGCAGCCAGCACTCCCTGTGCCCGTGGCATGATGTCATGTGGGCCTTGGCCCTCTGAATGTGCTGATCATTCGCTTTCCTGTCTTATTCTCTGCATGGTATACACCTCTGAAGGACTTATGGTCAAATATGGGACACATAGGGGACACTGAGGTGGAAATTCAAGAGGTAAATGACAGGCAAAGAAGGAGTCATAACCCTGAAATCCACCCTCTAATAATCTTTCTCCGTTTTGCACGGGACTAGCCTCCTGGGCATCCAACCGAGCAGACGCCTGGGCCCTGCACTTGGCACTTAGTGTTTGTGGCACCACCTTGAAATTCATGGCATTTTTGCCTTTGGGTTGTGTTTCTGAGAGAATTCCCTTGGGACAGTGGGGCAGGGACCAGTGACTCACATGTGCCACACCTCCTGCTCTTCTCGCCTTCCCAGACCCATTCCTAGCTACCCAGTCTCTGGGCACTGGCAGGGGTGCTGGGGGCTGGTAAAGTCCTGAATGCTAGCCACAGGATAGGGCCCTGGACACTACGAAGGGCTGCAGTGGCCTAAGGTTATTCCCCTGCCAGAGGGAGAAGAGCGAACAGCATGCAGAAGAGTACGATAGGCCAGAGAGGGCTGTGGCCTAAGGGGAACACCCTGTTCTTGCTTTTTCAACACAAGGCTCTACATACCTACTTTGTAGCTGCCCCTGCATCAACAGAGCCAGCCCTGGATGTATGCATTGCAGTCATGGAATCAGATTCTCCCTGGGCACCATCAGGGTATGCCTGGTACTTCAAAAGACATTTTAAAAAGTGAAAATATAGCCAGGCATAGTGGTGCACCCCTGAAATGCTAGTACATGGGAGGCTGAGACAGGAGGATTACAGGTTCACAGCCAGCCATCTTAACTTAGGCCCTCTGTAACTTAATGAGACTCTGTTTCAAAATAAAGAATAAAATAGGGCCAATGGTATAGGTCCGAGGTAGAATGCCTCTGGGTTCCATCTCCAGTACCACAAAAGAAAAAAACAAGTGAAAATATTGTGGCTGAGCAGGGCGTGATGGCACACATCTGTAATACCAGTACTTAGAGGGCTAAGACGGGAGAATCTCAGATTTGGGAACATCCTCAGCAACCTAGTAAGACCCTTTTTCCAAACAACAACAACAAAAAAAAGGCTGGAGTGTGCCAGGCGTGGTGGTGCATGCTTGTAATCCCAGCATTCGGGAGGCTGAGACCAGAGGATCACTATTGGCAGACAGCCTCAGCTACTTAGTGAGGTCCTCTGCAACTTAGTGAGACCCTGTTTCAAAATAAAGAATTTAAAAATAGGGTAGGGGGTGTAAATCAGGGGTTGAATGCTCCTGGTGGGTTCCATCCCCAGACCCCCCCCCCAAAAAAAAAAAAAACAAGGCTGCACACACAAAAGAAAAAGAGGAATGAAATACTGTAGCTGGGCATGGTAGCACACACTTGTAATCTCAAGGTCTTAGAACACTAAGACAGGAGGATAGAAAGTTCCCAAACCCATAATGTGTTTCTTTCAAAGAGGAACTTATAAGTAGAAACCGCAACTTTTTTTCCTCCTTCATTTCAAAACAAATGTGAAAATTATAATAGTAAATCAATTTTTTTTGTGCAGCCTTTTTTTAAAATTTTTTATTGGTGCATTATATTCATACATCATAATTGGGGTAAAAAAAACTTGTGTGTACATATATATACACATCACCGATTTAACCCCTACCCAATTCCCACCCCATTCCCTCTCCATCCCTCCTTCCCTTGCTTGGCTTAGTGGTTGACTTCGATATGTTTAAGTACATTGTGTTTTGTTTGTTTGTTTGTTTGTTTTGGTGGCACTGGGGTTCCAGGAAGCCCTTCTACCGCCGGGCTAAACTCCCAGACCTATTTTATTTATTTATTTATTTTAATTAATTTATTTTTTAAATTGGTGCATTGTAGTCATATATCAATCACATTGGAGTACAAGACTTGAGAGGATATACAAGCACACATCATCCAATTAGCCCTCATCCAGCCCCCATCCCATTCCCTCCCCCTCCCTCCATCCCATGCTTCTTTGGTGATTAACTTTGATACATTTGTTTATGTACCTCCTGCTTTTTAAAGAGGCTCCATCCTCCCCTGTTCCATACCCTCTGATTGGTCACATTAGTTGCTTCACTATAGGGCCCTTTCTATAGCTCAACCTCTCCTTGTTGCCCCTTTCCTCCTAGTTATTGCTGATTAGGGGAAGCATCTGATTTATATTTTCTGTGATATTTCTCTGTGCATGCTGCATTGCAAGTACCGATCCCAGTCTTGACGGCCCCAGTAGTGGCCTACCTACCCGGTGGACTGATCCAGACATCTCTGGCTCAAGCAGCAACCTTGCCTCATGGGAGGCCCCGATTCTGGTCTCACTGGCCCCGACACCAGCCTAACCCCTCAGCTGGCTCCGATCCCGGCCTCGGAGGCCACAGTAGTGGCCTTGCCTCACGGCAGGCTCCGATGCCAGCTATTGGCCCCAGCACCCGCCTAACCCCTCGGCAGGCTCTGATCCCAGCCTTGGAGGCCCCAGCACCGGCCTAGCCTTATGGCAGGCTCCGATCCCAGCCTTGCTGGCCCCAGCACCGGCCTAACCCCTTGGCAGGCTCCAGTCCCAGCCTCGGAGGCCCCAGTAGCGGCCTTGCCTCCTGTCAGGCTCCAGTGCTGGCCGTTGGCCCCAGCATCTGCCTAACCCCTCAGCAGGCTCCAGTCCCGGCCTTGGAGGCCCCAGCACCGGCCTTGCCTCACAGCAGGCTCCAATGACGGCCTCATTGGCCCCAGCCTCAGTCTAACCCCTCGGCAGGCTCCGCTCCGACCTCAGAGGCCTCAGTAGCAACCTTGCCTCACGGAAGGCTCCGATGCCGGCTGCTGGTCCCGGCACCGGCCTAACCCCTTGGCAGTCTCCAATCCCGGCCTCGGAGGCCCCAGCACCGGCCTTGCCTCACAGCAGGCTCTGATGCTGGTCGCTGGCCCCGGCACCGGCCTAACCCCTTGACTGGCTCTTATCCTGGCTTCGGAGGCCTCAGCACCGGCCTTGCCTCACGGTAGGCTCCAATGCCAGCCTCGCTGGCCCCAGCACCAGCCTAACCCCTCGGCAGGCTCCAATCCTGGTCTCAGAGGCCTCCGTAGTAGCCTTGCCTCATGGAAGGCTCCGATGCTGGCCCCGGCACCGGCCTAACCCCTCGGCGGGCTCTTATCCTGGCCTCGGAGGCCTCAGCACCGGCCTTGCCTCGCGGCAGGCTTCAGTGCTGGCCATTGGCCCCGCCACCAGCCTAACCCCTCGGCATGCTCTTATCCCAGCCTCGGAGGCACCAGCACTGGCCTTGCCTCACGGCAGGCTCCGATGCTAGCCGCTGGTCCCGGTATTGGCCTAACCCCTTGGCAGGCTCCAATCCCAGCCTCGGAGGCCCCCGTAGCGGCCTTGCCTCACGGCAGGCTCTGATGCCGACCATTGGCCCCGGCACCGGCCTAACCTCTCAGTAGGCTCCGATCATTGTCTCTGGGGTTATTATTTCAAAGCTTCTAGGTGTGATGTATCAGATCTCTGCCTCCCCCGAGTACTGGCCACTGCCATTACCACTGCCTCCACCATTTCAAATCCTTCCCAGGCTCTTTTTCCACTCTGAATGTTGTCCAGTGTTCCTAAGCATGCGTGATGGTAGCATTTGACATTTGGTGTAATTTCTCCAAAAAAATAAGGTTGGTAGGATCTGGTTTCTGCTTCTCCTGAATACAAGTCTCCACCGCCATCGCGGAGACCGCTTTCAACACCACCTTTCTCCTTTGTCTCTGCTTAAGTCTCTCTCCTTACAGGTGATGTCCAAGAATCTTAACAATATAGAGAAATAGCAGTCCTCCTTCACTTAGAATTTTTCCATAAGTTCCAGTGCATTTAGATAAGTTTTGTCTGCATCTCCAGTGTCCTGGCATCCGCAACGGCTTTCTTAACCTCTCTCCGATATTTTTCTTTTTCTTTTTCTTTTCCTTTTTTTTTTTTTTTTTTTTAAATAAGAGAAGACAGTATATGTGGTTTGAGGAGGTAGTGGGATCAGGCACTCAGTATCACTGTGACCCGGTCAGTTTCCCCATGGGTCCAGAGTGCTCCGCACTACTCTGCCTGGGGCCCAGAGTCCCCTGACCCAGGCCCCAGCTGGCGTGCCCCGCGTGACCCCTGTCCGGGACCCAGGGTACTGGGCCCCGTTTCTCCAGGGGTCTGGAGTGCTATGCACGTTCCAGCCCGGGGCCCAGAGTCTCGCGACCCGGGCCCCGGCTGGCATGCCCCACGCAACCCCCGCCCGGGACCCAGGGTACTGGGCCCGATTTCTCCAGGGGTCTGGCGTGCTATGCGCAGTTCGGCCCGGGGCCCAGAGTCCCACGACCCGGGCCCCGGCTTGCATGCCCCGCCGTAAATCAGTATTTTTAAAAGCCAAATTCAAGAACTATAGACCTAGGGTCAGAAAGGCCTATTTTTTCTTGTTGTGTGTGGGATGTAACAAAAGTAAATTTGAGCCAGTCAGGATAACATACACCTGTAATCCCAAACTTGGAAGGCTGATACAGAATGCAAGTTCAAGACCAGCCTTGACAGTTTAGTGAGACCCTCAGCAACCTGGGGAGACCCTTTTTTTTTTTTTTTTTTGCGGGTTTGGAGATGGAACCCAGAGGCATTCAACCTCCGAGCTACACCCCCTGCCCTATTTTTTATTATTTATTTTGAAACCAGGTTTCACTATGTTGTGGAGGGCTTCACTAAGTAGCTGAGGCTGTCCGCAAACGCGATCCTCTGGTCTCAGCCTCCCGAATGCCGGAATTACAAGCGTGCACCACCACGGCCGGCCTGGGGAGACCCTTTTTTATATTAAAAAATAGAATAGGGCCTGGGTGTAACTCAGGTGCAATGGTCCTGGGTGCAGACTCAAAAGAAAGGTAAATTTGAAGCCAGGTGTGTGGTGCACACCTGTAATTCCAGTATTTGAAAGACTGAGATGGGAGGATGGCAGGTTGGGGGCCAGCCTTAACAAATAGTGAGACCCTGTTTCAAAATTAAAAAACAGAGGTGTAGCTCAGAGATAGAATGCCCTGGATTCAATCCCTAGTACCACATAAAAAGAGGATAAATTTGAATCTGCATTTTAATATATATTTGATCCCCATTCAATAATATTTTATAGGTTTAATAAATTCCAGTTTTTCTTACTGCTTAAGCTATATTAATTAGGTATATTACTTAAAATACTTGAAAAAATAAAAATATATCTTCGTAAGTAATATATCAAGCTAAGATCAAATATTTTGTATTTGCAGTCTTTATTTCTAGCACAATGCACTCACTCCCCCCCACCAAAATAAAAGTAAGACCAAGCCGGGCATGGGTGTGCACGCTTGTAAGCATTTGGGAGGCTGAGACCAGAGCAAATGCAATTTGCGGACAGCGTCAGCTACTTAAGTGAAGCCCTTTGCAACTCATTGAGACCCTTTTTCAAAATAAAGAATAAAAAAATAGGGCTGGGATTTCAACTTAGAAGTTTCCAACCTCAGTACCACACACACACAAAAAGACCAGTTCCTCATGTTAATGCCTAACGGAACTCTGAAATTATGTATTCTAATGAAGAGATTCTCTCAAGCCAGAATTGGCTGAGAACTTCTGATGTGAGTCTGACTTGTTCTCTCACAGGCCTGTGCTCAGCCCCAACCCTATCACCTCCGTGACCAAAAGAACGGAAAAAGAACTTTGGATATTTTATTTCAAAGCTATTCTAAAGAAATAAAACTTCCCAGTACAGAGCTCTGAAGTTGGCGCATCTCTCTTCTGTGATGAGTTTCTCAAGAGTGTCTGTGTAAGGCCCCAACTACTTAGGTGGAGATAGGACCAGGTAGTTTGATTGGTTTGGCTAGTAGGTTACTGTCTCATTTGGCTGATGAATAACTTGCTTATATGTCTTATTGAGTCAGTTATTGATCCGGAAAAGAAAGCTACAACATAGTATTACCACTGGAAAACATCTTAAATCATAAAATAAATAATGGACAGGACCATAAGACAAGATCTGTAAGCTATCGTCCTCAGAGTGCTGGATAAGGCACAGGAAGTTGCATCTCCCCAGCATTGAGACACAGCAGACTCTCCGGGGGAATGCTCTGCTGCTGTACTTTGGGCTGTGGGACATTGGAAGAAGCTTTGACACCTATCAAAATAGAAGCACAGAGGTTGGAGGAACAGGCTGAGTCGTGGGGAGAAAGACAACTCTGGCCCAGGTAGGCAGAACTCTGAGGAGACAGCTTCAGAGGAGAACTGAGGTGGCCCAGGCAGGAGGGCATGCACTCCTGTATGAGGCACAGCTGGGGAAAGGTAACCGGGAATGAAAGTTCAAGGTGACCCATCTATAGTCTCGTGGGAACCAGACTATTCTATCAGAAATAAGGATCAGGGAGCCGTGCATGGTGGCGCACGCTTGTAATCCCCATGCTTGGAAGGCAGAGACAGGAGGATCGCGCAGGTTCGAAGCCAGCCACGTGTGCTGGTTTAAGAGACCCTGTTTCCAAATAAAAAAGTATAAAAATAGGTCTGGGAGTGTAGCCCAGAGGTAGAAGGGTTTTCAGGAACCCCAGTACCACCAAAGAAAGAAAGGAAGGAAGGAAGGAAAGAGAGAGAGAGAAAGAAAGAAAGAAAAGAAAGAAAGAAAAAGAAAGAAAGAAAGAAAGAATCGGGGACCAGACGTAGGGGCCCACGCTTGTAATCACGCTTGGGAGGCTGAGACGAGGATGGCAAGTTTGGCTGAGGTCCACAGCCAGCCTCAGCTACTTTGTGAGGCCCTCTGCAACTAAGTGAGACCTTGTTTCAAAATAAAGAACTCAGGGATAGCTGTGCACGGTAGCACAGCCGGCACGCTTGTAATCCCAGTTCTTGGGAGGCTGCCACTGAGTCAGTAGGATCTGGCTCAGCCTCCCATCTTGCCACTAAGTATATGCTAACCTAAAGACCTGTGCAACCGGATGTGATGGTGCACCCTTGTAATCCTAGTACATGGGAGGCTGAGACAGGAGGATCACAGGGTCTTGTCTATCCTCAGCTACTTAACCCCACACCCCTACAACTTAGTGAAACCTGTTTCATAATAAAGAATAAAAAATAGACCTGGAGATGGAGTTCAGAGGAGAATGCCCCTGGGTTCCATCCCTAGTACCGCAAAAAAAAAAAAAAAAAAAAAAAGACCTTGTGCAAATCGCAAGGAATATAAATAAAATGAGAAAGGTAAGAATGTCTGTGTGCATAAAAGAAAGAAATGGGAACCGGGAGTGGTAGTGCATGCTTATAATCCTAGTTCTTGGGAGGCTGAGCCAGTAGGATCTGGGTTTGTGGACAACCTCAGCTACTTAGGCCCTCTACTGGTGAGAACATGTTTCAAAAATATTAAGAGAAAATGGGGCTGAGGGTGTAGCTTGGAGGTGAAATGCCCCTGGTTCAATCTCCAGCACCATACACACACACACACACACACACACACACACACACACACACACAAAGAAATGGAGGAAGAAAGGAGGGAGGAATAAATGGAGGTAGACAGGCTGTACCATGTGTCCCAGGCAGCCTCTTTCTGTAGGAAGTGCCACCTACAGAGGGGCAGCAGAGCCCCACAGGGAGTACTGCTCAGAGTGGAGAGCACTGAGAAGAGGAGGTGACTGGGCTCTTTCTGCAAAACATGGGAAGTGACCCAGACACTGTAAGCAGCCAGACACATGGCCAGGAACCCAGTGAGTTGAGAGCCATGGGAACATGACTGGATACTGCCCTGACCAGCAAACACAGCTGCCTTGGAGTTGCAGAGGGCAGAGTTACCAGTGGGGACAGAAGCTAGCTTCCTAGCCAAGACAGTCTGGGACTTCTTCCCAGGACAGGGATGGTCTGATCTCTGGGCAGCCAGGCCTTCCTGTACCCCGCAAGGGGCAGCATCTGTCTGCCACCTGGTAGTCATCCTCCCTTCACTGGGCTGGCCTCGCAGTCTGTGGGACTCAGATTCCTCTATCACCTGTTTCCTGAGGCACCCTGTCCAGCTCCTCTGGGAAGCTAGCAGCTCCTGCTGGCATCTGTCTCTCACCTTGTGAGGGCCACAGCAGTGAACTCATTTAGTTTTCTAGCTTCGTTTATGACTTCTGTCAGTGAATTCCCTTACTGTCCCTCACACTCCCCCATGTCCTCCTGCCTTTCTTGTGCCAGCACAGTCTCTCCCGTCCTCAGGACACGCGCCTCCCACTCCTTGCTGGCATACGTGCCACCATCCTCTGCTGCCTCCTCCCTGCCCTGCCATCTCCTGTTTGCCCTGATTTCTTCATGTCTCCTGCTCCTCTTCTCTGCCCTTCCTCCCATGCCCAGCCTCTCTCAGCACATGCCTACCCACTCACTTGTCCCCTTCACCTGATTCTCCCCAGTTCCTGTGGCTGCAGAGGTTTCTTTTATTTTCTTTTTATTTTTTTTTTGGGGGGGGAAGATACTGGGGATGGAACCCAGGGGCATTCTATTTCCAAGAGACACCCCAGCCTGATTTTTTATTCTTTATTTTGAAACAGGGCCTCACTAAGTAGGTGAGGCTAGTTTCGAACCTGTGCAATCCTCCTGTCTCAGCCTCCCGAATGCTGGGATTACAAACGTGAGCCACCAGCTACTTTTTGGCAGTCTCAGTGACCAACTTAGCCAATTCATGCTAATAAGTGGTTTCCCACCATCCTCCAAGGCTGAGCAGCTCTCTGCCACTTGAGGGAGGCA
Organism: Muscardinus avellanarius; assembly: GCF_963383645.1. Lineage (NCBI taxonomy): Eukaryota > Metazoa > Chordata > Mammalia > Rodentia > Gliridae > Muscardinus > Muscardinus avellanarius. The sequence goes on along the minus strand of NC_137800.1, from coordinate 92,596,190 downwards.
GACACGGCTCCCCTTTAAAGCCTCTCCAGCTGAAAATAGACACTGGACCTTGTCGACACACTGTGAGCATGGCAGGCCTCAAGTTTTGGCTCCAGGCACCATGCTGCAGAGCTATGCTGGTTCTGACAGGCAGTGTCTCTCGTCAACTCCTTGTTTTTGTTTTATTTTTTTAGCAGAATAACAGAGGCACACACCTATATCCTTAAGGAAATAAAGCTGAATTTAAACAAGATGAAGACGTGTGAAAATTAGGGTATTAAAAGGGATAGAAATTATGTATGTTTCTTATTAAGGTCTTCTGTGAAAACTTGGGTCTGAGAGAACGTTCTGGAGTAGTTTTCCAGTAAGTGGAGAACTCTCGGGGCACAAGAAATGAGAGTTAAAAGGGCTGCAGGAAGAGCAAGCTGCGGTATAGGAAGGCAGAGCTCCTGCCCTCGAGAACCTACATGAACACTTTCGCCAGGTCAGTTACAGGCTGGAGATGATGTTGACAGGCTGTGGACAGCTCTTGGGTTCCATTGTGCCCACTGAGCTTGTGGGTCAAGGAGAGAGGCAGGGTCACATTCAGCTTTGTATCTTCTGCACCTAGCGTGATGCCCAGCATGTAATCACGGAGTATCTGTTAGCCAAATGAGGAATGATCTATACAACCATCTCTCCTCCCAGTTAGTCAAGTAAAGGAATCATGGAAAATAAAAATAGCTTCCATTATTGAGAGACCATTGCATTCTAAGACAGAGTGTGTAGTTATATTGAAGATTTCCTTAACCTAGAAACCATGGACTTTCAGCCGGGCGTGGTGGCGCACGCTTGTAATCTCGAGGATTGCGCAGGTTCATAGTCAGCCTTGCTGGCTTTGAGACCCTGTTTCCAAGTAAATAAAAAAAAGTCTGGGAGTGTAGCCCGGAGGGAGAGGGGCTTCCGGGAACCCCAATACCACCAAAAAAAAGAAAAAAAAAAAAGAAAGGAAGGAAGGAAGGAAACAAACCATGGACTTTCAAGAATGGAAAGTGTGCATATCAGACACCTCAGTGTCTCTTAGCTTAGACCCTTATAAGCGAGTTGTGGTGGCTCACGCCTGTAGTCCCAGTACTTGGGAAGATTACAGATTTGAGGTGAGCCTAAGCAACCTACCAAGGTCCTCAGCAACTTAGTGAGGCTTTTTCAAAATAAAATAGGGCTGAGGGAATATCTCAAAGATAGAATACCCCTGGGTTCAATTCCCAGTAACACAAAATAATAACTACTATTATTATTATTACTATTGTTATTATTATTATTATTATGACGGTAATAACAGCTAGTATTGAGTGAGCAGTATGGGAGGGCTAGGTCTCATTCCAAGCCTTTTGTATTTATCACATTATTGAAAACTCATGCAAATTCTTTAAGATGAGGAAGCTCAGTGCCAAGGACTAGCAGCAGTGTCTTGCAGTGGGTGGCTGTGACCAGGCCCTGTGGATCCCACCCACAGAAGTTTGCATTGTTCAGTAAAGCTCTTGTACTAGTCAAGATAGAATTGTTCACCGTAGACCCAGCGAGACACCTCTCAGTCGTCTGTCCCAGAAGAATGGGCAGAGAGAGCATAGAACGTCCCACAGTGGACTCCAGTCCACACAGTGAGTGGCAGAGCATGTGAGCATGTGCAGGTAGCAAAGAAGACTCAGCAGGATTACACGAGTGTGAGTCTCAAAAGAAGGAAATGCTAACCCATAACGTTTACACCTGCACAAATGGTGGAGCCGCTAAGAACACAGTCCGGGGCCTGCTGGCTAGCCCAGCCAGCATGTGGCTTCCTGGGGTGGGGGACCTCTAGAGCTTGAGCCAGTGAGTGGTTATGAGGGTGTCCACCAGACATTCCAACAAACTGTACATTTCTATTTTATGTACTTAGCAGCATACAGTTGTCACAATTAAGAGTTTGTTTTTAAGCCAAAAAGAAACACTGCTTATGAAATTGCAGTTGACTGATTTGTACAGGGCCAGGATTTGAATCCAGACAGGCTAGCCCTCAACACACAGCCTGAGTGTATCCTGGAACACTGGAACACACAGGAAGGAAGGTGCAGACATGGGCCTGCTCTGCCTTGGCCCAAACTCAGATTGCTCCTAAGGCAGCGTGGTGAGGGTGCAGCTCCTCTGGACTTGTGTGTGCACCAGCCCGTGCCAGGGGAAACACCAAGGGTTGCAGCCCTGCTGTCTGAGGCATCCACCCCCACGGAGAGCTTCCTAATTCTGGGTGGCGTTTCGAATGGCTGCACATGTCGACAGGGAGGGAAGGCTGTCAGGGGAGCTGGCAGTGGCAGCTGATGTGGACGAGGGTGACTGGCTTGGAGGAGGGGTGAGCTTTTCTTAGAAGAAATGGATCCAGTGACCCTGGCCCTTGAGGCCTGTAGACATGAATGACATCATGCTGTGGAGGTTCTGCAGGGAGGGGCTTCGCATCACACTGCTCACCATGTTAGGAATAGTGATGGATCTGTGAGCTTCTCCAGCAGTGGCTGCAGGAGCAGTACTAGCAGGACAGAACGTCTGCAAGTGGCTGCTTGAGCTGCCCTCCAGGACCACTCAGCTCAGAGCCTGGAGGGAGGCAGAATCTGTTTACTGGTTTCTGTCAGGCCCGTGAGTGGCTCTGGGCTCCCAGTGCCGTCCTAGCTCCCACAGCAGCATGTGGCTCTAGTGGGGTGGGAGCCAGGGAGACAGACTCCTGGAAAAACTAGACAAATGTTCCTTACTGGCCTGGTGATAATTATTTCCCCAAGTCCATCTCTGGGTCTGACCACACCCTCCCTATCTCCCCAAGGTCTTTATCTAGGCCGGAGGGGCTTCCGAGCTGCTGCAGGCCAGCTCCAGAGGTCAGAATGCCCAATGGGGCAGCAACAGGGATGGAGCACACAGCCTTGTGGCAGAGCCACAGAGGTCCATGGGAATGGAAAAGCAACTCTGCCCTGCAGGGCAAGACAGCTCCACTGCTGCAGGAGAGAGGCCTGGCCTTCCCCGGGCTTGCTGTGCCAGTGGCCAGAAGGGACGGGTACATAGAAACCTGCCCCGGCATAGAAGTATCCACGGTGACCAGGACTCCCTGTACACTGAGCACCAGAGCTCAGTGCTGGTCAGGGAGAAGAGGTGCCAGAGCAGTGAGGGCTGGCACAGCCGTGAGCCCAGTGGCACAGTGGTCCTAGGGGGAAACACCCACCGGGTCTCTTCATATGGAGGATTGAGCCCAGGGGTGCTCTACCGCTGAGTTATATCCCCAACCCTTTTTATTTTTATTTTGGGACCAAGTCTTGCTAAGTTGCCTAAGCTGGCCTTTAACTTTTGATCCTCCTGCCTCAACTACTTGAGAAGCTGGGATTACCAGGTGTGCTGCCATACCCAGCTACTCTGCAGCTCTTGAGGCAGAGGCTGGGTCGGGCAGCTCTGTGTCCTAGCACCTCACCCACAGCATGGTATCAGTTGCTCCTTCATGAATCAGACCAGGGTCAGAGCTCTGCTTCAGGATTCCCAATGAAACCAGCTCTCAGGGATCACTTAGGACAGCCTGAGCTGGCGAATGGGAGAAAACCGAAGACAGCAGCCAAGCCTCTTCCTGGGTCTGGACGGTGAAGAAGTGCCATGGTTTTTAGCAAGTCTGGGGGCATTCAGACTTAGAGCACAGGGAGGAGCGAGCCAAAGAAAGCATGAATTTAGGGATTGCAGGTAGATAACCATCAAGGCCAGGTGCCCCAGAAAAGTCTGCCAAAGAGGAGTGAGAGGGGCTGGAAGGGAGCTCGGAGGGGAGGGGAGGGGAGGGGAGGGGAGGGGAGGGGAGGGGAGGGGAGGGGAGGAAGGGGCCAGCCCAGGGCAGGGGCCTCTCACCTGCCAGCTGTGTGGCGCCAAGTCACTTCACCTCTCTGCCTCTCAGGATGCTCATCTTTGAAATAGAGACTCGCCTAGATCCTAAATGTCCTTCCCAGTGAGATACAAAACAGGCAGAACACGGCTTCATTTGTTGAGTAATTGTAAAAACTCCTTTATAGCACTTGACTGGGAGAAGAGAAGTGGTAGGACGCTGAGCGCGTGTCACTTTTCACACCACGCTCTTCTTACACCTATCACATTAGAGCCACAGTGGCTCTGCACCCTCAGCTGCCCGGGAGGAGTAGCCACAGACAGTCGGGCGCCCACTAAGCAGTAAGGCAGATCTCAAGCAGGGGCACCGCTCCGCAGTGAGGAGTGAGGCCGGAGTCTCCATGCAGCCGGAGCTCTAAGAAAAGACGTTTACACGGAGCCTGGGCAGATGCCGTGAAGAACTGCCTGGGCTAGCCTTGTGGGGGCACAGGGTCTAGCCAGTGCAAGGAGCCTTGGTAAGACCATGTCCACCAAGTGGGGATTCAGGCACCCCAGAAACCTGGGAACAAGAACACTTCCCTTGCCAGGTGTGGTGTCTCACTTGTAATCCCAGTACTTGGGAGGCTGAAACAGGAGGATCACAGGTTCACAGCCAGCCTCAGCTACTTAATGGGGCTATCAGCAACTTAGTAAGATCCTGTTTCCAAATTTAAAATAAAATAGGACTGGGAGTATAACCCAGAGGTAGAAGACCCCTGAGTTCAATCCCCAGTAGTGTGTGTGAGTATGCACATGCACAAACACATACACACAATGTGTGTGTGTGTGTGTGTGTGTGTGTGTGTGTGTGTCCTATCACCAGTAACAATACTGGAAAATTCTTGCTCCCAGTTCAGAAATATCTCCCTGTGAAATGGCTCCCTAACAGGAAACTGTTGACCTGTTCAGATGCATGCATAAAATGAAGACCTTTAAAATGGGACATTTTATTGGAAGTGCTTGGTCCTCCACACTCTGTATTTGGACCGTTGACTTCTGCTCTAGGGCGAGCATGCGGGTGGTTAATCCCACCATCTTCAGGGATGTTCATGTCTGCTGAGCACTGGTGCGTGTGCTGCTACTGTCCTGCCATGGGGTAGGGAGTGTCAGAAGCGTGGACCTGCCTCTGACTTAAGGGCAGCCATCAAGAGTTAGGTCACACACTTGTAATCCCAGCACTTGAGAAAGAGGATCTGGGTTTGTGGACAGCCTCAGCTACTTAGTGAGGCCCTCTGCAACTTAGTGAGACCCTGTTTCAAAGTAAAGAATAAAAAATCAGTCTGGGGGTAGAGCTCAGAGGTAAAATACCCCTGGGTTCATTCCCCAGCACCACACACACACACACACACACACACACACACACACACACACACAAAGACGTGTTGCCTTGCCAATGTAAGTTGAAAGCTTGGATAGAAACACTTTTTGAGCTGGGCGTGGTGACAGATATTTGGCGCATCCCCCTGTCGCACAGAGACACGCGGAGATCCATAATATGATATGAAAGGCTTTATTCGTGGGAGGTCGGCCTCCAGCCCCCACGTGCACGCGGGGGCTGGTGGGGGAGAGTGCGTCCCTCCGTCTCTCTGTCGGGCTCCCCTCTGAACTCTGAACTCGCTTCTTCCTGACCAGGAGGCGTGGTCCCGACCTGCCCCTTTGTGGGGCGGGGGCAGCTCTAACCTTTCACGTGGTGGCACACGCAGTTCACGGATAGCCTCAGGTACTTAATGAGGCCCTCTGCAACTCAGTGAGACCCTGTTTCAAAATAAGGAATAAAAATATTGGGCAGGGGGTGTAGCTCAGAGGTCAAATGCCTCTGGGTTCCATCACCAGACCCGCAAAAAATAAAAAAATAAAAAAAAGAAAGAAAGAAACCCTTTTTGTATTGGTTATCGTGAACAGTCTGGAGGAGAAACCAGGGAAGTACAATGAAGTCACTGATCACCATTTATTGGAATTTTCCCAATCTCTGCTCCAGTTCACAGTACTCCTTGGCAAATTTAGGAAAATTAGCAGATGCTTCTGCTTCTAAAAGCCTTGAAGACATGTCAGGCAGACAGTGCTTGGGGATTCCTTCTAATGAAAGATAGCCGACAGTGGCCAGCTGAAGAATTAGCCCCGTCGCCCAGAAGGGGCCGGGGTGTTCACGTATGTCCTGTCCAGGCTTCACTGAGCAAAGAACACCCCAGATGCTTCCAGACATGTTCATAATTATAGCTCCTAGTGCATGACAAAGTGACAAGAGATAGCGGCCACAGAAAAGGACCCCCAGACTGTGACTAAGGCCTGTGGGTTCACTCACACACACAGGACTAGATTGCAAATTGGCCGGCTCCTCAGGGGATGGGTCCAGACACCACTGAAGGTGGCTCTGTGAAGGTGCCCTTTGTGAGCGGCGGCCGCCAAACAGCCTAATGGGATGTAGGAAGCGAGGCAGCAGTGTGGTGCTACTTTTGTGTGAATCAGTGTGCCGCTGCCCCGCACATTTGCTCCCAGTTACACCTTTTCTGAGGGGCATGACAGTCGGGAAGGAAAGCAGTTGGATCACAGGAGCTTCTGAGCCAGAGAAAGGCCCACCACAGTCTGTATGTGTGCCTACTGGGAAGAACAGGTGGAGCGCGAGGCCAGGGAAGATGGATGGCAGCCACAGAGTAGCGACAGCCTGTCTGAGGGCCAGAGGTCGGCAGCCCCTCCAGTTCCATGGAAAAAGCAGAGTCCGTGGTACCTCCTTCCACAGCGCCCCCTCCCCCACCGTGAGGGGCAGGATGCAGCCTCAGGTCCAGCTGAGTGGGACTGTGTTTGGTTCCCAGTGGGGTGTAGGGGCTCAGTCCTCCACGATCACTGAATGGTGCTGTTCACAGAGGAGTGGGGGACGCCAGGGTGAGGTGCTGGGCCCAGACCTTGGTCTCAAGTCTCACTTTGTCCCCTCTGCCTGCCTTCTAGCCCCTCGAGGCCTAGGGTGTGTATAACTTCCTCTCTAGCCTCCCTAACCTCTCCAGGCAGACTCCCCTTTTGCTTTGCTTCTGATGCTTGCCAGCCCTGTGCTGTTAGGATGATCTTGTGGCAGAAAAGTCCAGGCTTCCAGTTGCCTGGCTCTGGAATGAAACCCTAGTTTGCCGAAAAGCAAGTACCCCCCGCACAGAGGTGCCTTTGCCCAGACTGTACCCCCTGAGGTCTGGCCTAACTGCCTGTGTGCCAAACACTGACCTGGTCAGAGGCAGCAAGAGGCTCCTGGAGCCCCCTGGGGAGTAGCCCACCCCGCCCCTCCGGAGGCCCTGAGCCAGCCAGCCCGGGGCCAGCTCATCCCTCCTTAGAATCCCTAGGGTCACGGGAACCCTTTCTTTCCTTTATCCTGAATCTATTGTCAAATCCGGTGTCCTTTTTTCTTTAAAAATGACTCCTTCCTATTGATTGCAAACTGCTGTTTGCCCTCAGGGGATTTTAGAGCATAACGGCTTGTCTCTACTTTTTCTTTAAACATTTGTATTATTTGAGTTTGTCACCACAAACAATGTGTTTCTCTTTTAATCTTTTTTAATTTGGGAGAAGTTAGTTTTCAAGAGTCCCCAGTTTCGGAGGTCCTGGCTCCTGCCTGCCCACCACCCCCACCATCCTACACCTTACCTACTTTCTCTCCCTGTCATTTGGCCCAAGAACCCACAGTGGCTCATCCACACGGTCACTAGGGACTCTGGACACAGACTGGCATGCAGCTCAGAGACACCAGTCCCTCGTGCCTGTGTGTCTGGGCCACAGCAGTCCAGGGCTGCAGGGAGCTCTGCCAGGCACGTCCAGCCAGGGATTTCAAAGCTCCCAGACAGTTTTCAGATCTCCATATAAGTTCCTCTCCTCCAACCTAGGCCCATCTGCCCATTGAGAGGTGAGCACCTGGAGGTGGGCCCAGGGAGCTCAGATTGATATAAAGAAAAGACAGGGAGGAAGGAGGCAGGGAGCTAACTGGGGACCCACTGCCACTAAGGAGAAGGAGGGGCGGGAGTACGCATCCACAGGAAGCTGCTGTCCTCATGGCCAGTTGGAGAGGAATTGGCTCACTCCAAGAGAAAACGGCCTCTGCCCAAACGGTGAGGACAGACCAGGAAAATGCGCGCTCCCAGCCTTCATGTTAGAGATTGAAATACAAAATTTGAAGCAGTGGTCAATGAACAAGTGGAAATGGGAATAAAGAAAAAAATAGCTGATTTGGGAAGATAGGCATGGAATTTGTATTTCCAGCCTAATTCCACAGTAGATATTACCGTTGTCTTCCCCTCTGTGAACTTGACTCTGCTGTAGAAGACTGTGTGTGCACACACACCCCAGTGACGTAGTGCCCCCAGGAGCAGCAGACCAGCCCTGCCCCCCAGGCTCCTCCTGAGCTCCCCCACGCCCACTTCCCTTTGCCCCCTCCGGCCAGCCTTGCCCTGTGTCCAGCTCACACTAGGTAACAGTGCCCCTTGCATCTGAGTTCCATAGTGCTTCTTGAGGACCAACTGGCAGGTTAGGCAAGCTTTCTCTGGCCCCTGGGGGTGCCTTAGGTTGAGGCCTTGTTCTGGGCTGGCCCAGCCTCTGAAAGTTGGAGTCCACTGCTCAGCACAGACACCCATGGGGTTTGCTCCAGCCTTGCAGAACCAGGGAGGGAGCCATACCACAGGACATTGCTGGGAATGAGCATGGGTTCCTTCCTTACAGCAGCCTATCAAGCTAGAGTTCCCATCCATACCATTCACACCCTGAAAGCATACAGTTCAGCTTTTGGCGTGGTTTATATAGAGTGTGAGGCTGTCAGAGCCCACTCCTGCTGGCTTTTGACTTGGTCAACCACCTGTGAGGACAGTTTGCTTAATTAAAAAAGGAGAAGCCAGGTCTGGTGGCACACACCTGTAATCCTAGTACATGAGAAGCTGAGATAGGAGTGTTGCAGGATGGAGGCCAGGCTCAGAAACTTAATGAGACTTTGTTTCAAAATTTAAAAATAGGGCTGGGGTTGTAGCCCAGAGGTAGAACACCCATAGGTTCAATCCCTGGTACCACACAAAATAAATACATTAAAAAAAATAAAATAAAAAGGAGAGCCAAATGTTTCAAGACATGCCTGTAATCCCAATACTTGGGAAGCTGAGGTTGGAGATCTCAGGTTTGAGGACAGCCTCAGCAACTTAGACCTTGTTTCAAAATAAAATTGGAGCCTGGCATGGAGGCGCATGTTTGTAATCCCAACATTTGGGAGGCTAAGACTGGAGGATCATGGTTCAAGGACAGCCTCAGCTACTTAGTGAGGCCCTTTGTAACTCAGTAAGACCTGGTTTCAAAATAAAGAATAAAAAATAGGACTGGGGATGTAGCTCGGAGGTAGAATTCCCCCCCTGGGTTCCATCCCCTGTACTGCAAAAAAAATAAAATAAAATTGGCTTGGGAGATGTAGCTCAAAGGTAGAATGCCTCTGAGTTCAGTCCCCACACAGACACAAAGGGACAAAGAGGTAGCTAGGCATGGTGGTACACACTAGGAATCCTAGTACTTGGGAGGCTGAGACAGGATTGCAGGTTCGCGGCCACCCTCAGCTACTTAGTGAGGCCCTCCACAACTTGGTGAGACCCTGTTTCTAAATTTAAAAAAATCGGGCTGGGCATGGGGCTCAGAGGTAGAATGCCTCTGGGTTCAATCCCCACCTCTGAAAAAAAAAAAAATGGACAAAGAGCCCATCAAACTGAAGTCACCCCAGAGTGACCAATGAGGACATTCCATAGCACTCGGTCTTATAGCATCTATGACTTTTGGACCACTGGTTTGTTTACTTTTATCTTGACTAATAAAAGTGTGCTTAGACTGCCTAAGTTGCTGCCAGGTGTGGGGGCTTCTGCTAACTCTGTCATGGCCTTGAGCTGCAGGACATATCCCTAGGCCGGCCAGTCACTGGGTCTTGTTCTTTCCTCTCCAGGTATTCCATTGCGTCCACTTTGAGTGTCCGGAGCAGCAGAGCAGCCAGAAGGAGGACAATGGCGAGGACCCAGGGCCCGGGGACACCAGCCCAGCCGTTCAGCAGCTCGACCCCCAGGCCCTGCGGGCTCCCAGCGGCAGCTCGCTGCCCCCCAGCCCCAGCCCCAGCCCCAGCGTGCGCTCACCCAACCGGCAGCACCAATAAAGGAGGCGGTGGATGTGGTGCGACTCGGGTGGGCCTGATGACATCAGAATGTGTCCTCAGCAGGGATCTCTTTGGACAGCCCCTCCTCTCTGTCCAGGGAGGCGCAGCCTTGGCTGCAAAGCGGACACAGCACAGGTTTTCCCCCAAGGACAGAAGGGGCTGCTTTGTGCTCCTTAATTTGTTCAAGTCAGGCCGGTCTCCTGGGGGGAGAAAATGGGTCTTCAATCTTCATCAAATTCACCATTAAAACCCTACCTCTCCAATCTAAGCTAGGCAAAGGGACAGAAGGAAGTAATAGGCCAGAGCTGGGATGCAAAGGTGCAGTGAACAGCGGAGCGGACGAGGCTGTGTTAGGCCTGGGGGCGCCCTGTAAGAAATGGTTCCATAGTGTGTACTTTTATGGATCACATTGCCCTGGCAACTAAGTGACCTTTTCTTTCTTTTAGTTCTTCTCCATTTGCTGAATCCTAGGTGTTCCAGATCATTCTGAAATGCTCCGACAGCAAATCGCTCATTCTTATCCCCTCTGCCACTTCAGTCGCCTTCCTCCATTCTGCACGGTGGATGTGGGCCAAAGCAGGCCTGTCACACCTCCTGAGCGAGACGTCGACGCAGCTCATTGCAGTGCCTGGTCTGACAGGAAAACCCTTTGAGGAAGTTCAGGGAAGCACACAATGAGTGCGTCAGTCTGTGGACAACAAGTCAATAATCACTCTGATTGCTGAGTTATGAACCTGTCATTGCTGAAATGTACCCAGCCATTAAGCTTGGGAGGCTGATGAGGAAAAAGTTGTTAAGCCAGCTGCTAATTTAACATTCTGCAGTGCACATAAATGAACACAGACCAAGTTCTGACATGGCTCCGGCACCCTCGAGTTCTGTCTGCCTGAGTGTTGGGAACACAGACCTGAGAGTCTGCGGCCAATTCGTGCTGTGCAGTGGCTTCTGCCTCCTGCAGCACAGCTCTCTGCTGTGGCCTGGAGACATGGAGCAGGAACACTTCCTGACCCTCCCTGGAAGGCTCTTCGACTGCCATGGCTCCTCCAGCTCTTTCCTTGTTACTGGTGATTTCCTCTCAGGGCTGACGACCCTTGGCAGACTGGCTCAGATCTTCCCCTTCCCTTGAGACCTCCGCCCGCGTCACCGTCAGCTCCAGCCCGAGAGTCTCCCTGCAGCATTGCCAGGAGCTAAGCCCCACAGTGGTCCTCAGCACACCCTGTGAGCCCACTTGGAGGAGGGTGAGGGGCTTCTTTCTGGTGTCTAACAGACCAATGGCTGCAGATGTAGAAAGAACAAAAGGGCAGACTCCTGTTCTCCTAGTTTCACTTAGTTTTGAGTAAGCTGTCCATGTGTGGTAACAGGATAGTGTCCAACTGCATAGCTAGTGGGAAAAATCATCTTTCTGTGTGAGCCCAGCAACCAGGATGCGGTGACCCCAGGCAAGGAGCGGTACCCCATCAGCAGTTCTCCCAGCCTTTGACCTCCACCCTTTTCCATGCTGTGGGTGAGTGTGCCCTCTTTGGGGTGCCTAGCACCTGGGTGGCAGGTGCCTGCCTGTGGTGGGGGTATGCCTCCCTCAGGCTCCATGCTTCCTTGCCGGCTGTGTCCACTGCACCAGAGACAGCTAGGCCTCTCCTGTGGAAGGTGGAGTGGGGGTGGGGATGTTCTGGATGAGCTGTGCAAGAGCCTTTTAAGCCCTGAAGTTGGGTCCAGAGCCCCTGGAGCCACAATGTGACCCATCTCTGAACCTTGCAGTACCACACACCCCTCCCAGTGGCTGCAGCGCCATGCCATTCCGCTTGTCTCAGGAGCCTCTCTTCTTTGTGACACCTGGACAAAAACAGGCCAAGAACTTGAGACAGTGTGGTCACCGGGCCTGAGCAGAATGCAGAGGAGGGGCGGACAGCCGTGTGGCAGAGGTGGAAGTGGGTTCTGGGCAGCCGTGGGGTGTCAGGCAGGAATGGGGCGCAGCCAGGGAGACAGAGGCAGGGGAGGTTTGGTGGCTTGCCATAGAACACAGCCAGCTGAAATGGGATCTGGCTAAAGGAGTGACGAGAGGGACACTGGCATGGTGGCCTTGCCCCTTCCTGGCCTGGGGGGTTTCTCCTTACAAACTGAAGTGCCACCTCAGGCCGACAGAAGCGAGGGCCTGCCAGGACCTACCCTTTACTTTTATCATACTTTGGGGAGATTAGACAGAAACCTTCCCTGAGCTTTTGGAAGAAACCTTCAGAAAGCTCCTGGAAGGGCCAGCAGGGCCAGGGGAGGCTGGGGCCCTGGTGGGCAGGGTTGGTGCCCAGGTCCTGAGAACACTGAGGACTTGAGTAGCTGTAAAATCATCTTTCTCACGGTTTGCCTGTATTCCCCATACCTTTCCTGTTCTTCCTCGCCTGATTTTAGTTAGAACCATGAGCTGTGATGGGTGTGGGGCTCTTGTCAACTGCTCTTTAAATTGTCCCTTTCTAATCTTATTAAATGAAGTGTCGATTCCTGACAAATACATTAAAAGTGTTTTATTCCTGGAAGACTAGAAGAGTTGGGAAAAGAAATTATTTTCAGCAAGAGTGGGATGTGTTTGTTAGACTGATTCCTTGGGGGGAAAAAATGAGTTTTGAATTGTGAAAAAATTGCTTAGTAGTTATGCTGTTGCCCCAGTTGTCAAACTGCCGTGCAGAGGCCTCTGACCCAGTCAGCTTCACCTTCTCTTTAATTTAGAAGATAACAAAATTGTAATCACTTAGCCTTTCTAGAGCCACAGGGAAGAAAGGAGGGTGTAATCCACAGTAAACAGCAGCGCAGTTGCGTGTGCCGAGGCCACTTGGTGATAGAGGGGCCTTCCCAGGCGCAGGCTTCATTTAGAGCCTCCCTCTGGACGGGGAAGGAAGGTGTCAAAAAGGAAAAGAAAATTAAATTTGCCTCCTCCTGGGAGTTTTTCCTCATTGGTTTTGCTTTTCCATGTTATCTTGTAACCTGCTTTCTGTGTGGTGACCAGCACTCAGAGCAGGCCATGGCAGGCGGGCGGCCTGTGTCCACGGCTGGGTACAGGTCATGCTCCATTTATTTTTGCAGCCGCAGCCATCGATCCTGCATGTTTATCCTAACAACAACTCCAGCAGGAGTTGGTGCTCATTAGTGGCCCTAGGAATTTAAAATGCAGCTCATGGTTCTGAACCACCATGGATTTTATTATTATAATATTAAATTAGAAGCCTTCCTAGTACCCGGTGTTGCCCAGAAGTTTCTGGAAGAGAGGAGGGAGAGAGGTTTAGACCGCATGCTGGGAGGTGCTGGGATGCACCTCTCCTTGTGTCAGAGTCTTGCGCCTGGGAAGGGTTGTATGCAGTGGTGAAGGTTTGCATAGAGGGGCAACATAGTGGCTCCAGAGAGGCGGAGGTGGGGGAAGGAGGAGGTCTGTCATCATGGCAAGTGCTTGGCTTCCTTGGGGTGGGGGAGGCCATGGCCTCCACCTGCTCTGAGGGCTGATGCAGTCCCCCTTCCTGGGCATGGTGCGCTCTACCTCATACTCCCTGTCTCTCCAGCCAGGACTCGAGAGGTTGAAGCAGGAGTGGCACAGGTACAGGGAGGACCCAGAGGAGCAAACCCATCATTTGTCTGAACCTCCCTCTGAGCGGGGCGTAGTGCCGCACACTTGTAATCCAGCATTTGGGAGGCTAAGACCGAAGGATCGCAGTTTGGGGACAGCCTCAGCTACTTAGGCCCTCCGTAACTTAGTGAGACCATGTTTCAAAATAAAGAATAGCTAGGCGTGGAGGCTGAGACAGGAGGATCACACAGGTTCGAAGCCAGCCTCAGCTACTTAGTGAGGCTCTCAGCAACTTAGTGAGACCCTGTTTCCAGATAAAATATAAAATAAGTCTGGGAATATACCCCGGAAGTAGGAAGCCTCTGGGTTCCACCCCAGTACCACACACACACACACACACACACACACACACACACACAATAATAATAAATAAAAAATAGGGCAGAGGGTGTAGCTCAGAGGTCAAATGCCCCTGTGTTCCATCCCTAGACCCACCAAAAAAGAAAGAAAAGAATATCCCTCTTTGATCTCTTTTTGTACTAATTTTAAAAAAATTATAAAAGTAGCTGTTTTCAACTTCCAGAAACAGGCTATTCCAAATGCTTTCTCTGGAAAGGCCTTTACCATAGCCTTCTCTTAAACTATACCCAAGTTTCCTAAATAAACCTCTTACATCCCCCTTCAGAAGTTATAAAGGTGATAACTGCCCAAGGCATCAGGCTCCTACCTGGGGGAGGCAAGGATGCCTCCTCGTGGACTCTCAGTCACTCCGGACCTAGGGCCATCACCAGGAGACTTGTAGCTCCCTGTCCTGTCCCAGCTTTCTGAAGCCAGACTAACGAGGCCCTCTAGCCAGATTATGTCAGTTTCTGTCTTTAAGAATGAAAGTACTTCCCAGGAGGCCTAAAGACTCCCAATCATCTACCTGTAATTTATGATAAACATCTCAGAGCATTTACCATTTGCATCAGTATTTATAGCCTGAGCAAAGAAGGGGGTGGGGGCAGCAGCTGGGACTCACACTGGCTCCGTTATTGATTCCTGCTCACCGAAGCCCCTTGGCTGTCTTCTCAAGAGCTGTCACTCAGCTCCGACAGGTGGATGGTGCCACCTTTAAAAGCCAGTCCCCTCACCTGGAGGTGCAGGTCTGTGGCCCTCGGGTACACAGTTTGATTGTGTGGTGCCCTGTCTTCAGGCATTGTTCTCTTCAAGACTTGATCAAGACTGTGGGGTCTGCCGAGAGCCTCACCCAGCTGCTGGCCCCAGGGCTCTGGGGCAAGGTGCTGCCAGCAAGGACAGCGGGACCCCTGACCTTGAGGACTTTTACAGGCTCTGGGGTCTGCTGTCTTATCTCCCCAAGATGGCTCCAGGTCTCAGGAGGCCTTTCAAACACTCACCTTTGGTGAGACTGCCTGGAATCACTCTATCACACTCCACTCCCAGTTCCCATGCTCTCCCTGCTGCTTGAGAAAGTACAAAGAGGGCAGGCCGTCCTGGAGCAGAGGCCTGGCTGGGCTCGAGCTGCTTTTGCAATCTCTGTATAATCTGAATTCACCAGAGGACAAGGGGCATTTCCAGGTCTGTGAAGATTGTGGGTGCCATCCCCTACCCTCCACGTGTCTTGATGGTGAGGCGGATCTAGCCTCACCCAGATCTAGCATAGACACAGCTCACTCTGAAGGAGCCTGAAGAGCCCATTACTGTTGGAATGTTCCGCCGCACACGATTCGGCTTCCTTGTTCTGTAGAACATCCAGACTGTGCAAATGAACATGTAAGCTGTGTGTTGATAGGACACTTCGTGTTTGTGAAAATGCTGTTGTGGGTTCCGCTGTAGAAATAAAGTATGACTTCTCCCGTGAGTGTCCGGGTCATCCCTACACATGCTCCTGCCCCGTGCTTCCTTGGCCCCTGCCCCACGAGGTGCTGGGCCCTCCTGCTTGCTTAAATGCAGTCAGTCCAAATTCATTTCATGTGCACATGGCCCACAGGCAGGACCAGGCCCACTGGAACTCCAGCTCTGCAGAGCCCCCTTGGCCCTTCCAGATCCTCTCCCGCTGTCCACGGCACCTTCTCTGCTCACCTCCATGGCCTAATCGAAGCCATTTTCAGTAAAAAGAAAATTCCCTGCCACCCACTTCCCTTGTCATTTCTCTTGCTGAGCTTGACCTCAGGGGCTGTCCCCTTCATGACAGGCCTGTGAGTGACCCAGCCTACTCCGCATCTCCAACAAGCCATGTGGGATCCAGAACTCCAGATGCACTTGGCCACTTTGACCTGGGCCCCACGTGAGCGGCTGCCACCTGGAAGTCAGGTAGGTATCCATTCTTAGTCACTGTAATTTCTTTATGGAGCCTGAAATCAGGATTATGCGTGTCTGTCTGTCTGTCTCTCTCTCTACCTCTGAGATACCCCAGCCCATTTTATTTTGAAACAGGGTCTCGCTGAGTTGCTTGCAATCCTCCTATGTCAGCCTCCTAAATACTGGGATTATAGGCGTGTGTCACCTGTTTATCTTTTTTTATTTGTGATATTGTAGCTTGAACTCAGAGGCATTTTACCTGAGTTACACCCCAACTTTGTTTATTTTTTGTTTTGAAACAGGGTTTCAATAGAGACCTGAGAGTCTAAGGCTGGTCTTGAACCCATGATCATCCTGTCTCAGCCTCTCAAGTACTGAGAATATAGGTTATGTGCCACCACACCAGATTTCTTCTCTTTTTTTTTTTTTTGGTGTGGTCCTGGGGGTGGAACCCAGGGGCTTTTATACATCTGCGCTATACTCCCAGACCTCTTTTTACTTTATTTGGAAACAGGGTCTCACTAAGTTACTGCGAGCCTCACTAAGTAGCTGAGGCTGGCTTCGAACCTGTGTGATCCTGTCTCAGCCTCCCAAGCACTGGGATTGCAAGCATGAGCCACCATGCTCAGCTTCTTTCTCCTCTTTTTAAAGTAAATCTTAGCTAGGTGTGGTGGCACAGCCTGGTAATCCCAGCATTTGAGAGGCTGAGACAGGAGGATCACGGTTCACAGACAGCCTCAGCTACTTAGGCCCTTTGCAACTCAATGAGACCTGTTTCAAAAATGAAGAATAAAAAAATAGGGCAGGGGTTGTGGCTCAGGTTGAATGCCCCTGGGTTCCATCCCCAGACCCACACAAAAAAGTAAACCTTTATTGGTGCCCTGTAGCTCAGAGTGCTAGAGACGTGCACGCACACAGCACTTGGTGAGCCCTCCCTTCACTCCCTCCCCTGCCCCATACATGGCTATCATATATGTATATAATCTCAACACAAGTGTTCCTTTCATTGATCACCCCTCATCTCCCCTACATTTTTGCTGACCTCCACTTGAAAGGTGTTCATGTAGCAGCATGCGCAGGACACACAGATCCAGGGAGGCTCCCAGAGGTGCCAGCTGCAAACCCTGAGGGGTGGGAGCAGGCAGGTGGGGATGGGTCGCGATGGACTTGGGCTGGTCTCTGCAGGGAAGGGACTAGACCTGTCCATCTGCCCCCACAGGGCCATGCTGGCTGCTGCTGCCCAGAGAGCTCCCAGTGGGGGTAGGAAGCAGAGCCAGCGGACGGTGCTGGGGGTGGCAGCCTAGACCCCACATAGCAGTGGGGTGAGGGGTCTGCTGTACAGGCAGGATTCGCAGCACGTGGTGTGCACAAGGGACGCAAAGGCAGGTCCTCTGTGGCCAGGGCCCTTTCCAGGGCAGAGGCTGCAGGAGCCTTTAAAGTGGTCGGTTCGGAGGTGCTGGGTTTACCAAAGATGGAGATGGCCACGGAGCCAGGCTTCCCAGGCCCTAGCTCTCCAGACAAAACCCACGCTCAAAGGCAAATCACACGAACTCTACAAGGTAGTCAGTTTCACAGTTTTTACTTGTGATGACCCTGGCCTCAGGATTCTGCCTTACCTTCCTCACACACCCACTGCAGAGCCAGACTGTTAACGCAGCACCCTCTGGTTTGCAGGAGACAAGACTCATCCTGCCAGAGGAAGGCAGGAAGGCCTGTGGATTTTGGTTCGCCCTGGGTGTAAGTTGTATGTAAGCTGTATGTTGTGTTGTTCTCATCGTTACCGGGTATCAGTTTTGTTTCACTTTCATGTGGCTGTTTGGTACTGGGGATTGAACTAAGTGGCCCTCTACCTCCAACCTACACCTCAGGCCGATTTTATTTCTTATTTGGAAACAGGGTCTCACTGGTGGGTTCTCAGGCTCCATGAGTAGGAGACACCAGGGAACCATGAGCACACCCACCCGGCCTTGACACTCCTGTGGCCAGGCATCACCTGCTCCTGCTGGCCCCACTCCATCTCTGGCTGCCTCCTCATGCAGTCTCCTGTTCTCTGTAGCTGTCCAGTGTGCAGTAGTCCCCGTTGTCTATTTTTGCTTCTATGGCCTGTGCTTTTGAAATGTTACTTAAAAATCAAAGCTTTCCTCCCAGATGTTTCATAGTCTCAGGCCTTAAATTTAAGCCATTTAAGCCAGGTGTGGTGGCGCACGCTTGTAATCCCAGCGCTTGGGAGGCTGAGACAGGAGGACTGCACAGGTTTGAAGCCAGCCTCAGCTACTTAGTGAGGCTCTCAGCAACTTAGTAAGACCCTGTTTCCAAATAAAGTATAAAATAGATCTCGGAGTATAGCCTGGAAGTAGAAAAACCTCTGGGTTCCACCCCCAGTAACACACACACACACACACACACACACACACACACACACACACACACACACACATTTAAGCCATTTAAGTCAGGCATAGTTGTGCATGCCTATAATCTCAGTACTTGGGAGGCTGAGAAGGGAGGATCGCAGGTTCAAGGATAGTCTCAGCAACTTAGACTCTCATGTTGAGTTGCCATTTATACACACAGAGACAAGGGTCCAATGTCATTCTGCATGCAAGTAGTTTCTCTGACATTTATTGAGAGACACCATCCTTTCTCCGATGTGTGCTTGACACCTCTGGAAATCCACGCTTCGGCTTGGGCATTGATTCCTGGGTTTTCCAGCCTTTTGCACTGGTCTGTAGTCTATGCTGATTCTCTAGCAAGCTGCTGTGGTCACGATGACTGTGGAGTGCATTTTGAAGTCAGGTATGGTGATGCCCCAGCTTTGTTTCTTTTGCTCGATTGTTTTGACTGGTGTCTTTGTGACTCCCTGTGAATTTTTTTTTTTTTTTTTTTTTTGGTGGTGCTGGGGTTCCTGGAAGCCCTTCTACCTCCGGGCTGCACTCCCAGACCTATTTTATACTTTTTTATTTGGAAACAGGGTCTCTTAAGCCAGCGTGGCTGCCTTCAAACCTGCGCGATCCTCCTGTCTCTGCCTCCCAAGCGTGGGGATTACAAGCGTGCGCCACCACGCCTGGCTTTACCTTGGTATTTCTAAGTAACAGACATCTATTGCTCTATAATAGAGTTCAGGGTACTACTTGCTGACTTCTTACTAAGGATGAGGAATATGCTTTGGTCTCTACTTTGCACACAGGTATACAACTCTCTCCCAACAAAATTTCACCATGAAGTTTTACCACAGCAATATAAATTTTCTATGTGTTTACATTATTTGTATATACATATTCGCAGCTGAGTCATGTGGTGTTCGTGGATCATCATCCTCTTATTTTTGTGTTTTTATTTGCTTAGTATTTTGCACAATCGTGAGATCCTCCCGAAACCTCCGGGTGCCAGACACTTTTAAGCTCCAGGCACCTTCTAGCAGGCCAAGTTCCCAGCTGTCCCAGGGATCCCGAGGGAGTCTTCCTGCACTGCTTCAGGCTTCCTGGAGCCTGCCCTCCAGCAGCTGGGGAACAGCTTGGAGAGGGACTTAGAGTGGAGGCCTCTCAGAGGCTCCCTTCTCCAGGGCCAGAGGCACTGCTCACAGCTCCCTTAACATGCCTGAACATGCTCTTAACATGGCCCCTGAAGACCACGGCCACACCTAGGAGGTGCCTGTCTGCTGTTGACCTTCTCGCTGCTGGCCTAAGGCCTCCAAAAGCCAGAAGGCAGGAGGTGCAGGGACCCCGGCAGCCATGCAGCCAGGCCACCAGAGCCCTGCCTGCCCCATTCTCACCTGCTCACCGCCACCACACCCTGGATTTCCTGAAATTCTTTGCCATCCTCATGTAACTGTGGGCTGTCATCCTGTCCTGAGGGCAACAGAAAAGTGCCACTCCCCTCAGCCCTAACCAAAGGGCTCTCAACACTCCAATGTCTCCAGACAGCAGTGTTTCCTCCTCCTCCCCAGGGGCCTTCCTTGGGTAGGGTGTGGGTCTAGAGACTCTGGGCCTAAGGGTGCAAGGTCCCCTAGCTCTGAGGCACTATGCCCACCTGCACCTAGGGCCCCTAGGAGGCTGGGCCACGCCCACCCCACCTCATGCCTGGGCTGCGCGAGGTGGAGATGCCCGACAGACAGGGAAGCAGCTGTTCAGCCTGGGCCAAGTCGCCAAGTAATGCAGAAGGACCCAAATAGGGCCTCCGATTTCTTTCCAGCCCTGGCCAGGGAGACAGTTTACTAACCTTCCGGCCATCCAGGGAATGTTTAGGGGAACCAGCGGGTGAAAGAGAGACCTCCAAACTTTCATATGATTGGTTTAATTTTTTTTTTCAGCAGGAGAAAAAAAGAATAAAGTTACAAGATTCTTTTAATATTTTCACAATGTTAAAACTAAAACTGAGCTCTAGGCTATGTGTGTAAGTAAATCTAGAACACAAAAGGGTTAAATAAGATTTTTCTCTTTAAAGATACAAGAATTTAAGCTTTCCTTACATTAAACAAACTTCACAGAACAGATACTGCAGGGCACAAGCCCTTCCTCCCCCCACCCGGCTCTGCTGTCAGAAAAGTGGACGTGGGCTGTCGTCCCTGTGTGCGGCCAGCCACCTGGAGCAGCTCTGTCCCTCGCTGCCTCCAACGGCAGCTGCTGGGCCTGAGGAGGGCAGGAGGGCACAGGCGGCGCCTTGCTGAGGATGGCCGCGGGTGGCTTGACAGTGGTAAACACTGAGCAGACCCGGCCCCTCCGCCCCGGGCTGCCCTAGAGCGATACCGGGCTGGGTCCTGAAGCAAGAATTAAGGCTGGAGATTTCTGCAGCGGATTCCACTCTGGGGGTGGAGGGCGGGGGAGGATGGGAAGAGCATGATTTCCTATCTCAATTCAGATCAAAAAACATTTGTAGTTGCAGGTGTTCCGCTGTTCATTTGCAGAGAGTTGGCTGTGTGGTGTGACGAGAGGGACGTCGCTGGGCTGTTGGATCAGTAGCCTGTGTGGGTGACCACACCCGACCGGGCTGGTGAGGCCCGCTGGAACCAGCCACCAGGGACTGCTTTCCAGGGGAGCCTGGTCCTGTCTACCCAGCCCCCCCCACCCCGCTGACCGTAGTGACGTCCACACAGGGCAGCAGGGCCCACCGCCCCCTGGCCTGAGCTGCTGCAACTGTGGGCCCGTCGCTGCCAATAGAAAGGAGGCCCGGGTGGGGACGCCTGCCACAGAGCCGTCCTCAGTGCCGGCTGCAGTCCAAAACCACTGTTGAGGGCCCCAACCCACAACCCTAGTGGAGCGTGCCGCCTTCCTTCCCTTCCCACGCTGGCCACATGGCAGAGGCAGGCTGGCTGACTTGGCCTATGGGGCTGCATAGGAATGAGCGGGAAGCCACGGCAGCCTCCTCTTGGCCCGGGGTGGAGGGCAGCTGGAAAGGGCCGGGGCCGTGGGCAGCAGCCTACCCAGCTGCTCCCCGGCAGGACTACTGACTCCTGGTGGCTACGAACATCTGAAACAACTCCCAGTACAGGAATCTGGGCTACCGAGGCCCGTGGCAGCCCCCAGCCACAGCTACTGTGTGGCTGCGGGCCTTGTCTGCCCAGCTGCCAGATCCCTGCGCTTGGAAAGCAGCGGGCGGAGGGCCTGGTCGGACCACGGATCCTGTGTAGAAGAGATGGGTCTCGTGCGGGGACTGGTCTTGAGTGGAACTACTTTTCAAAGTGAGGTTATTGTTTCTCTTGTGTGATGAGTTTTTTCATAGCAAGTTAGGTAAAAAAATTTCCGTAAGAATCTGCCTCCCACCCCCGTTTCCAGCTCTGGGAGAGCAAGGCCACCCCCAGCCCAGTCGCAGCCGCCGGCAGCCTCCCGTGGCCGAGGCGTGCTCAGCCATCAGGCGTCCTGGCTACTGGGACTAAGGACAAGTGAAGAGGAGAAAGGCCGAACGTTACTCAGAGTTCCTGGCAAAGCCGCGTGCGTCGTGGGACTTGAACACCAGCTTCCACGCCTCTAAGGTCTCCATCTGGAACACTTTCTGCTTAAGGCTTTTTATAAGTTTGACTCCAGCAGTGACAGCTATGTGTTGTTTTTAATCCACTAGCCATGCTCAAAAAAAATACCGTTCATGTTTTAATTTTATACAATGGCTAGCAGGCACCTTAGTAACCAGCCAGAAATCAATTTCAACCACCATCAACCCCTAAACTACAGTACCAGGATGGCTGGCTAAAGAAAGGAGACAGACTGGCTGTAGTCTGACGCGTGCCCAGTACAAGGTGTCTGGCTGACTTTGTCCTAAATAAGGCTAACATTAGTGACTAAGAACAGCGTCGTGTGGAGGCCGTGCCTGGCCTTCAGGAGCACCCCTCCCCAATGCGCTGGCAGGAACGCCCCACTTTCCGGTCCAGTTTCACCATTTTCATGATGGCTTCCTCTCGGCCACGGCCCATGTGGTCGAATGTACAGTCGTGCTGCTCAGGGAGGCGGTGCAACATGCAGAACACGTAACCTGCAGCGGGGAGAAGAGAGGAGTCAGGCCTGGCGCGCTCAGCAGGGCCTCCTGCTGCTGAAGCTCACCAGCACACCTTGGAACTAACTGGCGGGCCACACTTCACACCCACAGCTGCTCAGTGGGGAAGGGCGAGGCTGCTCCAAGAGACCCAGAGTGGTCCTTTCCCTGGGAGCCTGCTGGGCTGTGACCTCCCGGCCCCGGCCCCCTGGCCGGTGGGGGCGCACAGGGCTGCAGCTCAGCACTTCCTTCCTTCACAGGACAGCACCATTTGCAGGAGGCACAGAGGGAGGAGAAAGGGTAATATGGCTTCAATTACATTCTACCTCCTGTACCACCAGGGCTTGGGGGGATGGTGGGAGTGACCAAAACAGCCCTTGAGTGAGCGGGGGCTCACAAAGGAGAATGAAGAAGAGAAATGCTGAGCTCTAGCTGTGGGCTATGGAAGGGCGGAGGCTTCAGCCTGGGCAGACCTTGTCCTTGTCACCTAGGGGCAGGGCAGGCGCCCAGGGCACCAAGAGCACTGCGGCTCAAGACACCTCTCCTCCAAGCACACCTTCAGTGTGTTTATCTAGAGGTGAACCTGCACTTTGAAAGTAAGAGAAGCCAGGTGGCCACACTTGGAATCCCAGTGCTTGGGAAGCTCAATGGACAGCCTCGGCAACCTAGTGAGACACTTTCAAAATAAAAACCAAAACAGGGCTGGGGTGGTAGCTGCAGAGTGCCCCTAGGTCCAATTCCCAGTGCCACATACATACCCACGAAACCAAAAGGCAACAACCCTCAGGAGAGCCGCCAGCAGCTCTGGCCACAGGACGCTGACGGGCTCTGTAAATGCCACCCAGGGGCGGCAGCACCGCCCATCTGCCCCTTGGTGTCTGAGCAGCCAGGAGCCTCGGTGGCCCCCGTGTCCCTTAAGACCTTCTCTCTTGTCCTCTCCTCAGCAGGACTTGAAGGGCGTTCCGGGCGTGCCATTCTCTGATGGAGCCGGATCCCCAGAGACCTGTGCAGGCGAGAGCCCGCTTCCGAGTCGAGTCGCAGAGATGTCGAGTGGCCGTGGGTCAAGACGACATCCAGTAACAAGCTACATCTTTCTCCCCAGAGCCACGGGTGGAAGGGAAGCCCACACCCAGGCTCCTCTGCTGGCCTCTCCCAGGCCCCAGGCAGTGCAGAGATGGGTGGGGCTGAGAGAGCCTGGCGCTCAGCCCCTCCTCGCCCTGCCACCCATCTCTCTCAGGATAATACACTACTGAGTCAGTGCTGGATCCAGGTTCCAGCTGTGTGGCTCTGACAGCTGGTGGCCACTGGACCCTTCGGAGCCTCGGCTGTTCCACAAAATGGGGCTGTAATGGGCATTAAAGAAAAAATGTCTGCAATGGTCCAGCTGCTCTGGACCGGCTGCCCGCTCCCGGGTGGTGGGTCCTCTGCTCTGAGCAGTGCCCGTGTGCTTCCCCCCCGCCCCGAGATGCGGTTCCCATCCCCTCTGAGAGGCCCCTGCTGACCAGGGAGAGCAAGCATGGACATCCTGCTCCAAACACGTGGTGTGCACACTCCCTCTCCCTCTCCCAAACCTGTTTAACAGGCTACCAGTGCATGCTGGGAGACAAGCTCAGTACAGACTCCTTGGAGACATGCAAACTGCAGGGAAACCCAATTTAAATATAGGACTATGTAAGACAGCTGGAAAGTGCTCCGTGGTTTGGGACACCAAGAGAGGACAGGGAAACTTCCCAAGGCCGTGGTGACAGCCCGCAACCCCCCCCAGCAGGCAGGGCCGGTTCTTCCCAGGCAGGGCCAGCAAGGCAGGAGCCTGCCCCCTCCCCGTGCTCTCACTGGCTCCCTGTTCAGCTCTTCAGAATGAAGGTTCTCTGCAAGCTTTTGGGCTGTACCACGGTAACGCGAAAGGGCCATGCTGAGTTTATGAGCGGGCCTTTCTCCACCTTCACGAAACCTGAGCTTTAGTCACAGGTCCCACGCGGCCTGCTGCCCTGTCTGTGGAAACAGGGGCTCCGTGCTCAAAGCTCTTTATGTACACGCGGCGTCCCGGGGGAGCAGCTGGGGCTCTGCGCACCGCAGACCTGAGCCCACACCGGAGGCCCGCCCAAGGATCCTCGCCCTCACCTGAGCTCCTGCAACAGCTGACCACCCCTGGTGGCAACTCATCTATTGTCCTCGAAAGATCAAAATGAGCCCGGGTTGGGCTCTTTTTCGGTCTCAGCCGGCACTCTCCTCTAGCTGCGTGGGCTAAGGATTCTGGCTCTTCTCTGCAGTGCCGCGCCTCTGCCTCCAGTCCTCGACTTGTGTCCTGGCCATGCCAGAGCCCCGAGGGTCTCAGGTAGGACCCGGGCTGCTCTCCCGCCAGCCTGGGTCTCCTCCGGCGCAGCTGACCACCCCTCACTCGACTCCGCGTCCTGAGGATCCCATTTCCAAGTGCCAAACGCAGGCTGCCTCTGCTCCGCTGTGCCATCCGGTCAGTCGGGGACAGCCGCAGTCCCTCCTCCCTGGCCCCCTCCCTCAGGGAGGTCTAGACCGCAGGCCAGGTGTGCCGGTCACACGCTTCCACGGCACCTGGACGTCTCAGGTCGCCGTCACCAGACTTGCCTGCTGACAGTCAGGGTTCCCGGCCAACCACACAGCCCCGGGCCCGCAGCAGGCGGTTCACTCAGGACGCTTTGGCCAAGTGAACGGGCAACAGGCTGGTCACAAAGACACTGGTCTCTGAACCTCAGGGACAAGCAAGTGCGTGCCGAGAGGGCGTGCCCAAGCCCAAGGTCCAGCTCCCAACCCTGCCCCCCTGTGCCCTGGACGCTTGGCCTCGGCCCACCCGTTGGCTGCTGCTCCTGGAGACCCCGGTGCCTCTGAAGTCACCACGAAGCCCACACTCCCAGCTTTGCCTTTCTTCCTATGGGCGCTCACGGGACCCAGGCTAAGTAGACTCTCAAAGGCAAGGCCTCCTCAGTCTGCTTCCACCCATGACTCCCCTCACTCCCACCACCCGGTGCCCCTCAGAGGCTGCTGGTAAAGACCTCAACTGCGGCATGTCCAGCAGAACCTCAGCCCTGTCGGCCTGAGTCTGCACATCCCCACACCTCCCCACCCAGTGAAGGGCAAACTGTCCACTCAGCTGCCGCTGCAGCCAAGCCGGGACTCACTCTCCAGCTCTCTTTCACTCTATACAAGAGCGTCTCCCCTTTCTCTAAGTGTTCTGAATCTGCCCACATCCCCATCACGTGCAAAGGCCCTGTGGTAGGCGTGTGCTTCGCGGCTGATGGAGTGAAGACAGAGTTCGGTCTGCAGAGCCCTGCTGCTGCCTCCACCTCCCTCTCAGGCACCCACGGGGGTCAGGGGTTCTGGGGCCTGCCATTAGAGAAGTCACCTGAGAGACAGTTGCTTCATATACGTCAATTTATCTTTGAATGTAGTAACGGAATATATGAATATAATAGAATTCAAATTGTACAAAGTAATATTCAGGAAAAAGACTATACAGACTTCCGGGAAGATGGCGACAGAGAAAAGCGGGGCTTAAGAGCCCCGCTAACAACTAATCTCCATTACCACAAAATCAGCGCCTTTCATAGCCAGAAAACGCCATCACCAGAGAAACAAAAAAATCACCAGGCTCCAGAGAGAAAGCGCACTGAGAACAGAGCTCAGAGCCACAGAGGAGATACACCGGCCTCATGCCCGAGGATGCGGCAGCAGCGCCATACAGCCGGCGGCAGCGGTGAATTCACCGGACGGCTACAGCAAGCCGAGGTGAGCCGCTGCAGAACAGCCAGGCGGGATTTCTCGCCGCAGGTAAAATCTAAAGCTCCCAGTGGCTGAGATCAGCACACGCTGCAGGGATTCAGAGTGGAAATCAAAACCAAGAAGAAATACGCCAGCCTCACGGCCGAGGGCGTAGCAGCGGTGCCATATTGCCACCGGCGGCAGCAGCAGAGAATTCACCGAATCCAGTACGGCTACATCTGCGTACTCAAGAACAGTGAGTCAAATTGCGGGCCACAGAGGAGAAATCCCAGTACTGCACTCCCTGGGACTTGACCCAGTGGGGGAGGGGCGGTGGCAGAGATATCACACCATAGGAGAACGTGCAACCTGGCACCCCCCACAGTCTAAAGCAGCCTCTATCGACTCTCTGGGTCGGAGACTCTGTGATACAACCCAGTAAAGGAGTAGTGGGGTCTGAGATACTACTGACTCGAGATCCAGAACACCTTAAGTGAAGTCATAGTGACCCAAGGGAAGAACCCAGAGAAGGCACAAACTTCCGAAATCATGGGAAAGAGGAATAATACTGGAGCAATGAATGCCCACAACCCCACAACATCAGAACCCGATAAAACAGAAAATCAGAGATTTCTAGAAGATCAAATCAGGAAAATAACTGTAGAAATAATAGAGGTGCTTCGAAAAGAACTCAGAGAGAGTCAAAAAGAGATAAAGGATGCAATTAATGAAGTAAAGGCCTCAATTCAAAGCACAAACAACTGATTAGACCACATGGAGAACAGAATCTCGCTCTTAGAAGATGATCATTCCAAAAATGAACGCATAGTTTCTAATCTAGAAAAAAATATCCGACAGCAGGAATCTGATATTGAAGAAATATGGGCCCATTTTAAGAGAGCTAACCTAAGAATAATTGGAATAGAGGAGGGAAAAGAAAGTGAATCCAAAGGGATCAACAATCTCTTCAAGGAATTGATAGCAGAAAATTTTCCAGACATAGAGCAAGAGGTCAATACGCAGGTCCAGGAAACTTATAGAACTCCCTTTGGACAGGATCGGAGAAGAGGATCCCCACGCCGCATAATTGTCAAAATGACCAATGTGGAAGCCAAGCAGAGAATCTTAAAGGCAACAAAAACAAAGGGCCAAGTGACATTCAGAGGCAAACCAATTAGAATCACTCCAGACTTCCCAAACCAAGTCATGAGAGCCAGAAGGGCTTGGAGTAACATATTCCAAACTCTGAAAGAAAACAACTTCCAGCCAAAAATTTCCTACCCAGCAAAACTTTCTATCAAATTAGATGGAGAAATAAGAAGCTTCCATGACAAACAGAAACTGAAGGAATTTTTGTCTTCAAAACCAGCACTAGAGAAAATACTCAAAGAGATTATCAACTAAGATTGGTTATCTGTGGAGATTCATTACTTATGTTAGTCTTTTACCTATCTCTAAATGGTATT
Organism: Muscardinus avellanarius; assembly: GCF_963383645.1. Lineage (NCBI taxonomy): Eukaryota > Metazoa > Chordata > Mammalia > Rodentia > Gliridae > Muscardinus > Muscardinus avellanarius. Next base: position 92,568,673 of record NC_137800.1, on the reverse strand, counting down.
GTTTGCCTTTATTGTTGTTAATTTTTAGGATTTCTAGTTGGAATATTAATATACCTTCAGATATAGCATTTGGAAATATTTTATCCCATTCTATTAGTAACTGTTAACTCTGTTTACATTGTCTTTGGATATACAATTTCTTTTTATTTTTTAGGGAGTTTGTATACTCTTCTGTTGCCTGTGCCATTGAAATCATATCCAAGAAATCACTGCCAATTTCAATGTTGTGAGGTTTTATGACCCAGATTTTCTCCTAAAAGTTTATAGTCTTAAGATTTATATTTACGTCTTTTATCTATTTTGAGTTAATATTTGTATATGGGATTAGGTAAGGGTCCAACTTTATTCTTTTCCATGTAATTATTATGTTTCAACAATATTTAGTTAAAAGATTATTATTTCCACCACCAAATCTTCGTGGAAACTTTGTCAAAAATAACTTGACAATATAGGGAAGAATTTAGCTCTAGGCTTTTATTTAACTCCAATGGTTTATAGATCTGCCTTTAGAATAGTACTACACTGTTTCAATTATTGTAGCTTTATATGGTTTGAAATCAGAAAATATATATCTTCTAGCTTTGTTCTTTTTCAAGATCGTTTTGGGTATCTAGAGTCCATATTCCATATTAGGATAGATTTTTTTTCCTGAAAAATAAATATATAAATATATGATAGTTTCACCTAAAAAATAGAAAAAAATATTCTCTGGTAAGAAAGAAAGTAAAAAGAAATATTGAAATGTTATCTTTAAGTCATCAAAAGCTTGGTATCAGACAAATGAAACTGTTATGTGAGATTATCATTTTTAATTTTGGATAAATTGCTATAATACTAGATGTCAACCACTAAGCCAAGCATGGGAAGGAGGGATGGGGAGGGAATGGGGTGGGGATCGGGTGGGGGCTGACTGGGCGATGTGTGCATGTATGTCTACAAAAGTCTGTATTCCACTATGATGTATGAATACAGTGCACCAATAAAAAAAAAAAAAATTCAGGAAAAAGTAGGTCTCTCATCTCACGCCCTAGCTACCTTCCCCAGAGACCGTGACCACCGACTATGCACACGCGTGTGTTCCTGCAGTTCTCCCAGGGGGCTATTTTAAAAATGTAAACCAGATCATGTCTTCTTTGCTTAAAACCCTTCAATGGCTCCCCACTATGTTCAGAATAATGATTAAACTCCTTGAAACGGCCTGCCCTGGACAGCGCAGGGAGACTGAGAGTGGGGTTCCCCAACGGGCGGGGTCACGTGTCTCCCAGCACCGCAGTCCTCAGCATATGCAACAGAGGCTGAGGCCTGTGACGGCGCCAGGGCCGCTCCACCAGAGCCCAGCAGACAGCTCCCACAGAGGCTCGGACGGCGTGGCGGGCCCATGCACCTCCACGGCCCTTCTCCACTTCTTCTCTCCCCTTACCTTGGTTTCCCTGTGCATTTCTGATTCTCAAGGGGCCTCAGTGGCTCTGGGGCTGGTGACTGCTCCTGTCTCCTGCCTGCAGGGCCCACTTTCTACCGAGCAGGGACCGGTCACAAACGGGGCGCTGAGCAGGACTAGAGCAGCAGCCGCCCGCTGCTTTAGGCGGGGCAGCGAGGGGCCTGCTGCACTCCAGGGCATCAGGGTCAGCTCAGCCACTCAGGCTTGAGTGCACTGGCCTCCCAGGGCTTGCTCCCTTGGGAGCACACCACCTGCTGTGCCAGCCCTGGGTCCTGAGCAGAAGGGCCGGAGGGCTGACCTCTGAGGGCCTTCCAGAAGGTGCCAGGGCTTCTCCCCTGCACACTCCCTCTTGGAAGAGGCCACGGTCAGGCCAGCACCACAGCCTCTGCCGCTGCTCACCTGGATCCCAGCTCCTGGCGGGCGGTGAGGCCGTGGACCCCAGTGCTGAGGAGTAAGGGCTGTCATGTGACCACACCCAGGCCCTTGGTCTGCTTTCCAGAAGCAAAACAACCTTCACTGATACTGAGCTTCTCGGAGGAAGGTGCTACAGAACCTCACCCAATACTCAGAGGATCTGGCTCCAGTGCTGGCAGACTGCAGGGAGAAGCTCTCAGGCCCAAGAAGTCAAGACGTACACTAGGGCTGGATGGAGCAGACGGAAAGAAGTCACTATCCACCCATCCCTTCAAAGACAGCTCCAGACACAAAGAGGAAAACCGCCGAAGGTCACAGGAAGCAATACCAGAGCACCGAGAAGGGCGACTGCGGGTGAGGGCCAAGGCCGCGGGGACACAGGCCAGTGCTCGGGGTCTTGCACACGTGGTAACACACCACGCCCCGTCATCCCAGCTGCTCAGGAGGAAAGGCTGCAGGACCGCAGCTCCAGGCCAGCAACTTAGCAAGACCCGGTCATGACATTTTGTTTTTTGTGGGTTTTTTGGTGGTACTGGGGTTCCCGGAAGCCCTTCTACCTCCGGGCTACACTCCCAGACCTATTTTTACATTTTTATTTGGAAACAGGGTCTCTTAAGCCAGCGCACGTGGCTGGCTTCGAACCCGCGCGATCCTCCTGTCTCTGCCTCCCAAGCGTGGGGATTACAAGCGTGCGCCACCACGCCCGGCCCGGTCATGACATTTTAAAGTGAGTTAAAAAGTAAACAGAGCTGGGGTGGAGGTTAAGAACGGGCTAAATTCTGTATGTCTGAAAATACAGACTGCCCTCGCTACAGTCGGCCTCTCCGACGGCTCGGGCCCGACGGGCAAAGCGGGAAAAGCCAGGCATGGCGGCGCGCGCCCGGAACCTCAGCGTGTGGGGGCTGAGGCAGGAAGATGGCAGGTCTGAGGCCACCTGATCAACTCAGTGAGGCCGTTTCAAGTAAAAAGCAAAACAGGGCTGAGCGTAGCTTAGCTACACACGGATTCTGGGGGCTCGACAGACCTGGGCTCAAAGCCCAAGTATTTCCTTGGATTTCTGAGTCAAAATTTTGAGTTTTCACCTCCACAAACATGGAGATACCACTTGTTCAACACGCTTTCCTAAGGAGCCAACGACGGTGCACAAGGGCGGGCACTAGTGCACCGTGCGTACCCGGGGAGCCGCGTGGGCCACGGGGCTGTCGGCGCTAAGCACCGTGTGCAGCAGGCTCTGCAGCTGGAGCTGGGGACCCAGGGAACCGCTGCGCGGGGAGATGACTGCGACATGCGCCGAGACCTACGTGGACAGGAGCCGTCCTCCATGGAGAAGAGACCGCACCACCCAGGAGAGGCCAGGGCTCAGGGCCTGGTTTAAAGATGACCAGATCTGCGAGGGCTTCCGGAGGGAACATGCAGGCAGACACGACTCCACCCTCCACGTCCCACACCAGGTCCTCGGGCCACGGAATGGCCTTGCTTCTGGAGGCGCGAGGTGAGGCCAGCCACGCCACTGCGCTCAAGCAGGCGCAGAGCGGCTTGCAGAAGAGAGAGCGGTGCGGGACTGATACCAAATCTCACTCATTTGAAATTTCCAGTAACTCCCTCAGGTCTCAAATTACTTCTGTGTTTTCCATGATCAAAGGAGTCCTTCAGGTGGACAGAAAGTCTATCAGCCTCTGGAGCGGCTCCCCAATACCTAAAGAAGTGTCGGTGCAGCAGGGAGGGAGGCAGCGGGAGCCCACAGGGACAGCGCAGCAGTGGTCTGCACGGGGTGTGCCGAGCACGGGGGCTAGCCACACTTTAAATGCTCTGGGAAGACATCTCCTTGGCAAAACTGAGTATTCTTATTATTTAAAAACTCCCATTACTTTGCCAACACACTGCTTCCTGTACATATTGTACCACTGGTGCAGCCTGGTAAGGCTTTGCTGCCGGGGCTCCCTGCAGTGACCGAAGGCTGAGCAAGGCTTTGGAGACCGAGGTAGCTAAGGAGAGGCTGGGGGTCAGGGCGTCAGCACGCAAGGAGGCCTGGGGATGGGGCACGTGAGAGCAGAGCCCTGGGTCCCGTGGAGACGGCGGCGGGCAGGAGGCCGTGGCCAGGACAGGCAGCTGGCAGGGCTAAAGCTCCTGCTGAGAAGATGAGCCGCACTGGGCTGGGGAGCCTCCCAAGCTCGAGTGCTAGCGCCCAGGCAGGGCGCACCACTGGTCAGAGGCCTGGCCGGCAGGCACAAGGCCCAGGGGCCAACCGAGGAACAACAGTAAAACTGGACCTGGATCAAAGGGTTGGGAGCATGGCTGCATCTCCCACAGGCTCCCCAGATTTGCATCTACTCACACGAGGCGCCCTCAGGCTTAGCACAGCCAGGAGCCTGTCGCGAGCTAAGCACGCAGGGCCTAGTAGATAAATCTAGTGAGTCCATAGGATAAAAAGACGCAACAGGGAATTCCACCTCTGAGCTGCACCCCCAGTTCTAATTTATTCTTACTTTGAAACTAGGTTGAGGACAGTCTCACCACTTGCTGAGGCTGTCCTCAAACCTGCGATCCTCCTGTCTCAGCCTAAGTACTGGGATAAACTGAGCCCAGCTTTGAAAATAAAAATTCCACCCACAATATCAATTAAAAAAAAAAACACCTAAGACACTTAGCAGCTTTTCTCTTAGTAGTATTTGAAATCAAACCCAGTGGCATTCTATTTACAAACTACACACTATTTTTTTTTTTTTAAATTTTGGCCAGGTGTGGTGGCGTACACTTGTAATGCCAGCATTCGGGAGGCTGAGACCGGAGGATGGCAGTTCACAGACAGCCTCAGCTACTTAGTGAGGCCCTCCACAACTTAGTGAAACCCTGTTTCAAAATAAAGAATAAAAAATAGGGCAGTAGGGGGTGTCACAAGGGGGGAGAGAATGCCCCCAGGTTCCATCTCTAGACCCACCAAAAAAAAAAACAAAAAAAAAAACCTGAAGCTGGGTAAGTGGCGCACACTTGCAATCCCAGTACCCGGAGGCTGAGACAACAAGGATTGCGTTCACGGCCAGCCTCAGCTACTTAGTGAGGCCCTCTGCAACTCAGTGAGACTTTGTTTCAAAAATAAAACATAAAAAAAAGGACTGGGAGTGTAACTCTGAGGTAGAATGCCCCTCAGTTCAATCCTCAGTACCACTAAAATAAAATAAAATAAAATAGGGTCTCACTAGGTTGCTGGGAGTCTTCCTACATTTGTTAAGGCTGCCCTTGAATCTGTACACATCCAGCCTCCTAAGTACTGGGATTACAGGTATGTACCATCATGCCCAGCTAGGAATAAATTTATTACAAAAAAAAATTTTTTTTTGCTAAATGGATAAAATAAAGACAGGTGTGGTGGTGTATGCCTATAATATTATAATCTCAGTATTTGAGAGGTAGAGACGGAAGGAGTTCAGGTTTGGGGCCAGTGCATGGTAACTTATGGGGGCCCTGTTTTGGGGGGGGGGTCAGTGGTAGAATGCTTCTGGTTTCAGTCCCCAGTAAAATACACACGTATGCACCCCCACTGGAGGACGAAAGTTGTGGCCGAACAGACTATGAAGATATGTGAGTCCCTGGTCATTATGGAAATGAACATATAACACCATGAAGTCCTAGCACCAAAAGGCCCAACGGTCCAAAGCCCGGGACTGGAGCCCTGCGCTAGGCGGCCAGGACCGTGGACGGGCGCGGAGCCTCCTGGGAAGTTTTGCCAGTTTTGTTCTGTTTCTTGGGGGTGGGGTTTGGAGACAGGGTCCTGCTATGTTGCCCTGGTTGGTCTCAAACAGTCCACCTGCCTTGGCCTCCTGAGTTGCTGGGACTACAGGTGGGCACCACCACACCCAGCTTTAAGTACTTTCTTAAAATGTTAAAGGTGTACCTGACAATGCTACCCCTACGTATCTACCCAGGAGGGATTAAAACATGCCTGTCAGCTGGGCGTGGTGGCGCACGCTTGTCATCCCCACGCTGGGGAGGCAGAGACAGGAGGATCATGCAGGTTCGAAGCCAGCCGTGCTGGCTTAAGAGACCATTTCCAAATAAAAATATATCAAAAAAAAGTAGGTCTGGGAGTGTAGCCTGGAGGTAGAAGGGCTTCCAAGAACCCCAGTACCACACACACACACACACACACACACACACACACACACACACACACACACACACAGTCTGTCAGCCAGGTGTGGTGGCGCATGCTTGTAATCCCAATACTTGGGAAGTTAGACAAGAGAATTGCAGGTTCGAGGACAGCCTCAACAAGTAGTGAGACTATCATCAACCATAAAAATAAAAAAATAAGGCTAGGAGCCGGGCATGGTGGCACACACTTGTAATCCCAGCATTCGGGAGGCTGAGACCAGAGGATCGCGGTTCGTAGACAGCCTCAGCTACTTAGCGAGGCCGCCTGCTACTTAGTGAGACCCTGTTTCAAAAAAAATAAAGAATAAAAAATAGGGCAGGGGGTGTAGCTCAGAGGTCGAATACCCCTGGGTTCCATTCCCAGACCCACAAAAAAAAAAAAAAAAAAAAAAAGGCTGGATGTGTGGCGTGGAGGTAGAATGCCCCAGGTTCAAGCCCCAGCTACCCCCCACCCCCACCCCATACACACACACGTCTGTCCACACAGGCAGGAGCCCTTGGCTGGCGGGTAGGTGTGGTGTCCATTTGCTGGTCTCGAGGGCCCCAGGGCAGGGTGGAGGCAGGCAGCCTCCGGGAGGAAACACTCTGAGCCCTGTACGGCCAGCTGGCAGACTGGGTCCCCGAGCCTCTGCTCACTAATCTGCTGGCTGTGTGGAGCTCGTGTTCAGGAGAAGGGGATTTATTTTGCTCTCACATCTCAGCTGGCAATTACTGATGGCAACTGAGGGACTATTGGTTTAAGACGAGAGCAGCAAAGATTAAGTGGGGAATACAAATAACTAGGCAAAAGTTTGCTGAGAAAGGAAGAAGGCAACAAAGGGCGAAACTTTCACAGATTTCTGATTCTTCCTGGGCCTGCCACTGCAGGTTTGCATCTTCTGGTCTTGTTTGCTTCGGGGGAAAGAACCAGACACCTCTTCTTAGCCCCGCTGCTCTTTGAGGAGCACAGGGACGCCTGGGCCTTGCTTCCTCACGGGCACAGGGCAGGACGCTGAAGGGTGGCGCCTATGCCCACCGCTCCCAACCGCCCTGGCAGAGCTCAGAGTCTGCCCCAGCAGCAGCCACAACACCAGCCACAGTGTCCATCGGGACGAAGGGTCGCAAACGAGGCCCTCCATGGCCGAGTTTTCTGATGGATCCAGGCTAATGCTTTACGAAGGACACAGTCTCACTCTCTCACAGCTGGGGGACAGAATGCCCAGCAGTCTTTGCAGGTCCCCTGGGGCGCACGGTCTCTGGGCGACACCCTTGGCCTCCTCTCCTCCTCCACTCCACTGCCGCTTCTGCTTTTGGAAACGGGGTCCCCCTTAGTTGCTGACGGCTGGCCTTGAGCCTTCAGTCCTCTGTCTCAGACTCCCAAGGATTGGGGTTACAGGTCTGTGCCACTACACCCGACTGAAACAGACAACTAGCGACTGCAGTGCTGGGATGACCACACAACCGCAGTCACTCGCCAGGCCGACGCAGCGCCACACACCCCTCCCTGTACGCCCTCGCTGGCTTTCCTTAAGAGGGTGGGCAAATCTTGCTTCCCCAGTAACACCTGTCTATGCTGCTGACTGGCAAGTGCTGGAGTTCTTTTCTGTCTCGTAAGCCAAAGACCCCGCTGGTATTGAGCGAGAGAGTCGAGTTCCCCATTTCCTCCAGACTGGGAACTCTTTTAGAACCTTCATGGAACGGGAACCGTCTCTTCTCAACCATACAAACCCCAAATACGGAATGTTCTATTTAAAAGAAAAAGGTGTGAAAAGGTATGTGTAGGAGAAGGGCTGTGCTCCTTAAGAATGCATAAGACACAGAAAGGAAACGAGGATATCCTAGGCAGAGGTTGTAAAGACCAGATGCAGCACCTGGCCAGGGCGCGGACACCAGCTGAAGTGAAGCGCTCTGCACATGACGAGCGGGACGTGGGTACGGCTGTGATACGAGTATCACATCAGAATCATTTACTGAAGCCGATGCCTTTGTAGTTTTAGAAAATAACATCCCTATTCTTGGGAAATGTTTACTTAAGTTTATGGGGTTAAGGCCTATGATGTTTTAAAAATGTATCTTTTTTTGTGTGTGTGTGGTTCTTGGGGGTGGAACTCAGAGGCTTTCTACCTCTGAGTTATACTCCCAGACCCATTTTATATTTTTTATTTGGAAACAGGGTCTCACTAAGTTCCTGAGAGCCTCACTAAGTGGCTGAGGCTGGCTTCGAACCTGCGCAATCCTCCTGTTTCAGCCTCCCAAGCACGGGGATGACAAGCGTGCGCCACCACGCCCGGCTAAGGAGGATCGCGCAGGTTCAAAGCCAGCCGCGCGCACTGGCTTAGGAGACCCTGTTTCCAAATTTAAAAAAAATGTAAAAATAGGTCTGGGAGTGTAGCCCGGAGGTAGAAGGGCTTCCAGGAACCCCGGTACCACACACACACACACACACAAAGTTGGAAATAATGCTAGATCCTTTCTAACTTAATTGTTGAGAGTGGAACCCAGATATTCTAAAATAAAGGAGAAGCCGGGCGTGGTGGACCACATCTGTGATCTCTGTACTCGGGAGTTGACATGGGATACTGCAGGTTCAAGGCCAGCCCCAGCAACTTTGTGAGACTCAGCAACCCAGGAAGACCCTGCTTCAAAAGGGAACAATAAAAGGAGCTGGGAGCTTGGAGCCTAGCTTGGAAGTAGACCGCCTCACACACACAGAGCGAAGGCCGGGCTGCGGGGCTTTCAAGGGCCGAGAGCTGTTCTGAGCGGCACCGGGGCTCACTCTGGCCAGTCCAGTCCCCGGGATGCAGCCCAGCAAGCTGTGCTTACTAACAGTCCAGGTGACGCGAACTAGAAGAACCACCCTGGAAGCAGAGCTCATGGCCTCTGGCTAGCGCAGCCTAGCGAGACCTGCAGCTGCGCCTCTCCTGGCCTTCTAGGTCAGAACTGCTTCTGTTCAGTGCAATCAAACTACATAACCGTAGGCACAGCAGCTCACACGGTAATCCAGTGCTTGGGAGGCCGAGACAGGAGGACCGTAGGTTCAAGGCCAGCCACAGCAACTTGGTGAGACCTTGTTTCAAAATAAAAAATAACAGCAGCTGGAGGTGTTCTCCTCAGAGATAGAATGTCACTGCCACAAACAGAAGGGTAAACAAGGCCCGCTCTGCCTGCCACGCCAAGACAGCGATGGCCAGCGACGGCGTGGCTGTGAGGGGACCAGCTCTGAGGCAGGCGGCAGATACAGGACGGCACCTGCGGGGCACCTTGGGAGGCACAGGGAGCTCTGAGGCTGTGAAAGCACACTCATCGGCTTGCCTACTGAGGAGAAAATGAAACAGATCCAGGGAGTGCAACTGTCTTCTGTCTTGAGAAGTCCTCCTGGGAGGTCTGGGGGGCAGGTGCCACCCGGCCTCTTGCCACGCGCCTTCCTAGTTGGCGCCCTCAAAGACCCACGGGGAAAGGGCGCCGCCTTGGTATTGCTGACTTAAAGCCAGAGTCCACCTGCAAAACAGCCTCCTTCCTGAAGGCCCACAAGTGAGCCGTCTTGGCAATTAACGATTCCTGTCACCTACAGCCTACAGTGTGAGGAGACTCGAGAGCTCGCCTTACAAATTGCTCTTCTGAAGATCAAAGGCGCGCGCTCCCAGCCCGAGCTCGAGAGAGCGTCTAGAGGAGCCTTCCCGCGGGTCTGGATGACAGCCCGGGGCGAGGACTCGGGAGCCTGGCCACTCTTCCCGCTGCAGCGCTCCCTGCCTTTAATTGGCACCTCATTAGAAATTAATGAAAACGGCGTCCTCTGTTCTTTCTGCTCTAGGCACTGAATGCTACAAAAAGGGCCATCACCATTCATAACACATTCAATTTATATAGCAATGGCTCTTAAGCATTATTTATGAGATGCGAATTTCTTGTCAGCAGCTAATAACCTGCACAGAGTGCTTGGAAGGGGAATGCAAGAAAAGACTGCGCATATATAAAAAAAGATTTTCTAGAGCGAGCAAGTGTGCTCTCTGAGTTCAAACTCCCTTCAATCTCAGTAGTAAATGGCTGAGGCGCCCCCGCAGCGTGGGGCCGACCCTCCACGCACCCTCAGAGAAGGCCGTCCCACACCGCTCACTCTCCTGGGGGCGCCGCTGGGCACGCTCTCACCACCGCCCTCCATCTCGCACTGCGTGGAGCTGCGGCGGGCTGGTCCTGGCGCACAGCGTACAGCTGAGCAGAGGAGCCGCGCTCGCCGCGCTCTGGGAGGCCCCGAGGGGCTGCCGAGGCGCACGGCTCTCTCCCCAGCGACACCCCGGCCCTCCCAGAGAAGACTCCAGAGCCGGGCCCAGGAAAACCCCACAATTCTCAACGAGGCGCGTTGTCTCAGGCCACGGAGCCTGGCGGGCTTCGCAGTACCGCTGGCCTGCTGGGCTCGCCAACAGGTGACAGGAACTCGGCGACATGGACCTGCAGCCCAGAGGACAGGCAGGCCACAGCTCGGGCGGGTGAGAAGGGAGGCTTCCCCCAGGTGCTGGCCTCGCCGGGGCCACTGCACGCAGGACTCGGGCCAGCCACCCCATGTCTCACCCCTCACCTCTGCTCTCTTAATAGCAGGCGGACGGAATGCCCTCAACAGTGCTCCTCAGGGCCCACCGCACCCCGCTCCTGCGCACACGTGTGAGGCCCCGCGCTAGAGCACCGCCAACAGCCGCTGCCATCCGGGGAACGGCTCCACCCTCTCCAAAGGGCAGGCAACTAGGGGCAGGAACGAATGGCGGCGCACCGCCTCACAGATGGAGAGCATCGGGGCACAGCGCCGTCATGCTGAGCGGACCGCTGGGCCCTCACGGCCAGCAGCTGGACAAGCAGGACCCTGTGGCTATCCCAGAGGAGGAAGGGCTCCAGAGCTAACTTCATCGGAGGAGAGCCAGAAGGCTCTCGGGGCTGGAGCCAGGGTCAAAGTCTGCCCGATGACAGTTGTCCTGTGGACCGATTTTAAGACATCCTGCTTTAAAAGCGGGGCAGGGAAACTTAGGTCCTCTGAAATGGCTCCACCCAAGCTCAGCACTTTGTGGGTGGTGTGGCCGGGAGAGGCAGAGCTGGCCCAAGTCTCGCTCCACTGTGGCAGCCGTTTTCCAGGTGCGCGCCCTGCCGCGGTGCAGTCCTGGGGCAGGTGCGAGAGGGCTAAGCAGGGAGGCCACTTTCTAGCCACCTCGCGGCGCGCTCGCTGGACAAGTCAAGGTTCAAAGGCAACACTCATCTCACCAGCCCTTAATGTAAAAGGTCAGGGGAGAGACCTTCCACTCCTCATCAGAGATAGAAGGTCATTCAAAATTAATGTCTACATTTTATGACGCATATGCCAGACGTTTGCTGGTTATGCTAATTCTGTCCCCCCCGACCCCCCCCCCGTGATACTGGGGACTGAACCAGGGGTGTTTCGCCTCTCAGCTATGCTACCAGCTGTTTTTATTTTTCATTTTGAAACTGGGTCTCATTAGGTTGCGGAGGGCCTCACTAAATAGCTGAGGCTGGCCTCGGCCCTGTGGTCCTCCAGTCTCAGCCTCACAGTACTGGAGGGATAGGGTGCCATGAGCCCCGCCCAGGCTCGGTCTGTTCGGCTCGGAGCCGTATGGTGCCAGTGGACATGACGAGTCCACGAGGCTCAGGTGTGCTCTGGGCACCTCTGACTGCTCAGCTCCAGCCCGGCAGCTCGCAGGGACACGCTGAGGACAGCGGTGGCCGCCACTCCCAGGGACGACGCACAGGTGCTCACCGCAGCGGCAGGCCCCCAGCTCCTGCTGCACCAGCTCCAGCTTGGCCTGGCACTGGAAGCACCGGCGCCGGCTCCTCTGCTTGGCTTGGCTGCTCTCCTCCAGCAGGCGCGGTCGCTTCACCGGTGAAGCCTCGTTCTCAGACTGCGAATCTGACCAAAACAACACAATGGGTCAGAGTCAGGGTGGTGCTCAGAGTCGAGCTGTCCCGAGGAGGCCACTCCTGCCAGGAACGGAGGCTGGCGGCCTACCTCCACACCGGCCCCAACCCAGGCCTGTGCTGGCCACCCACCTTGGCCTCCTGTGGGCATGGGCTTCTTCTGATGTGTCTATAGCATTAACCTAGCACAGTTCCAGACCAAGGCCAGGGCTCGATGTGGGATTTACAGTCTTTTCCAGTCAAATTACTCACATTTCTACTCCTGAATACACTAGGATCAGACTCAAGCGTCGAAATGAAGCCCAATTTACCTGGAGTGAAGGAGCTGCTCCTTGCCACCATGGGTGCCGGCCGGCAGCAGTGCTGGCCCCACACACAGGCCAAAAGGGCAGGCGAGGGAGGCACAGCGCGCAGACTGCATCTCTCCCGACCTCAGCTACAGTACAGCAGTCTCGTTCAGACCAGCCTGGACGGGGCGTGCCTCTCGCCTCGGCTGCCTCGGCCCGGCGGCACATCGAGCATCTGATGACACGACCCCTGGACGGGTCAGCTGTCCAGACTCGTCGGCACGCTGACTGAGCAGACGTGCCCGGCCTGGCCCTCCAGAGGAGGGGCAGCGATCTAAACGGAAATAGTTACAAGGGGGCCGGCCAGGGGTTTCAACCCTCTTAGTAACCCTGTTCACACACATGTACGCAACAAAAAAAATCCTAGAGGAAAAATCCCAACAGCTGAAAGGTCTGTTCTGACACAGTCCTAAATCTGATGCTCTGTGTAAGAAACTGTTCTCCAACCTGGGGAAGGGTCCTCACCCAGGCAGCTCAAGGGTCCTCGCTGCAGTCCCTGGGGGGCCTGCCAGGTGACCTCCACTCCAGCCACACCTCTGACAGACACCAGGGTGTCTAGAAACGCAGCGCTCGCGTGCGGCACTCTCCACGCCCGGCCCAAACTATGGAGTGTGCTGCTGACCCACAAAGCCGCTCCCGCCACCGCCTCTTAGGGTGCCCCGTTCCTAGGCACTGAGCCCAGGGGTGTTCTACCTCTAAGCTACAATCCAGCCCCTTTTTATTTTTTATTTTAAAACAGGGTTTTGTTAAATTATCACTTTATTGGCCTCAAATCTGCACTCCTCCTGTCTCGGCTTCCGAAGTCCTGGGATTAGAGGTGTGAGTCGCCATGCCCACTTCTGTTTTTAAGCAAACCTTTGCTGCCAAGGGAAGCCAATTTAATTTCAGGTGGCACTAACACCAGGAGGAAAAACAAAGAAAAAGACCTTTCAGTAGCAACGCGATCTATGCTATTTTCAAAAAGGGGAGTGATGCATGAAAACTTTTTAAAATTGCATGAGTCCTATGATTAGGACATAGAATGCATATACATGATACATACTGTGCATGTGTGTGGTACCAGGAATTGAACCCAGAGGCATTCTACCTCTGAGCTCCACCCCCAGCAGCACCCCCCCTTCAACTTTTTGTTTTGGAAACTATCTCAGTAGGCTGCTGGAAGTGTCACTAAGTCGCCACAGCTGATCATGAACTTGCAATCCTCCTGTCTCAGCCTCCCAAGTCCTGGAATTACACATGCCACCACACCAGACAGAACTCTTATTTTTATAGTTATAATCACAAAGAGCACCATCAAATGCTCTGCTCTGGTGGGGTCCCTGAAAGCCAGGCGCCCTCAGGTCCTGCAGCGACAGTCCCCCACCCGCCCAGCACAGCGACACGGGAGCTACTTACCCCTCTGGCCGCCCTGCCCGGGCCCGCCTACAGGATCACCGCCAGGCCACGTGCGTCTCTGGCCCAAGTCTGAGTGTGAGAAACAGCCCAGACAGACAAGACGCCTGACGTGGGGCGTCATTTTAGAGCCAAGGTGCTATTCGCAGGTGGCAAGAGACCCAGGGCTCCCAGCTTCCCTCGTGTGGCGGCCACCGGGTGGGAAACATGCTCAGCTGCAAGCGCCACCCGCGACAGTCACTGGGTAATACATCACCTCCTCCTGGCAAAGCAAACCACTTTGGTATTTTCTCACAAGTCAACTTGATGTTTTAATGAGAAGCTAATGAAATAAACAGCAGTCTACAGAATGACCATCAGGCCTGCATAAGAAATTTACACCCCTCAGCTAATTACTTAATGAAACCTGTGCCATGGGGTGAGCTGCCTAAATAACAAAAAAGAAAACATATCCAGGACAGAGAGTCTAACTACTTCAACTATTCCATTCTAAATTTTATGTCAATTAGAAAAAGAGCATCAGGAGAATAAAAAATAATCCAAACACGGTTAACGTTAAAAGGAATCATCTGTTGAACGTGGTCGAATAAACTAGACCTCGACTGTTTAGTTTCTGCTCACAAATACCATTTCTGATGCCCTTAAGTCCACTCAGTTCCTGAACAATGATGGAAAACACCTAATTAGCCTCCGTGCGCACTATGAACTCGGGCAGCAAGGGTTAAACGCAGAGGGAGAGGTGAACAGAAATAACTCTTCCAGCAGCTCTGACTGTCAGAAGAAACGAGTCCCTGCGAGGAGCGCGCTCATTAGCAGCAGGAGGGCCGCAGTGGCTAGGAACTGTCCCCACCCCGGAGTTAGGAGCGACTTCTAATTAAGGCCCTTCACAAAGAGCTAACAAAGCGGGTTCTCCAGCACGCCCTCCCTGAGAACAGCGGAGTCTGGGTGTGCCACGCGCCCCGAGCTCAGGGTGCGACGGGCGACAGGGACAGCACGTCGGACCCTCGGGTCAGGGACAAGCCTGGCTGGGACCATGGGACGGGAGGAGGGACAGACAATTCTCAAGAGACGCAGTGACTACGCTTTCTCAGCGTGAAGGTGACCGCCGCTTCACCTGAGACAGAGGCGGACTCAGGGACGGCGAGCACAGGCCCTTCTGAAGGACGTCTCCCCGGCACCTCGCTGGGGGTCACGGGAAGCGTGAGGCTCCCGTCCAGGAACGCGCCTGGGCGGAGGTGCTTCTCCAGGGTCTGTTCTACCTCTGACACAAACTCACGTTTGTTCCCCACTGTCACTGTTCTTGTCTTTATTGCTCATGTCTCTCCTGAAAATTTCCAAATAAAGTGTGTCAAGCCCGCCAGAGCCACATCCCATCTCTCTCAATCTCCTGCCGCCGTGCACGGGCGGGGAGCTGGGAGCGGGGAGGGAGAGGCCTCCTGAGACTCCCACACCTCCACCTCCCTCTGCCCTGTGAGGAGACGAGCCTGCTTCATCTCAGGCTCCGCGACAGCTTGCGAGGCACTCAATCAGTCCTCTAGAACCTATCACAGCCTCTTGACAGACTGACATTTATGATCCCAGCAGCCTGTGCAAACATCAGTGCGAGCAGTAATTAATGAGCCTCGCACACCGCTGCCGCCGCTCCCTCCACGTTTAAAAGGAGCTGAGCTGCCAAAACCTGTCGATGGAAAATACCAGCGCTCACTGAAAGAGACGGAGGAGAGAGGCTTGAAAGCAGCCTGTCACACAGCGCTCTCTCCTCCCTTGGCTCTCTTTCAGAGGACCTGCGGGGATCCACTCCCCTCTCCCGGCACTTTGCTGTGTGTGCCCCAGGAGACTCCATCGCAGGAGACCCCTCGCTGCCCACTAAAACGTCTTCCACTGTGTTTGCTGAACTTTCCCTTCCTTCCTCATCTTCCTGGCGGTTCCAGGATAACTGCTGAGTAGCATGTCTGCGTGTCCAGAGCGAGGTTCTAGAGGCTGCCTGTTGAAACCCTGCGAAGACGGTCACCACTGTCACCTGGCAGAAGCCCACGCGGGGCCACGCCTAGCCACACCATCCAGGAGTCGCCGTCCACAGCCTGCCAACGGCACGCCGCCAAGCAAGAGCGCTCTCCTCCGCCCCACTCCTGCCCTGCCCCGCGGTCCTGGGCATGAGAAACCCGGCTGCTCCCCGCTGGTCAGCGGGGCTGGCTAGTGTGCAGGTGGACCTGCGCTTGGGCCTCTGCCTTTCTCAGTTCACCCAAAAAACACAAGACAGCAGCGATCCCCTTGGGGCTGCTACTGTCACGGCTGTCTGTCCAGAGGGGCTGTCCAGGCTGGGAGGCAGCCCGATGAAAGGCAGGGCCACGGAGGTGCAGTCGGGTAACACACGCCTGCAGGCCATCTGCCCTTTGGGTCCTGGTGTGCGGGACCCAGGAAGCCGGCTGTGCCAGAAACAAGTGCATGCGACCTGCCCAGGGCTCAGGAAGGAGATCCCAGTTCTGAACAGGCACCGAGCAGGCCCCCCTGCCTGCCCAAGCCACAGAGTTAGGCCACACTTTGCCCCCGACCCCGCCCACCCACGCCAGAACTGGACCGGGCACTGGCGGAGCTGCACCCCAGCGATCTTTACATTGCAGGGAGGTCTTGAACCATGACCCTCCTGTCTCAGCCTCCTGAGTAGTTGGGATTACAGGCATGTGCCACCACACACCATTCAACTTTTTATTTTGAAAAATTTCAGACATATAGAATAACAGGAAAAAACTCCTATGTACACTCTACGATTTAATAATCGTTAATGCTTTGCCATATTCTTCCAACTCCTTCCCACTCTCCTCCGTATTGATATCCCCCACATCATCTGAAAATAAGCTGCCAACACCAAAATACTTTATCCTGAAATGCACACACATCTAATAATAGACCATTTCCTTACCTGACCAGAATAGAAAGCACACCTAAGAAAATTAAGACTAATGTGATGAACCAGGCGTGGTGGGCACGCTTGTCATCCCCACGCTTGGGAGGCTAAGGCAGGAGGGTTGCACAGGTTCGAGCCAGCCTCAGCTACTGAGCGAGGCTCTCAGCTACTCAGTGAGACCCTGTTTCCAAATAAAGTATAAAATGGTCTTGCCACGTGCCTCCACAAGCCTGAGCAGGGCCCACACTTGAGGCTCTCTAGCCGGTCATCACCAAGTACAGATACTACATACACAGACACAATTAGCTCGATGTGGAGAAAACCACACGGTGCTCCTGGCGTGCTGGCTCCCACTTCGCGCCCCTCTCCTCTCTCCCACTAGCTAGCGAGGCTGGCCGTGATACCATCCTGCATCGCCACAGTAGCACCCCCTCCTCCTTGTTTCTTAAGACGGACGTGAAGCACACCTGTAATCCGTAATCCCAATACTTGGGAAGTGGAGCCAGCCAAGTTTGTGGCTAGCCTCATCAACTTGAGGAGATCCTGCCTAAAAAATAAAAAGTAGCTGGGCGTGGCGGTGCACGCTTGTAATCCCAGCATTCGGGAGGCTGAGACCAGAGGACTGCAGTTCATGGACAGCCTCAGCTACTTAGTGAGGCCCTCTGCAACTTAGTGAGACCAGGTTTCAAAATAAAGAATAAAAAATAGGGCAGGAGGTGTAGCTCGGAGGTTGAAATGCCCGCAAAAATAAATAAATAAATAAATAAATAAATAAATAAATAAAATAAAAAGGGCTGGGGGTACACTTTAGAGGTGGAATGCCCCAGGCTCAGGAATGAAGGAAGGGATTTGTGTTCCCTATTTTCTTTTTAGCTCCCACATGAGTGAGAACACACAACCTTGACAGCTTCCTGAGACTGGCTGATCTCACTTGGCAAAATCTCTAGTCTGATCCATTTTCCTGCAAATAACATAATTTTGTCCTTTTTTATGGCCGGGTAAGATTCCACACTGTGTATCAACCACATTTTCCTTATCTACTCATCTGCTAATGGACACGAGCCGGTTCCCTGGAGTGGTTATTGTGACTTGTGTTGCAATAAACATGAGTGTACATGGATCACTGCAGTTTCTCGCATTCGTCAGAGGTCCTGAGGAATGGTGGCTTTCCTCAGCACGATGGTTCCATTCCTAGTTTTGTGGGGGAACCTCCACACTGCTCTCCATAGTGGTTGTATTAACTTACAACCCACCAACAGTGTGTGAGGGTTCCTCTACCCACACACCCTTGACAACAATTGTGATCTGTATTCTTGATGTCATTCTATGTTGGTTTTTTGGGGGGGTGGTACTGGGGTTCCTGGAAACCCTTCTACCTCTGGGCTACACTCCCAGACCTATTTTTTTAATATATTTTTTTATTTGGAAACAGGCTCTCTTAAGCCAGCGTGATTGGCTTCGAACCAGCGCGATCCTCCTGTCTCCACCTCCCAAGCGCGGGGATTCCAAGCGTGCGCCACCACGCCCGGCATATTCTTGATGTCATTCTAACCAGAGTCAGATGGAATCTCAGTATAGTTTTGATTTCCCTAATTGCTAGTGATGTTGAACATTTTTTCTATTTCCTGAGCTTTCAGGGTCTTATTGAGGAAGCTGGTGCCTGTGTATCGGAGATCAGAGTGTCTGGTCTAATTTCTAAGTCTCTGAGTCATCTTGACTTGGCTCTTACGCAAGGGTGAGGCATATCCAGTTTCCCCATTCCGTTGGTTGAAAAGGCTGTCTTTTCTCCGGCATAGGATTTGGGCACTTTTGTAAAAAATCAGCTAATCTCAGTACTTGGGAGACTGAGACAGGAGGATTGCAGTTCAGCCTCGGCTATTTAATGGGATCCTCCACAACTTGGTGAGACTTTGTTTCAAAATAAAGAGTAAAAAATAGAGTTGGGAGTGTAACTCAGAAGTAGAGTAAGCTCTGGACTCAATCTCCAGTAAGATTAAAAAAAGATCAAGTGTCTAAGTGTCGGGGTTTGTTTCTGCATCTTCTGCTCCACTGGCCTGTGTCTGTTCCTGTGCCAAGAGCATGCTGTTTTGTTGTTCTAACTTTGCAGTAGTTTGAAATTAAGTACGGTGCTGCCTCCAGCATGGCTGTTGGTGCTCAGAACTGCTTTGGCTGTTCTGGGCCCTTTGTTCATCTTCTAAAAGCTATCTTGTATATTTGGACATATAATTCAAACTTGAATGTAATAATATTATCTTTGGAGAAGAATTTGACTTTTTCTACGGGAACAAAAGCAGCAGCGCTCAGTATACCTTTCCAAGCAAACGTGTATCTTGCCCACATTCAAAGTAAAACTCCTGAAGACCGTACTGCAGTCTCCACCACCTGCTCAAGCAACAGAAAATCAGAACACAAGCTGAGCGCCTGTTTCCTTGGTGAGACCTTGAGAAGGGCGGTGAGCGTGGGAAATGCAGAGCGTCTAACTGATTCCCTGTCCACTCGACAAAGAGAGATGTGGTTTATGTAAAATTCTGAGTTGTGGTTCTGCTATTTGGGAATGGCGTGCTGAAACTCTGGGTGTACACTGCTAATGAAACAGAGAACTCAGAACGGCCGGGAGCACGAGGCCAAGTAAGGTTTTACAGCAGAGCTGCGTCTGCGCCAAACAGTTACACATGTGCACGTGGAGGCTGCTCGTCTGAGCCACAGAGGCCCTGGCTGTTCAGGTAACTAATCAATAAGGCCCCATGACAAAATGCCCCCAAGGTTAAAGTGTCCGAGTTTAATCATCAACAAGTGACTTTCTTGGCTAAAGTATCTTCTTAGGCTGTTGGTTTGGACGCGACAGCGTCTTTCATCAAGATTTTAACTAGGAGAAGACCAGTGATGCTGTGTCCCTGCACGGTGGCGCGCTCCAGGAAGGAGCGCTGTTACCAACACACAGATACAATGGAGAAAGGCAAGCCTGTGGAATCTCCATAATCATCACTTTCTACCAATACATACAATGAAATTTAACATGTAGAACAAGGCCTAGAAAAAAGGCAAAGCAATACAAGTGTGGGTTTTCCGGTTCTAGGACTCCACTCGCTCAAGAAGGACGGAGGCTCTGGGCTGCTGTTGCTGGCGGCCCAGACGGGTTCAAACACAGATCTGACTGCTCCCTCCTTCCCAGGCTACACCCTCAAATCCAGCCGGCCTCTGGTCCTTTGATGGGCTCTGGATCCCACTCTCTTTAAAACTTCTCCGTTTCCTCTGTTATGTCCCTTATTTCAGGTACCTTCTGTCCACACCTCTATTATCTAAGAGCACCACCAGGAAGACAGCAGGTTGATGCTTTAACACATCACCTCGCCGGGCGTGGTGGGCACGCTTGGAATCCCCGCGCTTGGGAGGCGGAGGCAGGAGGATCGCGCAGGTTTGAAGCCAGCCTCTCTGGCTTAAGAGACCCTGTTTCCACATAAAAATATAAAAATGGGCCTGGGAGTGTAGCCCGGAAGTAGAAGGGCTTCCAGGAACCCCAGTACCACCAAATAAAATAAAATAAAATAAAACAAAACATCACCTCACCTACGGTGCGGCCGAGTCTGTAATTACCCACTGTACTTCACGGAGAGGGGAGCTGCGGCCACTCAGACGCCCGGCAGCTCTTGCACTCTGTGGACGCCACCCGGGTGCCTGCACCTGGAGCCACGTCCCCAGCCAGCACCTCCACGCCCTTCCCTTGGTGGTGGGCGCCACGTGGGCTCACGCCCACCCCCAGGTTTCCTAAGAACCAGGTCATTCACTGAGGTCGCCCTTTTCATCATGTGCTAACGATTAAATCAGAATTTGTAGTCCTGACCTGGTCCCAGATTACTTTTCTTTTTTCTTTTCTTTTCTTTTTTTTTTTTTTTTTGTGTGGTGCTAGGGATGAAACCCAAGGAGAGTTCCACCTCCGAGCTACACCCCCAGCCCTGTTTTTTATTCTTTATTTTGAAGCCGGGTCTCACTGAGTTGCAGAGGCCTCACCGAGTAGCTGGGGCTGGCCGCGAACCGCGATCCTCCGGTCTCAGCCTCCCGAGTGCTGGGATGACAAGCGTGCCCACCACGCCCGGCTTCCAGATTACTTTAAATCCAAGAAAACAAACCAAATATATTTTCCTCTGGTTCCTCCCCAGCCCTAACTTAAAGAACAAAACGTCATGAAGAATAGACACACGTCAATAAGAGCAAGTGTGTGCATCTAGTATAATTGGAAAACAAAAGCTCGGCGCTCTAGAGGCTGCAGCCCATGACCTGGAGTGGGCTGAGGTGGGAAGGTGGTGGCTCTGAGTCACCACGGACAAAGAAGACTGCAAGAGGCCCGGGTCGGAAGCAGCAGGAGTGCAGGGTAGACTGCGAGGCAGGGCAGCCGGGCGGGGCGGGCACCTTGTAATCCCAGCACTGAGGCAGGAGGACCCGGGTTCGCGGCCAGCCTCAGCTTCTTAGTGAGGCCTCTGCAACTCAGTGAGACCCTGCTTCAAAATACTGAATACAAAGTAGGGCTGAGGGTGTAGCTCAGAGATAAAATGCCCCAGGGCTCCATCCCCAGTACCAGTACTGCAAAAAGGGGGGGCGTGGCAGAAAGCAGGGTCCAAGAAGTGTTTGGAGCCCTCCCCGACAGCCATCCCAGGTGGCTCACCAAAGTCTAGGCAGCTCTGCTCCAAAGGAACCGAACCTGTGCTGAAGCCACGCTATTTCTGTGGCCCCTAAAGGCGAGTTCTCCGCCTACATCTGAAGATCTGACAGCAGGTTTCAATTTGCTTACAACTAATTCTACTAGTCAATACCTTTACCTCACGGACCACAAAAAGCCTCCAGTAAAAACAAAAGTCCTATTTCAGGAAGAAAAATGGTAGAAAGAATTGTACCCTTCCTACTCCATCAGTTTTTTTAAGTAGTCCTGGGGATGGAACCCAGGGCCATTCTACCTGTGAGCTACATCCCCAGTGCTATTTTTTTATTCCTTATTTTGAAACTGGGTCTCACTAAGTAGCTGAGGCTGGCCGTGAACCTGTGATCCTCTTGTCAGCCTCCCAAGTACTGGATTACCATTTTTCTTCCTAAATTAGGACTTTTTTTTTAAGACTGGAGGCTCTTTTTAGGACTGTGAAAAGGTATGGATGATGTCAATACAGCTGTATCAACAGGTAAGTGAGGAGTCCCAGAAAGAGAGGAGGAAGCTGGGTCGGCCGACTTGCAGAGCTGGGCTTCTGATCTGCGGGCAGAGCCGCACTCGACATCTCCAAGGGGCACCAGGCTCACTAGCGGCTTCACCACAAGCTTACAGCACCAAGGGTAAGAGCGGGATTCTAGATGTCCTAACAGTGAAGAAAATCCAAATGTGCTATGTATAACAATGAAGAGCGCCGGGCGCGGGCACGCCTGTCATCCCAGCACTCGGGAGGCTGGACAGGAGGATCGCAGTTCGAGGTCACCCTCAGCTCCTTAGTGAGGCCCTCTGCAACTCAGTGAGACCCTGTTTCAAAATAAAGAATAAAAAATAGGGCTGAAGGTGTTGCTCGGAGATAGAATATTCCTGGGCTCCCTCCCCAGTACCACAAACAAGTTATCTAAAATGTATGTTTTCTGAGCCACTGACACAGTATGCAACGTACGTGTGAGCTGGTGCTGTGTAGGAACAGCGGTCAGTGGTACAGGGACTGTAACATCCGACCCACAGACAGAGAAACATAGTCACACACCTAACGCGGTGACCTGGTGGGGACGCGCTGAGCGTCTAAACAATGTCCCTGCACTTACTGGCCTCCATCCTCATCTTTCACGCACGGCTGCCGTTGCTGCGGCTCTGAGGCACTGGGGATGGAGCCAAGCTGCTCCACCGCTGAGCTCACCAGCCCTTTCGCACTTTTCGTTTTGAGACAGGGTGTCTCTGAGCGCCTGGGCGAGCCTCCAACTTTTGATCCGACTGCCTCAACTTCCCAAGCTGCTAGGACTCCAGGTGCGGGCCACCGGGCACCAGTCTTCACTATTTGGAAACAGCCCATAAACACAAGACGGAAGGCTGCTCCTGACTGGAGGCCTGAACATACAGGTAACACCCGCTACCACAAGAACACAGCGCAGACAGAGGCGAGGACGGCTCTCATCAGAGGCCAGCGTCCTCGGGAAGAGCTGCTGCTGGGAGCTGATGGGCCAACAGAGAGAAGACCGGGAACTGCCGCGCCATGCCACGCCACAGCCCGAAGTCCCTCCCACAGTCGCAGGACAACGCTGAGAGGACGTGTGCAGGAGGGCCTCCAGACTCTTCCCCAAGGGCCAGTGGACCACGTGTCGCCGAGTCTGCCCTCTGTGAACATGGAAGCTCAGAGCTTTCCTCTGCACTTTTATAAAAGCAAGACGTTTCCCCATCTCAACCATCTCCAACCCAGGAACCGCTTGGCCCATCTCTTGGTCCAGCCAGCCCTCCTCACTGCCCTCAGCCCAGGGGCTGCTCTCCACCCTGGAGGCCACGCTGGCAGGAGGCGGGCGCTCGGCCCCTTGCTCCAGCTCTCCGCCGCTGGCTCTCCTCTTTCCCTGGCCTTGGTGCCGAGTGCCGCCGCAGCCCCTCCTTCAGCACCCGCTCCCGGGCTCACCTGCAGCGCCGGAACCACCAAAGCAGGCCGCATTGTTAATGTTCCACAGAACTGCCTACCAAGGCCTACAGCCTAGCTCACCACACTCTGAAGCGCTGCCAACCTGCTCCCCGGCCTCCTCCCGACAGCCAGCGCAGCCTTCTCTTCCTCTCCCAGGTTTATAATCTGCCTTCTCTATCAGCCAACTCTAATCTACAATCGAGTCCTGTTGGTGTGTGTGTGTGTGTGTGTGTGTGTGTGTGTGTGTGTGTGCGCGCGCGACTGCACAGTGGTGCTGGGGATTGAACCTAGGGGCATCTACCTCAACTTTTTATTCTTAATTTTGAAGCAGGGTCTCACTACGTTGCAGAGGCCTCACTAAGTAGCTGAGACTGGCCATGAGCCCAAATCCTCCCGTCTCAGCCTCCCCAGTGCTGGGATTACTCGCATGTGCCACCACGCCTGGCTCAGTTATTCTTTTTTCTTTTTTTCTTTCCCTTTTTTTTTTTTTTTTTTTGTGGTACTGGGGGTGGAACCCAGGAGTTTTCTACCTCCGGGCTAGACTCCCAGACCGATTTCATATTTTATTTGGAAACAGGGTCTCACTAAGTTGCTGAGAGCCTCACTCAGTAGCTGAGGCTGGCTTCGAACCTGTGCGATCCTCCTGTCTCGGCCTCCCAAGTGCTAGGATTACAAGCGTGCCCACCACACCCGGCTCCAGTTATTCTTTTAAAACATGTTTCTCAGATTCTTCTTTCTCCATTCCACTGGCCACTATCCACAGAAAACCCTCTGAATAAATAAGTACATTTTTTTGGTAAGTAAAGTGTTTTCATATGGAAAAGGGAAAGCTATCCACATTAACCCAATGGTGAGGCATCTTATGGACTGGAAGACCCTACTGTGGCATTGGTTCTAAGTTTAACTGTTGGGGCGGGGGCTGGGAATGGAGCCCTATTTTGTTTTTTTACTTGGAAGTAGGGCCTAAGTCGTCGAGGCTGGCCTTGAATCTGCGGTCCTCCTGTCTCAGCCTCCTGGTCCTGGCATTATAGGTGTGTGCTCTCATTCCCTGTTGTAACTGCCTTTTAATATTGTGGTTGTCACATATCAGGTTTCCTTAAAATGAGGTAAGCCTGATTCATAACTCTGGGCGTCAGAGAAAAGCCACACGTTCTCGACCAGCAGGAAGCCCTGGCCGTGGGTTCTGAAGCCACTGCGTAGCGAGCTGTGCTCATGGGGCACAAGTGACACACGGACGCCAGGAGTCACGGCCAAGCCCAACCGCTCGCCCTTCTCCAAGCGCCCGCCGGCCTGCCGCTCCGCCGCCTCGCCTCGAGGCTGAGCGCTTACATGGGACGATCTCGGGTCTCCACAGCACCAGGTGCTGATGTGCAGCCCAGAGCGCCTGAAGCTTCCTGTCCACTAGAAACAGTCCTGCTGCTGGAGCTGACCTCCACGTGCCAGCAGCGTCCCTTCACCACCCCGGTGACCCTGCAGAGCAGAGCGCCAAGCCTCTGACTCAAGAAGCAGCTCTCCCAAAGACACGACCACAGCAGTCTTGACTTGCTCTCATGATGGGCACGACCCTCCCCGTCTTCACTTCTTGAAATAAACGTGGACACAGCTGGGTTTGTCTGTGTGCTCATTCTCTCTCCATGGTGTAGCACACTCATTATTACTTCTTCTGCATGCTCCTAACAATCAACGGCAGGGTTCTGGCACAGAGGCCGTAGTGAAGTGCTGTTCTCGCTGGCTGATCCCAGGCCCTTGGTTAGTCTCTGCTCCAATAAGCAGCTACTTCTGAAGATCTGCTCTACGGCCGGGACAACAGGCCGGACAGTAAGAGCCCGGCTCCACAGGCCATGGTTAGTATTTCTGAAGAGCTGGCACGAAGGGCACACCTCGGGACAGACACAGGTCTGAGGAATAAGCGCTGGCCCGCCCGCTGGTAGGAGCGGTGAAGGGACTGTCTGTCTCCAGACAGGTGCTTGGGGGAGCGCGGAGCACACACTTGTCTTGGGAGCGAGCAGCAGGACGAGGCAGTAAAGGCCCATCAGCATCCATCACGCCACACGCCCGCAGCAGCCCAGCCTCGATTAGCCCACACGTCGGCCGAGTCCAGCACTTTATCCTGTTTATAATTGCTGATGAGCAGTAATCAGGCCCCATGCCTCAGCTCCGTCCGTTCCACTTCGGCACCCTCCTATTAGGTAATAACTTTTATTTACAGCCTTGCTGGATCGCAGTTCTATTAGTGCAGCCAGGAAGCGAGGAGGGCGAGGGAAAGTCTCCTTAATGGGCGGCATCATCGCCGGGCTCCGGTGATTTACGACGCGGCTCTGGCGGCTCCATCTCGCGCCTGCCGGTGCGGCCGCTGCTGTGGCTGGCAGGGTCGCATCCCGCACGCCGCCCTCCCGCGGGCACCGCACGAACGCCCGAGAGGAGAGGGCGCGGAGTCCTGGTCTCCTTGGGCGGTGTCGGCTGGGCACTCGGCCCCAGGGGAGCACTCCAGTGAATGAATGGAAGTCAGGCTCTTTCTCCTTGGTAAGAGTGCAAGCTCCGATGAAGTAACTGACCATAGAGTTAGAAAACCAGGTGGGCCTGCACTTGCGCATCCGAGCAAACAGACCCGCACAGAGCACATGGCCACAAAAGCTCAGCACCAGCGCCTGGCCACGCGCACACACACGCAGGCCCTATCACACTTCCCTTTTCTTTTCACACAGAGGCCTGTTTCTATTTTTCAAGAGCAAAAGCTCAAGTTGCTGGCGGCCTCGCTTGCTGTTCACTTCCATCAGCCTCTTCTCAGAAGGGAGGCTTCGCGGAGCAGAACCCAGACGAGGCTGGAAGCATCAAACCCCGCGAAGCCAGAGCCTGTGCTTTTTTCATCTTTTTAATTGTTTTTTTTTTTTTTTGGTGGTGGTACTGGGGCTCCTGGAAACCCTTCTACCTCCAGGCTACACTCCCAGACCTATTTTTATATTTTTGTATTTGGAAACAGGGTCTCTTAAGCCAGCGCGGCTGGCCTCGAACGTGTGCGATCCTCCTGTCTCCGCCTCCCGAGCGCGGGGATTCCAAGTGTATGCCATCACACCTGGCCCTATCTTTTTTAATTTTGAAACAGGGTCGAAGTTGCAAAGGGCTTCACTAAGTAGCTGAGGCTGTCTGCGAACCAGGATCTCCAGTCTCCGCCTCCCAAATGCTGGGGTTACAAGCGTGCGCCACCATGCCCAGCTCACTGTCCGAGGGTCCCGCTGGAGGGAAGCTATCCTCCAAGACATGTTTCTATCTGTCCATTATAGCTTAAATGTCAGGTTCACTAGTAATAATAAAAAGCACAAAGTTACTTCTTTTGCTGTAACTCTGCAAATAAGACAAAATGAACAAGGTTCCCCATAAGGCGCTTCAGCCACAAAAAGGTGACTCCACGAAGACACCCACTAAGCACCCAGGCGCCACCCTAGCTCAGAGGCGATGACCACCGCTGGCGTCAGGAGCCTCACCCTCCACGGTACCATGCACAGAGGAGACAGCTGCGGGCGAAGGGTCTTCTGGTGGTCTGCCGCCAAGGAAACCAGCGTCCCCCCACAACGCGCTCACTCTGGGCGGCGGGCTGTGTCGAGGACTAACGGGACACGTGGAGACCTGCAGAGCCCTCTGAAGAGGGGAAGCTCCCCGGGGTCGTGCAGGTGGGGCGCGGGGCTCTCGCCACAAACGCCCCGAGACCCAGGCGTTTCCCCACCTTGAAGCTCCACCGGAGTGGGTGGGGTGGGACAGAGAGGCACCTTCACCCCATTCCCCTCTGCTTAAGAGCCAAGAGAAAGATAGTGCTGTGACTTTTATCCACAAATTGTACTGACGGTAACTGTCAATGGTTCTGTGTGCTAAAAGCCAGCACCTGGCTCTCGAACGTAAACCCAGCTCTCGTTCCCCACCACGGCTACGCACTCTCAGAGCCACATCGTAAGAACGGCTCCTTCTGACGGCTGCGGACGAGCCCTCTGCAGTGCTGCCACCCTTATGTGTGACCACACTTCTCCCCCAGACCGAATCGTGCCAGCCTCAAGTGCACGTGCAGACTGGCTGCCACTCAGGACTTCTTGGGCTGCGTCACATAGTAACAGGTCTAATGTTAATCCTTGGATCTCATTCTCAGAGTACCAAGAAAGAAAAAACAACCCAGCTAGGCTGTGCCTGTACTCCCAGTACTCGAGAGGCTAGGGCAAGAGGATCACAGGTCTGCAGACAGCACACAGTAATTTAGTGGGAACCCGTTTGAAAATAAAAAGGGCTGGGGTGAGGAGCTCAGAGGCATGAGCCCCTAGAAGCAATCCCAGCACAACAAATGAATAAATCACCTGTTTGCTCAAGAAGAGGTCACTAACCCTCTCTCACTGCACCAACTCCAATTAAGTCATGAGCCTTTAGTACGTATACGCACATTTGCTATTTATAAACTACGGACTTAACCTTCCGAGTCTCTTTAATCTGTGAAGGAGGAGCGTTGATGAGGCTTCTGCAGTTTAGGTGAGCGTGCACGTGTGCACACCGAATGCTGCCTGGCAAGTAGCAAGCACACAGTGCATGCTAGTATCCATTTTGGGTACACAAAATAGCCTGGGAGCAGAGAGAAAGCAACAGGAGATGGGCCCGCCACGCCGTCAGGGCCTCACTGCAAGGACACCGCGCCGCTTCCCAGCCTCGCAGCAGCCCACGGGCTCAGGTTCACCCCGGGACTGCACCCTGAGCCTAAGAGTGCTAACGAGCCCGTGCTGAGGGCCAGACCTAGAGGAAAAAACACAGACCCTCGCGCGCTGCACATGGAGGGTGGGCCTAGACCCCCGGGCTCTGTGTTCAAGCTTCGGGCGGGGTGGGGGCAGCCGGCTCCTCAGGACGGGCTGCCTCACCCCAGCCCACTCAGGTAGAGAACTGTGCTCGGCCTAGAGGAGCTGGCTGAGTGGGCTCAGGAGTGACGGGCACCGCTGGGACCATCGCGACCCCCCCCCAGCAGGTCACCGGGCAGAGTAAAACAAGTCTCAGGACGTTACCCTGAAACTGCAGGGACGGTTGTTTGAGATCTAATATCAAACTATGAGCATTTAAAGGAGCTGAGGTTTCAGTTTATGTTGTACATGGAAATAGTTTGTGCTATTTCTGTTGGGGAGTTATAAGGACTTAGAAAAATATTTTGATGGTGACCTTTAGATAAACAATATTTTGACTTTGCAAAAATAAACCTTGAGATATTTTAAATAGCAGACAGCAGTATTAGAAAAGGCAAATATTGCTTTAAAATGAGCTAAGCAATAGGCTAAGGGAGGGATGGGCATCGTGACTGCTCTTCAGAGAGCTTCAAGATTCATGACTTCACATTTAATAAAAATGTCACAGGTATACACGGGCGTCTGGGCCCCTGGGCCTCTGAAAAGAATGATTTCAGCACATGCCATGGCCTTATGACAAATGGGGGGAGTTAAATTGCCAAGGCTACCAAGATGCCAGGAGAGTCAGCTTAAACCACGAGTGTCTATGCCAAAGCTCCTCTCCCTGCTAGCCTCTCTGATTAGCAGTGCTGGCAGGCCCAAGGTAGACAGAGGCCCCCACGGAGGCAACGCCTGCGCTCTGTGCGCGTGGCAGGGCCAGCGACGCTCTCGGGGTGAGGAAGCAGCAGATGAGCTCTGAGGTCCACCCCCTTGGCTTTACCTGCAGCACTGCCCCGTATGACCTTCACACTCCTCCCAATAAGAAACCAGAGAACGCCCTGGCCAGCTCACCAGACGAGGGCCAGTGGCGGAGCCCGTAAGCTGAGCTCACAGAGGAACGTGTACATACCTGCACCACAGGGCCTTTTGGTGGGGGTGACTAGCGGGACATGAGCTGAGTCTGTGCATGGCCCACCTGGAAACAGAAAGGCAGGCACGTCAGTCAGGTCCCTCACACACCCTGAGAGACAGACGCGAGGAGGGCAGGAGCCGGGGCGCATCCAGGGCCCAGCTTGGTTCAGCAATCTGGTCTAGAGACCCACAGTCTTCCTGCCTCCCAACACGCTCTGCCTTTAAACAGTCAAGTACCATAACTTAAGAGGTCAAAAGTAAAACTTTAATTAGAATTCAGATCCAGGTAAGAAGAAATCAACCCTAAGTTTAGGGAGATGAATTCTTTCCAACAGCAGTAAACAGGATCTTTTGATCTCAGTAGTCACTCTACCTTTGAATTTCTTGTAAAACTAGCTCTATTTAAAGGGTACCGCTCTATGGAACAACAAACTGCTTCTCAGAAGACAGAAGGGTCATTTTAATGCATACGGAAAGCACAGCTGGCCAAGAAAGAAGGTCTGGTTTCATTACAGGAAAGGTCCTTCACAAAGTCTTGGTGGGCCCGGAGAGCTGGTGCACAGGCATAACTCAAGAGTATGCAAAAGATACTTCGTGGTGAAGGCCTGAAAACCAGTGATTCCGCTGGGCATGGTTGCACACGCTTGTAATCCCTGTGCTTGGGAGGCTGACACAGTGAGTAAGCTCTCTCAGTAGCTTAGTGAGACTCTGTTTCCAAATAAAATATAAAAGAGGTCTGGGAGTATAGCCTGGAGTTAGGAAGCCCCTGGGTTCCATCCCAGTACCACACAGACACACACACACACACACACACACACACACACACAAAATCAGTGAGTTCATTTTGTCAGTTAGGACCACCCCTACACCCTGAGGCTGACAGAGACAAGCACCCAACACCCCCCCCCCATCATGCCTCCTGAAATGGGAAGTGCCTGGGTAATAAACACAAAGGCCAGTGGCTCCTGACTCGCACCGCAGGGGTGCGGTGGTGATCACAAGGAACAGGACACACGGGCAAATGGGTCACATCTACTTCAAAAAGGCCCCCAGGTGACGCTGACCAGCGGAGAGAATGGCTGTGCACCACCCTTGACGAGACTGCCGGCCACTGCAGGCACTCTCAAAGGGCAGGAGAGCTGAGAGCACCGCGACGTGCGCGGAGGCCGTGCCTCGGAGGGTCGAGGAGAGGGTCTGGGCCCCAGGATGTTTACCACCAGCCCACACCATGCCACACGGGCAGAGCCCTGCACATGGAGGGAAAGCTGAGTGTCTATCAACTTCAGCGGATTCTTAGCTCACCCTAATATGAGCCACCACACCTTAGTCCCAGAGTCAGAGCGTATCATCTCCTTAGGAAAGCGAGTTAGGAACACAGAGGAGGAACAGCATACAGAAACACAAGCGGCCGGCTGAGCGTGCCCGCGTGCCCACGCAGAGAGCGGGCCGTCGCTGCTGCACAAACCCAGGAAGAGGGGTTCTCACCATCGGCCCAAACACCTAGAAACCTAACAAGCTGGAAGCAAGCCAAGAATAAATATAAAAATGTAGACAGCCCAGAGAGCGGGCCGTTTCAATGAAATAATGTTTGACAAATGTCAGATTCACCAGAGAAAGCTTAACGTACTAAAATTCAAGAGGTCCCAGCAGGCAGCCAGGACACCCAGGCCACAGGAGGCGGCAGCCGCGCAGGCCAGCCCAGGGGAGGCTGGGTCTTTGTTGAGAGACTGGCTCTTACAGAAGATGCAGTTTTAGTCTTTGTGCTGAGTCACCTGAGTAAGTGGTCCTCAGTTTCTTTAACAAAAAATAGGAGTAAAATTTCCAGTAAGCTGGAGGGTTACAAAAAGGTCTCATTAGCTACAAAGCTTCCATTAGTGCCCTTGCATTCTCTTAAGTTTCAAGACCCACTCATCTGTCCTGGCAGTGGCTGTGGACAGCAGGTTCAGAACAGCATTCTTCCCACAAACACCCAAGCCCTTTCCACCTACCACCGGGGAAGTAACACACTTGCTGTTTGCTTGGGGCCAGGGATTGGACCTAGGGGTATTCTACCTCAAAGCTATACTCCAAGCCCTATTTTATTATTATTTTTTTTTAATTTTGAAATAGCATCTCACTAAGTTGCCAGGATTGGCCTTGAACCTACGAGCCTCCTGTCTCAGATTCCCAAGTACTGGAATTACAGGTGTGTATATACCACAAAACTGTATAGTAAAGAACATTTGTAGATAAATCTTGAATGGAGGTATAACAAGAAGAGAATGAAACACAGGTATCCTTTGTTCAAAATGCTTAGGACCAGAACTATTTCAGATTTCAGGTTTC
Organism: Muscardinus avellanarius; assembly: GCF_963383645.1. Taxonomy (NCBI): domain Eukaryota; kingdom Metazoa; phylum Chordata; class Mammalia; order Rodentia; family Gliridae; genus Muscardinus; species Muscardinus avellanarius. Next base: position 92,537,381 of record NC_137800.1, on the reverse strand, counting down.
TTTATTTTCATTCTGGAACTTTATTTTTTTATCTTATTTTATTTATTTATTTATTTATTTATTTATTTATTTTGTGGTACTGGGGATGGAACCCAGGGGAATTCTACCTACAAGCTACACCCCCAGCCCTAATTTTTAGTCTTTTTTTTTAAACAGGGTCTCACTGAGTAGTGAAGGGCCTGAGTAGCTGCTGAGGCTGTCCGCGAGCCGCGATCCTCTGGTCTCAGCCTCCCAAATGCTGGGATGACAAGCGTGCCCACCACGCCCAGCTTATATACATGGTTTGAAGGAGGTGCTATACAGCATTTCTGCTGTGCCTTTGTTTTTGTTGGTCTGTTTTGTGACATTGAGAGCTTGAGTCCAGGGGTGTTCTATCTTTGAGTTAGGCTACCAGCCCTATCTTTTTTTTTTTTTTTTTTTTTTTGGGTGGTACTGGGCTTCCTGAAAACCCTTCTACCTCCAGGCTACACTCCCAGGCCTATTTTATATTTTTTTATTTGGAAACAGGGTCTCTTAAGCGAGCACAGCTGGCTTCAAACTGAAGCGTGCGCCACCACGGCCGCTCCCTATCTTATTTCTGAAATTGTGCCTTACTCTGCTGGTGGAGCTGGCTTCAAGCCTAGGACCCTCCCATCTCGGCCCCCTAAGACTGAGACTGCCGGTGCGCACCCCCACGCCTGGCCAATGCGCCGTGGCGCTATCCCTGACCCATCACGAGAGGTCCGTTGTGGGGTTTTACTTGTGGTATCACGTTTGGGCTCAAAAGGTTTTAAATTTGGGATCATCTGGGATTTTTGGAACTCAGTGAATCTTTAGTGTACATCTGAAGGGGATCTCACACACACACACACACACACACACACACACACACACACACGTGTCAAAGTCAGGCACTGGAACATTTCCCATTCCCAGAGCTCTCGGGATCATACAGATCCCCAGGTCTGGAAACGCTGACACAACAGGTTAGGGTGGGCGTAGAGAGGCTGGCGCTCGTTCTGGAAGCAGCTGAACACTGTAAATGCTAACAGCCCAGTTAGTTCTAGCAGCCGGTAACCCTCTCCTAGCAATACCCCTCTGGCCGGCACCCCTGGGTTCCCAGGATGTGGTGAGGGGCAGCGTGCCGAGGCCCACGGAAGCAGAACTACCACGGCAGTTCCTTAAGGGATAGAATGGTTCACTCAGTACACAGCGACAGAAGGCAGCAGCAAGTCAGATGCCCAGACCTTCAGTGAGCACTCATGAACTAACACAGCATACTCACAATGTCCAGGTGATTATCAAATGGGAACCTTTACCTCATCTACGTGTCGCGTTTATTCTTTAGAACATTTCTAGTGAACAAATCTCTGTAGGTTTTGGCAAATACGCAGACGCTCTGAGGCTACAGGGCGGATATCAAGGATCATCTCGGAGGGCTCCCCAGAGAGCTTGTTAGGCCAGCACCCCACCCAGGGCGGCCACGGGAGTAACTGGCGTGGTGCGCCCAGCTGTAGTCGCTGGGCAGTGTTACAAGTGGAGAGTGGCCTTCAGTTGGGTCTGGGAAGCGATAATCTGCGGAACACTTCAAAACCCAGAGCACGCTGGGCGTGGTGGCACATGCTTGTAATCCCCACTCTTGGGAGGATGAGATAGAAGGATTACACAGATTTGAAGCCAGCCTCAGCTACTTAGTGAGACCCTGTTTCCAAATAAAGTATAAAATAGGTCTGGGAGTATAGCCCAGAGGTAGAAAAGCCCCTGGATTCCACCCCAGTACCACACACACACACACCCAGAGCAGAAACATCCGTGTACCATGCACTACCCTCCGCTAAGGCCCGCAGGCCCCACTGTCCTCTCAAATGAAAGCAGCAGCACCCGCCCTGTGCGTGGGGCTGACCAGGTCAGCTCCTCTAAAGAGTGAGCGGAGGAGACGGGGCAGCTCAAGGGAAGCCTTTCCAGGTTTCTGCAGACAACAAGAAAGATGCACTGTGGTCCTGCGTGATCACAGCCAACAGCGTGGTCCTGAGCACAGTGACAAAGTGAACAGAGTGCCGGCTCCACCCACAGGGCTGCCTGGAGGACGGAGACTGTGACCACAGCGCTGCTCCCCCGACAGCCCCTCTCCGGCCCAGCAGCAGCGTGAGTGAGAGGGGTTCTCAGGCTGCTGGCTCTCGGGGTGGGATGGGGTGGGGCCGAGGTGGTGCCCATGGGAGCGGTTGAGAAGGCTGATTTCTTAGCACTGAACAATTCAAACAATTATCTTTGCTATTCCAAGAGACTCAGACAATTAGGGTTGCCGACTCAAGGGGCCTTCCTCGGTCCCAACAGAGATCAGGACTACCCCATTAGGGAGGGTGAGTGCCCTCAGGGACAGAGAGGAAGGGCCGTGGCCGGGCACAGGCTGACACAGTTCCGGGAGTGCAGATCCTGCGCTCCTCAGATGTTCATACTCAGAGAGAAACTTCCTTCTGCCACCTCAGCAAGTTCAGAGCGGTCACAGGGTGTGAGACCAAAGTCGGGGTCACAAAACGGAGTCACTGCTAGACAGGAAGACCGAGTTCACAGCCAGCCTCAGCTACTTAGTGAGGCCTCCAGAACTCACTGAGACCCTGTTTCAAAATAAAGAATGAAAATTTGGACTGGGAGCGTAGCTCAGAGGTAGAATGCCCCTGGGTTCAATCCCCAGCAACCCCCTTCCCCCCAAAAAAGAATCAGTGACACCAACTTTTTTTCACATCCTTTAGCCTATATTAGTGGCAAATGGGTTTAGAAAAAGATGTTTGGGGTTTTTAAATAATTTTTATTTTTTTTATTTTTTATTTTTGGTGGTACTGGTCCTGGAACCCAGGGGCTTTTCTACCTCTGGGCTATACTCCCAGACCTATTAATTTTATTTGGAAACAGGGTCTCACTAATTTGCTGAGAGCCTCACCTAGTAGCCGAGGCTGGCTTTGAACCTGTGCGATCCTCCTGTCTCAGCCTCCCAAGGGCTGGGATTACAAGTGTTACAAGTGTGCACCGCCACGCCCGGCTTTTAAATGATTTTAAAAACTAATCCCACCTCTTGGGAGGCTGAGGAAGGAGGATTGCACAGGTTCGAAGCCAGCCTCGGCTACTGAGTGAGACCCTGTTTCCAAATAAAGTATAAAATAGGTCTGGGAATATAGCCTGGAGGTAGAAAAGCCCCTGGGTTCCACCCCCAGTACCACACACACCAAAACAAACAAGCAAACAAACCTCATGAAGTCCCCTGCTTAATGATGGGAGACTCTGGGAATCTGAAACAGGATCAAATGAACTCACCAAACTACTTTAACCAGTCATCACAAGTGTGTTCTGCCTTCTTTTGCTAAAGTAAGTTAAAAAGAATTTTTTTTACGCCGGGCGTGGTGGCGCACACTTGAAATCCACCCTATTTCCAAATAAAAAATATAGAATAGGTCTGGGAGTGTAACCCGGAGGTAGAAGGCCCCTGGGTTCCATTTTCAGTACCACCAAAAAAAAAAAAAAAAAAACCCATAAAACAACAACAACAAAAAATTTTGTTTACGAGTTTCTTCATTGCCTAAAGATACTTAATAAAAACCTAGCAGTTTGCATTTGCTATACGCAGGTGGCTTTTTCTTGGAGCTCCGTCTGGGTGGGGCAGTGAGAGGTGCCCGTGGGTAGGCGGTGGTGGGTGGCCTGGGAAGCCTGGGTGCTGGTCTTTCCTTCTGGGCTCTGCCGTGCACAGCACCATGCCTAGAGACAATGCCACACACCCGCCTGCAACTCGCACAGTGGCCAGAAAAGGACGCCCTCAGGTGCGTCGGGCACTTCCAACAGGGCAGCAGGCTGCCCTGGGGTGGCGCCGCCTCCGGCCTGCAAGCCTGAGGACCTGGGGGGATCTGCCGCTCACCGCGGCCGCCTGAAGTCAGGGCGGTGGGAGGCATCCCCTGAGGAGCAGCGCGCATGTTCCAGGGGGCAGCAGAATCCCTCCATTTCTTCAGCCTCCTGGAGTTACTGAGCATGCCGAAACAACCAAAATCACCACAGCCTGAGCTCGCCTTGCCGCGCGGTAGCCCTTTTACAGGCCACTTGGAGACTGCGTGGAGGAGGAGGTGGACAGCCCTGGTCCAGCAAGCCTCTCGGGCTGAGTAAACACAGAGAAGGAGCATTTCCCTCGAGCTGGAAGCCCACTCTGGAAAGTGTCAGTAAATGTCTGTGATAGCTGGTTATTTCTGGCTCCTGGTTCCACTAGTCCTCATTGGCTGCAATTAAACCATGTGCTAAAACACATCAGTTGGGAAAAATGAACTGTCAAGGAGTCAGTCGGCTAAAAATTGCCAGAAGCTCAATAATAAACAAATATTCTACTATCAGCCCTTTCATGGTGACTACAAAACACGAACACACAAAAATAGCCGTTCCTTTCGCAGATTTATAACACTTCAATTTTCAGGCTTAATTAACATGACATTTACATAACAGTATCTAATTAATTTCCAAGGACAGGCACTGCTGGCTAATTAGGAATGCATCACCCTTTTTAACCAGCTTGTCATTCCCCTCTATCGCAACCCCACGCTGTTGACCTGCACCAAACCTCACTTTCCACCATCCTGGTTCCAGAGAGGATTAAGGCAGCTGAGAGCTACAGTGCTCTCTAGAGATTAAAAATACTTTAAATCGAGCCGGGTGTGTGGCGCACGCTTGTAATCCCCCCCCCACTTGGGAGGCGGAGACAGGAGGATCGCTCAGGTTCAAAGCCAACTTCAGCTACTGAGTGAGACCCTGTTTCCAAATAAAATACATAATAGGTCTGGGAATATAGCCTGGAGGTAGCAAAGCCCCTGGGTTCCACCGCCAGTAACACACACACACACACACACACGGGTAATCTTTATTTCTTCAGCAGTAAAATAGTGTTCATTAAAAGTCATCAACATATACGCAGAGATGTTTTACATGCAGAGATTTAAAGCAGTAAAGAACTGATGGCGAAGAGTGCACCGGAGACACAGAACGCACAGAAGACAAGTTACCTCTCCTTACCTCTTCAAAGACGCCCTGCCCCCACCTCAGCCCGCAATTCACAAACTTAGGATTAAAATCTGTCTACATAGTTGGGTTTGAAAAGCTTCATGAATGAAACAAGGCCATGACAGTCAAGGCTTGAATGAGTGGGCCTCTGAGTTCACAAGGATAAGGGCCGTCCCACGCCCCGAATGAGACTCGCGGAGTGACTGGTCTGAAGGCCTGTGCTACTGGCCAGTGAGCACGCAGATCTCAGCTGGGGCTGACTGATGCGAGGGACCCAAAGCGGGGCCGCACTTGCTGCTGGGAGGACTCGCTTGGGACTGCCCCCCACAAGACTGTAGTGCCACTCGATCCTGGTCCCCACAACTACAGCCATTTACATCCATACTACGCCATCTGTTCTAGTGTTTTTCTTCAGCGGATGAAGGAACCTGCCCCTCACACAGATAAATAACGGGGAAAGACTGCGTCAAAGAGCCCTGCGGGTTGTGGGAACTGGCAGGTGCTCAGGCCTGTGAGGAGCACGGGGAGAACAGGGGGCCTGAAGTTCCCAACGTCCCCGGACTCCTTACCTGCCGACGGGGTCGCCCATTCTCAAAAGCGTTAGTGTTTAAGTCAATAAATAAATGATAGTACACCAAACTACAGCCCTAGCTCCAAAGCGTGACGCTCTACTCCCACTGTCTGTGGCGGAGAGTGGAGGTGTGCTTCATGGCAGTCGGAGGATTCCAGCAGCAGATGTGCCGTGGCGGTGCCCCAGACAGCACTGCCCCCGGCTAGGCCCACAGCCCCTCTGGGGGTCAGAGCACCGCGGGCTCTGCATTTGCCTCCTGCCACCAAGAGACGCTTGCTCCTCCTAACAACATTAATGAAGACTCCACTCGGAACTGGAAGGGCTTTGACTTTCTAAAACATGGTTCTGCAACAGCTTTCTTTTTCTTCTTTAACACAGTTCTGCACGGGAAACTGTGAGAGGGCTGTGCTCTCCTCCTCCGGAAGGGCAGACTTGTGCTTGCTCTTCCCAGGAGGCGCGAGGACAAACGGAGCGGGGCCACAGAGGTGCCGCACCTTGGCCCGGCCGCGCTCCCGCAGTGCTTTCTGGATGCTGAACCTTGGGCAGCAGGCCCGGCCCTCTTGATCTGTACACAGATGGGCACGGTCCAGATCCAACAACAGGACCCCTTCCCAGCCCGCTGGAAATGTCACAAGATGAACCACATAGGGAGGAGGTTGTACTGATATTTCCACACATTCAAAATCCTTACTAAAGTGGCATCCTGTTGTCTTAGTAAACCTAGAGCCCTCGCGCGCGCATGCGTGTCCTGGGGCTGGAACTCGGGGATATTCTACCTCCAGTTCTTTTCACTGTTTTCTTCTGAAATGAGGTCTCGCTAGGTTGCTGAGTCTTGCTAAACTGCTCAGGCTGGCCTTGAACCTGTGATCCTCAAATCTCAGCCTCTCAAGTACTGAGATTACACGTGTACATTGCCATGTCTGGCTCCCAGAATCATTTTTTTAATGAATCAAAAGGTGAAATAGTGAAATGGTCTATGAAGTAACAGAGGACATGATTATAAAATCTAGAGTCATATTTTATAGCAGATTTAAATTCTAGAGAGTTTTCTGAACACAAAGTACATTCTTGTAAGCATAAAATGACTATTTCTAACACATTCAATGGATACCTCCCTAATATAATAAAATTTTTTCAGCCAAATATGTTGTCATAAGTGAAGTTTAGATTCAACTTAAAACCAGCATAGTGGTTGGACGTGGTGGCACATGCCTGTAATCCCAGGACTTAGGAGGATGAGACAAGAAGATTGCACATTCTAAGACAGCCTCAACAAGGCGTGAGACTCTCATCAACCTATGAAGACCCTGTTTCAAACATAAAAATAAAATAGGGCTCAGAGATAAAATGCCCCTGGGTTCAATCCCAAGCACGACAATAATAAGTAAATAAAAAATAAAACCAGTGTACTGTCATCCACTGCTGAAGCCAAAGAATAAAAATAAGACAGATACAAAAGTCCTGGGCTGTGACGCGTGGTTGTCCACCACTGTGTCCTTTGCTTTCACAGAGGAAGCATTTGGTTTAATAGAAACATTTTTTTTAAACCTGTGTTTCCAAGGGGTGAGAGACTGGTGATATTGCTTCAAGCCTACTCTGAGTATCAGAGCTGCATCATCTTCAGGTGCCTGGGCACGTTTCATGAAACTCACTTCTCAGGTTTGCAGACTTCTTAAGGGACGCTGGAAAATAAACATTCCAAGTTTGCTTGTCTTCTCTCTTGAAAGGGGAAATTCAGATAATAAGAGAAACACCTCTGAGCTGGCATGGGGGTGCAAACCTGTAATCCCAGTGCTTGACAGCTGAGACCAGGGACTGACTGCAGGTTCAAGACCTACCTTGGCAACTTAGCAAGACCAAGTCTTTAAAAAAAAAAAAAAAAACCAACCCCACAAATAAATAAATAAAGGGCTGGGCTGTAGCTCAGGGGTACAGTATCCCTGGGGTTCAATCTCCAGGACCAAAAGAGAGAGAGAGAGAGGGAGGGAGGAAGGGAGGGAGAAAGAGGAAAAGTGGGGGAGGGAGGACAAAACTGTTTTTTACAAGAGGTAGGTCACCATTTCCAGAGAGAGAGAGGAGAGGAGACTGAGAGCCCACTAACTCTCAGACTCTAAAGTCTGAGGTAACCGTCCCCACAACAAAGCAGAGGATCTCAAGGTCATTAGTGACCCACCCTTGGGGTGGTCTTGGGACTACTGAACAGTACAGAAAATAGTGTTACGTAGGGGTTCAAAGTCTAGCACAGAGCCGGGCGTGGTGGGCACACTTGTCATCACAGCACTCAGGAGGCTGAGACCGGAGGACCGCAGTTCATGGACAGCCTCAGCTACTAGTGAGGCCTCTGCAACTCAGTGAGACCCAGTTTCAAATGAAGACTAAAAAATAGGGCTGGGGGTGCAGCTTGGAGGTGGAATGCCCCTGGGTTCCATCCCCAGTACCACACACACACAAAAAAGTCCAGTACAAGCCAGGCATGGTAACACCCACCTGTAATTCTAGAACTTGGGGGCCTGAGACAGAAAGACCACAGGTTCGCAGCCACACTCAGGAACCTGGTGAGACTTCTTTCAAAAAAACAAAAACAAAAACAGAGCCAGCAGTGTAGGTCATAGGTAGAATGCCTCTGGGTTCAATCACCAGTAAAACCAGAAAACAAAGAAAAAGCAAGCACAAATAATGACATGATTTTCTTTAATGTATCAAAACTAACAGGCTTCAAAAAGTAAAAGGAATTCTGAGGAAAGGTCTCTGGCTGGGCAAGCGGGCACCGGCAGGGGCCGCCATGCCTGGCACGCCCGTGCGGGTGCTCGGGGACCATCCCTGAGCACACCCACAGTCTCCGCTCATCAGGGCTCACACTCTGGATCTGTGCAGATGACTCGCTGTGCCAGACGGCAACCCCAGGACAGCAGGAGACCAGCAGTCACGGGTAAAAAGCATGGGGCTCCTGGGAGAAAACACTGCAAAGGACACGGTTCTGAGCTGGGCCTCAGGGAATGAGACTAGGAATGGCAGGTGTCTTCTAGGGCCAGCGGGTTTGAAGTGTCCACACCACGCACCGGAGGTGGGGAGAGCAGGGTGCTAAGACGCACGGGGCGGAGGCTGGGAGGAGCCCTGGTGGAAGAGTAGGAAGGGACAGCACCCTGGAGGCCGAGTCGAGGGAGCACCAGGGAGACCATCTGGCCAGGCCGTGCGGAGAAAGAGGTCAGCAGAAGCATACACCGACGCGAGGCTGCGGCTCTGACCTTGTGGAAACACGGCGCGGCACCTTCTACCTCCACATTACACCCCAGCCCTCTCGTATTCTTTATTTTGAAACGGAGTCTCATTAAGAAGCTGAGGCTGGCAGCCTCCTGTCTCAGCTTCTCAAGTACCAGGACTACAAGCATGCACCACCCACCCGGCTTTCCGGACTTTTAATAGTTTTCCACAGGGTGAACTACAACATCATAAGCAAAAACAGATTAGAAGCTGGGCGTGGTTGCACACACTTGTAATTCCAGGATTTAGGAGGTGGAGACAGGAGGATATTGGTTCGTAGCTATTTAGTGAGATCCTCTGAAACTCAGTGAGACCCTGATTCAAAATAAAGAATAAAAAAAGAGGGGGTTGGGGATACAGCTTGGAGATAGAATGCCCCTGGGTTCCAACCCTAGTACCGCAAAAAAATAAAAAATAAAAATTAGGGAACTGAAACAACATCAGAGTAACTAAAAACAAATTTTGCTTGGCATTACACTCTAGACTGAAGCACACGTTTGGTGAAAGGTGTGTGTGTGTGTGTGTGTGTGTGTGTGTGTGTGTGTTTTACTGGGAACTGAACTTCGGCATTTTGCCTATGAGCGATACTCACAGCCCTATTTTATTTTTAGTAGTTATTAGAATCCAAACCCAGGGGCATTCTACATTCAAACCATACTCCCAGACCTATTTTATTTATTTTTTTTTAATTCTGAAAGAAAGTCGGACTTCCAGGAAGATGGCGGTGGAGAAAAGCGGCGTTTATGAGTCCTGCTAACAATCGATCTCTATTACCACAAAATCAGAGCCTTTCATAGCCAGAAAACACCATGACCAGAGAAATAAAAACTGTAAATACAGAGGACAGATAAAAAGAGGGCTGGAAACAACCAGACACCAGAAAAGAAACCAGCCTGCAGTGCTGCAGCCTGAGCCACGGCGTGGAGCTGCGTCGGTGCCATCTTCCCTCGCAGCACCAGGCTCCAGAGAGGAGGAGGACTCAGACCTGAGCTCCAAACCAGAGAGAAGATATGCCGGACTCAGCCAAGGACGCGGCAGCAGCACCATACTGCCGGCGGCAGCGGCGACTTCACCAGGCGGCTCGAGACCAGCACACTCAACTAGCCACCAGGTTCTAGAGAGGAGGGGCGGACAGCGAGCTGAGGTGAGCAACCACAGACCAGCTGGGCAGAATTCAGCAGTTTTTTCAGCACAAGGAGTGTCTAAAGCTCCCAGGGGCAGGGCTCAGCACACCCTGCAGGGACTCAGAGTGGAGCTCAAAACCAGAGAAGAAATACATGAGCCTCACGGGCGAGGGCATGACAGCAGCGCCATATTGCCAGCAGCAGCAGCAGCAGCAGCAAGTTCACTGAGTCCACTACAGCTCCATCAGCGTACTCAACAACCGTGAGTCAAATTGCAGCCCCTAGAGGAGAAATCCCAGTACTGCACTCCCAGGGACTTGCGCAGATGGTCTCCCTGGGTCAGAGATTTTTGCAGTCCAACCCAGTGGGGGAGTGGTGGCAGCAGAGATATTACACCATAGTTGCAGCTCCCCGTGAGAGAATGCCCAGCCTGGCACCCCCCATGCTCTCGCGCAGCCTCAATTAACTCCCTGGGTCTGAGACTTTGCGATACAACCCAGTAAAGGAGTAGTGGTGACTGAGATACCACAGACTCAAGATCAAGAGCACCCTAAGTAAAGTCGTAGTGACCCAGAGAAGAACCCAGAGAAGGCACAAACTTCCGAAATCATGGGAAAGAGAAATAACAATGGAGCGATGAATGCCCACAACCCCACAACATCAGAACCTGACAACACAGAAATTCAGTGATCTCTAGAAGATCATATCAGGAAAATAACTGTAGAAATAATACAGGACCTTCGAAAAGAATTCAGAGAGAGTAAAAAAGAGTTAAAGGATGCAATCATTGAAGTAAAAGCCTCAATTCAAAGTGTAAACAACAGATTAGACCACATGGAGAATAGAATCTCGCTACTAGAAGATGATCACTCCAAAAATGAACGCATAGTCTCTAATTTAGAAATAAAATCCAGCAGCAGGAATTTGACATGGAAGAAATATGGGCCCATTTTAAGAGAGCTAACCTAAGAATAATTGGAATAGAGGAGGGAAAAGAAGGTGAAACCAAAGGGATCAATAATCTCTTCAAGGAAGTGATAGCAGAAAATTTTCCAAACATAGAGCAAGAGGTCGATACACAGGTCCAGGAAACTTATAGCACTCCCTTTAGACAGGATCGGAGAAGAGGATCCCCACGCCACATAATGTCAAAATGACCAATGTGGAAGCCAAGCAAAAAATCTTAAAGGCAACAAAAACAAAGGGCCAAGTGACATTCAGAGGCAAACCAATTAGAATCACTCCAGACTTCCCAAACCAAGTCATGAGAGCCAGAAGGGCTTGGAGTAACATATTCCAAACTCTGAAAGAAAACAACCAAAAAATTTCCTACCCAGCAAAACTATCTGTCAAATTAGATGGGGAAATAAGAAGCTTCCATGACAAACAGAAACTGAAGGAATTTATGTCTTCAAAACCAGCGCTAGAGAAAATACTCTAGGAGATTAACTACAAAGAAGAAATAGGTAACACACACCAGAACCAGAGAAACAAGATTTCCCATCCAGCAGACAACTAAGCAAAGAAGAATAAACAGTATCTCAAACAGAAATAAAACCTTAACATGTTAGAAATTAAAAATTATCTCTCTATAATCACACTGAATGTAAATGGCCTTAACTCCCCAATAAAAAGACATAAAGTGGCAAAATGGATTAAAAACCAGAATCCATCCATCTGCTGCTTACAAGAAACACACCTTACAAGTAAAGATAGAAACAAAGTCAAGGTAAACGGCCGGAGCAAGGTAATCCATGCTAATGGAACTCGAAGGCAAGCAGGAATAGCAACTATGATATCAGACAAGTTAGACTTTAAACCCAAACTTACTAGAAGAGACAAAGAAGGTCATATTTTACTGGTAAAAGGAATAATCCAGCAAGAGGAAATCATAATAATCAACATATATGCCCCAAACATAGGTGCAGCTACTTTCAAAAAACAAACTCTTTGTGACATGAAGTCACACAAAAATCCCAATACAATAATACTGGGAGACCTCAATACACCTCTCACAACACTAGACCGATCTTCCAGACAAAGGGTCAGCAAAGATGCCTCAGAACTAAAGAACACCATTAACCAAATGGACCTGTTGGGCACATATAGAATATTTCACCCAACTACAGCAGAGTTTACATTTTTCTCAGCTGCTCACGGAACCTTCTCCAAAATAGATCACATCCTGGGACACAAAATGAGCACTAGCAAATTTTAAAAATGTTACATACTTCCCTGTGTCATTTCAGACCATAATGGAATCAAACTAGAAATCAACTATAAGAAGACCCAGAGAAACAACATAAACACTTGGAGACTGAACACCACACTTCTGAATGAAGAATGGGTCATAGAAGATGTAAGAGGTGAAATCAAGAAATTTTTAGAAACAAATGAAAATAAAGATACAACATATCAAAACCTCTGGGACACTTTGAAGGCAGTATTAAGAGGAAAATTTATAGCACTGAGTGCTCACATAAAAAAATCAGAACATTTTCAAATAAATAACCTAACGACACACCTCAAAGCCCTTGAAAAGCAGTAAAAATTGAACCCCAAAGCCAGTAGAAGACAGGAAATTATTAAAATTAGAGCAGAAATTAACAAAATAGAGAATAAAAAATACAGAAAATCAACAAAACCAAAAGCTGGTTTCTTGAAAAATTAACAAGATAGATAAACCACTAGCCAAATTATGAAGATAAGGGATGAAAAAGGAGAAATTACTACTGACAGTGTAGAAATCCAGAGGATTATCAGAAACTACTTTGAAAAACTATATTCCAACAAAATGGAAAATCTGGAGGAAATCGACAACTTCCTAGATAAATATAACCTTCCTAAACTGAGTCAAGAAGATAGAACACTTAAGCCAACCAATAACAAAGAGATTGAAACAGCAATAAAGAGCTTACCATCAAAGAAAAGCCCAGGACCAGATGGTTTCCCAAGTGAATTCTATAAAACCTTTATAGAAGAGCTAACCCCAATACTCCTCAAACTATTTCGGGAAATAGAAAAAACCGGGACTCTCCCAAATACATTCTATGAAGCCAACATCACACTAATACCCAAACCGAATAAAGACAGTTCAAGGAAGGAAAACTACAGGCCTGTATCTCTGATAAACTTGGATGCAAAATTATTAAACAAAATACTAGCAACACGCATTCAAAACCACATCAAGAAAATCATACACCGTGACCAGGTAGGGTTCATCCCAGGGATGCAAGGCTGGTTCAACATACGAAAATCAATCCATGTAATTCACCATATAAACAGAACCAAGGACAAAAATCACATGATTATTTCAATAGATGCTGAAAAGGCATTTGACAAAATTCAACATCCATTTATGATAAAACACTGCAGAGAATTGGAATAGAAGGAACATATCTCAACATTATTAAGGCAATCTACAATAAACCCACCGCCAACATCATATTAAATGGGGAAAAACTTCAAGAATTCCCCCTAAAAACAGGAACGAGACAAGGATGTCCATTATCACCACTTCTCTTCAATATAGTACTAGAGACTCTAGCCAGAGCAATAAGGCAAGAAAAGGAAATCAGAGGAGTACAAATAGAAAAAGAAGAACTCAAACTGTCACTATTTGCAGATGACATGATACTATATTTAGAAAACCCAACAAACTCAACCAAAAGGCTTATAGAACTGATCAACAAATTCAGCAAAGTATCTGGATACAAAATCAATCTCAAAAAATCAGAAGCTTTCCTGTACACCAACCATAAATCCACTGAAAAAGAAATTCAGAAAACACTTCCACTCAGGATCTCCCACAAAAAAAAAAAAAAAAAAAAAATACTTAGGAATAAAATTGACCAAGAAGGTAAAAGATCTCTACAAAGAAAATTATAAAAGACTGAAAAAAGAAATCAAAGAATATCTTAGAAGATGGAAGGATCTTCCATGTTCATGGATTGGCAGAATAAATATCATTAAAATGGCCATCCTTCCAAAAGTGATCTACAGATTTAACGCAATGCCCACTAAACTACCAAGATAATTCCTCACAGACATAGAAAAATCAGTCCCTAAATTTATCTGGAGTAACAAAAAGCCCAGAATAGCCAAGGTAGTTCTCAGCAACAAAAACCATGCAGGAGGAATCACAATACCTGACTTTAAACTATACTACAAAGCCATTGTAATAAAAAAAACAGCATGGTACTGGCAAAAAAACAGATACACAGACCAATGGAGCAGAATAGAAGACCCAGAAACAAGTCCACACACTTTCAGCCAATTGATTTTTGACAAAGGGGCCAAAAAAATATACTGGAGAAAAGATAGCCTGTTCAACAAATGGTGTTGGCAAAACTGGTTAACCATATGCAGAAAACTGGAAATTAATCCCACTTTTTCACCCTGTACAAAAGTCAACTCAAGATGGATCAAAGACTTGGAAATCAAACCAGAGACCTTGAAGCTCCTTGAGGAGGGCATAGGTCCAACACTGCAACACAGAGGCACAGATAAGCACTTTCTCAACAAGACCCCAAAGGCACAACAAATTAAAAGGCAAATCAATTCATGGGATTGCATGAAACTGAAGAGCTTCTGTTCAGCAAAGGAAACTGTCAAGAACCTCAATCGGGAGCCAACAGAATGGGAGAAGATTTTTGCCACCTACACCACTGATAGAGGACTAATATCTAGAATATACAGAGAACTCAAGAAACTCAACACTAAGAAAACAAAGCATCCAATAACAAAATGGGCAAACGAACTAAATAGACACTTCACAAAAGAAGAAATTCAAATGGCCAATAAATGCATGAAAAAATGCTCAACATCACTGGCAATCAGAGAGATGCAAATCAAAACTACCCTGAGATTTCACCTAACTCCAACTAGAATGGCAGTCATTCAAAACACAAACAACAACAGATGCTGGCGAGGATGTGGAGAAGTGGGAACTCTAAGACATTGTTGGTGGGATTGCAAATTAGTGCAACCACTGGAAAACAGTATGGAGAATCCTCAGAAGAATGGGAACAAATCTACCATTTGATCCAGCAATACCACTACTGGGCATCTACCCAAAAGAAAGGAAACCAAACTACCAAACTAATGCATGTGTATCTATGTTCACAGCTGCACAATTCACCATAGCCAAACTATGGAACCAGCCAAGATGTCCATCGACAGATGAATGGATTACAAAACTGTGGGATATGTACACAATGGAATTTTACTCAGCCATTAAAAAAAACCTCAATTACATCATTCTCAGGGAAATAGATGGAACTGGAGGACATTATGCTAAGTGAGATTAGTCAGTCACAAAAAATAAGAAAGCAGATGCTTTCCCTAATATATGAGAGTTAGGGAGAAATGGGTCATAGGAGGAACTCTAGATGAAAAAGAAAATCCTATGGAGGAGCAAACAAGACAACCTAAAGGAGGAGAAAGGGAGGGGGAAAGAGGAAAATCTCTAAAACACACAATGTACTTAAACATATCGAAGTCAACCACTAGGCCGAGCAAGGGAGGGAGGGACGGGGAGGGAATGGGGTGGGAATTGGGTAGGGGTAAAACCAGTGATGTGTACAGGTATGTACACACAAGGTTTTTACCCCAATATGATGTACAAATATAATGCACCAATAAAAAATTTAAAAAAAGGAAAAGTCTCACTAAGTTGCTAAGACCTGTGCAAACCTGCGATCCTCCTGTCCCAGTAAATTTATGTAAGAAATTTAGAAACTAAGGCCAGGCGTGGTGGCGACACTTGTGATTCCAGCATTTGGGAGGCGGAGACAGGGGATCACAGTTCATGGAGAGCCTAAATACTCAGCGAAGCCCTCTGCAACTCAGTGAGACCCTGTTTCAAAAAATAAAAATACAAAAAATAGGACTGGGGGTGTAAATGCCCCTGGGTTCCATCCCCGGTACCACCAAAAAAAAAAAAAAAAAGAAAGAAAAGAATTTAAAAACCTAGAAATGAAATGAAACGAACTCTTTCTTTTTTTGGCGGGGGCGGGGGGAGGACTGAGGATTGAACCCAGAAACATTCTACCTCCGAGTTACACTTCCAGTCCCCCCCATTTTTTATTTTATTCTTAGGGTCTCACTAAGTATCCGAAGCTGGCTGAGAATCTGCCATCTTCCTGTCTCAACCTCTCAAGTACTGGATTACAAGTATGTGCCACCACGCCCGGCTAAATGGACATTTCTGTAATATAGCTGCCCACCCCCTTATCTGCAGGGGATATGTTCCAAGACCCTCAGGGGTACCTGAAACCAGACAGTACCAGAATCTATATTACTGTTTTTTCCTAGACATACTTAGTTATGATAAACTTTAATTTAAAAGCCAGGTACCATGTAAGAAATTAGCAATAACTGATGGTAAAATAAAACACCCTAACAACACACTGCAATAGCAGCCACATCATTCCTCTCTACTCAGCATCGGCCCCACGGTGCAAGAGGGCCAGGCTTGCCCTGGTGCCAGTGCTGTGCAGCAGCTGTGGCTGCGGCCTGAGCCCGCAAGCGCAGGCGCGGGAGCATGAGCACAGAGGCCGTCGCCCCCCAGGGAGGGCAGGACCACGACGCTCAGCCCAGCACAGCACTTAAGCTCATGCTTGCTACTTCTGGGCCACGGTTACCTGTGGCTGCCTGCGCCTGTGCAAAGCAATGAAAACGGATCTAGGAGACTACTGTGAATATTAATTGCCAAGGCTGACTTAAAATGAGGAAGAAAGCATATCAGTCCAGTAATTACATAATACATTTAAAAGGTTTAGCAAGATCTACTTGGGAAAAAGCAGGTCCAGTCAGTTTTGTAAATATATTCTTCTAGCTTTTAAAGAACAGATATGTCACCCAGCATTGGAAAGAAGAAAACTAGTAAAAACAGAGCAGTTAGAGCAATTTAACAACAACAGAGAAAGAGAAAAAGATGAAAAGCTTCCTGTGAGATTAATGCGCTCCCACAACCAATCATGCCCACCACTGTACGCACTTATCTACAAAGTTTGCTTTGGCTTGTCAGAAAGAGAAAACTTCACATAAAATTAGCAGTTTGAATCCAATAGTATGAATAAAAGAACCAAAATTATTTATTTAAAAAATGCAAAAAAGTTTAACACACTGGAAGAATAGTAAAAAGAAATGTAAAGGAAAAGGTCCTAGGGAATGAAACCAATCAAAGTGTGTGTGTGTGTGTGTGTGTGTGTGTGTGTGTGTGTGTGTGTGTGTGTTGCTGGGGACTGACCTCAGGGGCATTCTCTCAGCTACACCCCCAGCTCATTTTTTTATTCTTTATTTTTAAAACAGAGTCTCATTAAGATGGAAAGTGCCTCACTAAGTACTGAGGCTGGCTGCAAACTGGAATCCTCCTGTCTCAGCCTCCCAAGTACTGGAATTACAAGTGTGGGCCATGCCCGGCCCACTTTATTTTTTTATTTATTGGTGGTACTGGGGTTCCTGGAAGCCCTTCTACCTCTGGGCTACACTCCCAGACCTATTTTATATTTTATTTGGAAACAGGGTCTCTTAAGCCAGCACGGCTGGCTTCGAACCTGCGCGATCCTCCTGTCTCCGCCTCCCAAGCGCGGGGATGACAAGCGTGCGCCACCACGCCCGGCGGTTTTTTGTTTTTGTTTTCATTTTTTGCGGTACTCGGGGTGGAACCCAGGGTCATTCGCTTCCAATATAAATCCCCATACCTATTTTTTAGTCTTTTTTTAAAATAATTTTTTAGTGGTGCAATGTAGGCATACATTTCAGTGGGATAAAAAACTTGTGGAGTTATACATGCACACATCACCCAATCAGCCCCTACCCAATCTCTAGCCCCTTCCCTCCCCCTCCCTCCCACCCGTGCTTGGCTTCCTGGCTGACTGTGATGTGTTTAAGTACATCATGTGCTTTAAAAAGTTTCCCTTATTGCTGGGCGTGGTGGCGCACGCTTGTAATCCCCGCGCTTGGGAGGCTGAGACCGGAGGATCGTGCAGGTTCGAAGCCGGCCACGCATGCTGGCTTAGGAGACCCTGTTTCCAAATAAAAATGTAAAAATAGGCCTGGGAGTGTAGCCCGGAGATAGAAGGGCTTCCCAGTAACCTCAGTACCACCAAAATAAATAAATAAATAAAATAAATAAAATAAAAAATAAAGAGTTTCCCTTATCCTCCCTCTTATCCCCTCAGATAGGTCACCTTCCTTGCTCCTCTATAGGGCCCCTTCTTCATCTAGAGTTCCTCCTGTTATCCATTTCTCCCTAATATTTTGCACATTAAGAAAAGCACGTGATTTCTTATTTTTTGTGACATTTCACTGTAAATGTCATAATTCTGTTCTCCCTTTTGGCTGGGCAAAATCCCATTGTGTACATATCCCACAGTTTTGAAATCCACTCATCCGTTGAAGGCCATCTTGGCTGGTTCCAGTTTGGCGATGGTGAACTGTGCAGCTGTGCACATGGTTGCTCATGCATTAGTTTGGTATTTTGGTTTTCATTCTTTTTGGTGGATACCCAGAGGTGGTATTGCTGGATCATGTGGTAAGTTCATTTTCCTTCTTCTGAGGATCTTCTCTACTGTTCTCCAAAGTGGTTGCACCAACTTGCAATCCCACCCACAATGTATTAGAGCTTCTGTTTCTCCACACTTATTCCCACTTACTGAAAACCTGAAAGCCAGAAGGTGAGTAACTTTGACAGGATGATCCACTCACAACCAATTTTTAAAAAAAGAGGTCACTGGATCTGGAAATCTGCTGAGATGAGGTGAGGCCGCGGCAGCTTCTAGTGCTTCCTGGCCACACAGTTGAGGAAACCCGCTGGCCCTTAGCTGTGGAGCAGGCCGAGTTCCAGGCCTGCCGCGCAACAGGCTCCAGGCCCGGCCTCGCTGGCTCCAGACCTGGGCTAGTCTTTTTATTTTTTGAAACAGGGTCTCATTGAGTTGCAAAGGGCCTCACTAAGTAGCTGAGGCTGTCCACGAACCGCGTTCCTCTGGTGTCAGCCTCCTGAATGTTGGGATTACAAGCCTATGCCACCACTCCCGCTCTGATTTTTTTTTAATTCTTTATTTTGAATTAGCGTCTCACTGAGTTGCAAAGGGCCTCACTAAGTAGCTAAGGCTGTCCTCAAACAGGATCTTCCTGTCTCAGTCTCCCAAATGCTGAGATTACAAGCGTGTGCCACCACGCCTGGTTTTCACTTTATGTATAATTTTAATGCATCAATAAGACGTTAAAAAATTGCACATTAAGTGGGGCATGGTGGCACGTGTTTGTAATCCCAGTACTTGGGTTAGGGTTAGGGGTTAGGGTTAGGGGTTAGGGGTTAGACTTAGGGTTAGGGGTTAGGGTTAGGGTTAGGAGGATCCTCCTGAGACAGGAGGATCGCAGGTTTGCGGCCAGCCTCAGCTACTTAGCCCCCCAAAACTTAGTGAGATCCTATTTCAAAATAAAGAATAAAAATAGGGCTGGGATTGTAGCTTGGAGGTAAAATGCTCCTGGGTTCTAACCCCAGCACCAAAAATAAAATTACATGTTAAAAAAAATACTTTATGATAATCTCAACAGACGCAAAAAAAAAAAAATTTTTTAAAGCCAATGCCCACCTTTAATTTGAAGGTGGGAAGGTTTTTTCTTAAACATGATAAAGAATATGTAGAAGAACCTACAGTTCATATTTTATTTGTGAAATACTGCTAGAAAAAAATGTAATTTCATTCCAATCAAGAACAAGGAAATAAACCTATAAAGCTACAAAGAAGAAATTCAACCAAAATATGTATATATAGCCAATTTTCAGAATATAACTATTTATTCAAGAATATATAAGAAGCCAGGTATGGGGGCCCAACCCTAAAATCCCAGTACCTCGGCAATTTAGTGAGGCCCTCAGCAACTTAGGTAATCCCTGTTTCAAAATAAAAACTGAAATAAGGCTGAGGGTGGCCCAATCCCCAGTCCCTCACCCCATACACAAAGTGTTTACCTGACATGGTTTCCTATGGTAGAATTGTAGAAACAACTTTAAGGGTAAAGAGTAAAAAAATTACAGTAACCAAATATGGAATACTCTGTAGTTTAAAAAGTACTAGGCAGATTTCTACTGCTAACCCGGCCGGAAAGATTTTAAAAATATATGAAGTAAAAAAGCAAGTTAAAAACAACGTGTCTGATTTGCTCTCAGTTATTAATAAGCAAAAGCTTATATGCACATAAACAAGTACGTAACTGCTTCTCTCTACGGCCTAAAGTGAATGCAGTGGCTATTTATGAAAAGAGTGGGCATGTGGCGGTGGGGCGGAGCTCCTGAACAGTGTCCTCGCCTTCTACTCGACATACACTAAATCTCTGGCTGGGAAACGAGGAGGCGGCCATGCGCCCTCGCACACTTCCCTGCAGGACTGGAGTTCAGAAAGGGGCCGGCGAGAGCAACAGGAGAATCACGGCCCTGCCTCAACTCGGTGCTCATCCTGGCCGGAGCTGGTCTGAGAGACACTGCAGGCCTGGACAGGCTCCGACGCAGACAGGCCGGTGGAGCAGAAATGGCGTCTCTAAGGAAACACTGTTCCCTGCAAAAGCCACCCCCCCCCGACAGGGCCGGCCCGAGGGTCCGGCAGATGGAGTCCCGGTGAACTGCAGACCCCGAATGCACACAGCACAGCGTCACCTGTCCAGCGTTGAGTGGACACCAGTGTCCCTAGAGCAGGGCCCAGAAGAGCAGCGCCCTTCCGGCACCAGCTTCAGGGTTATACAAAATGCACTAGAAAACTAAATCCGAATCCAAAGAGACATTCTTTATTATGGGAAGGAATCTTCCACTTTGAGACTATTATATATCAGAAAAGCTCCATCTGTTGTATAATTACCTCTGATAAACGGCCTGATGCTTTGAGCTTCATTAGAGAAAGGCACACAGGGAGAACGTAAATAAATCTCTGTACCATATTTCACCTACAACCAGCCCAGTAGGAAGTCATAAAATATTTTAATAGGTAATATTTCCCAAATGCTTCCGTAGGAGAAGCCAGCCTGTTCTGCCCAATATCTGCCCTGCTGAAGAAGACACTGTCTGAAAATGGGGAAATTGGCTCCGTTTAGACTTTAGAAGTATAACCTGTAAAACAAAGTCTAGCCTCTTGGTGGCGGTGATATCGATGTCCAGAATGTGGGGCAGTCTAGTGAGCACAGGTGTTCAAAGGCCCTGCCCCGTCCTTGCTGTCACTCCCCGGGGGCACTAGGGCATCAGCAGACAATGGGAATCTCACTCAGCCAAATCCACATAATCACAGGTGAAGAGTGCTTTCAAATTTCCACTTGGGAAATCAGTATCATATTAAAGAAAAATTTAGACAGCACTTGGAAGTGAAGCTTCAATCAGTAAGAATCTTCACTAGCACTCCGGTCAGTGTGTCCTTGCTTCCTACACCTGTCTTCTTCGGGCTGCAACTAACGCTCCTTGGGGTAGATGAGTAGGGAAGATCGGGGGCGCTCACACAGGTCCAGGTCTGAGCCCTGAGTGGTCCTGCGGGGTCACCATGCAAACCTCCTGCCCATCTGTAGAGCAGAAGCGTGGCTGCCCACCCAGGAGCACAGTGCTTGCCCAGGCGCTCTGTGAAACAGGCATTTGCCACCTCGTCCATAAAGGGCACTTGGGTCTCTGCAGCAACTATCGGGCTGCTGTCAAGATGCCGAGGTAGCCGCAGATAGTGCGGCAATGGACAAATGGACTGTCTTCTGATTAACTCTCCTCATTTCCACACTTTACAAAAGCATCGCTGTTTTGGTTTTCTTCATTTGAAAATATTCACCAACCTTTGCTCGCACATGGCACAAAAGCAAATGAAAGGCTGGGTGGCCCACAGGCTGCAGTCCACCAAACCCATGAACTACTGGAGTTTTACGCAAGGGCTGCCTGCTGTAAATCCTTAATATGTGTCCCCAGGGCTTCCAAGGGCATTCTGTATAAGGTACATCCTCTCTAACTGCTAGATTAGAATGTCAGAGCATTTGAAAACAAGCCTATTTATTGCCATAAAACCTTTTCCAGTAGCAGGAATCAATTTCCTTCTTCTGTCTCAAAAGAAACAGAGAGCCTCGTGCCTCACCAACACCTCCCCTCCGCCTCACAGGCCAGTGGGGCTATGGGAAGAAGGCTCTCCCTACTCCTCATGAAATGGGAAAGCAACAGCGGTGCCAGACACACCAATGTTAATGTAGCACGCCCCTTAAAAAAGGAAAGGAAAAAAACAAGGAAGCATGGCACACTTAGGGGACACACAGAGACTCCATGAAAGGCCTGAAAGGAGCTTAAAATGGCCAGGAAACACTCAGTCTACATGGGGCTCACTAAAGACGTAAATTCAGCAGAGCTGAGTACTTCTGAATTTAAAGACACCTTTTAAGATGACACAAAGAAAACAAGAAAAAACAATGAAAAGACCAAAGAAAGTCCCAGAGACCGGGGACATCACTAAGATAACAACCGCAATATGGACCTTTCAGAGGGAGAGAAGTGAAGGAAGGCTCAGAGCGCAAACGTAATAAAATAGGTGAAAACGTCCCATGTCTGTTTCTTCAGGGCTGGGGAGCAACATGTTTGAAGTGATGGAACCAGTTACCCTGTTCTGATCATTCCATTTTGTATACATGTATTGAAATAGCTCACTGCGCGCTATAAACAGTCATTGCATATTGACTAAAAACAACAAAACAAAAAGAAACATTACCTCCAATCCCATTTTCTCTCTCTTAGGAAGAGCCAGAGAGAACAGTGGACAGGCAGCAGTGAAAGCAGCAGCAGCAGCTGTGCCGTGCTCTGCGTGCCCAGCATCGTGCCGTGCTCTGCGTGCCCGGCACAGCCCACCCCTTAGACTGGGGTCACTCTAGCGATGGCCAGCCACGGCGTGGTGCTGAGCAGCCAGCTCCCTGGAGCTGGTGAGAGGACCCAGCAAAGGCCTGTTGTGTCTGTTCAATGATGGGAGACAGGCGCCCCCTGGACAGGGTGAGTCTGACGGTGAGCGGATGAGTCGCGCCTGCTGCTCGTTAACTGCTTAATGACAGCGGTCAGCACTGTGACAGCATTGAATTGTGGTGAACAGACCCACCAGCTGTTACTGAGTTTGCCTGCACTGCTTTTCAGAGCGTTCTCGATGGCCAGCATTCTGTGTTCTTCTACAGCCACACAGTTTGGGGAGGAAAGACGTGCACTCAGAAAAGTATCACTCACAACCTTCAGAGATTGCTCTACCTGACCGCTGGTCAGCCGCCTTAGGAAATACTGCAGAGTAAATTACTCAGTGCCCCCCCCCCCCGTCCCGTGGAAACCTGCATCATCCTCCTTCCTTTTTCACTTTATTTTTTTGGTGCTAGAGCTTGAGCCCAGGGGCAGTCTACATCTAGCGGTAACCCCATCCCTTCGTGTTCTTTAATTCAGAATAGGGTTTGCTAGGTTGCTGAGAAAATCTCTACACTGTCAAGGCTGTCCTTGAACTTGCCTGTCTCAGCTGCTAGGATTACAAGCCTGCGCTGAGACACCCAGCTGAAATCCACCTTCTTTAAGGGAGTAAGCAAAGCAATGTGGTGAAAAACGACCTCTTCTGTGTATCTATATTTTGTTCCAGCATCCCGCCAGGGGTGCTATCACCCAAGTGGGGAACCTAGGCATGCAGTCTTTTAAAAACGAAATGTAGGCCAGGCGTGGTGGCGCACACTTGTAATCTCAGCACTTGGGAGGCCGAGACAGGAGAATTGTGCAGCTACTCAGTGAGGCTCTCGGCAGCTGAGACCCTGCTTCCAAATAAAATATAAAATAGGTCTGGGAGTGTAGCCTGGAGGTGGAAAGCCCCTGGGTTCCACCCCCAGTACCACAAAATATAAATAAATAAATAAATAAAATTGCCAGCTCTTACTGTTTGTTTATTCATTTAACTGTAGGAGATTAAACGTAACTGAAGGAATCTTCATTCTCTTAACAATGGTGGGGGATTAAAAGCTTCCCACAAACTCTAAAGGAGGAAGCATCTCCAGGTGTGTGCTATAACTTGAGTCTGTGGCTGCTACCTGCTACAAAGCATACAGTCCTTGGATTCGGCACCTGAACCCATTTCTGGCAGCTCTGCTCCACCTCTCCACGTCCCTCCATGAGAAGTCAGAAGGACCAACAGGTCAAAGCGTGGCCCCTGCAGCTTCCTCCGCCTCCTCTAGGGTCACAGTGGGCGAGGTCCGGAGGGCAGGGTTGGACCTGCCGCCACAGCCACTCAGCAATCATCAACCACCTCACCTGACTTTTAAACCTCCACTCCGACAGCCCGAAACCTGGCACACAGTGCCCCACTCCAGCACCACCGCTCCAACAAAGCCCAGCTTGGAAAGCCGCTGTGAAAGGCACCCTGCCAGCCCCCCGCTCCTGCACCTCCCTGCACCTCTGTGGGGCGCAAGCCGGAGTCTCTGTCTGGAAGATGACTTCCTTGTGGAGAGATGACGAATGCTATTATAACGTCTGTGCTGGCACTTAGCCTGGTGCCAGCACCTGCTTAACTACAGTCAGTCAGCAAACTGCTGCAGTAGTGCGTTCAGGTAACCAGTCTCCCACCAGCAGGCCCACACATCTCGTCAGTTTACAGTCTCCGCAGCAGTGTCACAGCATCCAAACAATAAGCTGGAGTGTTTCAGGTCACAGACACCCATTCATCCAGAGACGGGAATTAGTGTGATGGAACGAGGACTCCTCTGCCGGGCAGAAGTTACTGCACCTTTCTACGCTTCACCATCCTCATCTATAAAAATGGGCATAAGAAAAGCTCCTCCCCCTCACAGGCTACCCTGAAACTGAAGTCAGCGCCTAGGAAGACCGCAGAAGAGACCTGCAGTGCTGCAAACGTTCCCAGTAGTGACACGCTGCCGCTGAGGCCGCACCCTCGGCCAGAGCTGGCGGGCCTGGCCGCTGTTGCTCTCCTCCTCGGGCTCCTTTGGCTGGCTCCTGTCGCTCTGCTCCCCTAAAGGTAGAGGCTTCACTCAAGGTCCACACTCAATTGCTTTTCTTAGCTCTCACCTTTGGCATCTAACCCCGAGGGTCAAACTACTATCTTTATACCAATGAAGTCAACCTGACTGCTTTCTACTAAGCTCCAATCCAACCTCCCCAGTTAAACAAAAAGAAGCCCAAGTCAATATCATATCTCAAAGTGGCAAATCTTGTTTCCCCAGATCTGTGGAAACCCGAGGAATTCGAAAATGAGATGAGCTTTAGAGTGTATAACTCAAAAAGAACACTTAGCGGTTCACAGCAGTGCCCTCATCAGAAGAGAACGGGCCTAGTGCTAGTAGAGCCAGATGGGGGCTTTCTGTATCAGAAGAGAGGCAGATGGCAAGTTACGAAAGCCCAAAAATAATTCCGTCCCAGGGCTCTAGCACTCAGAGGACGACGCCCTGGCTGAGGGTCTGAAGCTGGGCCTCGCGCTTCAGTGCAGGCCCCTTTCCTCTGGCTCTGACGCTGCCTGCTAGACAATCCGTGCCGTGGCCACCTTTTCAGGAACGTCGCCGGCCTCCAGAGGAAAGGCTTCGGTCACACAGATACGGGTTTTATTTCCAATCCCTATGACATTAACTTTCAAGAATTAAAGTGACTTCTGGTCATGAATTTGGTTTTCACATATCCTAACAATAGGCAGAGAAGTATTAATTTTGCCAACATAAATATCCTCTGTAAATAAAGCAGGGAGTCTGAAGCCAATGCTTGGATCTGAGTCCTAGTTTTGGTGTCTGCTAGTTTGCGACCACAGGCATAGCACCTGATCGCTTTGTGCTTATTTCCTTAGCTACAAAATTGGGACAATGATTAACTCCACTGGGTTGGCATAAATAAAGCAGAAAAGATCACAAGTACAGCCATGTCTCCCCGTCAGTGCTCAGTGAAGGGTGCCTGCGGTCGCGCCTCGTGCCCTGCTGGACCAGCTCCCTGCAGCCTGCCAGGTGCGTGCAGGTGGTCCCGCCTTTCCCGTGGAGTGCAGGCTCCTGACCTAAAGGCACCGCAAGCTTGAGAGAATTTCATGCAAACTGGGTAAGTGGGCGGTGTGTATTTTTCTAACACAGGACCACAGATTTCATCAGCTCTTCAAGAGATGCATGACTAGATCAATTCTTATTTACAAAAAAAAATCCTACCTTGATGATACCACTCACCACCCTTTGTCCCCTCCTTTTAAACGGCCTCTACACCTGATCTGGTTCCATTCAACAAGTTAGAACACTAAAGGTCCTCTCTGCAATGTCATTCCAGCACATTCCTTCCTTGTTTCCACTGCTGTCCAATTACTTCTCCAAAAGAACTCTACTGCTCTCACTTACTCTCTCTGCTCACAGAATATACTGATCCATCACATCACAAGTATTCATTAAACTTGAAATATTAAACTCCAACCTGTTAAGTAAAGCTTTTAAAAGTTATGCCATAATATCTCCAGAATTTTCAGCAAATACTATCAGTTAAGCTGTAGCCCTAAAAAGCGAGTTCGAGCACTACAGAGGCTCGCTTAGACGGTGGCCCTCCTATCACACAGCCGTGCCCTGGAGACTGGCAGGAGAGTGACAGAAACGTGTTCCTGACGGTGACCGGCTGGCTAACCACAGAGAGGCGGCCAAGGCCACGAGCGAGAGGTGACGCTCAGTCCACGGCGCCTGCGCCCGGCCGAGTCCCTGGACCAGTGCTCCAAGCCTCCTCTGCAGAGCTCGACAGAACAGGACTGGAATCAGGAAATGGGCTAAAGATAAACTGCCTAAAGTCCTCGATGGGCTGGGTCCTGACACACAGCCAGGCCCAAGATCCCGGCTCTGGGGGTCCACGCCTGTGCGCCTGATGGGAGCATGAGAAGTCTCCTGGGACTGGCACTGGCTCCTGGGCTGTCCTGCGTGTGAGTGCTCATCTTGAGCTACAAGAACTGCCGTCTTTTTTTGCAGGGGACTAGGCAGACCAGGCGTCACCAAGAGGCGCGTGACAGGGCTCTCGTGGCACTTACACTCCTCTTTGCTGGGTGAGGTTACATTCAGGTCTGTCGGGAGCGGCTGCTGGCTGGGGCTGAGAGTTGGCGTGGTTATCGAGGTATGGTTGTTGTCACTGGTGGTCTCTTCAGAAAACAAGTCTGACTGGCTGTTACTTGTACTTGGAGCAGAATCATCATCTGGTTGTTTCTTTTGAAAATCTGAAGAGAAAGAATGAGAAAATTAATTACAGAGTTCACAATCAGAATTAGAAGACAATGTAAGGATAGAAATTAAATTCAACAACAACAAAAACATGGACGTAAAACACTGGTCAAAAACATGTAAGTAGACGGTAATTAGAATTAAAGTTTTCAATTTTTTCATGGTTCAGAAAAATGATAGATATACCAATTTCAATAGTTCACTTTGAAAAGCCAAAGATGCACGTTAAATTTAGGAATAAAGAGAAGTTATTCACAGCAATAGAGGCTAAATCAGAAAGAAAGCACAGAAAATATTAAGGGAATAGAAAATACACAGTAAGGTTGTAGAAATAAAAATAAATATATCAGTAGTGGTAATAATATAAACAGACTAAATTTACCAGCAATACAGAAAATGGATTAGCTAAGTCGAGATGTACTCAGTTTTCCAAAGACACAGGAGGGCGGGCTTCTGGGCCGTCGGCTCTGCCCTGGCGCTGGCTGCAGGGTGTGCAGCGCAGTACTGTCTATCTGCTCTGTGTTTCATTGTAAAGTCAGTGCAGCTGGTGCTTCCTCAACTCAGGAGTAGGGACGGTCCCACGAGCCCACGCCGCCCGCCTGTGACTGCGGAGGCCCTGCTGTTGCGCTCCATAACCTCATCAGAACCACGGCTCTGCAGCTCTGGGCAGAGGAACAGCTAGTATCTGTGATGCGCTGGCCATGTGCGGGTGCCCAACTCAGAAGTTTATGTGCACGGCTCGTTTTCATTAGCGAAAACTGCAACAAGGTGAGTAGAAATGGCACTGCCTTGCTGATAAGGAGACTGACATCAGAAAGCCTGGGCAATGTGCTCCCAGTCAGCGTTGGTGAGTAGCAGGGACACATCCCCCTGACAGCAGAGCTCACAGCCTCCCTCGGTTATAACCCAGAGGGCTGAGCGTGCCAGAGACTGGCGGGGGTGCGGGGGGGTGGGGGGGAGAGCCTCTACCTGCATCAGCCTGGCGGCCAAAGGCCAGTGCTCAGCCCAAGCGGCAAGACTCTCTTTTCTGTGTACTTACTTCCCCTATGCACTATCTTATTCTTCAATGTTTTGACATTTAAAATGGCTTATTATCTCTGTTATTTGTACAGCACTTTCAAGAAAAGATGCTGTATTGTGAAATAAAAATTCTGCATAACAATTCCTCTTTCATGCACGTCACCCTATTAGTCCTCCATGTCGACAATCATCGTCTCTCGCCCACCACCACCTCTCTGCCATTTAACTGGAAATGCTGTAAGAGCCTAAAAGAAATGAAACCGAATCCTTACTGCACCACAATCCCCAACGCCTCAAGAGTGACGGAGGACGGCCTCGCGCTGGCACAAGAGCCCGCTGACACGGAAAGGGTGCGCAGAGTAAAGACCGCCGGCCACGATGCGCCAGGCCGTGTCTGCAGACGTCTTCTTGACTCAGCAGCTGGCTGCCGCACCTTCTTTTAACCCACACTCCAAATCCCTTTGGTTCACCTCCAAGGGAGATGGTGTCGTGACATCTGCAGACGAGCTGGCTGCTCAGAGAACTCCTAGACGCGCTGGCTGCTCAGAGAACTCCTAGACGCGCCACACATTCTCTGCCCAAATTCAAAAGAATCCAGGAGTCACAGAATTTTACGATGAAAAGTGACCCTAAAGACTCAGCCCAATCTTCTCAACGTACAGACAAAGAGCTGAGCAAGTCAGTGCCGTCCGCTGAAACCAGAGTTAACCAGACCAGCTTTCTAACTCTCAGCTCCACGCTGGAGTTAGTTTGCACAGTACAAAGAGTCTACATTCGACATAGCTGGCTTTGATCTTTGCTGGGCATATGGCTAAAGGCAAATTGTTTAACCTTTTGGGGTCTTGTCGATAAAACAAAGGGAGGTGATTATTCAAACCTCTCAGGATAGTGTGCATTAAATAAGATAATGTACACAAAGTATTTGGCAGAGGGGTATTCAATAAAGTGAGAATAATTAAAAATGAAAGGTAACGGGCATGGTGGCTCACACCTGCCATCCCAGTACTTGGGAGGTTGACACAGGAGGATCACAGGTTCAAGGACAGTCTCAGCAAATAGTAAGACTCATCAACAGCACAATGTTGTTGAAAAATAAAACAAGGCTGGGGTGTAGCTCAGAGGCAGAATGGACCTGGGGTCAATCCCCAGCACCAGCAAAACAAGTAAACAAAAAAAGGGCATTTTTGTTCTAGTTTTAAAAAAAGGACAAGTAAGAACCACCTCCTCACTGGGCTGGCAGTGCATGCTTGAAACCCCAATTCCTGGGGGTGAGATGGGGGGTAGAAGATCTGGAGCCAGCCCTGGCTACTTAGTGAGGCTCTCAACAACTCAGACTGTGTCCAAACAGGAAGTAAAACAGGGCCAGGGGTGTAGCCTGGAGGCAGAAGGCCCCTAGGTTCAATCCCCAGCACCAAACCCAAACCAAACAATCTCCTCCTTCTCGGCTCTAACATCTGCACCAGCCTTGATCTTCGGTGCGTGTCTTTCATCTGGCACTGACCACGGCCAGAGAGAGAGGGGACAGTCAGAAGCGTGCGGGTCGACAAGGTGTGAAGGGGAGGCGCCAGCCCTCCACAGCAGGAGCGCTGCGAAGAAAGCCCTTCTGGCTGGGCACTGGCGACCTGCTCACTGCGACTGCACACAGACGCACACACTCACTTCACCCTTTCCTACGAGAAAGGGAAACCAGGAATATCACCTATGTTTATAAATTAATCCTGTTATGGTATGTCCAAAGGCACAAATTTGTCCTTGGAGAAAACCATGAGTCTTAGATAGGTTTATGTGAATAAAGCTTTTACAGAATGAAGTGTTGTTTATAAAACCGGAGCAAAAATTTTTGCCCTTTAACAGGATTATTGTTCAGAAGTGAACAGCTACCAAGATTTTGGCAGCTTACTTTATTTTCAACTAAGGGAAAAAACAATTTCTCAATAAAGGTACTCCTAAAGTCTTTACCATCCAGAAATGGGAGGTTTCCACAGCCAGAGAAAGCGACCCCGTGATGCCAGCTCAGGCCAGCAGCCAGTCCAGTCCTGGGCCGGCGGCCCGCACACTCGCGGGTCACATTTCCAACGTGACTCCTGACAGGTCCCCTCCTCCCTAGAGCAAGCGCCTCAAGGCACAGAAGCAGCACAGAGACTGCTGTGCTGCAGACAGGTGCTCCCCGCAGCCTCCGGAGCAGCTGCCCCACCCGACTCCCCTGGCAGGCACACCTATCTGGATTTGGCAAGGTGTTTAGTTTGCTTGCACCCTCATCCTCCCCCATATGAGGGCAATTTTTTCTTTTTAAATGACTTCTTCAAAGCAGAGAACACACAAAAGTAAATGGAAAAGGTTTCAGTGATGTCACTACGCTTTCTTTCAAAATAAGCCCTTTAAACCCCTTCTGGTAACCCACCTTCCACTCAGCAGTGTGTGATGAACACTCTTTGTCAAACACAGACTCGTGTGACCACTCATGACCTGGAGCGTGTCCACTTACTGACACAGCAATCCCACCGCTTCACATTTCACCACCACCTTCACTACTGTACGCAAGAGCTCACCAAGTCTTGGGCTGCAGGAGCAGATCAGCTGGTCAGGGGTCAAGAGGGGGAGCTTTCGTCATCATCGTTTTGTGTTTTGCTTTTCTGGCACTGAGGATTAAACACGGGGGCGTTCTACCTCTGAGCTATACCCCCAACCCTAAGTTAGCACACACATGCTGGCCTTGAACCTGCAATGAGTGGATACACATTTTAAAAGCATTAAAAAGCACTGTTAAACACTACAGGCACGACACCTGTGGCTTCCCACATCCCAAGAAGCCGTGGTGTTTAAGCACTTCTGTTCCTTTATCAGTGTACACGTCACTCAGGACCCAGGGCAGACAGAACTCAAATGGAAGGAATACATGGCCAAATGTATTCTTGTAAAAACAAAACCAAAAAAAGCACTGAATTACATTTAAAAGTACACCCCAGTCCTACTTTTTTAATCTTTATTTCTGAAACAGGGTCTAAGTCGCAGAGGCTGAGGCTGACCTGCGTCTCCCGAGTCCTGGGGTTACCAGCGTGCTCCACCCACCCAGCTGATCAACCCTTGGGGTCTTAGTGAGGAAGCCTCTGCCCGTGCCTCCATGTTGGAGTGCTGGTCCTATGCCCTCTTCCAAGTAACTACAAAGGCTCTGGTCTACTTTCCAGATCTCTGAAACCTAGACGACCACAGTCGTGCATGCGTAACAGCTGCACACTTCATATCTGTCAAACTATGGGACCAGACAAGCTGTCCACCAACAGATGAATGGATTACAAAATTATGGGCTATATACACAGTGGAATTCTACTCAGCCATATAAAACAAAATTATGTCATTTGCAGGAAAATATGCTAAGTGAGATTAATCGGTCACAGAAAGTGAATGACAAGATGTTTTCCCGCATATGCAAAGGCGAGGGAGGCGCTGGGACACAGAAGACACCCATGGCGTGAAGGAGGGCCGTCCGTGAGGGAGACACCTCAGAGGGCATGATGAGCATCCGCAAACTCAGCACGCCAGCCGCTGTGCTGCGCACGGCGAGGTGGGAGCGGGGCTGGGCATGGGTGCCTCCACCCCGAACATCAGCACCACTGCAATGCACAAAAATTCTCAAAAGAATCAACAAATCCAGATGATTAATGTCACTCCTGCCTAAATATCTGAACGGCCTCCAACTGCCTCTTCAGTCGGGTCTAAACCCTGAACGCGGCTAAGAAGCTGCAGGTCTCTTCAAAAGCTGCTTCTGGCTAGCTCTTTCCTTTCACCCTGGTGCTGGGGAATGGACGCAGGGGCCCTGTACCTCTGAGGTAAACACCAGCCATTCTTTTATTTATTTATTTATTTATTTTGCCGGTTTGGGGCTAAAACCCAGGGGCCTTCTGCCTCCGAGCTACCCCCAGCCCTGTTTTTTATTCTTTACTTTGAAACAGGGTCTCAGTGAGTTGTATCGGCCTCAGTAAGTGTCTGAGGCTGGCCGCGAATCGCGATCCTCCTGCCTCAGCCTCCCGAATGCTGAGATTACAAGCCTGCGCCACACGCCCGGCTCCAGCCCTTCTTAACATTTTTTATTTTGAGACAGGGTCTCGCTAAGTCATGTGCTGGTCAACTGGGCCACTCCAGTCTCGGCCTCCCTTCCACCCACCACACCAGGCTTCCTCGACTCGGCCAGGGCTCCTCCTCTCCCCCACCACAGCCATCCCCTGGCGCTTTCTTAGGCTGGAGTGCTCTGGTCGTGTCATGTAGGAGACAGCCCTCATACCCCTTGAAGCCTCCGATTCACTGCTGATTTTTAACATAAGCACCCTTTCCTCAAGGAAGTCCATAAGATCACCCACACAAGGCACTTCAGCATTTGCTGGATAGGTGGGTGTCTTATTCACTGTACACCTCAGCCCCTAACAAAATGACTGAAACGCAACTCACAACTCATTGGCTTTAACTTACTGGATACTGGTGAACATACAAAGCTTAAGTTTTCTTGGACATTAATGGATTTTAAATTGCCATAAAATTTATAGGACGCAAAAATGCTTTTACAACAGAAACATTAAGCACCCCTGTCAATACGCAGACGTTTGGATTTAACAAACCACCCAGGCGTACGTAAACATCCTTGCTCCTCGGATGGTTCACTGGCCCTGACAGGCCACAAAAGCTCTCCTGAGTCGCTTCTGTGTGCGCAGACTCAAGACACAAAGCTGCAGACGAGTATTCCAGGAAGAATGAACATTCAGCTGGCCCCAGAGCAGGTCCTCAAAAGCTTCCTGCAAGAGCCGGCGTGGTGGGCACGCTTGCGATCCCAGTACTCGGGAGGCTGAGACAGGAGGATCACAGTTCACAGACAGCCACAGCTACTTAGTGAGGCCCTCTGCAACTCAGTGAGAATCTGAATAAACATGGAAAAAAATAGGGCTGAGGGTGTAGCTTGGAGAAAGAATGCCCCTGGGTTTCATCCCCAGTACCAAGAAGAAGAAAAAAAGTCTTGCAAAGCCGTCCATAAGAGAATACATAAGGGCGACTGGATTTATTCTTATGAGTAATTACGCTTATATTATAATCTGGCTTATCACTAAAATCATACAGGACCTGGATTCTTCACATGAAGAGAAGACTGTTCAAAAGTGTGAACTAGCAAAAATGTTACTGGAGTAAGGCTTGCTCCTTATACAGCACTTATTGTGCAGACTACACAGTTTCTCTCTAATGGTATCTCATATTCATTCACAGGGCATAAATTAACATATTAACATTCCAGCAAATTCCTAACAATCCATTAGTACTCCCAAAATATGCACAAGAGACACAGTTACCCCTTTCAGTTTAATCACAAAATGTGTCAATTTTTAAAAACATTGAAAACATGAATTTTCTAAATGCTCTAACAATCTAGTTCCAACCAAATATGCGATTCCACAGTGTGTGCGTATAAATATGCTCAACAGGAGTCGAGGGTTACGTGCCTATAACCCCAGTCCTTGGGAAGCCGCAACAGGAGCCCAGCCACGACGGGCAACCTGGTGAGACCCTGCCTCAAAATAAAAAGCACTGCGGGTGTAGCTCAGTGGGAGTGCCCCTGAGTTCAATCCCCAGTACCATCCAAAACAAACGAAACATCGACAGCATACCATGAAAAGATGAGGCAAAGCTGATCAAATAAGACAGGCAAGTTAGAGCCTAAAAAGAAACAAGGTGGGGCTCCGGGTGGAGTGCTTCCTAGCACGGGCAAGGCCCTGCTCCTCCAGGCCCCAGCACCCCACGCATACACCCACCAGATTGTTAGCAGCCGGCTCCCAGTGCCACCCACACGCCTCCTCCTTACTACCTAAGTGCCACAGGTACAGCAGAAGATAACTGCTGTGAGCCTGAAGCCTGTAAGATGTTTTAATGGCGCTTCAAAATACACCAAAAGACTCCCATAGCAAGAAAGTAGAGAATTAGAGGACACCTTGGAATTAGAAAACACGGGTGTACCAAGGGAAGCGACAGAACAGAAAGCCGCTCCCTCTGGCCTTCTCGTGGGTGGAGAGGCGCCCGCTCATGGAGAGCCCTGCCAGCCGGCCGCCTTTCCACGCCTGCCGGCGTCACCAGCTGCCCCCAGGTTGAGCCTCCACGGGCTCAGGTCTCGGCCCCACACGTGCGTCCTTCTGCTAAGCTGACCACCGCAGCTGCTTCAGGAAACCCAACACCGGGGCAATGTCCACTGCGAGACACACTTTCCCTTGAGGGAACCATGCGGATGGGGTGGAAAGGCGACGGACGCCAGGGCGTGTGCAGAGATGCTCGTCAGACTGGACCTCGCTCAGCAATGCACCCATAAATCAACTACAAAAGGAAGCAGGAACAAGCCTGGTGGCCCTTACACTTCAGGGGAGTCAGTTACCTCAATGAATACTTGTTGATGGTGGGGGAAATAAAGATAAAACCTACAAAATGGGGGGAGGGGTATTACTTGGGATTCAACCCAGGGGCATTCTATCCGAGCCACACCCCAGCCCCATTTATTATTCTTTATTTTGAAGCAGGGTTGTGAAGCGGCTAAGTAGCTGGGGCTGTCCTAGAACCTAAGATCCTCCTGTCTTGGCCTCCCCAGTACTGGGATTGCTACTGCGCGCCCCGACGCCCAGCTAACAGCCACCTTTTATGCAGTACACCAGCGGTAGCAGAAGGATGCGTGTGCTGTGTGATTCACAAGCCCCAGGCATCTCGAAGCAGACTCTGAAGGCCACACATTTATGGAAAGCTGCAGTGTCACGGGTGCATACAGGAAAATGTGTATACACAGGGGCTGCACTGTGAGTACACACAGTGTTGTACTCCTGAGCCAGGGCACAGGAGTGCAAACCTCAACAGTTCCTCTAATAGCTATGCCAACCTGGGTAAGTTATCTAACTTCTACTTCCATTTCCACCTTTTCTAAAAATGAGAAAAATAAGCCAGGCGTGGTGGCACGTGTTTGTAATCCCAGCTTTCAGGAGGCTGAGACGGGAGGATCGCAGTTTGCAGACAGCCTCAGCTACTACTTAGCGAGGCCCTCTACAACTTAGTGAGACCCTGTTTCAAAATAAAGAATAAAAAAATAGGGCAGGGGGTGTAGCTCGGAGGTCGAATGCCGCTGGGTTCCATCCCCAGTACTGAGAGAGAGAGAGAGAGAGAGAGAGAGAGAGAGAGAGAGAGAGAGAGAGAGAGAGAGAGAGAGATGCTCCTAGTTGCGGTGTTCTCATGGTTAGGGTGTAGATAACACATGTTAAAGTCTTAGAGTAGCACCATGTACATATTCCATTTTAACTTAATTGGGCTGGGGGTTACTGGAGATTAAGCTCAGAAACATCCTTTTTCTGATCTATACCCAAAGTCCTTTTTGGTTTTGATTTTGCCAGACCCTTGCTAAATTGGTGGGGTTTCACACAAGTGGCCCTCCTGTCTCAGCCTTCCATGCACTGGCACTACAGGATGGCACCATCACACCCAGATCAAAGGTATTTTAGTAACTAATAAATAAATGCCAAACAACTCACCTAAGTAGGTCTGGAACAAATATTCTTCACGTATGGCTCTTATACCACTTAGTTTAAGGTAATTTATTTAAAATAATACTAACAGGCCAGGCATGGTGGCGCACGCTTGTCATCCCCGCGCTTGGGAGGCAGAGACAGGAGGATCGCGCAGGTTCGAAGCCAGCCGCGCTGGCTTACAAGACCCTGTTTCCAAATAAAATATAAAATGGGTCTGGGAGTGTAGCCCGGAGGTAGAAGGGTTCCATCCCCAGTACCACAAACAAACAAACAAACAAACAAACAAACAGACAGACAGACAGACAGACAGACAAGCAACACTAACAGAAGTACTGAAGTAAAACAAACCCTCCAACAGTGAACGGTGTGGGGCTTCCTCCCTCACAGCTGCCGAGGGCACCCCAGGAGGGAAGGAGGGCTGGCCTCCCCAGAGCACCCTGGCTTCACGCACAGGAGGAGAGGAGGACCCACACTACCACTCTTGAGCTCTCCAGTCAGAAGCACACATCAACTAAACGAAGACAGGGAAGAATTCCCCACTGGAAGGCCTGCCAAGCCATGGAAGCAATATTATAATCTGAGGTCAATAATGTATGTGCAGAAAAATTTGTATATAATCTTGTGTATGCATGCATGCACATTCTCCCCCTAGAAAAAGGAATAAAGATAACTATATTCTTAAGAGCATGATACCAAAGGGCCTAAAACAAATGATTTTATAATGCAGGGTCAACACATTAGCCCTAACTGGTTTCCCTATCTGCTGACTATTGAGCAATATACTAAGAAAATAATCTGAACGTTCTCTCAGGCCATACCAGATTCTATCACTGCCTTACAAAATTCTGAGTATGTGAATGTAATAAACCCATATACAGCAGATACTGGTTTACTGACAATAAAGTCTTATCTGAAATAACGGTAATTTCCAGAAAATGAAGATCCTATTCTTTACAAAATACCAGATAATCGGACCTTAATTTTTCATTTTGCTTTAAATTAACACAGCCACGCTATGTTGACTTTATTTTATGGAACTTTATAGGTTTTCCCCCTGGTTATGGGAATGAACCAGTGGATTCTCCACTGGCCCTTACCATTTGTTTATTTTTAGACAGGATCTCACTAAAGTTGTCCAGGCTGCCCTGAAACCTTTGCCTCCAGAGTTGCTGGGATTACAACCGTGTACCATCCTGTTAGCCTAGAAATTTCTTTTTAGGAGCCAACTGCCTCACCCCTAGAGTTAAATAATCCAACCTGATTACGTTTTTAAGACTTGTGAAATTTGGCTAACCTAAGACAACTTACATTTTTTTTCATTTGGGAATGTGTTTCTTACTGTACTTCCAAGTGTGGGTAATGACACTTCAAATAAGACGGGGAAAGAAGGGAAATTACCCACTGTAAATTACCTTTCAAGCATCTGGTAAACATGGCCACAGGCAAACTCCTGTTGCAGGGACACCAGGCAAGTTAGGCGTCAGCGTCTGCACAGGTTGGGCTCCCACTGCAGGCAACCTGTGCAGAGGCAGCGCACATTGTGTGTGTGTGTGTGTGTGTGTGTGTGTGTGTGTGTGGCTTGGGGTGGAATCCAGGGCCTTTTCTACCTCCGGTCTACACTCCCAGACCTATTTTTTATACTTTATTTGGAAACAGGGTCTCACTAAGTTGCTGAGAGCCTCACTCAGTACCTGAGGCTGGCTTCGCACCTGTGCGATCCTCCTGTCTCAGCCTCCCAAGCACAGGGATTACAAGCGTGCGCCACCACGCCCGGCTAATCTCTGTTTTCTATGTAGCCCAATAAGAGGCCTTACAAATCAGTCCTTTAGAGCTTCTGTCCAGGCAGCCTGCTAGGAGTAAAGCCTGCATCGGTCTAAGGTGGTACTCACATCAACTCTGACCCATGCCCTTCCCTTCCACCGGGGCCGCTGCCAGGTGCCAGGGCGCCCACTAAGCTCTGAAGATGCACTGGGTGCTTCTGCACGGCTCCTCTCTCTCTCCTGAGCTCCTAAGGCAGCGACTGCTCAACGGCGTGCTCCACTCCACTAGAGCCTAGGAGCTCAGGTCTTGCAGTGTCTTCAGTGGCTAAAGGATGTTTTTATTTTTGTAGGGGACGGAACCCATGCATTCTACCTGTGGACTATATGCCCAGCCCACTTTATTTTAAAACAGGTCCTCATTAAGTTGCTGACACTAGTCTTGAACTTACATTCCTCCTGTCTCGGCCTCCCAAGTACTGGGAGTATAGGTGTGCCACCATGCCCAGGACAGATGTGTACGGCATGAATTCTACAAAGTCCTCTTTCTTCATCTGTTAATCAGCCTGAATTTCCCTTAGCCTTAATTTCTCCATTTAAAAAGAAAGTACTATTGTTCTCTATGTGTTTTTATTGTTTTTAATGGCAGAGACAATCAAATAAAATATGCACCATAATGTAACTTTTATTTGGCATATTGCGTAAAGATAAACATCGGAGATAATCTATATTTGTGTCTGTACCTACATTTCCATGAAGGCTACTGATGAAGGAAAGTCACCAGACATCAAACTGCAATACATGAGAGGCGCCGAGGCGCTTGTCTGAGGCAGTGGTCACACACTGCATCTCTTTCTGACTTCAGAGCAGAGGATGCAAGCAGAAACCCCAGCCAAGGCTGGGCGCAGGCGCACTTGTCATCCCAGTGCTTAGGGGGCTGAGACAGGAGGAGCTCTGTGCACAGCCAGCCCCCGCTACTCAGTGAGACCCTAAAATAAAAAATAGGGCTCGGGTATCGCTCAGAGGTAGAATGCCCCGGGCTCCATCCCCAGTACCGCAGAGAAGAAGAAACATCAACTAACATATTAGGATCCTGTATGAGATGACCATCAGTATACTTTTTTGTGTGTGTTCATTTTACATACTAGGGCAAAGAATATAAACAGAAGTATCAACTAAATAGAACAGAAGAAGTATCAACTAAATAGAATCAAATAGGTTTTAAGGCAGGACACACAGAGTCTAAATGATAGGTCTAAAAACTTACTCAAAAGTACTGGACGATGAGTGCGGGAAGCTTAGGAGGGAGGCAGCTCTAACTGCAGAAATAGTAGAATCCCCTTACACGTGAGTTGTTTCAGTACAAAGCATACAGCTATAAAGAGATCCGCTCAGAAAAGAAACAGGAGTTATTCTGGCATCTTTGTACTTTATCAAGAGAAAAACAGGTCTCTTGATACAAACAGCCTCAAGGCTCTCATTTCACGCAGGTGACTGACAGTTCCTCTTGGCTCCCCTGATGTGAACGGCCCTGTAGTGCAGACTCGGAGGAGGGCTACGCTAAGGAGGCAGGCTGCAGGACGGCCACGACGTCTCCTTGACTGTTGTGCGCATCCGTCTATACGTGCGAAACCCCACGCATCTTTTCTCCTACACACTACAATGCAAAGGGACGAGGACCCGCACGCGTCCTCAGCAGAGGTCACTCTTCCAGGGCGAGCTCAGACCCCCCTGCAAGGTGGCCAAGGACTGGCACTGTTCAGTTCAGACTGGGGGAATGCCACCCTACACATTTACAAAAGGAAGGGTATTAGCTTAACTTTCAACCAAACCAGAATCCAGCTATAATTTTCAAATGAATCAATCTTGTCCACAAAACAGCTATCCCCTACGTAGTGCTCACGGCACTGCCTGTGGGCGCCCAGGGAGGGTGCAAAGTCAGTCGAGGGGCCTGGTTGGGGCAGAGCTCAGCGGCAGTGCACTTTGCCTAGAGTCAGCAAGACCTGCAGTCCTGGGCTCAGTCTCCAGCACCACAGAAGAGTGGGGTGGGGGAAGAGCAAAGGTGGCTAAAGTAGCAGCAACTGCTCTGAGAGGAACAGAGTCAAGACCCTGGAGTCGGTTCTTACAGGGATGATTTTGTTGAGTTGGCCACAACTATACAAAAGAAAATTTTGGTGACTTGCTCCCTTGACAGAGCAAATGTCATGGGATAAACTCCTGTAATTTTGGAGCTAAAACGTTTCTAGAAATAATCTACGAGGATTTTTTACCTGAAAACAATGCCAAGAACACATCAGCATTTTAAAGAACTTGGTAAATTCATCAGTGGTACGTAGCTAATATACTCCAAACTCTTCCTGGGACAAGTGAAGACTGGGCCAGCTACAGGAAAACGCTAAGTTTTCATCCTCATTTAAAGATGAAAATGTCTGACACAATTTACGCACGAGACCAGGACACGGGACATAAGAGGCTGCCGACTCCTCTTTTTAACTCCTGTCTGCACTGTGGACATACTAACCCTCTTTAATTAGCTGAACACACCAACCTCACAAAGCCCGGCACCTCTTAGAGATGGCGCCTGTACCTGTCTACACACAGCACCTGCAGCACGGGGCGATGCGCACGGCGGCCTGTGCTCTCAGGGTGAACCGCGGTCGAGGGGGAGCAGGGCCTGCAGCAGGGGCTCAGGCCTCCAACCGGGGCTGGGAGAGGTGCTGGCTAAGAGCAGGCTACAGCTCTTGCTGTTCTAAAAAGATCCCAGGCTTGCTTGAATAGGCGTTCCTCTATCTGCTTCCTGTCCTTAGGACAACTTCCAGAGACTCTACTCTGCTTTCAATGGTTTTCACTAGCTGGATGTTTCACTAGGGAGAATATCCACCAGAGTGCACACGCCCATTCCAGAAATCCCGACCACCTGCTTAAAGTTAAACATGGACTTGCACTGATGGGACCTGCACCTTTCTTAGGTTAGTGGTATATTTACTGTGTTCCTGAGTGACTCAACCCAGCGTTTACAACTGTTTTTTGTTTGTTTGTTTTGGTGGTACTGGCAGTGGAACTCAGAGGCCTTCTACCTCTGGGCTACACTCCCAGACCTATTTTACACTTTATTTGGAAACAGGGTCTCACTAAATTGCTGAGAGCCTCACCTAGTAGCTGAGGTTGGCTTCGAACCTGTGCCATCCTCCTGTCTCAGCCTCCCAAGCATGGGGATTACGAGCATGCACCACCACGCCCGGCTACAACTGTTTATATTACCAAGAAAGAAAGCACAGACATCTTTACAATAATTATGCTAATGAGGACTTCCCATATGCTAATAAGCAATGGAAGTTTAGTATTTTGTCTATGTCTAAATATAAATATTGCTGATAATTCAGAATGTGGGTGCATAAGAAAATGTATTCCCCTGGCCCTCTGAAGACTATTGTTAAAGGGCTCTGAATCTGAAACACACAATCACTTAAATACTTCACATACATGCCCAGCCACGCACCGTCTTGTTGCTTAGAGACCATGCGCATGGCCTGAATAAGCAAAAGTGAAGTACCAGAGACATCTTTTGTTATAACAGGTTCAGAGAAAAGTGCCGAAAATAAGGCCACAAAGTAAACAAGTGTAAAGGAGGTTTAAGAAGTCTCTTGTGAAGATAATTTCTCACGCAAAAGCATTTTCTTTCTCATCACCTCTAGTTACATACAGTTACAGCTCACCAAAGAAAATAATCCTAATGCATGTATAAAATTTCCATAATCCCACGCATCAAAGCGTCAAGAGAAAAAACCAAAAAAGAAAAGCCTGCCTACATTTATGATCCCCGAAAGGTCAATGCAAAATGAGCTTTTTACCAGGCCAGGAAATGTAAAAACTTAATCTCCACTCAATTCTGAGAATTCAAGAGCATTAACCAGATATAATGGTAGCAACCAAAAACAGCAACAGCAACACTTTAATTGGGAATGTCATACCTGATTAAAAATAATGGGCAGGCATGGTTGAGCCTGT
Source organism: Muscardinus avellanarius (assembly GCF_963383645.1). Lineage (NCBI taxonomy): Eukaryota > Metazoa > Chordata > Mammalia > Rodentia > Gliridae > Muscardinus > Muscardinus avellanarius. The sequence continues at coordinate 92,495,905 of NC_137800.1, read as the reverse complement.
AATCCCAGCACTTGGGAGGCCGAGACCGGAGGATCGCAGGCGCAAGGTCAGCCTTAACAGTGTAGGGAGACACCCAGCAAGACCCTGTTTCAAAAACCAAAAAATAAAAAAGGCTTGGGGACGCCGGGCGTGGTGGCGCACGCTTGTCATCCCCGCGCTTGGGAGGCAGAGACAGGAGGATCGCGCAGGTTCGAAGCCAGGCGCATGCGCTGGTTTAGGAGACCCTGTTTCCAAATAGAAAAATGTAAAAATAGGTCTGGGAGTGTAGCCCGGAGGTAGAAGGGCTTCCAGGAACCCTATTACCAGAAAAAAAAAAAAAAAAGGCTTGGGGTGCAGCGCAGAGGTAGAATATTCCTGGTTCAGTCCCTAGCACTCCCCCAAATTTTAGGGGGGAAATTTTTTTTTTTTGGGTGGTACTGGAAGTGGAACCCAGGGACTTTCTATTTCCGGGCTACACTCCCAGGCCTATTTTATACTTTATTTGGAAAAAGGGTCTCCCTAAGTTGCTGAGAGCCTCACTAAGCAGCTGAGGCTGGCTTTGAACCCGTGCGATCCTCCTGCCTCAGCCTCCCAAGCGCAGGGATTACAAGCGTGCGCCACCATGCCTGGCTAGAAAAATAATTTTTTAAAGGCCACAAAAGTTGGAATGCCTCTCGTCACACTCACCTTTGCCCGAGGCCTGCACTGCCCAAGACATGCCTTTCCTGGCTTCTATCTGATGTGATCTTTGATAGCTAAGTGAATACGAATTCTGACTGTTGGCAGTCACTCTGCGTCATCACCCTCTCAGGAAACACAGGCCTGCGTTTAGGGGCTTGACCTCCTCTAACACAAAAGAACTAAAACAGCAAACTGCAAGAGCAAATGACTGAAGCAGGGCTTGATCACTTTCTGTTTTATTCCCGTTTCCAAGGAAAAAGCTCAAATGATTTGCATTTCTGGGTTCTTAGTTACGACCACTGAGCTGTACCCCTGAAGCCCTGCCCTTCTTTTGCCCCTTCCTGTACTGGGGACTGAACCCCAAAGGCATTCAATCTTTGAGCTATGTACCCCATCCCTTTCTTTAACAGGGTCTCACTAAGCTGCTAAGGTTGGCCTCAAACTTGCAATTCTGCTTTCTGAGACTCCAAGTGCTGAGATTACATTTGTGTGCCACTTTGCCCGTTTGTTTTTTTTTGGGGGGGAGTGTACTGGGGTGGAACCCAGAGGCTTTATACCTCTGGGCTATACTCCCAGACCTATTTTATACTTTATTTGGAAACAGGGTCTCACTAAGTTGCTGAGAGCCTCACTAAGTAGCTGAGGCTGGCTTCGAACCTGCGCAATCCTCCTGTCTCAGCCTCCCAAACGCCACCATGCCTGGCTGGATTTTTTGTTCTGAAACAGTGTCTGGCTAAATTACTATGCACTAGCCTAGATCCTGCAACCCTCCTGTCTCAGTCTCCTAAATACTAGAATTACAGATGTATCCAGCTAGGTAAAATAATTTTTAAGGCCGGCAATGGCTAAAGTGCCTGTAGGGGACAGGAAGATTTCTTAGATACCAATAAGGGATATCATATAAATTGAAAAATTTCCTAAACACAGTCTCTCTTTGAAACACTTACAGTTCATTTGTTTGTGAGCTATAAATCTTGGGAAACTTAAACAACTTGCAAAGAGGAAAATTTTCCTGGCTGTAGAGATGTGACGTTAAAAAAAAAAGGAGGCGTAAAAAAAGGTGTCTTGTAGAATGGGGGAGCTACTCTCCACAGTGGTGTCTCCACCCGCCTGATGTCTTCCTTTTTTCTTTTTGGCGGTACTGGGGATTGAACCAGGGGCCTTCTCCCTCCGAGCTATCCCCTCAACTCCTTTTGTAATTTTCGCTTTGAAACAGTCTCTCCAGGTTGCTGCGAGTCTCACCGCTGGCTGAGGCTGGCTTCAGACCTGTGATCCTCCTCCGGCCTCCGCCCTGGAAGTACTGGGAAGACAGGTGTGCTCGGGCAGGCCTGGCCCTTCACCTCATTTCAAATGACACGCAGCCTCCAATCCTCTTCAGCTAGAAATTCCCAGTGCAGTAATCTACTCTCTCGGGCCGTAAACAAGCCACTTCTCAGTCCTAGCCCGCCGCCCAGCATCGAGGCGCCTTCCTTTCATGGCTGACCGTCCTTCCTTTACCACCAAAGGTCTCTGCTCTTGAGCTCCCACAACACTAGGCAGCATCTTAACCTTTCACCCTTGCCCTCTCCTAGCCCCAATCCCTACGGTCCCAGATGTTACTGTCCCAAATCCCCAACTCCCTTCCAGCCCCGTGTTCATGCCCTACTCGACCCCCAAACGCGGACCGACTCTGCAATCTGCTCCTAATCCCGGCCGCCAATTCCGTGGGATTTCCACGTGGGTAGGCCAGAGCCTCTTCCGGCCGCGCACCCATCCACTCTCCACCCTCTAGGCAGGAAGCGCTAAGCCTCGGATAGCCAAAGATTGCTGCCTCTTTCCCACTTACTCAAGACTCCCCAGCAACAGGACCATGAAAAGAGCAGGGTCCTGGCTACATACCACCAAGTACCCACCTGCTCAAGGCCGAGCGCTGTGGCTAACCTCGTTCCCTCAGACCTTAACTGATAGCTCAGGCCCTTCCCACTCTCCTCATGGGCAGCTGAGGCAGGAGGCAGAACCCCCCCCCCCAAGCCAGAAGCAGAGGTGGGGCAGGCTCCAGATGTGAGAGGACGAGCATCTCCCCTGTGCTCACCCCAAGACCCTGCTACGTAAACACCCTCACTTCCTCTGTGCTGACCAACACCCTCCCCCAATACCGGAGTGACAGACAAGTTAACAAAAGGGGCCTGGTATCACACCCCTCTGCTGGATTTTGCCTCCTTTGCAACCCCTGACTCAATTTCAACATTACATCTGATGCCGAACCTAGGAAGGTGGGTATTTTTTACCCCTCCCTGAGCCCGTATAATGCCCTGGTGGTTCCATCAGGCCCTTGAGGGGGCCCTCCTCTTTACTCCCAGGAACCCAGACTCTGCGACCCTTCACTGGACTGACTGCTCTTCCTCAGAGTGAGCTCCCTTCCCTCCCTCTGGTCAGCAGCTTCTTGCCTCCAGCTTCTCTGTCCAAATGTGTGGCATGTCTGGACAACCAGGTTGTCCTCTGGCCTTGAGAAGGGAGTGGAGAAATCCCTCCTGTATAATACAGAACAAAACTGCCCTGTACAAGGCTCAGGCCAAAGCGGTCATTAACCTAATAACCACTTCTCTACACACTGGGCCTGGGCAGTAAGGACCCCTTGTTCTATTCTCCCTCCTGTAGCAGCTGAGTAGTAAAGCCAGTGCCTCCTGTTCTACTTGCACCTCCGTTTCTCCCCGAGGAGGCCCATGCCCCTCTTTTCCTACCACTGGCTCTGGCCCGCATATGGGCCACCCCCTTGAAGCCCACCTTCAGGAGCCTTCATGACCCCTTTGAACTGCTGTATGGTCGCCCTTCCTTGCTTAATCAGGCTCTCCCTTTGCACCCTCCCTGGTTTCCTCTCTCCTTTACTTGTCTTTCCTCAGGCACCTCCTTCGGGAACACACTGGCTGGTATCTTCCCCACTTGGGACTGGAGAAGCAACTCCACACCTGGCAGCTGAGGCCCTCAGGCCAGCAGACCAAGTCGTCCCAAGTCACTTCACCAAAACATCTCCAACCACAGTGGGCTAGGCCCTTTGAGTGATTTTCACCACATCTACTGCAGCCAAACTGCTGGGGGGCCCCAACTGGCATCACCTCACTCAGCTAAAAAGGGCTCCGCTACCTCATAGCAAATTCTCTTAAACAATGTCAGGGCCCACTACACTCCATTTTTCTAGGCATAATTCTCCTTAATGCTTTTATTTCAGCAGGCCCACCTGTTTATGTCTGGAAATTCATAGTGCAGAAGCCATTTGCCCCTCTCCACAAAACGCTGGACCAACTACAGGTGGGATTAGCACAGTGCTCGCTCTCTCTGGGTGCCAGACAGCCGTATCCCCTTGTCTGCTACTAAGCTGTCCAGGATAACCTTCGGTCAATTTCTACTGGAGCCATACTCCCGCCTGCCCACTTCCAAATGACCCGACCTCTCCTGGCCAAGGTGCTCCTATAACGATGTCCCCTCTGACAGCGGAAGTAGTTACTGACGCAGTCCTCAACCGATATCACCAAAAGGCCAGGATGATAGGTCGGGTCCCCCTCCTCCCCTCATGGGCAGCTGGGACAGGAGGCAGAACCCCGGAAGACTCCAGATGCTGCGAGGGGACCCGCATTCTCCCACTGCCCCCCCCCAAGACCCTGCTACGTAAACACCCTCACTTCCTCTGCAGCGTGACTCTGCTGACCAATGACCGCCGCCCCCAATGTCAGTCTGCAGACCTCAACCGGGAGCGACAGACAAGTTAATAAAAGGGGCCTGGTATCACACTCCTCTGCTGGATTCTGCCTCCTTTGTGACCCTCAACTCAATTTCATGTCACATTAACAAATCATTTCAAACTTAAGTCTCAGGAATTTAGGTCCTGGATGGGGATTACTTGCAGCCATTTTGGCTAAAGTGCTGAAATTTCTCAGCTAGCAAGCATCCATGTCTTCTCAAACTCCTCCAAGGCTTTCTACCCAAAGCGTACATCTTTCTGTAAACAAATTAACACTGAAGCTTTTGTATTACCATTGGGAAAGGTGACCAAGGCTTGGGTCTTCTTGGAAATAGCAACACAGGCTCTACACAGTAAATTCACAGGCTCATATCCAAGATTAATCTTTACTCTGTAGTGGCCAGACGGCCTAAATAGTAATGATTCAATTTAAGAGACGCTTCTCAAATCAATGAAATGCTGGTGATAAAGAAGCTTGCTTGGTACTAGGTAAGGTACTCCTGAGCTAAACAAAGTCTAGGGATTCCTCTGGGCTTGCCTTAGCTACCATTCTCCTCCAAGAGTTCTTGCACTTGTAATCCAAGTACTTGGGAGGCTGAGACAGGAGGACCGCGCAGGTTCAAAGCCAGCCTCAGCTACTTAGTGAGGCTCTTGACAACTTTGTGAGACCCTATTTCCAAATAAAAAATAAAATAGGTCTAGAGTATAGCCCAGAGGTAGAAGGCCCCTGGGTTCCATCCCCAGTACCAAAAACCCAACCTAGACCTCTGACTGCTCAGTGAGCTCTGTGCTCTGTAAGGTCCACTTCTTCCTACAGCCTGCTCTGCCAATTAAGGCTTCTCCCATTTACCATCGTGATCACGAAAAAGAGCCCAAGTAAGACTTTAATTACCTCCAAGACTCCTGACAAATTCTTATTACAATTTCTACTGGTGAAATTTCACAAGTGAAAAGACTTCCGGGAAGATGGCGACCGAGAAAAGCGGGGCTTAAGAGTCCCGCTAACAACCAATCTCCATTACCACAAAAAGAGCGCCTTTCATAGCCAGAAAACACCATCACCAGAAAAACAAAAAAACCCACCAGGCTCCAGAGAGAAAGCGGACTGAGAACAGAGCTCAGGACAACAGAGGAGACACACGCGCCCGAGGACGCGGCAGCAGCGCCATACTGCCGGCAGCAGCGGCGAACTCAACGGACGGCTACAGCAAGCCGAGGTGAGCCGATGCGGAACAGCCAGGCGGGATCTTTCGGCGCAGACAGCATTTAAAGCTCCCAGTGGCTGAGCTCAGCACACGCTGCAGGGATTCAGAGTGGAAATCAAAACCAGAGAAGAAAAAATACGCCAGCCTCATGGCCGAGGGCGAGGCAGAGGTGCCATATTGCCACCGGCGGCGGCAGCAGCAGTGAATTCACCGAGTCCAGTACAGCTACATCTGCGTACTCAAGAACAGTGAGTCAAATTGCAGGCCACAGAGGAGAAATCGCAGTATTGGGCCTCCTGGGACTTGACCCAGTGAGGGAGTGGTGGTGGCAGAGATATCACACCATAGGAGAACGTGCAACCTGGCACCCCCCATAGTTTAAAGCAGCCTCTATCGACTCCCTGGGTCGGAGACTCTGTGATACAACCCAGTAAAGGAGTAGTGGGGTCTGAGATACTACAGACTCGAGATCCAGAACACCTTAAGTGAAACCATAGTGACCCAAGGGAAGAACCCAGAGAAGGCACAAACCTCCGAAATCATGGGAAAGAGGAATAACACTGGAGTAATGAATGTGCACAACCCCACAACATCAGAACCCGATAAAACAGAAAATCAGAGATTTCTAGAAGATCAAATCAGGAAAATAACTGTAGAAATAATAGAGGTGCTTCGAAAAGAACTCAGAGAGAGCCAAAAAGAGATCAAGGATGCAATTAATGAAGTAAAGGCCTCAATTCAAAGCACAAACAACCGATTAGACCACATGGGGAACAGAATCTCGCTCTTAGAAGATGAGCAATCCAAAAATGAATGCATAGTTTCTAATCTAGAAAAAAATATCCAACAGCAGGAATCTGACATTGAAGAAATATGGGCCCATCTTAAGAGAGCTAACCTAAGAATAATTGGAATAGAGGAGGGAAAAGAAAGTGATACCAAAGGGATCAACAATCTCTTCAAGGAAGTAATAGCAGAAAATTTTCCAAATATAGAGCAAGAGGTTGATACACAGATCCAGGAAACTTATAGAACTCCCTTTAGACAGGATCGGAGAAGAGGATCCCCACGCCATATAATTGTCAAAATGACCAATGTGGAAGCCAAGCAGAGAATCTTAAAGGCAACAAAAACAAAGGGCCAAGTGACATTCAGAGGCAAACCAATTAGAATCACTCCAGACTTCCCAAACCAAGTCATGAGAGCCAGAAGGGCTTGGAGTAACATATTCCAAACTCTGAAAGAAAACAACTTCCAGCCAAAAATTTCCTACCCAGCAAAACTGTCTATCAAATTAGATGGAGAAATAAGAAGCTTCCATGACAAACAGAAACTGAAGGAATTTATCTCTTCAAAACCAGCGCTAGAGAAAATACTCAAAGAGATTAACTACAAAGAAGAAATAGGTAACACTCACCAGAACCAGAGAAACAAGAGTTTCCATCCAACAGACAATTAAGATTTGTTATCTGTGGAGATTCATTATTTATGTTAGTCTTTTACCTATCTCTAAGTTGTACTGTTTGCCTTTATTGTTGTTAATTTTTAGGATTTCTAGTTGGAATATTAATATACCTTCAGATATAGCATTTGGAAATATTTTATCCCATTCTATTAGTAACTTTTAACTCTGTTTACATTGTCTTTGGATATACAATATTTTTTTATTTTTTAGGGAGTTTATATATTCTTCTGTTGCCTGTGCCATTGAAATCATATCCAAGAAATCACTGCCAATTTCAATGTTGTGAGGTTTTATGACCCAGATTTTCTCCTAAAAGTTTATAGTCTTAAGATTTATATTTAGGTCTTTTATCTATTTTGAGTTAATACTTGTATATGGGATTAGGTAAAGGTCCAATTTTATTCTTTTCCATGTAATTATTATTTTTCAACAATATTTAGTTAAAAGATTATTATTTCCACCACCAAATGTTCGTGGAAACCTTGTCAAAAATAACTTGACAATATAGGGAAGAATTTAGCTCTAGGCTTGTATTTAACTCCAATGGTCTATATATCTGCCTTTAGAACAGTACTACACTGTTTCAATTATTGTAGCTTTATATGGTTTGAAATCAGAAAATATATATCTGCTAGCTTTGTTCTTTTTCAAGATCGTTTTGGGTATCTAGAATTCATATTCCATATTAGGATAGATTTTTTTCTGAAAAATAAATATATAAATATATGATAGTTTCACCTAAAAAAACAGGAAAAAATATGCTCTAGTAAGAAAGAAAGCAAAAAGAAATATTGAAATGCTATCTTTAAATCATCAAACGCTTGGTATCAGACAAATGAAACTGTTATGTGAGATTATCATTTTTAATTTTGGATAAATTGCTATAATACTAGATGTCAACCACTAAGCCAAGCATGGGAAGGAGGGATGGGGAGAGAATGGGGTGGGGATCGGGTGGGGGCTGACTGGGCGATGTGTGCATGTATGTCTACAAAAGTTTGTATCCCACTATGATGTATGAATACAGTGCACCAATAAAATAAAATTAAAAAAAAATCAAAACATAAAAAAAAAAGAAATTTCACAAGTGATATACTCAATGACCAAATGGTTCAGTGATAACATGTCCCTTAGCCTAGGTAGTCAACCCAATGTTAGGCACATCTCCAAGTGTTACTGTTTGCTATAAAATGTAGCTAATAAACTACTACACTGATTACATGCAACATAATCTACTACAGAATGATTAGTATTATAATAGTAATAAGAGATGTTCATCACAATAAAAAACATAAGGCACAATGCTAGATAAGATTCCAATAATATAAAATGCATATGCCAGCATTCCGGAGGCGGAGACCGGAGGATGGTGGTTCATGGACAGCCTCAGCTACTTAGCAAGGCCCTTTGCAACTCAGTGAGATCCTGTTTCAAAAATTAAAAAACTAAAAAATAGGGCTGGGGGTGTAACTTGGAGGTACAATGTCCCTGGGTTCCATCCTTGGCACAGCAAAAAAAAAAAAAAAAAAAAAAAACCCGCATATGCATTTTACAAAAAAGATAGATTAAAATATGCTAAAAACGTCTAATTAAAAACTCACTGAGCAATTAAGTGTTATCTCAATTAACCAATAACTTTTTCAAGCAAATCGTCTTAATTAACAGTTGGAAAAGCTAAGGCTCTAACTCTAAGAGATGTTTCCAGGTGGATCCTGACAAGAGGCTGACTGCGCAAGATAAGAAGGGGCAGGGCTGAGCACAGTGGGGCCGCTCTAAAAGATGAGAAGGGACTGAGCACAGTAGGACCGCTCCGTAAGAGCTCAGGGTTGAGGCGTAAGTGCTGGCCACTGAAGCGAAGGCAAGTGGTTTAGGAGAACAGACATTACAAAGGCGAATGTCACACTTCACGGTCATGAGGTGGTGCTCAGAGGTGGACCTGGGGCTGACAACTGGGCTGTGGGAAGGTCTGGGCTCGCCTGGGCTTGTGGGCTGCGAGCGGCACTCCCCTCCGCAATGTCCTTGACACATCACAGGCTGTGCACAATATCACCTCTGCCCCCTTCAGATACTCAGAAGCCTTGCCTCCCGTGTGTGTGTGTGTGTGTGTGTGTGTGTGTGTGTGTGTGTGTAACCCAGGGGCACTCTACCTTGTCATTTTATTTTTAAAAGGATCGCCCTAGGCTGCCCTCAAGCCTGTGATCCTCCCACCAGCCTCCTGAGTGCAGGATTACGATGCACTCGCCCTCCGTCCTTGCTCTCCATTACTGCTCCTCCTGAGTGAGTGCAGGATTACGGTGCACTCGCCCTCCTTCCTTGCTCTCCATTACTGCTCCTCCTGAGTGAGTGCAGGATTACGGTGCACTCGCCCTCCTTCCTTGCTCTCCATTACTGCTCCTCCTGAGTGAGTGCAGGATTACGGTGCACTCGCCCTCCGTCCTTGCTCTCCACTACTGATCCTCCTGAGTGAGTGCAGGATTACGGTGCACTCGCCCTCCGTCCTTGCTCTCCATTACTGATCCTCCTGAGTGAGTGCAGGATTACGGTGCACTCGCCCTCCGTCCTTGCTCTCCATTACTGCTCCTCCTGAGTGAGTGCAGGATTACGGTGCACTCGCCCTCCGTCCTTGCTCTCCATTACTGATCCTCCTGAGTGAGTGCAGGATTACGGTGCACTCGCCCTCCGTCCTTGCTCTCCATTACTGCTGTTTCACTTGGTCCTGCATCTTCATGAAAACCGTCGGTTCCCACAGTGGAGCTGCAGCTCTCCTCCACCCGTTCCCGTCCCTGCTACCAGCCGTCTGGCATCTCGTTTGACTTCTGCCGCCTCCAGTCTGCTCGTTGGTTTTCTTCGGCAGTTTGTGCTTCCACCCTCGGACCTACTCCCCACACTGTTTTCTGAAACAGGGTTTTGCCAAGTTGCTCAGGGTGGCGTCAACCCTGTGGTCTTCCTATCTCAGCCTTCACATACTGAGGGCAAGCGTGTGTGCCACCATACCCAGCTTGCAAGGAAGAGGCGCCTGTATTACTTTTCTCCTTTTTATTTCTGAAAAACAACTTCCTTGTGCTTGCAGTTTAAAGTTTTCTTTGCTGCCCTTTTAAAGATGCCACCCCACTGCCTTCTGCATTTCACTGTTTTTGTTGAATAATCAGTTATTCTTTTTATTAATGCTTCTTTTAGTAAAATGTGTCCTTTTTTCTGAATACTTTAGCTCTCCGCTGCTTGGTTATGATTGTTCCTCAATCCTCCGTGCTCCTACACAGTCAATCTTACTATAATAAGTCATGGTAGTTAATGATAGAGGTATAGAGATTACCCAACTGGATCGCAATGAGGGCGAGGGGAGCAGAGAAAATATAAAGCAGAGCCTCCAGGGGCAGTTCAACGCACCCTTACATACGAGTAACCACAATGCCTAGAAGGGCTAGAGAGGAACGGAGCAGAAATGATATTTGAAAGAAATCATGCTGAGAATTTTCCACAATTACTAATAAACACCAAATGCTATACCAAGAAGCTCAGGAACATGCAGATACCAATACACACAGACTAAGACGAGGGACACACACACCCTAGGCATAGCCTTTTTTTTTTTTTTTTTTTTTTTTTTTTTTTGCAGTACTAGGGATGGAACCCAAGGGCATTCTACCTCTGAGCTACACCCCAGACCCCCCCCCTTTTTTTGAAACAGTGTCTCACTAAGTTGCAGAGGGCTTCACTGAGTGGCTGCAGCTATCCACGACCTGAGATCCTCCTGTCTCAGCCTCCTAAGTGCTGGGATTACAAACAGCTGGCATATCCTATTTGAAGGCTAAAGACTTAAGAAAAAGATAAAACCTTGAAAAAAAGGCATGCTCAAAGAGTAAGCCAGGCCTGGTGGTGCAGCGCTATAATCCCAGTACTTGGAAGGCTGATCCAGGAGGATCGCAGGTTCAAGGACAGCTTCAACAAGCAGTGAGACTCTCATCAACTTAGTGAGACCCTGTTTTCAAATAAGAAATAAAATTGGTCTGGGGTGTAGGTCAGAGGTAGAATGCCTTGGGCTCAATCCCCAGTACCAAGAAAATAAATAAATAAATAAATAAGAACTACAGCAGACTTCTCATCAGAAACTATGAAGGCCAGAAGACAATGGCTGGCGGCAAAAAACTGTCAATCTGTAATTCTATTACCTAGAGGAAACATAGTTATCTGCCCCCCCCCAAAAAAAGTGAAAAACATGTATTGGCAGCAGAAGTGTATGATAAAAAATGTTAAATAATGTTCTATGGACAAAGAAATTTGATATCAGATAGAGATTCAGATCCAGAGCTGAATGCAAGGAGTCCTGACTATAAAGTAATTCAAGGTGACTATAAATTTTAAGTTTTCCTTATTTGTACTTACTCTAGTTGACAACCAACAACATAAAGCAACCACAGTAGCTGTAAACTAAGGACCACAGACCAATCTCCCGTGTCCGGAGGCACACGTGGCTCTCCCTGGAAAAAGCGGCGGGGAGCCCCTCCAGGGGTTGTGCTGCAGCTAGGTGAAGTTCCGATGGCCCCCCAAGGTATCCAGATGGATTCAAAGCCTCTGCCGAGAACATCAGCCTTTTGTACAAATATTAATATTTTATACCTAGCAAGGAAGCCGGCCATGAAAAAGGTTTTCTTCTTCACATTTCTGCTTTGATTCCTTGTTACTCTCTTGAAACCACTGGAAGCTAGATAAGCTACACACACACTGCTAGGTTTCTCAAGCCTTCTATGTTCATTAATATTTTACAGACTTAATTCCAAGACAGGTAGACAATATATTCTTTTAAGAATGCTCTATTTGAAGAGAGGGACCTTTAGAAGGGCAAGCTGCAGCCTAAAATCTACTAACAGAAGGAAAGTCTGCCCTTGAAAAGAGCATCTCCACATGCTATGCCCCTGCAAGACCCCTAAGTCCGGCATGAGCTTCGGACCGAGGGCTGAGTGAGAAAAGACTACTTATCAGCAACAGTGAAGTACCTGAAAGGCTTCCTGAATGTATATTTGGAAGAAATATTTTTAAAAGCAGGAGACAGAATGACATGAAGAAAATCAACATAATCTACTCTCCAAACTGCCCTCATCTTGAAGGACCACCAGATGTTTGTATCCAGGTGACAACACTGTTTTGCTTAAGCTGGGTGTTCATTATCCATCACTAGAGTCCAAGTCCTTAGAGCCCCGCAGGGTCGTGAAGACTTCCCCTCCTGAACTGAGAAAAGACAAAATGGGAATTTAATTTCAAAACGAAAAAGTAAGTAAATTTATTCCTAATTAAGTAAACAATAAACTGTGCCAGTATTAGAAAATTGCTTTAGTATTAATTTCTGGAATGTAAGAAGTAATCAGGGCCTGAATGCTGGGCCTGGATGCTGCACCTGGAGCGGTTCCAGCTCTCAGAAGCAGAGCTAGGCTCTGCGCAAGCCACTGGGGTTTGGGGCGCCGGGGGTGCGGGCTGTCCCGTGAGTGGCTGCAGGGCAGTACCGGCTTGCTGGCTGCTGCTGCCATTGTTAACAGCAACCCTTGCTGGGCCTGGCCCTGAGAAGGACCACTGCCTGAAGGGCTTGCCCCCAGCCCAGTGGAGGCAGAAGCTCGCAAGCGTAGTGACCAGGTGCAGTGGTGGTAAAGGAAGCCACTGTCGAGATCCGTGCAGGTCACTTTCAGAGCCTCAGTTGTGCAAAAGCTGCCCTACAGTTGTTTTAATGCTCTATGGCCTTGCAGCCGGAGCTAGGCCAAAAGTCCCATGACAATTACTAATTAAAATTTATTATTATGGTTTAAATAGTGCCAAGGGCTCTTTTTCTTATTCAACTAAAGTTTGTTGGACAGAAAAATTAAAACTAATAGGCAGCTTGGTGCGGGTTTAACGTATCTTTTTTTTGTGTGTGTGGTACTAGGGGTGGAACCCAGAGGCTTTCTACCTCCGGGCTATACTCCCAGACCTATTTTATATTTTATTTGGAAACAGGGTCTCACTAAGTAGCCGAGGCTGGCTTTGAACATGTGCGATCCTTCTGTCTCAGCCTCCCAAGCGGAAGGATTAAAAGCGTGTGCCACCACACCTGGCTTAACATATCTTTATTACAAAATCAGTAGGAAATAGAGGAGAGAAGGAAAAAGCAGCATGCTGGTACTCATGCTGGAGAGCCCCAAAATGGAACTCTCCCCCTTTCTGGGACCCAGCCCTTAAGTAGACTTAGTCTTGGTCTCTTCCTATCAGTGACGTATTCCCTAGGCAGGTGGTGCCTCCTTGTCCCCGGACAGTGCCCTTACTGAGTGCAGGGGTCAACAGTCGGCCTGGCCTGCGCCTCTATCATGCTGGGCAGTGTCGGCTGCTCACCAACTCTGAGTTCTGTGCAGCAGTACACGGAGCTCACCTTTCCTCTGCCCAGGCCGTCACAGAGGAGGGCAGGTAAACAGAGGCACTGAAGCCTCTGTATTTTTAGGACAAAAGGCTTTTACTATAGGTTGCTCACTGGACTGAAGGACAAAGGGAGACTGCGCTGGCTGCCTCCCCTCCCCGCCTGAGCAGCACCCAGCCCTGACTACTTTTCACATCTTGGAAATTAATACCAAAGCAACTTTCCAATACCGCACATAAACACTCCAAAGCTTGGGTGCAGAATCTCATGTGGAGTGAATCAGCTAGTACATCAGTAGGAAGCAAGGCTAAAGGTGCTTTTCAAATACTATGTCAACATCCTCGGGGAGATAACTGATATTAAACTACACACATACAAAAATGGGCTATTCTATTAAAATGTAAACAGGCATGTTACCTTTAATACATGATAGATGTTTGCTGTTAGTTTTTTAGGGAGTACTGGGGATTGAACCCAAGTGTATTTTTTTTTTTTTTTTTTTTTTTTTTTGGTGGTACTGGGGTTCCTGGAAGCCCTTTTACCTCTGGGCTACACTCCCAGACCTGTTTTATATTTTTGAAACAGGGTCTCTTACGCCAGCACGGCTGGCTTCGAACCTGCGCGATCCTCCTGTCTCCGCCTCCCAAGCGCAGGGATTACACGGTGAGCCACCACGCCCCGCCCAAACCCAGGTGTATTCTACCTCAGAGCTACACCTCAGCCCCCTTTTAAAAATTGTTTTAGCCGGGTGTGGTGATGCATGCTTGTAATCCCCACGCGTGGGAGGTAGAGACAGGAGGATCGCGCAGGTTCGAAGCCAGCCGCGCGCGCTGGCTTAGGAGACCCTGTTTCCAAATAAAAATGTAAAAATAGGTCTGGGAGTGTAGCCCGGAGGTAGAAGGGCTTCTAGGAACCCCAGTACCACCAAAGGAAAAAAAAAAAAAGTTTTAATTTGAAACAGGGTCTGGCTAAATTGCTGAAGATAGCCTTGAACTTGCAATCTTCCTGTCTCAGACTCTCAAGTACTAGGAGCACCACCATATCTGGCTCACTATCAGACTTTAAAAACATGTTATGGTCATCTGAACAGAGATTCCATAATAATAAATAATAAATGCTAACACAATCCACAATCCGATGCAGAACTTGCAGGCTGAGTAAGCATCCTGAGTCTCTGTGTGTGTGTGTGTGTGGGGGGCACTGGGAACTGAACCCAGAGGCATCCTACCTCTGAGCTAAACCCCCAAGCCTAAGTTTACTTCTTATTTGGAAACAGGGTCTCACTAAGTTGCTAAATTGTAGGTTGTGGAGGCTGCCTGTCTCAGCCTCCCGATTACTGGAATTACAAGCGTGCGCCACCACGTCCACCTCAGGCCCTGAGTCTGTACATGCAGTTGGTCTTCCCAGCCTCTCCAGATGTCTTCTGTGGGTAAACAAAGCCACAGACCACAAGGACCAACTAGGGTGAGTGGAGAAAAGGCCCCGAGCTGGCTCCAGGGCACATGCCTGCAACCCCATAATCCTGGAGGCCAAGGGAGGAGGCCCGCACAGGCAACTGAGACTCCGTCCCAACAAAGAATAAGAAAAAGAGCTGCATGTGCTCCCAGGTTCAATCCCCAGAACTGCCCCCACAAAGAGAAAAGAGAAAAACAGTCCCAGATCAGAACTGGAGAAGCAGAATTCATAATAAGTATTAAATTATCCAGCATAAACTCCGTGAATGAATGTTTAAAGAGAAGAAAGATCAAGACTCGTCCATGAAGACCTGGGCTGGAGCTGGATATGGGAAAGGGCCTTATCTAAATGGCAGGTTCTTTGGCCAAGCATGGTGGTGTACTAGTGTAATCCCAGTACTTAGGAGGCTAAGCAGGAGGAAAGCTGGTTCAAAACCAGCCCTGAAAACCTTGTGAGACTCTCATAAACCAAATGAAATGCTGTTTCCAAAAACATAAAATTGGGCTCGAGGTGTAAGCTTAGAGATAGAATGCCTCTAGGTTCAATCTAAAGTGGAAGGAAGGAAGGAAAGAAGGAAGGAAGGAAGGAAGGAAGGTTGGTTTTTTTTTTTTATTATAGTTTAAATGGTACGGTGGGCTCTTTTTCTTATTCAACTAAAATTTGTTGAACAGAAAAATTAAAACTAATAGGCAGCTTTGTGAAGCTTTATCAAATTTTATTACAAAAACAGTAGGAAATAGAAAAGAAAAAGCAGTGTGCTGGCTCGCACACTGGAAAGCCCCAAAATAGAACTCTGACCCCCTCTCCATCCCTAGCCTTTTAATAGATTTTATATTGGTATCTTATTATTGGCGTCACCAAGGCAGTGGGCTAGTCACTTATTCCCTAGGCAGGTGGTGCCTCCTTGTCTCCGGACAGTGTCCTTACTAAGTGCAGGGGTCAATAATCTACCTGGCCTTTGCCTCTGATTGTACTGGGCAGTACTGGTTCCTCATCAACTATGGGTGCTTTGAAGCCGCACACAGTTTACCTTTCCTCTACCCAGGCCACGTCACAGAGGAGAGCAGGTAAAAAGAGGCACTAATTGCCTCTATGTATTTTTAGGGCTAAAGGCTTTTTCTCTAAGGCTTCTACTATAGGTTAATCATTAGAATGTAGGGCAAAGACAGAGAGGGACTCTGCATTGTGAGAGTTGCCTCCCCGCCCTGCCTAAGCACCTGTGCAGCACCCAGGCCTTGACTATTTTTTTTTTTTTTTTTTTTTTTACATTTGGGAATTAATACCAAAGCAAATTTTCAATACCGGCACTTTTTGTAATGGATTTACTGAGATATAATTCACAAACTATGAAGTCCACCCATTTAAAGTGTACAATTTCAATGGTGCGATGGTTTTAAGACTAGCCAGAGTAGTTTTTAACCACCACAAAAACCAATTTAAAAGCATTTCCACCACTCCAAAGAGAAATCCTGTGCCTGTTAGCAGCAAGCCCTCCATCCGTCCCCAGCCTGGTAACCGTCAACCTACTCTGTTTCTGCAGGTCTGCCTGTTCTAGACACGACTTAGAGCAGGGTGCTCTTTCCTCTATGTTACAGCATGTGTCGTGACTTTGTTCATTTTTATGGACCGAGTAACATCCCCGTGTATAGACAGACCACAGTGTTTAACCAGCCACTGAGGATGAACATACAGGCTGATGCCTCCGTTTGGGCTATCATGAATAGCACTGCTGGGAATATATGTATGCTTGTTAAGTACCCACTGTCAATTTTTTTTGGGGGGTATATATACCTAAGAGAATCATTTCTGGGCTGAACAATAAATTTTTAAAGAAAGGAACATTGAACACAATGAGTACTGCAATTGGCCAATATCATTAACTTGCTTTATAAAATTATTCTCTTCCCAATAATAATGTAAATAATAGGAAGTGTTAGAACTCAAATGCAGGCACGGTGGCACCTGCCTGTCATCCCAGCACTCGGGAGGCTGAGGCAGGAGGATCGGGGTTTGTGGTTCAAGGACAGCCTCAGCTACTTAGTGAGGCCCTTTGCCACTCAGTGAGACCCAGTTTCAAAATAAAGAATAAAAAAAAATAGGGCTAGGCATGTAGCTTGGATATAGAACGCCCCTGGGTTCCATCCTCAGTACTGCAAAAAAATAAAAATAAAAATAAAATAAAACTGAGGAAGTATAAATACTACCTAAATCACTTGAACCCAGGGCATTCTACCTGGGTTCTGCAGACTACACTGGGTTCTCCCAAGTACTGGGATTACAAGCGTGCACCACCACGCCTGGTGCTTGAAATCGTGTGTGTGTGTGTGTGTGTGTGTGTGGTGCTGGGGTGGAACCCACGGGCTTTCTACATCCAGGCTATACTCCCAGACCTATTTTATACTTTATTTGAAAACAGGGTCTCACTATGTTGCTGAGAGCAAATGCAGGGATTACAAGTGTGCGCCCACACCCAGCTTGAGATCTTTTCAAAAGGTATTTTTTCTTGAATCATTCTGATTTTCCAGACCAGACGTTTTCTCGTAGATCGTGAAGCAGCTCCTACATTAAGATAGTTCCCTTTTGCCAAAATGAGACGTTTCCTCCTTGCCTATGCCAAAAAGTCAGATTACAGGCAGCATGTTCTTGATCTGAAGCTTTCAAATCTCCTTCTCTTTATTTATTTTAAGTTGACAAAAACTGCATATATTTATCACATTCAATATGTGTCTTAAAATACATGCCTACTGAGAAGCAGCTAAGTAGAGCTGATTAACATGTGTATTACTTCACATGTAATTACGTTTTTGAAGTTTCAAACCTTTGAGGGTTTTTTTGAGGGGGAATCTAGGCATCGCAGCCAGAGGCATTTTACCTCCAAGCTAGCCTATTTTTGTTTTTGAATTTGGAAGGAGGGTCTCACTAAGTTGCTAAGGCTGGCTCTGAACCTGGGAGCCTCCTTTCTCAGCATCCTGTGCACCAGGATTACAGGAATGTGCTACCAGGCCTGGCTAACTTCAAACTGTTTCAAAATGCAAAAGCTTCTGTGTTGTTAGTCAAATATCTTAACAGCTGTTGGCATGGGTCCTTCTCTAGAGAAGTTTCTGAATAAAAACTATCAAAAGAGTTAACCTTTCCTCCAACTTAGTTGTCTAGCTGGCTTGCTTCTGACCACCCTTCCTAACCATACAGATGCTTGATTACAGTCTGTTGAAATGTTGGGGTTTTTGTTGTTGTTGTTGTTGTTATTGTTGTTGTTGTTTTGGTGGTCTTGGGGATGGAACCCAGGGCATTCTACCTCCAAGCTGCACCCCCAGCTCTATTTTTTATTCTTTATTTTGAAACAGGGTCTCGCTGAGTTGCAAAGGGTCTCATTAAATAGCTGAGGCTGTCCACAAACCTCCTGTTTATCGGCCTCCCGAATGCTGGGAATACAAGCCTGCGCCACCACACCCGGCTGTTGAGATGTTTTACCAAACACTTTTCTCCATGTAAATAAATCGAGAAATTTACAAAGCCCAATACATTCTAGTTGCAAATATTATTTTACTTATGTGCAAAGACAATGCAGATTATTTGTGCTTAAATCTGACCCCTCCCCAACACGTATTCCTGCTTCCTAGGTTTACAAGAGTAGCCACACTGAGGCAGTGGTAGAGCTACACGGGATTCGTACCTCCTGACTGCAGTCTAAGTCAGCTCCAATCAAACTGTGCTGTGTCTCACAAGATCGATATAATAACAATCTTAAAGTCCACTGCAAATTAGTCAAAATCATCCATTTGCCCTACTTCCTCTTTGATAAATTCTGATCAAATGCAGAGGAAAGGAAAAGTATGATGACTGAAGGCTCAGGACTGAAATGAGTCAGGCGCAAATCCCAGCCACACCACACGGCAGCTGCAGGCCCTGCACACGTGTTTAAAATTATCTGCCCCTGTTTCCTCATTTAAAAAAAAAAAAAAAAAAAGGAAAGGGGAGTGTTACCAGGATGAAATCACAGAACTCTACAAGCAGAGTGCAGTGCCTGGCTCGGCAAACTAGTCGTGGTGGCAACTGTCACTAGGAAAGCTGCAGAGGTGCTGGGGTGACTCTTTGTTCTAGACTGCGCCTCCAGAAGGGAGGAGGGCAGCACTCCTCCACCAGGAACTGCAGTTCCCTGGAGGAATGACCACATATCTTCTTTTTCTTTTTTTCCTACAGCCTTCCTGCTACTTTGGACAAAAGGAAAAGTCCAGCCGCTGCTGATTTCAGAGAAGCAGGCTGTGATTTACTGCAGAGCGTCTCAAACTTTAAGGTGTTTTCAAGTGACTCGGGTCTTGTCAACTCGCTGATTCTGATTTTGTATCTGGTAGGTCTGGGCAGGGCCTGAGTCTTTCACTTCGAACAAGATCGCAGGCGTAAGGACGGGGTCATATGGAGAGCGCACTTGGAATTGTAAGAATTTGCAGAATCACACAGTAAGCAACAACAATAAAAGGCCAGCTTTGGTCTGGACAGTGGACACTTGATTTCCCAGGCCCGCTGGACGTGCAGGCCCGCGCCCAATCTGTGCTGCTGTGTTAGACTCTGCAAGCCAGTTTTCTCTGCCAGGGCACTGCTGCCCACAGTGGCGCCAGTGCCGTCTCCCTGCCTCACGAGAAGGCCCCAGAAATCAAGTACTAGAGAACAGCAGAAGAGAAGTGCCCCAGGACGGGAATGGTTTCCAGGCCCTCCTTACTTTCCGTAGTCAGTGAACAATTCTGGTGTTTTATGGGGAGGGGTCCACTTACAATTCAAAGCTTCCTTGGTCTTCTCCAGGGTAAAGCACTGGGCGTTCACTCCCTTGATAAAGATGAGCAGCCAGCTCCGCACACGTGCCCCTTGCCGCCCTCGCTCAGCCCTCTAGAACGGGGCCCAGTAGCAGACCCCCACCGGCTCTCACGGACGAGTCATTCATCTTCTGCACATCGCTTACCACCACAGCCGGGGCAATGTTTGCTCTAATCTAACAGATTTTCATTTCAAAACCAATTGTACAGCTCAGTAGGGTGCTATATACAACTTTAATGAGCGCTTCTTACCCAAGACTCCGCCAACCTCTGCTTGTTCAGAACTGCTGAGTTTTACTGGCTGGAGGTTGTTGAAAGAAGGAAGGAAAGGCTGGCCAAGAAACAGAATTCTAAAAATGTATTCACACAGGGATACATCTAAAATCTTCCCTAGCCAATGGCAAGGCCCGTTTCTCTGCTGTAATGCCCGGTGGCCCTGCGGCTCCCACAGGTACTGCGGAGTGAGGGGGCCGCTCCACCAGCCTGCTGACAGCTGCCTAAGGAGCAGGTGCAAAGCAGTGGACACCCCGACGCGAGTCGGCAGAACTAACTGCTGTCACGAGAAGACCACAGCCGCCGGGCAGTACAGACTGCCATGGAGAAGAGCAGAAGGGGAAGGAGAGGAGGTGTTTTCTAACTCTCCTTAAGAAACAAGCTCTAAATACAATTGTTCACATGCCACGATGCAGCTGCCTTGTTGCCTTCTCTTTGGAAAGCAAAGGCTGCTAATCAATAAAAACTAATGCAGTGGGGAGTTATGTCAGAGATTTAATACCACAGGGCCACTTGGACACCGTATCCTATGAGGTGCAATACTGTTTGTTTGTGTCTGTGGTGCTGGAGACCAAACCTAGGGTATTCTACCTTGGAGATATACCCCAGCCCTTTTTTATATTTTTATTTAAAACAGGTCTCCTAGGTTACCAGGAGCCTTGCTAGGTTGCTGAGGATGGCTTGGAACCTGAGATCCTCCTGCCCTAGCCTGCAAGTACTAGAATTACAGGCGTCTGCCACCATGTCCAGTTGGGATGTGTTTATCACAACCCATCCCACTTTCCAATTTGCTTTTCCCACCTCTGTGACACTGAGAATAGACACTGACAAGAGAAGGCTGGATTGTATATTAAGAATCCCTGCTCTTAGAACATAGTTTATAGTTATTTTCCAACTTTCGCAACTACCCTGGAGGTACACAACTATCCTCCCTTTACATATGAAAAAAACATGTTTGGCCGGGCGTGGTGGCGCATGCTTGTAATTCCCGCACTTGGGAGGCTGAGACAGGAGGATCGCACAAGTTCGAAGCCAGCCTCAGCTACTGAGTGAGGCTCTCAGCAACTCATTGAGACCCTGTTTCCAAATAAAGTATAAAATAGGACTGGGAGTGTAGCCCGGAGGTAGAAAGCCCCTGGGTTCCACCCCCAGTACCACCAAAAACGAACAACAACAACAAAAACATGTCCATTTTACATAGCAGTCAGGGAGCAAAGTCTGACCACTAGTCTACGCTGTAGATGCCACCATACAATTAAATACCAAAGGCATGGTGAGACAACCAAAAGCAGTAAGTCTGGGCCTGGTGGCGCATGCTTGTACTCCCTTGGGAGGCTGAGACAGAAGGGTTGCAGGTTCGAGGACAACCTTAGCAAGTAGTGAGACTCAGCAACCTAATGAGATCCTGTTTCAAAATAAAAATAAACAGGGCTGGGGTGAGGCTTGGAGGTAGACTGCTCCTTTCAATCCCCAGTACTCCCCATACACACATGTACAAAAGAAAAATCAAAGGTAGCATTCTGGTACTAATGTTGGAGATGCTTTTTATCAACACGAATAACCCTATTTAAAAATAAAAAGCAAAACCAAAACAATATTCAGAGAAAACATGACGTTTTCTTTTTAATTTCAGAGAGTGGTCAACTTTTTTTTTTTTTTTTTTTTTGGTGGTACTGGGGTTCCTGGAAGCCCTTCTTCCTCCGGGCTACACTCCCAGACCTATTTTTATACTTTTTTATTTGAAAACAGGGTCTCATAAGCCAGCGCGTGCGGCTGGCTTCGAACCTGCACGATCCTCCTGTCTCTGCCTCCCAAGCGTGAGGATTACAAGCGTGCGCCACCACGCCCGGCAGTGGTCAACCTTTTAATCTAACATAAATCCCAGAAGCCACAAAAGAAAACCTTGGCAGAGCTGGGACTGTACAGCTTAGTGACAGAGCGTTCGACTAGCGTGTGAGCGCCTGGGTCCGACCCAGTGCCGGCCCCACGACGGGGATGTCTGCTCATCAGAAACAAAGCTTCTGTGTTTCACACATGCTGCAAGTGATCCAATGACACACACTCAGAGAAGTTTTTAACCAAGAATAAAAAGACTAATTTCCCTTACTATGGAAGGATTTTCACAAATAAGAAAAAAAGGACCTAAAGCTAAGAGGAAAATGGACAAAGGACATGAACACACAATTCACAGGGAAGAAATGAGTCTCTCCAAGTGCTATGAAAATAAGGCATCACTTTAAAAGTCTATTAGACTGGCAATGCCACAGGAGAATGCAAATGGGAGCACTCAGCACTGACCGTGGGAGCGAAGCGCGCTGCCACTGCTACCGTCGGCATCAGAAGTCAAACCCAAGTGCTTCCTGACTCCCACTGTGTCCGGGAACTCACAACGGCCGGCATCACCAAGTACCTGAGTGCACATGTGCCAGTGCAGAGCTGTCCTACTGACCCCTGGAGCTGGTGACAGGGTCTAGTTACCAACAGCAGAAGACAGTTTGTAAAAACTTAGTGTAATATAAGACCGTGAATGGAGTCACTAGAACACAGTGAGTCGCTTCAATGTTAATAAAATGACATTGTGTGGACATGTGAGTAGAAATCAAGACACAACAGAACGTGTGCGTATGAAAAACAAAGCAAGACGATGTGCGTGTGCAGCCAGCCTGGCGAGTCACACACACACCTCTCTACTGTCCTCTGCAGGATGTCTGTGGTGTAAGCCCTGAGCCCAGTCCTCAATACTGAAGGGTAAATAGGCTAAGTGACTCTAGAGTTGGGCATGCCTAGAAGACCAGTACTTGGGAGGCTGAGACAGGAGGATCGCAGGTTCAGAGCCAGCCTCAGCAGCTCAGGGACACTCTCAACAACTTAGTGAGACTCCGTAGGTCTGGGGGTATAACCCAGAGGTAAAAGGTCCCTGGGTTCCATCCTCAGTGGAGACAGACGGACAGATGGACGGACGAACGGATGGGAGGTGTAGCTCAGAAGTAGAATGTCCCTGGCTTCAAGGGAGCCAGGCATGGTGGCACATGTCTATAGTACTTGTGAGGCTGAGACAGGAGGATCCCAGGTTCAAGATCAGCCTCACCAACTTAGATTCTCGGCGATCTAGTGTGATCCTACCTTAACACAGTTGACATCTATTTCCATTAAGCCAACAGGTTCATCTCCTTCACTAGAGCAAAGTAAAGAGTGTTTCCCTAGAGGACAGAAATATACCTCTAGAACTGTACACTGCTGTGTTTTTAGGAGGGTACGCTTCCCCAGACAGACGTGAACACGGGTCGCTGTGTTTTTAGAGGAGGGTACGCTTCCCCAGACAGACGTGAACACGGGTCGCTGTGTTTTTAGAGGAGGGTACGCTTCCCCAGACAGACGTGAACACGGGTCGCTGTGTTTTTAGAGAAGGGTACGCTTTTCCAGACAGACGTGAACACGGGTCGCTGTGTTTTTAGAGGAGGGTACGCTTCCCCAGACAGACGTGAACACGGGTCGCTGTGTTTTTAGAGGAGGGTACGCTTTTCCAGACAGACGTGAACACGGGTCGCTGTGTTTTTAGAGGAGGGTACGCTTCCCCAGACAGACGTGAACACGGGTCGCTGTGTTTTTAGGAGAGTACGCTTCCCCAGACAGACGTGAACACGGGTCGCTGTGTTTTTAGGAGGGTACGCTTTTCCAGACAGACGTGAACACGGGTCGCTGTGTTTTTAGGAGGGTACGCTTTTCCAGACAGACGTGAACACGGGTCGCTGTGTTTTTAGAGGAGGGTACGCTTTTCCAGACAGACGTGAACACGGGTCGCTGTGTTTTTAGGAGGGTACGCTTTTCCAGACAGACGTGAACACGGGTCGCTGTGTTTTTAGGAGGGTACGCTTTTCCAGACAGACGTGAACACGGGTCGCTGTGTTTTTAGGAGGGTACGCTTCCCCAGACAGACGTGAACACGGGTCGCTGTGTTTTTAGAGGAGGGTACGCTTCCTCAGACAGACGTGAACACGGGTCGCTGTGTTTTTAGAGGAGGGTACGCTTCCCCAGACAGACGTGAACACGGGTCGCTGTGTTTTTAGGAGGGTACGCTTCCCCAGACAGACGTGAACACGGGTCGCTGTGTTTTTAGGAGGGTACGCTTCCCCAGACAGACGTGAACACGGGTCACCCTCCACTGCCACAGCTTTTCTTTTCCTTGTTCTGTGCTTCCTTCCGCGTGTGGTTGGGACAAGACACTGGAGCTGAGTCCAGGGCACTCCACCTCCAAGCTGTACCATCCGCCCTTATTCACTGATGTACTCACTCACTCACTCACTCACTCACTCAATTTTGTTTTGAAACAGGACCTCACTAAGTTGCTGAGGCTGGCCTTGAACCTGTGATCCTCCTGTCTCCTCCTCCTGTGTATTGGGATTAGGTGTGCACGACAAAGCCCAGCTCTACCACGACTTCAAGTATCAAATGCAGAAACTCTAAAAATGCAAATTCATTTTGAAACATCATTTACTGTACAATTTAGTATTCACAATATGAAAAGACAGGCTTTTGGTAAAGTGCATTCAGAAAAACACACGAACAGTGCTTTAGTGGAGCTAAGCAGATCAGGCGTCCAGGCTTTATTTTAAGAGCACTCAGCCAACTCAGAAAGGCACGGCCCACCGGGCACGCTAATAGCCAGCCTCACGCACCGGGAACGGCATGCATCCAAGCTGTATGCCAACAGCCCTGCCCGCTTCCCCAGTGGGTCTCCCTCCCCCGCCGAGCCCCACCCAACCTTCCCACTCTCAGTGGTGAGCTGCCTTCAAGATGGGTTTCTGGACTGACCCACTGGGGGCAGCTGCAGGGGAAGCGGCTCAGGACACTCCCCTGCTCCCCTCGGCCGTGGGCACCTGTCAAACACCTGTGAACTCTAAAATGCCTACAACCCTTTCACTGGGGAGGGACTGGACAAAAGAACCCTCTCAGGCGCCAACGTCCTTCCCTAATGACAGTTTGGTGCAAGAAAGGGAGGCTGGAGCCCGTGGGCAGACCAATGGAGAGCTCTCCTCCCTTCCTCCCTCTCAGCCTCCGCTTTAACTGAATAAAATTTAGAAAACTATAATAGGGCATCAGTCATCACGCTACCAGGTAACGTTGATATTTTAGGCAACTCCTTACACTTGCGTTATCATCACCCAGACTGATTGATCCAGATGTTTCAGTCCTAATGGAAACAGAGTTCTGTATGAGCAATCAGGACACCCCGGCCATTTGCCCTCCTGAGGCACGCGGGCCAGGAGGGCCAGCTGGAGCCACCATGGGCCACAGCAGCCACTAAGGGTGACCAGGTCTGACACCTCCACCCCGCATCCCAGGCTTTATCTCAAACCCCTAGCTGACCTCAAGTAAGGGTTTCTGGACCCTAATACCTCATTACATAAAGATTAACAATTACTATCAAGCTAGGCATGGTAGCACACGCCT
Organism: Muscardinus avellanarius; assembly: GCF_963383645.1. Classification (NCBI taxonomy): domain Eukaryota; kingdom Metazoa; phylum Chordata; class Mammalia; order Rodentia; family Gliridae; genus Muscardinus; species Muscardinus avellanarius. The sequence goes on along the minus strand of NC_137800.1, from coordinate 92,470,497 downwards.
GTATTGCCAGTACTCAGAAGGACATTGCAGGTCGGGCAGCAGCCTCAGCAAGTAGTGAGACTCTCATCAAACTAGTGAGACCCTTTATCCAAGTAAGAAATTAAATCAGGCTGAGGATAGCTGGAAGGTAGAATGCCTCTGGGTTCAATCCCCAGCAAACCACACACACACACACACACACACACTGCTATCAAGAAGTTCAACAAAGCCGGGCGTGGTGGTGCACGCTTGTAATCCCCATGCTTGGGAGGCAGAGACAGGAGGATCGCATAGGTTCAAAGCCAACCCCCCTGGCTTAAAAGACCCTGTTTCCAAATAAAGAAATATAAAATAGGTCTGGGAGTGTAGCCCAGAAAAGGGTTTTCAGGAACCCCAGTACCACAAAAAAAAAAAAAAAAAAGTTCAAAAAGGTGGTGCACATCTGTGATCCTAGTACCTGGGAGGCTGAGATAGGAGGTCTGCAGGCTCGAGGCTAGCCTCAGCAACTTAGTGAGACCCTATTTCAAAATGAAAAAATAAGTAGATTTAAAAGGGCCGAAGGTGAAGCTTGAAGGTAGAATGCCCTGGGTTCAACCCCCAGTACTCTCTTTTTTAAAAAGTACCATTGAAAAGACTGGGGATGTCGCTCAGGGGCAGGGCTCTGGACTGGCGTGCATGAGGCCCTGGGTTTGATCTCAAGCACTACAGAAAGAAAGCTTACCTAAAAGAAATCTGAGTCCCCTCGGGGGCAGATGAGTGTCAGTGGGGCTCCGGCTGCTCAGGTGTTTCGCCACCTGACCTCCCTCCCTCTCCTTCTTGGGGTGGAGAGAGAACTCTCCAGGAGGGCGGCGCCAGCCTCCTCCACGTGGCCGCGGCCGGCCACGCCTCCCACTGCACAGAACAGGGAGGCGCGCAGGCCAGTCCTCATCTCCAGGCCTGGCTAGCACAGCCCGCCTCACACAGTCCGCAGACCCCAGCCATCAGACTGCTCTGAGAGTTTACATCCAAAACACCGAAAATGACCTGTGAAATCTAGCCATGTGAGCTGGGCGTGGTGGTGCGCACTTGGAATCCCAGCGCTTGGGAGGCTGAGACGGGAGGACAGCAGTTCGAGGATGGCCTCAGCTACTTAGTGAGGCCCTTTGCAACTCAGTGAGACCCTGTTTCAAAATAAGGAATAAAAAGTAGGGCTAAGGGTGTCACTCGGAGGTAGAAGGCCCTGGGTTCCATCCCCAGTACCACAAAAACAAAAACATATGCATACATATACATGCATATGTTCTTTCATTAACTGAGAAACAGGTTAAAAATCATTTTGAAAAGCTTCACTTTAAGGCTTTGTTTCCCCAAAAGCCTAACAGTCAGTATGATCACAAATAATGATACAATCATTTGTTCACATTGTAAGTATAAGAGATTTTTGGACGATGAGAAAATCAGTTAATAAAAAAATTATGCTACTTATTATGGAAAATCAAATAATACTCTGAAAACAAAAAAATCACAAAAAAGATGGCAACAATCTGGTTAAAAAAATGTCTTCCTATCTGGTGCTTGTAACATAAATGCTACAAGTACAAGTCCATGTTTGTCGGAAACAAATAACTTAAAATGCAAATGAAAACCACATTATCACCACACAGCACAATGAGTCAGATTTTAAAGGCTGCCAACATCAGGTGTTGGGAACGCTCAACACTGCTCCATGTGGGGCCGATTCGCCACCCATAACATGGAGAAGCACGTAGTCACGTGTTTACTACACGTAGACACAGGAGGCACACGGTCACCATGCTTACTACATGTAGATACACACACGTGCTCAACACCGTTCCCTGTGGTTAATTCACGGCCCTCCACATGGAGAGGCACACGGTTGCCATGCTTATTACATGTAGACACACACGTGTTCAACACCGTTCCCTGTGGTTAATTCACGGCCCTCCACATGGAGAGGAGAGGCACACAGTCACCATGCTTATTACATGTAGATACACACGTGCTCAACACCTTCTTGTTTTTCCAATTTCATGATTTTCATCAGTTTTATTTTTTCAAGCACCTACTAAATATCCCGACCAATTTACTCCAATTTACTTTTGTGTGTGTGTGTGTGTGTGTGTGTGGTGGTGGTACTGGGGATGGAACCCTTCTCCGGGCTACACTCCCAGACCTATTTGTGTGTGTGTGTGTGTGTGTGTGTGTGTGTGTGTGTGTGTGTGTGTGGTACTGGGGTTCCTGGAAGCCCTTCTACCTCCAGGCTACCCTCCCAGACCCATGTTATACTTTTTATTTGGAAACAGGGTCTCTTAAGTCAGCAAGGCTGGCTTCAAACCAGCGCGATCCTCCTGCCTCCGCCTCCCAAGCGCAGGGATTACAAGCCTGTGCCACCACGCCCGGCTAAAAGGGTCTCACTAAGTTGCTGAAGGTCTTCGCTGGCCTCGATCCTCCTGTCTCAGCCTCCCAAGCGCTAGGATTACAGGCGTGCGCCACCACGCCAAGCCCCAGACCTTTTTTTTTTTTTTTAACATATTTTTTATTTGGAAACAGGGTCTCTTAAGCCAGTGAGGCTGGCTTCAAACCTGCATGGTCCTCCTGTCTCTGCCTCCCAAGGGCAGGGATTACAAGCGTGCGCTGCCACGCCCAGCCCACCAATTCACTTCTTAATCAAACTGCCTTGAACTACATAAAATTACGTGATCACAGAATATTATGACATGTTAGATAACACAGCTAAAAACAGTGTCAAAATTAGAACATATTTCTAAGCCAATGCTGAGTTTATATACCACCACACATCACCTATCTTATAATTGTAAATCATATAATCAAGTATATATGCATATAACTTACATATGTATTTTTAATCTACCCCAGAATCATAAAAGAGCCAAATGTGATCTTAGGTATCTCACTGCTGTTACAATCAGTCCAACTGGTAGGGAAAGACTTCACTCTCGAGTTGCAGGTCCCACCGGAGTGCATACTGTTTTCAGGTTGAATATGTAAGTACAGCTCCCAGGGCACGCATCTTAAGATGCGGTCTTACAATTAGGCACTCACCAGGTCATCTCTTATAGTGTGCATACACGTATTTAGGGAAACGTTCAGGTGAGTGAACAAACTACAACAGCAAAGCTAGAGCTCTCCCCATCGGTCGCTGGCCCCAGCGGAGGCCCTAATCAAGTCAGGAAAGACCAAGAGCCGCAGATGGAAGCCAAAGGCACGCCACCTAAGGTGAACGCATCCCATCCAAAGGATGCCATCAGACAGACTCAAAAGCCTAGAAACGCCCCACACCGCGGCTGAGCCAGGGCTGCAGAGCAGCCTGCACCCTCTGGCCAGTCATCTGATAGAAAAGAAACAGAGAGTTTACTCCTCCTCCCTCCCTCCCTCCCAACATTCTCATCTCAACAGCATAGCGACACAAGTGGTTTGCCTGAGCTTCAGGGAAGTGACAGAGCGGTAACCCACGTTATACTGACTGTGCACTCTCCTGACTCACAGCAAGCGGCACTCCCATTCAAACCAAGGGTCCAAATCAGAGCAGAGAGAAGTCGCTACACTGGCGTGTGGATACAAAATGAAAGGGGAGCCGGCATGATGGCGCACGCTTATAACCCCAGCATTCGGGAGACCGAAACCGGAGGATTGCGGTTCATGGACAGCCTCAGCTACTCAGAGGTCAAATGCCCCTGGGTTCCATCCCCAGATACAGAGGGGGGAGGGGGAGGGGAAGGGAAAGGAAGGGAAGGGAAGAGAAGACCAGACCAAATGTGGCCCAGGAATTTCCTGGGACTGCTCCTCAAAGAGATGGAGCACACCCCTTTCAGACAAAACCTGCATGGCGGCGGCAGACCACAGGGGCGCAAGTGCTGCAGGATTCCAGAGAGCCCCGTACGCTCTCGCAGACCAGCAGGCCAGCAAAAGTTCAGACCACCCTGTCTCTCCTCCTATAACCACGTCCAGGGGTCTCCACTGAGGGCTGCAGGGTGGGAGACAGACACTTTTATAACCTGACACCCAACGTCTGGAAGTATCTCCTTGGGGAACAGAGGATCCATTGCTGGTCCAGGATGTCAGTGGGCAAAAGGAGCCAAACACAATCTGCCCCTTGTTAAAACGCCACACAAACCTCGTATTTTCTCCTTCACGAAACAGGGCCTCAAATAGAGATCACATGCTCATAGTAAGAAAGGTTCGGTCTTTTTCTTTAAATTTCAGTTATTTGTGTGCTTTGCTGGTCACAGAGAACCACTTGTGGCCTGTCTGCAGCAGATCCCACCCACCCTATGGTTATCAGTAGTCGTGGTTTAAGTACTGAAGCCGCTGGCTGGTTACAGTATCTGGACACATGAGCTGCACCAACTCATAGGACTCTAAGGCCTGGGATTCCAAGAAGTCCACACCTCCCCTTCCTCCCCCTTCTTTCAACACTCTGGAACTGGAGCCAGTGCGGCCGGTGGAAACGCCCCTTCCTCTGTGCTGTGCCGGCTGAGGTGCCTGCCCTTGTGGGCCCCGAGGAAGAAGCTATCTCTGCAGACGCAGGCAGCGTTTCCCACACACGCAACACTCAACGAGGGCAGAGGCACTCAGAACAGAACAGCACTGCACAGAAAAAAGTCAGGCCCTTATTTTATGTACAAAGGACAGCCTCTTATTCAAGCAACTTTCACACGTTCTCTATATAAAAGAAACAATTAGAATTATTCAGTGTGAAATAAAACTGGTGTGAAATTTCTCACCATCCTACACTCTTATTACAGCCAAAGTAGATGTACCCAACAGCTGGTCAATGCAACTCTACTTCTTTTGTTGTTAAACACCACCTCAAGTATTAAAACAACTTTCTCCCTCACTTTGGTTATTAAACATTACCTCTGAACTTCACAATGGTGGCCTTTCTCTGAGGCCTGGCACACGGAGCTGTCACCACTGCCCAAGCAGCCCACACTGTGGCCCTTGAAGGGAGGTCCCAGCCCAGCTGAACAGGACCAGGAGAGGTGCAGGCGCTGGTAGGCTCGCCCTTGCTCCAGCCCGTGACACACACAGGCGCTCATGTGCCCTGAGCTGTCTGCTCTTTACTGCGGCTGATAATATTCACGCAGTCGCTTTTCCTCCTATACAGTAAAGCACTATATAAAACCACAGTAATGTTTTGAATCCTACTTTTAAAATGTTCTAGAAACTTGATGAGATTAAGATTTTTCAGCTGTGATACTCTTCTATTTGCAAGTCACATTTTATTAACTATGCAGACTGTATGTCTGATAATTACACGGTTTTGTTGAAACCCACCATTACAGGCTGGGGTGGTGGCGCACACTTGTAATCCCAGCATTGGCACTGGGGAAGCAGAGACTGGAGAATCACAGTTCATAGTAAGGACCTTCACAACTTAGTGAGGCCCTGTTTCAAAAAATAAATAAATATGCCAGGCGTGGTGGCGCACGCTTGTCATCCCCGCACTTGGGAGGCGGACACAGGAGCATCGCGCAGGTTCGAAGCCAGCTGCGCTGGCTTAAGAGACTCGGGTTCCAAATAAAAATATAAAATGGGTCTGGGAGTGTGGCCCGGAAGTAGAAGGGCTGCCAGGAACCCCAGTACCCCCCCACACACACCTCAATAAAATAAATAAATAAATAAATAAATAAATAAATAGACTAAAAAATAGGAGTAGGAGTGTAGCTCGGAGGTGCAATACCCATGGGCTCCAATAAATAACTAAATCCATCATTACACATAAAGCAATTACTTAATGTAATACGCCTATATTCTTGTAAGGTATCATATAAATAAAAAGTCATTTGTCATAACTGGCAAAGGAAGTAAAAATCTGAATTTCAAGCCGGGCGTGGTGGCGCACGCTTGTAATCCCCGCGCTTGGGAGGCAGAGACAGGAGGATCGCGCAGGTTCGAAGCCAGCCGCGCGCGCTGGCTTAGGAGACCCTGTTTCCAAATAAAAATGTAAAATTAGGTCTGGGAGTGTAGCCCGGAGATAGAAGGGCTTCCAGGAACCCCAGTACCACCAAAAAAAAAAAAAAAAAAAAAAAAATCTGGATTTCAATCGTGTTTTGAAAAGGTATCTTTTGTCAACACTGTTTCCTACATATTACAATAAAAGACTGTTCAATATATGCCAAAATCGCACAGGACATGCTTTGTTTAGAAACTAGTAGAAGAGCACATGGTTCCTACTGGGTTCTACAGGCCTCTAGCTGGGCCTGTGTGACACACACCAGCACAGAGCAGGGCCCACAGAGCATGAGACCCGCTCAACAGGAGCCTGCCTGGTAAAATCAGGATCCACTTTTGACGCCAGCGATCCCATCGTCATTGCCCCACCAGAAACCCATCTGAGGTGTTTTTGTTTTAAAAGCTACGTGGTCAGCCGGGTGTGGTGGCGCACGCTTGTAATCCCAGCATTCAGGAGGCTGAGACAGGAGGATCGCGGTTCACGGGCAGCCTCAGCTACTTAGTGAGGGCCTCCACAACTCAGTGAGACCCTGTTTCAAAATAAAGAATAAAAGATAGGGCAGGGGGTGTAGCTCGGAGGTAGAATGCCCCTGGGTTCCATCCCCAGACCCACAAAAAAAATAAATAAATAAATAAAATAAAAGCTATATGGTAACAGTGCAAAAACAGTTTTTTTCACCCTTCCTTTTTTTTTTTTTTTTTTTTTTTTTGGTGGTACTGGGGTTCCTGGAAGCCCTTCTATCTCCGGACTACACTCCCAGACCTATTTTTACATTTTTATTTGGAAACAGGGTCTCCTAAGCCAGCGCGCGGCTGGCTTCGAACCTGCACGATCCTCCTGTCTCTGCCTCCCAAGCGCGGGGATTACAAGCGTGCGCCACCACGCCTGGCACCCTTCCTTTTTTATTTCATATTTTCCTTTTAAGAGGAAGATAATGAGAAGGGCATAACTGATTTTTACTGTGAAGGGAAAAACAGAGCTGGGCATGGTGTCACACCCTGTGATGTGGTACTTGAGAGGCTGAGCCGGGAGCGTTAGAGTTGGAAGCCAGGCTGAACAACGTATGAGGCCTTTGGCGACTTAACCAGACCCTGTTCAAAATACACATATGGCTACGGGTACAGCTCAGAGGCAGAATGCTCCTGGGTCCAACTCCCAGTACCACAAGATACTTAGTGAGACCCTGATTCAAAAAACGAATAAAAAATAGGGCCAGGAGCCAGTCTTGACAACTTAGACGCTGATCCCAAAAATAAGAAATAAAATCAGGCTGAGGGTTTGGCTCAGAGGCAGAATGCCCTGAGGTTGAATCACCAGAATGTGGGGGCACAGAGACAGACAGACAGACAGACAGACATGCGTGCGCACATAATTGGGGTGCTATGTGGATCATGCTCACGAGACACAGACTACAGCCCTAAATCTGAAACTCACTCTGTGAGGCTCAAGTGTACAGACTGTTCTCATGAATATTCTTAAACTACTAAATATTTCCCCTTCCCTATCACAAAACAACCTGTGGCAGTGCCACAGTGATTCTTTAAACATTATTTCAAAGCGTTTTCCGTACACTGTCATTTTAGTCTCAAGACTTGATGACATAGCTAAAATAGGTGACATGTTATCATTCTACAGATAAACTTTCAGACAGTTAAATGACTCACCTGAGATCTCAAAACGGAGAAGGCCGAGCACAGCAGCACACGCCTGTAATGCCAGGACTTGGGACGCTGAGAGGGAGGGTTATAGGTCTGAGCCCAGACCCTGGAACTTAGTGAGACCCTGTTGCAAAATTAAAAATAAAATAAAGCTGGGTATATAGGGCAGAGGTAAAATGCCCCTGAGTTCAATCTCCAGGCGGGCGTGGTGGCGCACGCTTGTAACCCCAGCATTTGGGAGACTGAGACAGGAGGGTCATGGTTCTCAGACAACCTCAGCTACTTATTGAGACCCTGTTTCAAAATAAAGAATAAAAAATCTGGCTGGGGTGTAGCTTGAAGGTAGAATGCCCGTGGGTTCCACCCCCAGTACTGGAAAAGAAAAAAAAAAAAAAACACCAACCATGAGAGAGACAGACAGACTGACAGACAGTGCCGCCCTTGTTAAGAGCTCCCTCTACCACACTGCACGATTTGCATCTGGAAAACGGGCGCTGCTCGAAATGTACTTTTGGCAATTAACTGTTAGTTCTTATTGATAATGTAATAATGCACATCTACACTTGTTTTATATGAGCGCTACAAAGAAACAGATTTGACTGCAAGGGACCTCCTTAAGAACCATCATCAATGTCTGCCGCCTTAGGTAAAGATATTAAACTCACCGAGAAGCTTTAGTTCTCTTTCTCAAAACATACTTAGGTCTATACAATGAGACTAGATATACAGAATACGTCCATAACAGAGCTCAAAATAAAACTATCCATGTGCAACTCCTGAGGTTTGAAATGGCACTAAAGAATTTACCAGAGATTCTCTGCAAATTGACTGGGCACATTCTCATTTTCTTTTTTTTTTCTTTTTTTTTCTTTTTTTTTTTTTTCTGGGGTTCCTGGAAACTCTTCTACCTTTGTGCTACACTCCCAGACACCTATTTTCTATATCTTTATTTGAAAACAGGGTCTCTTAAGTGCGGCTGGCTCCTGTCTCCGCCTCCCACGCGCAGGGATTACAAGTGGGCCCACCGCGCCCGGCAAGCACACTCATTTTCAATCTTGCTCATAAAGAAAAACCTCAAAGCCCTTGCTCTTCCGAAAGCTGTCTCACTGAAGGTTGCCCATCGCTAGTTCAAGGCTGAGCAATCCACTATCCATATATGCATACACACACCTCCATAAACTTGTGGTGCCAAGAGAGTCAACTCCTAGGGTTGGAAGGGACCACAGTGATGTTCCCGCTAAGACCTGCGCTTCACAACTGTAAGCAAGCCTGGATGAGCCCTGCCCTCGGCGGACCACGACTCTCCTTCAACACAGGACGACGGCCTGGCACGCAGACAGCTCTGTGACGGAAGGGACGAAAGCTTAGCTTTAAGCAACTAAAAACAAAGATTGAATACTATCTCTGGAATTCATCTTTCAAGTCATTGCTATTCTACAATAACATGTTTTGGGCTAAGATTTCAAGTATGATGGTTATGAATTTATATTTTACATCCAGACATTCAAAATCTAGAATGGTTCAGAGATACGTATGAATGAAGACCCACTTAATCCTCTTACTTGGGAGGCTGAGACAGGAGGGTTTCCATCCTCAGTACCACACTCTAAGATATGTATGCTCTGGGCTCAAGGAAGGAAAACTGTGGCTTGGGAACAGAGGAAAACCCACACACAGAAGCATCCCATGTCAGAGCCAGTGACGAACCAGAAGGGCTACCTGAGCGCAACCCTTCTGATGCAGAGCTCAAGCCTGGACTCCCAGAACCTGTGGTTCCCAGTGCTGCCTGGAAGGCTCCCTGGCCCTGAGAACACAGGGAACCAAGCCCAGAGGCGGGGCGCAGGGCGCGGCCTGCCCTCCCACCAGCCATCCAGACCCTGCCTGCTCAGCATCAAGGCTAAACTGTGGGCAGCCAACCAGATCTCCCAGAGGAGGGTAACGACAAGAACGCCAAGGAAAGGCTAAGCCCTCCTGTGTGCCCTTCGCCAGGCTCTTGCAGAGACCGTCTCTATGTGCAGGTCCATGGAGCCATTTCCACAGTTGTATCCTGACTCCCCAGAGCATCCCTCAACACGCCCACCACCTGCACAACACTGCATTCCACGTCACATCCAGACAGACACCTGGTCCAGACACAATTAAAATCACAAACATATTGAAAAAAATATTTGGATTTATTTATTGGTGCTGGGGATTGAAGCCCTGGGGGCATTCTACCTCTTAGCTACACTCCCAGCCCTTTTTATTTTTTAATTTTTGGAAAAAGAGTCTTAGCTGAGTGTAGTGGTACACGCCTGTAACCCCAGTACTTGAGAAGGTTGCCCTCCGAAACTTAGTGAGACCTTGTTTCAAAATAAAGAATTAAAAATAGGGCTGGGGGTGCAGCTCGGAGGTAGAATGCCTCTGGCTTCCATCCCCAGTACTACCCCTCCCCCAAAAAACACCAAAAAAGCTGTGTGAATGTGTATGTGTAACACACTAAACCTCATTGTCGTATATAATTATAATGCACCAATAAAGGTATATTAATAAAAATGATTCTTACAAATCATGAAAAAGAACTGTAATCCAAGCACCTGGAGGCTGACGTGAGGGCCGCAGGCTGGAGGGCAACTCGGCGAGCCCCATTTCAAGCCATACCAACACCGGTACGGCGCCTTCTCCAGCACCGCCCCTCCTGCACCGCACGCAGCATCCCTGGAGAGAAGGCATTATTTCCCCATCACACCTCACAGGCCTGCTCATCTCTCCTCCCAGAGCTCAAGGCATTTGAAGACACAGACCCTGCCGCTTCCATTCTCTGCTACAGTCCCGTGCTAGAGAGTGTTCGGCTCGATTTCTGCGTGAGTGAGCAGAGGCATTGTTTCAGAGCACGTAACGAGCACACGGCTGGAAGCAGCCTGCGGCTCTGGCCGCCCACGGAGGGAGGCTGCGGAGGGCACAGAGGCCTGGTTCCTGATGAGGTTCCGCGCGGTCCCCAGCGCTGCTCCCCGCACTTCTCGGCCTCCACGCCCACTGCGTCCTGACACCACTCAAGGCACCGCAAGGGTTTAATAGCAAACTTCAAGGAACTCAGGCAGTCTACCTGAAAGCTCGCCCCACTTCAGGTACTCGTGGGGAGCGCATTTCAGGACCTGCGTGCCTTCTCAGAACCGTCCAGGGTGCTTCCTGCTCTTCCTTCCAATTACCATGGTGGTCCAGGGTTCCATCACGTAAAGCCATGGCAGGTGTTAACTGTGGTGTCTTCCTGCATCTCCTCATCCGAGGAGTTACTGTAACATTACCCATGATTACACCCAGCCCTGCTTCTTCAAAGATTACAATGGATAGAGAAAAGGGCTGTGACAGGCCTGCCCATGCTGCCCCCGGTGCTGGGACTGGGACGCGGTCCCCACCTCAGCTTCCTCCCGTCGCTGGCTGAAGCACCGGCACCACTCTCCCGAAGGCTTTAGCTCCCCATCAACAGAGCTAAAACTTCACAATCCTCATTTTCTGACCATGACGGCAAAGAAAAGAAAATGAACAGTTCGTGATCTTCGGACCAGTCTGGGTAGTGCAGCTTTACACCCTGAGACTACACCCCTAGGTACTAAAGGAAGGTGCAGTGTGCTCTCCAGCCAGTCGCTCGTCGGGAAGGACTGTGGCTGGGAGCGCTCTGCAGCAAGAACACAGGCATCCGCTCTGCTAAAAGTACACGTGGCAGTACGATTATCTTCTTATGATGCCGGTATGCCAAAATTCATCCTATACAAAGAGGTTTGCTACATTTAAATTCTAATAAAAACCCCCAAATGATTTTCACTATTCTTTTGTTCTTAAGTAAAAATGACTTAATGTATATTTACAAAAAGCAGGTGTGGTGGCACACGCTTATAATCCTAAGTACTTGGGAGCCCAAGACAGGAGGACCACAGGCCCACAACAGCCTCAGCAACACAAGGCCCTCCGCAACTTAGTGAGACCCTGTTTCAAAATAAACAGTAAAACTGGACTGGGGGTGTAGCTCAAAGGTAGAATGACCTTGGGTCCAATCCCCAGTACCACAGAAAAATAAAATACCTATTTACAAGAGAAGAGCCACTATACCCAGATACTAAATGGTAATTCTTCCAACTTACCATAAGACTCAACATCAATTTTCTCCCACTGACTCCCAAACTCACACTCTGAAAGGCTGCTGCACTACTTATGACATTTGAAAATACAAAAATGTATATAATAGGCTAAATTTTTAGTAAAGATACTATGTTGACTTCCTAAACAGAAGAATTTTAAACATAGATTTCCCCAGAACATCACCATCCAGAGCCAAACACATGACATTTTGGTAATTGACATTAAAAATGTACACATCTATTATCTAAATATATTCCTTAGAAAATAAAATATATAATACTCAAAAATATAAATATTTTAAAGTAAACTTTAAAATTTATAATTATTTAAACTTCTTGGAAACAATATGATTCCTTCTAAAGTAACAATTTAATATTCTGAGATGCCGGGCATGGTGATGCATACTTGTAATCCCCGCGCTTGGGAGGTGGAGACAGGAGGATCGTGCAGGTTCGAAGCCAGCTGTGCTGGCTTAGGAGACCCTGTTTCCAAATTTAAAAATATATAAAAAATAGGTCTGGGAAGCCGGGCGTGGTGGCGCACACTTGTCATCCCCGCACTTGGGAGGCAGAGATAGGAGGATCGCGCAGGTTCGAAGCCAGCCTCGCTCCCTTAAGAGACCCTGTTTCCAAAAATAAAATAGGTCTGGGAGTATAGCCCGGAGGTAGAAGGGCTTCCAGGAACCCCAGTACAAAAAAATAAAATAAAATAAAATATTCTAGAGAACCTACCAAACCATAACCAGAAATCACAAGACCCTAAGATGCCATTATAAAGGTCACAGACAAAAGGACAAATAATGGCCCCGACATAGATAAAAAGAAGAACATTAGGTCACCAGGGGTAGGGATCGGTAGTAGAATACTTGCCTCGTCTCGGGTTCAATCCCCAGCAAACCAAGACCCCCCCCCCAAAAAAAAAAGAGAGAAAGAGCATTCACAGAAAGCACCCTTCAGCACCAGCTCTGCGGCCATGGCGACCACTCTCTTCTTATCCCAGAGCTCTAACGGTGGTGATGCCCTGCTTCATGAGAGGTGGTCCCACTGTGGAGTTATTTCAAGTGCCCCTAGTTTCTCGGAATAGGCTGTGCCTACTAATAAAACAGGGCTCTAGGTCATGCCAAGTTCTCCTGCATCTCGCCACCCTCACCCCAGGCCCTGACGTTACCACCATTCTTAAAACGCAGTACTTTAAACTTGCCCTGCTCCTTGTTACTAGCTTCTGGCTCCTCAGAAGCACATTCCAACTGTGCTGTGTTTGTGTGTGCACAAGAGCAAGTGGAAGCCAGAGAAACAGATCCCCAGTGCACTCTTTCCATAAGGATTCTACTTCACCAAGCAAGGCACTGCTAACCTTACAATTAATTTTAATATTGCAGCAGGAAATATTTTTTCTTTATGCTTTAATCTGGGACAAATCCAGCAATAGAATGCCAACATTGGTTTGAAGGGAGGGAAAACTGACTTGACTCTGCAGTAGGACTGACACCGCAGGGCAGACCCTGGAGCCACAACTCCTGACACTCACTTGTGTGCCATGGTACGCCCTGCTAAAGGGAGAGCGTGCCTGAAAGCTGCGCAGGCCTAACTGTGCAGACGGCCACCAGCTGCACCGTGCGTGTGCTGCAGGAGGGAGGGCAGAACACAGCCCTCACCCATCTCAGCAGGCGTTTAATTCCAGCATGGAGAAGACTACCACACAGAGACTTCAAGCAGGAAACCGGCAGTTGTTAGCATCAAGTGGTACAGTGCACACCACGAGTTGATGTTACCGACAAATCTGCTTCCACGTCAAGGCCAAGGGGTCAAGACAGCAAGCGATGGGCAGTACTCTAAAGTGCTCAAAGCCCACAGGCCACGTAGGGATCCCAGCCTACGCGGCACAAGAGAAGGGAGCAGGGCCCTAAGCAAATGTGCGCTCTATAACTCCTCACAGGCAACACAGAAGAGGGAGGACTAGACCTACCCTCTAGCCTGCAACCACCAGGTAACACAAAACAGGATACACAGGACAGTCATTTTAGGACTCTGGCCGCACAGCACAAAATGGACAACAACCCAGACACACAGGACACAGAGGAGACCAAGACGCTGACCACCTCTGCTCACTGCTGAAGAGCTGCCGGGCTGTGGGCAGAGAAGGCGCACGGGGGAACGGCAGCAGCCCAGCCCCACGGGCACCCAAGCTGCACACAGGAGCGGCTCAGAGGACCCTGTGCCTGCCCAACACACGAGCGCACACACGCACCCTCCCTCCTCCCTCTCTTCTGTGGTACTGGGGATGGAACCAGGGGCATTCTAACTCCAACCTACACCCTAGCCCTATTTTTTATTCCTTATTTTGAAAGAGTGAGGCTCCACTAAGTAGCTGAGGCTGGTTTCTAACCTCATGTGGAAAGCTGCCAGCCAAGTCCTGCGTCGTAGTGCCCTCCAAGTCCCGCCTGCTGCTCTAAGACCCTTCTCTGCTGTGCTGGCCGCTCTCGTCAGCTGGCGGCTTTCTCTTCTTGTCAGCCTGAGCCTCTTAGTTCAGAGCTGGAGCTTGTGAATTCTACCCTCTGAGGCACTGGCGGTTCTGTCTAGCTACACTCCTCTTCTCCCCGTATTCACCAGGATATATGCTAAGATTCCTCCAGCCCCGCCATGGATGTCTGAAGCCATGGATACCAGATCTGAACACACAGCTACACACACTGCGTTTTTCCTACACCTACATACCTATGATAGTTTAATTTATAAATTGGGCACAGTAATTTATTCACAAGAGCTAATAATAAAATAATAACATGCTATGATAACATGTGAAATTATTTCTTGCATTTTCTATTTAATACTCTTTCACCACAGGATGACTAAAACTTTAGATTATGAATGAGAATGAATAAAGCAAAGCAGGAGAAAATCTTTACAAACATGTATGTGGAAAAGAAAACACTGTAACCATCATATATAAAGACTATTCAACTACCAGTCCTGCCTGGCGGTTGGGAGGCTGACAGGAGGATCCCGCAGATTCGAAGCCAGCCTCAGCTACTGAGTGAGGCTCTCAGCAACTTAGTGAGACCCTGTTTCCAAATAAAATATAAAATGGGCCTGGGAGTATAGTCCAGAGGTAGAAGCCTCTGGGTTCCACCTCCAGTACCACCAAAAAATAAAAAAATAAAAATAAAATAAATAAACTATCAGTACTAATGAAATGAGCAGTCCAATTTTAAAATAGATTTTAAAAAAATCAGATAGTCCACCAGAAAAGATACTTGGATGGTAAGTAAATGCATGAAAAGATCCTTGGTGTCGGCCAACATGGCGGAGCACACCCATCATCCCAGTATTTGGGAGGCTGAGCAAGAAGACGACAGGTTTGAGGCCAGCCTTAGCAACTTAGCAAGATCCTGTTTCAAAACAAAACAGGGTATAGATCAAGGTAGAATCCCTCTGGGTAGGAGGAGGGGGTAATGACAGTGTCACTGGGAAAGTGCAAATTGTAATCACAGTAAGACTTCAGTACGTGCCTGCTAGCAGAGCTAAAATTACCAAGACTAACCCTGCCGAGCGCCGATGGAGGTGAAGAAGAGCTGAGCTCCAATACATTGCTGACAGGAACACTCAACAGTATAATCACTTTGAAAAAGCTGGACATTTTCTGGTGTGTGTGTGTGTGTGTGTGTGTGTGTGTGTGTGTTTTGTTGTTGTTTTGTTTTTCAACTGGGACTTGAACCCAGGGGGCATTATACCTCCAAACTAGACCTCCAGGCCCTTTTTTTTTTTTTTTCCCCCCAGTTCTAGGGCTGGAACCCAGGGACATTCTACCTCCAAGCTACACCCCAGCCCTATTTTTTATTCTTTATTTTGAAACAGGGTCTCACTGAGTTGCAGAGGGCCTCACTAAGTAGCTGAGGCTGTCTGCAAACCGCGATCTTCTGGTCTCAGCCTCCCGAATGCTGGGATTACAAGTGTGCGCCACCACACCCGGCTCTATTTTATATTTTATTTTGAAACAGGTCTCACTAAGTCACTGAGACTGGCCTCAATCCTGTAATCAAATTGTCTCAGCCTCCCAAGTATTATGATTATAGATGTGTGCCACCACACCTGACTGGGCAGTTTCTGAAAAAGTTATATATGTATTATATGATTTATTTCTAATCATTTACCCCAAAGAAAAAAATATACGGCATATAAAGACTTGAATGTGAATGCTCACAGTAGCTTTATCTGTAATAAAACCTGGAAACAATCCAAGTGTCCATAAACATATAAATGAATAAGCAACCAGTGGTATAGCCACACAACAGATGTGACGGCATTGGTTCATTTTCTGTTGCTGTAATAGAATACCTGATGCTGGAGAATATATAAAGAAAGGAGGTTTAGAGCCGGGCGTGGTGGGCACGCTTGTCATCCCCGCACTTGGGAGACTGAGACAGGAAGATCGCTCAGGTTCGAAGCCAGCCTTAGCTGGCTTAAGAGACCCTGTTTCCAAATAAAATATAAAATAGGCCTGGGAGTGTAGCCCAGAGGTAGAAGGGTTCCATCCCTAGTACCAGGAGGTTGGTTTACTTGGCTCACAGCTGGGGAGACAGAGTCCAAGCCCTGTCGGGCCTCTGGTGCTGCTGGCTGGCAGCACACACACTGCAGGCAATGTCATGCTGGGTGGTGTGTACAGCAGAGCGGGAGACTCTTAGAGAACACGTTCCTGTGGCCACCGACCCAGGCCTCAAGACAAGAGGGGATCCTTTCCAAGGCTGGGGCTCACGGCCAGCCACCTGAACTCTGCCACACGGAGACCATGCCTTTGGGACACTTTTTTTTTTCCCCCCATACTGGGCATGGAACCCAGGGGCGTTCTACCTCCAAGCTACACCCCCAGTCCTATTTTTTATTCTTTATTTTGAAACAGGGTCTCACTGAGTTGCAGAGGGCCTCACTAAGTAGCTGAGGCTGTCCACAAACCATAATCCTCCGGTCTCAGCCTCCCGAATGCTGGGAGGACCAGGGTGCGCCACCACGCCCGGCTCCCCCTCAACCCATAGCAAATACTCAGCAAAAGGAAAGATACACTTTTAATATGAGTGATAATATGGATGGATCACAAAAAAGTATGTGAGGTGAGAGAAGCAGGATGCCCCCGCGGAGTCTGCGCTGTAGATACAGACGCGTGCACGTGCAACTCGGTCACAGTGGACGCAGGCCAGCAGAGCCTGAGGCGAAGGTGGAGGCCTGGCAGGAGAGTGTAAATGGGCGAGAGCAGGGCTGAGGGATGTGGCCGCGCCTCTACCACGTGCACTCCTAAGACGCCTGATCACAGTGCACCCACAAGAAATGAAAGAGAGTTTGTGATGAGTGTGCTCGCCATCCTACTGTAAGTACATGCACAGTGTCGTTCAACGTACAAAAAGTGCATTTCAAATGCAAGCTACAGAAGTTAATTCAAACCACTCTCTTGCTTACACTAATAAAACTTTCTCCTTTTTTCTTCAGCATTTAGAACATCACCATAAAAGGCACTTCTTTTTTTTTGCGGGTCTGGGGATGGAGCCCAGGGGCATTCGACCTCCGAGCTACACCCCCTGCCCTGTTTTTTATTCTTTATTTGAAACCGGGTCTCACTGAGTTGCAGGGCCTCACTGAGGAGCTGAGGCTGTCCGCGAACCGCGATCCTCAGGTCTCAGCCTCCTGAATGCTGGGATGACAAGCGCGCCCACCACGCCCGGCTACAAAGCACTTCTTGAATAAGAATAATATCCTTCCATTTCCCTCGGTTTTCTGCACTACAGCTAGGAATGCCTCTGCACTTAACGCTTTAGTGAGCCCTCTGCCGACCTGCCCTTCCTGCAGCCTCTCCATCACTGTGAGCTGACCTGTGGATATATAGACTAACAACACCGTGGGTGAGACCCCATTTATGGAAAGGCCAAATTGCCCTTCACTCCACGCACCTGCTACGAACCACCTTTGTGATTCACAGAACGAACCTGAGTGAAACCAGTCATTTCTCATTTCTTATGTTAAATGACAAACCAGATTCCACAGTGCAGAGGTACAAGCGGGGAGACTGACGCCGCGGACGACCAAGCAGAAGGGCGCGAGGACCGGCCATGCTGCTCGCGGCCACCTGGCCGCTCCCCTTAGTGCCGCGTGCCTCCCTCACGCACTGCTCCACACCGCTCCTGCTAACAGAGCGCCACTTCCAACCAGCCTTCCTCCAACAATCTGGGTTCCTAGAGGTGCTCCTGAGGGGGCTGGAAAGACCCCTTGCAAAGCAAGAGCACAGTTCATCCACGTATGAACCTTCCTTGAAGCACGGCACGCCTGTGGGCAGACAACTCTTCAGGAAAAACAAGTGACAAAGGCAAAAGTGACACAGGATGGAGGAGCCAGAAAACTGTTTTGTAGGAAGGCAAAAGCTGCTACTTCCCCTTCGAGTTCAGCAATTTTGAATACAGCAAAAGTATATTGTTCGTGCAGCCAGTAAGTTCTGGTGGTCTCGGGCCACCAGAACGCTCTCCCTGAGACGGAGAGCTAATCTACCTACAGCACAACATGCCGCTCACTGTCGCTCCTCCAAGTCTACAGTAAGAGCTTCTGACGGCGATGGGAACATTTCAGAGCCCGGCCAGTGCAAACTAGGAAAGAGTGAACGACGGCTCTTAATGACGGCACACCAGGCAGTACTGGTGCCTTCAGTTTCAAGAAAGCCACAAAGAGACCACCACCTTCCTTCCAAATCTCAGCTGGGGCGCTCTCTGGAACGGTTCAGAGCTCTGCTGTCTGTCTGTTAAGATTAATTACAAGAAGTAAAGCCGAGATCCAGGCTCCTGGTCACACTAGAAAGACAGGGCTAATGAACTGGTGCTTTTAGAGCGGGTGTGTGCTAAGCTGCTTTACGCAGGCTCTCTGTGCCCAGCCTGAGTACGCTGCTGCCTGCCAAAATAAAAAGAAGGGCATTGCACCTCCTGAGGTAGAACAGCGAGTCCTACCACAAACATTCTGTCACTAACCTGTGAAACAGGAGGGGGCTGAGTTCAAAGGAAGCAGAAAAAATATTCATTCTGCCAACTCACTCCAGTCTTCCACTATTTCCTTCCCTCACACGCACCCAAAAATCATTTGGAGAAGCAACTATTTAATAAGGAAAAACTATTAGAATTTGGAAGAGATGCGCTATGAAAGAAAACCTTGTCTCTGCTATGAAGCCAGAAGGAAAAGAAAGCAAATATGGAAAACAAAAGAGCCCTCAGTAACCCTTAGATTAAGGACGACATGCTGGCCAGAAGGCACGAGAAGACCCTGACCCCAGGAGAAGCCACCTGCGGAACCCTGGGAACCCTTGTCTCCCAGCAGCAGCAAGCTTCGAGGCAGCCACCGTCAAAAGCAGGACTTCAGCTCCAGGTGGAGATGCTGGCCAAGCACGGTTTGTTCTCTCAGACACGCAGGCAGCATTTCGTTCCTCTGCCAACTCGCCTGCGTGCATACAGCAAGAGCAGGAGTTAACTAATGGTGCGAGTGCAGGGACTGCGGCTTAGGGGAAGTCACACGCCCCAAGGTCTAAACTGTGGGTTCAACAAGAACCGCTGTACGGGAATAGCGCTCAAGTACCTGATGGTAAAGCGAGTGGAGACTAACGCCGTACTCAAATGAAAGCTGCGAGCTGCGCTATTCCAGGTGCACGGATCTCAGTAGACAAAAGCAAACCCACTACTAATCCAGATTTCCAATGCAAATCATCGTGGCAGGACCACAGGGGTGAAGGAGGAGCTAGACGGGTGCAGTCTCCTCTGTGCTCTTGTTAATGACTGGGAGCTCCCATTCAAACCCTATTCCACTCCTCCTACTTCCTATTTGAAATTTTGGCCTAGTGCTAATACAGTGGATGATTCTTGCCACAGAGGGAAATGCCATCAATATTCAGTTGCTAGAACAGACTCTTCTGGCCTCTGTACACCAGAAGGATAGGACCCTTGGTATTCAATACAGTTTGTGTTTTTTCCTTTTTTGGTACTGGGGATGGAACCCAGGGGCATTCTACCGTCAAGCTGCACCCCCTGCCCTATTTTTTATTCTTTATTTTGAAGCAGGGACTCACTGAGTTTCAGAGGGCCTGTCTCACTAAGTAGCTGAGGCTGGCCATGAACCGTGACCCTCAGTTTTCAGCCTCCTGGATGCCAGGATCACAAGCATGCACCACCATGCCCGGCTCCAGTTTGTGACTTTTACTTTTTATATGATTTAAAACTTCCACTGGGTGTAGTGGTGTGCGCTTGTAATCCCAGCATTCGAGAGGCTGAGACAGGAGGATCGTGGTTGGTGGCCAGCCTCAGCTACTTAGTGAGGCCCTCTGCAACTAAGTGAGATCCTGTTTCAAAATAAAAACTAAAAAATAGGGCTGGGGTGTAGCTCAGAGGTAGAATGCCCCTGGGTTCCATCCCCAGTATCCGGAAAGAAAAAAAAAAAAAAAAAAAAACACTTTCCAACACTGTAAGGATAACTCAAGGAACTACCATAGGACATTACTCACATCACCAAATGGTAACATAGTCTTGTGAAGAAAAACCTGATACCAGTTTTTGTTTGTTTGCAATTCTGGGCATGCATGCTAAGGAAGTACTCTGCCACTAAGCTACACTCCCAGCCCAAAAATTTAGTAATTTTCCATTCCTGGTCTACATATGCTTTCTTCTGGAAATGACTTTACATTCTAAATAGTTCTCTAACTTCTCTGACTTTAGCAATACTATGTTAATTCAGAAACTACAAATGTATTTCATTGTTTCCTAAAGATAAACACTAAATAAGAATTTACTAAGCAAGGTTTCCATCAAAGAAACAGTTTTCTTCAGATATTCAGAGTGTAATAATTCCCAAATGATGGAATTGAGGTACAGGACAGGAAACGAAGATGAATTAATCAGAGCGGGTTCCAGTAAGCATCAGGCCCGTCCGCCCATCCCTGGTCCCAGGTTCTTCTGTCTGAGTGACTCCTCGATTCCCGGCCTGCCTCCCCACCCCCCCTTTTTAAACGGTTGATGACTGAATCCAGGAGATTGATGAGTGATATAAATTGCAACCCTTAATGTTGCAATTTATATAGCCGAGAGAACACCAAAATAAGAGGATCGTGTTAGCATAAATAAGTCATTTGGACACTGAACTACATACCTATCTTACTTTAATTTTGAAACAGGGTCTCACAAAGTTGTTGAGGTTGTCCTCAAACCAGCAATCTTCCTGTCTCGGCCTCCCAAGTACTAGGATTATAGGTGGCCCAGCTACATCTTTCTCTTGCTTAAAAAAAAAGAAAAGAAAGAAAAAGAAAACCCAAGTAGCATACAGTCTAACTGCACTGAAGTGTATCTTTAAGCATTTTGTAAATAAGATTTCACGGCATTTCCAAATTACCGGATACCGCCCCTGGGGCGCTACAGAAACAGTCTATGGCGGAGGCCTGAGCACTCTGCAGGGCGGCCCCTGGCTCCAGTGCTGTCGTCCTCACTGTGAAGACTCCAGGCTGCCTTCAGCAGCTGCGGCCCTCCTCTGTGTGCCCCACCCATTTCAGGCCTCCTGCTTTCTCCCTCTTCTGAGGGGGACGCCCCACACCAACTCATCTCCCTGCTTGGCCTGGCGAGTGCACCCTGCCCTGCCAACAGGCAGCCCCGGCAGTCCTCAGTGCAGACCCCTCTCCCTTTCATGCTAAGCCCTCCTGCCCACCCACCCAGGAGTGCACCTCGCTCTGTACCCTCTGCAGAACAGTAAGCTGAATTTTCTTTTAAATCTAATGACACTTCCGGAAGCAGGCCATTAAGTCCCGATTTCTTGTCAAAGGAACAATTCCTGTTCTGTGACTGTTTGCAGAATACAAATTATTGACCCAAACGAAAACCAGGAGTGTTATTTTTCAGCTCTAATGTTAAATTTGCCTCCCACTAGATATTCTAGTTGGTACTCTCCTACCAGAAGGACAACCAGGTAAAAACTCTTAGTGTTGTAATGTATACAGCCTAGAGAACACCAAAATAAGAGGTCTGTGTCCACATAACAGAGTCACTAGGAAGCCCGTGTGGCCTGAGGAGGAGGAGTCAACACTGAGAATAGAAGACGGATTTGGAATAGAAGTACTAAGTCTAAGAAGAAACAGAGGTATCTAGGCCGGAGAGAGGGGAGTGAACACGAGACGGCGTGAACAAAGGCAGTTGATCAGAGCGCAAAGGCAGGAAGGGTAGTGCAGCTGGTGCCTCGCGTGGGAGCAGAGCGTGACTTAAGAGGAAGGCGCTAAACCCAGAACGCGCCCGACAGCACGGGGCCGGAGATGGAATCATCAACGTGAATCCCCAGTCGTCAGCGCACTCAGACACAAATGCAGGTGCGTGTGCCAAGAGCACCCGAATCCCCAGACCTTGGCTTCTCAGCACATCTTTCCACTAAAAAGAGGCAGGCTCCTCTGAAAAGTGACTGCCTGCCCAGGCTGGAGCGTGAAAGTACACGATGAACCAGGACGTCTGCGCCAGGAAGCCAGAGGACGCTCCAGAGTGGCGGGCTCGTCAAAACAGACACAGCCCCGAGGCCCATGCAGGGTATAATCCACTGCACAGATCGGGGAGAGGCACAAGGGCCTGACTGAATGAGCCACGAGATGGAATATCTACATAGTTTTAAAGCTCTTTCCCGTAAGCCATTTGTTAATTGCAAATTCGAAGATAGCCTGGGCAACTTTCTGAGACTATCTCAAAACAAAAACAAACAACTCAAACTAGGAGTGTAGAGGGACCCTGGATTAGATACCAGTGCCGCACAAGAGGGGGAGAGGGGACAAGCCTTCGTTACTAACTGGTTAGAGTATGAGGTACAATTAGAAAAGCATCATTTATGTAACAGTCCAAAAATAAGAGATAAAACAGCTGGCATGTGATCTCAAAAGTACCAAGTCCATGAAAGTCAAGAAAAAAAATTAAGGGATTCTTTCAGAAGGAAATAAAACAGACATTAGGGTCATCTACTGTAAAAGGTATTACTAGAGTAACTGTAAAACTTGGGCCTGAGGATGGGACAGCAGCCATGTATCAATGTTAACTGCACTGTATTTGATTTTTACATTTCAGTTCAAAAGAAACATATTCTTGTAGGAAATAAATATTAAAATATTGGGGAACATCTGGTTAGCATTGTACTATCAAATCATTCCATAAAAGTTATTTGTGATTTTTTAAATTTTATTTATTTAGGTACTAGGTATTGAACCCAGGAGCACTGAGTTACACCCCAGCCTTTATTTTATTTTATTTTTTATTGTGAAAGAGTCGTGCTAAGTTGTTGTCCTATTTTTTAGTCTTTTTTTTTTTTAAACAGGATCTTACTGAGTTGCAAAGGGCCTTGCTAAGTAGCTGAGGCTGTCTGTGAACCAAGATCCTCCGGTCTCCGCCTCCCAAGCGTGCCCACCACGCCCGGCTTCTTTTTTATTTTAAACAAATAAACACTACCAAAAAAAAAAAAGGAGCTGTGCTTGACAGCACCAAGTCTGCAAAATACACCATGAGGCCTGGGTAGGGTGTTTTCTTTCAAGTACTTGAGGGGAAAATAAGCAAGATTTTCTCTTCAAAGAAATTATAATTTTCAGTTAAAAAGCATACGTGAAGCCGGGCGTGGTGGTGCATGCTTGTAATCCCCGTGCTTGGGAGGCTGAGACACGAGGATCGCACAGGTTCAAAGCCAGCCTCGGCTACTTAGTGAGGCTCTCAGCAACTTAGTGAGACCCTGTTTCCAAATAAAGTATAAAATAGGTCTGGGAGTATAGCCTGGAGGTAAAAAGCCTCTGGGTTCCACCCCCAGTACCACCAAAAAAAAAAAAAAAAAAAGCATACGTGAAAGTTGGGGGTGGTGGCACGCGCTTGTAATCCCAGCCCTTGGGAGGCCCAGACAGGAGGATCACGCAGGTTCAAGGCCAAGGCCAACCTCGATGCCTAAGAGACCCTTTTTCCAAATAAAAGTATAAAAAATAGGTCTGGGAGTGTAGCCCGGAGGTAGAAGGGTTTCCAGGAACCCCAGTACCACCAAAAAAAAAAAAAAAAAAAAGAAAAAAAAAAAAAGAAACTTAAAGCTATCAAGAAATAGGGGGGACTATTAAGAAAGGTTATCAAGAAACAAACTATCTAAAAGGGGGCTTCGTTTTTGAAATATCTAAGCAATTACATCTCTAAGGCTGGTGCTCTTTTAAGCAGTCCAACAAAAATCTATGAAAAGAGGCTTCTTAAGTCTTTGTTTTCTGTTTTTAAAAAGGGTATGGACACACAAAAGGTGTTCACAAAATCCTGGGCCATGGTGAATGGCTTTCCATTCAGTCAAACAGAGCTCAAGCAGGAAGTACATGAAACCTGACCTTTACCAAAATTTTGAAAAGGTTCCCTTGGTCTCAAGTTTAAAAAAAAAAAAAAAAAAGTGGCAAGCTGCGTGCTTGCAAGTTCCTCACCACCCTCTCACTGCAGCTGAGGCACTGAGCGCCCACACGTACCCCATCTAAAATGCACACGCCAAGGCCCAAACATCTTTCAAACAAGTACTCGACAAAGCACACAGCCCGCAGAGACCAAAGCACCACTAAGGTGTTTAGATGGTTCTCTAAATTTACATACGATAAAAGTTGTAAAATTTATTTATGATACAACTAGAGTTATCTGCAAAACTTAACAAGAATATGTCCAGCCTATTTTATTTTTATTTTGAAACAGGGTCTTGCTAAGTTGCTGGGGCTGGCTTCAAACCCCGGATCCTCCTGTCTCTGCCTCCCAATTACTGTGATTTCAGGTGTGCAGAACCATGCCAGGCTCCGCAGGACCTTTTAAAACTACTGAGAGAAGTTTGTCTGGTTTATGATGGTTTGTAAAACCAGGCTACTTGATAGAGGGAAACCACTCAAAAAGATCCACTTGCACCCAGTATAAATCCTAGGCTATGAAACACCATCTCGGGGTCACCCCTTTCACACTGGGAACTAACTCTTCAGACCCACAGACTCTTATCTTCTATAACATGTCCTCATATGTCTGACTTTCCCCTTCTCTTTTTTTTAAAGTTTTGATACCATCCCATATTTTCTTCAAAATAGGTCCTATGAAATACAGAAAAACACATGCACCTCTGTGTTTTCTTTACGCCAATGCTGAAATCTAGAGTTTGATAACGAAAAACAGAATTCCACTACTTTCAGAGTAGATGCAAATACAATACCAGAAGCAAGTGATAAGGGTACTTCTATCCAGTGTACTAATAAGTCATTAGTTTGTGAAGTTCTACTCAAAAATACCTTTGTTTTTAAATGTTTGATGAAAAGTGCACCTAAACTTCTAAGCAGGCTTAAGTTATGGTGGCTCAAAATTCTGTTATACTCTAAAAACAAAATGACACCATACAAGATTACAAAACTTAGCTATGCATGGTGGCATGTGCTTGTAATACCAGAACTTGGGAGGCCGAGACAGGGAGATCACACGTTTGCAGCCAGCCTCAGAAAATTAATGAAGTCCTCCACAATTTAGTGAGATTCTGTTTCAAAATAAGAAATAAGCTGGGCGTGGCAGCACACAGTTGTAATCCCAGCGCTTGGGAGGCTAAGACAGGAAGATTGCACAGGTTCAAAGCCAGCCTCAGCTACTTAGTGAGGCTCTCAGCAACTCAGTGAGATCCTGTTTCCAAATAAAGTATAAAATAGGTCTGGGAGTATAGCCCAGAGGTATAAAAGCCCCTGGGTTCCACCCCTAGTACCACAAAAATAAATAAATAAATAAGAAATAAAATAGGGCTTGGGGGTGTAACTCAGATGCAGAATACCACCAAAATAAATAAATAAATAAATAAATAAATAAATAGCAAAACCTTATATTTGTCTCCATAATTTTCAAGTACCTCTGGGAAGTGTCCCCATTACACTGAAAACTTGGCTTGATATATTAGAAAAATTAGAATCTGATGTACTAGTTTCATATATCCTCCCCTTCCTAAACATGAAGAATTGCCATTGGTTAAATACTTGGGAATTTATTTATTTATTGGTGGTACTGGGGATGGAAACCTACCTATGGTCTACACTCCCAGACCTATTTTATATTTTTATTTGGAAACAGGGTCTCTTAAGCCAGCGAGGGCTTCGAACCTGTGCGATCCTCCTGTCTCCGCCTCCCAGCTGTGAGGATTAAAAGCGTGGCCACCACGCCGGGCAAGTACTTGGGAATTTAAATAATTGTTAACATATATCCCAACTGTTCATGAAGGGGGGAAGAAAGGTATAAAATGACTAAGTTTTAAATTTCTTTCGTCACACAGAAACTGTACAAAACCACGGTATAGAGGTAAACCTTGACCCTTCTCCTCCCCCAAAACATGCTGACTTTGAATACCAGATCCTCTTTGAGTCAGAATTAAACCTGCATCTTTTTATCTCCAAACGAGTGCCAATCCCACTTGGAGGTGCCATGTTTTATTTAAAACACATTGCTTCTCAGTAGCCAGCCACTTCCTTCTAATTGGCAAGGCAAAGCCAGGTCCCTGAAGCACACAGCTCGTTACATCCAGCTTGGATTACAAAACACACGATGAACAAACTGCACAGAAACGTACAATTAACAGCCCAGGACTAGGGCCCGCCAAGTGGGGAACAAACCCACGAGGAGCCTGGGGACAAATTGCTAGTGTCTCTGTAACACACACAAGGTCTCCAAATGCACAAAGGCACAGGCTCAGGACCTCCATAACTCAACAGAGCAGCTGAGTTCGGACATAACACGAGTCTCTCCAGCACTCTTACGCACATATGCAGGAGAGGCCGGAACAGCAAGGCTAAACAAACACGACCCACAGGTCACACCGTCCAAACACCAGACTCATCATCTTTGCCCACCTGAAAACGCGCAAACAGGCTTACAATTAAATCACACTTGTGAGCATTTTTTAAAAAACCTTCTGGAAAGCTAAATACAAGAGACTAAATTAGAAATAGTGGCTTCGCTATGGAGTGTGGCAAGCAAGGTTAATGAATGCAAAGTTATATGAACAAGGAAGATGCTAAGAAACAAAAATCTCGCCACCAAAACAAAATGCGTTAGACAAAAAACACTTCCCATCACACATCTTTTCCCAAGTAAGCCCATCTTTGAAGCTTCCAGCACTGCTCCTCTGATTTCCCTTGAAGATCTAGACACAAACTATAATTGAACTGAAAGTAAAAGCACAAGAAAAGCACAGACTAGGCTTGGTGGCCACGCCTGTGGCCCAGTGCTTGGGAGGCTGAGACAGGAGGCCAAAGGCTCACAGCGGCCTCAGCCACTTAGCAAGGCCCTCTGCCACGGCGAGCCCCTGTTCTGTTGGAAGCCTTCCCGTTAACAGCTCTAAGGTCGCCTCAGTCTGGCTTGGGAGGGACACAAAATGCCCATCCAAGTGAAGATCTGTTTGGACACAACGAAATTTCCAAGGACCAAATGGGGCCAAAGTGGGGGTCCTGCCATAAGCAGGGACCCTGAAAACCTGTTTGCCTTTCCTTCCCCGACTCATCGTGACACCTTGTTGTCTTTCCTGACTCGTCCGTGACAGCTTTGCTGTCTCCTGTAATTAATCATATTTACAATGTTTTGGTTAAAACTCTCAGTAAAAGATGCCGATGGAAGGAAAGCGATCTCTGTCTCCTCCCCAGCTCTCCTTGACTACCCTATACTTCTAAAATCACTGAGTCATCTTTAATCTCATCAATCCATCAACAATACCATGCAAACACTTTAAAAAATTAAATAGGGCGTAACTTAGAGATGGACTGCTCCTGGACTCCATCTTCAATCACACACACACACACACACACACACACACACACACACACACACAGTAAATACTCAATTTCTTCCACTTGACCTGTAATGATCTGACGTGGTCACAGTTTTTCTACCTAAAAACTGCAACCTTTCTGTACTCACAGCACTAAATGCTTTGTTTCTCATTAGATTTATTGGGGGGGGCAGTACTGGGGATGGAACCCAGGGGCACTGTACCTCCGAGCAACACCCCCAGCCCTATTCTGTTTTAGTCTTTATTTTTTAGAAACACGGTCTCACTGAGCTGTGAAGGGCCTCGCTACATGCTGAGACTGTCTGCGAACTGCGATCCTCTGGTCTCTACCTCCCGAATGCGAGTGTGTGACACCGCACCCGGCTCTCATTAGAAATTTGACAATTTTTTTTCAGTGTGGTACTTCAGACTGAACCAGGGGCATTCTAACCTTCAAGCCACGCCCTGAGCTCACCCTCACCCCACCCCCGCAACCCTTTTTACTTTTGGGGTTGAAATGGGGTCTTGCTAGGTTACTACGTGTCTCACTAAGTTACTGAGAAGTGCCATCCTCCTGATTCTGTCCCTTAAGTACTAGGGTTACAAGCATGCCATCACCATACCTAGTTCAATGATTATTTGGCAAAATTTCCACAACATCATCATCTTTAGCATACTGTTTCAGTAATCCTACTATTAAATTAGCCACCAGATTTAAGGCTGCTTATTAGTGAAACCTCAGGCTGCTAAAGAGGGAGGGTCAGAAGGGCTACCACAGTCCGCACTGCTGACCACCTGAGCGGCTCCTGCTCCAGACCGGCCTCCCTTGGAGAACGAGGGGCTGCTCCTTCTAACAACAGGTGCAGGCCAGCGCAAGAGCTGGGCGTAAACAGCTGGGCTGTCCACCGACCGGCATGCTGTAATGAAGGGACCAATGGTTCATCAATCAAGTGGGACAGAGGCACACCAGACCGGTTCTGGCAAATGTAGATTGCAACTACAATGCCAGCCACAGTTACGTGGTGGGGTGCCCCTCCAGCACACGGAAGGGGAGGGACTGCCACCGTCCCCCCTCGGCAAATGCAAGCGTGACAAACGCTTGCATTCGGCAAGACCCACGGAGGCCACGCCCCGAGGAAGGAGGCGTCATCTCTGGCAAAAATACTCCCTGCTCTTAGATTTCTACACTAATAAGCTCCAACAATCTAAAACAGGGTCCCAAGAATTAGGACTGTGGAAAAAGTTGAGCCCATGAAAGATAAATTTTCTAGTAAAAATGCCTGAACCCTCAGAATTTCTCTATATTCTTCCAGCTTTAATAAAAAGCAGCCAGAATTCAGGGGCTGCAAAATTCTTTTTGGTTTTTCCGCAAGCAGGTCCTTTGGTCTAAAGATTAGCTCCCAGCACCTCTTTGCCAGCAGGGGAAGCTGCAAACCTACCTCTTGCCCCATTTCCCAAAGAGATGTAGAACTGTCTCTGAAATCTGGGCCATTTGTTTCCCCTTAAGAGATGCTGATAAGCTCTTACCTTAACAAAAGCCTACCGTTTGTGACTCAGCAGCAGGACAGTAAAATAACTCAAAAGTCTGCCTCAAGATCATGCATTAAAGA
The DNA here is from genome assembly GCF_963383645.1 of Muscardinus avellanarius. Lineage (NCBI taxonomy): Eukaryota > Metazoa > Chordata > Mammalia > Rodentia > Gliridae > Muscardinus > Muscardinus avellanarius. The sequence goes on along the minus strand of NC_137800.1, from coordinate 92,441,363 downwards.
ACAATTATAGAAATCCAATCACCTGTGTTATAATGTTTTTGCCCTGTCTACTAACTGTAATATAAGTTTTGCCTTATAGGGGATGGCGGAGCAGACAGGACCAAATCTGTAATGCAGCCTATGAATCTTGATAAAGGAGGGCCTGGACTAAGCCCTAGAGACAGAAAGACTCTGGAAGGATCAAAGGAGATCCTAGAAGACTGAATTTCCCCAAAACAGACTTTGGGTGTGACCCCCGCCTTTACAGACGCCTGTCCCGGATGCCTTTCCGGACTCCGGACCTTGCCCCCTAGGGCTCACCTGTGAGGCCAGAAACTTGATTCCAATGACAAAGGCCAAGGGGGCTGACTTTAATCACCTAGTCCCAGACGAATCTTATACTGTGATGCCATGGATCTTCTTTTATCCTGTTTATCTTGTTTACACTTAATGCCTCACTATTGTCCTTTGGTGCTTACACGGGGTATAGGGTATAAATACTGGTGATGGAAATTAAAACATTGTCAATTGCACAGAAGGCAGTTGTCCATGTCAATTATTTCAGATCCCCCCCCCCGAGAGGAATCTCCACTTTTAGTGCCTTGAACAGGAACTTAAAGGAGTTTATTTCATAAAAAGGGAAAAAGTCGCTGCAGATAAGTGGTTGCAGAACTGCAACCTAAGCCCTTGTCCATCTTTCTGAGGATCTTGGTCCCAAACAGACTCAGTGCCCGATTTATTATTCCCGATTGAGCAAGTTTGCAAGGGACACGGGTTGGAGGACAAGAGCAACCACAGCACAGCAACACGAGCCACTGCAATCTGTTTCACAAGGACTACTCTGAAAACAAAGCGACAGGGTGACCATGGAAAGCAAATGGCAGTTACAGGGCCGCATCGTGGCTTGACGGTACAGCACTTGCCTAGCATGTGTAAGGGTGTGGTTCAATCCCTAGAACTGTGCTTTTTAAAGGCATTCTGTATTATTTAAACACCCACTTATGACAAAGTGTGAATACAAGGATAAAAAGACAGTGGTCTTCTCTAAGGTCAGAACTGATGATTAGAAGAAATACTATTTATGAGATTTCAGTGTCCTTTAAAATTAGAAGGAAAACACCAGGCGTGGTGGCGCACGCTTGTAATCCCCGCGCTTGGGAGGCGGAGACAGGAGGATTGCGCTGGTTCGGAGCCAGCCTCACTGGCTTAAGAGACCCTGTTTCCAAATAAAAAATATAAAATAGGTCTGGGAGTGTAGCCAAGAGATAGAGGGCCTCCAGGAACCCCAGTACCGCCAAAAAAAAAAAAAAAGAAGGAAAAAACCAAAACCCTGATATTTGTTAGTTCTTGTGGGCTTGTGGACATTTATGATAAGCACTCTATATATCCTAAATTTTAGAGCCAGCTGCCAAACAACAGACAAAATGATTAAGAGAGCCCCCAACCAGCTGAACTGTCCCCTTTTAACAATGACCAATGTGAGTGGGGTACTTGAGAAATTTTTCTTGGGCTTTCAATTTTAAGAAATCAGACAACATAACAAGTAAACCAGTCAGCAGAATTACAAAGACAGCAATACCCTGTTCAAATGCTTCGCATCAAGGAGCTACAGCTGCCATCTTTGGGGGGAAAGTAATATGACAATCAGAAAAGTTTGACATGCTAACAGATCCCACTAATCTGCCAAAATCTCACTCACTGGAGTAGGTTGTTAATTTTTACACTGTATTACTGATGCGTATAGGGTTCCTGGACTTTCTCAAAGGACACATGCACAAAAAGCTTACAAGTTTTTCAGACTCACTCTGTTCTTACGGTAGATCCTCAAAATTCAGCTGTAACCTACAACTCTTCCCTTTCAAAAGTGACTTAATGACTGAAATCAAGCCATTTCTTCATTTTTCTTTTTTGGTACTAGGATTGAACCCAGATGCACTCTTACTCTGAGCTAGACCCTCAGTCCTGTTTTACTGCTTATTTTGAAACAGGGTCTTGTTACGTTGCTGAGGCTAGCTTCAAAACCACAGTCCTCCTGTCTGACTCTCCAGTGCTGGGATTGCAGCCGTGGCCGCCCTGTGGGCGGAGATGCTCTGACAGGAATGGAGGTAGCAAAGAGATGGCGTAGAACTCCAAGTGTGCCTGACTCACTGACTTGCTGTGCAGTAAGCACTGCTACCACCCCGGACATCACCAGAGCAAAGCATGAGCCTTTGTTCACCTGACCTCTGGCCCTGTGCCAGCGCTGCCGCCCCATATCACCCTGGATGTCAACATTTACCTTCCCGGCATGCAAGCTCCATGACTTTATTTTGCTCATTCCACAAAGAAACAAATCCCTTCTAGAGTGTGCTAAAGTATTCCACCTGCACTCTAATTTTTAAAGATCTGTTATTTGTACGATTACATTAATAAACCTTTTTTTTTTTTTTTTTGCAGGTTTGGGGATGGAACCCAGGGGCATTCGACCTCCAAGCCACAACCCCTCCTCTGCCCTACTTATTTTTATTTATTATTATTATTTTTTTTTTTTTTGGTGGTACTGGGGGTGGAACCCAGAGGCTTTCTACCTCCAGGCTATACTCCCAGACCCATTTTATATTTTTTTTGGAAAGAGGGTCTCACTAAGTTGCTGAGAGCCTCACTAAGTAGCTGAGGCTGGCTTCGAACCTGCGCGATCCTCCTGTCTCAGCCTCCCAAGCGCGGGGATTACAAGCGTGAGCCAACACGCCCAGCTCTACTTTTTTTTTTTTTTTTTTTTGGGTTGCTGGAAGCCCTTCTACCTCCGGGCTACACTCCCAGACCTATTTTTACATTTTTTTATTTGGAAACAGGGTCTCCTAAGCCAGCGCGCGCGGTTGGCTTTGAACCTGTGCGATCCTCCTGTCTCTGCCTCCCAAGCACAGGGATTACAAGTGTGCGCCACCACGCCCGGCTTTCTACTTTGTATTCTTTATTTTGAAACTGGGTCTCACTGAGTTGCGGAGGGCCTAAGTAGCTGAGGCTGTCCGCGAACCGTGATCCTCCGGTCTCAGCCTCCCGAATGCTGGGATCACAAGCATGCGCCACCACACCCGGCACATTAATAAATCTTGAATCTGAAAAACAGACAAAATTTAAATTGCCAATTACTTTTACCTACAGACTATCAAAATTAAATTTTTCTTGTATCATCTTCCAACTTTATCCCAGGCAGCTATACACATTATATGTAGTTTAATTAAAAACAGGATTCTAGCCTGCCACGGTGGCACACACCTATAATCCCAGCGACTCTGGAGGCTGAAGAAGGAAGATGGTAAGTTTGAGGCCAGCCGGGGAATTTGGCAAGACTCTGTCTCACAATAAAAATGCAAACTGCTGGGGACTTGGTTCAGTGACAGAGCACCCTGGCTCAGTCCCGTGCACAGAGCTGCGGCGCTGCTTTGTATTTTCTCAGTCAGCACTTAACTCATGTCCATGTGTTATTTCTTTTTTCTTGTTCTGTTTTTTTTTTTTTTTTTAAGGTGGTACTGGGGTTCCTGGAAGCCCTTCTACCTCCGGGCTACACTCTTAGACCTATTTTATATTTTATTTGGAAACAGGGACTCTTAAGCCAGTGTGGCTGGCTTCGAACCTGTGCGATCCTCCTGTCTCCGCCTCCCAAGCGCGGGGATTACAAGCGTGTGCCACCACGCCCTGCGCATGTGTTATTTCTAAAAGGGGGGAAAAAAAAAACAAACTAATGGTATGTTAGCATGAATTATGGAACTCTGTTATTTACTTTAGATAGAAAATCTGACAGCAGTGAAAAAACTTGGTAATTTTCATATTGGACACAAAGTATGTGGCAATGGGGGAAATAAACCCCTACTTACTTTCATTTTTAATTTAAAACAATAACTATGTGACAATATTAAAAAATAATAAAAGTAAAAATGAAAATGACTACATAGAACTATTAGTTCTCTCCCGGCTGGCAATGGCTGATAAGTAGGAATATGTAAGTATAACTATTCTCGACAAATCTCAGAAGGGGCCACGATGGCGGCGGTCGCAGCCACAGGACAGAAGCTGGCAGCGGCCAACAGGACAGGACATCAGAGTTTAATATCCAACTGGGACAACATATAGTGACATTTAAAGCCATGACTTCCTACCTAAAATATAAGAGAGAAGAGACAGACCTAGATGGCAGAGACACTGGTGGGGACAGCGGTCAGTATTCAGAAGAGGTAGATAAATCCAACCCAACCCGCCTTGAACTGTTGGGGAAATCTCCCCAAAAAAAGACTGCTCCTGCCCCACAAGCTCAGGAATTCTGGACAACATACTATGTAAGAAAAATGCTCGGGAGGAGGGCCAAGATGGTGGTGGCAGCAGCGGCCAGTATCAGGGAAAGGCAGGTAGATTCATTCTAATCCACCCTGAACTTTTGAGGAAATCTCCTAAAAGTAGACTGCACCTGCCCCACACGCTCAGGAACTCAGGACAACATACGATGTAAGAAAAATGTTCAGGTCAGCCGGCATTGCGCGTCCTGGGAGCCAAGGACACTCCTGGCCGCTGAGCTTCTCTGCGCAGCGCTGGGACTGGGTGCGCTTGGAGCAGCAGAATCTACGCTCCATGGTGAGGCTGTGGGCCTCCGCTCTTAGTGGGGAGATAAAACACATTGCTACTAAGTACTTGGGCCCCAAACTCCTGTAAAAGACACGTACTGTTTTCTTGTATTAAAAAATACTGAAGAGGGAGGAAGATGGCGGCAGCTGCAGCAACAACCATGGTCAAAGCAATGTAGGTTGGCAGCGGCTGAATAGGACATGCATCCCTCTGAGAAACCCTGGACAACAGATTTTGATTTAATAGCTGACTGGGACAACACATAGAAACATTTCCAGTCATGACTTTCTACCTGAAACATAACGGCAGCGCGGCGCCTGCTACTGCAAGAAAAGTGATTTTTGGAGGGATATCCCAGAAGAGATCAGAAAACAGACTGCTCCTGCCACATATGCACAGGAAAACTAAACAACAGCATACTCTAGGAGAGACCAAGAAGGTGGCGGCGGCGGCCAGTAGTCAGGAGAGGCACATAGGTCCAACCAAATCCACCTTGAATTTTAGAAGAAATCTCCCCAAAAGAGACTGTTCCTACCCCACGTGTTAAGGAACTCTGGACAACATACCATGTAAGAAAAAGTTTCGCGGAGATGGACCATGATAGCGGCAGCTGCAGCGGCAAGTATTCAGGAGAGGCAGACAGATCCAATCCAATCTACTTTGAATATTTTAAGAAATCTCCCCAGAGTAGACTGCTTCTGCTGCACACGTGCAGGAATTCTGGACAACACACTATGTAAGAGAACCGTCTGGGGCAAGTCGGAGGGAGCCCCGCCCATACTGCGGGGCTGAGTGCCCCGAGACCTCAGCTCATGGCCACTGCGCTCCTCTGCGCTGCGCTGGGGGCCGGGGGTGCTTGGAGCAGCGGATCCCACTCTCCATGGCGAGGCTGCGAGCCTCCGCTCTCAGTGGGAAGATAAAATCCATTGCTGCTAGGGAACTGGGCTCCGAGCTTCTGCAAATGACACGAGCCATTTTCTCCTACTCAAAGAAATATATATATATGTAGATGGAGGGGAAACGGGAACCTCTGTAAACGTCCTGCCACAGTGACAGGGACCACAGCCCGTCGCACGGCGAGGCCGGTCTGTAGCCAGCGAGGCCGGGCCTGCTCCACAGCAAAGGGCCAGCGGGTTTCCTCAACTGTGTGGCCAGGAAGCACTAGAAGCTGCCGCGGCCTCACCTCATCTCAGCAGATTTCCAGATCCAGTGACCTCTTTTTTTAAAAATTGGTTGTGAGTGGATCATCCTGTCAAAGTTACTCACCTTCTGGCTTTCAGGTTTTCAGTAAGTGGGAATAAATGTGGAGAAACAGAAGCTCTAATACATTGTTGGTGGGATTGCAAGTTGGTGCAACCACTTTGGAGAACAGTATAGAAGATCCTCAGAAGGAAAACCAACTTACCATAGCAATACCACCTCTGGGTATCTGAGGCTGGCTTCGAACCTGTGCGGTTCTCCTGTCTCAGCCTCCCAAGCGCGGGGATTACAAGCGTGCGCCACCACGCCTGGCTGAAGGGAAACTCTTTAAAGCACATGATGTACATGATGTACTTAAACACATCACAGTCAGCCAGGAAGCCAAGCATGGGAAGGAGGGAGGGGGAGGGAAGGGGCTAGAGATTGGGTAGGGGCTGATCGGGTGATGTGTGCATGTATGTCTCCGTAAGTTTTTTATCCCATTGAGATGTATGTCTACATTGCACCAATAAATATTTATTAAAAAATAAATAAATAAAAGAGGCAGTAGGTTGGACACACACACACACACACACACACACACACACACACACACACACACCCCTATATAAGAACCCATGACATTCACAGTTCCTAACCCACAACTTAGGATCTCAACAAAACTTTAAACTATGTAAACAAGTTGAAACGCACATTTTAATCACACACATTTATTTTGAAATTAGTAAAACATAAAGCTCTTCAATTTAGCCTTCTGACTGGTACCTAATAGCTATTTCTATGTTATCATTATTATTTTCTTTGTCAAACAGATCCACACTCTCCCGATAATCACCCTGAGTAGATGGTCCCCAGCACTCCACTGTGGAAACATAACCACAGCACCTCGTAAAAATGGCTACTAAAAACCCATACAAGAACAAAAGTTTTCAGGACTGCTTTTGGGAACCCAGCTGCTGAGTGCCCTGCGGGGCGGCACTTGAGGGGCACAGTGGCTGTGAGGGCCAGGTGGCACCCGTGGCCTCTGCATGCTCACCACCCCGCGCCAGCCCTCCCCGGCATGCTACGGCAGCATCTGCGCAGCACACTGCCCTAGTCTTTGCGGCGTTGAGGACCACACCCAGGGCCTCACAGGCTTCCTCACAAATACACCTTCCAACCCAATGGTCTTCTCTCGTTTCAATTTCAAGAAGACACATGACGCTTTACAAGAAAGATGCTCCTAGTCATCCATCAAACTCCTGTGGAGGGAGTATAAACACGGAGGTAAAGATGAAGGAGAGAGGAGAGCATGTTCTTTACAAACTTGAAATATTCCCTTAATATACTTAAAAGCAAAGCTGTTTAAAAAGTAAGTGGGCCAGGCGTGGTGGCGCACGCTTGTAATCCCCGCACGTGGGAGGTGGAAACAGGAGGATCGCGCAGGTTCAAAGCCAGCCGCGTGCGCTGGCTTAAAGAGGCCCTGTTTCCAAATTTTAAAAAAGTATAAAAATAGGTCTGGGAGTGTAGCCCGGAGGTAGAAGGGTTTCCAGGAACCCCAGTACCACCAAAAAATAAAAATAAAAATAAAAATAAAAATAAAAAAAGTAAGTGGACACAGATGTCCAGAGAGATTGCCGGGCATGGTGGCACACTTGTAATCCCCGCTCTTGGGAGGCGGAGACAGGAGGATCGCGCAGGTTCGAAGCCAGCCTCGCTGGCTTAAGAGACCCTGTTTCCAAATAAAAATATAAAATAGGTCCGGGAGTGTAGCCCGGAGGTAGAAGGGCTTCCAGGAACCCCAGTACCACCAAAACAAAACAAAAAAACCAGCATATGTACAGAGAGACAATTGGCTTTCTGTGGTTGTAAACTAGCAAGTGACAAAAGACCATGGCTGGCATCTGGCTGTGCTGGTGGTTGCTAACTTTTTACTCAATACATGAGAAAGCTCTTTATGAGTACTTGATAGGAGCCACACTATTCAAGGTGCCTGGTCTCCCAAAACCATGGCTTACGGAATTGCAATGTTGACCTCTATCTGAAGGTAGATACACAATCTACTATGCTTTTTGACTTGGAGTCAAACTCTCATCAGTGAGGAGGCATTTCTTCACATCGGTAATATCTTAATAAAATCCAAACTTAATAATGTTTCATTTCTTTAAAAACTTAATCCATTTAGCAAACTCTTTTTTGGGGGGACCACTAGGGATTAAACCTAAGGGCATCCTGCCTCCGAGTTATATGCCCAGTCCTTTTATTATTTTTGTTTTAAAACAGGGTTACACTAGCCAGGCGTGGTGGTGCACGCTTGGGAGATGAGACAGGAGGATTACGCAGATTCGAAGCCAGCCTCGCTGGCTTAATAGACCCTGTTTCCAAATAAAATATATATATATAAAATATCTGGGAGTGTAGCCTAGAGATAGAAGGGTTCCATCCCCAGTACCAGCAAAATAAAATACATACATACATACATACATACATGGCTACACTAGGTAGCTGAGAGTACTGCTAAACTGCTAAGGCTAGCCCCAGTCCTGCAATCCTCCAAGTCCTGGGATTACAGACGTGTGCCACTTGCCTGGCTAAATTCCAATATTTGAACACATACAACTACCAAGCTTCCCCATCCCTCCCAATTTCTTGCCATCTATCGCTCATTTAGGCACTAATGTAAATATCTAAAGCCTATCCTATGATCGTTTCTTTGCTCAAATAACATAATAAGTAGATGAGAAATTAACAAATCATCTCTTCCTTGATCAAACTCCAGCCAGGATCCTCTGAGCACTCTTCTGTGAGGCCTCACCTTGGCCAATAGAAGCTGAAGGCCATATCAGCTCATCTGCCCTGCCCTACATTAGAAGGCTCTAACTCTACCATACTCTCTGGCAAGCAGGGCTCCATCCCTACACAGCCTTCTTTCCCCCTGAACATGTCTACTTCTTTAAGCTCAAGGCTACAAAAACAGTCTGTTGGCTCAAGCCAACAAGTGAAGGTAGGCCCTGCCCACCCCTCAGAGCATTTATTTAAGGACTTACAACTGTGAGCCCTTCCTCCTTCCCTCTGAGATACATACATAGGTGTCACCTGCAACTCCAGAATATCTTTCTCTAAGACCTGAAAGGCATTCTCTTAAAATGTGACCATGAAGAAGGATGGGTCTCTATCATCCAGTCTCTGTAGGAAAATATAACCACAAGTCTGATAACTCTCCAACAGCTAACAGACACAGCTGACGTGGTCGGTGTTGCTCTACCAGCTCTGTGACTTTCGCCTCTCTAATTCTGAGTCTCAGTTTACCCGTTCCTACCTCCTTATTCTCCCTTTACGATGCGGAGTCACCTCCACACAAATTCAAGAAAATGTCAGTTCGTGACAGACTCTCTCCTCTATTTGCAAGTGCACTACTGATTAAAATCTGTCCTTAGCACTTTAGCGTCCAGCTTTATCTTTGACAAAATTAATAAAGATGTTAAACGTATTCTAATTAGTAAAGATTAGCTTTTTATACATAAAGTTCTCCTATTAAAAATAAAGTGAGGCCGGGCATGGTGGCGCACGCTTGTCATCCCCGCTCTTGGGAGGCAGAGACAGGAGGATCGCGCAGGTTCGAAGCCAGCTGCGCGCGCTGGCTTATGAGACCCTGTTTCCAAATAAAAAAGTATAAAAAATAGGCCTGGGAGTGTAGCCCGGAAGTAAAAGGGCTTCCAGGAACCCCAGTACCACCAATAATAATAATAATAATAATAATAATAATAATAATAATAATAATAATAATAAAGTGAGGGTTTCAACTTCAGGAAAGAACCATAATTCAAGAAGTGAATCAGCAAGTGGGGGCTAGAGAAGCTGGTGGCAAACATCAAGGCCCAGCCCTTCATTTCAGGAAAAATGCATCTAGGGCCCAAGGAGGTGGCGTGACTTACCCAGGGCGGCTCCAAGGAGGCGGCGGCTAGAAGGGGCTACCTGGCATGACTCTTCCTGACCAGCAGGAAAGCAGTCTTCTGGCCCTACTCTCCCATTCCACTGCGGTCCAGATCAGGTTAGTACATATTCATTCCCCTCCAGAACAACACATTCCTGTAACTCCAATGCACACCACCAGCAGCCCAAGGAAAGTCGGTCCTGGGCAGCGCCGCGGGCCGCCTCGCTGAGCCACGCTGCTCTCACACGTGCGCAAGAACTGCGGAGCCACACAGTCCCAAAAGCAGCCCAACTACGAAGGTTAAGATAAATGTTTTAAAACCCCTTTCTGAACTTACCAGCAAAGCATTTGGAACAGAGATTCATAGTCTTGCTGGACCTAGGGCAAAGAGAAAAGAAAGAAAGAAAGGAGAGCTAAAAAATCCGTATCACTCCAATCCACAGATCCCCAACTCACTGAAAAGTAAGAACTGCTCAAGCAACATCCTGAGCCTTTCCTCCCCACCCCCATCCCACCCCCACTTGGAGTTTGCTGGCTTGTCTGATTTTTGGTAACAGAGATTCAACCCAGGAGGTGCTCGACCTCCAAGCTATACCCCCAGCTCTTTTTGTTTATTTTGAAACAGGTTCTTGCTACGCTGCTAAAGGTGTAGTAAATCGTTGAGGCTGTCTCCACGCCCACAATCCTGTACAGGATTGCAGGTGTGTGCCCCAGTGCCCAGCTCACCCCCATTTTTATTCAACACACAAGCCTACTACACTCCCCTGGATCGGTCCAGCACTCCTCCTAGTGGTGTCCCTTGACCTCAGGAATCTATGTTCTGTCAAAACATAAGATACCTGAAATGTAGGCAAAGAATTTCTTGGCTACACAACTGAACTAATAAATTAATAACAGGTCCCTGGCCAGCCACCTGATACAATGTATGTTTTTACTTTTAGTCTAACAGGGAGCTAACCACTGTTTTTTGTTTTGTTTTTTTGTTCGTATGTTGTTTTGTTTTGGTGTTACTGGGGATGGAACCCTTCTACCTCCGGGCTACACTCCCAGACCTATTCTATATTTTAATTTGGAAACTGGGTCTCTTAAGCTAGCAAGGCTGGCTTTGAACCTGCGTGGAGATTACAAGCTTGCGCCACCATGCCCAGCTAACCACTGTTTTATTTACTGTGATTAAAAGCTAATGTAAACCTTAAGTTCAGAACTATTAAATATGCTCAGAAGATGGCACAGGTTTGCACTGGAGCCATCACTGCCAACAGCCAGAATGCTACCTGAGAAAGGTAACTGGTCTCCTCACGGGCACACTCACTCCATCTCCATGACAAGACCTCCTGAGCCTCCCTCATCTCCCGTCCCTCCTTCTAGACCAGTTCCGATCCTGGCCACAATATGACCTTGTTGCTTCAAAGTCTCTCTTCAAATGTCCCCAGTCAAATTGTCTTCCATGACCTTTCATCTGTTAACAATAGCTACAGCTCACTGAGTACTAGCTTGGACAGGCATTTAACATACATTATCTGACTGACCTCCAAAGGCCTCTAAGATGGGTATTACCATACTGCTTTGCTTCCAAAATGCACCTTTTGAAAAATCACATTAGCATTTCTGTAAGACCAGAAAACACCTTACAGTTAACTACAAGTGATGAACCGAATAGGGAAGCCCTCCATCTCCTCCAAGGCTGCACTGGGGGACTTGGAGGTCAAGGGCAGAGCCTCACTCAAGGCCACACAGCTGGAAAGTCAGCGGCAGGACGCCTGGCCTCTGGTCCGCACTGGTGCTCCACTGCCCACCCTCTGTTCACACCCCGGCCACGGCACAGAGCGGGGCAGGAGATGCGGCGGGTGGCTGGTGCCCTGGGCCCCTCTCGCTCCAGAAAGCCCTCTTCCAAAGGCCTCCTGGAAGACGACCTCAGCAAGCGGGCCCTTTTCTGCCTCGTTCTTCAACAACTTCCCTCCCGACAGCTTAGCCTCGGACCAGAATGGCCCCTAAAAGTGGAACAAAACCCAACTTGCCCTGCCTCCTTTACTACAGCTGCGATTACAGAAAGCCTTCCCCGGGAAGTGTTCTTTCCTGAGTGCTTCCGGCGTGTCAGAACTAGAAGTCTAAAGTAACTGCCACAGAGCGGCAAGACGGGGAGGGCCTTATTCTCTTTACAGAGAGGGTGATGTACCAACTAGTGGGCATTTCTCTATAATTGTGCACTGAGGAAAAAACAAGTGTCAATAAACAAACAATGAATAAACAGATAAAGAGCTGCTACCAATAGTGACAAATGCCATGGGCAGCAGCCCACTGTGCGCCGGGCACAGCACCTGACTCCTCCAGACCCGGCGCTCGGCGCAGGCGCAAGCTCCAGGAGGGCGGGAGGCTCGCCAAGACTGCGGGAATGGTGGGATGGGGAGCCTGTGCTGCACCACGCCAAACACGGGCCTCTGCCCAGGACAGAAGCTGAGGAGCGCACGGTGCCACGCCAGCACGCCGCATGGCCCTGAGAGCAGCCCTACAACTGAAGGCGTGGACTCGAGGACCAAGTCCGTCCCTGAGAGAGCAAGGCCTCTCCGTTGGAAGCACACACACGTGCACGCACACAGCACAAACCCTATACACAGCACAGACCCCGCACACACAGCACAGCCCCCACACAGCACAGCACAGCCCCCCACACACAGCACAGCCCCCCACACACAGCACAGCCCCCACACAGCACAGACCCTACACATGCACACACACAGCACAGCCCCACACACAGCACAGCCCCTACACTCACAGCACAGCCCCTACACACACAGCACAGCCCCACACACAGCACAGCCCCTACACACACAGCACAGCCCCTACACACAGCACAGCCCCTACACACACAGCACAGCCCCACACACAGCACAGACCCTACACACAGCACAGCCCCTACACAGCACAGACCCTACACACAGCACAGCCCCTACACACACAGCACAGCACAGCCCCCCACACAGCACAGACCCTACACACATGCACGTACACAACACAAACCCTACACACAGCACAGACCCCGCACACACAGCACAGCCCCCACACAGCACAGCACAGCCCCCCACACACAGCACAGCCCCCCCCACACAGCACAGCCCCTACATACACAGCACAGCCCCCACACAGCACAGCACAGCCCCCCACACAAAGCACAGCCCCTACACACACAGCACAGCCCCCAACACACAGCACAGCCCCTACACACACAGTACAGCACAGCCCCACACAGCACAGACCCTACACACATGCACACACACAGCACAGCCCCCACACAGCACAGACCCCGCACACACAGCACAGCACAGCCCCACACACAGCACAGACCCTACACACATGCACACACACAGCACAGCCCCTACACACACAGCACAGCCCCTACACACACAGCACAGCACAGCCCCTACACACACAGCACAGCCCCTACACACACAGCACAGCACAGCCCCTACACACACAGCACAGCACAGCCCCACACACAGCACAGACCCTACACACATGCACACACAGCACAGCCCCCCACACAGCACAGCCCCCACACAGCACAGACCCTACACACACACACACACAGCACAGCCCCTACACACACAGCACAGCCCCTACACACAGCACAGCCCCTATACACACAGCACACCCCTTACACACACAGCACAACCCCTACACACACAGCACAACCCCTACACACACGCACACACACAGCAAACCCCTACACACACATGCACATGCACACAGCACACCCCCTACACACACATGCGCACACACACCACACCCCCTACACACATGCGCACACACTCCTAGCCACCTCTCCTACCCAAGGAGGACCTGAGTGAGGCTGAAGAGATCTCCGCCAACTGCAACTCCCCTGAGAAGCAGGTCCACTACCTCCCGCCACGCGCCCGGCACCCCTGCTGCCCGCCAGAGGCCGGCTGCAGAGCACAGCCCAAGTGCGCCGGGCTTGGCGCTAGTGTCCTACGAACAAGGCAGTGGAGGTTTCCCTCAGTCGCTACTCGGTCTCTTTAGGTGGTGTATGCATTTAAAGTTCCCACCACCTAAATAAATCGCATCCATTCCGTGCTGAGTGGGAACTTCTCAGCACCATCAGCTGGGCTACAAAAGAAATACCATGCTTATATTATGAAACAAAACATATTAAATCTAAAATAGGCCAGACTGGGCTATAGACGGAATGGCTGAGTGCAGGGGCCAAGGACACTGAGGCCCACAGCGCTGAGACACACTCCGGAGCCTTCTCACTGGATGCTGGAGACCTGAGCCGGCCGGAGCCGACAGCTACTGGCCGCCTACTTTTGTAAAAGCAGCAGGATCGGCGGGCAGGCTCTGTGTGCAGCAAGCCTGCAAGGCAGGCGTGATTCTCCTTTCGCCCCTTGCGCCCCGACCCCCAATAGCTTCCATGTTTCTAAAACCAGGCTCTAATAGGTTCAATAATGCCGGCCTAAAGATGACAAGTCCTAGCCAGGCAGGCGCCACACACCTGTAATGGAGGGCTTGGGAGGCTAGACAGGAGGATCACAGTTTTGTTTTGTGCTACTGGGGGTGGAACCCAGGGGCTTTTTACCTCGGGGCTATACTCCCAGTCCTATTTTATACTTTATTTGGGAACAGGGTCTCACTAAGTTGCCGAGAGCCTCACTAAGTAGCTGAGGCTGGCTTCGAACCTGCGCGATCCTCCCGTCTCAGCCTCCCAAGCACAGGGATTAGGATCGCAGGTTTAAAGCCAGCCTCAGCAAGGTAGTGAGGCTCTCAGCAACCTAGCAAGCCCTTGTTCCAAAACAAAAAGTAAAAGTAGCTTGAAGAGAGAATGCCCCTGAATTCCATCCCAGCAAAACACACACACACAATCATAATCCCCGAAGCCAAGCGTGGTAGCGCATGCTTGTAAGCCCAGTACTTGGGAGATTCAGACAGGAAGATCACAGGTCCATGGCCAGGCTCAGCTACTTAGTGAGGTTCTTTCTCACTAACTTAGTAAGACCCTGTTAAAAATAAAAAAGAAAGCTGGGCATGGTGGCACACACTAGTAATCCCAGTACTTGGGAGGCTGAGGCAGGATGGTCGCAGGTTCGAGGACAGCCTCAGTACTTAGTAAGGCCCTCCACAACTTAGTGAGACTCTGTTTCAAAATAAAAAATAAGAAGAAGCAGGGCGTGGTGGCACAGACTTGTAATCCCAGCATTTGGGAGGCAGAGACCAGAGGATCACGGTTCGCTGACAGCCTCAGCTACTTAGTGAGGCCCTTCACAACTCAGTGAGACCATTTCAAAAGTAAAAAGACTAAAAACTAGGGCTGGGGGTGTATACACAGAGAGGGGGGGGGGGAAGCGCACGAGAGAGAGCGCGCTCTCAGCATAGCTCAGAAGTAGAATGCCCTTGGGTTTAATCCCCAATACTGGTACTGCCAAAAAAGAAATCATACCCCCTGGAATTTGTAACCCCTGCAGATTAACCTATCTTCTGTAAGCCTGCGGTTTCCCTGCATTACCCAGGTGAGGCCTACATGGCTTGGAAGCGTTATGGAGACGCAGGCAGGAGGGAAAGTGGTATGAAGAGGGAGACGGGCTGCGCAGGGCCCAGGAGCGGGTGGTTAGCTCCCAGAGGCTGCAGGGCAAACTGATGCTCCCCGGAGCCTGCATGCAAGGGAGGCCATCCTAACCGACGTGGACGTCAGGCCCCGGGCTCTGAGGACACACTTTGGCTGTTTGGACTGCCCGATTTGCATGACTCTTACCGTGGTCTCGTCTCTTCTCGGCAACCCGCTTTCACCAGGCCTTACCTTTCTTCCTCTAACATCATCTTCTTTTATCTTCCGCTCCTACGTCAAGTCTGCTGACCCCAATCCCTGCCTCTGTCGGCCACCCTTCCTGTTCCTGCTCCTCCTCCGAGACCTTTATCTGAAGTCCCAGGACTCGGTCTTCATGACCTGTCATCCTATCAATCAACGTTCCTCAATATCCACCCCCCGTCCCCGGAAGGGAGAACCGGAGCACAACAGAATAAAGAGTAAAAAGGGAAGTCAGCATCAACACACAAGCACCAGGCTCCCACGTCTTGTGGCCTCTTCGCTTCTCTAGGTTGGGCATGGAGTGTAAAACCAAATACGTATACACTACAAGGGTATCCTTCTTACATAAAAAAGCAAACCCTTCTAGCCGGGCGTGGTGGGCACGCTTGAAATCCCCGCGCTTGGGAGGCTGAGACAGGAGGATCGCACAGGTTCAAAGCCAGCCTCAGCTACTTAGTGAGGCTCTCAGCAACTTAGTGAGACCCTGTTTCCAAATAAGGTATAAAATAGGTCGGGTCATAGCCTGGAAGTAGAGGCCCCTGGGTTCCATCCCTAGGACCACAAAAAAAAAAAAAAAAAAAAAGCAAACCGTTCTATAAAAACGGATTGAGCACATTTCTTCATACAATCTCCTCCAGAAGATGGAGGAAGAGGGGAGGAAGAGAACAAGGGAATAGAGAGAGGAGGGGGAGGAAAGGATAAACTAAGGACACACACACAGCCTCCTTCCTTAAAAACAAAATCACTCCAGGTGTCTCCGAGGTGAGATTACATGACTAAAGAGCAGTAACAATCTACCTGCCACCTGCACACTGAGGGCCAGGAAGCCCAAATCCCTCCAGCAGCTAGGGAGCAGCAAAGAGCTCTGCCACATCACCTCTGCTCTCCCCAGCCAAGGAGAGAAAGGCCAGCCCGGACAGCCCATCCCAGCAGCCATGCCAGGGGAGGCTTACGTGGTGCCACCAGCTTGTTAGAACTGCCACACATCACATCACTCTGCTCATTCTGACAATGTCTGCAAAGTGCTTGTTTTTAGCAAATATTACAAAGGTGAATACAGATTCGTTAAAGAGAACTGATACCTAGAATGTACAATGTGGACCCCAGGACACAGCAGCAAGTATCCAGCTCACTTGGGAAACAAATTCCCATGTATCTATTGAAATTCCAGGTGGGTGCTGTTTGAACATTGTACACCCAAACTCCAAGAGTAGGACCTAGCATGGACCTTCTGTGTTTTCAGTCCTTGGACTAAAACCACACTTTAGAAGAAGGCACATCATCTGTAACCCTTCACACATTACTAAAAGCTTAGTCCAGTACCTAACAAGTATGAAAAAAATGAGGACTGACCATCCAAGGGTCAAAGAAGGAGAATTATAATGTGAAAATCTTTGTAGAAAAGTAGGAGAAAAAAATACGAGCTGAATAAAAATGTCAAGTAACTTCTCTGCAGAAGAGCAGCGCAGTGGCAGCGACTGCCGCACCACTGTAAGTGCAGTCGCTGTGACCGCCTGCCATTGGTGCTCAGACGTGAGAGTTGCCTGCCTCAAGTTATCTTTCAGAAAGGGGTTGCTTTCCAATTACATCCTTACTTTGGAGGGAGGGAGTGATCATTTTATGCTAAATACAAATGTGGGCAGGGTGAGGGAAAGCCTCAAGAAACCTGGAAGAAAAACCTCAGACGTGAGGCCTTTTACAACTCAGTGAGACCCTATTTCAAAAAAAAGAATAAAAAATAGGGCTGGGGGTGTAGCTCGGAAGTAGAATGCCCCTGTGTTCCATTCCCGGTACTGGGGGGGGGGGGGATTTTTTAAAAGACACTGGTATATTCTGGGGAACCAGCCTGGAATGCTAGAACCTAGGACTCTAGGGCTGAGAAGCAAGGCGCAGGCTCGCAAGGAGAGAGAGAAGAGTGAGAGAAGAGAGAAGGGGGGAGGAGAAAGAGAAAGGAGAGGGGAGGGGTAGAGAGAAAGAGAGAGAGAGAGATCCATCCTTTTTTTTTTTTTTTTTTTCCCCTCTTTTCTGGTACTGGGAATGAAACCCAGAGTCGTTGTACCTCTGAGCTACACCCCTGGCCCTATTTTATTTTAGTCTTTTTATTTTTTTTTTTTTTTAAAGAGTTTCACTGAGTTGCAAAGGGCCTAAGTAGCTGAGGCTGTCTGCAAACCACAATCCTCCAGTCTCCACCTCCCAAATGCTGGGATTACAAACGTGTGCCACCTGTCGGTCTTATCAATTTGATAAGACTTCTGCTACCCATTTTCCATGTTCTGAGACAAGCCAGTTATAACCCACAAAGACAGTGACAATAGCTTCACATTAATTACTATTATTGACATATTCTAATTCCCTGGAAAAGAGAGCAAAGTACTCACAGGCTTAGATACACACTCTGAGATTCCACCATGATTAATCAGCACCACAGGATGAGCAGTTTCAGAAATATAGAGGAAAAAATAGGCAACTGACCGGGTGTGATGGTGCACACTTATCCCGGCATCTGGGAAGCTTAGACAGGAGAATCACAGTTCACTGACAGCCTCAGCTACTTTGTGAGGCCCTTTTGCAATTCAGTGAGATGATATTTCAAAATAAAGAATAAAAAAACTGGGCTGGGGCTATGACTCAGAGGTAGAATGCCCCTGGGTTCTAGTAATGAAAAAAAAAAAAAAAAAAAAGGCAACTTAATGAAAGCTTTAAAAGCCCTGCAATCCAGGCATGGAGGTGCATGTCTGTAACCCTAGTCCTTAGGAGGCCGAGACAGGAGGACCACAGGTTGGGGAACAGCTTCAGCAAGTAGTGAGACTCTCATCAAACTAGTGAGATCTGTTCCAAAATAAAAATAAAATAGGGCTGGGGAGTGTAGCTTGGAGACAGAATGCCAAGTTCAATCCCAATATCAAAAAATTTGCAAAAGCTGGGCATGGTGGAGCACACTTATAATCCCAGCACTTGAGAGGTTGAGACAGGAGGATCGCACGCACTGCTTCTAAGCCAGCCTCAGCTACTTAGTGAGACCCTGTTTCCAAACAAAGTATAAAATAGGTCTGGGAGTATAGCCCAGAGGTAGAAAAGCCCCTGGGTTCCACCCCCATACACACACAACACACACACACACACACACACACACACACCAAATAAATTGCCAAAAACTGAGAAATTATAAAATTGCAAATAAAATTCTGTGTGTGTGTTTAACACTGAGGATTAAAATTTTTCATATTCAGCTGGGCGTGGTGGCACACGCTTATAATCTCAGCATTCGGGAGGCTGAGACCAGAGGATCACAGTTCGAGAACAGCATCAGCTACTTAGTGAGCCCCTTTGCAACTCTGTGAGACTCAGTATCAAAATAAAGAATAAAAAATAGGGCAGAGGGTGTAGCTTGGAGGTCGAATGCCCCTGGGTTCCATCCCCAGACCCGCAAAAAAAATTAATATTCAGAAACAAGTCTGAAATTTTGGAAATTGTTTACTATTGAGAAAGTCTTTCTAGTGAATAGACTATTAATTACTGTACCATTTTGCCAAGCATGAAAATGCAACCAAATATCATGGTAAAATAAAAAACCTAAAACAAAACCTATCTTCATACCCCCCATACTACAATAAACACAGAAATTCCTCTGTATTAAATACAAACTACAAGTGTCTTAAGTCAAGGAAATGTGTAGAGAATATTTGCCCAGGCATAGAAATCTAAGAAAGACCATGCAAAATGTCTCCTCATGGTTTTGTTTTGTGTGTGGTGCTGGGGCTGGAACCCAGGGGCGTGCTACCCCTGAGCTACACCCCCAGCCCTACTTTACTTTTTATTTTGAACCGGGGTCTCCTGAGTTGCGGAGGGCCTCACTAGTTGCTGGGCCGTGATCCTGTGACCCTCCTGTCTCAGCATGCCGTGAGAGGCCTGCGCCACCACCCCCAGCTGCAGAATGTCTTTTTTGTTTTCTCTTTTGGCACTGGGGATTTAGCCTCAGAGCATTCCGCCTCTGAGCTACACCCCTAGTGCCGTTTGTTTTTTCATTTTGGAGCAGGGTCTCACTAAGCTGATGAGAGTATAACCGCTCGCTGGGGCTGCCCTGGACCTGAGACTGTCCTGCCGCAGCCTCCCGGGTGCTAGGGTTACAGATGTGCGACACCACACCGGCTGCAGAATGTTTTTAACTACACAATGTAGGAGTGGTTTTGCAGAGTATTCCACACACACGCACACACAAACACACATGTAGTGATTATTTCAAGCAATGGATGCTGAAACAATTAGGTAAAAGGTTCCTGAAGAACAAGATGCCATGACCTCGAAGTTCCATCCTACAAATGACCAAGTACACACAAGTTACTCCTTTATACTAACAGGCAGGACATGATGGCGCACACTTGTCATTACCGCGCTTGGGAGGCTGAGACGGGAGGATCGCGCAGGTTCGAAGCCAGCTTCAGCTGGCTTAAGAGTTTCCAAATAAAATACAAAATAGGTCTGGGAGTGTAGCCCAGAAGGTAGAAGTACCACCAAAAAAAAAAAAAAAAAAAAGTCAACTACACTCTTTGTTTTTGTAGTCCAAATCTATTTTCTATTCCCCAGTAAGGCCTCCAAAGTATGATACATTAATTTTTTTGTATGTGGTACTGGGATTGAACCCAGGGGTGTTCTATCTGCAACCTACAACCCCAGCCCTATTTTATTTTTTATTTGGAAACAGCATCTCGCTAAGTTGCTGAGGCTGGCCTTGAACCTGTGGTCTCTTGCCTCAGCCTCCTATGGGATCACAGGTATGTGCTTCCATGCCTGGCTCCATAAATTAATTTTTATAACCAAAATACTCTACTTCCATCAGTAAAGACAACCCAGTTAAATGACGGGTTCAAACGGGGATTCAACAGACATTTCTCCACAGAAGAGGTACAAATGGCCAAAGACCATATAAAATGCTTAATGTCATTAGCCATCAGCAAGATGCCAATGAAAACCACAGTGGAATACACTTCACATTTAATAGTGTGGGCATAACAATCTTAAAAACACAGAAAATAAGTGTTAGCCAGAGTATCAGCAACTGGGACGCTCATATAGTACTGGTGGAGTGTAAAAGGTTGTGGCTACCGTGGAAAACAGCCAAAGGCTCCTCAAAACGTTACACACAGCCAGGAGTGCGCACGCTTGCAATCCCCGCGCTTGGGAGGCTGGAAGAGGACCGCACAGGTTCGAAGCAGCCTCAGCTACTTAGTGAGGCTCTCAGCAACTTAGTGAGACCCTGTTTCCAAATGAAATATAAAACAGGTCTGGGAGTACAGCCAGAGGTAGAAAGCCCCTGGGTTCCACCCCAGTACCACCAAAAAAATGAAAAAGAATGTTACACACAGAATTACCACGAGGCCTGGCGCTTCCACACCTAGGTATGTAACCAGAAAGCGCTGGAGACAGATGTTCAGAGGATCGGACACGTGCCCCTGTGCCCGCACTGCTCACAGAACCACAAGAGCGAAGCACCCAGCGCCCACCCACTGATGGACGGAGACCCACGCGGTGGAAGACTGCGCAGACGTTAAGAGTAAAGTGCTGCAGTGCTGCGGCACGCGGTATATGCATGATGGAGGTAGCGTGCGCAGTGCTGGGCGTGGCTTGGAGGGAGAACACCGCTGGGCTCACTCCCAGTGTGGACATGGATTAACCTTGAGGACATCATACAAAATGAAGCCACAGGCTACATGATTCCACTCGCACTAAATCTACAGACCAGGTACACCATAGCCAGAGGAGATGCGGAAAGGGGCAGATGGAGTGACGCTCAGTGTGGAGAGTGGAAATGGCTACAAAGGCCCTGCCTCTGCTACACGCCAATAATTGTTAAAAGGATGCATTCTATGTGCTGCAACACAGTATTTTGTTTTGAGGCACCAGGGACTGAACACAGGGCCATTCTACCTCCAAGCTACACCCTCAACCCTTTTAGATTTTGTTCTGAACAGGGCCTTACTAGGTCGCTCAGGGTCTGGCTACTTGCTGAGGCTGTCCTCCACTGAGAACCTCCCATCTGAGTCTCCAAGCACTAGAATTGCGGGCCTGCGCCAAGCCCAGCTTATTATATCACAATTTTTTTGGAGGGTGGTATTAGGGATGGAACCCAGGGGCCTTCTACCTCCGGGCTACACTCCCAGACCTATTTTATATTTTATTTGGAAACAGGGTCTCTTAAACCAGCTGAGGCTGGCTTCGAACCTGCACGATCCTGTCTCAGCTTCCCAAGTGCAGGGATTACAAGGGTGTGCCACTCCGCCCGCCTTATATCACAATTAAAACAAAAACAACTCTGCCTATGGATACAGGACTATTTTTAACTAGAATCTAATTATTAGAATTGTTACTTCTAGTTCATATATATATATATATATATATTCATATCATATATTCATATCATAGATATTATAGGTATGTTTAACAGTTACTGATCACATGCTACACTGTTACAAGCAAGGTACATGCTTTTTGGTACAGAGGCATTTTTTTGTGCTTTAGTTGTTAAAATCCTATAAGGAGTGGAGTTCTGTGGCACACACTTGTATATAGGAGGCTGAAGTGGGAGAATCAAGCTCTGCCTGGCAAGACAGCAAGCCTCCATCTCAAAGCAACCCAACTAAGACAGGTAGTTACAGCCCTGCTTTATGTATATGAGAAATGAAGGCTCAGAGAAATGAGGGACAGGGAGACTCCACCAATCGGTGATAGAATTCAAACACTAGAGTTTTCACAACTGTCTCAAATATAAAAGGTAGGGCATGAACTAAATTTTTTTTTTTTTTTTTTTTTTTTTTTTTTGGTGGTACTGGGGTTCCTGGAAGCCCTTCTACCTCCGGGCTACACTCCCAGACCTATTTTTACATTTTTTTATTTGGAAACAGGGTCTCCTAAGCCAGCGCACGCGGCTAGCATGATCCTCCTGTCTCTGCCTCCCAAGCGCGGGGATTACAAGCGTGCGCCACCACGCCCGGCGAACTAAATTATTTTTAAGATACCTTCCAACAATACAGTTCTGACTATGCTGCACAAATTAAACAAGACCATACTCTTCCCCAAACTGTCCTGGCCCGGCTCCCCAGGGAAGCACTCGGACAGGAGGCCACAGCTAGCATGGCTGTCCTTCCCAGGAAAGGACACCAATTATTCATTCCTGGGCTGGATACCATGTCCCGAAGACCCAACTGGCTACGCACAGCGCCCAGGAAAGAAATTTTCTAAAAAATACAAGTTCCTAGAGCCCATCCAGACCTGGTGAAACAACATCTCTTGGGTTAGTGCCCAAGAACCCTTACATCTTCTTCTGAGCCCTGATGGGCAGCCATATTTGAGGTGGCCACTTGAAAGTTTAAAAAAAGAAAATGTTTGAGCCAGGCGTGGTGGCGCACGCTTGTAATCCCTGCGCTTGGGAGAGAGAGACAGGAGGATCGTGCAGGTTCGAAGCCAGCCGCATGCGCTGGCTTAGGAGACCCTGTTTCCAAATAAAAATGTAAAAATAGGTCTGGGAGTGTAGCCCGGAGGTAGAAGGGCTTCCAGGAACCCCAGTACCACAAAAAAAAAAAAAAGCTTGAATCAAACAAACAGAACAAGTCCAGTCCAATTAGCATTAATTTTTAAATATAGGGTTTATAATCTAGTTATGATATCAGACCTTTTTACTGCACATTTATATTTCAGAGGTAATGCTTCTAGCCAAAATATATTTGAATCTCTGCATTAATTCAAGATGTCCAGCATATTAACAACAATTCATGATACTCAGCATATAAACTATGCCTACATTGTCTTTAAAAAATCTTCTATGGCCAGGCAAGGTGGCACACCCTGTCATCCCAGTACTCGGGAGGCTCAAAGAAGAGGATTGCAGGTTCAAAGACAGCCTTAGCAAGTTAATAAGACCCTACAAAACTAACAAGATCCTGTTCAAAACAAAACAAACAGAGTTGGGGTGTGGCTCAGAAGTAAACCGCTTCCAGGTTCAACCTCAGGTACCCAAAAAAAAAAAAAAAAAAAAGAAAGAAAGAAAGAACTCTCTACGGGCAAATACCAGCTCCTCCCGGATATAGATGATATGAAATGGTACGCACAAACACATGCGCATTGGGAACCTTACACAATACTTAGCAGTGTGCCTCACAACTGAGCATGAGTTATCCAACATGCTAAATCCAATAATAAATTCAATAAAGACTAACAAGTATCCACGTGGTGTGCCAGGTGCTGCCCTAGGCTTGCGGTACAGCCACAGGCAAGATTCAGGCTTAATGCTCACGTTAGCAGGAACGCGGCCATTGCGCGGGATGCCGGGGCAGGACCCCGTTCCTCTCGGCATCTGCCTCGCTTTACTTTGGAGGTGAACATTCTGTTTCATCCTTCCACCTCCATTATAGGATTCTCACCTGTCATATCAAGCCCTAAATTCCAGTCTTCATTTTACATGGGGAAAAGGTACATCCAGACAGCCTCCATTACTATTTCAAAGCAGCTGGAAAATCCCAGAATCCACATTCCCACTGGCTGAGACTTTCCGATATGCCTAGTAATGATACTTTATGACCTAGAAGTTCCAATGGATTGGTACTAAGAAAACACCGACCTGCTTCAGTGGCGCTGTGATTGGAATGGTGATTAAACGCATTGTGTTAAATCTGCCCTGGGCCTTTTCCAGTGCGGCAAATATAAAACGAGCTTTCAGGAGCACAGAGCCTGAACTACCTTCCCTTACGAGGACCCTTCTCCTGCATGTCAAAGGTGGCACGCCAGCTTCCCCATGAGTAATTAGTGGCTAACAGGACGCTTCCCTCCACAGGAGGGGAGGCGGCTGCCCGCACAGTGTGCAGCGCGTGGCAGCCCGGGACACCCTGTCTGTGTCAGAGCAGAGCACTGGCACCACTGTAGTTAATGGTCTGTCAGCATTTCCATTATAAAGCAATTTTCTGAGGTTTATTGCTCTGCTGAAGAATTTGCTCTGAGCTGAAATTTGGCACTCCAGAAAAGCAACAACTGTAGCCTGTAGTTGTTTATCCTCTCCACGTAGGCCAAGCAGTTTTGTGTGTTTCTAAGATAATCTGGCCCTTCATTTCAGATTCCACATACAGCCCTATGGGGATATCTACAAACCAAACCTCAGCCCTCACAAAAGGACTATTGTTTGCTAAGAGCAGCTAGCAACCTGCAAGATACACAGCACAGACTCCAACCTATTTATGGAAAAAGTTGTTTTCAAAGCTTATTTTTGACGAGTTGCGCATTTTAAAAAGGCTGTAAAAAAGGTTTTTGTCAGTTCTACCTAGTTATGACTCAATGACTTTTGCTATATGCAATTGATACTAAAATGAACAGATGACTTTAAAATTCTCAACTGGAAACCCTCCTTTATCCTTCCCACTCAGGAACCACAGCTCTATCTATCTAATGAATAAAGAAGTTGTGAGCCGGGCGTGATGGCGCACGCTTGTAAACCCCGCACTTGGGAGGCTGAGACAGGAGGATCTCACAGGTTCGAAGCCAGCCTCAGCTACTTAGTGAGACCCTGTTTCCAAATAAAGTATAAAGTAGGTCTGGGAGTATAGAGTGGAGGTAGAAGGCACCTGGATTTCATCACTAGCACCTGAAAAGAAAAGAAAAGAGAAGAGAAGAGAAGAGAAGAAAAGAAAAGAATGAAAGAAAGGTAGACAGGAAGGGGAAGGGGAAGGGGAAGGGGAAGGGGAAGGGGAAGGAAGGAGAGAAACTGTAATATAATGGTTTTATAAGCCTAATCTTTTTTTTTTTTTTTTTTTTTTTGGTACTGGGGATGGAACCCAGGAGCATTCTACCTCCTAGCTACACTCCCAGCCCTATTTTTTATTCTTTATTTTGAAACAGGGTCTCAATGAGTTGCAAAAAGCCTTACTAATTAGCTGAGGCTGTCCACGAACCGCAATCCTCCTGTCTTAGCCTCCCAAATGCTGGGATTACAAGTATGTGCCACCACACCCAGCTCTTAAATGTTTTATACATGTAAAGACCTTCTAAAACTTTGGAGATTGTTGGTCAAAGTAATCTTCTAAGAGAGGGGAAGAGGGAGAGGGAAGGAGGAGATATTGAGAAAGAGAGAGAGAGAGAGAGAGAGAGAGAATGAGAATGTGTGTGTGTGTGTGTGTGTGTGTGTGTGTGTGTGTGTGTGTGTGTTACTGAAGACTGAACCCTGAACCCAGGGGCAAAGTCAGGTGTGGGCACATGCCTGTAATCCCAGTATTTGGGAAGCTGAGATAGGAGATGGCAGGTTTGAGGCCAATCTTGGCAATTTAGCAAGATCCTCAACAATTTAGCGAGACCGTGTTTCAAAAGAAAACATTTTAGAGACTGGTAAAGATCTCTCATTACTACACGCATAGCCTGGTGTGCTTTGCCTGTTTTCCAGCTTTGTATTACTCTGAAATTACATAACCTACATATAAATCGACTACCAAAACTATGCGGAGTGCTATTTGTAAGAAGGTAAATCACAGGCCCCTACGACCACAGCTGCTGAAGTATGAGCAATAATGCGCCACAGGGACTGAAGGTCCAACAAAGAGAAAGGACTGGGGAAACTTGGTTTTGGGGTTTTTTTCCCCCAGTGGTGGTACTGGGGGTGAACCCAGGGGCATTCTACCTCTGAGCTACACCTCCAGCCCCGTATTTTTCTTTATTTTGAAGCAGAGTCTCACTCATTTGCGGAAGTCTCACTAAGTAGCTGAGGCTGGCCTTGAACCTGCGGTCCTTCTGGCTCAGCCTCCCAAGTATTGGGATTACAAGCGTGCGCTACCACGCCCTTTTTGCAATGTCCTTTTTGCAATAAATATTCTATATTCTGATTCCGAATTAGCCCCCACCTGGCCTTGGCAGGCACTCTCCAATCCCCAGCTTTGCAAAGACGAAAGCTGAAGCCAAAGGCAGCTCTACCAGGACACCCAACAGAATACTCAGGGTTAACCTCAGCAGCTACAGGACTTACAAGCTAATTCATCTGGTGTATGCCACTGGAGATCCAGGTAAAGAATCCAACTGCTTTCATCTTTACCGTTTTGTTAAAGGCCCGGCTAACCATACCTAAGCGAAGGCCTGTGCATCCTTTGGGCTTGGTGACAGCGCCCTCCAGTCAGCCCGCCCAGTGGTGCAGATGCAGCAAACCTCTCAGGGCTGGAGCTTCCTAATGAGCTCACCGAAACTGCCTTGTTGGCGACTTAACGTAACAGAAGGAAGGGTTCTGCCAGATTGTGTGATACTTTGCATCACCATCCACTTGCCATTCAAGGCTCCTCCCAAGAAGCCCTCTCCTTAATACACTATTAGTAGGAAAATACAATTACAGAACCACGAACTATTTGTTTTTAAATAACCTACAGAAGGACTGCAGAAAACAGGGCAGCTGGCTGCTCCTACCACTAAGACCACTGTAAGCCTCTTTCAGTCCAACAATTTATTCTTATAAACATATGGTATATTTTAAAATCAATAGGTTCAAAAGGACATTAATTTAAAAAAAATGTATCTCATTCCCAACGTGCTGCGAGATACTCAGACCCCAGAAGAAGCAATGGCTCGTTTCCTACAAACCCTTCCTCAAGGCACATTCCATTTTAAAGTGGGCCTCCTAGTCTCAATGCTCAGTGCTTCCTCCCCTGCCGGCATGCTCTATCTCTCTAGCACCAGTCACCTGAATTAACTTACCAATATATATTCCCTATTTATGACTAAGCCAATTGGCTGATGTTTCTCTCACCCCTACCTGTTCTTCACTCCTATATTCCAAAGGCAAGGACGTTATCATCTGAAACACAATGGACTCTTGGCCAGTATTTGTTGAATAAATTAACAGCCTCATTATTACAAATGCAAGTAATGCAGGTAAGCTGTCTGCTCTTTACAAACACTAATGCTTTTCCCAAAGCAGGGGCAGGGGCAGTAATAGTACACTCTACATGGGGAGGCGCATCAGTCTAAAACTTAACACGCTTGTAAAACCAGCACTCAGGAGGCTGAGACAGGAGGGTCGTGGTTCACAGCCAGCCTCAGCTACTCAGTGAGGCCTTTGCAACTCAGTGAGACCCTATTTCAAAAATAAAGAATAAAAAACAGGGCTGGGGATGTAGCTTGGAGGTAGAATGCCCCTGGGTTCCAACCCCAGTACTGCAAAAAAAAAAAAAAAAAAAAGGCTAACAAAAATTGCACCCAGGTGGGCGTGGTGACCCACGCTTGTGATGCCCCCCCACACTTGGGAGGCGGAGACAGGAGGATCATGCAGGTTCAAAGCCAGCCTCAGCTGACTTGAGAGACCCTGTTTCCAAATAAAAAATATAAAATAGGTCTGGGAGTATAGCCTGGAGGTAAAAAGCCCCTGGATTCCATCCCCAGTACCACCAAAAAAAAAAAAGCACCCATTCAATATTAACCATTATTTCAGACTATGAAGTTTACATCGAATTTCTATACAAAAAGAAGGATGCTCAAACACCACTTGTAAGCTTACTTTCCCTTAAAATTCTCTTGAAAATGACATGGTCTTCTGCAAGTCGATCCAGGAGACTAAAATTTTAAATGGTAAGTTGCAACCTTAACAGTACTCACACGGTAGTTTGAACAATTGTTTTCAGAGTAAAATATAAATAAGTTATAAATAAAAGCATTAAGAATAAGCATGGAAAGCCGGGCGTGGTGGGCACGCTTGTCATCCCAGCATTCAGAGGATCACGGACAGCCTCAGCTACTTAGTGAGGCCCTCTGCAACTCAGTGAGACCCTGTTTCAAAATAAAGAATAAAAAATAGGACTGGGGGTGTAGCTCAGAGGTCAAATGCCCCTGGGTTTCATCCCAGACTTGGGGAAAAAAAAAAAAAAAAGAAGCATGGAAAGAAAGCCCGCACATACACAAAAAGACTGGTATTACAAGGCTTTCTGCAGGTCTGTTTAAAACAGTGACATAACCAAGTACCAGATAATTAAGAATGGTAACAAACTGCCCATACAAAGGGACTAATTATGCAAGTATGCTGAACCTACAGAGTAGAGTGTGAAGCAATCTAAAAGAATTATACAATGCTATACATCCCACAGAGAACCAGTTATAAAACATTCCAAAAAAAGCCATGGCGTGTTTTAGTACACACCCACATATATATTGTTTAAATGTGCAATTGCTAAACACATCATTATATAAAAATACTCTCTAACCCGAAAAAAAGAAAGCCTGGCAAGAGAGACTGCCTCAGTGACAGCCCTGGTAGCACACGCTTGTAATCCCGGTACTTGGGAGGCTGAGACAGGAGGATCGCGGCTCACAACCAGCCTCAGCTACTTAGTGAAGCCCTCCACAACCTAGTGAGACCCTGTTTCAAAATAAAGAATAAAAAATAGGGCTGACGATGTAGCTCAGAGGTAGAATGCCCCTGGGTTTAATCCCCAATACCGCTTTAAAAAGAGAGAAAGAGAGAGAGAGAAGTTGCCTCAGAGTAAAAGCAACTATCAACTATGATAAAAAAATCAATCTTATCTAAACAGTGCCTATTTTGAGTTATTAACTTATGTTTATAATTTAAACTCAATTATACAGCTAAATTAGCCAGAAAAAATATAGTTTGGAATCATTAAGTAACTTATGCCATCTCAGAAAAATCACTATACAATAATAACTCATTAATGCAACCATACTGGAGTAACTAAATTTAAAAGATGACAATAACAAGTTTACATGACACTTCATGGAAAACTGTGTACGTTTCTATTTTTCCCAATGCCAGGAAAAGGCAAAGGTGGACGCTATCACATCTGCTCAACATTATGCTGAAGGTCTGAGCCGTTGAAAGTAAGCAAGAGCCCACTGAGAGAAGCTGAAGGGTGAGCCTGCGTTACTGACTCACAGCACAAGGCTGCAGAGCCACGGCAAGTCGGTTAACTATTAGAGAAGCTGAAGGGTGAGCCTGCGTTACTGACTCACAGCACAAGCTGCAGAGCCACGGCAAGTCGGTTAACTATTAGAGAAGCTGAAGGGTGAGCCTGCGTTACTGACTCACAGCACAAGCTGCAGAGCCATGGCAAGTCGGTTAACTATTGGAATAGCTATGAACTTAGCAATGAATTCATTCAGTAAGTCAAGTTGAGCAAGCTCACTGACCACAAGGTCAACAAAATTAACATTGTTTCTACATTCAAAACAATAAAATAAGAAAAAGGACAAAATTAAAATCATAGTATTTACCAAAAGCTAAAATGACCTGCGCTGGGCACGGTGGCGCACACTTGTCATCCCAGCATTCGGAAGGCTGAGACGGGAGGACCTTGGTTCGCAGACAATGTCAGCTACTTAGTGAGGCCCTGTTTCAAATAAAAAAACAAAAAATAGGGCAAGGGTGTAGCTCGGAGGTGGAATGCCCGGGGTTTCCATCCCCAGACCCGCAAAAAAATATAAATAAAAATAAATTAAATAAATAAATAAAAGGACCTAAACTACCAAATATCAAGACTTAGATGGATGGTACCATGACAACGACAAGTGCCCCTGGTGCCAACTAGAAGCAGACCACACATACTGAACACACACCACCATATCAAGTCCTTGGAGGAGCCGGGCGTGGTGGCTCCTCCAAGGACTTGTCATCCCAGCACTTGGGAGGCTGAGACAGGAGGATTGCAGGTTTGCAGCCAACCTCAGCTACTGAGTGAGGATCTCAGCAACTTAGTGAGACCCTGTTTCCAAATAAAGCATAAAATAGGTCTGGGGAGCCGGGCATGGTGGCGCACGCTTGTAATCCCCGCGCTTGGGAGGCAGAGACAGGAGGATCACACAGGTTCGAAGCCAGCGGTGCACGCTGGCTTAGGAGACCCTGTTTCCAAATAAAAAATGTAAAAATAGGTCTGGGAGTGTAGCCCGGAGGTAGAAGGGCTTCCAGGAACCCCAGTACCACCACCAAAAAAAAAAAAAAAAAAAAAAGGTCTGGGAATATAGCCTGGAGGTAAGAAAGCCTCTGGGTTCCACCCCAGTACCACCCAAAAAAAAAAAAAAAAAGAAGTCCTTGGGAGAAATGGCCTACTTTATAATACCACTGGATTAACTTTCACCATTATTTAATAGCACATATACACGTCTACAGTAGACCTAAACGGCCCAAAGAATAAAATATAGCATGTCTTTGAAGAATGCAAACCAATGTCCACAAAGGCCTGAATTCCAACAGGAGAAGTAAAGCAGTGGCCACCACTCACCATGACTCACCAGCTCCCTCCTGTGTGCACCCATCAAGAGTGAGACTTTAACCTCCACAGCAACGCCGCAGCTAGCCGCAAGAAGTGAATGTGTACACTCTACAATCACAACCAGGATTAAACACCAGGACCACGAGCAAGACACAGACGCACTCTGCAGGTGTAATGCGGAGCCAGAGAAGCCAGATACGAAGTATCTATGATTCTAGTATAATGTCTCAAACAAGTAAAACTAAATATGCAGTGACAGAGATCAAAAGAATGGTTATCTAAAACAGAGGGCTGTGACCAGGAGAGAACAAGAAAGCGCCTACAGAGGTCACATATTGTTTACCTTGATCGTTCGAACTGGTAGTTACATGGATATGTTGACAGAGATAGGAAGATACACATGTATGAAAACCTAAGCTGTAAATTTAGCATCATACACGTTAGAGCAGGTCACAGTACATTTACAAAGAAGACTTAATGAACATCATGCCAGTAAGTTTAAAACGTAAATGTCCAGGAAAAATCTCAGCAAAACTGAGAATAGAAAGCCTAACCAATTCTACAATGAAAAAGAAAAGAAATCCATTACTTGAAGCTTCACTGGATATTACGAAAAACTCAAGACCAGGGGACTTTGCTGGCAATTTCCTTCAACAATCAAGACACAACATCAACCTTAAACACACAGCAGTGAACAGAAAGGAAAGGAGCACTCATTCACTGAGAGGAGGCCAGCGCACCGCCACTCATTCATTCACTGAGAGGAGGCCAGCGCACCGCCACTCATTCATTCCCTGAGAGGAAGCCAGCGCACCGCCACTCATTCATTCACTGAGAGGAGGCCAGCGCACCACCACGGGGCAGGGCGCGTCCTCAGAAGTCGAGGGCCGAGGCCACCACGATCCGGCTTGGCCAATCCTCGGAGTCTTTCTGAAGGATTAAAGTCCACAGGCACGCACACCCAGATTTGTGGCAGAACAATTCACACAGCCAAGTTATGAAGCCAACCTAGGAGCCTGCCAATAAGAGAAGTGTACTTAAAAACATAGGTTTATACACACGATGGAGTTTTACTGGGTCATAAAGAGGGAAAAAACCATGCCATTTGCAGAATGGATAAAAGAGATCAGTCAGTCTCAGAAAATCAAGGTTCTATGTTTTCACTCATGTGGAAGCTAGAGAGAGAGAAAGGAAAGAAAAGGGGTGCCACAGAAAGAGACACTAGAACAGCCGAGCAGGGCGCCAGTGAGCGTGGAGGCAGGGGAAGGAGGCTGAGGGTCATGTTCCTGTACGAAGGTGTCACCAGCCTGAGCATGCAGAGGGGGGAGAGGATGGGAAGAGGGTCTGATTGAGGGGAACGCACCGAGACGCTGTGTGTGTATATATGCTTTTATCAGTCTGAATCTAAGATGCTTTATTATACCAATAGGATTCTTTTAAAAAATTACAGACTAGAGCCGGGCATGGTGGCGCACGCTTGTAATCCCCGCGCTTGGGAGGCTGAGATGGGAGGATCACACAGGTTCAAAGCCAGCCTCAGCTACTTAGTGAGGCCCTTTTTCAGAATAAAGAATAAAATAGGGATGGGGGTGAGCAAAAGACATGAGCACCCGACGTGACTGACATGACCCGAAATGACTGACATGACCCGACAAGACTGACATGACCCGAATTGACTGACATGACCCCCCGACATGACCCGACATGACCCGACATGACCCGACATGACTGACATGACCCGACATGACTGACATGACCCGACATGACTGACAGATACTAAGAGGGATCCACAAAGCGAGTGTTGGCAAGAACGAGAAGCGGCTGAATGCGTACGCACAACTTGGAAAGCAGCGTATCTTCTGTAAGAGAGGCCATGTAGAAACCCACAGCTTACCGCCTGCACTCACTACACACCCGAGAAGAGGACACTCGAGTACACGAGTGTTCACAGTAAGCAGCACAGATGTCCATGCACAGCAGGACGAAGCCAGGTGTGGCGGCACACACCGGTAACCCAGCACCTGGAAGGCTGGGGCAGGAGAAGGCGGCGAGCTCAAGGCCAGCCCCTCAGTGTAGCAAGGACCTCAAGGTAGCCATTCATTTTTTAAATTTTTCAAAATTTAAAAAATGAAATGGGTTAGGGGTATAACTCAGAGGTAGAACACCCCTGAGTTCGAGCCCCAGTACTTACCTCTAAGAAAACCCAAATAGAATTTTTAAAAGTATAAACTACACTTTCCAAAATGAAAAATACACTTGATAGAACTAACAGTAGATTAAACATTAGAGAAAAGATAAACAGACCTAAAAGCCTAACAATAATAAATGTTCAGACTGGGATGGGCTCAGTAGCAGAGCACTGGCCTGACATGCACAAGGCCCTGGGTTCAAGTACTCCACCACAGAAATGATAATAATAATAAATATTAACCCAAAAATAGAGGTTAAGGGAAAACACAAGACATGAGAAACTTTTGTTTGCAGTACTGGGGATGATCCCAGGAGCTTTCTGCCTCAAAACTACACCCCCAGTCCTATTTTTTATTCTTTATTTTGAAACAGATCTCACTGAGTTGCAAACAGCCTCACTAAGTAGCTGAGGCTATCTTTGAACTGTGATCCTCCTGTCTCAGCCTCCCAAATGCTGAGATTACAGGTGTGTGCCACCACACCCGGCCTAGAAACATTTTTAAATATGAATGTGTGTAATTAATCTATAAAGGTGTACGTGAGGAAATAACATTTAAAAACTTAATTGAAACCATTGCCAACCAATACAAAAAGTTTAGTACACACATGCACAAAAAATATAGAGAAAGTCAGGCATGGTGGTGCATGCTTGTAATCCCAGCGATTGGGGAGGCTGAGACAGGAGGATCACACAGGTTTGAAGACAGCCTCAGCTACTTAATCAGACTCTGTTTCCAAATAAAATGTAAAATAGGTCTGGGAGTATAGCCCAGAGGTAGAAAGCCTCTGGGTTTCATCCCCAGTACCACAAAAAAGAAAAAGAAAAAAATATAAAGAAATTGACTCCAAAGCACATCAGATAACATAACTCCTTAAAACCAGTGATAAAGACAAACTCTTAAAAACAGCCGGGAGAGACCCACATTACACACAGATGAAAGAAGATGCGGATGGCAGGCTGCTCACTGGGAAAGTGAATGTTCAACCTGGAATTCTACGTTCAGCAAAAACACGCTACAAAAAAGGAAGGACAGACCTCTTCACACCTACAAGAGCTGAAGAAGCCCTCTACCGACACATCTGTGCCGTGAGAGCTGTTAAAATAAGTGTTTTGAGGAGTAAGAACACTACACCAAATCAAAGTATGAGCCTACAGAAAGGAAGGGTAAATACTGGAAATGGAGCCGGGCGTGGTGGCGCACACTTGTAATCCCAGTACTTGGGAGACCAAGACCAGAGAATCACAGGTTCTCAGCCAGCCTCAGCTACTTAGTGAGGCCCTCTGCAACTCAGTGAGACCCTGCTTCAAAATAAAGAAGAAAACACAGGGCTGGGGTGTAGCTCGGAGGTAGAAAGAGAAATACTGGAGATGGTGACTATGGGAACAAACAAGACTTTTCTAGTTATGTGTGCCTACAAGATAGCTGTTTAAAGCAAAACTAAGAGTGTAGTGGGGTTTTATAACACGTGGAGAGACAGAAACAAGATCCTGCCGGGTATGATGGCGCACACTTGTAATCCCCACACTTGGGAGGCTGAGACAGGAGGATCACACAGGTTCCAGCCAGCCTCAGCTACTTAGTGAGACCCTGTTTCCAAATAAAATATAAAATAGGTCTGGAAGTATAGCCCAGAAGTAGAAAAAGTCCCTGGGTTCCACTCCTAGTACCACCAAAAAGAAAAAAGAAAAAAAGAAACAAGATCCTCACAGGATACATACTGTCTAAGATCCCTAGAAGGTA
The DNA here is from genome assembly GCF_963383645.1 of Muscardinus avellanarius. Lineage (NCBI taxonomy): Eukaryota > Metazoa > Chordata > Mammalia > Rodentia > Gliridae > Muscardinus > Muscardinus avellanarius. The sequence continues at coordinate 92,406,701 of NC_137800.1, read as the reverse complement.
GACTATCATAATGCAAACACAAAAGTAACCACAAAACTAATCTAAATTTATAGTCCTGTGCCTTTTATCAGCCTGAAAAGCTCCTTTCTATTACTAGCTTGTTGAGAGTTTTTATCATAAAATGCACTGTTTTATCATAAGCATTTTCTGCATGTACCAAGATAATACTATGATTTCCGGTTTTCTTTTTTTTTTTTTTTGGGGGGGGGGCAGTACTGGGGATAGAACCCAGGGGAATTCTATCTCCAAGCTACACCCACCCCCAGCCCTATTTTTTATTCTTTATTTTGAAAAGGGCCTAAGTAGGCTCTCCGCGAACCGCAATCCTCTGTTCTCGGCCTCCCAAACGCTGGTATTACAAGTGTGTGCCACCATGCCCAACTTTGGGTTTTCATTCTATTAAAGTTGGTGATGTATTACAAAATCTGACTTCCGGCTGTTAAGCCAACTTCAGACTCCTGAGTTATCCCCTTTAGCCATGACATGTAATTATTCTTCCTGTATCTGCTTATTGAGCTTACTACTATCTTGTTGAGGATTTCTGCATCCATGTTTCTTTTTTTTTAAATCAGGGGATGGAACCCAGGGACATTCGACCTCTGAGCTACACCCCCTGCTCTATTTTGTATTCTTTATTTTAAAACAGGGTCTCACTGAGTTGCAGAGGGCCTCACTCAGTAGCTGGGGCTGTCCATGAATCGCGATCCTCCTGTCTCCGCCTGCTGAATGCTGGGATGACAAGCGTGCCCACCCTGCCCAGCTGTCATCCATGTTCCTAAGAAACACTGGCGAGTGGCTTCCTATGGTCTTGGTGTCTGGGCAATAGGACCTGGTGAGCTGAGGAGTGCTTCTGCCTCGCCCAGCATGCACGCGTGAGACATTTACCTCAAAGTATTTCTTGATTTGTCTTTTCATTTCTTCTCTGACCTACTGATTGTTGAGGAATATACTTTTTAATTTCCAAATACTTATTAAGTTTCTCAAATATTTCCCTGCTACTGAATTTCTAATTTCATTCCTTATTTTCAGAAAACATAAATTTTATTTTTGGGGGGTGTACTGGGATTCCTGGAAACCCTTCTACCTCCGGGCTACACTCCCAGACCTATTTTTATTTGGAAACAGGGTCTCTTAACCCAGCGCGGCTGGCTTCGAACCTACGTGATCCTCCTGTCTCCACCTCCCAAGCACGAGCGCCCGGCAAATTGTATTATTTCTACACTATTTTTGAGGAGGGGGGATCCTGGGGATTGAACCTAGGTGCATTCTATCTCTGAGCTATCCCCCATCCCCCTCCCTTTTATGTTGTTGTGGTACTGGGGGTGGAACCCAGAGGCTTTCTACCTCTGGGCTACACTCCCAGACCTATTTTATACTTTATTTGGAAACATGGTCTCACTGAATTGCTGAGAGCCTCAGTAAGTAGCTGAGGCTGGCTTTGAACCTGCAATCCTCCTGTCTCGGCCTCCAAGTGCAGGGGTTACAGGAGAACACCACCACACCTGGCTACTTTTAATTTTAAAGCAGAGTCTCACTAAGTTGCAGAGGGCCTCACTAAGTTGTTGAGGCTGGCTGTAAACCGAAAATCCTCCTGTCTCGGCCTCCCAAAAACTGGGATTACAGGCATACACCACCATACCCAGCTTATTTCTATCCTTTAAAATGTATTGATCCGATGTACGCCTAAACATAATGCAAATCCCACGATTAGAGGCATAGATACCTACTGGCTCTAACTGACTTACAGTGTTGCTCAAGTCTTCTATTTGCCTGTGCCTCTTCTGTCTGGTTGTTCTATCCACTGTTAGAGAGAGGCACTGAAGTCTCCAAATATTATTGTTAAATCATCTCTTTCTGTCCACTGGCTTCAGGTATTTTGGAACTGTATTATGTGGAAACTAAATGACCATCGGCTGATGAACTAAATACTGCATAGACATACAATAAAATCATATTTTGCCATAGGAAGTATTGATCTGATGCGTGTTACATGTGTGACCTTCAAAACATTATACTAAGTCAGCCGGGTGTGGTGGCAGGGTTCAAGGACAATCTCAGCTACTTAGTGAGGCCTTTGCAACTCGATGAGACCCTGTTTCAAAATAAAGAATAAAAAATAGGGCTGGGGGTGTCGCTTGGAGGTCGACTGCCCTGGGTTCCATGCCCAATATTTATACACACAATATTTATGTGTGTATATATATATATATATTTATATTTACATACACACTAAGTATAGAAGCCTGTTGCAAGAGCACATCAGATTCATTCTTCTGCCATGTCCCAAAGAAGGAAACCTAGAGAAAAAGAGTGGCTGCAAGACGCAGAGGGCCGAGAGAAGGGCAGGGACCACTAAGTAGACATGGATGCTCAGCTGTCATCAACCTTGGCCGTGCTCCAGCACCGACAGGGCAATTTGACAGCATCTGCCGGTCGCTCGGTGCTCTGGTGGGAAGACTAGCCGTGGAGCTAGCTCGGCTGCCTGACTGAGTCACCGCGGGGCTGGCTTCGAGATCCCGCGAGCCGTCAAAACAACTAGTGAAGGCGGAGCGGCGTCTACTGTTCTACACACTGATGCTCAAACCGGCCACTCAAAATGCCAGGACCTGCTCACCTCAAACGAGAAAGCTGACACAGAACAACCTGCTCTGTAACGTGCAAAATCGTAACAAAGTAAGAACGCATCTGAAGCCATACTTCACAGGCCTGAGAACGGCTGGGCATGTTTACTCCACAAACCATGACAACAAGGCACGGGACGTGCATGAGAGCATCCAGCAGTGGCCGCGACCCACGGCTGCAGCTCAAGTCAGGGAGGGTAGAACACCGCCCAGCCTTGGCCCGGCCTAGGTTTGACCCCAGCACCACCCAAGAGTAGCCACGAGTCCCGCCAGTGGGGCAGAGGAGATATTGCTGGAGTGGAGGCAACCTTGTCTCCAAGGGAAAGCTTCTCCAGCACAGCTGGTAACAGTGGGAAAGAGAAAGCGGCTCCGGGCTCGCAGGTGTCGTCTTTCTGTTCAGATTCTCTTCCTCCTTGATACAGACCCAAAGTCCAGACAACCAGCCCTCGGGGACTGCTCCTCTAGGTGTCTCAATCACAGGAAGAGCTTACTTAAAAGCCAAGAAGCAGAGCACATATTCATGAAACAGATGGCTAAGTGGGAGAGGATATAAGTGCACATATATGCATTTCTCATTCAAAACTGTCCATCTAAGCCGGGCGTGGTGGCGCACGCTTGTCATCCCCGCGCTTGGGAGGCAGAGACAGGAGGATCGCGCAGGTTTGAAGTCAGCCTTGCTGGCTTAAGAAACCCTGTTTCCAAATAAAAATAATAAAAAATGGGTCTGGGAGTGTAGCCCGGAGATAGAAGGGTTTCCCGGAACCCCAGTACCACCAAAAAAAAAGTCACTTTAGAGTGATCCCATTAAAGCAATGCTTGTATGTGCTGTCAGCTGCGGTATGAACACAGAAGACACTAAGACCGTTTCTGCTATTATAAACAGCTACACAGACCTTTTTTTTACCTTTCTATTTTCTTCCTGCCTACACATAAGAATTGAGTGCTAAATGGAAGCCATAACGTAATAAAACACAAGGCTGAGTTGTGCAGATGAATTACCATGGGAAGGCCCCTGAAGATGAGGGATGGAACATGTCTTAGCGTGCCATGTCAGTTCCCTTTCCTGACACAGATACAAAAGTAATCAAGGGAAAGAATAAGTAAATCTCTGCTTAACGTTTACACTGTGTAGCTCCCAAAAATGATATATACATTTGAAAGTAGTAAAAATATATTACACAGTAAGTTATATCAACACAGAAGAATACCTTTCTACTTTTGCAAACTAATTCAGGCCTGGCTAGTTATTAAATCATGGTTCAGACCAAACACACTCCAGCCAGTAGACTTGTAGCAGCGATGCCCAGGGGTAAGTTCCAGGCTCACAAGGAGTCCAGTTCTGGGAGCCGGAGCCACAGCACCAGGGAGAACCAACCCCACCCTCCTCTTCGCTGGCAGCTCATGCACATGTGGCTCCAAAACCCAGTCTGGAAAATGAGAGAAGGCTCCGAGGGTGTGAAGGGAGAAGAGCTGCCGGAGAGCAGTGTCCTCGCACCTCCTCCCCACTTCCTGCTTCATGTCCTTGTGGGGAGGGGAAGCGGACCACAGCCATAGTGGAAGGACAGGCAAGCTCGGTGCTGCTGAGGCACCCAGTCCAGACTCCTCCTTACGTGGAACAACAAATGTCCATGGTTAGAGCTCATGCTATTCAAGAAGGCAGCCTGTCAGTCGACAACAGACCACATCCACCTACAGTGAGTCCAGGCAGAAACTGAGAAGCACCGAGAAATCGGGCAGTGATTTCACATTGCCGAGCAGAACTTTTATTGTATGTTACAAATTAAAAGTTTGTAATGAATTGAATTTTTTTAAAAAAAGAAGTCCTTTACCACATAGTAGAAAAGCATTTGTTTAGGCCAATTTTGGTTGGTTACTAAGTAACTTACAATCAGGGACTCAGAATATCTAAAAAAAATATACAGTCTACTCAAGTCCTTGAAATACCCTCACCCATTTGGGAGAGAGGGATAATGGGGATTAAACCCAGGGGCATTCTACCTCTGAGCTACACTTACCGCCTTTTTTTTTTTTTTAAACAGGGTCTCGCTAAGTTGCTGAGGCTGGTCACAAACCTCTTATCCTCCTGTCTCAGTCTCCCAAGTACTGGGACTACAGGTGTGTGCCACCTGGTCTGGCTCACCCTCATCCACTGTAAAGGTAATTTTTCTGCAAATAATAAAATTTACAAGTGAAATTAAACAAAAATAAAAACTAATACAATCTAGAATGTGGCATTTTTGTTTCCTGCCTAATACAAAATGCCAAGGCTCTCAGAGCACATAAAAAAGGAAAAAAAAGAAATATAACAAGAAAATTCAATGCATACACAATCCAAACGACATGGAAAAACTTAACTCTAAAAGAATAAAGCATAAATCATTGAACCATTAAGCATTCCTACTGATAATGCTATAATTATGCAAGTACATTTCAGATGTTAATTCTCTTTAGAATACAATATTATCTGACTTAATTAAACCAGTTTAGAGCTCAGTAGAGCTGATCTATTACATTATCAGACTGAGCTATGTGACATTCAAACTTGCAAGTCTGGCTTTAAAGAAATTTAAACAATGCACAATGAGGAACTATTTTTACCCATCTATTAAAGCTTTTTTCCTATCACATTCTGCAAAATCTTTAATCACACTCTAATACAGAGAGGCTGAACAGACATATGAAACATTTAGGTATTTTACCAGGAAGATGCAACACAAGAAAAGACTTGTGGTTCTACCTGGGGAAAGCACACAGAGGAAGAGTCTGTGAATGTCTCAGGAGAGTGCAAGCAACAGACAGCAGGACACAGCAACCAGCCTCAGCTGCCTGGAGCAGCTGCCTTACTGGCTTCCAAAGCTCACATGCTGTCTTCTCAAGGAAGGACCCTCACTCTGCAGTCTCCTCGTCTGTAATCAATGCCCAAAGAACTTGTCCAACAACTTTAGGTGGTGTTCAACAAATGTCTTTACAACTTCATTAGAGGGACTCTCACTGATTAATACCCAACAGCTAAGCGATGCCATCGTCTTTTCAAACTAAGATATATGTGAATATGTTTATGGGAGCTATATCTAGCACCAAATAGAGTCCCCTGATCTAAACAGGAAAAAAAACCACTAAAATATGATTTTATGTTTATATTGGGCTTGATCTTCAACAAGATTCTTCCCATCATGAAATACAAAGGGAGGGTTTTTTAGTTTTTAATCACAAGATTCTTCTTCACACCCTAAGTTCCAATTTGAATATGACTTTTTTATAAAATGCATACACACACACACACACACACACACACACACACACACACACAATCAAGGTTAACTTACTTAAAAGACATCTCAGCCGGGCGTGGTAGCACATGCTTATAATCCCAATACTTGGGAGCCTGAGACAGGAGGATCATGCAGGTTCACAGCCAGTCTCAGCTACTCATTGGGGCTCTCTGCAACTTAGTGAGACCTTGTTTCAAAATAAAGTATAAAAAATAGGGCTGGGGTTGTAGCTTGGAGGTAGAATACCCCTGAGTTTAATCTCTAGTACTGCAAAAAATAAAAAACAAAGAAATACATATATGCATATATATATGCACACACACACATATGTACATTTCATAAACCTGATGTAAACCAACTGCTTTAGTTGGTACAAAGTACTAATGATTTTGACCTTAAAAAAGAAAGCTATGCTGGGCGTGGTGGCCCACTCTTATAATCCCCGCGCTTGGGAGGCTGAGACAGGAGGATCGCACAGGTTCGAAGCCAGCCTCAGCTACTTAGTGAGGCTCTCAGCAACTTAGCGAGACCCTGTTTCCAAATAAAATATAAAACAGGTCTGGGAGCACAGCCAGAGGTAGAAAGCCCCTGGGTTCCACCCCAGTACCACAAAGAAAATAAAAAAAGAAAAAAGAAAGTTATAATGACTACATTTAATACAAATTCACCCATATCCCAAGAATGTGCTCGTTTCTTTAAACTGAGACGTCTCTCTGATGTACTTACTTCCGTTACTCTGAAACTTCACAGCTTTCAAATCCAAGAACAAAATTTACAGAGGATGACATGTAAAGGAAAAGCCCAGGGTTTTTAACCACATCACCAGGCTTCCTGCTTCATTAAAACTGTGTGTTTTATAATTCCACTGATTAAGTTAGGAGATTAAGGAACAGAGACATGATCTGTATCCAAGAACTAGCGACCACACAGTGGATCCTCCCTTGCAGCACACATGTGAACATTCACGTGCACGTGTGCAAAACTAAGCCACTTGAATAGAGGGCTTCACTGAGCAAGCGTGCAGGAGGGTTCACGTGGAATCCATAATGCGGCTGTGGAAGACATCATCTCACAGATCACCAGTCCTAGCGAGGCATGGCCGGCAGGCCTGTAATTCCAGTACTTGGGCGGGATCGCAGGTTCAGGGCCGGCCTCAGCAGCCTAGTAAGACTGTTACAAAACAAAAAAGTAAGAGAGGGGAAAGGGAGAGGGGAGAGGGAAGGGGAGTCACTGCATACCTGAAATGGCCACCTCTGACGCCTTGCTGGGAGCCTTGCCTGCTCCCACTTGCTGGTTTAGAGAGAGTACCAGATAAATGGCACACTGGGGAACTTTTGCAGGCACTGTGGTCTAGAGCTGAAGCCATAATGGAACTGCATCCTGACACCTCTGGAAAGGCGAGCAATCTTACCTACTGCAATTCTCACTCCTGTGAACCAAGGCGTACTTCATTTGCAATCACTGTAAAGCCTTGGCTGCTTCCAAACACTATCAAAACCATTCCAAACAATCCCCACTTACACGTGATCACGCCCACAATCAGCCTTACTACAAGAGCTTCACCCACGCTCCATGAGGCCCCCCTGCACACAGGGGCTGAGAGCTGGAGGTCTCCGCTGTTCAAGTTCTCTACAAAGGATGACAAACTAGAAACTTTAGTAACTCCAGCCCAGGAGGCTGCAGAGCACCAGGAGCTAGTGAGTGCTTGGGAGAAGAGAAAACCAAGGACACGCACCACTTGAGCCGCCGGGAAGGGCCTTAGGGTAAAGACGTCTGCAAACAAAACTGGGCACACTGTTAACAGAGACATTAGGAAGCACAAAAAATCCAATGTTAATTCTTTCCATAGTAACGATAACACTGCTGGTACAATGAGGCAAAACCAAGGAGGTAGAAAGGAAATAGGCAGATAGGGAAAAGGCCTTGGTAGAAAAAAGCTAATTTCCTGAGTTTCCTGAGGGGCGACAAATGCCTGAAATTCCAAAGGCTCAGTAAGAAGGCCAGAGCTTCACAAAGCCATTCTGAGTCCCCTAATCAACAAACCCACCCAGCAAGTCTGGCATTCCTGAAAGGAGACCCTTTAAAGAACTTGCAAATGTCCTATGCAAATTCTCCTTGGAGTCACCCTAACCACAAACGGACTTGCAAGCGGTCAGGCATCAGCCAGTCAGATGGCAAAAGTGGGTCACTTTCCCGCTCGGGACCCCCTCCCCTTTTGGGGAGCTGTTCTCTCTCTCGCAGGTCGTGTTGGCCCTGAGAGAAGGCAGAGTGCATCTGAGGGCACGTGGCTCGGGCGACTCTCGAGTAGTGACCTGAAGGCCTCTGCTGGACATCATGGCTGACCGGGCCCCTAGGGGTGACCTGCACCTCTTTTCTGGCAGATCACGTGGACTCTGGGAGAAAGTAGTTTGCAACTGATGGGCACTTGGCTCGGGCGACACTTGGGTAGTGACTTGGGTAGTGACCCTGAAGGCAGCTACTGGACAACAGAGACCCGACAGCCCCTATGGGATGTTTGGCCACTTTTCTCTATTCCCTTCTGGCAGATCGCGTGGACTCTGGAAGAAAGCAGCCTGCACCTGAAGGCAATTCGGCTTGGGCTACTCTCAAGTATTGTCCTGAAGGCAGCTGCTGGACCCCGAGTCCCAGCCCCTTTGGGGGTGTTCAGCCACCCTTGCCCCCTTCCCTGCTGCTTCCAATAAACCTTTTACTCCCCTTCCTGAGGTCTGCGGTGTCGTTCTTCGCTCTGTAGACAAGAACTCGCCGGGGTTTTCTCGAGTGCACGCCCTCTGCACTTACCACTTGTTACGCACATTCCTACATGTGTGAAATGTAGCCACATGCTGCATGATACCGGTGAATACTACGCAACTGCTGTGATGTCCTGAAGCAGGAACCAACGTTTGTGAGAAAACCACTAAGAAATACCAAAGTCCTCCAGTGAACAAATATAAACACAGCATTGCTGATATTAAAAAAAAAAAAAAAAAAAGGCTGGGCTTGGTGGCGCACGTTTGTAATCCCCGCACTTGGGAGGCAGGGACAGGAGAATCGCGCAGGTTCAAAGACCCTGCTTCCAAATAAAAAAAATATAAAGTAGGTCTGGGAGTGTAGCCTGGAGGTAGAAGGGCTTCCAGGAAGCCCAGTACCACAAAAAAAAAAAAAAAAAGCAAAAGAACCTGTCCCCTCTTCCCTGTCCTTTCCACGTAGCCGGGCAGAGGCGGGCTGTTACAGGCTGGGTCCTTCGGGCTGGGCCTGTGTCTCTGAGGTCAAAGGCTCTGCACCTGGCCACTGCCCCCCACCCCCGCGATCCTCGGCCCCAGCACCAAAGACCAGGCCTGGACCTTGCTTCTCGTGTGGCCGCTGCCCCACAGTCAGCAGCCCTGGAGAGCGTGGGACTGAGGACTAACTCTGGCCCCACCCCACCATGGTAGCAGAAACACTGCTGGGCCCAAGGCCACGACTGGCCACGTCCACCCAGAGAGGCTGCACTGCCGCAGAATCACAGGGATAAAAGGACAACACAGGCCCCACAGGCAGACCCTACTCCTCCACCCTGGCCACTGGGCGCTCTGAAAAGCGCCCTGAAGTCACAGCTATCCTGGAACCAGCCGTGCTTCAAGAACACGAAGAATCCAGGCTCTGTGGCAGCGTAGTGAAATTAACTGGACATCAGGAACTGAACAAAACAAAACTGTCCTGAACACACCACCTGCTGAGGCCTGCACCCCAACAACCCAGAGGTGTCCTGTGCTCACAGAGGGCTTTCTGACCTCACAGTACTTTTTGTACTTAACAACCAGAGGCATTATTTTTTAAAAAACTGCTCTTGTTAAAATTTTAAATAGTTTTCAACTCTCCCTTGATCTAATCCCCGGCCACACAAGTCCTTGCTCTCTCAGTTGAAACCTTTCTCCACGCCCTATGAAGCCAGAAGCAAAAACCCACCAAGTCCCCAGAGCCTGAGCGCTCTTGTTTCCAGTGCTCTAGAGCTAGGCTGGACAGTCTGCAGCAGGTCCTTTCTGGCTGAGGAGACCTGAAACAGTGAGGCCTGAAGCTGATCCCCAGGACTGGGGGTGGAGCCCAGGGGCACTGTAGTCTGAGCTACACCTCCGGACTGATGATGGAGCCCAGGGGCATTGTAGTCTGAGCTACACCTCCAGCCCATTTTTTTATTCTTTATTTTGAAACAAGGTCTCACTGAGTTGCAAAGGGCCTCACTAAGTAGCTGAGGCTGTCCTCCAACAACATCCTCCTGTCTCAGCCTCCCGAATGCTGGGGTCACAAGTGTGTGCCCCACACTCGGCTTTGCTGCTTCATTTTCTAGTTAGTGAAACTATAGAGAAGCTGCAGAGGGTTAAAGATGTGGACTTGCCCAGAGCTATCTTCTTACTGGCCTGAGCAGAAAGACCGTGCAAATCGAGATCCCTGGCACTGTGGGCTGAGCGGAGCCACCCACCTGGATCTTTCACTTAAAGGCTATCATAACATCAGCCTTCCCTGTAAACTATCTTAAAAAACACGAACACACAAGCCAGGCGTGGTGGCGCACACTTGTAATCCCAGCAGCATTCAGGAGCCAGAGACCTGAGGGTCGTGGTTCTCGGGCAGCCTCAGCCTCTTGGTGAGACTCCTCACAATTCAGGGAGACCCTGTTTCAAAAATTTAAAAAAAAAAAAGACTAAAAAAATAGGGCAGGGGGTGGAGCTCGGAAGTCAAATGTCTCTGGCTTCCAACCCCAGATCCACAAAAAAGAAAAGAAAAAAAAAAAAGAGTAAGGAATCTAATAATGATAAAACTGGGGACAGAGCCCAGGAGCATGCTATCTCCAAACCACAGGGCCGGACCTATTTCCTTTTTTTTGATGGTGGTCCTGGGGTTCCTGGAAACCCTTCTACCTCTGGGCTACACTCCCTGACCTATTTTATATTTTTTATTTGGAAACAGGGTCTCTTAAGTCTGCGCCATCCTCCTGTCTCCGCCTCCCAAGCACGGGATCACAAGCGTGCGCTTATCTTTTCTTTTTTAACAGAGTGTCACTAAGTTGCTGAGGACAGCCTTGAATGCAAGGTCCTTCTGTCTCGGCCTCACAAGTATGGATTACAGGAATAAGCCACCACACTCAGCTTTAAAAAACTATTTCCCTGTAATCCCAATACTTGAGAAGCTGAGACAGGAGGATCACAGGTTTGAGGCTGGCCTCAGCAACTTACTGAGCAAGTGCTAGAGGTGTAACTCATTAGTAGCCCCTGGGTTCAACAAACACATCCCACTATTAAATATGTCCTTCATGAATGATGTTTGTAAAGCATAAAACACATCTACAACTAAGTTCTGAATAAATGATTTTAGGCAGTGTTTTCTTAACACTGTAATAAAGACTTTATATGTTGTGGAGAGGTACTGAGGATGAACCCAGGGGCATTCCACCTTTGAGCTACACCTCAGCCTATTTTTTGTTCTTTTTCTTTTCTTTTCTTTTCTTTTTTTTTTTTTTTTTTTTTTTTTTTTGTGTGTGTGTGTGTGGTACTGGGGGTGGAACCCAGGGGCTTTTCACCTCCAGGCTACACTCCCAGACCTATTTTATACTTTATCTGGAAACAGGGTCTCACTAAGTTGCTGAGAGCCTCCCTAAGTAGCTGAGGCTGGCTTCGAACCTGTGCGATCCTCCTGTCTCAGCCTCCCAAGCGCGGGGATTACAAGCGTGCGCCACTACGCCAGCTTTTGTTTCTTAAATACGGTCTGGCTACATTGCTGAGGCTGGCCTCTCACCCATGAGTGTCCTATCCCAGCCTCCCAAGCGCTGGGGTTACAAGCATGAGCCTCAGCAGCACCATATGGACTTCTGAACTCCTTGAACGTTCCCAGTTCCGATCAGCAGACCTCCCAATTCCAAAGCCAAGGTGCAGCGGACCCTGAACGCCCTTCAGCTCACTCCGCTACCTGGGGTTAGAACGCTGCTGGGAGATTAGAGTAATTTCCTTTTTCAGTTACAGAACAAAATAATTCTCAGATCAAGAGGAACTGCTGCAGCAATCCTGCCGACACAGCAGGATGACACAGGAGAAGAGCATGGCTGGCCAGCACCATGCGCCACGAGGAGCGCGTGCTCCTGGGGCACTGAGCGGGTTCTGAAACGCGCCAGACAGCCAGAGTGCATGCTTTCCTTGCCACTTTTAAATTAAATCCTTTAATGGCGTTTGGTCCATTCACCCTTCTTGTAATACCCAGAAAGAAGGAAAGAAAAACATTTCATTTTAGTAAATGCTTTATTGACCCAACTCTTATCTAAACAGAAATAACCATATCTCACAACCTCTAGAAGCTTATGGATTTTTAAGCAAAATATACAAAACATCACACATAGAGAATTTGCTTTTAACCCTAGGACACGGCCAGGCAGGCAGCACTAATGGTGTGTCCATGCAAGGCCTACTCTGCCCGTCATAGCTCCCTCAGCCCCTGCAGACCATCCTGACCAAAGCAGCCCTCAGTCCACACCCATCTGTCCCAAGTGCCCTTTAGCACTCCTGCCCTGGGAACCCTGGGCTTGGGCACGAAGTGCTAAAGGACACTTGGGACCAGATGGATGTGATATCTGATGCTCTTGAATTTTAATATTCTTTTAAAATATCCACTAACTCAGCCAGGCAAGGTGGCACACACTTGTAATCTCAGTACTTGGGATGCTGAGACAAGAGGATTGCAGGTTCATGGCCAGCCTCAACAACCTCATCAGGACCTCTGTAACCTAGTCGGGCTCTCTTCAACTTAGCGAGACCTTGTTTGAAAACAAAAAATAAGCCGGGCGTGGTGGCGCACGCTTGTAATCCCTGTGCTTGGGAGACAGAGACAGGAGGATCGTGCAGGTTCGAAGCCAGCCTCGCTGGCTTAAGAGAACCTGTTTCCAAATAAAAATATAAAATAGGGCTGGGAGTGTAGCCCGGAGGTAGAAAGGTTCCATCCCCAGTACCACCAAAAAAATAATTAATCAAATTAATAATAAAACTGGGCTGGGGCTGTTACCTCAGTGGTAGAATGTCCGAGTTCAATCCTCAGTACCACAAAAAATACACACACACTTACACCCCTACTAACTACAAGCAAACAACGTTTCAAATCATTTAAGTGACTGACACAGTTGGTTCATTTAGACGGGATCTGGCACATGTCATACCTCCATCTTTGTTAGTTAAGCAGAGGAAAAATTCCATTTTATAGCCATAAGAAGTAATTACCCCTGCCGGGCGTGGTGGCACACTTGTCATCCCAGCATTCGGGAGGCTGAGACCGGAGGATCGCGGCTCGCGGACAGCCTCAGCTACTTAGTGAGGCTCTGCGACTCAGTGAGACCCGGTTTCAAAATAAAGAATAAAAAATAGGACAGGGGGTGTAGCTCAGAGGTCAAATGCACCTGGGTTCCATCCCCAGACCCACCAAAAGAAAGAAAGAAAGAAAGAAAGAAAGAAAGAAAGAAAGAAAGAAAGAAAGAAAGACAGTCCATGAGGGTCTCAAGAGAGATGGTTCCATTCAGTCTCCCCCGACCTTCTGAAATCATGTGCCCCCCAAAATTATGTGTGCTCCATATGTGAAATTACAATTAGAGGACAGAGCAGAAGACCACGGCCCGCGAGGCGCCCACCACACTCCACTCTCAACAGAGTGGCCCCAGGAAAGGCCCCCACCACACACGCACACACACGCACACACACGCACACACGCGCGCGCACGCACATGCACGCGAGCACACACGCGCACACGCACACGGGTCCCAGGCATTCTCCCTGTACCTCCACTCAAAAACAACCCTTACGCAGGTCACGGGGTCTACGCAGGAAGAGTGCTCAGGCCGAGAGCCAGTGCGGATGACCTGGGCCGCCTCCTACGACCGCCAAGTGCAGACCACCTGGCAGCAGCCAGCCCACCTGCCTGCAGGGGCGACAGCACAGGGGAGACGGCCGTCTGAAGAAGGAGATACTTCCCCACGACACTCGGAGCTACCAGTGTGGCCACGAGAGCAAACCTTCCGGGCGCCTCTCGCCCCCGGCGTCACCGGGCCTCCTCCTCGCCACTCTGAGAGGTGACGTGCCGTCTTCCGAACTGCCTTCCACATCCAACAGCTTCATGTTGCTTCCCTTCTTTTCCCCCAACTTCAAGAGACTATCTACACACTAGGAGCCCAGGAAATCATCCATTTCCATGCTAATCGGAGGCTCACATTAAGTGTCTACAGAGTAACAAGCGAGAATCCTACACCAAGAAATTTTCTCCGCAAGCAGAGGGAAAATACCAGTGAAACAGCACTCCCCAAAGATCAGTGGTACGATTTGCACACACCGGGATAGGCACTCCATCACCACGGCCTTAGTCCCATCGGTGAGGGCGTTTTCAGGATGTTGTTTATACATATGTGCCATTTACACTTAAACTCCAGTCTTCCTCTCACATACACAAAGCACTGTACAAATGTACGAATATTAGTAACCGGGTCCATTCGGAAGTCACTCAAGGAAACGGTCCTTGCACAGAATACGTTTCCAGAATATTCGCAATGGGGAGGAACACTTTCAAAGCAAAGAGATTCCGTGTACATCAAAGGAACTAATTTCAGTCAGCCAGTTAACATGTGCGTGGATTCCAACCTCAGAAGCCAGGCGAAAAGACCGTGCAGAGAGCACCCGTCCAAGCCACGTGCCAGGGCTCTACACAGCCAAAGACGCACGCGCAGCAGGCCCGCTGGTGCGCTCCCACTCCCAAGCCTCGACTCTCACCTACGGACTTTAGAGCCCACCATGACGGCGGTGCTGTGTAGGGTTTTAGGGCACAGGCTGACTATCTCACCGCCCCTCCAAATACCACTGATCACTCAAACACAAGACGCGCTGCACTGAGGGGTGTTCAAGAGAACAGCCTTCATATACAGAGCCAGGGCTCTTCCTTTGCCCCAGCTTTCTAAACTGTGAGCAAGTAGAGAAGCATCTTAGCTGCGTGTGGTGGTGCACACCTATAATCCAGAACTTGAGCCAAGAGGCGGAGCCAGGAGGATCACAGGCTCAAGACCAGCCTCAGCAACTCAGCAAGACTGTGAGGGTGGCATTGGGTTGAATCCCTAGCACCACAGGATGAGATGAACTGGGTACTTATGGTACTGGAGAATGAGCATTCTATCCTCGAGAACTATGCCACCCATCCCATTTCGTTTTTTATCTGAAACAGGGTCTGGCTGAGTTGCTGAGTCTCACTACTTGCTGAGGCTGTCCTCAAACCAGTGATCCTCTTGTCTCAGCCTTCCAAGTGCTAGGGTTACAGGCATGCATCACCATGCGCAATAAAAGCTTTTTTTCAAATGAAGCCTTACAAAGAACATGACTATAAATTAGAAAAAAGTGACTTTATAGTAAATATGTTTACTACATATTAGTAAATATATTTTAAAAATTCACATGTAAAGCATTCATTATGTCACAGAGTCAATTCTGAGAAAAAGAGCTAATTTTACTAAAACACTAGAATCAGGGTTTTAGATAAGAGTCATACAGCTCTCTGCCAGCTGCTCTCTGCCCCTGCCCCACACTCTTGATGACGACCCGAGTTTCCCCAACGGTGCATCTTTACTTTTCTTGAATTAAACCTCTGCCTTTGTCTCCGAAAGATAATTAAAAAAAAAAAAAAAAGCCACAGTGATACACGCTTGTAATCCCTGTACTTGGGAGGCTGAGACAGGAGGACTGCAGTTCACAGACAGCCTCAGCAACTTAGTGAGGCCCTCTGCAATTTAGTTAGACCCCGTTTCAAAATGAAGAATAAAAAATAGGGCTAGGGGTGTAGGTTCAGAGGCAGAATACCTCTGGGTTCTATCCCCAATACCACACACACAAAAAAAAAACCTCAGAAACTTGCTAAAATATCTCATACAGAAAGTTGCTAATGATGATATTAAATATATGTATATATTTTTTGCAGTACTGGGTTTATCTACCTCCGAGCTACACCCCCAGCCATTCTTCTCTACCACCTCTCAAATGGAGAGTGTGTTGGGGGGGGGGGGTCTGTTCTTTCTAAAATTAAAAATAATATAAAAGGGCTATTTTAACCTGAACTCTAAATATGTCCAAAAGGTCTTATACTCAGGTAAACCAGTATAAACCAGTTCCCCTCATATTCAAAAGCAGAACTGAGAGTTCTGTCTTTGGCCTACAGGAGAAGTCACAGATGCATCCTCCTCACCTGAAGATGCGCCCAGATAAGCGCTGGGGATAGTAAACTGCATCCCAACCACACAAGCCCAGGGTGCTGACAAAGCACAGCCAACGAGGTGAGTTAGTCCGCTGCCTGCGTCTAAAGGTCCACAGCAAAGAGCCATACTACGGTCTGAACTGTATCTCCCTCTTCCCCATAAAGAGGGACGCTGAAGACCTAACCCCCAGACTCAAAAACACAACTTACTTAGATAGAGCATGTTTAAAGAGGTCAAGTTAAGTTATTAAGTTGGGTCCGAATTCAATGAGTAGTATCCTTATGAACAAAGAAAATTTGCAAGCAGCAACAGACAGGCACGCAGGGAAGATAAAGTGAAGAGACACAGAAAGAAGCCAGCCCCACGGTCCAAGCCTAGGACAGGCCTCCCAGAATGGCCTGCGCCTCCTGACCGCCTCCTGACCGTCCGGCCTCAGGCCGCGCATCTCTGCTTTTGAGGGGCAGTGTGTGATACTTTGTCTCCACAGTCTTAGCAGAAAAATACAATTGGCTTTTATATTTTCAAGTGGCTGGAGGGAAAAGCCAAAGGGATGAGACACATGAAAATTTAGGAAATTCAGATTTCAACATGGATACAACTTTACTGGACACAGTCGTGCTCCTTTACAGAGTGCCTACGAGACTATGTCACGGTGCAGAGTAGCCAAGGCGGACCATATGGCCCACAACCCTTTTAAAATACTTACTGTCTGGCCCTGCATGGAATGTTGCCGGGGGAGGGGGCCTTGTGTTCCAAAGCGTACCTCAGAGTGTAGTCACACCCCAACAAGGTCAATCTGTTAACCATTTTCCGTCTTTAGTTACCCTTAAGTTTTACACTCATCTGTATTTTAAATTTAGGTCAATTATAGCCACACATCACACCTACTTTTCAAGGTCCAATATGTAGATCAAGTGAGATGATAATATAAATGCTTTATTTAACCACGACATATGAAAATTATATAATTACACACACACACCACACAAATAAGTTTTAACAAACAACTCCAAGAAAAACAGACATCCCCAGACATGAGCTCAATAAATCCATTAATGTTAGGAGAACTTACCTGTCGGAAACCACCACACAAAAGTACGCAAAATGCCTCGGATGGCTGTCAAAGACAGACTTGAGAATAGCAATCTCATAAATGATCTGCTAAAATTCAATAAGCTCTTGCAGGCAAGCAAACAAGTGATTATGTATGAATTAGGTTGTGTTTACCTTCTCTATCAAAATGCCAATTTATTGGCCAAATAGTAGAACCTATCACGTGGAAAGAATGACAAATCGTGTTTGCATTATCACTTCATTTCCCATTTCCTAGTAGCTACAAACATCATGGTTGTTCACTCAGAAACCAGCGGCATGATCGTCCCAGGCGCCGTTCGCAGCTGGCGCCCAGCTGCAGAGACGCCCGCAAACGCACCAGACCAGCGAAGGCCTTCAGAGCGCTTTCTCTGTCGGTCCAAGTGCCAACAGGCAGGGGAGGCACATTATTTGTAATGAATTCACAAGCTACTACCACACAGAAGTCAGAACGCTCTCGCAAAGATGAAAGCTACACAAAAAGCAAAATTAAGACTCCATGAAAGTGCAGCAACGCGCACCTGCGGGGCAGGAGCGGCAGGCGGGCCAGTGGGGGGCGCCTGCACCTGGGCGTTGCAAAGTCACGGCGCACTTGCTAACCTTGTGCGCGCAGCACGAGATGTCTATGCCAACAAAAAGGCGAGGAGCAGCCAAGCTCCGCTCCTGGAAGATGCGTCCTGAATTTGCTGGCAGCGTAGCCTAATCCATCCCTTTACTGGCCTCGCCGTCCCACCAACAACTGAACTCTGCGCAGAAGATTAAACAGACGACCTGAAGAAACCCCAGGGAAATCAGCATGTTAAAAAATAGTGCTGAGGTGCTTCCTTTTTTCTTTGGTACTAAGACTTGAACTCACAGGCATTCCACCTTGAGGTTCAACCCCAGCCTTCTTAATTTTTCATTTTGAAACAGGGTCTCACTAAGTGGCTGAGGCTGGCCTCAAACCTGGGATCCTCCTGTCTCAGCCTTCCAAGTCCTCAAGTCACCCGCAGGCTGGCTTCCCACTTCCTAAGGGTTTTCTTACTGAAGGCAGGCCCAATCAAGCCACGTGGGTGAGTCTATACAGAAACCACCTTCCTGACCTGAAGAACCACAAGTAGATCAGAGTGCCACGGAGGTGGCACTGAGCGGAGAACCACAGAGAGAGAGGTCCAAGGCCTGCACACAGTCAGGTATGGAGCAGGAGACTGAGCACAAGGGACTCCAATGAGACGACGGCAACGGGGCCGGAGGGTAGCTCAGGGGCAGAGGGCGCGCAGGATGTGCGCAGCGAGTGCAACCCGAACACCACACCACGATTATACTCACACACGATTAGTCACGTGCCACTATGACAGGACACGTTCTGATGAACGCAACATCAGGCAGTTTCGTCACATGGCTAGCATGGGTGTGTGCACACAAAGTACTAAGGCCACACACCCCTCGGTGATATAATCTCATGGAACTGTCTTATGAGCAGTCCATCCTTAGCCAAACTGTTAGGCATGACTATACTAAAAAAAATTAGCCGGGCGTGGTGGGCACGCTTACAATCCCAGCATTCGGGAGGCTGAGACGGAGGATCGCAGTACGCGGACAGCCTCAACTACTACTTAGTGAGGCCCTCTGCAACTCAGTGAGACCCTGTTTCAAAATAAAGAATAAAAACTAGGGCCGAGGGTGTAGCTCGGAGGTCGAATGTCCCTGGGTTCCATCCCCAGACCCACCCCCCCAAAAAATAGGGGTGGGGAGGGAGAGAGAGAGCGCGCGCGCGCAGCTGGGCATGGTGGTGCACACCTGTTATGTCAGTACTTGGGAGGTTGGGACAAGAGGATTGCAGGTTCAAGGACCACCTCGGCAATTTAGCAAGACCCTCAAAAACTTAGGGAAACCAGTTTAAAATTTTAAAAAGGGCTGGGGGTGTAGCATGAAGGCAGAAATTAATCCCCAGCACCACAAAAACCAAACCGAACACAGAGGTGTTCTACATCCCAGCTACAGGACTGGCTGTTGTTGTTTTGGAGTTTTTTTGGTAGTGCTAGGAATTGATCCCAGGGGTGCTCTACCTCCAATGAGACAGACTTTGATTCCAACAGTATTATCAACAAGAAAAAGACATTTCACAAAAGTAAAAGGCCCAATTCATCAAGAATGAGAATAACAAGGCCAGGCATGGTGGTGTGCACTTTTAATCCCAGTACTCGGGGAGGCCGACAAGAGGATCACAGGTTCAAGGACGCCCTCAGCAAGGAGTGAATCTCTCATCAGCCTAGTGAGACCCTGTTTCCAAATAAATTTAAAAAAATAGGGCTGGACAACATGAGACACTGTTTCAAAATACAAAATAGGGCTAGGGTGTAACTAATAATAATAATAATAATAATAAGTAGTAGTAGTAGTAGTAGTAATAGTAGTAGTAGTAGTAGTAGTTTTGCCACCCAGCTTACAAAAAGCCAATCACTTCTATGAATTTCCTTCTGAGGTCCTCAAAACTGCACAACTGGCTCTCAATGTGTCTATGACAAAGCCTTAATTAAGATAAAGTAATCCTCTGTTAGAGGAATTATCTTCTGTATGAATATCTTAAGCCCTCCATGAAGCAGTCCTATGTTTCATAACACTGCCCTTTATGGACAAGTTCCTAACAGGCTTAGTGAATTTCTTATCTGACCTTACTACTATTCAAAGTTAGTAACCACAAATGTCTATCACTGACATTTACAGTGCTGAAGTAAAACTAAGGACCTCTTTAAGAGACACAGAAAATTCAAAGGTCGTTAGATAACACACTGCCAAGCAGAGTGACCCAGCGTCTCCTAGGTCTGTCCTCAAAATGCGCCTGCAACACCCTCGAGGAGCATCATGGAGAATCAGCGGGCGGTCTAAACTTTTACACCAGCGGCCAACAAAAATAGCTTTACTGTGGCTGCTTTCTGCATAAACTATCATTTCAAAGTTTGGAGACTCCAGGAAGAAATCAGAACCATTTAGACGTTCCAACGTCTTGAAGACCCAGAAGCGTGCAGAGGGAGATAACCAAGTGATGTGTGCGTGCATGGGCGTGTTCCCTCTGAACTTTGCAATGGTGTGTAATTACAATGCACCCATAGAAGTGTTTTAAAGTGTAAATAAAGCCGGGCGTGGCGGTGCATGCTTGTAATTTCTACTACTTGGGAAACTCCACAACTTAGTAAAACTCTGTTTAAAAATAAAGAATAAAAAAATCAGGCTGGGGGTGTAGCTCAGAGGTAGAATGTCCCTGGGCTCAATCCCTAGCACACCACAAAATAAAATAAAATATAAATAAACGGACATTACTAAGACGCCATCTTTTTCACTCTTAATTATTAATCCATGTAAGGAAAGGAGAGGAATATCAAGCTGTTTTAGAAATTCCCTCAGAGCTGGGCTTGGTGGCGCAGCTTGGAATCCCAGTACTTGGGAGGCTGAGACAGGAGGATCTCCTCTGTGGCCAGTCTCAGTTACTTAGCAAGGCACTCTGCAAATTATTGAGACTATGTTTCAAAATAAAGAATAAAAACTAGGGCTGGGGTGTAGTTTGGAGGTAGGATGCCCCTGGGTTCCATCCCCAGTCATGCAAAATAGAATAGAGTCCCATCAATAGCACTTGATCCAGCAACAATGCGGAGCAAAGCGCGGACTGGCCTACCTAACCACAACGCCACCCTCAAGCCTGATTTGAGAAAAAAGAACCGAAAAACTCACCCCTTCCAAACACTGCTTTTAAAGCTCCTCTAGCCAGATAATCCCAATCACCCGCCCTCCCTCCCACCATCAGCCTGTGGCCAGAGTCCTCTCGGGTTTAAGGCAGGAGTCGTCACCAAGGACGTGGCACTGGGGCACAGGACTCGCGACTAAGAAGCCCGCGATGAAGGCTCCAAGTTCCACTTCCAGTTTCACGGTAGGGTTAGGAGAAACGATGGCGCCTCCGAAGCCACCCATAGGACCCACGGTGCGATTCAGCGGCCCTCGGTTCCCATGGCAACTCCCTTCTACCTCCTACCTCCCTTGAAGCCCTAAAACAACTGTCCCCCGCCTTCGGTCTCTAGCCCACTCTGAAATCAGCTCGCCTCATCCATTTACACTGCTCAGGCCATGACGCGCTACAGATACTGCAGTGTATGTGAAATATATAATTTCTAAATTTTCAGCAGAAAAACAAAGGGTTCTTCAGTAGAGAAGAAAATCAATTACAGATAATTCCAAGAGAAAACAATATTTATATGATTATCTATAGGTTGTACTGCATGTGTGTAAAAATACTTTTCTAGAATTGTCTTCATACAATAAAGGCTATATATACTCCCTTTCCTGAATGTCCTGCATCTTGTCACAGGGAAGCCAGGAAAACCTAAAACCCCTCCACAGAGAACTGTGGTAGCTACTACATAGTATTCATATGTAAGAAGAAACATCATGTTGCTTGTCTCACATCTGCAGAGGAGGTTATCTGGTAAGAAAAGAAAGGGAAACTGCCTACATATGTGAGCACAAAGAGAAATTGTGAAGATCATTCTGAAATCACTCAGACCTGAGCAAAAGGACGTGTGTGTGTGTGTGTGTGTGTGTGTGTGTGTGTGTGTGTGTGTGTGTGGTACTGGGGTTCCTGAAAACCCTTCTACTTCCGGACTACACTCCCAGGACTATTTTATATTTTTATTTTTGGAAACAGGGTCTCTTAAACCAGCGAGGCTGGCTTCGAACCTGCGCGATCCTCCTGTCTCCGCCTCCCCAGCACTGGGATTACAGCACAGGGATTACAAGTGTGTGCCACCACACCCAGCTTAATTTTTTAATTTAAATTCAAAAGCAGAGCTCCTGTTCAAAAGCAGAGCTCCTGTCGCTAAACTGGATAAGGTATGTCGAATCAACCTCAGCAATCTGGTAACCATCTACTCTTAAATGATTGGTTGGAATTAAAAACCTCCACCCGAGTCCTCAGCAACAGGAGTCCCCAACAAAACATGTGTATTACAGGGCGATTCTGCCAAATGTATAGACTGTCCAGGGCTTGCAACTGGCATGAAACATTAAGTTCATTACTAGACACACGTTACATAAAAGTTCTGAGTTGCAAACTCCAATTCACATTCCAATTTTTAGAATAAATAAAAGTTCTCTGTCATAAAAACCACTTATGATATTCTAGCCTGGGTTTTGTTTTGTTTTGTTTTTTTGCGTGTCTGGGGATGCAACCCAGGGGCATTTGGCCTCTGAGCCAAATCCCCTGCCCTATTTTTATTCTTTATTTTGAAACAGGGTCTTATTGAGTTGCAGAGGGCCTCACTCAGTAGCTGAGGCTGTCCGCGAACCACAATCCTCCGGTTTCAGCCTCCCGAATGCTGAGATTACAAGCGTGCGCCACCATGCCTGGCTCCAGCCTGAATTTTTAAAAAAAGAAATCCATGGTTTTTTTATAATAAATATTTATTGGTGCCATGTAGGCATACATTTCAATGGGATAAAAAACTTGTGGAGTTATACATGCACACATCACCCGTCTCTACCCAATCTCTAGCCCCTTCCCTCCCCCTCCCTCCCACCCGTGCTTGGCTTCCTGGCTGACTGTGATGTGTTTAAGTCCATCATGTGCTTTAAAGAGTTTCCCTTATCCTCCCTCTTATCCGCTCAGATAGGTCACCTTCCTTGCTCCTCTATAGGGCCCCTTCTTCATCTAGAGTTCCTCCTGTTATCCATTTCTCCCTAATATTTTGCACATTAAGAAAAGCACGTGATTTCTTATTTTTTGTGACATTTCACTGTAAATGTCATAATTCTGTTCTCCCTTTTGGCTGGGCAAAATCCCATTGTGTACATATCCCACAGTTTTGAAATCCACTCATCCGTTGAAGGCCATCTCGGCTGGTTCCAGTTTGGCGATGGTGAACTGTGCAGCTGTGCACATGGTTGCTCATGCATTAGTTTGGTATTTTGGTTTTCATTCTTTTTGGTGGATACCCAGAGGTGGTATTGCTGGATCATGTGGTAAGTTCATTTTCCTTCTTCTGAAGATCTTCTCTACTGTTCTCCAAAGTGGTTGCACCAACTTGCAATCCCACCCACAATGTATTAGAGCTTCTGTTTCTCCACATTTATTCCCACTTACTGAAAACCTGAAAGCCAGAAGGTGAGTAACTTTGACAGGATGATCCACTCACAACCAATTTTTTTTTTTTTTTAAATAGAGGTCACTTGGGTCTGGAAATCTGAAGAAATCCAGTTTTAAAATGCAATTTGGAAGGCAGGTGTGGTGGCACACGCTTGTAATCCCCATGCTTGGGAGGCTGAGACAGGAGGATCGTGTAGGTTCAAAGCCAGCCTCAGCTGGCTTAAGAGACCTTGTTTCCAAATAAAAAATATAAAATAGGTCTGGGAGTGTAGCTCAGAGGTAGAAAGCCCCTGGGTTCCATCCCCAGTACCACCCAAAAAAAAAAAAAAAATGCAATTTGGGGAGCTGGGCGGTCTGGGAAATGCTTGTAATCCCAGCACTTGGGAGGCTGAGACAGGAGTATTGTGTAGGTTCGAAGCCAGCCTCAGCTACTTAGTGAGGCTCTCGGCAACCTAGTGAGACCTTGTTTCCAAATAAAATATAAAAAAGGTCTGGGAGTGTGGCATAGAGGTAGAAGGCCCCTTGGTTCTATCCCTAATACCACAATAATAAAATAAAATAATAAAATAAAACACAATTTGGTGGCAAACCTACAACCAATCAGCAAACAGCTTGTGAAGGACACTTAAATTCTGTCTCTACTTAGCTGACTTACAATCACCCCCTAAAAGGAGCAGAAATTCTCTAGAGTGTTGTGGAGTGACATCACTGGCTTCAAAGGTAACTGTTTGGGGCATTTTTTATGATAGCAAACATCACACCATCTGTATCTTTCTTTTTCTTTAGCCCATTCCACAGATGTTTCCGCATGTCAACTGCCCTTCAGCACCAGAGCCTGCCCTGTGTCCAGTGGGGAGCACGGGGTAAACGCAGCAGCCACGGCGTCTGGTCCCTGGAAGCAGGTCACGCCAAATACAACATGAAGAGAGCGCTAAACCTAGTCCACTTGTCTAAGGAAAGCAAAGGTTACAGTGATAATGCCATCAAATCCTTGTGCAAAATGACATCTATCATTTTACATACTTCTACAGAAAATACAAAACTTGACAAATACCCTCGAGATGAATCAGAATTCTACGTTCTTCCTAAAGCATTATATTTCTAAAGGGTTAGCCAGCAGAGGGAGTATAAGCTTATAAACACTACAGTCCCAAATATCTGTGGTTAACAAATTTTTGAAATACTGGGAATTCTTTTTTAACTTCTGACTACTGGCCACAAAAATCACTGGAGCACTTTGTTTTTAAATTAGAGTATTTTATAAAATTATTCCTCTATACCACATAAATACTCCATAAAACTACTACTTTGTAATCCAAGTCCTTTGAGAAGTTAGATACATTCCAATTAAAATGTAAGCATATAACCTTTTTATTTGTGTGTGTGTGTGTGTGTGGTATTAGGGGTGGAACCCAGGGGCTTTTCTACCTCCGGGCTACACTCCCAGACCTATTGTATACGTTATTTGGAAACAGGGTCTCACTAAGTTGCTGAGAGCCTCACTAAGCAGCTGAGGCTGGCTTCGAACCTGCGCGATCCTCCTGTCTCAGCCTCCCAAGCGCGGGGATTACAAGCGTGCGCCACCATGCCCGGCTAACATACAACCTTTTTTTTTTTCTTTACTTTTTCTTTTTTTTTTGGTGGTACTGGGGTTTCTGGAAGCCCTTCTTCCTCCGGGCTACACTCCCAGACCTATTTTATATTCTTGAAACAGGGTCTCTTACGCCAGCACAGCTGGCTTCGAACCTGCGCGATCCTCCTGTCTCCGCCTCCCAAGCGCGGGGATTACAAGCGTGCGCCACCACGCCCGGCAACATACAACCTTTTTAAAGGCAGAAAAATAAATCAATATTATATCAAAATCCAACTAACAAAGGAGGAAAGCTGGTGCTTTGCAAACCGGTGCCCAAACAGAGGTACAAGGCCCACCTATGGTCCCCAAAGCTACTCGTCAACTGAATCCTCAGCCATCACACACAAAGCCTCACCCAGCACTTGTCTTCAGGCTGCTTTCATCTTCCCCTCTCCAAGAAGCAAATCTCTTTTGGGGGGCATGATCATAAAACCTCGAAACACAGGTGGGAACTGGCAAGTTATCCATTTCTGAAATAGGACTTTCAGAAGCAGTGAAATCTCCTGACAACCAGGCTGCGTAGCTATCAATGCTGTGAGAAAGATGGAGAATGGGACTGCACCTGAAAACACCAAGGTCACGTGACACTGACAAGCGCAGACTCCTCAGTAACCATGAAGATGTGTGCCGGCATGCCGGCCCGGCCTTTAATAAAAGCGGTGACAGCATTAACATAACTGATCCTTACAGCAACTCTTCTGTAAAGCAGGTGATGCCAACGTTACAGTGGAGGGAACAGAGATGTTAAAAAGTTGTCATCTTCCCGGGCGTGGTGGCGCACGCTTGTAATCCCCGCTCTTGGGAGGCGGATACAGGAGGATCGCGCAGGTTCAAAGCCAACCGCAAGCTGGCTTAGGAGACCCTCTTTCCAAATAAAAATGTAAAAGTAGGTCTGGGAGTGCAGCCCGGAGGTAGAAGGGCTTCCAGGAACCCCAGTACCACCAAAAAATAAAAAATAAAAAGTTGTCATCTTCAAGTGCAGGCCCAACACAGCTCATTGTGGGCACAAAATCCTTAGCATCACAACAGGCTCCCTGGTCCTGAAGCCAGGGCTAGAACACATGTGAATTAGAAATGTGACCTCAATTAACATAACAAACCAGATGTGTGGTTCACACCTGTAACCTCAGGCAGTACTTGGGAGACTGAGACAGGAGGGCCACAGGTTCAAGGCCAGCTAAGAATGGTCTTTGCCCTGTTTCCCTAAAGGCAGTTAGGGTTCCCTATTAGGAAGGGGAGATTGAGGAGATAGAAAGGAAATAGGCAGATAGGGAAAAGGCCTTGGTAGAAAAAGTTAATTTCCTGAGTTTCCTGAGAGGCAAAAAATATCTGAAATTCCAAAGGCCAGAGATAAGAAGGACCTGAGCTTCACAAAGCCATCTGTTTACTAATCAACAAACCCAGGAGCCCCTCACCAGCAAGTCTGACAGGAGACTCTTCAAAGGACTTGCAAATACCCTATGCAAATCCTGAGAGCTGCTTCCCAGAATTCCCAAAAGTCACCCTAACCAAAAGAGGACTCGCAGGCATCAGCAAAGCCCCTAGTCGGATAGCAAATGGGGCTTTTCCCTCTCGGGGCCCCCTCCCCTTTTGGGGAGCTGTTATCTCTCTCTCACAGGTCGTGTTTGCCCTGAGAGAAGGCAGAGTGCAACTGAGGGCACGTGGCTCAGGCTACTCTTGGGTAGTGACCTGAAGGCCTCTGCTGGACATCAAGGCTGACCAGGGTCCCTAGGGGTGACCTGCACCTCTTTTCTGGCAGATCGCGTGGACTCTGGGAGAAAGTAGTTTGCAACTGACGGCACTTGGCTCGGGCAACACTCGGGTAGTGACCTAAAGCCAGCTACTGGACATCAGAGACCCGACAGCCCGAGTGGTGTTCTGCCTCTTCCTATTCTCTTCTGGTAGATCACGTGGACTCTGGAAGAAAGCCGCCTGTAATTGAAGGCATTCCAAGTAATGTCCTGAAGGCAGCGGCTGGACATCAGAGACCCGACAGCTCCTTTGGGGTGTTCAGCCATCTTCCTTATTCCCTGCTGCTTCCAATAAACCTTTTATTCCCCTTCCTGAGGTCTGCGGGTGTCATTCTTCACTCACCGTAGACAAGAACCCTGTAAGGAAATGCCGAGTTTCTTCTCAAGAAACTCTGTTTCAGCTATGATGAAACTCCAGGTTTCTTCTCAGGAAACCCCCTTTTCATCTTGGGAGGCTCAGAAGAAACCCCCATTTCACCAGGGCTAGAATACATGTGAATTAGAAATGTACATAACCTCAATTAACATAACAAACCAGAAGTGTGGTTCACACCTGTAACCCCAGGCAGTACATGGGAAACTGAGATAGGAGGGCCACAGGTTCAAGGCCAGCCTCAGCAATTTAGTGACAGTCTGTTTCAAAAGAAAAATAAAATACTGGGACAAGCATGATGGTGCACACCTGTAATCCCAGCATTCGCTTGTAATCCCAGCATTCCGGAGGCTGAGACAGAAGGATCAGGAGGATCACAGTTTACAGCCAGCCTCAGAGTTACTTAGTGAGGGAGGCCCTTTGCAACTCAGTTGATACCCTGTTTCAAAATAAAGAATAAAAAACAGGGCTGGGGTGTAGCTTAGAGGTAGAATGCCATTGGGTTTCATCACCAGTATTGCAAGATAAATAAATAAATAAATAAATAAATAAAATGACAAGGCTGTGGGCATAGCTCAGAGTAGGATGCTCCTGGGTTCAACCCCCAATACCACGGCGGGGGGGCTTGACAGAATGGCCCCAGGTTCAATCCCTAGTACCAAAAAAGGAAAGAAAGAAAGAGCCGCACATAAGAACAAGCAAAATTACAAGACTCTCATTATGCAATCTGAATACCAAATGCTAAGGAAGCAGACATTAAACGCCAAGGGCTATAAATACACGACTTTGCTTTTGAGGCCTTGTCTCATAATAAACTAGCCTTCACTCAGGCAGGTCAGTATGTTTCTACTACACTCCATCCTCAGTGACATGGGGAGAATAACAGCAATCCAATTTATTTGTGAAGATCAATAAGACAGTTAATGCAATCTGGAAATAATATAAAACCTATTTTGGGGGGTACAGGGGCTGAACCCAGGAACATTCTACCTTGGAGCTACACCCTAAGCCTTTTAAATTGCCATGCACTGGCCTCAAACTTGTAATCCTCCTGCCTCAGCCTCCCTAAGACTGGGATCCCGAGTGCTGGGATTACAGACCAGTTTCCTTCTTTTCCATCTCTGGCAAGAGCCTTTGCTGGCCGCCCTCCTTCCCTGTGACAATCTCTATCGCCCTACATTTCCACACTGCAGCCAACAGAGCCTCTCTGACCGTTTCTGTTCTGTTTTCCTGAACTTTCCTTTTACCTCACTGCTATCTCACACACCTCCGCCTTGACACTCTTCACACTCAGGGCGTGGACTCTAGTGCGCCCTTCCATCCGTGTGCCCTCTCTGCGTGTGCCGCAGGCTCTGCCTCTTCCTCCACCCCAGCCCCAGTCCTGTTTCACGTCTGCATCACCCCTCATCTCGCACCTCCATTTTGCGCAGGGCAACTCCTCCTGCTCCTTCCCCAGTACTGACATCCAGGCCACCCCGGAAGAGTGAGAATGCAAACTATTCCGTCCCTTGGGAATTGTGCTAAAAATCTGTTTCAACAGGCCTTCCAGATGATCACAATGTGCCTTGACCCTGGAAAACCAACAAGGACACACAATGGAGTCTGCCCGTCCTCTACAGCAAGATTCTACCGTGTCCCTGAACAATTAGAATAGTGCTGATGCAGGCACACTACCCAGGACTCGCTGAATGAGTGAACGGAGAGCCTTAAGATGAACTTCCCCTAGTGGAACTGCTTCTTACAACCAAAGCTTCTTTTTAGGGATTGAACCCAGGAGCGCTTACTTTCAAGCTAAAACCGCAGCCCAGTTTATTTTGAAATTGGGTCTTGCTAAGTTGCTGAGGTCTCCCAAATTTGCCAAGGATGGTCTGGAAGCTGCAATCCTCCTGTCTCAGCCTCTTGAGTACTGGGATCACAGAAGTGTACTGTCACGCCCGGCCTAAAGCAGTCCTGGGCGATGTGCAGAGTGACGGAGAGCTACACACGAAATGGCCAGTCATTTGGAGAGGGTCCACAGAGCTCTGAGGAAGTGCTCAGAAGCTGGAGAAGACACAGCAAATAAAAACACAGCCTGAAGATGGGCGTAGTGGCGCACACTTGTAATCCCAGCATTCGGGAGACTGAGACAGGAGGATCGTGGTTTGCAGACAGCCTCAGCCACTACTTAGTGAGGCTCTTTGCAACTCAGTGAGATCTTGTTTGAAAATATAGAATAAAAAGTAGAGCTGGAGGTGTGGCTCAGAGGTAGAATGCCCCTGAGTTCAACCCCAGTACTGGGGGGGAAAATACATACACACAACCTGTACCAAAGACAAGACTAGAGAATTTCAAGAGGCAAACTGAGAAATCAACGACAGGTCAAAAACATCGGGGCTGACCTTGTACAAGGCTGTGAGGCCAGGGCAGAAACTGCCAGCCTTTCTCAAGGCCCTGAGAAGTCAGTGAAGACCCCACCTCTGCTTCAATGAACGGTGACAAGGTCTAAGTATCCAGTGATTCACCTGACCTGAATGCATCGTGCCTTGAAGTTTAATCACACCATGGAAATAATTTATACCTTTCAATTCTCTTATAAAAAAACAGGAGCCAGGCATGGTGGTTCAGGCCTGGGATCCCAGTACTTGGGAGGCTGAAGCAACAGGATGGCAGGTTCAAGGCCAGCCTCAGGACCATAGCGAGGTCCTGTTTCAAAATAAAAAATAAAGGGGGTACAAGTGTAGCTTGGGGGTAAACTGCCCCTGGGTTCAATCCCCAGGTCCAAGAAAAAGGAGAATCGTCCAATTTAGTAGCCAGACTAAATTCTGAGAAGGCTTAGAAGCAGAATTCTACCTTCTTCCCTATTCCTGTTGATACTCTGAATGTTAACAACAGAAATTTACTTCAAAAAATGTAAAAGAGTAAGGCTAAGACAGGAAGAGCGTGGATTCCAGGACAGCTTCAGCAAAACAGAGACTCGCAGCCAGCTAGCAAGACCCTATTCAAAACAAAAAATAAAGAAGGGCTAGGGCTATAGCTCGAGGTGGAATGCCCCTTGGTTCAATCCCCAGTACAACAACAACAAAAAAAAATAAAAGCCAGTCATGATGGCGCGTATTTGTAATCCCAGTACCTGGGAGGCTGAGGCAGGAGGATCACAGGTTTACAGCCAGCCTCAGCTACTTAGTGAGACCCTGTTTCAAAATAAATAAAAAATAGGGCTGGGGTGTAACTTGGAGGTAGAGTGTCCCTGGATTCCACCCCTAGTACTGCAAAAAAAAAAAAAAAAAGTAAAAAGATAAAACAGAAGCAAATAAGACCATTTAGGAGGGGTTGCCTCTTTTGTTAATTCCCCATACTCATAAAACAATTCGCAAGTACTGTATTAATAATACTAGTCTTTCAGTGGTCTTCCAATGACAGTTATCTTCCCAATGGTGTCCTATTTAAACAACTCAGCATAAACTTTGAGGAACTCATTCCACTTCCTAAACCATACCCTATTTAAGGCTGGAGCTACACCCCCAGCCCTATTTTATTTTTCGTTTTAAATCAGGTTCTCACTAAATTACTGAAGACTTCTAAGTTGCTGAGGTTGGTTTCAAACCTGAGATCCTCCTCTCTCAGCCCCCAAGTCTGGGATTACAAGCATGAGCCGCCATTCCCAGTTTATAGTTTTTATTTAAATTCTCCTTTTACAGGAAAACATGATGATGAAAACCCTCTCTTGTCAAAACTTGCTCAGTTATAATAGCTCCATACAAACTATGAGCTTAAGGAAGCTGACAGCTCTCAACAGCTCTCGCCCCGTCTGTCCCCAGCATCATATAATACAAACCCACACTGCCGGCAGGCCGCCTCCGCGTCTCACCCATCTTCTCCCATCAACTCGGTCATGCTCTCGACGGGCCAGCTCCCTCTCCAGTTGAAAAGTTCTGCGACTAGTCTAAGTTATGGCGATGCAAGCAGTTGCTTCTGCATTTCCTAAATTAACACCTAAGTGGATTTTTAAGCAAAGCCAGAGAAGGCTGGCAGAGGGTAACTGAGGATGCTACAGAGACAGGGGGTACTCCACATAGGCGGGAGACCCAGTTTCTCCAGTCAGCGCTGCAGCTCCAGGAAGCTAATGATTCTTCACTTACTCAAAAATGAAAATCATAGTACAATTCCCTGGTGTTGACAGTGGGTGATTTTTAACTTCACTGCTGTCTGACAAGCACCTACGGCTTTACTTGGCCTCAATCTGTCCAGCTTGGAACTGCCAATTAGTAGCTTCTCAAAAACAAACCCCAACGTAAGCCATTAAAAAGTGCTTTTCCAAATGTCAAATACAATGGACTAGTCAAGTTCAACATGCAAGAACAAACTCAAGTGTGGATGTTCAAACCTGGCTAGAATTGTCAAAGCCAGTGACACTGAGGGAAGAAAGGGTCAAATTCTCAAACCACCACCATGAGCTGGGAGGAGCCAGGCGTGGTGGCACTCACTTATAGTCCCAGCATCTGGCCGGGCGTGGTGGCACACCCTTTAAATCTCCGCGCTTGGGAGGCTGAGATAGGAGGATCGCACAGGTTGGAGGCCAGCCTCAGCTACTTAGTGAGGCTCTCGTGACTTAGTGAGACCCTGTTTCCAAATAAAGTGTAAAATGGGTCTGGGAGTATAGCCCAGAGGTAGAAAGCCTCTGGGTTCCACCCCCAGTATCACACAAAAAAATAAACAAATAATCCCAGCAGTTGGGAGGCTGAGACAGGAGGATCAAGGTTCACTGACAGCCTCAGCTACTTAGTGAGGCCCTTTGCAACTCAGTAAGACTCTGTTTCAAAATAAAGAATAAAAAATAGGGCTGGGGGTAGAATAAAGAATAAAAAATAGGGCTTGGAGGTAGAATGTCCCTGGGTTCCATACCCAGTACCGGGGGGGGGGGGGGGGGGGATACAAAGAGTAAACCAGGAGCAGTAGCACATGCCTGTAATCCCAGGATTTGAGAGCTGAGGCAGGAGGGTCACAGGTTCAAGGCCAGCAAGCACAACAGTGAGACCTTGTTTCAAAATACACAATAAAAAGGGCTGGGGGTGTAGCTCAGGGCTGTAGCATGGCCCTGGGTTCAATCCTCCATACCACCAGGAAGTACACAAAGTATTACAACCATCTAATAGGTGTCTTCACTGGTAATCTTAGCCTTTCTAACTGAGATTCTGCCAGAGAGAATAAACACTAATACCACAAGTCAGAGGACTGGCAGGGGATTTGGGTAACTATGTCAGGCTTTTAGGCCACATGGTCCGTGTCGCCACTACTCAATTCCACCGTTACCACAAAAGCAGCTGTCAACAATCAGACCATGAATGAACATGACTGTGTTCCAATAAACTTTATTGATAGACAATGAAATTTGAATTTCATGCAAATTTCATGGAAACATTCTTTTCTCAACGTTTTAAAACTGTAAAGCCATTCTCATTTAAGTTTCTAAACTTTGGTTTGGTAGAATAATGAGCACCTAGGAACATAAACTATCCAATACAAACAAAATATAATGTCAGGCACCATGAGGGTAAGAAAGACTACTGAGTAGCCGAGCATGGTGGCACACACCCGTAATCTCAGTACTTAGGAGGCCGAGACACAGACACAAGGACGGCAGGGCGGAGGGTGGCCTTGGCAAGTAGTGAGACTTTCCTCAACCTAGGAGAGCCTGTTTCAAAATAAAAACAGAGCTGAGGACATAGCTCGAGGATGTAGCTTGGCAGTAGAACTGTAGGACCCCTGGGTCCCATCCCCAATACCACAAGAAGAAAAGGGAAAAAAAGGATTGATTACTGATGAGGATATAGAAAGGAAATAGGCAGATAGAGAAAAGGCCTCGATAGAAAAAGCTAATTTCCTGAGTTTCCTGAGGGGCAACGAATATCTGAAACTCCAAAGGCCAGAGATAAGAAGGACCTGAGCTTCACAAAGCCATCTGTTTACTAATCAACAAACCCAGGAGCAAGTCTGGCACTCCTGAAAGGAGATTCTTCAAGGACTTGCAAATACCCTATGCAAATCCTGAGAGCTGCTTCCCAGAATTCCCAAAAGTCACCCTAACCAAAAGAGGACTCACAAACAGTCAGGAAAAGGCCCTAGTCGGCCAGCAAATAGGGTTTTTTCCCTCTCGGGGCCCCCTCCCCTTTTGGGGAGCTGTTATCTCTCTCTCACAGGTCGTGTTAGCCCTGAGAGAAGGCAGAGTGCAACTGAGGGCACGTGGCTCAGGCTACTCTTGGGTAGTGACCTGAAGGCCTCTGCTGGACATCAAGGCTGACCAGGGTCCCTAGGGGTGACCTGCACCTCTTTTCTGGCAGATCGCGTGGACTCTGGGAGAAAGTAGTTTGCAACTGACGGCACTTGGCTCGGACAACACTCGGGTAGTGACCTAAAGCCAGCTACTGGACATCAGAGACCCGACAGCCCGAGTGGTGTTCTGCCTCTTTTCCTATTCTCTTCTGGCAGATCACGTGGACTCTGGAAGAAAGCCGCCTGTAATTGAAGGCATTCCAAGTAATGTCCTGAAGGCAGCGGCTGGACATCAGAGACCCGACAGCTCCTTTGGGGTGTTCAGCCATCTTCCTTATTCCCTGCTGCTTCCAATAAACCTTTTATTCCCCTTCCTGAGGTCTGCGGGTGTCATTCTTCACTCACCGTAGACAAGAACCCTGTAAGGAAATGCCGAGTTTCTTCTCAAGAAACTCTGTTTCAGCTATGATGAAACTCCAGGTTTCTTCTCAGGAAACCCCCTTTTCATCTTGGGAGGCTCAGAAGAAACCCCCGCTTCACTGAGATGGTCTCTACTCTCCAACAGCTTACACTGAACTAAGAAGCGCACACATGGTAAGTCAGTGCTATCACAGCAACAGATGAAAGCCCACAGGCATGTCCTAGAATCGGGAATGCCCTCCAGGTATATAACCAGGCTGCGACAGGAGACGCTCCATAGCACGGTTGCGAGAGCACAAGCCAGAGGGGAAATACTCCACACACCTCAGGACCAAGGCCAGTGCAGGTTCTGAAAGAAATCTCAAAAGGAAGGTTTCATTTTGTAACTCAAGCCAGAAAAGCAGACAGCAGGGCCGCAGGTTCAAGAACAGCGCATGATGGGTAACTGAGTGAGACCCTCTTCCCAAATAAATAAAATAGGGCTAGAATATAGCTTAGATGGCCAGGCGTGGTGGCGCACGCTTGTAATCCCCGCGCTTGGGAGGCAGAGACAGGAGGATCGCGCAGGTTCGAATCCAGCCACGCGCGCTGGCTTATGAGACCCTGTTTCCAAATAAAAATGTAAAAATAGGTCTGGGAGTGTAGCCCGGAGGTAGAAGGGCTTCCAGGAACCCCAGTACCACAAAAAAAAAAAAAAAAAAAAAGAATATAGCTCAGATGTAAAACACCCCTGGGTTCAATTCCCAGTACCACAAAAGCAAATCAGTAAGCAAATACTAAAATCTAGCC
The DNA here is from genome assembly GCF_963383645.1 of Muscardinus avellanarius. Lineage (NCBI taxonomy): Eukaryota > Metazoa > Chordata > Mammalia > Rodentia > Gliridae > Muscardinus > Muscardinus avellanarius. Next base: position 92,372,152 of record NC_137800.1, on the reverse strand, counting down.
AGAAAAAGAAACCCTTTTTCAAAGTAAAGAATGAAAAATAGGGCTGGGGTGTAGCTAGGACACAGAATGCCTCTGGGTTCACTCCTCAGTACCCTGGCGCGCGGCAGGCAGCTCTGCTGTTGATCTCTAGAACTCTGAACTGTGAGTGTCTTAAAGGGCTTCTGGCCCATTCCGCACCCCCACGCCATCCCAGGCCCATGTCCAAGGCTCATTCCCAGAGTGGCTGGCAGGCTGGGGAGGCTGGGGAAGTCTCAACGTGGGACCACTGGACCCACCCGAATGGGACTGCTGGGGCCCCAGCCCCTTCCTCTCCCGCTCCCACTGTGAGGCTAGCAGTTCTGCTCCACCACATACCGCCCCCACAACAGGCCCAAAAGCAAAGGACCAAGGCCTGAACGGCACCGGCGCCCCACCCGCCGCCCAGCACTGTGCGAGAATCCTGCCGAGCTGCGTCCTCAGCCTTTTTCTGTAGTTGCTATTATTGTTTTGCGGGTCTGGGATGGAACTCCGGGGCATTCAACCTCCAAGCTATACCCCATGACCTACATTTTATTTTTTATTTTGAAATAGGGTCTCGCTGAGTTGCAGAGCACCTCACTAAGTAGCTGAAGCTGGTCAAGAACCTCCAAGCCATCCTCTTGTCTCAGCCTCCCAAATGCTGGAATTAAAAGCATGCACCACTTTCACACCCGGCCTTCTGTGTGTGTGTGTGTGTGTGTGTGTGTGTGTGTGTGTGTGTGTGTGTGTGTGTGAACTGGGGGTGGAACCCAGGGGCTTTTCTACCTCCGGGCTATACTCCCAGACCTGTTTTTTATACTTTATTTGGAAACAGCGTCTCACTAAGTTGCTGAGAACCTCACTAAATAGCTGAGGCTGGCTTCGAACCTGTGAGATCCTCCTGTCTCAGCCTCCCAAATGCTGGGATTACAAGCATGCGCCACCACACCAGGCATCCAGCCTTTCTTTCTTAAGCCAGAGTCTGGCTAAGCTGCCAGCTGGCCTAAAACTTGTGGCGCCCCTGCCCTCACCTGCCAAGTAACTGGAATTTCAAACCGCAAGTACATCTTTTCCACTTTATAAATTGGTTATTGCGTATCTATTTCAGTAACTGACGGAAGGGGCATAGCATCCATGGCTGGCTTGACACAATCTGCTTCAAAACCATTTTCTTAAATATCGTAAATTAGCCAGGCGTGGTGGCACACACTTGTAATTCCAGCATTTGGGAGGCTGAGACGGGAGGATCACAGTTCAAGGACAGCCTCAGCTACTTAGTGAGGCCCTCTGCAACTCAGTGAGACCCGGTTTCAAAATAAAGAATAAAAAATTGGCAGGGGGTGTAGCTTGGAGGTCAAATGCCTCTGGGTTCCATCCCCAGACCCACAAAAAAAAAAAAAAAAAAAGAATTGGGGCATAGCTCAGAGGTACACCACTTCTGGGTTCAATCTGTAGCACCAACAAACAAATAAATACTGGAAGTTATTACAGTTCTCAGTGAAAAAAGTAAGGGGCTAAACTGGGCGTGTTGACTCATGCTTGTAATCCCAGTACTTGGGAGGCTGAGACAAGAGGATCTGGGTTTGTGGCCAGCCACAGCTATTTGTGAGGCCCTCTGCAACTTAGTGAGAACCTGTTTCAAATTTAAAAAATGATGCTGGGAGTGTAGCTCGGAGGTAGAATGCCCCTGAGTTCAATCCCTAGCACCACATTAAAAAAAGAAAAGAAAAGTTGGGCGTGGTAGTGCAAGTTTGTAATCCAGCATTCCGGAGACAGAGGTCAGAGGACTACTGGTGGACAGCCTCAGCTATTTAGTGAGGCCCTTTGCAAATCAGTGAGAACCTGTTTCATCCCCAGTAACACCAAAAAAAAGAAAAAAGGAAAAAAAGTAGGGGGCTTCCCAGTCAGACTTTGTTAAGCACCATAAATCCATTCCTCTGCCAGATTCCCAATTCCAAGAAAACTGGCAAGGCAGCTAGCTGGAAGAAACAAGAAAGAGATGGGCAGAAAATCCAGTCAGACTGGTCAGGAAGACACAGGGCAGGAAAGAAAGGCCAAATGATTTCTCTGTCCAGAACTAAGCTTTGACAATTGCCCACATTTCTGGCCTTTACTTCTTTCTCAGACTAAGTCCTTGCTAAGAAACCTCAGCAGGTCACAGATAAGGAAAACCTGAAATTCAAAACATTTCATCCCCTTTCTGTTTACTAAAGTCAAATATAGAACCATAAGAAAAGGAAGGCAGGCCAGGCGAGGCTTTCAGGCCATCTTGCCCAGGGCTAGCCGCCCAGGGCCAGGGCGCCAAATGCCCCCCCTCGGCTTGCCACACTTCCTAGAGGGATGCACGCAGTAGTTCAGCAGCCCAACTCCCAGGGCTCTTCCCCAAACACCAACTGGAGTCTTAAGACCTCAGATTCAACTGTTGTTTTGTTTTGCGGTACTGGGGATAAAACTCAGGAGCATGCTACCTCTGAGCAACACCCCCAGCTCTAATTTGTGTGTGTGTGTGTGTGTGTGTGTGTGTGTGTGTAGGGCTGGAACCCAGTGGCTTTTCTACCTCTGGGCTATACTCCCAGACCTATTTTATATTTTATTTGGAAACAGGGCCTCCTCACTAAGTTACAGAAGTAGCTGAGGCTAGCTTTGAACCTGTGTGATCCTCCTGTCTCAGCCTCCCAAGCACTGGGATTATAAACATGCACCACCACGCCCAGCTGTTTATGTATTTATTTATTCATTTATTTATGTATTTATTTTTGCGGGTCTGGGGATGGAACCCAGAGGCATTTGACCTCCGAGCTACACCCTCTCCCCAATTTTTTTTATTTTTTTATTTATTTATTTTTTGGTGCTACTGGGGGTGGAACCCAGAGGCTTTCTACCCTCCGGGCTATACTCCCAGACCTTTTTTTATATTTTATTTGGAAACAGGGCCTCACTAAGTTGCTAAAAGCCTCACTAAGTAGCCGAGGCTGGCTTCGAACCCGTGTGATCCTCCTGTCTCAGCCTCCCAAGCGTGGGGATTACAAGCGTGCGCCACCACGCCCAGCGTTTTATTCTTTAATTTGAAACTGGGTCTCACTGAGTTGCAGAGGGCCTCACTAAGTAGCTGAGGCTGTCTGCAAACCACGATCCTCTGGTCTCAGCCTCCCAAATACTGGGATTACAAGCTCTCAGCCTCCCAAATGCTGGGATTACAAGCATGCGCCACCACGCCGGGTCCAGCTGTTTATTTTTGAAACAGGGTCTCGCTGAGTTGCAAATGGCCTAAGTAGCTGGGGCTGTCTGTGAAGAGATCCTTCTGTCTCTGCCTCTGGAATGCTGGGATTACAAGTATGTACCACCACGCCTGGCCTAGATTCAAGTTATTTTTTTTGCAGTACCAGACCTGGAACCCAGAGGCATTTTACCTCTGAGCTACACCCCTAGCCCTATTTTTTAGTCTTTTTATTTTTGAAACTGGGTCTCACTGAGTTGCAAAGGGCCTCACTAAGCAGCTGAGGCTGTCACGTGAGCCACCACGTCCAGCTAGATTCAAGATTTTATCTTTACTAAGAACCAACATTCCAAAACTTAGCTTCCATCCCATCCCACGTAGAAAACACAGATACACAAATTAATATGCAAGATGAACTAACAAATCAGAAACAGATCTACAAAGACTAAATGAACAGAAAACTAAAAGTACAGCTTAGCAAAAACTTTTTTTTTTTTTGGTGGTACTGGGGTGGAACCCAGAGGCTTTCTACCTCCAGGCTATACTCCCAGACCTTTTTTATATTTAATTGGAAACAGGGTCTCACTAAGTTGCTGAGAGCCTCACTAAGCAGCTGAGGCTGGCTTCGAACCTGTGCGATCCTCCGGTCTCAGCCTCCCAAGCGTAGGGATTACAAGCAGTGCGCCACCACGCCCGGCAATTAGCAAAAAATTTTTGGAGGTGTTAATGGGGATGGAATCCAGGGGCATTCTATCTCTGAGCTATATCCGCAGCCCTATTTTATTTTGAAACAGAACCTAAATTTCTGAGGCTGGCCTCAAACCTGCAATCCTCCTGTCAAGTCTCCCAAGCACTGGGATTTCAAGCAGGTACCAGCACAACCAGCTCAGCTTAACAAATTAAATATAAAACATAAGAAAGATTGGTTGAAAAATGATCAAAGATCACCTATGCTGAATGCACGAATGCAGAACAGAGGGCACGGCATGGTGTGGAATTACGGCAGCAGAATACACCCACAGTGTAAGAGGTTATCTTACTGTACTCAGCATTAGTTAAGACATCTTCTTATTACCTCTGGGGCTACATTCAAATTAGTTTGGGGAGTTGGGAAAAGAACTTTAAGGATCTACTGACTACAGAAAATTTTCAGAGGTAGAAAAATCCAGTCGTGGCACACGCCTGTCAATCCTAACACTCGGGAGGCTGAAACAAGAGAATCACAAATTCATCACCAATCCAGAAAATTGGTGAGACCCTGTCTCAAAATAACAAAATAAAACAGAGCTAGGGATGTCACTCAGAGGAAGAATGTCCCTGGTTTTACTCCCCAATATCTACACACACACCAAAAATAATAATAATAATAATTCAGAGGGTTGTTAAAAAGAATAGCTAAAGGGCCAGGCACAGTGGCTCATGCTTGTAATCCCAGCATTCAGGAGGCTGAGACTGTAGGATCACAGTTTGCAGACGGCCTCAGCTACTTAGGCCCCTTACAACTCAGTGAGAACCTGTTTCAAAATTAAGAATAAAAAATTAGGGCTGGGGTGTCACTCAGACACAGAATGCCCCTGGGTTCCATCCCTAGTACCGCAAAAAAAAAAAAAAAAAAAAAAAAAAAAAAAGGCATAGATAAAGCGGGGCGTAATGGCTCATGCTTGTAATCCCAGTACTTGGGAGGCTGTGACAGGAGGATCACAGGTTCTCAGCCAGCTACTTAGTGAGGCCCTGTTTCAAAATAAAGAATAAAACAAAGGGCTGGAGGTGTAGCTCAGAGGTAGAATAACCCTGGGTTCAAAGCCTTAAAAAAAGAAAAGATGATGTCTGACTCAGAAAAGCAAAAGAAATCAAATTTACTAATGATGGTGGGTTTGTAAGTTTTATAGTAAAGAAAACACTGATTAATTGCAAAAAACAGTCTTGAGTTTGGAAGCAAACACTGGTCCTGAACAAGACTACAGAGAACCACATACTCCCAAACCAAAACTCCTGTCCTACCCTCAGCTCCATGGAGAGGCCGACTCCACACAGCTGTGTCACCAGTGAGGAAAGGCACACTTTTTTGTAACCATCTTACCAGCCAAGCTTAAGATTAAAGAGATCAGATGGGACAGAGCTCAGCAGCCCCAGGCTCCCCGGCCTCTGTGTGGACTAAGAGCGCCCTAGCAGGAAGCAGTCGGTCACACCAGCACAGAGCCTGGGCAAACGCGCCTGCCCTGTGTGTCTCCTGTGAACCGTGCGGCCAGTCGCCCCAGAGCATGGTGGCTCACAGACAGCAGATACTGGCTCGAGCGGTTCTAGAGGCTAGCAAGTCCCAGACCAAGGTCCGCAGCTCTGACGTGTGAAGATCTGAGTGCCCCGGTTCCGGGGGATGAGTGTTGGTGTCCCCCAAATTCACGCCTTACCCAGTACTGGTTGCAATGGCAAGCCATACACTGCAGGCTTCTGCCGTCGTCCAGACCTCAGGTGCCTTTAGGGAGAGGCCGCGACCGCATCCCTCCCCACCGGGGTTCTGTGAAGAACAGGCCCGCAGCAGCCTCCGCGCGCACGCGCTGCGTCCTTGGTCTTGGACATCAAAGGCCCCAGAATGGAAAGCGGTAAGTTTTTACTTTCTATAAATTACCCAGGCTAAGGGCTTATGTTACAGCTGCCCCAACAGACTCAGACACACAGATAAATACATTTGTCAAAACTCAGTGAATAATATACTTAAGAGTTAGGCTTTTCACTGTATATCAAACGAGTTCCAAGATTGTCTTTTAAAAATTAAATAGTGAGCCAGGAGTGGTGGTGCACGCTTGTAATCCCCGAGCTTGGGAGGCTGAGACAGGAGGATCACGCAGGTTCGAAGCTAGCCTCGGCTGGCTTAAGAGACCCTGTTTCCAAATAAAATATAAACTAGGTCTGGGAGTGTATCCTGGAGGTAGAAGGGTTCCGTCCCCAATACCACACCAAAAAAAAAAAAAAAAAAAAAAAAAAAATAGCTGGGTGTGGTGGCACACACTTGTAATCCCAGCTTTGGTAGGCTGAGACAAGAGGATTGTGGTCCACAGCCAGCCTCAGCTACTTAGTGAGCCTCTTTCCAACTCAGTGAGACCCTGTTTCAAAATAAAGAATAGCTGGGCGTGGTGGTGCACGCTTGTAATCCCCGCGCTTGGGAGGTGGAGACAGGAGAATCGCACAGCTTCAAAGACGGCCTCGCTGGCTTAAGAGACCCTGTTTCCAAATAAAAAAATATAAAATATAGGTGTCTTGGAGTGTAGCCCGGAGTTAGAAGGGTTTCCAGAAACCCCAGTACCACACACACACAAAAAAAAGAAAGGTAGATATTTGAGACAGTCCTTTCCATTAAGCCATTACTTAAAGAATGAAGGGTCCTCGGAAGCTGTTTTCTGGAATGCCCTCTCCCATTCACTGCCCTCTCTTACAACCCAACTCAAATGCCTCTGGACATCACCAAACTCCATGCTCAGTTTTCAGTAACTCAACCACCCCTGATTGCTAATTACTTCTCAGGTGATCTCAAGTCAAAAAGGGATGCTCTGGACTAAAACAATGTACATAAGTTTCATTTAATCAAGCCGGGCGTGGCGGCGCACACTTTTAAGACAGGAGAATCACACGGACTCAAAGCCGGCCTCAGTAAGTAGTGCCTTAGTAAGTAACTGAGGCGCTCAGCAACTTAGTGAGACCCTGTTTCTAAATAAAGTATAAAACAGATCTGGGAGTACAGCCAGAGGAAGAAAAGCCCCTGGGTCCCACCCCAGTACCACACACACACAAAAAAAATTTTCAGATAATATCTGTCCCACCTGTACAGGATTGGTAAAATAAATGATTATATCAAGGCATACTGAAAATGAAAAGTTCTAAAAAGTATATTCTTATGTGTCCATATTACTAACAGCTTCTCAAAATTACCTGTCATTAGACAAGTAAGGGGAACCTTACACAGATCACTGCTGTGAGGAGTTAAGACTGTTCAGAGAGCCTTGCAGATACGAATCGTCCCCACACTGACGAGTACTGAGCAGGGACATCCTTGCATCAGGAACTACACTTCCAATTTACCCACCACCCACACTTAAGTACACAGAGCCACAGTGGAGACAAGCTGCTGTGTGCAATGGCCTGGCGGCGCCTTCAGGAGTGCTACCAAATACCTCTTACAAATCCAAACACTTTTTATTGGTGGTACCAGGGATGGAACCCAGGAGCACTGTACCTCTGAGCTATACCCCCGGCCCTAGTTTTTAGTCTTTTTACTTTTTATTTTTGAAACAAGGTCTCACTGATTTGCAAAAGGCCGATCTTGCTAAGTGGCGAGGCTGTCTGCGAACTGATCCTCCTGTCTCTGCCTCCGGAATGCTGGGATTACAAGCACCACCCGGCTTCCAAACACTATTATTAAGCAATTTTAAAGGCCTTGAGTCAAGTAAGAATTGTCTCGTCTGTTCAGGGTAGGCCCCTAGGATCACAGGCAGCATGAGAAGGCTTCATTTAAGTCTTCACTCTGGTTTTAAAAGTAAACTCCTCCCTAGTGCCCATGGCTATTCAACAGACACAGCACAACTTGAAGAACTATCCATTCAGAGGAGACAGGACCATACCGAAGACAAGTGCAGTGAGGAGACAGGCGTAAGCACGCTTTACAGCTGCGCTCTCTTCCCTCCTTTCCTTCAAAGGACTAACATGGAGGAAGGTTTCATTAAAAAACTAAAATTCCTGAGGCATGGTGGTGCACACCTGTAATCCAGTACTTAGGAGGCTGAGACAGGAGGATCACAGGTTCAGAGCCAGCTTCAGCAACTTACCAAGACTCTGGTTCCAAATAAAAAATAAAGTAAGGCTGGGTATAGTTTGGAAAGCGCCTGGATTCCATCCCTAGAATCACCACCACCAAAGGAAAAAAAAAAAATTTAAAAACTAAAATTCTAGAGTCAAAGTTTATATTCACTACACATTCTAAAGAGAAAAAATAAAAAACGGGGAAAGGAAGGCATGCTCAAAATTTACTCCAAAGCTGGTCACAGTGGCATATGCCTATAACCCCCTTACTTGGGAGGCTGACAGAAGGATTGCAGGTTTAAGGCCAGCACGCAGTAATTCAGTGAGACCGTTTCAAAAGAAAAAGGAAAAAGGAAATGGCACGTAGGTTCAATCCCCAGTACCACACACACACACAAAAAAAAAACCTTCCACCAAGGCATTCATCATCCAGTGCTTACTCGTTAGTCACAAAGTGCTCCACACTGGTATAAACTGAAAAGAGTACTAAAACCCCCCACTGTAGCAGGAATCTGAATGAAACACAAAACATAAGCTAAATCTTTCACTAAGTGTTCAAAAGATCAAGAGAGGCTCTCACTGCCCAAAGAGCAATTCAACTCTACAGAAAAAAATCATGAAAATATTTAAACATTTGTTCTTCAATCTAAAACAAAAGTTAAGTTTCCAGGAAGATGGCGACCGAGAAAAGCAGCATTTACGAGTCCTGCTAACATCGATCTCTACTGCCACAAAATCAGCGCTTTTCATAGCCAGAAAACACTATCAGCAGAGAAATAAAAAATGTAAACACAAGGGACAGAGAAAAAGACGACTAGAAGAACAACCAGAGAACAGAAAAGAAACCAGCCCGGATTGTGGAGCCCCACCAGTGCCATCATGCATCACAGCACCAGGCTGCAGAGAGGAAAGGTAAACAAGGGGCTGAAGTGAGCAGCTGCGGATCATTCAGGGGTAATTCAGCAGTTCTTTCAGCGCAAAGAACGCAAAGAACATCTAAAACTCCCAGTGGCCAAGCTCATCACGCCTTCCAGGGACTCAGAACAGAGCTCAAATCCAGAAAAGAAATATGCCAGCCTCACGGCCGAGGGCGTGACAGTGGCACCATATTGCCAGCAGCTGAGGCCAGTCCACCATGTCCGTGACAGCACACACAATAACCGTGAGTAAAATTGCGGCAGAGAAATCCCCAGGATAATCTCCCTGGGTCTGAGATTTTGCAGTCCGACCCAGCAAAGGAGTAGTGGTGGCAGAGATACCACACCGGAGTCACAGCTCCCCGTGGGAAAATGCCCAGCCCGGCACCCCCCACAGTTTCGCGCAGCCTAGATTAATTTCCTGGGTCTGAGACTTCACGATACAACCCAGTAAAGTAGTAGTGGCGGCTGAGATTACCACAAACTCGAGATCCAGAGCATCCTACGTGAAGTCGTGGTGACCCGGGGAAGAAACCAGAGAAGGCACAAACTTCTGAAATCATGGGAAAGAGGAACAACAATAGAACAATGAACGCCCACAAGCCCATAATATCAGAACCTGATAACATAGAAATTCAGAGACCTCCAGACGATCAAATCAGGAATATAACTGTAGAAATAATACAGGACTTTTGAAAAAGCTTTAGAGAGACTCTAAAAGAAATAAAGGAAGCAATCATTGAAGTAAAGGCATCAATTCAAACTATAAACAATCGATTAGACCACATGGAGAATAGAATCTCCCTCTTAGAGGCTTTTTATTTTACTCCACTGGTTTATATATCTGCCTTTATAGCAGTACTACACTGTTTCAATTATTGTAGCTTTATAAGGTTTGAAATCAGAAAATGTACATCTTCTAACTTTGTTCTTTTTTGAGATTGTTTTGGGTATTTAGAGTTCATATTTCATGTTAGGATAGATTTTTTCTGAAAAATAAATGTATGATAGTTTCACATTAAAAAAAATCCTCTGGTAAGAAAGAAAGCAAAAAGAAATGTTATCTCTAAGTGATCACAAGTTTGATATCAGATAAATGAATCTGTTATGTGAGATTACCATTGTTAATTTTGGATAAAGTGCTATAATATTAGATGTAAACCACTAAGCCAAGCATAGGAAGGAGGGATGGGGAAGGAATGGGGTGGGGGCTACACAAGTTTTTTTTTATCCCATTATGATGTATGAATACAGTGCACCAATAAAAATTTTTTTTAAATAAATAAAACAAAAGTTAATAAACTATAGACACAAAGTCATCTTTCCCATCAGAATCACAATACAAAGCCGGGCATGGTGGTGCACACTTGTAATCCAGTAGTGGGGAGGCTGAGACAGGAGGATCGCACAGGTTCAAAGCCAGCCTCAGCAACTTAGTGAGGCCCTCAGCACCCCAGGGAGACCCTGTTTCCAAACACGAAATAAAACTGGGCTGGGGTGTGGCCTGGAGGCAGAACACTCTGGGTTCAGTCCTCAGTACAAACAATAGGAATCTCAATACAAAATACTATCTAAAGCTGTCTTTTTTTTTTTTTTTGCGGCTCTGGGGATGGAACCCAGGGGTTTCGACCTCCAAGCTACACCCCCTGCCCTATTTTTTTGTTCTTTATTTTGAAACAGGGTCTCACTAAGCAGCTGAGGCTGTCTGTGAACTGAGATTACAAACGCGGGCACCACACCCAGCTCCTAAAGCTGTCTTCTAGATCAGCTGCTCTTACGAAACACATTCAAAAGCCACACCCAGAGTGCCGGGCGCGGGGGGCACGCTTGCCATCCCCGCGCTTGGGAGGCTGAGACAGGAGGATCAAAGCCAGCTCAAAGCCAGCCTCAGCTACTGAGTGAGGGTCTCAGCAACTTAGTGAGACCCTGTTAGCCAAATAAAGCATAAAATCAAAATAGGTCTGGGAGTACAGACCAGAGGTAGAAAAGCCCCTGGGTTCCACCCCCAGTGCCACCACAAAGCCACACCCAGACACTATCCCTGACTCTCAAATGTTCCAAAGGAAGAAAAAATGAATTGCATATGTGAACAGACGTAGCAAGTATGAAGTGCGATCCAGCTACCTGCTACTGCCTGCATATTATCATACTATGAAATGAATTTAACCTCCCACCTAGGAAACTCGCCACTATCCCCAGTGATCTAGGGCGGCGGCGGCAGCCAGGACAACCGGGAGGAGGGCTCACCTCTGGCTCTGGCTCCAGGTCTCCCCGGCTGCTGCTCAGCACTTAGCCAGGAGCAGAGCGCACAGGAAGCAGGCAGGCGGGCTCTGCTCAGTGGGGGCCCCTCCAAGAGGCCCCCCGTCAGTAGTCCATCAGCCATCAAGGACTGATCCACTGAGGCTCCGACAAGATTGCGATGCACATCATCAGAGCCCTGGTGGCCACTCACTTCCCAGGGGCCCATCCCTGACCCCTCTGGGGTCACGCCACATCCAAGCCCTGACTGACAGCTCAGTGCTCTAATGAACCTGCCACGGCTCCTTTCTAACGCCTTGGCCTCCTGACTACGTCTCAGTTTCTTTACCTATAAAACAGAAAGCCACTACTTCACCAACCTTACAACTTCTAAGAGGATTGGGGAAACGATGCAACATAAAGTGGCTGGTACCCAGTAAATGGCAACAATTACTACTGCTTCCAGGACTATGCACATTTAAACTAATGCTCAAAAACAACTGAAGCAAAAAGAAATCACAAGGGGAATTAGAAAATATTTCAAAATAAGTGAAAATAGACCAAAACTTACAGGACCCAGTTAAAGTGATGTTTAGTGGAAATTTTAATTACATTTCATCTGTAAATGCTATAGTTGAAAAAATTTTTTTTTTTTTTTTTTTTTTTTGGTGGTACTGGGGGTGGAACCCAGAGGCTTTCTACCTCCGGGCCTTTTTTTGTATTTTATTTGGAAACAGGGTCTCACTAAGTTGCTGTGAGCCTCACTAAGTAGCTGAGGCTGGCTTTGAACCCGTGCGATCCTCCTGTCTCAGCCTTCCAAGCACAGGGATTACAAGCGTGCGCCACCACACCCGGCAAAAAATAAATCTTAAATCAGTAAACCAAACTACCACCTTAAAACATAAGAAAAATGTCAAACCAAACTGAAAGTAAACAGAAGGAATTAAATAGTAAATCTGATCAGAAATTATTGATATATTGCCGGGTGTGGTGGCGTACGCTTGTAATCCCCACGCTTGGGAGGCGGAGACAGGAGGATCACGCAGGTTCAAAGCCAGCCGCGCCGGCTTAAGAGACCCTGTTTCTAAATTTAAAAAAGTATAAAGTAGGTCTGGGAGTGTAGCCCAGAGGTAGAAGGGCTTCCAGGAACCCCAGTAGCACCAAAAAAAAGAAAAAGAAATTATTGATATAGAGAATAGAAAATAAAAGGTTGGTTCTTTTAAATAATCAACAAAATTGACAAAGCTTTAACTATATTGACCAAGAAAAAAACAAGATTTAAAATACTAAATTCAAAAGAAACATCACTGCTGACCTTACACATATAAAACCGTATCTATATACTTTAAACATAATCATTCATGTCCTGTGAAAATGAGGGGAGGAGAGGCGAGACAGGAGAGGAGCGGAGCCCTGGGTTACTGCGAGGACTAGGTTCCTGAGGCTACTCTTGAATCTGAGATCCTGTCTCAGCCTCCCAAGCACTAGGGTTACCGGTGTGCGCAATCACGCCACATTCCCTATCTATACGTTAAAATGACTCAACTCTCTTTGCCCTCCTAGTACTGAGAATTAAACCCAGGGGAACTCTGCCACTGAGTTACCACTGTAGTTGTGTGGTGCGGGCTGGTACTGGGAATCGAACCCAGGGGCATTCTACCTCTGAGATATACCCCCAAGCCCTTTTCTTTGCTTTTTTGTTGTTGGAGGTTTTGTTTTGTTTTGTTTTGTTTTGGGGGGGGTTATTTTTTTATTTTTTGGTGGTACTAAGAATGGAACCCCAGGGGCTTTCTTTTTATGTTTTATTTAGAAACAGGGTATCACTAAGTAGTTGAGGCTGGCTTTGAACCAGCACCATCCTCCTGTCTCAGCCTCCCAAGTACTGGGATCACAAGGGTGCGCCACCACGCCCGGCTCATTTTTCATCTTGAAACAGGGTCTCCTTACTAAATCACAATGTGCTGGCCTCAATCAGACCTGTCATCCATCCTTCATCTCAGACTCCCAAGTACTAGGATTATAAGTATGTGCCACTGTGTCAGCGTGTGTGTGTGTGTGTGTGTGTGTGTGTGTGTGTGTGGTACTGGGGTGGAACCCAGGGGCTTTTCTACCTCCGAGCTATACTCCCGGACCTATTTTATACTTTATTTGGAAACAGAGTCTCGCTAAGTTGCTGAGAGCCTCACTAAATAGCTGAGGCTGGCTTTGAACCTGCATGATCCTCCTGTCTCAGCCTCCCAAGCGCGGGGATTACAGGAGTGCGCCCCCACATGTGGTGGTTGTAATCCCCACCCCTGGGAGGCGGAGACAGGAAGCCACTGGTTTAAGAGATCCTGTTTCCAAATAAAAATATAAAGTACAAGCCGGGCATGGTGGCACACACTTCTAATCCCAGCACTCAGGAGGCTGATAATGGAGGATCACAGACAGCCTCAGCTACCTAGTGAGGCCCTCTGCAACTGAGACCCAGTTTCAAAATAAAGAATAAAAAATAGGGCAGGGGGTATAGCTTGGAAGTCAAATGCCCCTGGGTTTCATCCAGACCCGCAAAAAAAAAAAAAAATTATATATATATATATATATATATATATATATATATATATATATATATATATGCATGCCTGGCCATGTAGCCCAGAGGTAGAAGGGTTCCACAGTACCACCAAAAAAAATAAAAGACAGGCTCTCTCTAAATTTCATAGACTGACACTGAGCTTGTGATCCTCCTCCCTCAATCTCCCGAGTGGCTGAAATCACAAGTTTGGCCACGCATCCAGCTAGAAGCTCAAATGACCCAACCATCTTTGACTACACAGTTTAAGCACTAACACGCTTCGAATTCCTTTAACCCACAATAGAGCAATCACAACTAAATAAACCAAAGAATCTTATGGAAGACAGCAGAGCATAATGAGGTCTTCAGAGTATCTACATGCTACCAACCCTAACTGCCAATGCCATTTTCTCTAACAATCCTCGCACGTCCTGTATTCTTCTGCCATGCAGACACATAAGACCTTTATCATAAATACAGCAAAGCGGCACGCTTGTCATCCCAGCATTCTGGAGGCTGAGACCGGAGGATCGCGGTTCAAGGACAGCCTCAGCTACTTAGTGAGGCCCTCTGCAACTCAGTGAGACCCGATTTCAAAATAAAGAACAAAAAATAGGGCAGGGGGTGTAGCTCAGAGGTCGAATGCCCCTGGGTTCCAACCCCAAACCCGCAAAAATAAATAAATAAATAAATAATAATAATTTTAGAAATTTTTAAAATAGGAGCTGGGCGTGGTGGCGCACACTTGCAATCCCCGCACTTGGGAGGCAGAAACAGGAGGACTGCGCTGGTTTGAAGCCAGCCTCGCTGGCTTAAGAGACCCTGTTTCCAAATAAAAATATAAAATCGGTCTGGGAGCGTAGCCCAGAGGTAGAAGGGTTTCCAGGAACCCCAGTACCACCAAAAAATAAATAAATAAAAATAAATAAATACAACAGCTGGGCATGGTGGCACACACTGTAATCCCGGCATCCCGGAGGCTGAGACAGGAGGATCACGGTTCACAGACAAACTCAGCTACTTAGTGAAGCCCTTTTCTTTCAAAATAAAGAATAAAAAATGGGGCTGGGGGGTGGAGCTCGGAGGTCGAATGCCTTTGGTTCCATCCCCAACACCACAAATAAATAAAAAACTAAATACAACAGTATGAATCCCTGTCAGCCAAAAAGCCAGTCCTCTCATCCCTTTCCTATTTTCCTAAATATATTGGCTTCTTCAGGTGTTGGGGATACTCAGGATTGAACCCGGGGGCAATCTACTTCTGAAATCTACCCCAAATTCCTTCTTTTTTATTTTGAAACAGAGTCTTCACTTGGTTGCCAAAGACCTTGCTAAGCTGCGGAGGCTGGCCTCAAACCTGTGGTCCTCGGCCTCCCAAGTACGGGATTACACGCATGCACCACCACACACAACTCATACTTTATTTTTTTCTTTTTGCAGTACTGGGGATTCAACCTAGGGGCATTCACTTCCAAGCTACACCCCCAACCCAAATTTTTATTCTATATTTTGAAACAGGTTCTTGCTAAGTTGTGAAGGGCTTCACTAAGTAGCTGAGGCTGGTCTCAAATCTGCAATCCTCCAGTATCAGCCTCCTAAGTACTGGGATGCCAAGCATTAGCCAACATGTTTTTCGCAGGTCTGGGAATGGAACCCAGAGGCTTTCGACCTCCACGCTACACCCCCTGCCCATTTTTTTATTGGGCACATACCCAGCAACATGTCCTGTTTTAGGAAATATATTTCAAGCTGGGCGTGGTGGTGCACGCATGTAATCCCAGCTTGGGAGACTGAGACAGGAGGATCGTGGTTTGCGGACAGCCTCGGCTACTACTTAGTGAGGCCCGTTGCAACTCAGTGAGACCGTATTTCAAAATAAAGGATAAAAAATTAGGATTGGGGGTGTTGTTTGGAGGGAGAATGCCCCTGGGGTTCCATCCCAGTACCACAAAAAAATAAATAAATATACACGTATATATATTTCATTACCTCCCACATACTCAGCATTCTAGATCATCCCAACCTATATTAAAGAGTGAAGGAGAATATAAATACTTAGTTTCTTTTTGGGTTTTGGGTTTTTAGGGGTACTGGGGATGGAACCCAAGGGCCTTCTACCTCCAGGCTACACTTCCAGACCTACTTTTATTTGTTTGGAAACAGGGTCTCACTAAGTTGCTGAGAGCCTCACTAAGTAGCTGAGGCTGGCTTTGAACCTGTGCGATCCTCCTGCCTCAGCCTCCCAGGTGCTGGGATTTCAAGCGTGCGCCACCACGCCTGGCCAATACTTAGCTTCTTTTTAGCAATACAAATGCACTTCTAAAAGAACATTTAAATGGAAAGACATATGAATAGTTTCAGGGATATAAGTCCAGACTTAAAAGGGACCTCCTAAAGTTACAAAAGCTAGAAGTTTTTCCTCTATAAAATGAAGACACCAAGTCAGATGGAGTGAGTGCCGTCTTGTCTACCTCAACACTGAGAACTACAAGGACAAACTTCCTCTTAAAACCTAAGAAGGTAATAAAGTTCCAGCTTGGTTCTTTTTTTTTTTTTATCTACCCTAAAATCTTACTGAAGAGTGTTAACAGAAGACAAAATTATGAATAGATTCAAGTTCTCTCCATCATGATTGCTATATCCATGGAGCTAATGGAAGGTGTTAATGTCTGGTACCACGAGATATAATGGTGGCAATTTTCCACAGAAGGTACCCTGTATCATGCTGGCCCAAGACCACCTAGATGCAGAAAAGCGACTGAGAAGGCATTATTTAAACTCCCCTAGCGCCTTCAAGCAGCAGAAGCCCTGCTTGCGGCTCCTGACCCTCCCACCAGCTCCTCCCTGAGCGGCGGCGGGCCTCTCCAGGAAGAGCCCCTAAAGCATCTCCACGTTTACACAGTCCATAACCTTCAGATTTCAACAATGTGACACCGTTCTTGTAGACCAATATCCATCAAGAAGGGACTAGAGCCAGGCACGTGGTTAGGAGGCTGAGACAGGAGAATGGCAGGCTCAAGCCCCGCCTCAGCAACTTGGCAAGCCTCTCAACAACCTAGTGGGACCCTGTTTAGAAACAAAAATAAAAAAGGGCTGGCTGGGGGTGTAGCTTGAAGGCAGAATGCCTCTGGTTCAATCTCCAGTACCACAAAAAAAAAAAAAAAAAAAAAAACAGAGGGAGGGGACCAGCATGCGGTAACTTAGTGAGAGACCTGTTTCAAAATAAAAATTGAAGCCGGGCGTGGTGGCGCACGCTTGTAATCCCGCGCTTGAGAGGTGGAGACAGGAGGATCGTGCTGGTTCGAGGCCAGCCACACTGGCTTAAGAGACCCTGTTTCCAAATAAAAACATAAAATAGGTCTGGGAGTGTAGCCTGAAGGTAGAAGGGCTTCCAGGAACCCCAGGACCACCAAAAGGTGGGGGGGGCTCAGACCTCCAAAAAACAAAAAACTACCCAAAGCATACAAAGAACTAAAAATGGACTAAAGACATGAGCAGCCATCTCACCAAGACACGCGGATGTGAAATAAACATGTGAAGAGATACCCACCCCACATGTCGCTGAGGAATCACAAACCCAACACACACCTTACTGGAGTGGCCAAAACCTAAAATACCCACAGCGCCCGACGCTGCAGAGGCGGGGGCCACGCTCACCCATGCTGACGGGAGAGCAAGCTGGCACCGCTGGAGGCGGTCAGGTCTTCCCAACTGAGCTGAAAACCTCGGCGCACAGAAAACCTCGCACACAGACACTTATAGCAGCTCGAATCATAACTACCAACTCTCAAACGATCCAAGTGTCTGGATAGGTCAATGCATAAACCGTGACACTTCCAGACAATAGATGATTCAACATTAAAAATTAATGAGGCCGGGCGTGGTGGCGCACGCTTGTCATCCCCGCGCTTGGGAGGCGGAGACAGGAGGATCGCGCAGGTTCGAAGCCAGCCACGTGCGCTGGCTTAGGAGACCCTGTTTCCAAATAAAAATGTAAAAATAGGTCTGGGAGTGTAGCCCCGAGGTAGAAGGGCTTCCAGGAACCCCAGTACCACCAAAATAAATAAATAAATAAATAAATATAAAAATAAAATTAAAATAAAAATAAAAATTAATGAGGCCAGGCATGGTGGCGCACGCTTGTAATCCCTACGCTTGGGAGGCAGACAGGAGGATCGCGGTTCGCGGACAGCCTCAGCTACTTAGTGAGGCCCTCTGCAACTCAGTAAGACCCTGTTTCAAAATAAAGAATCAAAAACTGGGCAGGGGGTATAGCTCGGAGGTCAAACGCCCCTGGGTTCCATCTTCAGACCCGCAAATAAATAAATAAATAAATAAATAAATAAATAAATAAATAAATAAAGGAGCCGGGTGTGGTGGCACACGTTTGTAATCCCGTGCTTGGGAGGCGGAGACAGGAGGATCGCACAGGTTCGAAGCCAGCCGCGCTGGCTTAAGAGACTCTGTTTCTAAATCTAAAAAGTATAAAAATAGGTCTGGGAGTGTAGCCCGGAGGTAGAAGGGTTTCCAGGAACCCCAGTACCACCAAAAAAACTAAAAAATAAATGAGGTACTAGCCATGAAGACATGGAGGAACCTTAAATGCACATTCCTAAGGTAAAGAGGGCAATCTGAAAAAGCTGTGTGATTCCAACAATATGACCCTGTGGAAAAACCAAACTATGGAGAAAATTTAAAAATTAGTGGTTGCCAATGGTCAGGAGGAGGGACAGGTGAACAGGCAGCGCGCAGGGGACTTGCGCACAGGGCAGTGAAAATACCATACATTGTCCAAAACCCACAGAGTACAAAACACAGAAAGTGGACCACGTGCCAGGCATGGACTATGAGTGGTGCGTCCATGTAGCCAGGTAGGTGGCACAGTACCTGGGAGGCTGAGACAGAGGATGGCAGGTTCAAAGGCAGCATGTGGTAACTTCGTGAGACTGTTTCAAAATAAAAAGAACTCAGCTCAGAGGTAGAACACCCCTCAGGTTCAATTCCTAGTACCAAAGACAAAACAAAATAGAAACCACAGGTCATCCACTGTAACAAAAACACCCCAGCCCCACCCGGTGCAGGGGCTGGCAGTGGGAGGCTGTGTGCAGGGCCGCAAGAGACCATTCGTGGTGCTCCACGCCTGATGCTCCGTTTTCTTTTGAACCTAAAACTGGTGTAGCAAATGAAATTTTTTAAAAACTCATTAATGTATACTTCTGAAATCTGAGCAGTAAGCTACAGTCAGGCCTCAATTAAAAAAAAAAAAAAAGTCTAGATACCATTACCCTGAGAAGGAAGGAACACTTACTGGAGGAGGAGAGGAGAGAGACTCATGGTAGGAATGCCACCTCTTGACAAGGATGCTAGTTGTACAGGTACATCCACTTCGTGAAAGCCCACTCACACTCATACTTAAGATCTATGCACTGTTCACTATGTTTGTGACACTTCAAAAAGGATCACACTGAAGATATAACAAGCATGTTATAACAAGCATGTCTGTAAGCCCTGTACTTGGGAGGCTGAGACAGGCAGATTCCAAGCCAGCCTCAGCAAGTAGTGAGACCCTCTGCAACTTAGACCCTGCCTCAAAATTTAAAAACTAGGGCTGGGGATGAAGCTCAGAGGCAGAAAGCCCTGGGTCCAGTACTATAACTAAATAATTAGTTAATTTTTAAAATATAACAGGAGACAGGCATGGTGGTGCACGCTTGTAATCCCATCATTCGGGAGGCTGAGACCGGAGGATCGCAGTTTGCAGACAGCCTCAGCCACTTAGTGAGGTCCTTCGCAACTCAGTTAGACCCTGTTTCAAAATAAAGAATAAAAACTAGAGCTGGGGGTGTAACTTGGAGGTAGAATGCCCCCGGGGTTCCATCCCCAGACCCACAAAAAAGGAAAAAAAAATTAAAATATCTTCTGCCATCCATTCTTAAAGCTTTAAACGGTTCACAACTGCTTCCCAATCCTTAAGCAAGAGCACAGCATCACGGAGCTTCCTAACTAGCCCGTGCTCACCTCAGCTTCGTCCAGGCACAGACCACAGTAACATTCTGGGCTGCATTTGCAATGCTCTGAACTCAGCGTGCTTTCTCCTTCTGTGCCTTTGCACAAGCTCTTCACCCTGTCTGGAAGCCCTTCTCTCCATCTTTACATGGTTATCTTTTGCTATCTTCCACATCCAGCTCAAGGGCCCTCCAGGAGCTGCCCGACCACCCTCCAGTCCCAGGGTAGGTAAGAGGTCCTGTCAGAATTTGGTCTCCCAAAGCCCTTTCCTGGGAGTTTGGTGAGTTTGTTCATCTGCCCCCTCCTTGACTACGCGTGAAGCCAGAGCCAGGCATCTCATGCCCCGCAGACCTCCAGAACCACAACCAGGTGCTTAACCAGGGTTGCTGAACACACACAAGACTAGCTCTAGAAAACACCAAAGGCCAGTCAGAACTCTCCTATCTAGCTAGGGAAACCAGTCTGAGGATAACTACAAATAAAATGGTCCTCTGAAACAACACAGTTCTGCATCTATTCACCTGCCACCAACACACCTTCATTCAGGGTTGGGAAGTTAGCCCTTGATAAATACAACTACCCGGGCCATGCCCTTTGGGACAAGGACTCAGCAGCATTAGAGTCCACTAAACCTCAAAGCAACTCTAAGATATTATTTTTATTAAAGTCAAAAGGCATAGAGACTGCATCCAGGTGTGGTGGCACATACCTGTAGTCCCCAGTACTTTTGAGAGGCTGAGGATCATAGCTGCTGCCAGCCTCAGCAACACAGAAAGGCCTTCAGCAACTTAGACCATTTCAAAAACAGTACAGCTCCGATAGATTGCCCCTGGGTTCAATCCTCAGTTTAAAAAAAAAGGGGGGGGGGGATTCCGGGAAGATGATGACTGAGAAAAGCAGCGTTTACAAGTCCCGCTAACAATCGATCTCTATTGCCACAAAATCAGCACTTTTCATAGCCAGAAAACACCACCAGCAGAGAAGTAAAAACTATAAATAAAAAGGACAGAGAAAAAGAAGGCTAGAAGAACAACCAGAGACTTGAAAATAAACCAGCCCACACTGCAGCGGCGGAGCCGTTCCGGCGCCATCTTGCCTCGCAGCACCAGGCTCCAGAGAAGAAAGGGACTCAGAACAAAGCTCAAAACCAGAAAAGAAATACGCCAGCCTCAAGGCCGAGGGCACAACAGCAGCGACATTATCGCCAGCAGCAGCAGCAAGTTCACCGCACCTACAACAGATCCAGATCAGCGCACTCAACAACCCACCAGGCTCCAGAGAAGAAAGGTAAACAAGGAGCTGAAGAGAGCAGCTGCGGATCATTTGGGTGTAATTCAGCAGTTTTTTCAGCACAAGAACATCTAAAACTCCCAGTGGCCAAGCTCATCACGCCCTCCAGGGACTCAGAACTGAGCTCAAAACCAGAAAAGAAATACACCAGCCTCACACCTGCCGAGGGCATGGCAGCAGCAGCATATTGCCAGAGGCAGCAGCAAGTTCACTGCGCCCACAACAGCTCCAGATCAGCGCACTCAATAAACAAAAGTGAAATTGCGGGCCCTAAAAGAAAAATCCCAGTACTGCACCCCCAGGGATTTGCGCAGCTTTGACAATCTCCCTGGATCTGAGATTTTGCAGTCCAACCCAGACAAGGAGTAGCGGTGGCAGAGATACCACACCCTAGACACAGCTCCCCATGGGAAAACACCCAGCCTGGTAACCCCCATGCTTTCACGCAGCGTCAATCAACTCCCTGGGTCTGAGACTTTGCAATACAACCCAGTAAAGGAGTAGTGGTGACCAAGATTACCAAAGACTCGAGATCCAGAGCACCCTAAGTGAAGTTGTAGTGACCCAGGGAAGAACCCAGAGAAGGCACAAACTTCTCAAATCATGGGAAAGAGGAATAACAATGGAGCAATGAACGCCCACAACCCCACAACATCAGAACCTGATAACACAGAAATTCAGAGATCTCCAGAAGATCAAATCAGGAATATAACTGTAGAAATAATACAGGACCTTCAAAAAGAATTTAGAGAGAGTTAAAAAGAAATAAAGGAAGCAATCATTGAAGTAAAGGCCTCAATTTAAAGTATAAACAATCGATTAGACCACATGGAGAACAGAATCTCGCTACTAGAAGATGATCACTCCAAAAACGAATGCATAGTTTATACTTTAGAAAAAAAAAATCCTACAGCAGGTATTTGACATTGAAGAAATATGGACCCATTTTAAGAGAGCTAACCTAAGAATAATTGGAATAGAGGAGGGAAAAGAAAGTGAAACCAAAGGGATCAATAATCTCTTCAAGGAAGTGATAGCAGAAAATTTTCCAAACATAGAGCAAGAGGTCGATACACATGTCCAGGAAACTTATAGAACTCCCTTTAGACAGGATCAGAGAAGAGGTTCCCCACGCCACATAATTGTCAAAATGACCAATGTGGAAGCCAAGCAGAGAATTTTAAAGGCAACAAAAATAAAAGGCCAAGTAACATTCAGAGGTAAACCAATTAGAATCACTCCAGACTTCCCAAACCAAGTCATGAAAGCCAGAAGGGCTTGGAGTAACATATTCCAAATACTGGAAAAAAAAATTTCTAGCCAAAAATTTCCTACCCAGCAAAACTATCTATCAAATTAGATGGGGAAATAAGAAGCTTCCATGACAAACAGAAACTGAAGGAATTTATGTCTTCAAAACCAGCGCTAGAGAAAATACTCTAGGAGATTAACTACAAAGAAGAAATAGGTAATACAGGCCAGAACCAAAGAAACAAGATTTCCCATCCAGCAGACAACTGAGCAAAGAATAAACAGTATCTCAAACAGAAATAAAATCTTAACATGTTAGGAATTTAAAATTATCTCTCTATAATCACACTGAATGTAAATGGCCTTAACTCCCCAATAAAAAGACATAGAGTGGTGAAATGGATTAAAAACCAGAATCCATCCATCTGCTGCTTACAAGAAACACACCTTACAAGTAAGAATAGGAACAAACTCAAAGTAAAGAACTAGAGCAAGGTAATCCATGCTAACAGAACTTGAAGACAAGCAGGAATAGCAACTATGATATCAGACAAGTTAGACTTCAAACCCAAACTTTTTAGAAGAGACAAAGAAGGTCATATTTTTTCTGGTAAAAGAAATAATCCAGCAAGAGGAAATAACAATAATCAACATGTATGCCCCAAACATAGGTGCAGCTACTTTCGTAAATCAAACTCTTTGTGACATGAAGTCACACATAAATCCCAATACAATAATACTGAGAGACTTCAACACACCTCTCACAACATTAGACCGATCTTCCAGACAAAAGGTCAGTAAAGATGCCTCAGAACTAAAGAACACCATTAACCAAATGGACCTGTTGGGCACATATAGAATATTTCACCAAACTACAGCGGAGTTTACATTTTTCTCAGCTGCTCACGGAACCTTCTCCAAAATAGATCACATCCTGAGACACAAAATGAGCACTAGCAAATTCAAAAAATGTTACATGCTTCCCTGTGTCGTTTCAGACCATAATGGAATAAAACTAGAAATCAACTATAAGAAGACCCAGAGAAACAACATAAGCATGTGAAGACTGAACACCACACTTCTGAATGAAGAATGGGTCATAGAAGATGTAAGAGGTGAAATCAAGAAATTTCTAGAAACAAATGAAAATAAAGATACAACATATCAAAACCCCTGGGACACTTTGAAGGCAGTATTAAGAGGAAAATTTATAGCACTGAGTGCTCACATAAGAAAAACAGAAACTCTTCAAATAAATAACCTAATGACACACCTCTAAGCCCTTGAAAAGCAGGAAAAATCGAACCCCAAAGCCAGTAGAAGACAGGAAATTATTAAAATTAGAGCAGAGGTTAACGAAATAGAGATTAAAAAAAAAAAAATACAGAAAATCAACAAAACCAAAAGCTGGTTTCTTGAAAAATTAACAAGATAGATAAACCACTAGCCAACCTAACTAAGAAAAAGAGAATCAACCCAAATTATGAAGATAAGAGATGAAAAAGGAGACATTACTACTGACAGTATAGAGAGGATTATTAGAAGACTTTTTTGTTTTATCAAACACTTATTTCTCTCAGCTACTTAGTGAGGCCCTCTGCAACTCAGTGAGACCCAGTTTCAAAATAAAAAATAAAAAATAGTGCAGGGGCTGTAGCTCAGAGGTCGAATGCCCCTGGGTTCCAACCCCAGACATGCCAAAATTAAAAAAAAAAAATTAAAAAAAACTTATTTCTCTTCAAAATGAAAACTGAATACTTTGAATTTTTAAAAATTTAAAAATTTAAAAAAAGAAGCCGGGCGTAGTGGCACACGCTTGTAATCCCCAAGCTTAGGAGGCAGAGACAGGAGGATCGTGCAGGTTCAAAAGCAGCCTCACTGGACAAAGTGCAGACTTAAGCAGCTTAAGAGACCCTGTTTCCAAATAAAAACATAAAAAATAGGTGTCTGGGAGTGTAGCCCAGAGGTAGATGGGTTTCCAGGAACCCCAGTACCACCAATCAATCAATCAATAAATAAACAAATAGAAAAAGAGAGGTAAATCCAGGTCTTTGGTTCCAATCCAGGTCTTTGATTCTTACCCCACATCTAGCCACAGAGCTCAGCAGGTTTTCTGTACATAAAGAGATCAGCATAACATTTGTGTTGTGGTACTTGGGTTTGATGTGAGGGGCCCTTTATTAGCCTCTCAGTAAGTAAAAAAGGTCCTTTCCCCAGGATGCACTAAATCCTTTAAAATATAATTTCCCGGCTGGGTGTGGTGCTGCACACTTTGTAATCCCAGCATTTGGGAGGCTGAGACAGGAGGATCACAGACAGCCTGAGGTTCACAGACAGCCTCAGCTACTTAGTGAGACCCCTTTATTTTTGCACACAAAAAAAAATGTAATTTCCACCATATGTATTCATCATAAAACTTGTTTTTTGCAGTACTAGCACTAGGTTGCTGAGTCTCGCTAAACTGCTGAGTCTGGTCTTGTAAAATTTTTCTTTTTAGTACTCCAAGCTACACCCCCAGCCCTATTTTTTATTCTTTATTTTGAAATAAGGTCTCAGTAAGTTGCAAAGGGCCTCACTAAATAGCTGAGACTGGTGGTGAACCACGGTCCTCCTGTCTCAGCATCCCAAAAGCTGGGATTACAAGTATGTGCCACCACGCCCAGCTATCTAGGGGGCTTTCTACTATATCTAGTCCTAGACAGTTTAAAACAAAGAGTAAGAAAATATGTCTGTAGGGACATACACTTCCACACATTGGGATATATGGTAGCTATCATTTTCTAAATGATTCCTTGATAATATTTTTTTCTTTTCTTTTCTTTTTTTTTTTGTGGTACTGGGGATGGAAGCTAGGGGCATCCTACATCCAAGCTACACCCCCAGCCCTATTTTTTATTCTTTATTTTGAAATAAGGTCTCAGTAAGTTGCAAAGGGCCTCACTAAATAGCTGAGACTGGTGGTGAACCACAGTCCTCCTGTCTCAGCATCCCAAAAGCTGGGATTACAAGTATGTGCCACCACGCCCAGCTATCTAGGGGGCTTTCTACTATATCTAGTCCTAGACAGTTTAAAACAAAGAGTAAGAAAATATGTCTGTAGGGACATACACTTCCACACATTGGGATATATGGTAGCTATCATTTTCTAAATGATTCCTTGATAATATTTTTTTCTTTTCTTTTCTTTTTTTTTTTTTGTGGTACTGGGGATGGAAGCTAGGGGCATCCTACATCCAAGCTACACCCCCAGCCCTATTTTTTATTCTTTATTTTGAAAGAGTCTCACTGAGTTGCAAAGGGCCTCACTAAGTAGCTGAGGCTGTCTATGAACTGCAATCCTGCTGTCTCAGCCTCCCAAATGCTGGGATTGCAAGCATGCGCCACCACACCTGGCTCCTTACTGATATTTTTGAGATTATGAACACCTAAAGAAACTCTGTAGGCCCTGTGCAATGCTCCTGATTTTTACTCAAGATTTTATCTCAGCTAGGTGTGGTGGTACACACATGCAATACCAGTAGTTGGAAGGCTGAGACAGGAGGACTGCAGGCTTTAGCCCAGCCTCAGCAATTTAGCAAGAACATTTCAAAATTGAAATATAAAAAGGGGCTGGGCGTGGTGGTGCAAGCCTGTAATCCCAGCATTTGGGAGACGAAAATGCAGGATGGCGGAAACTGCAGAATCACGGAAACTGCAGGATCACGGTTTGCGGACAGCCTCAGCTACTTAGCGAGGCCCTTCACAACTCAGTGAGATGCTGTTAAAAAAAAAAAAAAAAAGACACGGCATAGCAGCATTTGTAATCCCAGCATTCAGGAGGCCGAGACCAGAAAATCACAGTTCACGGACAGCCTCAGCTACTTAGCGAGGCCCTTCACAACTCAGTGAGATGCTGTTTCAAAAGAAAAAGAAAGAAAAAAATAGGGCAGGGGATGTACCTCAGAGGTGGAATTTCCCTGGGTTCCATCCCCAGACTCAAAAAAAAAAAAAAAGAATAAAAATAGGGCTGGGGGGGTAGCTCAGAGGTAGAAGGCCGCTGGGTTCCATCCCCAGTACTGCAAAAAAATAAAAAATAAAAAGGGCTGGGGGATAGCTCAGAGTTCGAGCCCCATATGCTTCAAAAAATGTATCTGCCAGGTGCAGGAACCGCTTGCCACTCTGCCCCTGGCCTGTGTGCGACGCAGCATCTGCGTTGCTTTTGTGCGGTTCTCTGAGCCTTGCACATCAGGCATCAGCTTAATTTTTCCCACTGCTACTAGATATAATAAACACTCCGCCTTCCTTGGTATCTAGAAACTTGAATTTACTAGCTATTCACATACAAAAATCACAACAAAAACTGTTCTACAAGACTTACACTTGTGGGCTGCGGGTGTAGCTCAGTGGTAGGGCACTTGTTAGCATGAGTGACACTGGGATAGATTCCCAGCACAAAAAAATAAAAGTTTATGAAAATAAGTATTACTCCTCTACGCTTCTAACTCCCACGCTTGGGAGGCGGAGACAGGAGGATCGCATAGGTTCGAAGCCAGCCGCACTGGCTTAAGAGACCCTGTTGCCAAATAAAAAAAAGTATAAAAAAAAAATAGGTCTGGGAGTGTAGCCCGAAGGTAGAAGGATTTCCAGGAACCCCAGTACCACCAAAAAAAAAAAAAAAAAAAAAGGTGAATACCCTGTTCAGACTCTCTCAGCTGGGTGTGGTGGCGCACACTTTTAATCCCAGCATCTGGGAGGCTGACACAGAAGGATTGCAGTTCTCGGTCCTTTCCAACTCAGTGAGACTGTTACAAAATAAAGAATAAAAAATAGGGCTGGGGTATAGCTTGGAGGTAGAATGCCCCTGGGCTCCATCCCCAGTACTGCAAAAGAAAGGAAAGAAAAAGAGAAAAAGAAAGAAAGAAAGAAAGAAAGAAAGGCCTCTCAATAAGAGTATTTTGATTCCCTATTAGGCCAACACTCCTGCAAAGTCCTCTGAGGATGCCATGAGAGCTGCTAAACTCAAAAGCTAACATGGAAAAAAGTTCATATTATAGACTGACTTGCACTGGACTTTAATTCATGTAATTAATCGAAGGAGAACTTCCCAATACTCTGATCAATAACAGCACTGCTTTTCCCATTGGAAATAAAATATGTTGAAGCCAGAGAGAAACTCAGAATCTGCCGGGCGTGGTGGGCACGCTTGTCATCCCCGTACTTGGGAGGCAGAGACAGGAGGATGGTGCTGGTTCGAGGCCAGCTGCGCTGGCTTAAGAGACCCTGTTTCCAAATAAAAATATAAAATAGGTCTGGGAGTGTAGCCCGAGGTAGAAGGGTTTCCAGGAACCAGTACCACCAAAAAATAAAATAAAATAACCAAGAATCTGAAGGCTCACAATAGGCTTGAAAATTCTGACTATGAGGTCCATACTCTATAACAGCACAGTCTCGGAGAATGAAACTATTATGAATCTGTGTGATCCAGCAGAGCTACTGAGCTATGGGGAACAGAAATGTATAGTATGTCTGAGGAACTGAATTTTTTTAAGTATAATCAAAATGGCTACTAAACTATACTGTGCATTTCTGGAGTACTGTCTTAGAGTGTGGTTTTTTATTTTTTATTTATTTATTTATTTTTAGTATTGGAGATGGAACCCAAGGGCTTTCTACCTCTAGGCTACACTCCCAGACCTATTTTATATTTTATTTGGAAACAAGGTCTCACTAAGTTGCTGAGAGCCTAAGTAGCTGAGGCTGGCTTCGAACCTGCACGATCCTCCTGTCTCAGCCTCCCAAGTGCTGGGATTACAAGTGTGCACCATCACACCCAGCAGAGTGTGGTTATTAAATAACTTAGAGTTTGTTAATCTCCCTCTGCGTGTACCATGTATAAGGGCTGGACCAGAACAGGACCACCGCTCCTCAAAGCCTGGAATAGAATTTAGCGCTATCAGTGTGGATAGCTCTAAACTCTGCAGTCTGGAGCTAGATGAAGACTTCCTTTTGCAAACCTCTGACATCAAGTCCCACCACGTCCAGCAAGTCAGAATCTGGGTGATTTTTTTAAGTGTTTCGTTAACATTACAAAGTGGGCCAAGTGTAATGGCAAGCCTGTACTCCCAGCAACTTGGCAGGCTGAGGAGGAGGATTTCAAGTTTGAGACCAACCAAAGCACTTAGAAAGACCCTGTTTCAAAATTTAAAAAAAAGCTTGGGGATGTAACTCAGTGGTAGAATACTCCTGTATGCAATCCCCAGTAAGACAAAGTTACAAGTGGTAGATCATAACCAATGACTCTCTTTACATGGTTTTGCTAAGATAACAATTTTAACCTTCTTTCAAAAGGAGAAAAGAACTTCTGAGGCGAGACGAGAGGTGGAGACGTTTCTAGGTCTGACTTCTCGCCTAAGGCACACAGGCCCCACTCAGGCCGGCAGAACCAGCCTGCTGTTGGGGTAACATGGGATTCCAGAATGCCGTGGCACTTTGCAAAGGCACACGCTTCGCCTCCTCAGCTAGTATCCGAATCCTAAGAATCCTCACCCTTAACACTGCTCAAATACATACTGCACACCATTCAGTCTTTAAGGACTTTTCCATTTCAAAAGAGTTCTAGTCCTGATTTTCCCAGCTTGGAAGGAGAAAGGGCTAATTTGTGACCGCTCATTTTTCTTTGTGGTGTTTTTGGTAAAACAGGGTCTCACTAGCACCAGGTTTACAGGCGTGTGCTACCACGCCCAGCTACTACCAATAAGAATTATTAAGAGATTTTTAGTGAGAACTTCTTAGTACAACTTACTAAATTTTCATCTTTTTTCAGGGGTAGGTGAATGGGGGAGAAACAGAGAAGGGAAGGGCAAATAGAGGGTACATCAAAGCTGCCATTTGTCCTATATATTGGCTGACTGTGGTGTGTGTGTGTGTGTGTGTGTCTGTCTGTCTGTCTGTCTGTCTCACTGGGGATTGAACTCAGGGGCATTCTATCTCCAAGCCACATCCCCTGCCCTTTTTATCTTAATATTTGTGTTTTTTTGTTTGTTTGCGGGTTTGGGGATGGAACCCAGGGGCATTCAACCTCCAAGATACAACCCCTGCCCTATTTTTTCTTCTTTATTTTGAAACTGGGTCTCTCACTGAGTTCCAAAGGGCCTCACTAAGTAGCTGAGGCTGTCGCGAACCGCGATCCCGTCTCAGCCTCCCCAATGCTGGAATTACAAGCGTGCGCCACCACGCCCAGCTTTATCTTAATATTTGGAAACAGACTCTAAGTTACTGACAGCCTCATGAACCTATTAGAAATTATCGCTCCAACCCAAAAGAAACAAAGACCACGCTTGCTTTTTAAAAAGAAAAACAAAAAAAGCCAGGCGTGGTGGTGCCTGCTCGTAATCCCAGTACTTGGGAGGCTGAGACAGGAGGATCACAGGTTCTCAGTCAGCCTCAGCTACTTAGTGAGGCCTGTGCAATTTAGCGAGACCCTGTTTCAAAACTAAAGAATAAGCATCAGCATTCAGGAGGCTGAGACAGGAGGATCGCAGTTCGCGACAGCATCAGCTACTTAGTGAGGCCCTCTGCAACTCAGTGAGACCCTGTTTCAAAATAAAGAATAAAAAGTAGGGCTTGGGGTATAGCTCGGAGGTAGAATGTCCCTGGGTTCCATCCTCAGTACCAAAAAACTAAAGAAAAAAAGAATAAAAAATAGGGCCGGAGGTATAATTGGGAGGTAGAATGCCCTTGGGTTCAATCCCCCAGTATTGCAGAAAGGAAAGAAAAAAAGTAAAACCCCCCCTGTGCTTCATCGTATCAAAGAGGCAAATGTTAGGTTTCTTGGATATCTCAAATGTAATCAGAAAAATGGGATAAGCAGGTGAGTGTACTGACAGTGAATATTTCATTAACTCATGCTGTACCTTCACAGGCAACAAAGAAAACACACACACACACACACACACACACACACGCAAGCTGTTTTCTTTTAGAGGGAGTACTTTAGGGTTTTTACAATCAGGGATAATTAGTGACATCGCTGCATGAACACTGCACTGATCACTAGTGACTCATGGATGTTCACATGAACCTGAAAGCCCGGGTCAGGCGGGCTCCGGTATGACAGGTCCCAGCTGGGAGAGCAGGCCAAGGAGACAGGAGCGTGAGGCCGCACAGAAGACCCAGAAGAGCCACACCGTGACAGCAGCAGACATGGAGCTCCATACTAGCTCACAGGCCTGGCTCGGCCAGAGACAGAGACTACTTAAACTACAGAAGTCAGTACCTGTGACTGCCAAAATCAAAGTGGAATAAAACAAATTATGTTTTCAGTCAGCTTTATACTAGTAACCAGTTCAGGAATGAAATTTATTTTGTGAGATTAAGCCCATCCCCATCACCACCTGTCTTCATCTTTACTTAAAATATGTCTATTACCTAGCAGATCTAGTTTGTACACAAAATACTTCCACAGAATTGATCACAAAAAGGAAACACTGAGGCTGGGCGTGGTGGCGCACACTGGTAATCCCAGCATTCAGGAGGCAGAGACCAGAGGATCACAGTTCGTGAACACCCCTCAGCTACTTAGTGAGACCCTTTGCAACTCAGTGAGACCCTGTTTCAAAATTAAGAATAAAAAAATAGGGCTGGAGGCCGGGCATGGTGGCACACCCTTGTAATCCCAGCATTCGGGAGGCTAAGACCAGAGGACTGCGGTTCACGGGCAGCCTCAGCTACTTAGTGAGGCCCACTGCAACTCAGTGAGACCCTGTTTCAAAACAAAGAATAAAAAATAGGGCAGGGGGTGTAGCTCGGAGGTCGAATGCCCCTGGGTTCCATGCCCAAACGTGCCAAAAAAACAATAGGGCTGGAATTGTAACTTGGAGGTAGAATGCCCCCGGGTTCCATCCCTAGTAACACACACACACACAAAAAAAAAAAAAAGAAATACTAGTAAAATCTACTTTCCTGAAGAAAATGTACCAATGTAATATTGTTCTAAAATCTGTTAGAAGTATTTTTTCATCTTCTAAACAGTGAACAGAAGTTGGACATGGTGGCACACACCTCTAGTCCTAGTATGTGGGAGGCTGAGACAGGAGGATTGCAGGTTCAAAGCCATCCTCAGCAATTTCATGAGGCTCTCAGTGCAATCCTGTTTCCAAAAAATAAAAAATATGGCTGGGGTGCAGCTCAGAGGTAAAATTACCCTGGGTTCACTGGGACATGGTGACACACCTGTAATCCCAGTACTTGAGATGCTGACACAGGAGATTGCAGGTTCGAAGTCAGTCTCACCAACTGAGTGCTCTCAGCAACTTAGCAAGACCTGTTTCCAAATAAAAAATAAAACAGGGCTGGGAGTATAGCCCAGAGGTAGAAAGTCCCTGGGTTCTATTCCTAGTACCACCGAAATAAAAAAAATGACTCCATGACTCCTGGATTCAATCTCCAGTCCCACCAAAAAAAGTCTAAATAATTTTAGGGCTGAGGATGTAGCTTAGTGGTAGAGTGCTGGCCTGATATGCACAAGGTCCTGGGTACCAGCAAAGAAGAAAAGTCTACACAATTTTGTGACTGTGTGTGTGTTACTAGAGATTGAACCCAAGGGTCTGGGTTATACCCCCACCACTCTATTTTGAAACAAGGTCTCACTAAATTACCACTGTTCTAAAACCTGTGATCTTCCTGTCTAAACCTCCCAAGTACTCAGATTATAGGTTAAAAATATATATATATGACCGTTATCAGTAAACATTTTCCTTTTCTTTCTTTTTTTCTTTTGCGGTACTAGGGATGAAACCCAGGGACATTCTACCTTCAAGCTATACTCCCTGCCCTATTTTTTATTCTTTATTTGAAAACAGGGTCTCACTAAGTTGTGGAGGGCCTCACTAAGTAGCTGAGGCTGGCCACAAACCCGGATCCTCCTGTTTCACCCTCCCAAATGCTGAAGTTTAAATACATATATATATATTTTTTTTTAAATGTTTACTAGCTGGGTATGGTAGTGTAATCCCAGTACTTGGGGAGGCTGAGATAAAAGGATTGCAGGTTCACTGCCAGCCTCAGCTACTTAGTAAAGTCCTCCACAACTTAGACCCTGTTTCAATAAAAAATAAGGCTGGGGTGTAGCTTGGAGGTAGAATGCCCCTGGATTCAAGCCCCAGTACCCCAAAAAGAAAAATGTTTCCGGGCGTGGTGGTGCAAGCTTGTAATTTCAGCATTTGGGAGTCTGAGACAAGAGGATCCAGCTTCTTGGACAGCCTCAGCTTAGTGACGCCCTTTACAACGCAGTGAGACCAATTCAAAATAAAGAATAAAACTGGGGCATGCTGGTGCACCCTTGTAATCCCAGTACTTGGGAGGCTGAGACGGGAGGATTGTGCAGGTCCTTAGGTACTTGGGCTCTCAGCAACTTAGTGAGACCCTGTTTCCAAACAAAATACAAAATAGGTCTGAGAGTGTAGCCCAGAGGTAGAAGGCCTCTGGGTTCCATCCTCAGCACCGAAAAAAAAAAAAAAAGTTATTTTGGTGTGTGTGTGTCTGTGCGTGTGGTGTTGGGGATTGAACCCAGGGGCATTCTATCTCTAAGCTACACCCCCAGCCCATTTCCTTTTTTATTAGGTATTTTGAAACAAGGTCTCACTAACTTGTGAAGGGCCTTGCTAAGTAATTGAGGCTATATGCAAACCTGGATGCTCCTTTCTCAGCCTCCTAAGTACTGGGATTGCAAGCACGCGCTACCCACCACACCTGGCTGCTTTTTTCTTTTCTTTTCTTTTCCTTTCTTTTTGCCTAATTACTGACTACCTAAAGTGAGTCAAGAAAATGCTGATATTTTATTAAAAATTTTAAGGCCATATTCACAGAATAATTGGATCCTTAAAAGTTTATAAACTACACAGAGAACTTTTTTTTGGGGGGGGGTTTACTGGAGACGGAACCCAGGGAGCCTTCTACCTCCAGATTACACCCCCAGACCTATTTTATACTTTATTTGCAAACAGGGTCTCACTAAGTTGCTGAGCGTCTAAGTTGCTGAGTGAATCACTAAGCTGCTGAGGCTGGCTTGGAACCTGTGATCCTCCTGTCTCAGCCTCCTACTGGGATGACAAATGTGCACCAGTTTATAGAAAACTTTTATAAACAAAGAAATCTTCAACAATTTCCAAGGTAGCAAATCTTCCCAGTGGAAAGTAAAAGTAACACAATATAAGCCAAGAAGAGGAGCCCTGGAAAGGAAGCACTCTCTGTGGGCACACACCTGAACCCTGTGCCCGAGTGCTCTCCCAGAGACACCTCCGCATCCTCCTATTTACAAGTGTCCGAGCTGGACAGTGCTGGGCAACAAAGCCTGCAGCCTGAGTCCCCGGGGAGAGGAGCCATCGACATCCCAAGGAACTGCCTCCCCTGCTGGTGCCAGAACCCTCGCTGAGGCTCCTCTGCGGAGGCCTGGGTGTGCCCGGCTTCAAAGACCTAAGCTTCCAAAGCACGATGCTGCTCAACATGACAGAGACTGTACTTCCATGAGGAAAAGGCAAAGGAGCTTCCCAGATGGCTCCTGCGTTTGCTTCTCTGTATCCCTGCCCACCATTATACCACTTGCTACCACCACGGCTAGCCTGGTCACTCCCAACAGGTGTCCTGTATATCCAGACTTGGCAACACCACACACACACAGCCCACATTCACAGCACCACAAGCATACCACACTCAGCTGCTCTCAGGAGCAACCAGGAGCCTTCCTCATCAAGGGCCACCCCACGAGCCCTGCTCCGAGTGCTTGCTGGCTCCCACAGCTCTGGGCTGCAGGTCAGGCCTCAGCAGCACCGGGGCCCTGTTTTGACCAACACCTCCTCTCGCCTCCTCATGGTCCCCACTGACCTTGCCTCACAAGCTGTCAGCTGGTCCATCTTCCTCACAGGGTATGCTCCCTCACTGAGGCCTTCCCCCACGCCACCCACTCTGCAGGATCACACCTCTTCTCCCCTTCTGCACCCCACTTAGGGCGGGCACCCCCCTACGGCACCTTGACAACTTACTCCAACTGGGCATTTACTTCTCTGCCCCAGAGGCAGCAACCCCTTGCCCACCATTATCTCAGGGGCACTCAAATACTTTTTGAATATGTTGTAAGTTTACTGCAATGGGGCCCGAGCAATAAGGGAAAACACGTTCAAAGTCAATTACCACCTGAAGGAAAGAGGACAGCATTTGTTACCCTTCAGTATAAAACACAAACTACAAACACCTTGAGGAAAGGTTAAAACACTGCACACTGAAAGTAACACTCTGCCCAGCACAATGCACACCTATAATCCCAGTACTTGGGAGGCTGAGACAGGAGGATCACAGGTTCCAGACCAGCCTCAGCAACTTAGGCTGTCAGTAACTAACAAGACCCTATTTCAAAGTAAAATAAAATAGGGCTGGGTGTGCAGCTCAGAGGTGGAATGCCCCTGGGTTCAATCCCCAGCACCACCAAAAAAAAAACCTCTTTTCGCCATAAAATCATTAGTTTTGTGCTCACTACACTTGATAAACTAAAGTTCATAAAAGGTGCCAGTTTGAAAGGAGCCCTGGCTGATTTTAGGTCAAGTATGACACTAGTGTAACTTTCCGTGTCTGCTACCACCAAACTCTCTTGGCCTTACTCGGAAGCCTGCTGGCTAAAGGCAAAAGGCTATCTAGTTTCTTAACACAGTCTTTCAGTAAGGATTCCACTCCTGGTACTAGTCTCAAGATCATGAACATGTTGCCAGAAAACAGACCTAGGCATCTCAGTGGCAACTACCTTAGAGAGATCTAAAGAGTTACAATCTGAGGCTCAGACAACAGACTGATGTCATAAACATCATGGTACTAGCACTCTGAGAACTCACCAGTCACCCTCCCCTCCCCGCGTGAGGGGCAAGTCATCCATCTTCTTCAAGGCTTGGTTATCTCCAATCAGAAATAAAAAGATAACAGCGCCTACCTCATTTACCTCCTTGTGGGAATCAGACAACCCAATAATTTTCTTCAAATCAAAATAAAATTTACAAAGGCTATAAAACTAAAACATTATCACATCTTTAGGATTTTGTTTTGTTTTGTTTGGCGAGTCCGGGGATGGAACCCAGGGGCATTCGACCTCTGAGCCACATCCCCTACCCTACTTTTATTTTCATTCTTTATTTTGAAACAGGGTCTCACTAAATTTCTGAGGGCCTCACTAAGTAGCTGAGGCTATCTGCGAACTGTGATCCTCCAGTCTCAGCCTCCTAAATGCTGGGATTACAAGCCTGCGCCACCAAGCCCAGGCGGTCTTTAGGATTTTGGATAATCCCATCACTTGCTTTTTACTAATGTGCTTCCGCTGGGAAATTTTTGAAAAAGCTGAGAAAGCGAGGGTCCACCTCATCATTACTTTTGAATCTGACAAACTCCACAGGCATCTACCTTAAGATCCATTTTCTGGGCTGGAGCTGTTAGCTCAATGGTAGAGCACTTGCTTGGTGTGTACCAGGCCCAGGTTCAATCCTCAAAACTCCACAAGAAATATTCACTTTGTAATATTTTCCTGCAGTTCTAAAATCATATTCTTAATTTCCATGTTAGCCACTCCTAGAGTATGGAAGAAAGCAAAGTAGATTTTCACTATTTTTCCCAAAATGTCCTCTCCCCAGAAGCAATCATTTCCTTCCTGCCTCTCTGTACCACCAAACATACTAAATCTTTAAAAAAGAAAGAGAGAAAAGGATTCAATCACAAGTGTCCAGTTTCCTTACTACAGAACTAGTCATGTGGTAAGAGGCAGGCACCTGTTGGGAGGCATCCGTGAAGCCCAAGTGCTCCAAGAACGAATTCAACTGGGTCTGGGGGGCGGGGAAGGCTGTTTTCCTATCTCCCATTTTCTCTGCCCTAACACAGAATGGCCAAGAAATAGCACACCCAGCACAATGTGAACATTTTTACCCTTTTTTTTTTTTTTTTTTAAGTGGAGAGGAATCTGAAAGCCAACTAAGGAAACTGGCTCCCACATTCCTCAAGGCCGCTGAACGGAGGTTCTGAAGGTTTCTTGGGGCCTTTTTTTTTTTCTTCCTGTTTTGTTGTTTGGGTTTTTCTGAATCCGTACATCCTTACGGATTTCTTGGACCGTGTTTTAAGCGAAGGCGAGACCTCCCGTGTCCTAACTTTACCCCGGCCTGGGTGCTGGAGACGCTTTTGACCCAAGGAGTGACGGGCCGGCAGCTTCCTAAAAGCAAACGGGGCGCCGGGATACCATTTAGGAAGTGGTGATGCAAGTCTCGGGGGAGCCGGGAGGAGGGAGGTGGACAGGCGGAGGAAACACCCTCTGGGCGCCGCTCGGCGCGGGTGGGGGGCCCGCCCGGCCCGGCCCGACCCCGGCCCGCCCGCCCCGGCCCCCGCCCCGGCCCCCGCCCGGCCGGCCGCGCGCCCCGGGGCCTGGGCCCGCCCTGCCGCCCGCCGGCGCCGCACTCACCCCCAGAAGCCGCAGGGGCAGCGCGGCGGCAGGCTGGGCGCTTTGCTGCGCTCGCTCCCGGCGTCGCCCATGGCGCTGGGCGGCGGGCTCGGGCCGCACCTCTGGGGACGGCGGGCGGGCGACGAGGACGCGGAGAGGCCGGCGCCGCGGGCTCCGCCGCGCTCCCAGCTCGGCGCGGAGCTGCTGGCCGCCGGCTCCGGGGTCGCGGGCCGCTGTGACGCGGCCGGCCGCGCTGACCGGACAATGGCCGCCGCCCCCCGCGGCCGCGATGGTCTCGCCCGCCGCTCGGGCGTGCCGCTGGGCTCGGCGCCGGTGCCGGCCCTCCGGCGACTTCAAGACCCGCGGCCGACTCGCCTCCCCCGCGGCAGGACGGGCCGCACCGCGCGCCGCCGCCCCCCAGGCCAATGGTACGGCCCGGCGGCGGGCGGGGCGGCGCATGCGCGGGGCGCGGCGGGGGCGGGGCGGGCCGAGGACGCATGCGCGGAAAACGTGGGCGCGGCGGCGCAGGCGCCAGCACGGGGCGGGGTCTCGCGGACCCGGAAGCGGGCGCGGGGGCCCGGATCCCGGCCTGAGCTCGCCGCTCTGGCCGCGGCGGGGCCCAGCCTTCCCCCCCATTTGCCAACTCCCTGGGAGTCGCCCTTCCCAGTGCCCCACATCCAAGCCACGCGTACAATGCCACCCGAAGAACTGGTCTCTTGGCTGGAATGACTGTTTGCAAAAGGGACCTCTCCCAGTCCCCAGCGTTTTGGGGGAGGAGGGCTGGGTCGAAGGCTTCGCCTGCCCTCCCTGCCACCCGCGCCCGGGCCTCCGAGCCACAAGTCACTCCTATGCCTTGACTTGGACAGCCTTTCTTACACCCAGAGTGGACAGGCTGGGATTTTGGGGAGGGGAAGGGAAAATTGGCGGAATTAATGATGGAAATGATGGGAGTGACCACAGAAATTTGAGCCACTAAAAGAGTTCAGATCCTGAACTCTACGTTCTCCAGCCATTGGGAGCAGAGAAGCCCACTGTCGGTGACTAGTTTCAACTTGGAAGTAACCTCCACCGAATCTCTTGGATATATTCCTGCCCCCGGGGCCTTGTGCGCTAACTCCTAGGCCCCTGCCACTTCCAGGAGGGCTTCAGGCCTCTGAGGGATCGTTGGCAGGTACCCACGGAAGCGATGAGGGTACTAGAGACATTGCCTACCACGATTTTATTGCCAAGTATTGTGCGTTCTTTGTGGATTTGTTAACACAGATGTTTCTTTTGGACTCTAAACGTCCAAAGGGGCAAGTGTGGCACAAGTCTGTAATTCCAGTACTTGGAAGACTGAGACAGGAGGATCGCAGGTTTGAAGCCACCCTCAGCAACTAAGCGAGACCCTGTTGCCGAGTAAAAAAACAAAATAGAAAGCAAAAAAAATAAAAATAGAGCTGGAGATGTAGCTCAGAGGTCGAATGCCCCTGCGTTTAATCCTTAGTACCACAATAAAATAATAAATAAGCTTTTTTGGCAGTACTGAAGATTGAACCCAGAGACATTCTACCTCCAAACTACACCCTCAGCCCTATTTTTTATTCTCTTATTTGAAACAGAGCCTCACTAAGTTGCAGAAGGCCTCCTAAGTAGCTGAGGCTGGCGGAGAACCTGCGTGATCCTCCTGTCTCAAGCTCCCAAGTACTGGGATTACAACCGGGATTACATGCCCGGCTCAAAGCAATCTTCTTGATACTACTTATCTATTAAAGAAAAACTAGATGCAATAGAATGGAGGAACCATTTAACACTAAATAGGACCACCCTTTTTTTTTAAATTTGTGTGTGTCCAGTTGAATTAAATGTCTGTAGTGTCTAAACACAGAATGTGACTACTGCCACAAAGTTCATTGCTCTCAATGTAAGATTTTACTTTACTAATGCAAAAGAAACATGGATACATTTCTTTAAAAGTCTGCATCATTTATTATGGTGCCGCTTTTTAAAACTTTTTAAAATTATACAAACATGCCATTCCACAAAGTTTGGGGGTTCTTACAGAAACACACTGGTGCTGTCGTGATCGGATCAGATGATGGTAATTATCCGGTTAACTTGCCAAACCCTTGTCATGGTTAGCAGTGTAGCTTGTCAGATCCTGCCATCTGACACAGCATTGCAAAGCTCTTAATTCTTGTTTTATCAGCTTTGTTTTAGAATGACTGTTACAGTTTTTATTTGGCTGCTTAAAGCCAAAGTCAGTTTTTTAAACATGATTTGATAGACACTGTTGGACAATGTACAGTGCATGGTGTGCTTACCTGTCCACTATCAAGCATTGCTTTTAGGTTTTAAAAAGGACACTGTGCGGCCGGGCGTGGTGGCGCACGCTTGTCATCCCCGCGCTTGGGAGGCGGTGACAGGAGGATCGCGCAGGTTCGAAGCCAGCCTCTCTGGCTTAAGAGACCCTGTTTCCAAATAAAAATATGAAAAAAATAGGTTTGGGAGTGCAGCCCTGAAGGGCTTCTAGGAACCCCAGTACCACCAAAAATAAAGGGGGGAAAAAAACGACACTGTGCTGTTAAAGACTGTCATCTTTGCTATTTCTTGGTACAGTCTAGTTTTTCCCTGCTTATTTGAATAAAAGCACAGCACCCAAAAAAAAGTAATTGTCATTTTACAGACACCTTGCATATCTGTCTGTCTGCCAATTACTCAATGCGACAAGCATGTACTGAGTGCCCAGCACATACAAGGCCTTTCCTGAGCCTCTGGACACGACCAGATGAGTAAAACATAGCACTCCCCAGCAGGTCCAGTCCTTGCGCTGGAGAGATCGGGTCACTCAGCTCCAGTCTCCCTCTCGGGCCCGCTTACACCGCCCTCCATGCACCTGCACCCCAGCCCCTCCTCCGTACCCTAACTGCCACAGCTTCGCTGCCCCGCCGCCCTTTCGCTTGTCCAGCACGCCCCTCAGGAACACGGCACCCTCCTGTGCCTTCCAGCTCTGCCCCAGGTGAGCTGGTCCCCCTTCCTTTGCCCGCACAGTCTCCACTATGGGACCAACTAGGAAATGAACACACTTGTCTCTTCTCACGAAACCCAGCTCCCCAAGAACCAACATTAGAGCACACTCAATCCACGTTCGCCGAATGGAAGACCAGTCTGACAGAATCTCGTCTTAGTCAACAGCCTTTTTGCCTGCAAGTAACAAAATCACACTTAAACCTCCTCTTGCAAGAAAGAAACGTGTGTGTGTGAGAGACAGAGACAGAGAGAGAGAGACAGAGAGAGACAGAGAGAGAGAGAGAGAGAGAGAGAGAGAGATGGATGTTGATTTTATGGGGCCCTGGGGCACAGAGAGGAGCCTATGCCGTACATTTCAAAATAAGGAAAAAAATAAAAATAGCTGGGTGTGCTGGCCCAGCTTGTGATCCCAGTACTTGGGGAGGCTGAATGAGAGCTTTCACAAATTAGTGAGACTCTGTTTGAAAATAAAGAATAAAAAATAGGGCTGAGAGTGTAGCTCAGAGATAGAATGCCCCTGGGTTTCATCACCAATGCCACAAAGAAGGAAAAAAAAAGGCATGTTGACACAGACCTGTAATCCCAGTGCTTGGGAGATGGTTTGAGACAGGAGAATCTCAGGTTCACAGCCAGCCTCAGCTACTACTGAGGACTTCCACAATTTAGTGAGACCCTGTTTAAAAACAAAATAGGAGAGCCGGGCGTGGTGGGCACGCTTGTAATCCCCGCGCTTGGGAGGCTGAGACAGGAGGATCGCGCTGGTTCGAAGCCAGCCTCGGCTACGTAGTGAGGCCCTCTGCAACTCAGTGAGACCCTGTTTCCAAATAAAATATTTTAAAAAAAGGTCTGGGAGTATAGCCCGGAGGTAGAAAGCCTCTGGGTTCCACCCCTAGTACCACCAAAAAAAAAAAAAAAAAGAATAAAAAATTGGGCAGGGGGTGTAGCTCAGAGGTCAAATGCCTCTGGGTTCCATCCCCAGACCAGAAAAAAAAAAAATGGACATGTTCCAGAATTTTCCAACGAAGCCAATCATGGTGACATATGCCTGTAATCCCAGTACATGGGAGGCTGAAACCTGAGGCTGGAAGCGTCAAGGCCAGCCTCAGCAACTTAACCTTATCCAGGCCCTCCACAACTTAGACCCTGTTTCAAAATTTAAAAAAAAATCCAGGCATGGTGGTACATGCCTGTAGTCCCAGAACTTGGGAGGCTGAGACAGGAGGATCACAGGTTCAAGGACTGTCTCAGCAAGTAATGAGACTCTCATTAACCTAGTAAGCCCCTGTTTCTTTTTTCAAAACACTGGGCTTCCTGTCTCAAAATCAAAATAAAATAGAACTGGAGGTGTAGCTGGGAGGTAGAATACCCCTGGGTTCAATTCCTAGTGCCACCAAAAATAAAATAATAAACCAGGCATGGTGGCACACGCTTATAATCCCAGCATTCAGGAGGCTGAGACAGGAGGATCACAGTTTGCAGACAGCCTCAGCTATGTAGTGAGGCCCTCTGCAATTCATTGAGACCCTGTTTGAAAACAAAGAATAAAAATTAGGGCTGGGGGTGTAGCTCAGAGGTAGAATGCCTTTGGGTTCCATCCTCCGTACCAATAAATAAATAAGTAAATAAAATAAGCTGGGCTTGGTGGCACTGCTTGTAATCCCGATATTTGGATGCTGAGATAGGAGTCAGCCTCAGCAACTTAGGGAGGCCCTCTGCATAGTGAGACCCTGCTTCCAAATAGAAATCAAATCAGGTTTGAGGTAAAACTTGGAGGCAGAATGCCTCTGAGTTCAATCAAAAAAATAAAATTGGGCTGAGGGCGTAGCTCAGAGATAGAATGCCCCTGAGTTTAATCCCCAGTAACACACACACACACACACACACACACACACACACACACACACACACAGAATTGGGGGGGGGCAGGGTGCTGGGGATTGAACCCAGAGGCATTCTACCTCTGAGGCCAGCGCTATTTTTTTTTTTTTTTTAATTTTGTGTGTGTGGTGCCGGTGATGGAATCCAGAGGCTTTCTACCTCCGGGCTACACTCCCAGACCTATTTTGATTTTATTTGGAAACAGGGTCTCCCTAAGTTGCTGAGAGCCTCACTGAGTAGCTGAGGCTGGCTTCGAACCTGTGCGCTCCTCCTGTCTCAGCCTCCCAAGCGCGGGGATTACGAGTGTGCGCCACCATGCCGGCTATTTTTTATTTTAAAGCAGAGTCTCACGAAGCTGCCGAGGACCTCACTAAGTTGCTGGGGCTGGCTGTGAACCCTAGATGCTCCTGTCTCAACTCCCAAGCACTGGGATTACAAGCGTGCGCCACCACGCCCAGCTCAGGCCTTAATTTAAATTGCTGTCCTCAAAGCAGCCTTCACCGACACCCAATAATGTTGCCCCATTATTATTTTACACGACACTCTTTTTCTTTGTAACACCCGTTACAGCTTGTAATTAAATACGTATTCACAAGCCTCCCAAAGATCATGTCTGTTCTGTCCACGTGACACGCACAATGCCCAGGGCACATTTGGAAGACATTCAATAAATATTTGTTCCACGAGTAAGCGGGCACATGTAGGTTGACAGCCACGTACAGGTTGGCGTCCTAACCACACACCTCCTAGGAGAGTGTCCAGTCACCAGGCTGCCTTCCCTAGACGCGGGGAGCTCGCCGCTGGCCTTGGTCTCCCGGCACAGCGGAGCGAGACCCGGTGTCCATGTGCTTCCTCGGACGAGGCTCCCAGCCGCTCACTCTGCTCCCACGGTCTCCACTTGAACAGCCCTTGGTCAGCTCCTATAAAGTGCCCACTTAGTTGGCTGAAAGCTCGGAGTGAACATAACATCAAGGCATCATCAAATTAGGGGGCCGAAGGGTGGGGGTGATCGGCAGGCGCCTGCCGTAATTGTCTTCACTGTTTTCTGTCGTGGAGTACGTTCCAGACGAACCTGTGATGTGATCTTGGGAGCAGTTTGCCGTCAGCATTGGCCCAATCGGAGCCATCTCCGCGCCGGTAGGGGCTAGGAAAGGTCATCTGAGTGCTCCAGCAGCCAGTGCTCTTGAAGTAGAGCCGAGGCTGTATGGGAAAGAGCCTGCCTTTGCAAAGGCCGCTTTCTTGGTCAGAGCCCAGGAGAACTTCCTTAGCCCAGGGAGGCACGGCCCAAAGGGAAGGGGCCTTAGGAGCCCTAGAGAAAGAGGGCGTCCTCCGCTCCCATGCGCGCCCGCTCACCATGGCCTTCATTCTGACCTGCTTTAGCCTCGGTGTCCATCCAAACTAGATCTTAATCCTAACCCTAATGCTATCTGTGAGATTTAACCCCAGATTCAAAACCAAGGCCAGCCCTAATCCTGTGCACTCAAC
Organism: Muscardinus avellanarius; assembly: GCF_963383645.1. Taxonomy (NCBI): domain Eukaryota; kingdom Metazoa; phylum Chordata; class Mammalia; order Rodentia; family Gliridae; genus Muscardinus; species Muscardinus avellanarius. The sequence continues at coordinate 92,329,082 of NC_137800.1, read as the reverse complement.
AAAGGCCCCTGCCTTGCCACCGACTTGCTTCCCGGCTCCTCTTCCTTGTGGCCCTCACCCACTCACAGGAGCAGAGAACCCTAGAGCCTCCTGGACCGCTGGGACGATGGCAACCGGTTTCGACAGTCAGAAAAAGGCAAAAGACCTCGGTCTGCCAGGAAGGAGGGCGTGGAGCATCTCTTGGTGGGCACAGGCAGAGCCCCTGCCTGCACAGCCTGTCCTGTTTCCTCCTTCTAGAGCTGCACAGCCGCTGCCAATGCAGAAAAGACGCGGTGCCGGTCAGGGGTCTCGACTCAGGAACGGGCAGCATCGTTACCTACAGCTGAAGACCTGACCCGGCCACAGAACAGTAAGTCAGACAAGTGCTTTCAAACTCTTCTTGGCTGGGCATCATGGCATACACCTGCAAGCCTAGAGAGTCTGTTTCAAAACTAAAAAACCAAAATGAAGCACTGTGGGTATAGCCCAAGAAAGCCCCTGGACTCAATCCCCAAATTCCCTCCCCTCCACACACACACACAAACCCGTGCTGTCAGAGAGCAAGCTTTTGGGTTCTGCCCTCCCCTCTTGATAGGTTTGAGGGAGGGCTCAGCCACTGAGCCAGACCCCCTGCAGCCCCTCTGGCCCTCAGGCTTCCTGAGGTGCAGCTGCTTCTTCGTCACTTACGGCCCAGTTGCCGTGGATAAACTCTCAGCACCGAGGGAGACAAGGGGCAACCAAGCGTCCCATCTCCAGCCCTTCTCAGGAACCGAACGTGAATTAAGGGGGACTGCCGTCTCACATTCCGGGCTTGCACGTTCTCAAAGCAGCCGCTGCTGATTACCCCGCTGCTCATACCCAGCTTGGTGTGAAATTTGATTTTACTGACTTTTAAATTTCTTTTCAAGAATAGAAATAATTGTTTTTCCCAGAAATACTTGACCTTTGTGGAAGGGGAGAATAGATTCAAATAACAAGCAGAAGTCCTCCGCAGGAGTCACCTCTGTTTTTGTTAACGTCTTAGTGTATGGGCCTCCAGGTCTTTCATTTGCGTATAGTCTTATAAACAGGATCATATAAGTAATAGCGTACTCTGATTTTTTCGGGGGGGGGGGGGATTGACCCCAGGGGCATTCTACTCTGAGATATACTCCCAGGCCTTTTAATTTTTTATTTTAAAACAATCTTGCTAGGTTACTAAAAATCTCACTAAATTACTGGGGCTAGTCTCAAACTTGTGACCCCCTTGTCTCAACCGCCCAAGTACTGTAATTACAGGCATGTGCCACCTCGTTAGCTTGACTTTAAACTTTCAAATGTGTCGTGGAACCTGGGCGTGGCGGCACACACTAGTAATCCACGTATTTGGGAGGTTGAGATGGGAGGATTGCAGGCTCAAAGCCATCTCTAGCAATTTAGGCTCTCAGCAAATAAGAAACAAAATCACACTAGAGGTGTAGCTTGGAGGTAGAATGCCTTTGGGTTCAGTCGGCAGGACAAAAAAAAGATGTTGTAAGCCAGGCATGGTGGCGCACGCTTGTCATCCCAGCATTCAGGAGGCTGAGACCAGAGGATCGCGGTTCGCGGACAGCCCCAGCTACTTAGTGAGGCCCTATGCAACTCAGTGAGACCCGGTTTCAAAATAAAGAATAAAAAATAGGCAGAGGGTGTAGCTCGGAGGTAGAATGCCCTGGGTTCCAACCCCAAAACCCCCCCCCCAAAAAAAAAGATGTGGAGGCCAACTGTGATGACACACACCTGCAATCCCAGTACTTGGGAGGCTAAGGCAGGAGGACCACAAGCTTAAGGCCAGACTGAGCAAATTAGCAAGACTGTTTCCAGTAAAAAATTAAAAAGGGCTGGGGGTGTAACTCAGAGGTAGAATGCCTTTGGGTTCAATCCCCAGTACAAAAAAAAAAAGCATCCCGGATCATGGACATCCTCGTGTCTCTACACAGCTTTGCGGTGCAGTCCTGTCAGATAAAGTCAACACACATTTGCCATCATTATTCCTTTTTGATGGTTGCTGGCCACTCAACTGTATGCATAAACCCTTTAAAGAATCTCTCTGGTTCATTTATTCCTTTTTCAACAGACACTTTTCTTTTTCCTTTGGTACTGGGCATTAGATCCAAGGGCATTCTACCACCAAACTATACCCCCAGTCTTATTTTCTTTCTTTCTTCTTCTTCTTTTTTTTTGTTTTTTTTTTTTTGGTGCTGGAGGTTGAACCCAGGAACATTCTACCTCCGAGCTACACCCCCAGCCCTATTTTTTATTCTTTATTTTGAAACAGGATCTCAGGGCCTCACTAAATAGCTGAGGCTGTCCATAAACCGCGATCCTCCTGTCTCAGCCTCCCAAGTACTGGGATTACAGACATGTGCCACCATCTCCAGCTTACTTTTTATTTTATAACAGGGACTCATAGGCCAAGCATGGTGGCGCACGCTTGTAACCCCAGCATTTGGGAGGCAGAGACTGGATAAAAAGAATAAAAAATAGGGCTACGGATGTAGCTTGGAGGTAGAATGCCCCTGGGTTCCATCCCCATACTGAAAAAAAAAAATCAAACAAACAAACAAACAACAACAACAAAAAAAAAACAGTGACTTGGTAAGTTGCTGAGGGCCTCACTAAATGCTGAGGCTGGCCTTGAACCTGTAATTCTCCTATCTCAGATTCTCAAATACCGAGATTACAGGTGTGCACCACCATGCCTTTTTTTATTTATTTTTCTTTTTGGTACTGGGTATTGAACTCAGGAGCATTCTACCTCAGAGCTACACTCCCAGCTCGTTTTATTTTTTGTTTGGAAACAGTCTCACTAAATTGCTATGAGTTGCACTAAATTCCTAAGGCTGGTTTTGAACCTGCAATTCTCTTACCTCAGCCTCCTAAATACTGGGATTATAGGTATAGGCCACAGTGCCCAGTCAACAGACACTTACTGAGAATTCACCATCTGTTAGGCACTATTACAGCCATTAGAATACAGTGAATGACGCAGAGACGGTGCAGTGTCATTCATGGCCAGCCTCGGCTACTTAGGCCCTCTGCAACTTAGCAAGACACTGTTTCCAAATAAAGAATAATAATAATAAAAAAAAAAGCTGGGGGTGTAGCTTGGAGGTAAAATGCCTGTGGGTTCAAACCCCAGTACCACAAAAAACTAAGAATAAAAACAAACAAAGTCTGGAGCTGGGGGGGCAGGATGGGTGTGTATACCTATAACCCCAGTATTTGGGAGGCTGACACAAGAGAATCAAAAGTTCAAGGTCAGCAACGTGCAGTAACTCAGACCCTGTTTCAAAACAAAAATTAAAATAAAATAGGGTTGCAGCTCAGTACCATAAATATAAATAAATGTCTTGAACAGATCCAATTTTTCATGTTTATGAGTAAATTTACAGTGGACATCTTTGCCCACTCACTTTATCCTGTTAGTTTCTTGGATTTTTCCCTTGTGTGTGTGTGTGGGGGGGGGGCAGCTGTGTTGCACAGACTGGTGTCAAGCTCCCAGGCTTAAGCAGGCTTCCTCCTCGGCCCCGGTAGTGGAAGCTGCAGGCGGCACCACTGGGCCCAGCTTCCAGGTACACTTTAAGAAGGATTGTGGTATTGTTTAATTTCATCTTGAATGTCTGAACTTCCCTCCAGAAAGGTACCAGTTTACACTCCTTCCACAGTGAGTGGGAAGGTGGATTTCTCCATATCCTTCAGTAGCCGTGGGAGACCATTACTCTTTTTAATAGTTGCCAATATGAAGATAAAAAATGGGGGTTAATAAGGTTCATCTATATATCAGTTTTTAACTTATTTTTATGACGTATCTATTTATATCTTTTGTCCATTTCTTCAGAGACGTAATTTTTTTTCTTATTATTTAGTTTAAAACATTAATGTTGACATTAAGAATATTAACCCTTAGCTGGGAGTGGTGGTACATGCATGTAATCCCAGTACTCAGGAGGCTGAGAAAGGAGGATTGCAAGTTTGAGGACAGTCTGAGGCAACTGGCCAGCATCTCCACAGGTCAGCATACTCCTTGAGCTTGGTACTAGCCCAGAGCACCTAGGGTGGGACATCCAGGTCAGGGGCCCAGCCATCCCGATTGACTATCCAGAGAATTTTTTTTTTTTTTTTTTTTTTTTGGTGGTACTGGGGTTCCTGGAAGCCCTTCTACCTCCGGGCTAGACTCCCAGACCTATTTTATACTTTTTTATTTTTGGAAACAGGGTCTCTTAAGCCAGTGCGGCTGGTTTCGAACCTGCTGGATCCTCCTGTCTCTGACTCCCAAGCAGGGGGATTACAAGCGTGTGCCACCACGCCCAGCTATCCAGAGATTTTTAAAAAGCAGCTACAATGCTGGGTGTGGTGGCGCACGCTTGTAATCCCTGCACTTGGGAGGCTGAGACGGAAGGATCACATAGGTTCAAAGCCAGCCTCAGCTACTTAGTGAGGCTCTCAGCAACTTAGTGAGACCCTGTTTCCAAATAAAATATAAAATAGGGCTGGGAGTCTAGCCCAGAGGTAGAGAGCCCCTGGGTTCCACCCCCTCAGCTGTAATTCCAGAGCGAGGCGGGTTGTCTTCTGCTGGGGGGGAGGGAGCCGAGTTGAAGCTACAATGGAGAACACTGAATCCGGCTCTAGGAAGGGCACGCAGGCTCTCCTCCGGCCCTCGGCACACGGCTAGTGGAGGCGGGCTGAGCCAGCGAGGGATGGAGGCTGGTCTGATACTCCCAGCAACATTAGGATGGGGGCAGAACAGGCTGCAGGAAGCGGGGCATCCGGCCACCTTGCTCTTCCTGGCAGCCGGGAGGGGCAGTGCAGCTGTGTCTGTCCTCCTGGCTCCGCTGTCTGGCAGCTGCTGGGGGGGGGCATTCCTGCATGGCCCAGCGGGCAGCACAGGGCCTAGCCTGGCCAGGCGGCGCCACACGGTGGGTCCTGCGATCATGGCTCTCTGAGGTGGGGCTGGCAGTCGTGTGGCAGGCCCGATCCCATCTGCCTCATGTTCTTGACAGAGCCGTGGGAGGAACCTGCATGCCACTCCCGCTGGTGCGAGAGTGCCCATGCACACGTGTGCTGGGTGTGTACACACAGGGATGGCTGCACGCAAATGCGTGAACCCAGGCATGAGGTGTGTGTATGCACACAGGTGCGGACGTAAACACTGGGAACCGAACGCCACCGTGGTTCCGTTTACCCCTCAAAGATCATCCAGCAAGCCAGGCACTCGTAAATGATAATACATTGACTGTAGGAGGCTCTTTACACACATTGCTTTTCATATTTATATTATCACAGCTAATGTAAACCTCACAGCTACTGGGCAAGAGAAATCTCGTGTTCATCCTACAGATGAGGATACCAAAGCTCTCTTGAGACCGTATGAGCCGCCCCAGGACCCAGTTTGTAAGTGGCAGGGTCGTGATTTCAGGCCATATTTCTCTTTCCACAGTGCGTGGTGTTTATTTTACCCCCCAGCCTTCTCAGAAGGAGAAGGAAGAAGCACAGGTACACGCCATAGGAATGGCTCCCGTAAAACCCACACGGAGGGAAGGCCTGGCGCGGAGCCCCGCCAGGCGTGCCTCTGTGTGGAGTTCCAGTGCAGGCGGCCGTCTGCAGTGTGCGGAGCTGGAGGCGGCAGGACACGGCTGGAGGCACCGAGGCTTCTGCGTGGCCCAATGGCCAGAGGTGATTTCCTGCTCTTTGTACTGGTTGCAGTGGGAGCGTCCAGTCGGGGGAGCTCAGTGAGCGGAGCAGGTATGGTTGGGCAGTTTTTTTGGTTTTGTTTTGGTTTTTTTGGTTTTTTGGTGGTGGTACTGGAGTTCCTCAAAGCCCTTCTCCCTCCGGGCTACACTCCCAGACCTATTTTTTTATATTTTTTAATTTGGAAACAGGGTCTCTTAAGCCAGAGAGGCTGGCTCCGAACCTGCGCGATCTCCTGTCTCCACCTCCCACGTGCAGGGATTCCAAGCGTGCCCACCACGCCCGGCTGGGCGGTTCTTTTTTATGTGAATGTTTCACCTCAATAGAGTTCAAATTAAATGTGTGTGTGTATGTGTGTGTGTGCATGTGTGCGTGCGCGCGTGTGTATGTGTGTGCGTGTGTGTGTACGTGTGTGTGTGCATGTGTGCGTGCGCGCGTGTGTATGTGTGTGCGTGTGTGTAAGTGTGCGTGTGTGCACGTGTGTGTGCGTGCGTGTGTGTGTGTGTGTGTGTGTGTATTCACTGATCTTGCCAGGTACCGTGAGGGATGCAGAGGAAGGAAACGTCACAGAGCCTATTCTCGAGAGCCTCCTAATTTAATTTCCTCCGGTGGGTCTGAGCCTCAGGAAGATTTCAGGCTGTGGGGTGAAGGGGGGTTGAAGTTAGTGGACGCCACTCTGAGTGCTCCGGGGGAGCTGACAAGGAGGACTGATGAGCGCCCAGCCCAGTCAAGTCTAAAGGGGTGTTCAGAAGTGGCTAAGGGGTGATGACCAAGAGGAGATGGTGCCCTGCAGAGCCCAGTGGGCCTCGGTCCACACCCCGCTGCATCCTCCAGCTGTGGGACACTGAGAAAGCTATTTCACCTCTCAGAACCTTGGTCGCCTCCCCAGGCAGAGGAGTCACTGATGGCACAAATAGCATGATCTAAATAAGATCTAAATAAAATGGATGAAAGGCCGGCGGGCAAGGTGGCGCACGCTTGGAATCCCAACACTTGGGGGGCAGAGACAGGAGGATCGCACAGGTTCGAAGCCAGCCTCAGCTGCTGAGTGAGGCTCTAAGCAACTTAGTGAGACCCTGTTTCCAAATACAGTATAAAATAGGGCTGGGAGTATAGCCTGGAGGTAGAACGCCCCTGGGTTCCACCCCAGTACCACACACACACACACACACACACACACACACACACACACACACACACGAAGATGAAAGGTGTGTTCTGGAGGTGGAGGAAGGCCTCCCCCTCCATTCAGAGGGCTGGAGGCAGGTCCCCCCGCTCTCTGTGGAGCCTGGGGCCAGAACACCAGAACAGCGTGTATGTCAGGCCTGCGGGCTTATCGAAAGAAGTTCCCCAGGCAGAGATCTATGAAGGGGGACCCAAGGAAAGGGCCCAGGCTTAGGGGAGCGGAGGGTGTTCTGGGGGGACGGCACAGCCAGAGAGAAGTTGGGGGACAACATTAGTGAAGGCCTGAGGCTGTAGTGTGGTGTTATTCTCCTATGAAGTCATTTGGCATTCACCCTGAAATTTTATTTTTTCCACAAAATACAAAGACTGATAGAATCTGTTTCAAAAGTGGGGAAGGGAGCAAGTTCAGGCAAGCCTGAAGACACTTGTCTCTGCAGACAGCGAGACAGCATGGGGGCTTTCTTGTTTTTCTTTTTCTCTCTTTTTTTTTTTTTTTTTTTAGGGTCTGGGGATGGAACCCAGGGGCATTCTACCTCTGAGCAACACCCCAGCCCTATTTTTTATTCTTTATTTTGAGACAGGGTCTCACTGAGTTGCAGAGGGCCTCACTAAGTAGCTGAGGCTGCCCGTGAACTGCGATCCTCCGGTCTCGGCCTCCCGAGTGCTGGGATGACAAGCGTGCCCACCACGCCCAGCTCAAGGGAGCGCTTCCTGACTCGTCTCCTAAGCCAAAGGCAGCCGGCCCGATGCTCCTGCTGAGAGCGGCTCACTTTCTCCCGTCCAGCGGCGCACCCCCAGGAAGGAGCCTCGCATCAGTTGTTTATAACAGGAAACTCCAAAAAACAGCGACACAACAGCACTTCATTTTTTATTTCCTTTGAAAGAAGTCCACACACACTAGTGAGTCCAAAGAGACTGCCCGCAGGCATGGTAGCATGTCGCGCGCAGTGACGACTCTTACACGATCTTCCTCAAGCAGTTTTATTACCCCAGGTTCTTGTACAGTTCCCGCAAATCTTCTTCCCGTAAATCTTCTCTTCTCTCTTCCGTTCCCCAGAAATCTTCCCCTTATATAGAGCCCAACAGCCAATCAGCAGACTGTTCACGTGCACAACTCATGGCAACAGCCAGTCCATTGGCTGTTGCCCTATGGCATGCGGTGTTCCCGTGTATCTCATGCTCTTGTCGTCACTTCCTGAAAGCTGTTTACCACCTAAGTGCTCTGGGGAAGATTTCCGCTCAGCGCCATCTTAGCTCTCGGACTTACTGGCTGATGGGCGGGGCCCGTCACAGTAGCACATTCCTGTGATTCCAGTACTTGGGAGGCTGAGGTGGGAGGATTGTAGGTCCCATCAGCTTCAGCAACTTAGCATGGCCCTCAGCAATGCAGGACGGCCCTGTTTCAAAATGAGAAAATAAACTAGGGCTGGGGGTGTAGCTCAGAGATTGCATGCCCCTGGGTCAGTGCCCAGTAACACACACACACACACACACACACACACACACACACACACACACACTGAAAAAGCACCTTCGGGTTTTTTCTGTTTTAGTTCCGCTTTAGAGCCGAAGACGCTGAGAACTGGAGGTTAAGCCCCTCCGCCTGAGCACAGCGCTCTTCATGGTAAAGCCACGCGGAGTGGGGTCCGCACTTGGTCCCCAGATCACAAGGTCGGAGCGCCCGTGCCAGGATTTGGATCTAATTCAGGCTGGCCCCGAGGAGGAAGGCTTCCGAGGCCTGCGGGGGACTGGGGCAGAGGAAGGACGGGCTCCTTCAGGAGTCGGGGAGGCTGAGCGGCAGGGCCCAGCCAGGCCGCCCTGGGCCCACTCCCCCGGCCTCTGCGCAGAGGCAGCTGCCGACTTTAGTCATGGCGTCGCTGCCTGAGGAGGCCCGGGGCCGCCCTGGAGGACACTAATCAACGCTACTCCCTCTAAATGACTCTGAATGTAAATTAAATTAGTGAATGCCAGCACACTTGTCCCTGGCTCGGGCCATGATGGGCACAGTGACACTGCCCCCGAGGCCGGCTGAGACAGAGCAGCCCCGTGGCCACCGCAGCATGGCTGCCCGGCCTCCGTGTCCCCAGCCTCACACCCACCCTTCTCCACCTCAGAACAGCCAGCCTGGGCCTCCGCTGCGGGTCGCCCCTCAAGGTCGCCCCTCAAGGTCCCGAAGCCCTAGGGTGGGGCAGAAGGACAGCTCCTTGGCTGCCAAGCAGGAGCCCACAGCCCAGGCGGTGGTCAGTGGGGAGCCTCCCACAGTGGCCCCTTGGCCAGGACTGGACCCCTGGGTCCACTCGCCTCACCCATTGCCCCCACCCAGGGCTCCTCTGCCTACACTGGTGACAATCGTGGCGGCATGGTTCTGAGACGGCCTGTCCGGCGTGTGGCGGGATGTGGGGCAGCTGCCCTGTTCGCTTGATACCAATGGCACCCATCCCCACCTCCAGCTGTGACGACTTACAGTGTCTCCGCCACAGGTCCCCCATCACGAGCACTCCAGGTGGGGAGTCTCAAGAAGAGGAAGGGGCCGGAGAGAGGAGGGGCACAGAAGAGGCAGCGATAGCCGAATCCTGTGATGCCCGCTTGGACCTTTCTACCTCTGCCGGCACTGTCTATCCTGTCCCCACCATCTTAAAATCCACCAATATTTTCTAGCATAAGTCAACACCAACCTTTGGGCTACGTGCCAGTGACCCGTGACCTCTCCCACCCCAGCTCAGCCCCAGGAAACCAAGAAAGAAGTTCCCTTAGGGTTTCTCCACTGGCGGAGGTGTCCCAGACAAAGGAGTTCTCAGTGGGCGGGTTTCTCCAAAGAGAAAGGAACTTCTTGCCAAGAGGAGAGTCCCCAAGAGAAAGAAGTTGCCAGGCGTAGTAGTGCATGCTTGGAATCCCAGTACTTGGGAGACTGAGATAGGAGGATCGCAGGTTCAAGGATGGCCTCACCAACATAGCAAGACTCTCAGCTATCTAGTGAGACCCTGCTCCCAATAACGCCATAAAATCAGAAGCCGGCGTGGTGGGCACACTTGTCATCTCAGCATCGGGAGGCTGAGACAGGAGGAACTGGGCTCGTGACCAGCCTCGGCTACTTAGTGAGGCCCTTTGCAACTCTGTGAGACCCTGTTTCAAAATAAAGAATAAAAAATAGGGCTGGGGGTGTAGCTCGGAGGTAGAATGCTCTGGGTTCCATCCCCAGTACTGCAAAAAAAAAAAAAAAAGAAAAAGAAAAAAGAAAAAGTTGCAGACAGGAGCTGGTTTTCCAACAATGGTAGCCACTGGCAGTTTCTTGGTTTTTTTGTTTTTTTGTTTTTTTTCAGTACTGGGGAAGGAACCCAGGGGCATTCGACCTCCGAGCTACACCCTCAGCTCTATTTTTTACTCTTTATTTTGCAACAGGGTCTCACTGAGTTGTAGAGGGCCTCGCTAAGTAGCTGAGGCTGTGAACCTGCGATCCTTCTGTCTCAGCCTCCCCAATGCTGGGATTATAAGTGAGAGCCATGTGCTTGGCTCACTGACAGCTTTACTGGCTGGATTCTTCTGGATCTTTCTAGAATTCAACTAGAAAGCTTCTAGTAGGGGTAGAGGCTGGCTGTGAGCTCTCAAGTTCTGGCACTCAAGCCGGGTCAAGGGAAAGCTGGGGGTTGGGATGAGGGAGGCAGTAGTGGGATCTGGCCAGGGCGCAGGGGGGGCCAGGCCGGGGCCTGGCTCGCTGGAGCCCCTCAACTCGAGGGACAAACCCTGGGAAAACAATTCTATCATTTCCAACTCTATTTATAAATCTCTTCAAGCTTTTATGTGGTCCAGGAGAAGGCCTGGCTAGAACATTCCAGGGAGGAAATCAAAGAAAATGTTTATAATCACAGGGCGAAGCTCGCGCCGACGTCCACCAGGACGCTGGGGAGGGGGACACCCTGTCCCGGGCGGCCTGCATCGCTGCACAGCCTGATTTGCGTGGATGCTTTTGCTGCGTTTCCACCTCTTGCCAAAGTCTGTTCCTGGCAGAATCTCCAATTTTCGAGTCAGTAAAAGCTCCAGTCCAAAGGGGTGCTCATGACCAGGAAAGTGCCCGCCAACACCAGCGTCCCGCCCGGAGGATGTTTATTTGACCCACGGCTGCCGGGTTCAGTCATGGAGCTCGAGGCACGGGGCCAGATGCCACGGACTTGTGTGAAGTCTTTGGGCTGCTCTTCTTCACTGGGACACCCGACGCAGATGGTAAACGCTGGCCAGAACAGATGGCGGCACATCTCCACAGCGTTGCGCGGGCGGTGGCTTCTGAGGGCAGCCCTCGGCCCTTCCATCAAGCGCACCCCTCCAGTAGCGATGGGAAGGGGTGCCTTCCAGGGCGGAGGGAGGCCTGAGTGCCCCTGGGGCTGGTCCATCTCCTCCGCAGTGTCCCTCTGCCCAACCGCTGCTGCGTTCCCCAGAGATGGAGCCTCACCCTTAGGGCCTGCGAGGGAAGTCGTGGACTCTGAAGCCCACGGACGCAGAGGGCGCTGGAGAGTGAGGAACCCAGCCGGTATCCCACACCCGTCCTGGAGAGCTAAGCTTCACGCCCGGGCCCTCACCTCAAAGCCTGTTCAGGACAACAGGATCAAGCGAAACGCTCTGGCTGGGTGTTGTGGTACGTGCCTGTGTTCCCAGTTACTCGGGAAGCTGAGGCTGGAGGATTGCAAGTTCAAGGCCAGCCTGGGCAACTTAGCAAGACCCTGTTTCAAAATAATTATTTTTTTTCGGTACAGGGGTTGGAACCCAGGGACATTCTACCTCCAAGCTATACCCCCAGCCCTATTTTTTATTCTTAATTTTGAATCAGGGTCTCACTGAGTTGCGGAGGGCCTCACTAAGTAGCTGAGGCTGTCCATGAATCGCGATCCTCCTGTCTCAGCCTTCCAAATGCTGAGATGACAAGCGTGCGCCACCATGCGCGGCTTTCAAAATAAAATTTTAAAAGGGCCAGAGTTGTAGCTAGGTGGTAGAGCATCCCTGGGTTCAATACTTAGTACTGCAAGAAGTAAAACAGGGGAAAAGACTTCCTCTTCCCACCAGGCACTGGTCCCCCCAGATATGCGTGTCCCAGTCCCCCCTCCCCCCACAGGGCTCCAGCATGAGCAGGGCGCCGCATCTCCACCCGGCCGGCGCCCCCTCCTTGACTCTGGTGGATGATGATTGGAGTGGTGCGTGCGCACGCCACACACACACACACACACACACACACACACCCCAGATGGGGGAGATGAGACAGACAGAGACAGACAGGACAGAAATAGAAGGCAGAACAAGAGCCTGGAGAGAAGGCTGCCTGAGGAAGGAGGCCAGAGAGAGGAGCTGAGAGGGTAGAGACCTGGGCAGAGCCAGAGGGACGAGGGTCTTCACTCCCCAGCCTCAGCCTCCCTATCTGCGATGCAGGACAACGGGATTACCTACCCAGAGGGGCATTGTGAGGGTCAAGTGGTTTAGTATGTCTGGAAGCACTTACAACCATGCCTGGCTGTTTTATTTTATTAAATGTAAATATTAGCCAGGCATGGTGGAACACACTTATAATCCCAGCATTTGGGAGGCTAAGACAGAAGGATCGCAGTTCATGGACAGCCTCAGCTACGTAGGCCCTTTGCAATTCAGTGAGACCCTGTTTCAGAATAAAGAATAAAAAATAGGGCTGGGGGCGTAGCTCAGAGGTAGGATGCCCCGGGTTCCATCCCAGTACTGCAAACATAAATAAATAAAATAAATATTAGCTGGGTATGGTGGCTCATGCTTGTAATCCCAGCACTTGGGAGGCTGAGACAGGAGGATCGTAGGTTCACAGCCAACCTCAGCTACTTTGTGAGGCCCTCCGCAACTTAGTGAGACCCTGATTCAAAAAAAAAAAAAAATAGGGCAGGGGGTATAGCTTGGAGGTAGAATGCCCCTGGGTTCTACCCCCAGCACCACACACACACACACACACACACACACACACACACACACACACATATATTAGCCATTATCATCACTTACTGTTTCTATTTTATTACAGTACTGGAGATGGAACCCAGGGGCATTCGACTGCCAAGCTATACCCCTAGCCTTACTTTTTATTCTTTATTTGGAAACAGGGTCTCACTAAACTGTCTAAACAGTGGACCCACTGGCTGTATGAAGTGGGAGCTAAGGTTCAACAGATGGTTTACTGACAGCCTTGAATGTTAGAATAGTTTGTGTTGTGTTTTGTTTTTGTTTTTGCTCTGAAATCAGTGAGGAGCCATGAATGGTGTTAGAAAGGAGAATGGTGCTCTCTGGCTAAGCACCCCTAAGATTTTTTTTTTTTTTTTTTTTTTTTTTTGGCAGTACTGAGGATGGAACCCAGGAGCATTCTGCCTCTGAGCTACACCTCCAGCCCTATTTCTTTTCATCCTTTATTTTGAAACAGGGTCTCGCTGAATTGCAAAGGGCCTCACTAAGTAGCTGAGGCTGTCCTTGAACTGTGATCCTCCTCTCTCAGCCTCCCAAATGCTGGGATTACAAGTGTGCGCCACCATGTCTGGCTCCTAAGATTGGTTTTTAAGGACTTGTAAGGACAGGGTAATTTTCTAGGTAGCTCTTTCTTTTTTTTTCTTTTCTTTTCTTTTTTCTTTCTTTCTTTCTTTTTGTGGTACTTTCTTTTTGTAGTATTTATTTATTTATTTGTGTGTGGTGCTAGGGATGGGTTTTCTACCTCTGGGCTATACTCCCAGACCTATTTTATACTTTATTTGGAAACAGGGTCTCACTAGGTTGCTGAGAGCCTCACTAAGTAGCTGAGGCTGGCTTCGAACCTGTGCAATCCTCCTGTCTCGGCCTCCCAAGCGCGGGGATTTCAAGCGTGCCCACCGCGCCCGGCTCTTTCTTTTTTGCCTTTTTGTCACTGTGCCAAGGTCAGTCCATGGTCAGCTGCTCCCAGGCAGAAACACCATGGTGGCGGGGAATGTGGAGGACAACTGCTCAGCTTGCGGCAGCTGGGAAGGAGAGAGGGAGTGAGGGGCAGGGAGGGAGAGAGGCAGCAGGGCCAGCTTTAGCTCCGGCCGCGCTCCTCGGCTACTACCCCGCGGTCTGAGCACTAGCACTCCTCTGCGGCGAGCCCTGGCAGTCACTTCACCTCTGGACCCGCTGCACTCCGAGGCCACCCGAGCCAGGCCACCGCTGCGGCGTTTTCAGCTCTTCCCAGTCATTTCCACGCTTGTGACATGAGTTTCGAGCCTTCCACAGGAGCAGGTTTGATGGGAAAGACAGCTTGCCCTGAGTTAGGACTGGTCCGGCCCCAGGCAGCCAGGCCAGGGACTTACCTCTGGTGCTCTGCGGCTGAACAGCTTGGAGGTAGACTACCCCTGGGTTCAACCCCCAGTCCACACACAAAAAAGGCCTGAGGGTAGGACTCCAAGAGTCCTCTCCCAGAACCCTGCCCCGTTTGCTTTTCAGGTAAAGGCGTTGGGGCTGGAGCCCTGGGATTGGACACGCTGTCCTCGCAGGGCCCGCGCTCCAGCACTGCCAGCGGGGAGAGGGCCATGTCTGCCGAGAAGGGCGAGGCGGGGTTCCAGCCCCTCTCCTGCTTGGGAAACCCTGTCTACGGCCATCGCCCGGCGCCGTGGCCGGGTGCATCTGACATCTCCGTTTCCTTGGGCGGCTGCGCATGGCGGGGCCGAGGTACGGCGTGGGGCTGGAGGGGAGGGGAGCGGCGCGGGGAGTGGGCTGGGCTGGGGTGCCCCCACCGGGGTGGCCCAGCGGTGTCCGTGCGCCAGGCCGCTCGGCGCTGCCGCCTGGACGTCACGGCCGCCCCTGGCGCTCGGGTCTCTCCCGAGGGCGCCTGGAGGCCCTGCTCGCACCCTGCTGCACTTAGAAGACATAACCTCCACGGCGGTAGCTGCTCCAAGTCCTTGGAGTATGATCGACCCTAGACCGGCCAGGGAGCTCTCCCTGGCTGGGGGAGGGAGGCCCAGACCCGCAGAGGGGCGCAGACGCCCGGGTCCGAGCCGGAGGGGCGTCAGCACCTCCATGTTGGGCTAGGGGAGGCCTCCTCCGGGGTGCAGGAGGCCCAGGGAGGGCGAGCGCCCCCACTCCTGGCCCAGCGCTCTCCGCAGCAGGCCTGGCTCCCCCTCGCCCCCCAGCGGTCATTCTGGGAACACTCGGGTGGCCGGCGCGGCCAGGACCCGCGGCGCCCAGATGGGCCGGGCGGAGGGCCGTCCTCCCCAGCCCGCGGTGAGTCATCCCCGAGGAGGGCGCGGGATCCCCGGGGGCGCTGGGCGGGGACGGAGGTCTCCCGGTCCCCGGCCCACACCCCTTCCCCCGTTTGGCGCGTCCTGGGGGAAACTCGGCGCACCGCCCCTCTGCTCCCTTAGGACCTGCTCCGAGGCCTTTTCTCTCCCTGCAGCCCCGGCCCCGCCTGCACCTGGAGCTCGCCCAGGTCGAGCAGGTCAGCACTCAGCTGCCGGCCTCAGCGTCCATCTAGAACGAGGCTTAGCAGCACTGTTGGTGCAAATCTCTGGATTTACCTGTCCACTCATTTAATGCACATTTATTGAGTGCCAGCTGTATGCTAGGTATTATGTGGAATGCGGGGAACAAAGGGCACACAATCATCGCTGCACGCTCTAAGCCGGCACTGGAGAATGTTCTTTTTAATGCATCCTCTCCCCTTCAAGGGCTGTTTCCAGTGTTTGTGCTTGCTAGCTGGGTGACCTTGAGCAGAAAACAAACATGGAAAAACCAACATTGTTATAGATGCCAAGTGCTGTGCGGGTGATTTACGTGTTCTGTAATTCTCCTGACAACTGCATCAGGTAGACATTATTATCCCCAGCTTTCTAGGTGAGGGACGGCTGGAGAGGCTCCGCGGACTTGAACTTGCCCAGGACCGCAGAGCCACAATTTGAACCCAGAGGGTTCATCTTTAAACAGAACCTGTGCCGCACATAAAACCTGTGCTCAGCCGGGCGTGGTGGCGCACGCTTGTCATCCCAGCATTCGGGAGGCTGAGACCTGGAGGATCACGGTTCGCGGACAGCCTCAGCTACTTAGTGAGGCCCTCTGCAACTCAGTGAGACCCGGTTTCAAAATAAAAGAATAAAAAAATAGGGCAGGGGGTGTAGCTCAGAGGTCAAATGCCCCTGGGTTCCATCCCCAGACCCTCAAAAAAAAAATAAATAAAAAAATAAAACCTGTGCTCCATAGAACCAGGCAGTCTTTTATTTTATTTTATTTTTTGTGATACTGGGAATTGAACCCAGTGATATATTCCATCTCTGAGCTACACCCTTAGCCCTATTTCTATTTTATTTTTTATTTTTTGCGAGGATGGAAGCCAGGCGTATTCTACCTCCGAGCTACACCCCCAGCCCTATTTTGTATTCTTTATTTTGAAACAGGGTCTCACTGAGTTACAAAGGACAGATGCTGGGATTACAAGCGTGTGCCACCACGCCCGGCTGCCAAGCAGTCTTCTAGAACCTCTGTTGCTTTTCCCTACCCCTGGTTTCATGGTTCAGACCTTAGCCAGGATCTCAGCTGGGGCATGGAGGCGGAGACCGCGGCTGGAGCCTGTGGGGGCTGCCTGGGGACAGGAAGTCTGTGTCCTCTTCTTTCTCAGAAAGATCCAGGACCAGATGGAGTCATCTCATCCCAGTGGGAGGGGTGAGAAGTGGCACAGGGTTGTTTAGTTTAAAAGTCAAGTATGTGTCTCAAAGTACCGTTAATGGATTCATTTTAAAAAAAGATACAAAGATTTTCATGGCAGCTTTGATGATAATGACCCAAAACTGCAAACAGTACAAATGTCTACCAACAAGATGTGAGTAAATAGGAGCCGGGCGTGGTGGCGCACCCTTGTCATCCCAGCACTCGGGAGGCTGAGACGGCAGGATCGCGGTTCGCGGCCAGCCTCAGCTACTTAGTGAGGCCCTCTGCAACTCAGTGAGACCCGGCTTCAGGATACAGAATAAAAACAGGGCTGGGGGTGGAGCTTGGAGGTCGACTGCCCCTGGGTTCCATCCCCAGTGCCACACACAAAAAAGTTGAGTGAATATATATTTACGTCTTGCCAATGAAATACTATCCCACAATGAAAAAGAACTATAACTCCATGCCGCTCTATGGATGAATCTCTTCCCGGTGGTCATGGCGGTGGTCCTGATGGTCGCCCCACCTCTAGCCTTCCAGTGCTCTTGTTGCAAAACCCCTAGAGGTGCAGGGACTTTGGTCTGTTGGCTTATAAGCCACGCACCTCACAGGCCCCAGGCGCTGTGGGCACCGGCAGTGGGGTGCCCACAGCCCTGGCGCCTGATTCCCGAGTCCATGCAGAGGCAGCAGGCAGTGGCCAGCCGGCCGCCTGCTGCTCCTGGGGCCCCCACCCCCTCTATCTTCTGTTCACCCGGCGGCCTCCAGGATGTCAGTCACACCCGAGTCCCCCAGACCCGACCTGGGTCTGCGGCCTGCCCCAGCAGGCAGCCGGTTCTCAGCTCCAGACCTCCTCCCAGCGCTGGCTGCCTCCAGTTTTTGCAAAACTTATCACACATCATGCCTCGAGGGCACAAACTTGCCCTGCTCTTTCCTCCTGAACAGGGCCCAGTCTCTGGGCTCGACTGACCTTTCTCAAAGCCCTCTGGAGCTCCTCCTCTCTCTCTCTCCCCCCCTTGTTTTGTGCCGGGAAGGGGAGGCTAACCTCTACCCCTGCTTAATGGGTGGCAGCCTCCCTCCCGCAGCTCTGGACACACCTTGCTGGCTCCCGAGGCCGGCCACACCTCTGCAGCAGCCTCTCTACACCACTTCAATTAGACCTTGAAAGATCCCGGCGTTTCCTGCCAGGACTGCCCCGCCGCCCCCCCCATGCCTCACCCTAGCCCTCTTGCTGGAGGGAGATAACTGGTCAGCGGTAATACCCCCCTTTTATTGATCAATTTTGTGTGTGTGTGGTGGTGGGGATTGCACTCAGGGGTGTTCTACCTCTGAGCTATAACTCAGCTCTGTTTTCTTTCTTTCTTTTTTTTTTTGGTGGTACTGGGGGTGGAACCCAGAGGTTTTCTACCTCCGGGCTATACTCCCAGACCTATTTTATACTTTATTTGGAAACAGGGTCTCACTAAGTTGCTGAGAGCCTCACTAAGTAGCTGAGGCTGGCTTCGAACCCGTGAGATGCTCCTGTCTCAGCCTCCCAAGCGCGGGGATTATAAGCGTGCGCCACCACACCCGGCTGTTTTATTTCTTATTTTGAAACATTAGGTTCCGAGGGCCTTGTGATAAAGTGTAGAGGCTGGCCTCAAACTTGTGATCCTCCTGTCTAAGCCTCCCAAATACTGGATTACAGGTGTGAGCCACCACGCCCAGCTGATTCTTAACTTTGACCTAGGACAAATTGCTCCTGTGGTCAGTTTCTTGGTGGGTGACGTGGACATCCATGGCAGACTGTCTGCAGGGGGTTGTAGAAATTCAGTGGTGCTCCTGAGTGGCGGGCCTTGCACAGTAGGGCAAGTGTCCGCCCTCCTTCCTCCACCTGACCTGACCGATGGAGGCCTTCGCTCCAACTGGAGGGAAGAGGAGCTGGCGGAGTGTGCACAGGGACAGCCTGGTCCCCAGCTGCGCTGGTGACTGCACTAACCCAGAAATCTCTCCTTTCTCTCTGTCTCTGTCTCTCTCTGTCTCTCTGACTCTCTGTCTTATTTGCCCTTTAAGTGAAGATTTGTGAGCTGGGCCTGGGGTTGCAGGTCTGTAATCCCAGTACTTGGGAGGCTGAGATAGGAGGCTCATTGAAGGTTCAAGGACAGCCTCAGCTACTTAGCAAGGTCTTGTTTCCAGATAAAAAATAAAATAGGGCTGGGGGTGTGTGGCTCGGAGGTAGAATCCCCCCCCCCCGTGGCACCCCCAGTACCGAGAAAAGCAAAAGGAGGTTGGTGGATGCGCGGCGGGGAGGGGCGTTGTCTGTCTGTCCACTGTCAAATAGAAGAGGCCGCCGCCCTCAGCCTGCCTGGGCAGGAGCTGCTTTTGCTCCATTAGCCTTCAGGAATAAAAAGAACGGTTTCTTAAGTCAAGAATAATTATTTCAACCAGCGTTCCTCCTCAGCTGCTGCTGCGCCGGCTGGGCCGCGTGTGCTGGCTGACAAATTAATTTCTATTATTTATATTGGGTTAGAGAGGAAGCAAGCCAGGGAAGGGGGGAGGCAGCCGAGATAGAGACAGGGATGGAGAGAAAG
This sequence comes from Muscardinus avellanarius, assembly GCF_963383645.1. Lineage (NCBI taxonomy): Eukaryota > Metazoa > Chordata > Mammalia > Rodentia > Gliridae > Muscardinus > Muscardinus avellanarius. Next base: position 92,310,006 of record NC_137800.1, on the reverse strand, counting down.
AGCCGGGAGCCACAGGGATCAGGCGGGAGGGACGCCGCCCGGGAAGGCGGCGGACCGCCCTGTGGTCCCCTCCACCTGCACCGCATCTGCGGTTGCCCCCCCACCCCGCCCTGCAGATCGCCAGGCCCCGCTTTCCCTGCGCTCGCCAGCTGGGACATGCGCTGGCATATCATTGAGTGCTCGGGAGAGCGCACTTCATGGCCCATCAAGATGCACAGAGGCGAGTCCTCTCCCAGCCCCAGGCGCCTGCCGGCCCCTGCCTCCCGGGCAGCGGGGACCGGGACGGCTCTTTAAACTGGCCCCACCCGCATCTGGGCCACCCAGGCTGGGAGGAAGTGTGCGCCCCCCCACCTCTCACCAGCCCCTTCCTCTCTCCCACCCTATTTTTTTTTTTTTTTTTGGTACTGGGGATTGAGCCCAGGGACATTCTGCCTCTGAACTACATCTCCAGCCCTATTTTTTTTCAATCTTTATTTTGAGACAGGGTCTTACTAAGGTGCTGAGAGTCTCATTAAGTAACTGAGGCTGGCCTCGAGCCTGGGATCCTTTTGTCTCAGCCTCCCAAGTACTGGGATTACAAGTCTGCGTCACCACACCCAGCTCTCCCACTCCTATTTTATATTTTATTTGGAAACAGGGTCTCTTAAGCCAGCGCGGCTGGCTTCGAACCTGCGCGATCCTCCTGTCTCTGCCTCCCAAGCGCGGGGATGACAAGCGTGCGCCACCACGCCCGGCTTTTTCTTTATTTTGAAACAAGGTCTCACTAAGTTGCAGAGGGCCTCATTAAGTAGCTGAGGCTGGCCTCGAACCCGCGATCCTCCTGTCTCAGCTTCCCAAGTACTGGGATTACAAGTGTGCACCACACACCCAGACTCTTTCTCGTTTTTTTGTTTTGCACTGGGGTCTCACTGCGTTCCGCACACTGGTCTGGAACCTGTGATCCTCCCGTCTCCGCCTTCTAAGTCTCGGATTCTAGGTGAGCCCGGCTGCACTCATTAGCAGGCGCTGCAGGAGCGCCTGCGCACCCTTCCTCCGGGCTCCTCTTGCTCACCACTGCGTCTGCTATCTGTGCTGCTGTTTGTAGCTGTAACTCATTATTTTTCATTGCACTGGAGAACGCCATTATATGAACATACCACAATTCATTAAACCGTTCTCCTGTTGATAGCTAGCTGGCTTGTTTTCGGTTTTTGACTATTGTGAATAAAGCTTCATGAACATTCTCTTACCTGTTGTGTTCTGTGCACTAAGGGTGTTGTGAACTCAGGCAAGGTACTTAATTTCTTTGAGCCCAATTTTCTTATTTCTAAAATGGGAAGAAGGAAGCCGGGCGTGGTGGGCACGCTTGTAATCCCAGCATTCGGGAGGCTGAGACGGGAGGATGGCAGTTCTCGGCCAGCCGCAGCTACTTAGTGGGGCTCTTTGCAACTCAGTGAGACTCTGTTTCAAAATAAAGACTAAAAAATAGGGCAGGGTGTAGCTCAAAGGTAGAATGTACCCTGGGTTCCATCCCCAGTACTGTAAATAAATAAATAAATAAATAAATAAATAAATAAATAAATAAGTGGGAAGGAGCTGGGCATGGTGGCATGTGGTACTTGGGGTGGTAGACAGTAGGACTGGAGGTCTGAACCAGCCTCCTCAATTTAGAGAGATCCTCAAAAACTTAGTGGGCTCTGTTTCAAAATAAAAAGTAAAAAAGGCGAGTGTGGTGGTGCACGCTTACAATCCTACTGCTTGGGAGACTGAGATAGGAGGATCGTAGGTTTGAGGTCAGCCTCAGCAACGTAGTGAGACCCTGTGAGACCCCCAAACAAAAAATAAGCCTGGTGTGGTGGTGCACGCCTGTAATCCCAGTACTGGGGAGGCTGAGACAGGAAGATGGAGGGTTCGAAGCCAGCCTCAGCAATTTAGCAAGGCCTTTACACCCTGTTTTCAAATAAAAATTAAAAAGGATTGGGAATATAGCTTGTAGGTACTCATCCCCACCCCTTGGCCCCCCAAAAGATCTGGGGGTATAGGTTAAAGATAGTGTGCCCCAGGTTCAACCCCCAGTGCCAAAAAAAAGGAGGATTCGTAGTAGACATGAGGGTCAAATGAGACAATACATGTCATTTCCCAGCCGGGCGTGGGGCACACTTGTGATCCCAGCACTGGGGAGGCTGAGACCGGAGGGTCGCAGGTTCACAGCCAGCCTCAGTACTTATTGAGGCCCTCTGCAACTTAGTGAAACCCTGTTTCAAAATAAAGGATAAAGGGTTGGAGATGAAGCTTGAGGTAGAATGCCCTGGGTCCCATCCCCAGTATGGCAAAAATAAATAAATGTCATATCCTGTACCCCATAATCTGTGGGGAGCTGGGAAAGGAGGCTTTGTATGCAACTTCCATCCTGGGACTCTGAGGTTGGAAAGTCACGCTCATAGCAGCCGCCATGCCTGGTTACTGCAGAGGCTGAGGTCCAGGAGTCCTAGGCCAGCCTGAGCAGCACAGAGACACTGTTCAAAATAAGAGTGAAGGCAACCTGGGATGTATCTCAGCCGTAGAGTGCCTGCCTAGCATGTAAGAGGCTCTGGATTTAGACCCCAGAATTGTCACAGAGCAACATAAAAAGGCGAACCAATGACCACTTAAGCGTGCCCGTGGGCAGGTCCTGTGCAGCAGGACGTTCCTGTCAGAGCCAGGGGTGGTGGGCACGCTTGTGATCCCAGCACTTGGGAGTCTGAGACAGGAGGATCACAGTTTGCGGACAGCCTCAGCTCCTTAGTGAGGCCCTTTGCAACTCAGTGAGACCCCGTTTCAAAATAAAGAATAAAAAATTGGGCTAGGGCTTTTGCTCGGAGGTAGAATGCCCCTGGGTTCCATCCCCATACCCAAGAATGTTCCTGTCATTTCTACTGTGGCTACTCATCAGCCTTTCAGCCGCAAGACCTGATTTCTACTTAACAAACGGGGAAATGGAGCCCCAGAATAATCTAGAGATTTGGCCCCAATCAGTCACCATTTTGATGGGTCATTTACTGAGAGCAAAACAACTCTTTCCCCACGGTGCCTTTTGCTCCTGACAGAGTCTGGCTCCGGCCGGAGGGAGCTCCTGTTTGTGGACTAGCTGGACGCCGCAGCCTGGGCAGCCTGAACCGGGCAGTCGCACCAGCTGCCCACCAAGCCCCTCTGCTGTGCTTTCTTCCCTGGACAGGCCTCCTTTGTCTTGAATCGACCTGCACGAGCAGAGAGCGCGTTACAGCCTGTCCTGAAAGTGAACCGGGTGTGGCCCAGTGCACCCAAGAACCTGGGCTCCTGGGTCCGTGGAGAACCCTCAGGGCCCTGAGGGTCAGTCCTACGAGGGAGACCCGAGGCGGGAGGGCTGGACAGGAAGCAGGCCCGAGGCCTGCTCCAGGTTTAGTCTTAGAGGCCCCAAGGAGGAGGGGCAGCTAATCGGGTGGTGGACGGCGGCTAATGAGCCAGCTCTGATGCTGCTATCCCCCCCCCCCACTTTTCTCAAATGCCTGGTAGACTCCACTAACAGGAGAATTAATCACCTGCAGATCTCAACCACCCCCTTCCTAGGTACCGCCAGCTGCCCCCTCAAGTCAGGAAGGGGGCTCTGGGCTTAGGCCTGGCCGTCTGACCCCAGGTGGGGGTAGGGTGGGGAGATGGGGGCTTGTGGGCTGGGCCTGGAGGAGGTAGGGGCAAGGGATGGGGATGCAGTCCTGAGATTTGAAAGGAACCAGGGCCTCCGGGGAGTGATTGCAGAGCCCCTCAGGAGAATGCAAATGATATGCAAAGTACGCCAGCCATTAGTGATTAGTTGTGGGTCAACAGCTCAGGTCTTCTGAGTAATAAGTTGGCAGCTCTGCACTCCAAGCCTCTGATTGGGCCCAGGGGAGGGCCAGACAGCATGGCCTGCGGGCAAGGACCGGGACCTCTGCCCCTCTGGTCTCCAGTCCCCTTCCCTAACAGGAAGGGGTTTGGGCCAGAGCTCGGGCAGCCTCCGCCCTGTGGCCTTGGACGGAAGCTGACCAGAGACACAGCCTGGGCCTCCGTCCCTTGATTTGTACTGGTTCCATTTGACACATTCGGAGCAACCAGCGAGCCTTGGAGGGCGGGGAATGGGGACCCGGTCCATCATCCGGAATTATCCCGAAGATTGCAGCTGTTGTTGGAGCTGCCAGTCCCGCCTACCTCTGAGGGCAGGGGGCGGACCCAAGAGGGAACCTGGTTGCTCCTGCCACCATTGGGCGGTGCTGGACAGGACCCGGGAAGACCCGCTGCCTTCAGACTGGCTGGGCACCCACGGGAGAAAATTCTTCTGTGGTCTCCGCCCCAGCAGGGGGAGAGAAGTGAATTTAATTAATATTCTCCAGGTCCCTGCTGTGTGCCCTGCAGCGGTCTAGGTACCATCAAATGGAGGCTGCGGAGGGGGGGGAGCAGGGGATGTCCCTTCCTCCAGCTGGGTTGCCGGCTCTGCCTCTGCGAGCCGCCCTACGTGTCAGAGCCCCGGGCGAGCTGGGGGTGCGGCGAGGGGCCTGCGCCTGGCCTTCGGGAGGGAGGTGCGGGACCTGAGGCCTGGTCTGACCCTCTGCAGCTCCGGGTGAAGGGCGGCGGGGTCCCCTAGGCTCCTGCCCGGCGTCCCTCACCCGCCCAGCGCCCCTCAGCGGTCCCAGTTTCCTCGTCACTCTCCCCTCCCTTCCTAGAAGAGAGGCCGGGAGGCCGAGGAGGAGGGGCTGGGAGGTCAGGGGTCTCTGCGGGGGCAGCTGGAAGGTCCTGCGTGTGTAATGGGGACTGTCCTGCCAGCCCCCTGGGGCCCGTGGAAAGCCGAGGAGAGGGACGCAGGGCCGGGGCCAGGCCTCGTGTGCGGGCTCGGGGAGGGGCCCACGTTGTGGCATCTGCTCTGTGGGTCCCTCTGCCTCTGCATCCTGACCTCGTCCACACCGCCGCCCTGGGGGCTCTCGGGCCTGCCCCCATCGCTGGGGCGGCTCTCTTCCCCTCCCAAGCAAGTGCCCGCGCCCTCCAGCTGTCTCCTTGGTGACACTGCTGGAGAAGCTGGGACTTGCCGGCCTCCTGGGGCCGCTCCAGGAGAGCCCTCGGCCTGCCCCTGGCCGCCTGCGCAGCCCGCGACCTTCAGGCTGACGATCCTCTCTTACCTCCTCGCAGCCCCCTCGCAGCCCCCTCGTGCCGGAGCCAGGGGAGGATCGGGTGTGCAGGGAAGCCGGGAGCTTTCTTCTGGGCTCCTCTGAAGCCCAGGCCCATTAGAGTGCTGCCTGCGCGCTGGGGCCGGTGGGGGTCAGCCACGCAGGAAATCCAGGCAGGGCCTGGGTTAGGGTCCCATCCTCACCTCACCCTAAAATCCTGGGTGATGGGCTAGTGCAAGAACAAAACAAAAAACCCCTCAGGATTAAGACAAAATGTCTTCAAGAAAAGCTGTTTTTTTTGGGGGGGGTACTGGGGATTGAACCCAGAGGCATTCTACCTCCAAGCTACAACTTGTCCTCCCCCCACACTTTTTTTTTTTTTTTTTTTTTTTTTGGCGATACTGGGAATGGAATCCAGGGGCATTCTATCTACGAAGGACAATCCCAGCCCTATTTTTTATTTCTTATTTTGAAACAGGGTTTCACCGTGTTGCAAAGGGCCTCACTAAGCAGCTGAGGCTGTCTGCGAACCACAATCCTCTTGTCTCAGCCTCCCAAGTACTGGGATTACAAGCGTGCACCACCATGCCCGGCTAACTCATCCCTTTTTCATTCTTTTATTTTGAAACAGCATCTTGCTGATTTACTAAAGGGCTTGCTAAATTGCTGAGGCTGGCCTCAAACCTGTGATCCTCCTTATGAGGGCATGTCGCATCATGCCTGGCTTGAGATTTTTTTTTTTTTTAATCACAATGCAAAACAAAACCCATGATGTGGTAGGCAGAGTGGTGCCTGTCCCCTGAAGGCCCGTATGTCCTAGTTCCTAAAACCTGGGAGTATATTAAATTATAAAGGGGAGTAAGGGATTCAGGTAACGTGACTGTTAATCAGCTCACCTTTGGGTAGGGAAGAGGAGGCTGAATTGCCCAGGTGGGGCAGATATAATCACCAGGGTCCTGAAAGGGAGGCAGGAGGGCCAGGACCGTCCGGGGAAGATGTGACACGTACCAGAATGCGCAGGGAATGTGTAGGACGTGATTGAAGACGCGGGGGAGGTACACGCCAAGGGATGGAACAGCCTCTCGACCCTGGCGTCAGACTGCTGTGCAAAACCATAAAATAACAAATGTGTGCTGCTCCAAGGCGCTAAGCCGGTGGCCATTTACAACAGCAGCAGAATGTGGTGAGGAGCCAGATAAGGTCACCGTGTTTCCACAGGGGCTGGGCTCCGGGAGTCCAGGAGGGACAGGCCAGGGCCGCTCCTGTCCCTGCGTCTACCGGCTCATGCACATTTCCGCCTAGCTACACACAGCCCTCCTGTACTTTGAATCATGTCTAGACTGTAATGTCTCATACAATGTAAATGTTATGTAAACAGTTCTCCTGTATTGTTTAGGGAATAATGACAAGGAAACAAGTCTGCGCATGTTCAACGAAAATACAATTTAAAAAACTTTTTGCCAACTTGCAGGTGGTTGTATCCATAGAGGAGGAACCCAAGGCTACAGACTGCCAGCTGTGCCAACATCTTATCTTACGTTTTGGTGGTACTTGTGATTGAACTCAGGCACGACAGGCAAGCACTCTACCACGGATGACATCCCCTGCCTTTTTTTATTTTTATTTTTATTTTTTACTTTATTTTTATTGGTGCATTGTAATCATACATCACATTGGAATACAAGACTTGAGAGGATACACAAGCACACATCATCCAATTAGCCCTCATCCAGCCCCCATCCCATTCCCTCCCCTTCCCTCCATCCCATGCTTGTTTGGTGATTAACTTTGATACATTTGTTTATGTACCTCCTGCGTTTTAAAGAGGCTCCATCCTCCCCTATTCCATACCCTCTGATTGGTCACCTTAATTGCTTCACTATAGGGCCCTTTCTATAGCTCGACCACTTCCTGTTGCCTGTTTCCTCCTAGTTATTGCTGATTAGGGGAAGCATCTGGTTTTAATTTTCTGCGATATTTCTCTGTGCATGCCACGTTGAAAATACCGATCTCACTCTTGACGGCCCCAGTTGTGGCCTGGCTACCTGGTGGACTGATCCAGACCTCACTGGCTCAAGCAGCGGCCTTGCCTCATGGGAGGCCCCAATTCTGGCCTTGCTGGCCCCAACACTGGCCTAACCCCTCAGCTGGCTCCGATCCCGGCCTCGGAGGCCCCAGCACCGGGCTTCCTCACGGCAGGCTCCGATGCTAGCCGATGGTCCCGGCATCGGCCTAACCCCTCGGCAGGCTCTGATCCCAGCCTCGGAGGCCTCAGTAGCGGCCTTGCCTCACGGAAGGCTTCGATGCCGGCCGCTGGTCCCGGAACGGGTCTAACCCCTCAGCGCACTCCAATCCCGGCCTTGGAGGCCCCGGCACCGGCCTTGTCTCGCAGCAGGCTCCAATGCAGGCCGCTGGTCCCGGCACCGGCCTAACCTGACGTCAGGCTCCGATCCCAGCCTCGGAGGCCCGAGCACCGGCCTTGTCTCACGGCAGGCTCCGATGCCGGCCTCGCTACCTCCAGCACCGGCCTAACCCCTCAGCAGGCTCCGATCCCGGCCTCGGAGGCCTCAATACCTCATGGAAGGCTCTGATGCTGGCCGCTGGCCCTGGCACCAGCCTAACCCCTCAGCACGCTCTGATCCCGGCCTCAGAGGCCCCAGCACCGGCCTTGCCTCACAGCAGGCTCCGATCCCGGCCACGCTGGCCCTGGCACCGGCCTGACCCCTCAGCAGGCTCCGATCCCAGCCTCGGAGGCCTCAATAGCGGCCTTGCCTCACGGAAGGCTCCGATGCTGGCCGCTGGCCCCGGCACTGGCCTGACCCCTCAGCAGGCTCTGATCCCGGCCTTGGAGGCCCCAGCACCAGCTTTGCCTCACAGAAGGTTCCGATGCCGGCCGTTGACCCCGGCACCGGCCTAACCCCTTGGCAGACTCTGATCCCGGCCTCGGAGGCCCCAGCACTGGCCTTGCCTCATGGTAAGCTCCGATCCCGGCCTTGCTGGCCCCGGCACCGGCCTAACCCCTCGGTAGGCTCCGATCCCGGCCTCTAAGGCTCCAGCACCAGCCTTGCCTCACGGGAGGCTCCGATTCTGGCCTCACTGGCCCCAGCACCGGCCTAACCCCTAGGCAGGCTCCAATCCCAGCCTTGGAGGCCCCAGTACCAGCCTTGTCTCACGGCAGGCTCCAATCCCAGCCTTGTTGGCCCCGGCACCGGCCTAACCCCTCAGCAGGCTCCGATCCCGGCCTCGGAGGCTCCAGCACTGGCCTTGCCTCAGGACAGGCTCCCATCCCAGCTTTGCTGTGTTCGTCGCCAGCCTCACCCCTCGGCAGGCTCCAATCCGAGCACCCTCTTCGCCCCACCATTTGTCCCACGTTCTCGAGGGTGCGTGGTGATAGCATTCTGCCTCTGGGGTTATTACTTCAAAGGTTCCAGGTGTAATGCATCAGATCTCTGCCTCCCCTGAGTACTGGCCACTGCCATTGCCACTGCCTCCACCATTTCAAATTCTTCCCAAGCTCTTTTTCCACTCTGAATGTTGTCCAGTGTTCCTAAGCATGTGCGACAGTAGCATTCGACATTTGGTGTAATTTCTCAAAAAAAAAAAAAAAGAAAAAAAGGTTGGTAGGCTCCGATTTCTGCTTCTCTTGAATACAAGTCTCTACTGCCATCGCGGGGACCACTTTCAGCACCGCCTTTCTCCTTGGTCTCTGCTAAAGTCTCTCTCCTTACAGGTGATGTCCAAGATTCTTAACAATGTAGAGAAGAAGCAGTCCTCCTTAGCGGGGAATTTTTCCAATAATTCCAGTTCATTTGGATAAGTTTTGTCTGCATCTCCAGTATCCTGGCATCTGCCACCTCCTTGACCCCTCTCCGATATTTTCCTTTTCTTTTCCTTTTTTACAGGGTCCTTCCGGGTGGAAAGGGGGTCGCTTAGGGGTGCCCCACCAGTGCCCGCCCACCTGCCCAGGGTCGGGGCCAGAGGCCCGAACCACAGGGTCCTTCCAAGTGGAGAGGGGGTCGCCTAGGGGTGCCCCGCCAGCGCCTGCCCACCTGCCCAGGGTCGGGGCCAGAGGCCCATACCACAGGGTCCTTCCGGGTGGAGAAGGCATCCCCTGCCTTTTTTATTATGTTTTAAATTTTGAGACAGGGTCTAAGTTGCCCAGGCTGGGCTCTAATTTGTGGGCCTTCTGTCTCAGCCTCCTGAATTGCTGGGATCGCAGGCGCAAAGCTACCACACCTGGCCTCTACTGATGTTTTAAAGATACTGAAAATTTAAGTTTAGCCGGGCGTGGTGGTACACACTTGTAATACCAGTACTTGGCGGGGGGGGGGGGAGACAGGAGGATCTATTTTTAAAAGTTTACCTGGTTTTCTCAGTACCTTTCACCGATTCAGCTCTAAAGTTCTTTGCCACTCTAAACCCCGCAGATGCTCCAGACCCCCGTCGTTTCCTTCAGTGGTATCCTTTCTGGAGTCCTCTGTTCCTACTGCAGTCCAGGTGGACGCCTCCCTGGGATTGCTGCCGAGCTCTCACAGAGAGTTTCCTCCATACTCGTCCGACAAATGCATTTCTCCTTCCTCTCTCCTGAACCATAAATGTTTTTTCTTTCTTGACTGGCTCTCTACTTTGGGTGGAGTTCTTTGTTGTTGTTTTTGCTTTTTTTCTTATAGTAGGGGTGTGGGATTGAACCCCTGGGGCATTCTACCCATGACAAACAGGTCTTGCTAAGTTGCTGAGGCTGTCCTTGAACCTCTGATCCTCCTGTCTCCGCTTCCCAAGTCCTGGGATTATAGGCTTGTACCAGCACGCCAGGTCTATGGAGTGTATTTACTAAGAGATATTTGAGAATGGATCAACAGGGCTTGCATGTGTGAGAACGTCTTTATTCTCTCTGCCCTTTGGTAGTTTGCTGAGTATACAATTCTAGGCAGAAAAGCATGGCCTTCAGGACTTAGAATGCGTTGATATGCTGTCTTCCAGCTCCCACTCTTACGCATGAAAAACCAAAGCCCATTTATTTCTCTTTTCCTTGAGAATGAACCATACTCCCCTCCCCCATTTGGAAACATTTAGGCTTTCTTTTCTTTTTAATTTATTTTGTCACTAGTGTTCTCAAACTTCACAATGATGTGTTTTTAGGGTGTCATTTTCCTTCGGATGATCTCAAGCTTGTGTTTTAGCACTTGGAATTTTTCTTGTATTATTTCTTTGTTTATTTTTTTCCTCCACAGTCTGTCTTCCTCTCCCTCCTCCTCCTCCTCTTCCTCTTTTCATTCTACCTCTGAGCTATAGCTTCAGCCCTTTTAATTTAAAAAATTTTTTTTAATTTTTAAATTTAAATTTTTTTGTGTATGTGTGGTACTGGGTTCCTGGAAGCCCTTCTACCTCCGGGCTACGTTCCCAGACCTATGTAAATTTTATTTGGAAGTAGGGTCTCTTAAACCAGAAGGACTGGCTTTGAACCTGCGTGATCCTCCTGTCTCTGCCTCCCAAGTGGGGGGATTACACGCATGCGCCACCACGCCCGGCAGCCCTTTTTATTTTTTATTTTGAAACAGGATGGCTGAGACTGATGTTGATCCTATCCACCAGCATGCCTGGCTCACTCTTTTCTTTCCCTTCTCCCCCTTTTGTCCCTTTGCGACCTCTCTCCCTCTCTCTCTCTCTCTCTCTCTCTCTCTCTCTCTCTCTCTCTCTCTCTCTCTCTCTCTCTCTCTTTTCTAAAGCCTCTGTTGCTCCAGCCTGCCTTAGTCTCCTGAGTAGCTGGGATTACAGGCACGTGTCATGGTTCTCTCTCTACATTTTTTTTTCTAAAAATTTTATTAGTTAGCCGGGCGTGGTGGCACACGCTTGCAATCCCCGCGCTTGGGAGGCAGAGACAGGAGGATGGCGCAGGTTCGAAGCCATCCGTGTGCGCTGACTTAGGAGACCCTGTTTCCAAATAAAAATGGAAAAATAGGTCTGGGAGTGTAGCCCGGAGGTAGAAGGGCTTCCAGGAACCCCAGTACCACACACACACAAAAATTATTAGTTATATGTCGAACCTTATCAAATGATATTTCAATTTCTCTCCCCTTTCCACTTTTTATCTTTTTGTTCTACTTTATGGAAGATTTCTGCAACTCAATCTTTTAACCCTCATACTGAATTTAAAGTTATCCTTTAAAATTTTTTTTTTCCTTTTAAAATCACTGGTTTTAGCTGGGTGCAGGAGCACACGCCTGTAATTCCTTTACTTGGAAGGCTAAGACAGGAGGATTACAGGTTCCAGGCCAGCTTCAGCAAGTTAGTAAGAGCCTCAGCAACTTATGAAGACCCTGTTTCAAAAAAATAAAATAAAATAAAGAACTGGGGTATAGCTAAGAGATAAAATATCCCTGTGTTCAATTAAAAAAACCAAAAACAAAAACCTCAGCTGGGCATGGTGGCGCAGGCTTGTATCCCAGCATTCGGGAGGCTGAGACAGGAGGATTGTGGTTCATGGCCAGCCTTAGCTACTTAGTGAGGCCCTTTGCAACTCAGTGAGACCCTATTTCAAAATAAAAAATAAAAAATAAGCCAGGTGTGGTGGTGCATGCTTGTAATACCAGCATTAGAGAGGCTAAGACTGGAGGTTTGCAGTTTGCAGGCAGCCTCAGCTACTTAGTGAGGCCCTCCTCAACTTAGTGAGACCCTGTTTCAAAATAAAGAATAAAAAATAGGGCAGGGGGTGTAGCTCAGAGGTTGAAGGCCCCCGGGTTCCATCCCCAGACCCACACACAAAAAAATAGAGCTGGGGGTGTAGCTTGGAGGTAAAATGCCCCTGGGTTCTATCCCCAGTACCACAAAAAAACAAATAAACAACAACAACAAAACCCCCACAACTCCAAAACAATAATAAAATAAAATCACAGGTTTTCCGCATATTTTCTTTTATAGCATTTTTATTTCCTGGGTCCAATGTATTCTCATCTCTCTGGAAATAATTTTGGTAAATTCTTGTTTCCTGAATGGTTTCTATTTGCTTCTATTTCTATTTTTTTTTCTGTTTGTTTTGGTCTCTGTCTTTCAGGTTAGACATTTTTACACACATATGGTGGTCCCTGCTGTCTCTTCATATTTAAAGCAGGTTACTAGGAAATCACTTGCCAGTACCCATGGGAAAGCTGTCAAGCTCATGGGCTTCGAGGAAGGCCGGTCAGATGGAGCCCTGGCTGCCCATGGAGATGCCCATGGCATTTGCTGGTAGGCTTTCTCTCCAGCCAGCTTTCTAAGGAGAGATTCTCCAGTTGCCCCTGGGGTGTAAACCCGACTGCCAGGTGGGAGGGGAGGCCTGGAGGGACAGAGCCCCTCAGTTCAGAACATAGACGCTCACTTTACCAACGGCCTCAGTAGAGTGCTCATCAGGTTGGGGGCTGAGTGGTGACCCCTAAAAGGTATCTTCATATTGTAAACTCTGGAACCTGTGAACGAACGTTCTAATGTTAACTAATCAAAAAAATTTTTTTGTTTTGGGTACTGGGGATGAAACCCAGGAGTGTTTTGTCTCTAGCTACACCCCCAGCCTTATTTTATTTTAAAATGGAGTCTTACTAAGTTGCTAAGTTGCCTAAGTTGCTAAGGCTGGCCTCAAACCTGTGATCCTTTTGTCTCAGCCTCCCAAGTACTGACTGGGATTACAGGCATGTACCACCATGCCTGCCTTGTTGTTTGAAAAAAGAATCTTTGAATTTTTAAAGTTACGAATCTTGGGGGCTGGGCATGGTGGCGCACGCTTGTAATCCCAGCATTCGGGAGGCAGAGACCAGAAGATCGTGGTTCACGGACAGCCTCAGCTACTTAGTGAGGCCCTTCACAACTCAGTGAGACCCTATTCCAAGATAAAGAATAAAAAATAGGGCTGGGGGTATAGCTTGGAAGTAGAATGTCCCTGGGTTCCATCCCCAGCACCCCCCCACACACACACACACTTGGGTGAGGTCATCTGGGACTGTCCTGGTGGGCTCTAACCCAGTGATGGAGACTGGAGTGATAGAGCCCTGTCCTGGAGCCCCGGAGGCCCCAGGGTCTAGAGAATGCACATTTCAGTCGTGCAGTTCCTGAGCTGGAGAGAAAACCTCTCTTGTTTTAAGCCACCTTTGGTGCCAACTCGCACCCTGGGCCCCAACAGAGCTAGACTGCCTCCCCTGCAGCGGGCCTGGTGGCCCTCTGGCTCCACCTCCCTGGAAGAAACCTCCAGCGTTTTGCTGGCCGGGACAAGTGGCTAGCAGCTGAGCCGCTGACCCAGCAGCCCTCCCCACGGGCTCCACGCAGCTGAGGCTCTGTGCTGCGAATTGCCCGGCTTCCTGTGGTCTGGCCACTCTGGCTCGTGGGCTTCAGATCCTCCATACTCTAACCCCGGTGGCCCCCTGTGACTGCCAGGGTTCTCCCCAGAAACAGGAGGGATACTGAGGGGTGCTGTTGTGGGGTTGCTCAGAGGAGCACCGAGGGCCAGAGACCAGGCAGGACACCCAGGCTGGAGGCCCAGGACCGGGAGGGTCGCTCCCAGGTTGTCAGAGGCCCCAAACTGAGAACCGAGAGCGCCCGTGTGCTAAGGCGGGAGAGCCTGGATCTCCCCGCTCAAGAAGGGAGAGCGGCATTGCTCTCACCTGTAGGTTGCCGGACACCTAGGTTGATCCACAACCTGGCTGTTGTGAATTGTGCTGTTATCAACATGAGCACACAGAGCCCACTGTAGTGTTCTAACTTCTAACGCTGGCTTTGAACCTGAGAATCTTCTGGCTCCATCCCCAAGCACTTGGATGGATGGAGCTGTGCGCCATGTTCTGGACTTTCCCGCTGAGTGCGCGGCACTGAGGATTAGAGGCGCTGACGCCAAGACACAGGGTGCTCCCAGCTGGGAGACCGCCACTTCTGAGCTCGGGCCTCCTGCCCATTTGCCAACACTGGGGGTGTAGAGGGCTTCTCCCCGGGACACAAGGCAGCAAGGGGTTCTGGGAGGAGCTAGGGTTAGGGCCGGCCCAGAGGTGGATGAGGACAGAGAAAGATGGAAGCCATTGTTCTGAACTGAGCCCCGTACTAGGCCCCCGCAGACCAGCCCAAACCAGACTGGGCCAGTCCTGCTAAACTGCCCAGTGGAGCTGAAACTCCCCAAAGAGCAGCTTCCCAAAACAGGAGCTTCCGGGCCATGGGAACCAGCATAACAAGGAAGTCCCTTCTAGGCCCCCCAGAAGGTGGCCTGATAACCAGTCAGCCTTTCTCCACTGTCTGTCCCAGTTCTAGGTGTGTGTGTGTGTGTGTGTGTGTGTGTGTGTGTGTGTGTGTGTGTGTGTTATGGGGGATTGAGCACAGGGGTGTTCTACCTCTGAGCTACACCCTTAGCCCTTTTTATTTAATTTTTAATTTTTTTAATTCAATTTTTTGTGGTATTGAGGATGGAACCCAGGAGCATTCTATATCCAAGCTACACCCCCAGCCCTATTTTTTATTCTTTATTTTGAAATAGGATCTCACTGAGTTGCAGAAGGCCTCACTGAGTAGCTGAGGCTGGCTGCAAACTGTGATCCTTCTGTCTCAGCCTCCCGAACGCTGGGATTACAAGCATGCACCGCCATGCCCGGCTCATATTTTTTTCTTTTGATATAGGTCTTGCTAAGTTACCATGTGCTGGCCTTGAACCTGCGATCCTCCTGTCTCAGCCTCCCAAGAACTGGGATTACAGGTGTGTGCCACTGGGCCTGGCTCCAGGTCCCTGTGTCCCCACTGTTCTGTCCATTACTACATTCTACTCTGTAGACTGAGGCTGCCCTCGTACATAAATTACAAATAAAAGCCAATTAGATCTATACCTAAATTTGTTGTAACGCTGTGTTTTGACAAGCCAAATTCTTAGGTCCTTCCTCTCTGGCAGAGGACTTTGAAAAGGCTTCCAGGGGGCTGAGCAGGTGCTGGAGTGGGGGTGAGACTGTCTAGAATTATCCAGAGGGCCCAGGAGGCACTGGGCACCCCATGGGCCTCTCCTCTTCCTCCCTGATGCCGGGCCCAGCCAGGTGGGTCCCTGCACCGCAGGCTCTGGTCAGCTGGCTGCTGGTGGGATGAGCGGGCTGGCCGCCCGGGACAGCGTCTGAACTCCCCGGTGATTCTCTCTAAAAGCGAGTCAGGAGCGCGCCACCTCCTCACCGGGACAGTCCTGGAGAAGAGCGCTGGGGGAAGCAGGGGCACAGCCAGCCCACCTGCTCTGCCCTGCCCTCCCTAGCCCCCCAGGAGGCATCAGACACAATCAGCAACTTTCATTAAAAAAAAAAAAAATAGAAAGGCACTTTAGGGCTTTTATAGAGGAGGCCGAGGCCCATTAAGACACAAATTAAATCTTCGTGGAAACAGGCTGGTGTGTGTCCCCGCGTGAGCTGGGCCCCTCGCTGGCCCCGGGCGGCTCCGGCCTCACCCTCTCCCTACCTCCCTTCCCTCGCTTCCCCAGACAAAGTGCATCTTAGCGGCTGGAGGGGAAATTAATCAGCCTTGCATTAAGTAGGTTGTAGGGCAGGCTGGCGTGGGAGGGAGAGGCGGCCGGGAGGGTGGCCGGCCGGGAGGGCCCTCTGCCACGCACCGGCCTTCTGAGGCCCACCGGCGACAACACTGGCTCCTGCTCTCCAGCTCTCCGGATGGGGCTGAGGTGACAGGAGGCAGTGTGCCCTGCATGGAGCTGGGGCTGGAATGGACGCGGGGCAAGAGAAGGGAGGAGGGGCAGGCTCCCCTCTCTCCGCTCTCTGCCACCCTCGGGAGCCCTTCTCCACAGCCCCTCTGGGGTCAGGGCCGTCCTACCTGTCCTCCTGTTGACTGGCGGGCACTCGTGACGGGCTCACAGACACCTGTGCTTTATCTAGGCCGGGGCCCCCAGAGCCAGGCGGGTGGGGAGCGGCCATTGGCCTGTGGCCCTGCAATGCACCGGGCACTTGCCGGGCCCTGGGGTGAGGACAGAGGGGGCTGTGGAGGCGCCTGGCCGGCAGGCTGGCAAGCCCTGGCCTTCGACCACTCACCCTTCCTTCCCCAAGTGCTGGTTCTACACCAGCGCGCAGCTGGTGGGGGCTAAGTGCTTCAGTTAGGATGCCGTAAGGGGGAGAATAATGCCCTATTTCTTCTTTCTAAGAAGCTCGCTCCCCCTGCAATCTTAACTTTCTGAAACCAGGATTCGTCTTACAAGCCGTGAATGTTACAGCCATTCTCTGCAGTGTCTTATTTTTCTCTTGGACATAATACCATGGCAGCTGAGGTCATGGCTCCGCGGACAGCACTTTCCAGGTTCTGGGCTCTGTTCTCCTGTGGCAGCTCCTGAGCCCAGGGGCTTTCTACCCTGGAGCCACACCTCCAGCCCTTTTCATTTTTTATTTTGAAACAGGATCTCACTAAGTTGCTGAGGATCTAAGCTGTGGCTGTCCTCAAACCTGCCATCCTCCTGTCTCAGCCTCCCAAATAATGAGATTACAGGTGCACACCACCATGCCCAGCTCTGTGTCAAGCTCTTAAGGCCTCCCAACTTTCCTGAGATAGGGAGTGGTACTGCCCCATATGAGAGATGGGGCAGCTGAGGCATGGGGAGGTGAAATCTCATCTCTCCATCAAGAGCACACGGCTTCATAGGCTGCCCTGCACACGTGTCAGGCTGATGGCCCCGGGAGGGCTGTGTGTGAGGAGGGGGCCCTCCCTGAAGCCCCTCGGGGAGCGGCTTGGGCCCCCAGAGCTTCCCCGGAGCCCGGGTCCCTCTCCTCTCCCACCGCCCGCTTCCCTTAGTGTGCAGTGTGCCGATGGACCGGGGGTCCTGGGAGCACGGCATGCTCCGAGCCCCTGTCCTTCCTGGCCCCTGCCCTCCAGAGCAGACACTTGGGGGAGGCACCTGCGATGGGGGAGGAGAAGAGAGAAGTTACTAGAAAGCTCTCACTTACTGTGCACAAAGCCGGCCAGAGCCAGCTGTACGCCCCTCAGCCCCCAGAGCCAGCTGTACGCCCCCCGTCCCCCCAAACCCGAGACTCTTGACCAGCACAGGGCTGTGGTTCCCCTCCCGACACTGCAGTAAATTCTCCACCAGGAGACCCTTGCCAGGGATCTAAGGAATATGGACTCAGACCTTGCCCCCCCGCTCCTCCCTTGTCCCCCTCCCCGACCACCTGCCTCACCCATCCCACCCCAGCACTTCCCCAGCCTGGCTCTGCCTGGTGCTGCCAATGAAGACCTCACCTGCCAAGAGCAGCTGGGGGCGCCCAGGGCCCTGGTTTTGACAGCCTGCAGCTGTCAGACTGCCAGTAATTAATTAATCAATCTACCCGGGGAGGCCCGTGGCAGCCATCGGCGGCTTCTCCTGGACACGCTCAGCGAGCAGGGACCGAGGCTGCTCCAGGTGAGGCCACATGGCCCTGGGGCCCGGGGGCTGGGAGTGGGTGGGGGGAGGCCTGGGGATGGGTTGAGGGACCGCTGGGGGCCATTAGCAGCTGGGACAGACATACTGGTGTGGGTCCAGGGGTCCCGAGAGGGCATCAGCTCTGCCACACCAGTGGTTGTCCATGCAAGGTCTCTGGATCTGCTCCTCCTGTACCGACTTGGCCATGACAAAATCTAAGCCCTGCCCCAGACAGAGATGCTGGATGTGAAACTCCGGGGGGTGAGGCCCAGCAGGCACCAGGCAGGGTGTGTGGGATGGGATTGAACCCAGGGGTATTATTCAACCCCCCGCCCTGCCTTGTTTTTTATTTGACACAGGGTCTCCCTAAGTGTCGAAGCCCACTGAGCCTCAGAGGCCGCCGTGAGGCTGTGGTGGTCCTGTCTCAGCCCCGTCAGCTCCCACCAGTTCTCCATAACTCTTCCTCCTCAGAGCCAGCCTAGCCCGGGACGCGCGGGAGCCCGCCGCGGTGCCCTCCCTGGACGCCCCGCAGAGGGCCACCACGCAGGGCCTGAGGACGCGCGGTCTCTTCTCACCCTTTGCTTTTTGTCTGTTTTTGTGGCCAAAGATGGACCCCGGGGTGCTCTTCATCAAGATATGCCTCAGTCTTGTATGTATTTTGAGACAGTCTCACTAAATTGCCAACATTGGCCTTGAACTTGCAATCTTCCTTCCTGGGATGACGCACACGCGTACGTGCGTGCATGTGCGTGTGTGCGTGTGTGCGTGTGTGTGTGTGTGTGTGTGTGTGTGTGTCACAGCGCCTGCTTCTGGGCTCTTTCTTTTGTTTTTATCTTTTTGCAGGTCTGGAGATGGAACCCAGGGCATTTGATCTCTGAGCTACACCCTCTGCCCTAATTTTTTTTTTTTTTTTGTGGTGGTACTGGGGTTCCTGGAAACCTTTCTACCTCTGGGCTACACTCCCAGACATATATATATATATATATATATATATATATATTTTTTTTTTTTTTTTTTTTTTAAACAGGGTCTCTTAAGCCAGTGCGTCTGGCTTTGAACCTGCGGATCCTCCTGTCTCCGCCTCCCAAGCGCGGGGATTACAAGCGTGCGCCACCACGCCCGGCTCCTGGCCCTATTTTTTATTCTTTATGTTGAAACAGGGTCTCACTGAGTTGCAGAGGGCCTCACTAAGTAGCTAACGCTGTCCGCGAACTGTGACCCTCAGGTCTCAGCCTCCCGAGTGCTGGAATTACAAGCGTGCGCCACCATGCCCGGTTTATAGTTTAGTTTGGAACAGGGTCTTGCTAAGTTGCTGAGGCTGGCTGCGAACCTGCGACCCTCCCTCTCAGTCTCACCAGTACTGTGACGACTACAGGAGTGTGTCCCCACGCCTGGCTATGTCCTTCTTGCATGGCTCTCTCTTCTACAATGTCTGCATGTGAATGAGGCCCCACACTCTGTCCCGCGGTCCTTGTTCTGGGCGAGTGACATCGTGCACAGGGCCTGCCTACCATGCTTGGTTCGTTCTTGGCTCTGTATTGCAGCTTTATCTCTCCTCCACGGTGCGCACGGTTCCAGTGCAGGCACGCGGGCGCCTGCATCTGGAGGGCACCTCTACCCTGTATCTTCCTGACTCATTTCTGAGCAAGTCAGCCCAGTGGGGAGTGGAACTTGAAAACATTAGCCCTACACCAGGACAGCGGGTGATGACTCACATGAAGAGGCCGTGTCTCAGACACGCACGTCCATGAAACCCAGCCCAAGTGCCTCTCTAGCTCAGTTTCCCCGAGCTGGCTCCCCGAAGTGCCCGCGGCCATCCAGTACCCTGCATGCGAGGGAAAGTGTCATGAGGGGGAGCCAGAGTGGAGAGAGACGGGAACCCAGCCAGGCGCGGTGGGCACGCTTGTCATCCCAGTACTCAGGAGACTAAGACCGGAGGATCGCAGGTTTGCAGCCAGCCTCAGCAACTCAGTGAGGCCCTCCACAACTTGGTGAGACCTTGTTTCAAAATAAAAAGAAAGTAAAATAGGGCTGGAGATGTAGCTTAGAGGTAGAAAGGCCCCTCCCCCCAAAAAAGGAAAGAGAGACAGGAACCTTAGTGATGATGGGTAAAATACCTGCATTTGTGAATTTACAGCCATATGACCATGTCACCTATTTGCTAGTGCCCCTCCCGGGTCAGTGAAAGGGCTACGTGGGCCCTGTCGGGCCCGTCTGTCTGTCGGTGAGTCCGGTCCCGCAGAGGGCAAGACAGATCTGCGGGCTCCTGCCTAGGGTCAGGTGACCACTCTCTCCTTGGCTCTGGCCTGGCCTTCTCTTCCCACTTGCACACGACTTTTATGGCCCTTCTAGAACAAGTGCCTGGCCTGCTTGACCGGGGGCAGTTAGTTGACGAGCCTTTAGATGGCCCAGAACAGCCTGCTGCTCCCACCAGCCAGCGCGGACGGCCGACTGGCCATACCCATCGATTCCTCCAGCGGCCTTGGGGGCAAGTGTCACAATCAGGAACTGCCCATCCTTTCCCGTGGACTAATCTGGCAACCATCCTGAGCCTGTCATCTGCGCAGGGCCTGAGGTCGGCGGGGACCCAGCGGCCACCCAGGAGGGCCTGCGCTCAGAGCTGCAGCGGCCGGCTCTTAACCCCTGCCCCGTCCTGTTCCCACAAAGCTGGCCTTTAGCCTCTGTCTGGGCGCCTCCTGCAGATCCTCCACTCAGTTTCATCTCATTAGATTTGCTCCACTTGGCCATTCTGCCAAAACCATTTTGGATCTTGCTTCTGCTCCTCCCTGCCCTCCCGGTCCCTCCGGCTCCGTGTCAGCGCAAGCATGATGAGCTGCCTGTTACGTCTTCATCACGGACCTGGGTAACAGCGGCCGAGCGCCTGGGCCGGGGACAGCCGGAGGCACGAGGAGTTTCCCTCCGGCGGACAGATTCCTTCCTCGGCGCCCTTGCGGGGACTGAGGTTCAATCACCTCATTACACGGTCGCCCACTTGCTCCCAAGGACGTCGCAAGGGGCTCGTCACGCTCCTCCGACTCGGTTCCCTCTGTCTAGCGAGGCTGTCAAGGGAGAAGAGTGAATCCTCTCTGGCCACAGATGCCTCCTGTTTTCAGCTCTTTCTTTAGTGGCACGTGCCAAGCGTTTCCAAATCATGAACACATGGCTCAACGGCTTCTCACAAAGCCACACACCACGAAATCAACACCCAGGCCATCAGGAAAAAGAGCCAAGCCGGGCTCAGTGGCACACACCTGGAATCCTAGTCCTTGGGAGGCTGAGACAGGAGGATTGCAGGTTCAAGGTCAGCCTCAGCAACTTAGCGAGACCCTGATTCAAAATAAAAACATGAGATAGGGCTGGGGGTGCGTAACTCAGAGCTAGGCTGCCCCTGGATTCAATCACAGTATCTCTCTCTCACACACACACACACACACACACACACACACACACACACACAGGTTTAGGACTTCTAACTAGAGTACTTCTCCCATTTTTAGCCCCTGCGTGCGTGGACGCGTACAGGGTCTGTTCTTGTGCCCTTGGTTTCCTTTGCTCAGCACCGTTCGTGGCCTTTGTCTGTCTTGTACGCCGCTATACACACTTGTCCTCAGTGCCGCACACCCTTCCGCTGTGAACAGGCGCAGCGTGCTTGCCTGGCCCATTGCTGATGCCGTGAGCGGGCTGCTTTGGGCGGAGGGGGCGAGCCCGCCGGGCAGCCCGTGGCCTGCGCCACGCGCACGCAGGCGATGCGCAGAGGCCTCGGAGGTCGGAGTGGACGTGCGCACTTTGCAGACTTGCCGGACCGTTTCTGGAAGCACTACACTACTTCGTACGCCCCGGCAATACATGAACATCCTCGCTGACATTTGGTGGCGTTGGTCTTCTTAACTTCACCCCGTCTGTGGGCGTGAAGGGTACCGCGTTGAGTGTGCATTTCCCTGACGTGGGGAGGCCAGGGGGGCCCTTCCTCACGTGTGTGCGCATTGGCCTCTTCTGCGAAGTGTCTGTTTGAATCTTGTGCTCAGTTTCTATTGGGTTGTCTGCCTTTTTCTGATTGATTCATGGTGGTTTCTCTTTTATATTCTGAGTGTGCACCGACTCTACTTTTAACCTCAGCTAATTATTTTTGCAAATGACTGTGTTTGATCCTAGGGGGGAGCTGGGAGGGAACGCGTGTCCCTTTAGTGAAGAGCTGAATGCGAAGGAGCCTGGAGCCTGAGGTTCCCATTGTCAAGGTTTGTAATCCGGCTGCCATGATTTTCTTGGAAAGTGGTGAGGTGTGTGGAAGATGGAATGTTCCAGAAATGGGCCAGAGGGAGCCCCAGCAGCCATGGCAGGGCAGGAGAGAATCACTGTGTCACAAAGGACTTTGAGGTCAGCTGTCAGGACCTCTGAGGTTACGCACTGGCTTCATCAAAACATCGGATACACAGGGTTTCTATGGTTAAATAAGAAAGCAGTTTGTAAAATGTGATATTTAATACAAATGTCAAGTATCAGTTAAAATCAGAGAACTCTACAAATCTAACTTAATGGAGTACCGCTGGGCATGGCGGTGCTTCCTGCAATCCCAGTACTTGGGAGGCTGAGACCAGAGGGTTTGAGGCCAGCCTCAGGAACTTAATACAGTAGCTGCTCAATAAATAGGCATTGTCGAGTGCCTGCTGTATACCACAGATAGGCAATCGAGTACCCGAGTCCAACGCCAGTCCCACCATTTAAAGCCAGCTGTGTCCCTTTAGGCAAGAAGTGTGTTTGTGCTTTTCTCCTTACCTGTTGTAAAATTGGGCTAGGGCAGTACTTACCACTCAGGACACATGTGAGAACTATTTATTTATTTATTTATTTGCTGGTACTGGGGTTCCTGGAAACCCTTCTACCTCCGGGCTACACTCCCAGACACCTGTTTTCTTTTTATGTTTTTTAATTTGGAAACAGGGTCTCTTAAGCCAGCGCGGCTGGCTTCGAACCTGCGCGATCCTCCTGTCTCCGCCTCCCAAGCGCGGGGATGACAAGCGTGCGCCACCACGCCCGGTCAAGTGTGAGAATTAAATGAGATGCTTTACGTCAAGACCCACGCCAGCTCGCAGAGGCCCGCGACTGTCAGTGTCATCGGGAGGCCACGCGCTCACCACACTGTGTCAGCCTGAGGACGGCACAGCGTAGGTCATCGCCTCTGTCTCGCAGGTGACAGGTTTAGCAAGTTGCCTGGGTCACAGGACCATGAGTTCCAGAGCTGGGATCCGAACCCTGGCCTCTCTGCGTCCGCCACAGTCGGTACATCCAACGAACTCCTTTTGACTCCTTTTCAAGACTGTCAGGAAAGCCTCCGCCAGCTGCCCCCCCATGTGGGCGGCCGGGGCAGATGCAGGGCGGAGGAGAGAGATTAGCGTGTCCGGGAGCCCGGGCTGCAGATCCATCAGGAGCCCCGACCCGAGGCTCGCGGGAGTCCCAGGCCTGCGGCCCGGGCTGGCCCCGAGCTTCCTGTAATGAGCCTGCCATGCGGCTGGACAGAGACTTATGACTCCTGGTGGCCGGGCCGCCTCTTCCCGCTTGTCCTCCGGGTTATTTATCACATTCGTCCCTCTGGAGAGGCAGGGCCATCGCTTACGCTGTCCAGAACAAGGAATGCAATAAAGTCCGGGCTGCAGGAGGCTGGAGCCCTGCCCCGGGGAGCTGCTGGGGGGACAGCACGCTTCCCGCGCATGGCGACCAAGTCACTCACCGTCCAGCCACATCCCGACTCGCCGGAGCTACCACCCCTCACAGCATCCGGACGCTTGCCCCGTGCCTAATGGTCACCCTCAGCCCGCAGCCGCGTGCTTTACCACCACCGTCGCACCTGCGGGCAGACTGCGGGCTGAGCGGCCCTACGCTCAGAGTGCGAAACTCAGAATGCCCCAGGTAGGAAGCTTTCTGAGCGCAGACACAACACTGCACGGGGAGGCTCCCACGCGAAAGGCCGCGATCAAGACAGGCCACAGGCACACGCAAAGTGATGCATAAACTCACCTTCAGGGCTGGGCACGGTGCCGCACACCTGGAATCCAATACTTGGGAGGCCAACACGGGAGGATTGCAGGTTCAAGGCCAGCCTCAGCAACTCGGTGAGGCTGGAGTGTAGCTGAGAGGTAGAGGGCCCTGGGTTCAATCCCAGCACCAAAAAAGAAAAAGAAAAAAATGATCTTCAGTCTAAAGTGGGTGTAAAACATCAACAAGTTTCGTGTTTAAACTTCAGTCCCTTGAGCTGGGCGTGGTGGCGCACACTTGTAATCCCCGCGCTTGGGAGACTGAGACCGGAGGATCGCGGTTTGCGGACAGCCTCAGCTACTTAGTGAGGTCCTCTGCAACTCAGTGAGACTTGGTTTCAAAATAAAGGATAAAAAATAGGGCAGGGGGTGTAGCTCGGAGGTCGAACGCCCCTGGGTTTCATCCCCAGACCTGCCAAAAAAAAAAAAATCCCCCCAAAAACAAAGCCAGCCTCAGCTACTTAGTGAGGCTCTCAGCAACTTAGTGAGACCCTGTTTCCAAATAAAATATAAAATAGGTCTGGAAGTGTAGCCCGGAGGTAGAAGGCCCCTGTGTTCCATCCCCAGTACCACACACACAAAAAATAAATAAACTTCAGTCCCACCCTATGATATCTATGTCATTCTGAACAAACACTTCAAAATCCGAAAATACCGAAATCCACAGCAGTTCTGTCCCCAAGCCTTTCGGATGGAGAGGTGCTCCGGCTGCACCGCCCGGCCTGGCGTGTGTCGGTCTTGGCTCTGGACTCCTGACCCCCCAGTCCTGACCTGACCTCAACGTCTGCCTGGGCTGGGGAGACCCGGAACCAGTCTGTCTCCCCAGCGCCTGAAGGCTGATCCACAGCCGGGGCGTAGGCAGTCACCTCACTAGGCTACTATAGGGAAAGGTGTTGCGCGCCTGGCACACAGTAGGTGCTTCATAAGGGGCACATCAGATGGTGACCGCTGTCCCACGGTGAAACTGCCCTCTCTCTGGGTGCCTGGTTCCCCATGACACCCTCACTGCCCCCGCGCAGTCTGTCCGGCTCCTGCTGTCCCGCCACCTAGCCCAGGGCAGCAGCTCTGCTCCCGTCTCCGCGGCCTGACCCAGTTTCTATGAAACCCCGTTCCTCACAGCGCCCCGTTCCTCACGGCGCCCCGTTCCTCACGGCGCGGAGCCGGCGCCGGCACACCCGCGGCCCAGCGTCCTATTAGGACAACATCAGTGTAAACATTAGTTATTCACAAACCCAATTACATTTTGATTGCGCTGACCCATGCGAGATTGGGGTTACTCTCAATCTACATTCAGTTTCGGCCCTGCTTCCTAGGGTGCGGGAGAGGACAGCAGCCTCCCTGCCCCACCGTCCGTCCTCGCGGGAATCTCCTGGGTTCAGCCCTCGCTTCCCCGCTGTCCACGCAGCCACGCCTGGGCACTCTGCGCTCCAGTGGAGGGGCCGGCCCGGGAGGGAGGGTTCTGGTGAGAGGTGGACCTCCCCCAGGGAGGCAGGAGGGGTGAGCGTCTGCTCCGCTGGGGTGGGAGCGGTGGGCGCTGCACAGCCCCCAGCTCTAGACCGTGCCCCTAGTCAGCACGTTCCTACCTCCAGGCCACGTCCTCCTGGACCTCCCTGGCCCAGGACCAGGGTCCAGCTGCTCCGGCCCAGCCCCGGGCCCCACAAATCCCCTCTCTCTGCAGTCTGTGAGAGCGTCCCGTGTTGGCACTGCTTCACGTGTTTCTCCCCATGTCTTCCACCGTGCATCTGGCCTGTGTGTCTGCAGCACACCTTGGAATGGCTGCCCCTGACCTCGTCTGTGTCTGTGTGTGTCTGTTTCTCTGGCACTGGGGATTGAACCCGGGTGTATTACCTGTGAACTATCCTCTTTGCCCTTTTTTATTTTATTTGGAAACAGGGTCTCACTAAATTAAGGAGGCTGAGGCGGGCGTGGTGGCGCACGCTTGTAATCCCAGCATTTGGGAGGCTGGGACAGGAGGATCTGGGTTCGCGGACAGCCTCAGCTACTTAGTGAGGCCCTCTGCAACTCAGTGAGACCCTGTTTCAAAATAAAGAATAAAAAATAGGGCTGAGGGTGTAGCTCGGAGGTGGAATGCCCCTGGGTTCCATCTCTAGTACCGGAAAAAAGAAAAGCTGGGCATGGTGGCGCATCTTCTAAAATGCCCATAATTTTTATTTTACCTTCTGGGTTTTAACGCCTCGGGGTGGAGATTTGCCCCCAGTGCCAGGACAGTGGCATAGTCCAGGTGCTCAATAAATAGTGAAGGCACCGGTGAACAAGCAAAGGGCCGAGGGAAGAGCCAGGCAGAGGCCCTGCGGCCCTAGGACTCTCCCCACAGCCCAGGTCTCTGGGTCTCGCCCTGGGAGTTGCCGCCCGTCATGGGGAAAGAATGCATTCCTTGTTCAGGTAATTGGTGGTAACTGATGGTAATTTCATGTAATTAAACACTAATTAATTCAATGAGTCAGCAATGTATTTATTTATGGTATCCGTGTTTATCCCCTTATAAATATTGTTATTACTTTTGTCAGGCAATTAAAGGCCCCTGGGGAGTCCCTGAGGCCCCAGCAGGTTCTGGAAGTTGGGCCTGGCCCGGGCCAGCCCTGAGCCGACATTCCAGGCCCACATGGCCAGGGCCGCCCAAGTGGGTGCCGGTGAGGGTCCACCTGTGTTGGCTTGAGGTTGGATTAAGATACAAAATCCCTTCTGACTTTTCTACTTTTTTGTTTATTCCTCTCCCCGGTTCAAAAGCCTGCCTGTCTGCCTGCCTTCCTTTCTTTCTTTTCTTTTCTTTTCTTTTTTGTTTGTAGTACTAGGGATTGAACCAAGGGGCATTCTACCACCAGCTACATTCCCAGCCCCATTTTAAAACAGGGTCTCACTACATTGCAGAAGCCTCACTAAGTAGCTGAGGCTGGCCACAAACCTGCTTGATCCTCCTGTCTCAGCCTCCCAAATTCTGGGATTACCAGTGTGCACCACCACACCCTGCCATTCCTTCCTCTCTACCTCTCTCTCTTTTGTGGTCCTGGAGATGGAACTCAGGGGCATTCTACCTCTGAGCTACACCCCAGCCCTATTTTTTATTCTTTATTTTGAAACAGGGTCTCACTGAGTTGCAAAGGGCTTCATTAAGTAGCCGAGGCTGTCTTCGAACCACGATCCTCCGGTCTCAGCCTCCCAAATGCTGGAATTACAAACGTGGGCCACCACGCCTGGCTCTTTCTAAGTTGCTGAGGCTGGCCTTGAACCTTTGGTCTCCTGTCTCAGCCTCCCAAGTACTGCGATTATAGGCTTTGGCCACTGTGCCTGGGTAAAAGTATTTTGGGGGTTATAACACACAGAGCCTGTTGGGGACACTGGGTGTGTGAGGCCCTCCCCTCCCCAACTCCTTTTCCAAGAGAACAGCAATGTCCTGAGTCCTGGACCTGATCCCGGTGACGCAGGACCAGCCTGCTCTGGGCTGGATGGAAGACGGAGCAGGAGAAGAGAGGGGATCTGAAGGGGCAGAGGGCTGCGGGGACGCCTATGGAGGGGGATCTGGGAAGAGCCCGGCAGCGGAAGGTGAGCCCAGACCTTGTGCCGGGCCAGGCAGCACCCAGGTCCCTTGATGGGCTGCCACAGAGGGCCACAGCGATGGCACCTGCAGAGGATGCTGCCCTGGTCTTCCTGTACACGCTCCTCATGCCCTCAAGGCTTAGGACTTCTCAGAGCTGTTGTCTGCAAGAAATGTCCCGTCTTCAAGTGCCCCCCAGACCTGCCGTCCTTAGCCGAGGCCGCAGCAGGGAGGCACAGGCTCTGCGTTCAGCTGACAGGGCCAGATTCTGGGTGTGAGCGCTGAGAGTAATCCTGGCACCTGCCCCCAGCGCCGCCGTCGGCATCATGGTAATGCTGTAGCCTGCTCACGCTGGCGGCCTCAGCCCGCGGTCATAGGAGGTGCTTGGTCATGCCAGCCATCGCTGCAGTGAGACCTCACCCTCACCTCAGGGGACCCCTCCCCTCTCACGGCACTGGGACTCTTCCTCTCAGGAGCAGGAAGGTCTCCCCACTTCCAGATCTGCAGTGGCGCCTTCCTGAGGGCGCATCTCTGCTCCTGGCCCGCAGGTGTTGGCAGAGGCCTCTCCCCCGTGCTCCCGGCCTCTCTGCTGCCCAGCTGCACCACGGCCTCCGGCTTCCCCATCTTTTGGAATCTTCTGGCGTCCCCAAGCGCGGCCTGGGCAGCCCCGCTCGGTCCCCGCCTCTGTCCCGCGGTCTCACCCGGCCGGTCTCTCCCCCAGCTCCTCATCCCCCATCTCTTTCTCTCTTTGTTCCTTCCGTCTCCCTTAATTAGCCGTCCTCTGGAACCGAAGCGTTTTTATTATGTTTTATTTATTGAATGGCTTTACGTTTCCTGTTCTTAATTTAAAAGGCAGATCGATAAAATGCTTTATATTCCTTGCTTAAAACAAAACAGCTAAGTTAAGTTGTTTTTTGCTCACGTGGTTCTTCCTTGCTTTTTTCCTTTCCCATTATGAAGAGAAGGCTCCTCGTCCACCTTCTCTCGGTGACAAGAACACTGCACGCAGGTGCGCGCGTTCCGTTCATTATTCGGTGAAGGGCCCTGGAGTCTTGGTCGTGTCAGGCACCGTGCTGGGCTGAAGAAACTCGGGGATGAGGTAAAACAGCGCTCCTGCCCTCCAGCGGCTACCAGCTAGCTGGGTGCTACCGCACGCCTGGGATCCCAGTCCTTGGGAGGCTGAGACAGGAGGATCCCAGGTTCAAGGCCAGCCTCAGCAACTTAGCGAGAACTTGCTTCAAAACAAAATTAAAAAGGGCTGGGAATCCAGATGTGGTGGCGCACGCTTGTAATCCCAGCATTCGGGAGGCTGAGACCGGAGGATCATGGTTCGCGGACAGCCTCAGGTACTTAGTGAGGCCCTCCGTAACTCATGGAGACCCTGTTTCAAAATAAAGAATAAAAAATTGGGCAGAGGATGTAGCTCGGAGGTCAAATGCCTCTGGGTTCCGTTCCCAGGACCACAAAAAGAGAAAAAAGAAAAAAAAAAAGGGCTGGGAGTATAGCTTGGAAATAGAAGGCCCCTGGGTTCAGCCTCCAGTGCCTCCCACCAAAAAAAAAAAAAAAAAAAAAAAAAAAAGACAAAGTAGAGCCTCCTCTGCAGCTGGGGAAGAGGAGCTGTTAGACGCTGTGTCCAAGCAGCTCAGGGAAGAAGGGCGGCAGGCTTCCTGGGTGGGGAGCTAGTTGGGCTGGGAATCAGCGATGGCTTCCGGTTTGGACTCCAGCTCACCTGCAGGGAGCACTAGTGGGGAAGGGAGACAGGGAAGGAGGCAGGTCACTCTGGGGCAGTGTGGAGTTGGGGTGTGGACAGCCCTGTCAAGCATCCACGAGGCCGCCCCTGGAAGGCGCCGTGCCCAGGACTCCAGCCTGGCACACCGTGGCCAGAGAGCCTCGGAGCCCAGAAACACGGCTGTGTGCCCCGAGGTGGAGGCCAGCGGGGGTGTTGGGGACCAGTGAGGGTGTGAGAAGGCCTCAGAAAAGAGCTCGCTGACCCCGAGCCCCAAATCCAGGTGCGGGGAATCTGGCTCTGTATCCCCGACGCCGGCGTCCTCGTTCACAGAAAGTGAACCTCTTCCCTCCTGGTCCTGGGTGGTGTGCGCGGAGCCCTCTGGACCCGCAGAAGGGAGCCCGCTCGGCCCAGTCTCTCAGTTCCTCTGCCACGCCTCCCGCAGGCCTGCGAGGCCGGCACGCCGGGCTATTTATGATGTCCTGTCGATATCTGTCTTGGCGCGGGAGCGTGCAGGGGACGGATGGAGCCTGGGGTCCTATCCATCAGCCACTTGGCTGCAATCTCTAAAGAGATTTTAATTGTGAGCTCAGATTTACTCTGGGCATCAGCGGGCCCGCCTGCATCTTTACCGGCGAGCGCGGGGCCTGCAGGCCCGCCGTGGCTTGCCAAATGGACGTCTTGTAGCGGCGCTGAGGAAATATTTGCTGCGGTGAAACAATGTGCCCGTGGAAAGCAATCGCCCTAAATCGCCCCCTGACAGCCCGCAGAGCTCCGCCAGGCTCCCGCCACTCTCCCACGGCTGGCTCCCTGACGCACCTGCCCAGGCTCAAAGACGGCAGCCTTGAACCCAGGGAAAAGGGAGCTGAGGCAGGCGCCACTCCCCGCCTGGGCCACGTGGCGGGGGTGGGATGGCCGGGTGCGGGGTGGGGGTGGCGGGAAAGAGAGGAGAGGCCCTGGGTTAGGGGCGCTCTGCCAGGCCCAGCGTGTCCCGAAGGCACAGCTGAGCTTGGCCCGGGAGGACCTGCAGAGGCCCCGGGGCGGGTTAGCCTGGTGGTGCGGGAGCTGGAGCCTTGGACTTCTGGGGTTTGCGTCATGTCTTTGGACCCCCTGCGGACGCCCTCACCTGTGTCTGTTCACCTGCCAGGGCGCCTTGGCTGCCCTGACGGGCGCCGGGGGGGGGGGGGGCGATCTGCTTCCGAGGCCTCCACCCAAGCTTAGGCGGCTTCCTCTCCTAGAAGTGGCCAAAGTTATTTCTCCACCTGGGGCTAAAAATGCTGCTAAAAGGAGAGCCTCTCAGGGAGAGGAGGCAGAGAGCCTTCCCAGCCTCTCAAACAAGCCTCAACCAGGCATGGAGGTGCACGCCTGCAATACCAGTATAGGAGGACTGCAGGTTCAAGATCAGCCTCAGCAACAAAAAATAAAATAGGGCAGGGGGTGTAGCTCAGAGGTAGAATGCCCCTGGGTTCAATCCCCAGCAACACACACACACACACACACACACACACGCACACACACACACACATAACCTTCTGGTAATCGCCCCCCTTTTTTTTGTAGTACTGGGGATGGAACCCATGGGCATTCTACTTCTGAGCCACACCCCCAGCCCTATTTTTTATTCCTTTAAAAAGAAAACAAAAACCCAAAAAATCCCCCATAGTCTCACTGAGTTGCAAAGGGCCTCACTAAGTAACTGAGGCTGTCCAGGAACCATGATCCTTCAGAATGCTGGGATTACAAGTGTGCACCACCATGCCCGGCCCCTCTTTTGTTTATTATTATTATTATTATTATTATTATTATTATTATTATTATTTGTAGTAATGGAGAGTGAACCCAGGGGCATTGTACCTCTGAGCTACACCCCTAGCCCTTTAAATTTTTTATTTTCTAACAGGGTCTTGATAAGTTTCTGAGGCTAGCCTTGAACCTGTGATCCTCCTGTCTCAGCCTCCCAAGTACTAGGATTATAGGTGTGTGCTACCATGCCTGGCTCAAGCTCTATTTTTTCCTTGTGGCACTAGGGAAGGCTGAGACAGGCGGATCATAGGTTCAAGACTAGCTTCAGCAATTTAGTGAGACTCTCAGAAAAGTAGTAAGAGTCTGTTTTAAATCAAAAAAATAAAAAGGACTGGGCATGTAATTTGGAGTGGAACCCTCTGGATTCAGCCCAGTACCACAACACATAGGCGGAAAGATAGAGGTAGGTAAGAGTAGCCTCCTCTGCCAGCTGGCTCAGGATCCAGGGGTCCAGCCCAGTTCCCTCTGACCCAGCAGGCCGATTTCTGTGGAATTTGTCCAACGTGAACAAAACCATCAGCCCAGAAGAATCAGCTACTTGCTATCAACTGCCACATCGCTGGAGAGAGCAGTCCCTGAAAGGTGAGTGTCCATCAGGACGGGGCCCCGTCCCCTGGCTCTGCCACCCCAGAAAGAGAGCCTTCATGCCAGGCCTCGGGAGGGCGCCGTGGAGAGGAGCTGGAGGGGTGGGGAGACTCAGGTCTGAGTCTAAAAAGATCCCATATACACCGGACAGGCCTCTTGGAAACCCCCGCTCCTCCAGGGAGATCAGAGGGCATCGAGCCCCAGCCCTTCCCCAGGTTACAGTCACGGGGTGGGGTGGCCATGCCCCTTGTCCTGTGGCTTCTGCTTTGTCCAGAGCCAGCCTCTCCTTCAGGGCACCTCTGTCCTGGGTCAGGTGGCATCCGAACGCTGTTGAGGTCTCTGGCTTTGGGCACACACATGCCACCAAGCAAAGCGAGGCAAGACGGTCAGGGAGTGAGCCCTGCGGAGTTCGGGAGCCCATTCTCCCCGGCCCCTCCACTGGGCCCGTGGGAACCTCTGGGTTCTGCGCTCCGCAGCCTGGCGGCCAGGTCACTCTTGGGCCACGCCTGCCCACCCGTCCAGCCTCCTCCCTCAAGTGGGCGGGCTGGCGGGTACAGGCCCGGCCTCTCCCACACAGTCCTCCTAGAGGCCCGATCCCGTGTCCCCCAGCACTCGGAGAACCCAGCCAAGGCCAGAGAGGGCAACTCGGCCGCCAGTCAGCCAGGCAGCGAGGCGTGTGGGGCCTGGGGCCGCTCAGCGTGGGCAGCTGGGCCAGGAGTCAGGGTGAGAGGCGTCTCTGCCCCCTGCCCGGCCGATGCTGCTTTTACCTTTCCTGGGTTGTGTTTACCTTGTCCCCCCACCCCGCCCTGTTCTCCCAGCCGATCTGATTGCTGTAATTAGTTAATCAGTAACTGGCATAATTTCCCCCTGATTAATGCAGGAATAATCACCCGCCGGGGCTGCCAGCAATTTGCTTATCAGAGTCACTTTGAAACAGCTTTGAAAATGAACGGTTGGCACCTTCCTCAGGGTTAAAATTAGAGCCCAAGGAGGCTGCCCTCTGCCGTGGGAGGCTGGGAGTGCCAGGGGTCGGCAGGGAGCCCCCACCCTGCGTGTCTGGGGCCGTCGGAGCTAGAGAGCCACGGTGCCCACGTCCGCCAAGGTGCGGAGCCTTTGCTGGATGCCGGGAACGGGTCGTGCTGCCCCCCACGTGCAGGCGGCTCTCAGGGACGCGGGGAGCGGGCAGAGGTGCGGGCAGGTGGAGACAGACAGACAGACAGAGGCGCACCTGGGCAGAAGCCGCGCGGGTTAGCAGGACAGGACAGAGGGGCCGCTCTGGGGGAGAGTAATGACACAACAGCAAAGTAGCTCAGCCAGCCTCCACGGGGCGAGGGCCGGACCAGACACCCGCAAATAAAATAGAAAACAGTCTGGGAGTGATCCCTTCAGCCCCACCAGACCAGACCGCAGCGGGCAGGGGGACACACCGTGGCCGCCTGCTTCCTTGTGGCGATTTTACTTTTAATTATGGAGATTTTGCGTACACACACACACACACACACACACACACACACACGGAGAGAGAATAGTAACAATGAACTCCTGTGAACTCAACACCCAGTTTCTAAAAGTCAGCCATGTGTTTTTAATCTTGTTCCATCAATCCCCCTCCCTCCCCCTCCCTCTCTCTCCCTCCCTCTCCTCTCCCTGTACAGAGGTTTGAACCCAGGAATGTTCTACCACGGAGCTATATCCCCAACGTATTTATTTTTGTTATACTAGGGATTGACCCTCAAGGGCATTCTACCTCTGAGCCACCTCCCTGGCCCTCTTCTATTTTTATTTTTATTTTTGTGTGGTACTGGGGTGGGATTCGGGCCTTCTTACCTGCAGGCTACACCCCCAGACCTGTTTTCTACCTATTTTCTATTTGATTTGGAAATAAGGCCTCACTCAGTAGCTGAGGCTGGGCTTGAACCCATGATCCTCCTGTCTCAGCCTCCCAAGTACTGGGATTACAAGCGTGTGCCACCACACCCAGCTTATTTTTTGTTTTAAAACAGGGTCTCACGAGGTTGCTGAGAATCTCAGTAAGTAGCTGAGGCTGACCTCAGTCCTGGGATCCTCCAGTCTCAGCCTCTCCAGTACTGTGACTACAGGTGTGCACCACCACGCCTAGCTCCTTTTTATTTTTGTTTCTGAGACAGGGCCTGCTAAGTTGCGAGGCTGGCCTCGAAATTCTGGCCCTCCTGCCTTAGCCTCTGAGCAGCTGGGCTCACAGGCGTGGGCCTTGCCTGGCCACTCCCGTTCTTGCTCCTGTTGTTAGCCAGGTGTTTTAAAAGCCAGGTCCAGCTGTGAGGCTGGAGGTGCAGGGAACAAGACGGAGAGCCCCCAGGGTTGTGGGGGAGCGTGTGAGCAGATCCAGGCCAGGGACGCTGGTCAGTGCATTATTAATTGCTATCCGTGTGCGTGGGGTAGTTTGTAGGGTGTGGAGAGGATGCGAAACACAGAGCCGGGGCAGCGCCGACTCGCTGTGCGCTGGCACTCGCTCGAGACTGCTGAGAGCCGTGGGCGCGTTGCCTCAGACAGGAGCCGGGCACCGGGAGCCTAGGGTTGCTGGTGGCCCGGTCCCCAGGACTCAGGAAGCGGCCGGGGGATGGGCCAGTCTGGTCCACTGCTGCCTGGGGGCCGCGCTGCAGCCCGCCCTGGGCTTCCTGCCCTGGGTTCAGCATTATCTGCTGGGCGAAAGTGTCAGTCGCTGCCTGCTTCTAAGAGAGATGGGAGGAGAGCCCGGGCTGCCAGGACGGCATCCTCAGCGCATTCCGCGGTGTTCTTGAGAATGGTGAACAGGGAAGGAGGGAGAGTTGGGTCCTGCTCGGGCAGGCGTGTGAGAATCTTCTGGAGCTGGTGCAAGCTCTGCACAAGCAGGCCTTGGCGGACGGGGGACTGTGCGCGTGTGCTGGGGATGAACGCGGGGCCTCGCGCACGCCGAGCACGCACTCCACTGCCGAGCCGCACCCAGCCCCGATGTTATTAATATTTCCTGTGCGCAGAGTCACCTGTGGGCTGCGGCTGGGGACCGAGGGAGGGTCGCAGAGGACGCAGCGCGCTCGTTCGCAGCTGAGCCGCGGCCCCCGGGGGTCCCGTTTGGCTGCCCGAGTGCCTGCCTCTCTCCAGATCTTCTCCAGGGGCTCGGAGAGCCAAGTGACAAGGGGCAGGCAGGCATGGGGGCGCGCTAATGCTCTCAGGGTCTTGGGGGCACCAGGCTGGGGTCTGGGCAGTTCCTCGAGCAGCCCTAGGCACTGGGTGCTGGAGGCACTGCGGGGCTGTGTGCTTGAATGGCTCCCGGATAAGGAGAGAGGCCATGGGAGCCGTCGCCCCTGACGACAAGGAGCCCAGGGTCTGGTGGGAACGGCTGATGGTTAAGCAGCGATCGAGGACCAGACAAGCACCGACGTCCAGATCCTGCCCAGCCTGCGGCCGACCCCAGCACAGGCTCGCCCTCGCGCACCCGGAGAGCTCGCCCACACGCGTGCGGAGCGCGCTCCTGGCGTGCAAAGGAGCTGTCCCGTGTGCGCATTGTCAAGGAACACCTGTCATAGAGAAACAATAAGAAGTTAATTTAGAAACATTTCTCTGTCAAATAGGTGAGACTGTGTGACTCGCTGCGTTAAAAAATAATTTAAATGCCACAAAAGAATTTAAAAATGGACTTTATATTAAAAGAATTGAATTGTTTCTGCTCAGGTAGCTCCCACTGGCAGGGCACAGGGCTGGATTAGGGTGGGGCGTCCTCCCCAGTTCCCGCTGAGGGTGGGTCCTGGCGTCAGGGGCGGGGCCTGCCTCTCCCTCTGCTCGTGCCTGTGTGTCCTTTTTTCTGAAGCTCTCACCCTCCCTGCTTCACAGAGGCTGAACTCATCCACCTCAACTGCTACCTCTTTGCAAATTCTATTTTTTGTTTTTTGGTACTGGGGATTCTTCAACCCAGGCATTCTAACTGAGCTATATCCCCAGACCTACTTTTAAATTATTATTATTATTTTTTTTTTTGGTGGTACTGGGGTTCCTGGAAGCCCTTCTACCTCCGGGATACACTCCCACGGGCTACACGGCTACACTCCCAGACCTATTTTTTTTACCTTTTTATGTAGAAACAGGGTCTCTTAAGCCAGCGAGGCTGGCTCCGAACCAGCGCGATCCTCCTGTCTCTGCCTCCCAAGCGCGGGGATGACAAGCGTGCGCCGCCACGCCTGGCTACTTTTAAATTTTGAAACAGGGTCTTGATAAGTTGTAGAGGGCCTTGCTAACTTGCCGAGGCTGGCCTCGACCCTGCGATCTTCCTGTCTCAGCCTCCCAAGTACTGAGATTGTGTACCACACCCAGCCTTCAGCCTCTCCTCCTTGGTCCTTGTTCTGTCCTTCCCTGGAATGGGGCGTCAGGGAGACCACCCTTAGAGTTCTGCCCACACCACACGCGCCCTCTGTGGGCCTCTTGTCTCCAAGCTTGTTTTTTGTTTTTTTTTAACTACTAAGCAGACAACTCCCAATACGTCCCAATCCCTGGTTCTGATCTCTCCAAGGAGCCGGCGCACCTCCCTGGCTGCCTGGACACTTCCACTAGGCTGTCCTCTGAAAACTCAGATTCAATTTGTCTATATCAATTTGTCAGAGTCTTCCTCTGTCAATTAGATTATCCTTCTGCGTTCCCAAGCCTTCAACCGGCTCCGCCACGCCCTCGGCTCCTCCATCCAGACATGTCCTAACCCTGAGTGCCTCTTCCTCCCTTCCCTCCTGCCCTCCTCCTCCCCTTCTCAGCTGAGCCTCTGCCCCTCACTGACGGCCTCCCAAACACCCTCCAAGCCTAACCAGGTATAAGTCCGGAGCTCTCAGAAGGCACACGTGAGCCTCGGCTCTCTGCCCCCTTCCCCACTGCCTGAGTGTGTAGGAGGCCGTGTGTACAGCTCTCCCTCCACCACCCTGATCCCCCACCCATTCCTACTCACAATTAATTAATTTATCTGTTCTTTTGCAGCACTGGGGACTGAGCCCAGGGGTCGTCTACCTTCGAGCTATAGCCCAGCCCTTTATATTTTTATTTGGAAGCAGTCTTGCTAGGTCACTGAGAGTCTCACTACTGGCGAGTCTGGCTTTGAACCTGTGATCCTTCTGTCTCAGCTCCTCCTCCTCCCCCTCCTCCTCCACCTCTTCCTCGTGCTGGGGATCAGACCCAGGGTCTTGGACATGCTAGGCAAGTGCTCTACAATGGGCAACCTGACAACCAACCCCCCTAAATGTACTAGTTAGCACGAGGTCCGCTGCAGCGATAGAGACCCCCCACTGGTACTTTACGGTAGATGCCATTTCTCTTTCATGTAAAAGTCCAGGTGGAGCTGCTCCCTGAGTGCTTATGCCCAGGCTCATTCCAGCTCACTGCCGGTCTACTGATCCTCGTGGTCCAAGACAGGGGCTAGAGCTGTAATTGTTTGGATTTATAATCCTCATGGAAAGGAGGTCATATTGGAGGTGCGGCTGGGCTGAGGGGGGTCCCTGGGGGTGTGGCCTTGGGGATGACATGTGGTTCCTCCTTCCCCTGCTCTTTCGGGCTTCTGGCCTCCATGTTGTGCGAGCAGAATTTTGTACTCTCCCTCCCTCCATGTCCCCTCCACGCCCTGAGCACTGCACATTTGGCTTGACATGGACTGAACCTCT
Organism: Muscardinus avellanarius; assembly: GCF_963383645.1. NCBI lineage: Eukaryota > Metazoa > Chordata > Mammalia > Rodentia > Gliridae > Muscardinus > Muscardinus avellanarius. The sequence continues at coordinate 92,273,163 of NC_137800.1, read as the reverse complement.
GAAACCTTCAAAACTGTGAACAAATCCATCTTTCTTCCTCCTCCTCCTCCTCCTCCTCTTCCTCCTCCTCCTCTCCTTCTCCTCCTCCTCCTCCTCCTCCTCCTCCTCCTCCTCCTCCTCCTCCTCCTCCTCCTTCTTCTTCTTCTTCTTCTTCTTCTTCTTCTTCTTCTTCTTCTTGACATGCGACCTCTGAGCTATACTCCCAGCCCAATTTTTTATTCTTTATCTTGAAAGAGGGTCTCACTAAGTTGCAGAGGGCCTCACGAAGAGCTGAGGCTGGCAGCAAGCCCAGATCCTCCTGTCTCAGCCTCTCAAGTACTGGGATTACAAGCGTGCACCACCACTCCTGGCTAAATCTTTTTTCTTCTAAATTGTGTGGTCAGTAGTTTTAGATCACAGCAGTGAGAATGCTGAGACCCAATCTGACCATTACCTCTGTGTTGTGTGCGTTTAGGAGGACAAAGGGTGGCTGCTCTGGGAAGCCTAGCTGAGGGACCACACTGCACTTCCATGTCCCTCAGAAAGGATATGAAATTCAGTCTTTATTTATTTATTCGCATTACTGGGGATGGAACCCAGGAGCATTCTTTCTCCAAGCCACACCCCCAGCCCTATTTTTAATTCTTTACTTTGAAACAGGGTCTAAGTTGTGAAGGGCCTTGCTAAGTAGCTGAGGCTGGCCACAAATTTACAATCCTCCTGTCTCCGCCTCCCAAGTACTGGGATTGCAGTGTGTGCCACTAAGCCCAGCAGCTAAATGACTTTGTGTGTATGTGTGTAACTGGTGATTGTACCCAGGGGCGTTCTACCTTGGAGCTACGCCCCCAGCCCTTTGTAGCTTTTGTTTGGAAACACGGTCTTGCTAGGTTGCCCAGAGTCTCCCTACATTGCTGAGACTGCCTTCAACCTCCCATCCTCCCATTTCAGCCTCTTAAATACTGGGATTCCAGGCTTACGCCACCATGGCTGGCTGACTTTTAAAAAAGGTGTTCACATGTGTGGCCACCCCTCCAGGCAAGGGTGATGTATGCAGTGGTCTTGGGGTGGGGAACCAGGATAGGAAAGCAGATTCCGGGGCCTCCAAGCGTGAAGCAGGTCTGGGAAGAGTGAGCTGAGCGGGGAGCTGGTAACTGTCACACAGGCTGCAAAATCTCAGACCTGAGGCAAGCCTATCATCTAGTCCAGTCCTGTGACTGCTGAAGAGGGAAGTGCCCACTTGAGGCCTCTGATCCCTCCCCACTCCTGACTCCCACCTGGTTCTCTTCTGAGCCTGGACGCCCTCCCTCGTCCAACCCAGATCAAGTCTAACAGGTTGTGCTTCGGATTATCCACTGCCCTGGAGAGTGACTGAGTGTGGACCTCTCATTAAAACACTGGGCGTGGTGGCGCACGCTTGTAATCCCCACGCTTGGGAGGCAGAGACAGGAGGATCGTGCAGGTTCGAAGCCAGCCACGCGCGTTGGCTTAGGAGACCCTGTTTCCAAATAAAAAGTATAAAATAGATCTGGGAGTGTAGCCCGGAGGTAGAAGGGCTTCCAGGAACCCCAGTACCACCAAAAAAAAAAAAAAAAAAAAAACACTGGGCTTAAGGCAGGAGGGACTGTCCTGTTTCCACTGGGACCCGGCTCCAGAGCAGTGCCCTATCCACCAGAGATGCGAGGCGATATTTTGGATGCGACGGGCACCCAGCGGCAGGCACTTCAGGTCGGGGCGCGGGAGCCACCTGAGGTCATCCCTCGGGTCAGGAGGGCTGTGCACCCAGTGGCAGGCACCACCTGCGGGCCCTCACTCAGGGGCACTGTTGCCCTTCCTCCAGGTGCTCCCCTCTCTGTTCCCATCTTGAGATCTCCCCTGCCGGCTGGCTATGGGTGTCCCCTCTGGCACCTCTCCCTGGCCATTCAGAAGCTCTGGGGACCCTCAGGCAGGAGGTTAGGGGCTGCTTCCCCGTCTCTCCGATGGCTTAAGCACTTTCTGCTCAGGCATCAGAGACCCATTATGTGGGTCTCAGCTGAGGCCTCGGAGTCCACAGTTTCCTCCTTGACTCAACTAAAGTGAGGCTGAGGCCACCCTGCTGGGACTCAGGATTCACGAGGGGACAGGCCCTGGGACAGCTGGCAGGCAGCGCGGGGCGGGGCGGGAGCCAGAGCGCCATGGGAGAGCTGAGTCATCTCCCCCGTCGGCGGTGAGGTCGGTTGAGGACTTGTGCCTGGGGACCCGAAGGGTCCAGGGGTGGCTGGGCTGGGCTTGCCTTCTTCCCCAAAGGGTTGGCCAGCAAAAGTCAGAGACTGGAGGACCCCACGTCAGGCCACAGCTCCATCAGGGGCCACGATAGGTGCCAGAGCCCAGCAGGGGGCAGGAGGAGCATCTCCAAAGAACCTGTAGGGCCGGGAGGAGGAGGCAGCAAGGGTGCTGGCGTGCGTGACGCGGTTGGCCCTGGGCGGCCAGCGGCGGTGTGCTGGCGTGCGTGCGTGCGGCCCGAGAGCCGGCCAGGCGGGCGCTCCACCTTCCCAGCGCCAGTGACTGCATCTCACACGTACCAGGGTCCCCTCGCATCAAGAGTTCATAATCGTCCCGGAATATCCAATGGAGACATGGAATATGTATACACGAGGCTCCAGACGATGAGACGCACCTGTCCCCGGCGGGCAGCTCTCCCTCAGTGATGGGAGCCGGGCTGAGGAGAGGCCGGGGGTCCTCCCAGACGGGCCCTGGGCAGGGACAGTCAGTGCCAGCCTCCGCCCGGCCCCACGTGGGCAGCGACCCTCGCTTGGCAGGGACGCCAGGGTCTGGGTCGACATCACAGGAGCCCGCACTTGGACGCAGAAGACATCGCAGAATGCATCCAGCTCTCCTTCCCTCAAACCAGGCGGGATCCTCATTCATCTGCTTGCTTAACCTGACCACAGGGAGCAAGCTCCCATCACCTGAGCGCCCCTGACTTGTGGTTAGGAAGCGCTCCCTAGCCGGGCGTGGTGGGCACGCTTGTCATCCCCGCGCTTGGGAGGCGGAGACAGGAGGATCGCGCAGGTTCGAAGCCAGCCTCGGCTACTGAGTGAGGCTCTCAGCAACCTAGTGAGACCCTGTTTCCAAATAAAATAGAAAATAGGTCTGGGACTGTAGCCCAGAGGTAGAAAGCCCCTGGGCTCCATCCCCAGTAGCACACACACAAACACACACACACACAAAAGCTCTTTCTGCCAGCTGTGATGGTGCACGCCTGTATTCCCAGTACTTGGGATCCTGAGGCAGGGGGCCACAGGTTCGAGGCCAGCCTCTGCAACTTAGTGAGACCCTGTTTCCAAATAAAAAATAACATAGAACTGGGGGAGGTCGAATGCGCCTGGGTTCAGTCCTAGACACACACATACACACACACACACACACACACACACTCACACACACGGCTCTTCCTCAGGTTGAAATGGCTGCAAACTCCCCTCACCAGCCCTGACAATCCTGTTTCCCACTGAGGGTCACCTTGTCCGTCCTGCCAGCCGCCAGCCTGGGTGCTCCGTGTCCCCAGGCCCTGTCCTCTGGGATCCAGCCATGCACAGATGGCCCCCGAGCAGCCGCAATGGCCTCGTCTGTTTAATTAGCATGCAATTACCCTAATGCATATTTAACATCACATCAGAGCTGCTCATCAGTCATTCACAGTCGGGGACAGACAGACAGACAGACAGGTAGCTGGCCTGCGACTCAGGAGGCAGAAGGCCTTGTCAGGGAAGCTTCCCCAGGGCCGAGCCAGTTGAAAGGCCTGAAGCTGCTGGGTGGGGGCGCATGCCTGTGACCCCAGTCCCCGGGAGGCAGAGACAGGAGGTGCGGAGGTTCGAGGCCCATGCAGGGTAACTTAGCAAGACTCTGTTTCAAAATAAAAAATAAAAAAGATGGGGTATAGGTCAGAGGCAGAAAACCACAGGGGCTGGGAGCAGCCTACAGCCCTTCCTCCAGCCTCCAGGCAAGCAAAGATCCTTAGGTCTCAGCTTCCCCATTAACTCAATATCTTCACCCCTTCTGGGCCAGCAGAATCGGCTGTGGCTTCCTGCTCAGGCTGCCAGCGTCTTAAGGATGCTGGGACTCCTTTAGGGACAGAACTCCGTCCTGTCTCTCCTCTCCTGTGCTCCTCCCACCCCGCCCAGAGTTCCTAGCCAAGGACAGTGATCCGGAAAGAAGGAGCACTGAGCTGGGAGTCACTGGACGCGTGGGCTATGCTGACTGAACCGGGTCTTCTGGAAGACCGTTTCTGAGAGGGAGGCTGGTGAGCCTGTGACCATGGCTGGCCCACCACAGACGAGCGGGGTGACTCGGGAAGGGCCTGACCCACGCTGAGCCTGGGTTTGCACACAGGCCAGTGGGTTCTAGCGGCGTGTGGCTTGTGGGGCCCCTGAGCCAGCACCACACGCCTGCCTCCTGCCTCCCTGCCATCTCAGACCTTCTCGGATCCACAGGCTCTTCCTTCCCTGTCTCTGGTCACTTGTGGGTGGGGCGTTTCCTTGGGGACAAAAGGACCCTGGGTCAGCACAGGCGGGGTTCTGGGTGGAGCCTGAGCGACTTTGTGCGGAGAGGTGGCGGGAGCATTCCCCTCCATTGGCGTCTTTCAGGAGGATAAAGGGGACGTGGCGCCCGTTACTGTCAGACCCCAAGCAGCGGAACGCGGAGGAGCCTAAATATTTCATGGTCAAATTCATCAATAATGGAGGCTGAGACTAAATTACATAACTGTCACCTTTCTGTTAAATAATATTTTCTGCAGGGGGATTGGAGGGGCCTTTATTGCGAGTCATAAATGATTTAGGCCGGCAAATAAAGGGTATCAGGAAAAGGAGAAGAGGGGGGGTTTTCTGAGTTGCCTCACACATTGTCTTGCCATCTGGGGATGGCTAGAGGAAATCTGAATGGTACGAGGGTCTTGGGGGGTGCTGGGGGTATCTATAGGGAGTGTCTTAGGCAGCGTCCTCTACTGTAACCGAACACCTGAGATCAATCATCTTGAAGAGAGGAAAGGTTCCCTTGGGTTCACAGGGGTTTTTGTGTGTGTGTGGGGGGGGTCTGGGGATGGAACCTAGGGGCATTCTACTCCAAGCTACACCCCCTGCCCAATTTTTTATTCTTTATTTTGAAACTGGGTCTCACTGAGTTGCGGAGGGCCTCACTAAGTAGCTGAGGCTGTCCGGGGTTCACAGTTTTGGAGGGGGACACATGGCTCACTTTTGGAAGGTGCTCACCTCATAGTAACCAGAGAGAGAGAGAGAGAGAGAGAGAGAGAGAGAGAGAGAGAAGAGAAGAGAAGAGAAGAGAAGAGAAGAGAAGAGAAGAGAAGAGAAGAGAGAATGAATTGATCCTTACTAATCCCTGTTTTGTGGGGTTATTTTTTTGTACTGGGGATTGAACCCAGGGCTGTTTTATCTCCCAGCTACATCCACAGCCTTTTTTATTTTATTTTTTTATTTTGAGACAGAGTCTTGCTAAGTTGCTCAGGGTCTCACTAATTGCTGAGTCTGGTCCTAAACCTGTGATGCTCCTGTCTCAGCCTCTCACGTACTGGGGCCCCAGCCCCCACTATCCCTTCTTGGGCATGCCCCAGTGACCTCTGGAAGGGGCCACCACCTTCCAGCAGTGCCAAGCTGAGGCCCAGCGTCTAACAGGGCCTTTGGGGCCCATTTAGGTCTAACTCACAGCGGCGGGAGCATCGCGGACGCCTTCCAGAGCCGGCTCGAGGCTTAGCACGTGAGCTCCAGGTCTCAGATCTTTTTACGTGGAGACAAAGAGAGAAAAGCAGAGACGACTGGACGTCAGGCTGGCTGTGTCCCCCCATCAAGGAGAAGGTCCTCGGGCAGGGGCTTGCCTCCCTTGACCAAGGGCTTCCCAGTGGGCACCTGTCTCACCGCATTCAGCTGGGGACTTCTGCTGGGCGCGGTGGCACACACCTGTAATCCCAGTGGTTGAGGCTGAGACAGGAGGACTGTGGGTCTGAAGCCAGCCTCAGCAACTTAGGCCCTCTGCGACTTAGTGAGACTGTGTCTGCCCCATCTGGACAGGGCATCCTGGGGGCCATGTCTGCCGTCCCACTCAGAACGCCCCTGGAGGGAGGAACTGAGCCCCCTCCCTCAGGCCGGGGGCTTACTGAGGCCTTGGGGTACCTTCTCCATCAGGCGTGGGGCCCTGAGGGCTGAGGCCGTGTCTCCAGTCAGACTGGAAGTCATCCGAGGGAGGCGCCTGAGATCGGCTTTGGTCTGTTTCCTGGTGGAGGCGGAAGGAGGGCGTGCGCTCGGCCTCACTGCACGGGCAGGCGGCGGGCGGCGGCCCTTCCCAGAGGAGGGACCTCAGTGGGCGTGTGTGCAAACTCACCCTGCGCGTCACCCTCCGTGGGAAGGGCGAGGGTTGGGAGCGCCGTGCCCGCTAAGTGTATAATTACACAGTACTCGGGGTAATTTTCCTCTTCCTCAAGAAGCGCACGTTGGCCCTGATTTTTCTATCTGCAGATTGTAAGCTCGTAATTAGCAGCAAATTACCCACACAAGTGACAAATTTTTGTGCTTTCAAGTAAACAGACAAAATACCCACAGTTCATAAATTGCCTCTCGGTGCAGCAGGCACCTGGCTCGGGCGATGCCCGGCCGGCCCGCACGTGCCGGGGAAGGGGCGGCGAGCTGGCGCGGGGCCGAGGGCGCTGCTTGTCTTTAGGGCCCACCCTTCCTCTCACTGATCGGCAGCTCGGAGTCCTCCGTGCAGGGCAGTTGCGGGTCCCCGAGTCGACTGGAGCCTGCGGTGGCGGCAGGACCCGCCTCTGTGACCCGAAATAGGTCACGGATACCGGGCGGGCTCTTCCCTCGGCCAACACCGCCTCCCTGGGAAGCACACGCTCGCGGAGTGCTCCCCTCTTCTGCCTTGGAACGTGAGTGTGTGCATGTGTGTGTGTGCGTGTGATCCTGGGAATGGAACCCGGGGTGCTCCAGGACCCAGCCCTTCTTATTTTATTTTGAGATAAAGTCTCTGCAGGTTGCCAAAGCTAGCCTCAAACTTGGGATCCTCCTGCCTCAGGCTCCCAAGTACGTAGGATTACGGGCAGACGCCACCATGCCCTACTGAGACTTGATTCTGTTTTTTTTTTCCCCCTTCTTTTTGTGGGTTCTGGACCCAGGGGCATTCTACCTCTGAACTACACCCTCAGCCCTTTTAGTTTTTTGTTTTTGAAGCAGGGTCTCACGAGGTTACTGAGAGTCTTGCTACATGGCTGACGCTGGCCTCATATCTTTGATCCTCCTGTCTCAGCCTCCCAAGTACTAGAATTACAGGTGTATGCTACCACCCCTGGCAATTGTTAAATCATTAGGAAGTTTACCAGCTGCTTGACATCGAGGTGGCAGTTTGAAATTAGTCTTGGTAGAAGAATCCACACTGCAGAAATGGGCAAATACTACAAACCAAGAACCCGTCTTCCTCCCTTTTCCTGTAGAGCCCCTTGCGGGCTTAGCACGGCTTCTGCTCTGAGCTCCTGAGCCCCGAGCCACCGCCTCAGAGCCCTGCTCCCCGTGAGGGAGGAAAGGCCACCATTTGGGAGTCAGGTGGAGGAGGAGAGGCTCCAGGGGAGCCCGGGAAGCCAGACACGTGGCCAGGCCAGCCGTCCCAGCCCGCCCCAGGCTCGGGGTGCCACGGGCATTCCAGCCCCAAGAGACACCCGTAGAGCGGACCAGCTGTCCCTGCTGTAGCCTGCCTGAATTCCAGACCCACAGAATTACCAGCAAATCAAGCACTTGTTGTTTTAAACCATGGGGTCCTGGGCTGCTTTGTTAAGCAGCAGTGGGCAGCCAGCAGCCCCGCGGCCCCTCGTGGCCTCTGCCATAGCGACTTCTCCCTCTTTTTGCATTTCCTGGTGTATTCCTCAGCTTTTTTGTCTCTGTGACCAAAAGACCCGGTGTGAGCATCGTAGAGGAGGGAGGGCTGGTTGGGCTCATGTCTTCTAGGCTTGGTTCATGGTTAGCTGGCTCCACAGCAGAACCATGGACCGCGGGAGGGCGCCGTGCAGGGAAACTGCTCCAGCAGCCGAGAGCAGAGACCCAGGAAGGAAGGTGAGTGCGAGGCCATGTCCGCAGCCAGTGCCTCCTCCAGCTCACCCACCTGCCTGGGTGCCGCCCAGCACATCCATCCAGATGACCAGCCCATCCACGGATGAATCCATGGCAAGGTCAGGGCCTGGATTCAGGTGTTCACCTCGGGACGGTGTGGCATTGCCAACACAGCTTTTCCGGGCACCCTCCAAGTCTAATCTGTAACACCAAAGAAGAGGAGATGCCCCAGACACTTTCACCCCAGCAGGGGCAGCCTGCCTTCCCTGAGCCACCCTGACCTCGCAGGGAACTTCTGCAGCGTCCCCAGAGCAGACAGGAGCCCGAGGCACTGCCGGGGAGGCAGGCCCGGGGCTGAGCTTTGGAGAGGACGAGGTGGGAGGAAGGCGGAAGCGATCCTGCTCTTCTCCCAGGGACGGGGAAGGGAGGCATTATCTGGGACCCTGACCGCTTCAAGCCTGGCCAGGGGTCACTTCGGGGCGAGGGTCCTGCGGGGCTGGCGTGGTGCCGCTGCCCTCCCTCCCCACTGAACCCTTGCGCCTGGCGAAGTCCGCGGTCCTGAGTGGGGTCACACGCTGACCTGTGCAGTGTCCCCAAATTCCTTACAGAGGCCAAACTGGGGTGTGTAGATGAGAAAGTGGAATTTCTAAAATTATTCTGTACCTCCCTTAACACTGTTCTGCATGTTTTAAATAATAATGAGTGACTATAAGTAATAAACATTGAATCATTTTTCTGTGATAGAGTTATGGTAAAAGTTTTTATTTTTTATTTTTCTATTTTTTTATTTTTTGCAGGTCTGGGGGTGGAACCCAGGGGCATTCAACATCCGAGCTGCACCCCTGCCCTACTTTTTATTCTTTATTTTGAAACCAGGTCTCACTGAGTTGCAGAGGGCCTCACTATGTAGCTGAGGCTGTCCGCGAACCGCGATCCTCCTGTCTCAGCCTCCCGAGTGCTGGGATTACAAGTGTGCGCCACCACGCCCAGTTTAGGGTAAAAGTTTGAGAGGTCTTTTATTTTAAAAAATAATAATATGTAATGTATTGATTATTGCTATTATGAACCAAGATATTTTGACAACGGTATATATTTCACCATATACATGTAAAATTGTGCCTTACCTGATAAAAACATCTGGTAAACAAACACATTAATGTAAGGAAACAGCCCAGTGTGGTGGCCACGCCTGAAATTCCAGCTATTCAGGAGGACCAGGCAGGAGGACTGCAAGTTTGAGGCCAGCCTGGGTAATTAAGTGAGATCCTGTTTCAAAATAAAAATAAGCCGGGCGTGGTGGGCACGCTTGTCATCCTGCGCTTGGGAGGCGGAGACAGGAGGATCGCACTGGTTCGAAGTCAGCCCCACTGGCTTAAGAGACCCTGTTTCCAAATAAAAATATAAAATAGGTCTGGGAGTGTAGCCCGGAGGTAGAAGGGCTTCCAGGAACCCCAGGACCACTAAATAAATAAATAAATAAATAAATAAAATTTAAAAATAAAAATAAAAAGGGCTGGGATGTAGTTTAGTAGTAGAACACTCCTGGGTTCAGTCTCCAGTACTGCAAATAATAATAATAATAGTAATAATAATAATAATAATGGAACATTAATGCCAAATAAGGCATTACTAAATTGAAAGCAACACAATGTTTTACACTTTTCTTGGTGCCTTATGCTCTCAAGCCTACATCAGCAGGAAGTTCGGGGGACCGGGCGAACCCGCACAGGGCCGGTGAGCCCCCCAGCCCCTCCCAGCCACCCACACTTGGCGTTCATGTCCTCACGTGTGTTTCTTCCATTCATCTTCTCCCTGCCCACCCTCCCTGGGCCCTCCGCCCATCCTTCACCTATCTGGGGTCCTCTACTATCTGGGGTCCCTCTGGTACCCGGTTACTTCCTACCATCCTCAGAGGAGAGAAAACATACGACCCTTCCCTTTCTGCGACTGACTAAGCTCACGTCATAAGATGTCCTCCAGGTCCATCCGTTTCCCTGCAAATGACGTCATTTTATTCGTCTTTATTGCTAAGTAGAGTTACGTGTATATCTCATAATTTGTAATCCATCCTTTTTTTTTTTTTTTGTAGTGCTAGGGATGGAACCCAGGGGCATTCTACCTCTGAGCTATACCCCCAGCCCAATTTTTTATTCTTTATTTTGAAACAGTTGCAAAGGGCCTCACTAAGTAGCTGAGGCTGACCATGAACGGGATCCTCCTGTCTCAGCCTCCCGAGTGCTGGGATTACGGGCATTCGCCACCACGCCGGCTTGTAATCCGTCATCTGTGGATGGACGACAACCTCGGTTGGTTCCATAATTTAGCTATTGACACAAATATTAAATGTTGAAATTTTTTATCTTAAGTGAAAATTTCGAGACACACAAAGCATACGTTAATTAACCCAACAACCTTGGTCTTTGTTTTGCAATAAATCATGTTTCCATACATGGCAAACGAAGTTTTGTGTGTTGACGTTATTTGGCTGCGTCCAAAAGCATCTTCGGTGGGGTGGGGGGGACGCATGCGGCTCTTAAGCGCTTTTCAGTGACCAGCGAGAGAGCTCCGTCCGCTTCCCCGGTTTTCTTCTGAGGCTGAACTTGACAGTGCTTTTTCTCCTTCAGGTTTGGACCAGCCCTGACTTTGTCTGGGAACGCACTGCCTTCCTATCTTTCTCTCTTCTCATCTCATCCATGGCGAATATTCAAAGGCTGCAAATGCCAGAAAGCGTGACTGGGTAGCATTTGAGGAATGTAACATTCAGATTTCCTAGCAAGGCTGGCCGTACTATGCATACAAAAATTGCCAATTTAAGGGCTTATTTTGCTTCTGACACTTATTTCTTGAAATATCGCCCACAGGGCTTGCAGAAAGCATACCATGCATATGAGCTTATTAATATTTATTTTATTTACATTATCAACTCATCTTTGGCAGCAGACAGGGCCACAAACACACACTGCTATGATGACAACATCTTATAAACGACACTCGCCACCGATTGGCGTGGCGTCCCCGCCTGCGAGCTGCGCCCGGAAGCTCTGACCTCAGCCTGGCATCCCGCGTGTCTGGGCGTCTGGCTTTCAGTTGATGTGGAAGGGTTCCTTCAAATCGGTAACATCGCCACGTCGCTTAGGAAGCCCGATTCCCACAGGAGCATCAGAACATTTTCTTCCTTTTTCCCAAATTCTTGGGATTAAACTCAGGGGCATTCTACCTCCAAGATACACCCCTTGCCCTTTTTTTTTTTTAATTTTAAATAAGGATCTCGATAAGCTGCTGAGAGGCTGGCCTCAAACCTGGACCCTCCTGTCTCAGCCTCCCAAGTACTTGCATTACAGGCACGCACCACTATGCCTGGCTAGAATGAACTCTTTTTTTTTTTTTTTCCTGTACTGGGGATTTAAGGGCTTATTTAAGGCATTCTACATCCCAGCTACACTCCCAGCCCTATTTTTTTTTTTTTTACTTAAGGGTCAGCTGGGCGTGGTGGCGCACACTTGTAATCCCCGCACTTGGGAAGTGGAGACAGGAGGATCACGCAGGTTTGAAGCCAGCATTGCTGGCTTAAGAGACCCTGTTTCCAAATAAAAATATAAAAATAGGTGTCTGGGAGTATAGCCCGGAGGTAGAAGGGTTTCCAGGAACCCCAGTACCACCAAAAAAAAAAAAAAAAAAAGAAAGAAAAAAGAAACAGGGTCTCATCGAGTTGCAAAGGGCCTCACTAAGTAACTGAGGCTGGCCCAGACCCATGACCCTCCTGTCTCAGCCTCCTGGATGCTGGGATTACCAGCGCGCCCACCACGCCTGACTAGAATGATCTCTTGACACACCTGCCTCTGGGCAGGATGGGCTGAGAAGATCTAATGAGAGGGCTGAGCTTGGGTAGAAAGACCACCCAACTTCACTTCCTGCTCTTTCAGGTCCTTGCTGTTCCCCGTCAAGGGGCAGCGGCCCTTTCCCCTCTCCTCTGATCAACAGCCCATGGCCTCTAAGGTAGCACGGCTCCTCTGGGTGTCCATTAGGCAACTGCCCTTAGAATCCATCCGCCATGCTGTGAGGAAGCCCAACAGCCCACATGAGGAGACCCACGGAGAGGCCATGAGTTGATGACCGGGCTCCCAGCCCAACCAGGCCTGCGAGTGAACAAACTTCCAGGTGACCCCAGGCCCCAAGCTTCTAGCCTCTCAGCCGAGGCCTCAGACATTAGGCAGAGACAAGCCGTTCTGGACCTGGCTTCCCGACGCCCAGAACAGTTCTATTAAATGAAGCGTTGGCGGTGGGTTAGCGATGGCGCGTCCGTCCGCCGGGCACTCCATGAACACAGTAAACATTTGCTCGACACTGATCAATTCTGGAGTCTGGACACCGGTCTGAGGACATTTCCCTCGAGAGCGTGTTACCTCTAGAAGTTTAAACCATTCTGCCGTGTGGTACGTGGGCCTCCGTCTGTACTCTTGCCCCTGCCCCTGCAAATGTCAGACTATGCACAGAGCGTTTGGTCGTCTGGTCGCGGGAGCAGAGGGTCCCCAGCAGCGCGTCCGGGCTGTCCTTTGGACGCCAGCCATTCCTGGCCGCGAGGGTCGCAGGCCTGCCTCCCGGCCCTCCAGAGCCTCTGCGCCACCTGATCTACCTTGCAAAGCCCTCCTCGGAGGGCCGCGGGCGGTTTCTGCTGCTTGCGACTTAGTCTGAGTCAAAGGAGACGGGCTCCAGGTTACTCACCTTGGCCCAGCCCAACAGGCTTGAATTGAGTATTTGCCGCAGGCCGACCCCACGACAGGCCGCGGCCACACAGCGAGCAAGGCCGTCGCTGGGAGACGGTAGCTGAGACGTCTCGAGCATTGCCCGACACTGGGTTAAGCACTTCTCCTGCAGTAGCTTAATTCTCACAACTACTTAACGTGGTCGGTCCTATCATCAGCCTCATGTTGGAGACGGGAAACCAAGACTCAGAGGAGTCCAGCCACTGGGCCGGGAGCGCACAGCCGGTGGGTGGAGCTGGGATTAGAACCTGGGGACTGCTCAGCTACCTCCCTCAGGTAACATTGTGTTTGGTGGGGACACGCAGGTTACGTCACTATAGATCCTTGACTTAGGGGTCTGACTCCAGAAGGATGAAGGGGGACCCTTGGTGGAGATCCGGGTAGACTTCTGGAAAGAGAGATCACCGCTCTGAGTCCTGAGGGACGGGGGCCGGCGCAGAGGCTGATGTGATCCGGACTCGGGAGGCTGAGACAGGAGGACCGCAGGGTCTCAGCCAGCTTCAGCAACTTACTGAGGCCCTCTGCAACTTAGGGAGACCCTGTTTCAAAATAAAAAATAAAATAGGGCTGGGGGTGTAGCTCAGAGGTGGAATGCCTTGAGTTTAATCCCCAGTACCAAACAAAGAAAGAGGGACTGAGGAGCTGGTTAGACACAGCGGGTGGGCAGGGCGCCCGACTGGGGCCAGGGGTACTGGGGTGCCTGGGGCGCCACGTTGCAGTGTGCTGGGGACCCAGAGCGCATGGGCGCTGGACGCCAGGCTCTCAGCTGTGCAGTGTGAACGTCAGCCTGGCACTGGGCTGGGATAAGAAGTGCAAGAGGAGGAGCGTGCTGAGAGCCGGCGGCCTGGGGCCTGGGCTGAGGCTCGTCACCACGCTTACAATTACCGAGCCCTGCGGGAGCGGGCGACCTCCCAGGGATGCACTGAGATTAAACTCAGGACGCGCTCGCAGTGAGCAGGAGGAAGGGGCTGCAGCTTTACTGAGCTTAGCCTTGTTTTACAGACCAGGAAACTGGGGCAGAGCGCGCTGCAGGTTCACACAGCCCTGACTCCCAGGGCAGTGCTCCCGGCACACGCCCCAGAGTGTGGTGCTGAGCAGAGCCACATATGGGGGGTGGGGGCAGGAAAGGGGCAAATTCTGGGTTGAGAGGTTTGGGGGGCGGAAAGGCGTCCTCAGCTCTCAGCCCCCAGCCCCTCGCTGACCACTGACCACCTTGCGGTGTCTCTGTGCCCCGGGAAGCAGTTTGTATTTGCGGGTGTGACTGGGGAGGTAGGAGGTGTGGGGGCTCCTTCCCGAACTTCCCCCAGACCCTCCCCCATCCTTTCCAAAGAGCGCCTCCCTCACCTCACAGCCTCAAGCCTCTGCTCACGGGCTGGTGACCATGTACACCGTATCCCCAGTACTTGGGAGGCTGAGATGGGAGGATCACCTGTGCAAGACGGCCTCAGCCACTTAGTGAGACCTGTTAAAAAATAAAAAAGGCTGGGGCTAGCAATAGTGGCACATGTTTGTAGTCCTAGTACAAGCCAGGCATGGTGCACGCTTGTAATCCCAGCACGTGGGAGGCTGAGACCGGAGGATCCCGGTTCACGGACAGCTTCAGCTACTTAGTGAAACCCAGTTTCAAAACAAAATAATTTTAAAAGGAGGTGTGGCTCGGAGGTCGAATGCCCCTGGGTTCCATCCCCAGACCCGCTGGTGCCCAGAGGCTCCTCCTTCATTGACCCTCCCAGGCCTCTGGGGACAGCACCCAACCCCTAGGTGCACTCCCAGGTTGCAGACAGCCGTCCAGCGTCCCCTGCGGCTCTGCGTGGCCCATGTGATATTATCAGTAGGGCGGCTCCCCTTCCCTGCTGGAGTTCCTTGGTGTGGCCGAGACACCGCCTGGCACAGCCGCGTGTTGGTAAGGTTAGCAACCAGCTCTCTGGGGTGGGGGGCACCCTGGTGTGAATCGAGGTGGGGGTGGGCGAGCTGGTCTGAGGCCACGATGCTGATTCACCTCCGCAGCTGGAGGCCGGCGGGCTGGGCCCTAGCAGGTCCTGTCTGAGTGAATGAGTCAGGAGCCTGCTGGGGTGTGGGCCGGCGCTGCCCCCGCCCAGCGCGGCCCTGCGGCCCCGGAGCCTGTGCAGGCCGTTCTGCATCTCCCCATAAATAACCGTGATGCGCTGAATGCGCTTTTCTTGTTGGGCCTTTTGTTTCTTCAATCACAACAAAAGCTGCACTAATGAGTTATTGGAAAAACCAAGCCCTGCTCCAGGCCAGAGGAGCTGGGAGCGGGAGGCGCAGGGAGGCTCGGTGCTTCCCTGAAGAGCGGGTCTAAGAAGCCCTGAGTGCTCACAGGTGTGTCCAGGACACTGGTTCACACGGACCATCTCCAGGAATCCTTCAGGCCTGGCTGGCTGGGAGCCTAACTTCCCACTACGTCCTGTGCTTCTACCCCAGGGCCTTTGCACCACAGTGCCAGGAGCACCCTTTCTCCCAGACATTCCCTCCACTCAGGTCCTCAGAGATTCCACCCACCTAAAGTGACATCACCCCTCCTCCACCCATTTTAATCTGGGGCTCAGAGCGCCCACCAGTAACTGCCCGATGTCTTAGGTTGGATTTTCCCACAAGCAGACTCCAAAGCAGAGGCTGAGTAGTGGCTGCGTCCACGCGGGAGGCCCGAGCTGGCTAGGCTCAGGAGGCCATGAGCTGAAAAAAGCAGGGAGAAAGGCCACTGAGCAGGGTGTGGAGGCCACGCCTCTGATCCCAGTGCTGGGGAGGCCGAGGCGGGAGGATTCCAGGTTGGAGACCAGCCTCAGCAACCCAGCAAGACCCTGTTTCAAAAATAAAAAATAAAAAGAACTGAGCACGTAGCTCAGAGGTAGAGAGCCCAGGTTCAATCCCCAGCACCCACACACACAAAAGAAAACAAAGAGAACGGAAGGAGGGGACGGGCCTCCCGGGCCTGAGAAGGCTCAGATCCTGCAGCGCCAGAGGGCCCGGGGGAAGGCTGGGCGCAGCGCGGAGGCCCCGGTCTCCAGGGCTGCCGAGTGGTCTCGCAGAGTCTGTCCAGGGGGGCGCAGCGCCAGGAGTCAATTACCATGGCGACCGCAAGGCCCAGGTCTCTTTTCCTGGACCCGAGATTCTCCTGGAACCCCGAGGACTCCCCCTAAACATAACTAAGGCTGATTTCTCAGCACTGTGGCAATTGGAGGCTTGGGAGAAGAATTTATTTGACTTGAAAAAATAAAACAGTATGACATTTATTGCATGTGGATGCGGCAGAGTAAATTCAAACCCACTCCAGCGCGGAGGCCCGAGGGCCCCCGCGAAGGGGCTGAGCCCAGAGGTGCACAGCGAACCCCAGGTGGGGCCTGGGTCTGCACGGAGGACGGGGCCGCCGTGGGGGCGGCGGGGTGGGGACCACAGAGCGGTGTCATTTGTAAGAGTATATTTGAAAATCGTGTTCATTTATTTCTGGCTGTAAAAATAATACATGCCGCTTGTGGAAAATTGGGGAGAAAAAACAGGAATACGTAAAGACAGGAATGCAAATCACCCTAATTCCATCACCCACGGTAGTCATTAAAACGGCATTATCCGTCCTTCTCATCCTTAGTCCAGACGCAGATTTTTACATAATTGAGACCATATTAATATTATCGATGTAATTTATATTCTATCTAGAGAGGACAACTGGTCCCTGGCTCCACACGGTAAACAAATGGGGAGACACAAGCTTCCCTAGCGCTCACACGCGGGGCGTTGGAGTGAGCCCTGACCAGCCACAGCCCCTGCTCTGTAGAGGGGGGTTGGCGGGCTCGCTCCGCCCCTCGCGGCCCTCGTGGGGGTCACAGCTCAAAGTCAGAAGCGCAGCCGCCCCAGGCCCCGTGGGGGGAGGAAGAGGAATGGAGCCCAGCTTTTTTCCCCTGCACTACAGATTGAGCCCAGGGGCATGCTACCTCTGAGCTACAATTCCAGCTCTATTTTATTTTGTTTGTTTGTTTGTTTGTTTGTTTATGGTGTTGGGGATTGAGCCCAGAGGCATTCTACCTCCGAGCTACACCTCCAGCCTGATTTTATTTCATTTTTGGAAACAGGGTCTCACTAGGTTGCTGAGGGCCTCACCAAGTTGTGGAGGCTGGCTTTGAACCTCCAACCCTCTCGTCTCAGCCTCCCAAGCTCAGGGATGACAAGCGTGTGCCACCATGCCAAGTGAGAAATTGAATTTTAAAGTTAATTTAGTTAGATTAGTTTAACTTTAGCTAAATAGCTAAATCCAGCTATTTAGCAAGCAGAAGCTGGGTGTGATGGCACCTGCCTCTGATCCCAGTGCTTGGGAGGCTGACAGTTTTGAGGACAGCCTCAGCAAGCAGCAAGAGCCCCTAGAAAGACTCCATTCCAAGAAATGAAAAAATAGGGGTGTATCTCGGAGGTAAAGTGCCCCGAGTTCAGTCCTCAGTCACACACACGTGTACACACACACACACATGCACACACGCGCACACACACACACACACACGCACACACACACACATGGCTCCCGCAGAGGGTATATGATGGACATGGGCTTTGGACGCTCTCTGGGGCTTAGGCAGGGCCAGGCAGTGGTGGACGCACAGACTTGCCGTCTCTGAAGCTGGTCTCAGGCTTGAGACTTGCTGGCTGTGTGGCCTTGGGGGGTGACTAGACCTCTCTGCTCCTCAGTTCCCCACCTTGAACACAGTGGCTGTGATGGTCCTGGCGCTGGCCTTCTGTGGCAGGAGGGCTTGACACAGGCGCCTTTGGGCACGCACTGGGGTGAGAGATGGAAGGAGCGTGAGGCAGGCGGCCGGCCACCTACAGAGCCCAGGGGCAGCTTCCGGGGTTCCCGGCTCATCCAGTGGGCGCGGGGCCGCTGCCCCTGGGGTAGTGGGCAGGGAGGGTGGGCGTGAGGCCCAGGACTCCCGGTGTCCTGGGGCCCGGCCTCCTTCTCAATGCTGAAAGGACGTCAGAGCCCGAGCTGGGGTCATTTGGGGAGAGGAGAGAGGAAGAGAGGTGGGTGAGCTCAGCTTGCTGGGTCTGTGGGGGCAGAGGGGTGGTAGCCTGGCCACTGGACTGCACTGTGTGGCCGTGTGTGTGTGTGTGTGTGTGTGTGTGTGTGTGTGTGTGTGTGCGCGCGCGCTGCACGGTTCAAAATTGGCAACACATTCCCTGCCCCTTCCTCTACTTGGATTAACAAGGGGAGAGAGCCGGGTGTGCTGGCACAAGCCCTCCTCCCAGGGACTCTGCAGACTGAGGCAGGGGGTCGCAGGCAGTATAGCAAGACCCTGTCTCAAAGTAAAACATACAAAGGGCTGGGGGTGTAGTTCAGTGGCCGAAGCCCCCAGATTCAATCATCAGTGCCGAAAAGGGGGGAGCGATACTCGCTGGCTAAAGGGAGAGGAACTGCCTGGGAGGTTAAAGGAGAGGAGGCCGCAGCCTGTCCCCTCCTCTGCAGTGACCTCCGCCACACACAGCCATCTTTCTGGGCTGGAGAACATTCGATCTGGCCTTGGGAGAGAGCGACAGAGACCAGCGCAGCGAAACTCGAAACTCCCGGCGGTGCTGCCGAGGAGGGGGCTGGGAGCCACACTTGCAAGGAAGGCCGCCTCCTGGACGCCGTGGCCAGCCGCACGCTGACCAGCGCCTCCGCACCTGTGGCCTCCGCTCCCGAGAACCCGCCGGTCTCCGCTGCACCGCACTCCCACTGGCTTCCTGGACAGTCACCGCCTTGTTGGTCCCATCGCCATCTTGACTGGATAACCAGGGCCTCCGCGTGCGGGTCCGCGGTCCCGCAGGTCTCGCCCGAAGCCTACTTTGGTCTGGGTTCATCTTAATGAGCAGGCATCTGCCTCCCGTGTGCTCCTGTGCTGGCGCTGTCCCTGAGGTCACAGAGGGGGTCCTGGGGAGCGGCTGATGGCCTGCAGCTGGGGGGAGAGGAGGGGACCCTGGTTGCTGGGGGCTGGCCCTCAGGGACAGCTTTTCTCCCTGTGGTGCTGATGGCAGCTTCACTGTCTCCCCTCCAGACAGCCTCGTACAGCCTCGTTCCCAGGAGCCCAGAGAGACATTTGCATTAGGAGAAAAAAAAACCCAAATAAAGCAGGAGGCTGCTTCCCAGGGCTCGGGGGAGGGAGAATCTGAGACAGCCCCGCCTGCCGAGCCCCTCCGCCCAGACCAGCCCACCAGGCTAGGCCTCCTGAGGTGTAGGGTGTCTCTTCCGGATCTGCCGCCCGCTCCATTTTTATACCAAGATGCAGAGCCGCGTTCTAGTAGTCTGCTCCCCGACCCCTGGCTGGGGTCCTGGGGAGGGCATGCCTCCTCCCTCGGCCACTCCCCAGAGCAGGTGTATGGCGTTACTCCTTGTGCTGGATTCTCCAGCACAGTAGGGTGTGCTGCTGTGGGTCAGTTGACTGCTGTCGGTCAATTCCTGAGTCCTGGCCAGGCTTGGTAGTGCAGGCCCGTGACCCCAGGGGAGTTGAGATACAAGGACTGAGGTTTTGAGGCCGGTCTCGGAGACTTAGCGAGACTCTGTTTCAAAACAAGAACAAAGCCGGGCGTGGTGGCGCACGCTTGTCATCCCCGCGCTTGGGAGGCGGAGACAGGAGGATCGCGCAGGTTCGAAGCCAGCCGCGCTGGCGTAAGAGACCCTGTTTCAAAAATATAAAATAGGTCTGGGAGTGTAGCCCGGAGGAAGGAGGGCTTCCAGGAACCCCAGTACCACCAAAAAAAAAAAAAAAAAAAGAAAGAAACAAAACAAGAACAAAAATGAAATAAAAAGGACCAGGGTGGGGGGTATATAGGGAATACCCTTGGGTTCAATTTCCAGTTACACACACACACACACAATAGTCAAGAGAACTGGACTTTCTCCATCCATTTGACCCCTTCCCAGACCCACCCAGAGGGGATGCAGGGCCTGGTAAATCCCTGCACCTTCTGCCTGCTCTGAGAGGGAGGACTACTATATATATATATATATATATATATATATATATATATATATATTTTTTTTTCAGCCAGTGTGAAAACAAAATTACTTTTGATCCACTGAACCATCAGTTCAAAGAAGGTTAAGCAAAGCCTCTGCTGTTCCGACACCAGCGTGGATGGGAAGCGTGGCAGCCCGGGCACCCCTCGCTGGGTGAAGGCGGCATCCAGACCCCCGGCCTGGGACACACTCACAGGGCGCCGGAGCGTCTGGCAGGTGGTCCGGGCACATCTGCCGACGCCTGTGGAAACGAGTCTGGGGCCCCGGGGAGGAAGGTCACACAGCAGGCAGGACGCAATCCGGATGCGGCGGCCAGAGGGGAAGAGGGATCCCGTCTCTCTATTGCCCACCCCAAATCACTTCAGAACCGACATTTTCATCACCTGCTGTTGAGCCAGTTGGTGAAGGTCTCTGCTCAGTGTCCACATCTTTAAAATGGAGGGCACTTAACTTAGCTCGCAGGGACCAGGTAAGGACCAAGCAGGATAACAGGTGCGGAAGTCCCCAGAAAGTTCAAATGGTGATGGTTGGAAATAGTTCACAAGAATGCAAATAAATTGGCCCTTCACTACGGGCCAGGTCCCAGGCTCACGGTCCAGTCTGTCAATGCCCATTCATCGATTCGGATGCAGAGCTCTGACCGGGCACCCACTCGGAGCCGGGCGCTGGGCTGGGCGTGGCCCCGCGCGGCCCCTTCAGCCCACTCCTCACAGTGCCTCCCCAGCTGGGCTCAGAGCCCTCGTAGCCCCCGGCTCACCCAGACAGGCCCAGGTCCTGCAGTGGCGCAGGGCACCAGTGGCTTGTCCCAGCCCTCTGCTGTCTCCGTCCTCCCATGATCCCCTCAGTCGGCCGCAGCCATCTCTTCCCTTCGCTACAGGGCCTTTGCACCTGCCCTACAACGGTCTTCCCCAGACACGGGGTGAGTCCACCGCTGTTCTCTTCAAGGCCACGACTCAGACGTGGGGAGGTCTTCCCTGGGTGGTCTGCGACGGTCCAGCGCTCAGCTCCCGCTTGTCTTTGTGGCTCGAGTAATCTCCCAGGTCGCCTCACGGTTTAGGTACGATTTGTCTCCTTACTCCTGCAGTCTTCTGTCCGTCTTCATTGAACTGTAGCTGCCACGCAGCGGGAGTCGTCTGTGTCTCATCCTACTGAGGTTCTATATTCCTGTTTGAAGTGCCCACACATAGTAGGTGGTCAGTTGGCTTGCTGGGTGAGTGTTGCCCGTGTGAATGAAGGCCCGCACTCTGCCCGCAAGGGCCTGCGGGGCGTGGGCGAGGAGGGAGTGGCGGCCGCAGACCCCACCAGGTGTCACTGTGGGATTGGTTTATCCCGAGCCTTAAACTGCACAATTTATTTCAGGAGTTAACTGCGTGCTAATTAGCAGCCGCGGCCATTAATTGGCTGTTTGTTAGAGCCGGGATGAATAAACTGGCCTTTCAAGGGGGTCATAACTCTCCGGCTTCTACCCCCTTCCAGGAGCCCTCCCCCAACCGGGAAGCGTCTCTCTCGGAGATTGAATCGATACCTGTCACTGTCTGATTTTCAGACAATCTCCCTCCCGAGGCAACACGAGGAGGGCGCCTCTCCCTCTCTCCCAGGCTCTGCCGCGCAGGAGGAGCGCCTGCGGAGAGCGGGGCTTTCTAGTAACGGAGTCCTAAAGCAGGCCCAAGCCGCCCTGCAGGCCAGGGGCTGGGTCTGGTGTCCTGGCGGTCAGGGGACTCCTTCAGAGCGCACGGGGCGCCCCCAGCCTCCAGGCGCCACGTCCTGGGCCTTGCAGCCCCGGGGTTCCTCGGGCCCCGGAATCTCCTTGTGATGCTCTTAACAGACCCGCGTGGGTCCAGAGAACGGCTCTGGGTGTGGACAAAACAGCACACACTGAGGACAACCTGACCAGAAACCTGGGCCCATTCACCTCCTTGGCACAGGACAGGGGCGGGAAGATGGTCCAGCTGAGCTCCCAGGCCAAGTCCAGGGTGGCTGCTGGGGTGGGGTGGGGTGTAATTATCATCAGCTTCTCTCCCAGACGAGGGGGGCCCTCCTGCCGACACCCAGGGAAACCGAGGCCTAGAGGAGCCGGGACCCAGCTGGGGAGCAGCGGCTTCCCTGCCCCCTCTGGTTGCGGTCCCGGTCACACGCGGGCTGGCCCTGGCAGCAAAGCCGGGGAGGAAATGGCTGAGTTTACAGGCGACAGCACAGCCCACCGTGTTTACACTGCCTGCCGTCAGCCGCTCGCGGCGGGGCGTTCGCCACTGCAAATGTTCAGTCCCAGGCGGGCTGGAATTTGGATCTCTGCCCCCACCCCAGCCTCTTCCACGCAGTGTCTCTCCCCTCAGGCCAGGTCAGCTGAGTCCTGGGGTTCCCTGCCCCTTCTACACACCCCAAGCCAGATTCCCGGGAAGTGCCCCTTTGGCTCAGAAGGGGCGGTGAGGGGAGGCGGGTCGCCAGGAGGGCTCTCTAGGAGCTTCCTGGGGGGGGGGCGGGGGCTTTCCAGAAACCTCCTCCTCCCTCGGAGAGGAGACCAGCGAGCTACTCAGCCTGCCTACCCACTCTTCCTTCCCAGGCTTGTGGGCGAGGGGCGCGGGGGCAGGCAGCTTCCTATGGGGGAGCTGGAACGGAATTTATTTTTCCTTTGGGGCGAGAGGGGTGGGGAGTGGAAGGATGGCTGGGTCGGGGCACTTGGGGTCCCTGCCCCGAGGAGCACCTCACTGACTTAGCGAGTCCTCCGCCGGCCGAGGCAGGGCTTGGATTCCCAGCTTAGGGCACAGGGAAGGGAGAAGAGGGCAAGGTGGAGTCTCCTGGTGTCCTCCGACTTCTAGAGAGGGGTGTCGGCTGACCCTCCCCTTCCCACCACGGGCTGTTCCCAGCGTGGCCGGTTCCCCCTGGGCTGTGTGTGTGTGTGTGTGTGTGTGTGTGTGTGTGTGTGCACGCGCGCGTGCAGCCCTGGAGGGTCAGAGGGGAAGAGACCCAGCAGCAAATGGGCCTGGGGAAGGAGTGGTTTCCGATTAAGATTTAAAAATTTATGTTTGAATCGACATGCAGAAAAATTAACTCTTGCTTCGGCGCGCGGGTCTTTGGGTGTGGACGCCCGCCGACCGCGGTGGAGACCGGGCTGGCGCGGTCCGCGCTCCAGGCCGCCCCCTCCCCCGCCGCCAGCCGCGCCGCGCGGAGCAGGTGAGCGCCCGGGCCGCGCCGCCGGGGCTGGCCGACCTGTTGGCAGCCTGTGGGCGGCGGCCGGGGAAGGGCAGGGCCCGGGCAGGCCCGCGGCGCCCTCGCCGGGCTGGCCCCTCCCCCCGGGCTGCCCCCTCCCCGGGCTGCCCCCTCCCCGGGCTGCTCCCCACCCCGGGCTGCCCCCTCCCCGGGCTGTCCCCCTCCCCGGCCTGCCCCCCACCCCGGCCTGCCCCCCCCCCGGGCTGCCCCCCCCCGGGCTGCCCCCCACCCCGGCCTGCCCCCCACCCCGGGCTGCGCCCTCCCCAAGCGCAGGGCCGCCGGTGTGCAGGCTGCGGGCGTGCGGGCCCGAGCCTCGGCCGCCTCGCCGCTGCCCTCGGATGGACAGATCCGCTCCGGCTTTCTGACATTTTCCTGCCGGGGTCTGGGGGGAGGGGAGGAGGGAGGGGAGGAGGGAGGGGAGGAGGGAGGGGAGGAGGGAGGGGAGGAGGGAGGGGAGGAGGGAGGGGAGGAGGGAGGGGGGAGAGATGGAGAGAGAGGAGAGGAGAGGAGAGGAAACGAGAGGAGAGGAGAGAGGAGAGAGAGGAGAGGAGAGGGGCTGCCGCTCCCCCAGCCCTGTTTTGTCTTCTCTAATTGGTCCTGGGGGAGGCGAGGAAATTGGACAGAGGCCGGCCGGGCAAGCTGGGCCGCCTTTAATTGGCTCCTTCTTTAACTGGAGGGGACTCAAACAGGAGAGCGAGCGACAAAGGGTGGGAGCCGGGGGCGGGGCGGGGGCGGGGCGAGCGCGGCGCCGGCGGGGAGCGCGGAGGGCGCCCAAGTTGGCGAGCCGGGCCGCGCCGCCCGCTGCCCGCTGCCCGCCGCCCGCCGCCCGCCGCCCGCCGCCGCCCGAGCCGCGGCCCCTCCCCGGCCGCGCGGACCCCGCGGACCCCAGCCCCGCCGGCCCCGCTCCGCCGCCCAAACTTTCCGCGCCCCCGGCCGCGCCCCCGGCCGCCCCGCGCCGAACTTCGGCGGGCCCCGGGCGGGCCGGGCGCCGGCCTGCGGGCCGGGGTCCCCGATGCGCCCCCCGCCGCCGCCCGGGCTGCGCCGCCGGGCGGGCCGAGGCTCGGGCGGCGAAGATGGAGGCGACCTGCCTGCTGCTGCTGGCGCTGCTCCCCGCGCTCGGCCGGGCGCAGGGCGTCTACGGTAAGCGCGCGGAAACTTTGCAGGAGGCGCCGCGCGGACCCGCGGACCCGACCGTCCTCCCGGGCGGTCCTCCCCGCCGTCCTCCCCGCCGTCCTCCGGGCGGTCCTCCCCGCCGTCCTCCCCGCCGTCCTCCCGGGCGGTCCTCCCCGCCGTCCTCCCCGCCGTCCTCCGGGCGGTCCTCCCCGCCGTCCTCCCCGCCGTCCTCCCGCGGCGCCGACCTGCCCGCGGAGCCTCGGCCTCCGCCCCGGGGCTCCGGGCTCCCGCGGCCCCCGCGCCCGGCCGGCCGGGCACACCCTCCCGCGCACTGTGCCCGCACGGGAAGTCCGCCCCGGCCCGGCGCTCGTCCCGCCCCGCCCCGGCCGGGCTCCGCAGGCCCTTCTTAACGGGGCGCTCGGGTCTCCGGGCTCCGGCGCCCTGGAGCCCAGGACCTAATGACTCCCTTAGACCAGGGAGATTGGGGCTGTCCTGTGCAGGTGGCCGGGGCCCCGTCCCCTCTGCCAGCCCCAGGTGCTGGTGCCACAGGCTTCCTCCTGGGCTGCGGTGGTCTGAGGGGCGCCGAGGTGAGCCCCCGGCCCCCGGAGAGCTGGCTGCCGTGGGCTCACTCCTGGGAGAGGCTGGCCCAGGCGCTGGCCAACTCCGCTCCTTCCTCAGTTGTGCACCCTACTTCGAGGCCCTGCACACGGGCGGGGAGGCTGTGTGTGTGCACAGGCGCTGCCCCTCCTCACCGTGGCCGGGCACCAGGGAGGGTACTGGAGAGCCCCCCGGGCGGGCGCCGTCCTCCCCGCCCCTCCGCGTGCCCTTGGGCAGATCCGGCAAGGCCACCTCGTGGCCGTCCCTCCCTCACCGACCTTCTCCTGGGCGCTCGGGACCCGCCCGCCCCCTGCAGCAGCGCGGGGTGGGCAGCCGCCACCTCTGTGCAGTCCTGGGGCCAGGGCTTGGCTGTAGCGCATCTGTGGCCTTTCTCTGCGTTTTCTCGGCTCCTTGACGCCCAGACCCAGCTGCTCTCGCTCCATAAAAACCCAAGCGGGCGCTGTGCTGGGCGGGCCCTGCCTTCCACCTTCCCCAGGGAGCCAGGCTGCGGGGCACAAAGTCTTTATTAGGTGGGTGGGTGGAGGGAGGGAAGACTAACAGGAGCCAGCGAGCAGCCGAGGCCCGGTGGTTCCAGAGCGCTGGCCAGGTCCTGGGGAAAGCGCTTGTGGGGCTGGTCAGAGCAGGTGGAGGGCTGGTGCATTCGCCTGTCCCCGCCCATTTCTCTACCTCCAAGGCTCCAGCTGCTGGAGGCAGAGTGCCGTGGCCTGTGTGGTGCCGGTGCACCTCCGGACTCCGGCATGGGAGAAGTGCCAGGGTCGGGGAGATGGAAGAAATGCTTCTTGCAGTCCTTCCTCCCCAAGAAGCGTCCCCAGGGCTGGGCTTCCAGCGGCGCCGTGGGGCTCTCATTGACCGCTTCTGCTTCAAGAGGATCCAGGCTGGCCGCCCTGGGAGGCAGAAGAGCCCAGAAGCACAGCCTTGCCTGGTGGGGCGGGAGATAGTAGGCGGCGTGCAAGGCACAGCGGGGACAGGTGTGCAAGCCCCTGCCTTCTGCCCCGTGGCAGAGGAGGGCCAGATTGACGAGGAGTGCTCGTGGAGAGGAGGGGCGCAGGATCGGGTGCACCGTCGGCACTTGGCCTGGGCTCCGGCAGATGTGTGGTGCCCTGGGTCCCGCTCTCCGCGAGGTCTGCCCACCTGCTCTGAGGTCTGCTGTCTGCATCAGGGCCGGGATGCGCGTTGTGTGGCCAGGTGGCTCCACTCTTCTTTGGGGCACAGATGCTTCAGCGGCCGCGCTGGGCCAGATGGCCCCCGGCTTCCCACCTCCTGCCCGCTTTGCTGTTCTCCAGGGCGGATCCCAGACCTGCTTTCTGGCAGGCCAAGGGGGCTGGGCTGGCTCAGAGGCCTTCTTCTGGGGTAGACAGTAGCCAGGTATGGGAGGAGGAGTCGCCTGTGTTTGGAGTGTCACAGCTACCCTCTGCTGGGGCCTGGCTTCCTCCTAGAGGAGAGCAGGCCACTTCCAACCCGGCAGGTTGGTGGGATTCCGCTCTTACAAAAACATAACAAACCCCTGGATTATTTAATATGCAGGAGTGGGAATTGACATTATCCTTAAGACAGGTTGTTTGCAACTTACTGGTAGAAGTCAAAATATTTCACCAAAGGTGTCATCAGAAACTACTATCCTATGCTAATTTTTGTGGGAACATGAAGACAGATGTTGAATAATTTGACAACAGCCACATAGCTTACAGAATGATCACCAAGTCGGGCTCCCCTCCTCTGGGGCGCCGTGCAGGAACTTCAGGAAGTGAGCCTCCTGGCCATCTTCCGGGTGCGGACGTGGGTGTGGGCACCTGGAATCTTCCCTGAAACTGGCCGTCTGTACCTGGTTCTTCCCTAGAGAAGTTGGTGCAGCAGAAAGCTGGTCCCCGGGGCAGCAGACAGCTCCGAGTTCTCTCAGTGGACGGTTAGAGCAGGTCCCGGCTCGGCCCCTTTCCCTTCACCGTTGTAGTCCTTGTATGAGGGAGATCGCACCTCGAGTCTCCACATCGAGGCCGGGGTTTGCTTTGCCAGTGTGGCCCATGATCTGCCCCCAAAGTGATGTCGGCTCTTGAGCCAGCCTAAGAGTTGCCCAGGCCTGAGGTGTCGGCCCGGACCCCGTTGGGTCCGAGACCCTGGGGCAGATGGGTTGGAGGGGATTTTCCAGGCAGCTGGGAGCCCTCTTGAGCGTGCAGGCTGGGGATGTCCAAGGCCCTGCGTGTAATTGGCTGGGCCCGGCTGTGAGCGGCTGGGGCCGGGTGGCAAAGCCTCATTTAGAGCCTGGTATTAGCTCTGCTTTGCTGGAACATGGAGGGACGGGCGGGGGGCTCCGCAGGGAGACTGGAGGGAGCTAATCACAGCCGCCGAGGCCTGGCAAATGATGCAGGGAGTCAATACCTGGGGGCGGGAGCGGGAATCCGGGCAGCGGTAGCAGCCCTGGCTTCTCCGGCTGCCCAGGAGGCACAGCCTGGCCTGGGAACAGGGAGGTGGAGGCAGGCGTGTGGAGGACTTCCATCTCCAGCAGCCCTTCCTCTCTGTCCTGACTCTCTTCTCCATGTGATGGGGCTCAGGCAGTCTGGGCCAGGAGATGCCCTACCTGGGGAGGGCAGGAGACCCAGGAGGTGGAGCCTTGGGCTTCCCAGTCCTGGAAGAAAACCACGGAAGCCTGCCCTGCCTCTGGACCCCGCAGTCTGAGAAGGTTTCTGGTGTGCATGTGTGTGTGCGTGTGCGTGCGTGTGTGTGTGTGTGTGTGTGTGTGTGTGTGCGCACATGCTGCCCGGCGCCCTGCCCTGTGCGCCCCGTGCTGCTGCTCCACCTGAGGCCAGCAGGGGGAGGGCTTGGCCACCACATTGCTTTTTGCCTTGTGGGCCTGTGGGCCTCACCCCATCAGAAGCAGGAGAGTGGATCTGATTCCTCAGCCTGGGGCTGCCTGCCTCTCTAGGGCCTTCCGGAGCGCCAGGCCTCTCGCTGGCTCTCACACCCACCCTCGTGCCCCAGGGCTTCTGCCCACAGTCAAAGCCAGACCCCCGCGTTTTTATTATGGCCCTAGTCTTTCTTCGCCAGCCAGAGGGCACCGTGGTGTGGCTCAGCTCCGCGCTGGGTGTGTGCTGGCAGGGGCCTCTTTGGAAGCCCGAGGAGAGGCCTGGCCACCGAGGGGCTTCTTCCCAGGGCTGCCCACTGATGGGCACCAGGCACTGGGCGGCCCCGTGGCATTTAAATGCTGCTCTCAGGGGCCAGAGCCGAGCTTAGCTCAGAGGAATGGCTCTCTCTCTTTGCAAACAGCTCCCTTTCTCTCAAGTCTATGAGTGACATGTGCTCTTTGCAAAACAAAGAGTGCGTAACAGTACGCGAAGTCGAGCTCTCTCGGTAGGCTGCCCTGCAGTTCCTTTGGCGCCGTCTCCCCAGGAAGAGTGAACATGTTGGGGTCGGCTGCAGCGAGCCCTCCCAGGTGTGTGAGCCTGTTCACGACTGTCGCCTTTGATTCCGGAAGGTCCGCTCTGGGGTCCCACCGTTCCCATTTGGCAGATGAGGAAACTGAGCTTCCAGGGACCTCAGTGCTGGCAAGTGGTCCCGGCGCTGCATCCGCTGGGTCTCACGACTGGGGCCGGGGAACCATGGTTTTTCTCTTGCTCAGCACTCATTAATATCTACCGATTGCCGACCCTGAGTGAGACCCGTTCTGGTGGCCGGTGCGGGGCTACGAGGTGACTTGTGCAGAAGGAGAGGGGACAGGAGGGGAGCCACACACGAGATAGTGGTTCCTGGAAGATTTTGACAAGCCCTTGAAGGACAAAGTCGCCTCCGAGGCCCAGCAGTGGAGGCAGCACTTGGACCCGCCTTGGTAAGAAGAAAGAACTGGACAGGGGCCCAGCTGGAGCCTGGCCACAAGGCAGGCGGAGGGGAGAGAGAGGGAGAGACAGACAGACAGACAGACAGGAGAGGAGAGAAGAGAGGAGAGAAAAGAGGAGAGGAGAGGAGAGAGGGAGGGAGAGACAGACAGGAGAGGGAGAGAAGAGAGGAGAGGAAAGAGGAGAGGGGAGAGGGAGGGAGGAGAGAAAGAGGAGGGGTGAGCGAGCAGGCACTTGGGAGGGGAGTACCGAGGTGGTGGTGAGCGACAGCCTAAGTAGAAAGGGAATGGGGCCTAAAGAAAGGGAATTGGAAAAGGGAAGGAATAATAACAGTCACCGCTCAGATCATAAATTTGCATTTCATCACGACCCCTGGGGTGGACCCACCAGCCTGTTTACCCAAGAGCAGAGCCGCCAGGAGCTGTGGACAGAGCTGTGGACGCAGACTGCTTGGGGGACTGACCGGGTGCAGCTGGGAGGGCCTCCAGCTGGGAAAGGGGTTGCCGAGGTGTGCTGGAGGAGGCTCTGTGGTGGTCCCGAGGAAGGCCCCGCTTCACGGCTGTGAGTGGACAGGAGGGTATGAGAACTAGAGTCATTCAACAAACACAGCGCAGGGTCCATTGGGGCGGCTGAGCGGCCGGGTGAGAGGTGGGCACTCCTGGTGTTGCCATCCACAATATGGAGGGCGCCCGGGCAGCGGCCGGGCAGCGAGTAAGAAAGGGACACGGAGCAGAGAACCAAGGTCAAGCTCCTAACCCGCGAGGCGGGGCCTGGGGAGCCCCAGAGCCTGAGGGCCAGGGAGGAAGCCCCATGTGTCTGCAGGGGTTCATTGGAGGCAGGAGCAGAGCCGGGACTCACCAGCCCGAGGGCAGCGTGTGGCGTCCAGCGTGGCCGGAGCGAGAGGCGAGGAGGGCACAGGAGGGCTCCTGTGATTAGCAGGCCCGTGTGTGTGTGTGTGTGTGTGTGTGTGTGTGTGTGTGTGTGTGTGCCCACAGGCCGTATAAGGACAGTAGATTTTATCTTGAGTGCTCTGCGTGCCATGAGATGGTTTTAAGTGAAAAGGGACAGGAAAGGATACCTTTTTTTTTTTTTTTTTTCGTACTGGGGTGGAACCCAGAGCATTCTACCTCTGAGCTACACCCCCAGCCCTATTTTTTATTTTTATTTTGAAAGAGGACCTCACTAAGTTGCAAAGGGCCTCACTAAGTAGCTGAGGCTGGCCGGGAACCTGCGATCCTCCTGTCTCAGTCTCCCAAGTACTGGGATTACAAGCGTGCCCACCACGCCGGGTTTAGAACAGCTTTTTAATAGACTGCCCTGGTGCCGGGGGAGAGGTGGACTGTGGCAGGCAGGGAGGGGCCAGTTAGAGGCTGCCCCCAACGTGAAGGGAGCTTGTGCCAGGAGGGGTCTCTGGCGAGGGTGAGAAGATGGCCCTGAGCTGGGAGGCTGGAACCCGTGCTGGCAGGTGGAGCCAGGGCAAGGCAGCCAGGCTTGGCGGTGCACAGCACTTGTGAGGCAGGACAGGAGATCAGGGTTCAAGGTCAGCCTCAGCAACTTAGCAAGGTCCCTCAGCCACTTGGTGAGGCCCTGTTTCAAAATAAAGAATAAACTGGGGCTGGAGGTGTGGCTCAAAGGTAGAACGCTCCAGGGTTCAATCTCCAGTACCAAACAAGCAAACAAGCCAAGCCCCCTGCGCCTGGGCTGCTGGTACGGAGCCGGGGTCGTCTGACCCTGCCACAGCCGCGGGGCCCGAGAAGCTCCTTCCGCCATCCAGGCCCCTGCTTGTCCTTTCTTCGGAGGGAGACACCTCTGCCGTGTGGGTTTATGTCACCTGTGGAGACCCGGTGCTTAGCGAGCCTCCGTGCAGGCGTCTGTGAGCGTGACCGTGAGCAGAAGTTTTATTTTTTTTATTTTTTGATGGTGCTGCTGGGGGGTGAGCTGAGGGATATTCTCCCTCTAAGCTAAACCGCAGTCCTTGTGTGTGTGTGTATGTGGTACTAGGGGTGGAATCCAGGTGCTTTTCTACCCCCGAGCTACACTCTCAGACCTATTTTATATTTTATTTGGAAACAGGGTCTCACTAAGTAGCTGAGGCTGCCTTCGAACCTGCGTGATCCTCCTGTCTCAGCCTCCCAAGCGCTGGGATTACAAATGTGCGCCACCATGCCCAGCTCACCCGCAGTCCTTTTTTTATTTGAAACAGGGTCTTGCTAAGTTTCTGAGAGACTTGCTAGTTTGCTGAGGCTGGCCTCGCACCCGTGATCCTGTTTCAGCCTCCCAAGTACTGGGATTCCAGTTGTGCACACCTGCTCCCAGCTAGTGCAGGTTTTGAATGCGAGATTCTGGCGCTGGGAAGTCTGGGAGGGACGTCGGCAGGTCAGGGGGACATGAGCACCGGTGCTCAGGAGAGATCCACTTGATGTCCACATCTGGAGCTATGGCCCAGAACAACGTGGACTGGAAGCAGAGGTGGATGGAGAGGGCCCGGGAAGGAAGAGGGACGGGCTGGGCTGCCGGAGTCCTGGGTGCATCGATACCTAGGGGCTGGGAGAAGAAAGAGGAGAGGGGTAGGTAGCAACTTAGTAAGAGCCTCAGCGCGTGGTGAGACCCTGTGTCAGAGTTAAAAGTAAAATTGGAGCCGGGCGTGGTGGTGCATACCTATACTCCAGTACTTTGGAGGCTGAGACAGGAAGATCTCAGGTTCAAGGCCAGTCTCAGCAGCTCCTTAGCAACTTAGTGAGAACTTCTTTTCTTTTTTTTTTTTTTATTTTTGCGGGTCTGGGGATGGAACCCAGGGGCACTCGGTCTTCGAGCTACACCCCCTGGCCTATTTTGTATTCTTTATTTTGAAACCAGGTCTCACTGAGTTGCAAAGGGCCTCACCAAGTAGCTGAGGCTGTCCGTGAACTGCGATCCTCCAGTCTCAGCCTCCTGAATTCTGGGATTACAAGCATGCACCACCATGCCTGGCTTGAGAACTTATTCTCAAAAAAAAAAAAAAAAAAAAAAAAGGCTGGGGGTGTAGCTCAGAGATAGAAAACCCCTGGGTTCAAGCCTGAGGACCACAAAAAGGGGCTGGGGATTCTGGAGGGGCTGGGCAGTCTGCAGGAGGGAGGGCCGTGGGAGGGATGGGATGCTGCAGGTCCCAGGAGCCACTCAGCATGGACCGGCAGGGAGGACTGGGCGTGCTGGGCAGCTGCTAGCTCTGTGGGTTTGCTCAGCGCCGAGCCTCGCCGAGCCTCAGTTTCCCTGTCTAGAGAGTGGGTTCAGGCATACCCACAGCTGGAAGAAGCCTATGTGTGCTGGGTGGCGCTGGGTAAACTCCAAGGTGAGCCGTGGGGACTGTGTTTCCTGAGAGCAGAGGAGGTGGCAGGCAGATGGCAGGGATCCCTGGGTGCAGGCTGCGCTTTTGGGAACCGCATAGTCCCTGGGCTCTAAGCCGTGGGAGGCCAGACTGTGGGCGGGTGGCAGGCTGAGGCTCGGGAAGGCTGGGGGGTGCTGTCGCGGGCTTTGAAGAAGCACCCCAGGTCTCTCCGGTTCCCCTGCAGCCCCAGAGACTCAGCCGGGTCCTTGGGTGGCGGGAGAATCACAAGTGGTGTGGAGGAGGGTGGAGGAGTGGCTCTCGCGCTCTGCGGGAGCCTCCCGGCCTCTGTGGTCCTGCGAGTCTGCAGTGGAGGCTCAGCGCACTGGCTTCCGCAGGCCAAGCGGTGCAGCGAGTCAGGCCGGAACCGGCCTCTTCCCGGGGGCGATCCGAGGGCATGTCTGGGTTTTCCGGGTCACTGCCCACGCTGAGAGCTTGAGCCAAGCTCATCTGGACCCTGGGGTCTTTCAAAAACAGCACTTACTGTTTTTGAAACTCTGAGCACGGAGACTTTCTACCCTAACGGTGTTAAGTGGCAGGTCTGGGCCCGGAGCTCGGCGCTAGCTCTTTTCTCTGTTTTTAACCAAGGGACTCCAGTCCCGAGCCTGGAGCCTGGAGCGCTCAGCCCTCCCTCAGAATGCCGTTGTCATGGAGACTCCTGACTTGTTTGTTTACCGTGGTGCTGGGGGGCGAACCCAGGGCCTCGCTCTTACTGAGCAGATGCTTTACCACCAAGCTACATCCCCAGCCCTTTTTATTTTTTCATTTGAGATGGATTCTCCCTAAGTTGCCCAGAATGGCCTGGAATGTGCCATCCTCCCGTCTCAGCTCAGCCTCCTCTGCGCCATTGCGACCTGCTTCCCTGTGGGGTGTGTGTGTGTGTGTGTGTACGTACAAGGGACTGAACCCAGGGCGCTCTACCATGGAGCTATACCCCCAGCCCTTTTATTTTGTTTTAACTTTCTTTTTTCGGTACTGGGGATGGAAGCCAGGGGCATTCTACCTCCGAGCTACACCCCCAGCCCTATTTTTTATTCTTTATTTTGAAACAGGGTCTCACTGAGTTACAAAGGGCCTCACTAAGTAGCTGAGGCTGTCCTTGAACTGTAATCCTCCTGTCGCAGCCTCCAGCTGCTGGGATTACAAGCGTGCACCACCATGCTCAGTTTATTTTATTTTTAATTGTTTTACAGTACTGGGGATGGAGCCCAGGGGCATTCTACCTTTGAGCTACACCCCCAGCCCTATTTTTTATCCTTTATTTTAAAACAGGATCTCATTAAGTTACGGAGGTCCTCACTAAATAGCTGAGGCTGACTGTGAACCTGCGATCCTCCTATCCAAGCCTCCAAGTCCTGGGATTACAAGCGTGTGCCACCATGCCTGGCTTCCCAGCACTTTTAATTTATTATTATTATTTTTATTTTGAGAGAGGCTCCCATTAAGTTTGGGTAGCCTTGAACTTGCAGTCCTCCTGTCTCAGACTCCCAAGTACTGATTATAGGCATGCGCCATGGCGCCGCTTCCATGGATTTTTTTTTTTTTTGTGGGTCTGGGGGTGGAACCCAGGGGCATTTGACTTCCGAGCTACACCCCCTGCCCTATTTTTTCTTCTTTATTTTGAAACCGGGTCTCATTGAGTTACAAAGGGCCTCATTAAGTAACTGAGGCTATCCGTGAACCACGATCCTCTGGTCTCAGCCTCTTGAATGCTGGGATGACAAGCGTGCCCACGACGCCCAGCCCGCTTCCACGGGTTCTACCAGGAAACTCCGGTCTCCTTTCGTGGACCGTGGTCCTTTTGTTTATTCTCTTCCCTGTCTGGGTGAAATGAACGTTTCAGCGTGGTGAGCATCGAGCCAGCAGCCGGGGAGTGTCTGGTGGCGTCTGGGTGCGGGTGGCGGGTGCCAGCTGCGGAGGTGAGTACCTCCGGCCCCAGGGTCGTCACATTTGGGCAGGAGAAGGCAGGCTTTCCCCAGGAGCCCAGTTTGCAGGTGGAGACGCCGAGGCTTCTTGGCTGTGGGTGGTGCAGTGAGGGTCGCCCGGGGCCAAGCCTGACGGCGCAAGCGTGAGGCTCCCGGGGCGCCGCCTGGCGGCTGTGACCCCCAGCCTGTGCTGTGAGGGATAGGTTGGCACCAGGAAACCGCTCGAGCCCCTCCAGCCCCCCAAGAATCATGTTCTGTTGCTAGAAACAAAGGCCTGACGCCAGCGGCTTACAGCAGACCACTTCCTTCTGCAGCTAGGCAATCCTGGAGAGACAGGAGGATTGCAAGTTGGGGCTGCCTGGACCACTTAACGAGAGCCTCTCTAAAAACCCTACATTGAAAATAAGAAGGGCTGGGGATGTAGCTCCTTTTATCTTGGGCCTGCTTCCTCAAGCAGGGGCTTCCCGGCCGGCTGCACCTGGGAGCTTACAGCATCCTGAAGGCCAGGCTGGACCCGGCTACCTAGGGTGGGAACCAGACACAGGCAGTGTTTGGACGCCGTCCTCAGGAGCCACTGGCAGCCACGCTAGGGACTCCTGCCTTAGCGCGTCTCGCCTCGGGCCCCCAAGGGCTGCGGCGCCCAGATATCACGACTCGTCCCAGGCAGGAGGAAGGGAGGACCCTTGAAGGGGAGCCTACTGGGGAGTGGGCTTCCTCTAAGCTTTCCCAGGAGTTCCCTCCAGTGGCCGCTGCTCACATGTCAGTGACCGTTTGTAGCTGTAGGGGAGGCTGGGAAATATTGTCAGCCCATCCTCCCGTCCGTCCATCCATCCATCCATCCATCCATCCATCGTACGGGAGCACACCCAGAGCCTTGTGATTGAGTTATACCCCAGCCCTTTTTATTTTGAGACAGGGTTTTGCTAAGTGTCCTAGGCTGCCCTCTAGCCTCCAGAGTCACTGGGATTACAGACACGTGCAGCCATGCTGGGGACACAGTAGAGTTGGGGATGGGCACAAACACTGTGGGGTGTGTGGGGTGTGTGTGTGTGTGTGTGTGTGGTGCTGGGGACGGAACCCAGGGACATTCTATCTCTGAGCTATACCCCCAGCCCTGTTTTTAATTTTTAACTTGGAAATGGTCTTGCTGACTTGCTGAGGCTGTCCCTGAGCCTGTCCTCCTCCTGCCTCCCAAGTACTGGGATTCCAGGTGTGCACCACCACCCCAGCTCGTGGAGGGGTATTTGGTGTGCGTGAGTACACGGGGTTTCTGGGTACCTGTATGGCCCTGGAAGCTCCGGGCACCGACAGGTGTTTTTCGGTGGCATCCGGTGAGGGCATGGGCGTGGAGACACTGGGTCCACCTCCCCGAGGCTGAGGCTGGCAGCCCCTGTGCGCAGGTGTGTGAGCTCTAGTGGCCAGAGGCGGCCCTGGGCAGCATGGTGCCCGCGGAGCTGGTGGCTGGGAGGTGGGCCGGGGCCATTCAAGGGCCGGGGATGTGCGGGCAGGGCACCTGCAGCCCCGGGTGCCTTGTTCTTAGTCCTGGCCTTCTGAGCTGTGTGTATCGGCCCCAATTCCAGCCATAAACTCTCCCCGCGGCGTCAGACCTGTGAGCTGCTCACCTACTTCTGTGACCAGAACCCCGGTTGGTCGATATTCCCAAGACCCGCCTGATAGAATTCAGGCTGTCTCCGAAGGACAGGCCTGGGATCACTGGGGACGGACGGAGGTTCTGTGGGGTCCTTAGGCATCGCCACGAGTTCGGAGGCCTGGTGGAGGGCTGTCTCTGAGCCCAGGCTCTCGCTCCGCTCCGGCAGGAGTCTGAGCGGGAGGGCTGCTGGGCTCAGAGTGGCTGGTGAGGTCCTGCACTTTGCCCACTCTCTCCCACGTCAGAGCCTGCCTGTGGCTGCTCTGCACCTGGTTTGGGTTTTGTTTTGTACTGGGGATGGAACCCAGAGGCATTCTACCTCTGAGATACACCCCAGCCTTTTTTTATTTTTTGTTTTGTTGTTTAGTTTGAGTCTTTCCTTGCAGTACTGGCGCCTGGTGAGTGCTAGGCAAGCAGTCTGCCACCGAGCCACCTCCCCAGCCCTTATTTTTATTTTGAAACTGGATCTTGCTTAGTTGTCGAGGCTCTAAGTTGCTGAGGCTGGCCTCGAACCTGCGATCCTCCCTTCTCGCCTCCCAAGCCCTGGGACTGTGTGCCTGAGCCGCCGCGCCCGGTGGATTCATCTTGGAGCAGCTCCCCGTCCTTAGAGCATCTCTGCCGCCTCGCTCTCAGCGGCACCTGAGCTCAGTTAATCAGTATCTATGGAGCACCTCCGACATGCGGACACTGTTCTGGGTGCCAAGGAGACGGCAGAGAGCGAAACAACAGAGAGGGCCTAGAGTCAGACTCAGAGCCAGAGGGACCCGGGCGAATCTAATCACCCGTCAGAAGAGAGACCTGCGGCCCAGAGAGGCCGAGAGAAGCCCTCGGGCCACACAGCAAGCAGGGCTCGGCTTGGCATTGTGGACGGTGAGAGGAATGGCTCGGAGGTTACCTGGTTCCGCCTGCTCAGGCTGCAGAGGCAGAGGCCAGGGGCCAGCTGCAAAGGGTCTCTCTCGCCAGGCCAGCGACGGCCAGTCTATCTCCTAAACCAGATCTGGGCTCCAGCTGGCCGCGCGTGTGTGTGTGCGTGTGCGCGTGTGCGCGTGTGCGTGTGTCTGGAGACCTGAGTGGCCTTCTCTCCGCACCGTTCACCAGCACAGCGGGCCTGCGTGTTGCCTGCCAGAGCTTTCTGCCAGGGACGCCCCGGGGTGCCCGAAGCCGACACCTCTTTCTGGCTGGCTCCTTTGCTTTCTGGGGAGCCTTGGGGCAGGGCTGAGATGTGTGGGCTGCACTCTTCCCTCCTGCTGGGGCGGGTGTGTAGGCCCTGGGCGTGACACACAGTTCTCCGGGCACCGACAGGAGCTGAAGAATGAACACATTCCATGCGTTCTCTGTGTCTTGCACCAGAGCGCTTGTGCTTTTTGTACACACGTGAATCAGTGGGCGTGAGTGTGCGTAGCTGTGTGAGTGCCCGGGGCTGCCTGCAGGTGCATCTGTGGGTGTGCTTGGGGTCTGTAGACCTCCTGGGGGTCTGCTCTGGGTCCACCTTACCCCCCCCTGTCCTCCAGATGGCCCCTTGCCTTGATCCCGGCGCGGTGGGCGGGCACAGGCATTGTCTGGGGTGGCTGCCCACCCCTTCCGGGAGGCCTGCGTTGGGGGCGGCAGGCCGAAGCTGGCCTGGAGCTCCTGGCTAATTTTCCTGGCCTCGATCGATCCAGCAGCTTCTCTCGAGTCTATTAGCAGTCGGCAAGTGAAAATATCCCCCATCGCGAGCCCTGACCTGAGACGGGGAGGGCCCACAGCAATTTGTTCAAACAGAGGAAGGCACTCAGCTCCGATTTGTATTCCAATTTATTTCGAGCTGGACGGGGTCAGGGTGGGAGGGCGCACCCCGGCCTGGCCAGGGCGGTGGCTGGGGCTGCCCTGGCTGCCTGGGGCCCGGGGAGGAGGGCGTTGTGGCTGGCAGGGAGCGAGGGGAGGCTGCCAGCCTTCCCAGCGGGCCTTGCTTAGCCAGAGAGCGCGGCTGTGGATTTGGTTTTCACAAAATACAAAGCGGCTTGCTCGGAGCCTCTCTCCCGGGCACTGGGCCCGCGCCAGGCGTGCGCTCACCCGCTGCGCCCGTGCCAGGGTGGGGGCGGGCCGGGGACAGTGGTCCCAGCCGGCCGACGGCCTCTCTGGGCGGGGGCTGGGGAGAGCTGAGCCTTGGTTTTTGTTGTTGATACAGGGGATTGAACCCGGGGCGGGGGTTTCCCTCTGAGCTACACCCCCAGCCCTGTTTTCTTTTGAAACAGGGTCTGAGTTGTTGAGGCTGGCCTCAAACTCGCCATCCTACTGTCCTACTGGGATAACAGGTGTGCACCCCGTGCCGGGGAGGACGTCTTCCCGACCGACTGCAGGCTCACACTCCATTCCTGGCTTTGCTGATACCTCCCATAGCGCTGTTCCGCCTGACGTTGACTAAGTACCTACTGTTTCCCTGGCTGGGCTGCTGCCCCAGGAGTCCCATCCTCCTCTGCGGCCTCCCTGTCCCTCCAGCGCTGCTCCCGCCCGACAGCACCTCCCCCTCCTTCCTGAGATGTCTTCCAGGGTCCTCCACGCACAGCTCGCTTCCTCGGGCCCCACACAAGGTCCTCACAAGGGCCCCGGGTCTGGCAGAGGTGGCGCCATGGCAACCGGAAGGAAGATGCTGGGAAGGGTCAGCCCCGTGGCTGACCTGTGCAGCCTCGCGCTCCTGCCCCTCTTTCTTCCCTCCTGCCCTGGCCCCGGCCCCGGGAGGGAGCGAGCCACCCAGGCCTTCACACCCGTGTCAGCGACTGGCAGCTCTGAGGCCAGCGGTTGCACATGACTCTCCAGGCTCCATGACACCACGAGGTCTAATTTCAGAATCACTTAACTAAATATATCAACGTCGGTGTATAATCATCTCAGCGCTCAGGCTCAGGGAGGCGGTGGGCGGCCCGCGGGCCCGCAGAGACCTCAGAAACCGGAATGCGCTCCGCCTTCAGGTTCTGCCTGGGCTCGCGACCCTGCCTCAGCTTCCTGCAAGACAGGGCTCCTAACAGCACCTTCCTCAGAGGGAGCCGGCACGGCACGGTCAGACCGTGGTGCACCACTCAGGTGGCGCCTAAGATTTTAGCCAAAAAATAAGAGACGCTCTCCAGTGATAGAGGAACAGTAAATAGAACACTTAAGCAGGAGGGCCGACATGACAGTTCCTGCTTTACAAATGTGCCTGGTGTTAAAGTGTGTGTCCAAGCTTTTTAGTTCCTAAATTGACTCTTAGAAAAAGCGACGGCTCCTTCCTTTCGAGGGTCTGCCGCGCTCTCGCTCCCTGGGCGTCTGCGATTCAGGGACACTGAAGGCGCGCCCTCTCCCGCTGGCGTAGACGAGGGCTGTAGTGCACAGGGGCCTGGGAGGGCCCGCGCGAGGTGGGGTGGGCCGGCATGCTGTCTTAAACTGGCTGCGGGGCAGGCTCCTTGGAGGGAGCCGAAGGGTGCGATGGGACCTTCTGGGAGGGCTGGGCAGAGTCATCCTGGCAGGGAAGGCAGGTGCCGAGGTCCTGAGGTAGGCGCGGCCTGCTTGAAAGAGCAAGGGAGCAGGGAGGGGAAGTGAGGATGAGACGGAGCGGGCAGATGAGGAGGGCACAGCAGGCTACTGAAAAAGTGGTTGGCTTCGACTCCAAGGGCGACAGGGCCGCAGCAGGGTTTTGAGCAGAGACGAGGCAGGCTCTGGCTTGGTGTGATTAAGGGATCTCTTTGGCTGCTTGTTCCAAATGGGCTGCAGGGGGGGGGGGATGGGGGCGTAGCGGTGGCCAAGGCCAGGCGCCATTGAGGGGCTGGGTGGGGCTCGCCGTATGGGTGGAGAGGACATGGTGACCCCAGGCTACTGGCTGGCAGTTGGTCGGCAGCAGGAGATGGTGTGAGGGGTACAGAGCGGGTCTTGGTGCCGGGGGCCAGCAGGGGAGGTGGCCGGAGGTCAGTGGGTGGGAGGAGCATAAAGCTGGCTGGCTTTGGGCAGGAGGCCTCTGGTAGCCGGTGGCAGCCCCAGCCCCTGCCCTGGGGTTGCTTCCCAGCTGCTCTAGGAGGGAGCCGTCACGCCCCTCAGAAGCACCGTCCTCCCCTCCCTCTTGTCGGTGCTGGGGACCAAGGCCCCGCCCGGGCTCAGCTGCAGGATTGATTTTGCCTTCAGAACTGTTATTGTTATTATTATCCACTTAAACAACTTTATAGGAAAAAAAGTGGCCCAGCGGCGGCAGGCATTAACCACTCCTTCGACATTCCCCGCCGCACCTGTCTGCTTTACGTGGCGGGGAACAGTGGCCGTTCCGCTCCCTCGCTGACTTTATCTCCGACACGCGGGTCTTGGGCTATCGACCAGCCCTCAGCCCTGTCACTCACTCCCGTGGCGCGGCTTGGGGCTCGGTGCCTGCCCTGCCAGAGCGGCCGGGGCGGCGCCGGATTCCCTTTCTCCTAAGTAGTGACCTCCATCTTTTCCCCCTGAACTTGTCCCCTGGGCCCGCATCCCCCAAGTGAGATGCCTCGCGGGGCACTGGGTGGGAGCGGTTTCCTGGTCCTCTTTGGCGCCGCGGCTGTGCTCCTGAGAATCTGGCCGGGGGTTCCAGGAGGGCGTTGGCGCGGGTTCGAGGAGCAGCGAGACGCGCTGTTTAGCTTCTGGTTTTCAAGGCCTTGTTTGGGTCTCTCGTTTGTTGAACCCGGGGGCATACTTCTTTTGAGCTACACTCTCAGCCCTATTCTTTAATTTTGAAACAGGGTCTCGCTAAGTTGCGCAGGGCCTAAGATGCTAAGGTTGGCCTTGAACCTGTGATCCTCCTGTCTCAGCCACCACAGCTCTGGGATGACGGGTGTGCACAGCAGCAGCCGGCCTCAGCTCGGCTCTTGCAGGCCAAATCCCGCCCGCCGCCTCCACCCCTTTCCTACCTGAGGGCTCAGGGTCCCCGGCGGGCCTCACCCACTGGCTGCAGAAGGAGCTGGCATCTCCCTCTCATCTCCGGGCTGGCCCGGGCTCGGCATTCGGCATTCGGGGCTGGAGCCCAGGAGGGGGCTGTCCCTAGGGCCCAAGGACTCAGGGGCTGTGTGGCTCCCCATTGGAACAGGCCGGCTTCTCGGGGCCAGCCTCAGGTGTGGGATTGGCTTCCTTCCCTCCCTCTGCCTGCTCTCTGGAGTTCCTCCTAGGCAGCCACTCTCGTGTTTAACCTCACGGTAGGGAGTGTGCTTATACCCGTTTTATACTCAGGAATCCGAGACTCTAGAGGGTTAACAATTGGCCTCAAGACACAGCAGTGGCTGCAGCAGCCTGGACCGAAACCCTACACCAGAGCTGGCGTGGTGGCGCATACCTGTGATGCCAGTACTTGGGAGGCAGAGAGAGGACCCTGTTTCAAAACAGAGAATAAAATATGGGTCTGAGGGGTATAGCTTGGATGTAGATTGCCCCTAGGTTCAACCCTCAGTACCACATACACAA
This sequence comes from Muscardinus avellanarius, assembly GCF_963383645.1. Classification (NCBI taxonomy): domain Eukaryota; kingdom Metazoa; phylum Chordata; class Mammalia; order Rodentia; family Gliridae; genus Muscardinus; species Muscardinus avellanarius. Next base: position 92,232,217 of record NC_137800.1, on the reverse strand, counting down.
AAATAAAATTAGGGATAGGGTGTAGTCAGAGGTAGACTGCACCTGAGGTACCAGGGATGAGTTCCATCCCCAGTACCATAAATAAACAAATAATAAAACAGGTCTGAGGGTGTGGCTCAGTCAGAGGTAGAATGCCCCTGGGTTCAATCTCTAGTACCATACCAATAAATAAGTAACAACAGAGGCGAGGCTGATGCAGGAGGAGCATGGGCTTGTAGATAGCCTCGGCAACTTAATGAGAACCTATTAAAAATAAAAGAGTAAAATAGGGCTGGGAGTGTAACTTGGAGGTAGAATGTTCCTGGGTTCAATCCCTAGTACCACACACAAACATAAATAAATAAATAAATAAATAAATAAATACATAATAAACAAACAGAGCTGGGGTGTAGCTCAGCCATAGAGAGCTGCGCGGCGGGTTCAGCACCCAGGAGCACAGACGCACACAGCCCCACAGCGGGGCCCTTCTGACAGGTGAGGCTTGGTCGTAACTGGGCTCTAGCCCGCCGGGTTGGAGTTGGCTTTGTGCACAGCTCAGCCACATCGGGTTTTATCTTTTTTTGTTTGTTCAGTACCAGGAAATGTTGTTCTACCTCCAAGCTACACCTTCAGCCCTATTTTGTTTTTAATTTAGAAACAGGGTCCCCCAAGTTGCTCGGGACCTCACTGAGCTGCTGAGGCTGGCCTTAGACCTGTGATCCTCCTGTCTCAGCCTCCCAAGTGCTGGGATCACAGGAGTGTGCCACCACGCCCGGCTGGGTTTTACCATTCTCCTGTACCTCTCCTGGTTTCTTTGGGTTTGGCAGAGATCCCGGCCAGGTGAGCCACAGCGACGGCAGGGATTGATGGGCTGAGAGATGAGGACCCAGCCAAGAAAATTTAACGAATGACCCTCGTGAGTGCATGTCCCTAGGCCGGGGCCCGGGTCCTGGGTTCCCAGGCCCATTCCGTGCCCGCCGGGGGAGGCCCCTCTCTTCCGCCATCACCCTGGACGCTCTCTGCATGATCTTTCCTGCCGGCCGTGCCCACGCGCGGCCTGCATCTCTTGAGGTGCTGGTCTCTTGGGATTGTGCTTTTGCCGCCCCTCCGAAGCGGCCCTCCTCGTTGGGTCTACCATGCTCCTCTTGAGGACTTTGAAACGGGTTCCCAAAGAGGCTTGGGCTTTAGTTTCTAGTGAAACCGAAACTGGGACGTACTGGGAGCCGGCCAGGGAGTCATCACCGTGAGCACAGCCTCCTGGAGACCTTGCCACGGCCGCAAGTTCTTCCCGGCAGAGCCGGTGAGGTGCCGCCCCCCATCCTGCATGTGAAGGACTGAGGCGGACGAGGCTAGCAGCCTGCCAAGGTCACGTGGCCGCAGGTAGGGTGCCCCATCGCCCCCTTCCCGCTCATGACCAGAGCGGCCCTCATCCCGGCATCAGCGCTTTGATCCTGGTGTCTTGGGGCCACCAGAGAGGAAATCCCTTTGTAGTTTCCCCAGGGGCCCTGTGAGTCCTCATTTCGAGGGTTTTCCTGGCAATGCGTCTAGACATCCCAGAGCTCTGTAAGCGGGTGTGCAGATTATATCCAGTGATCCTGCGAGCGGCAGCAGGTCCTGCACCTGGGTGCCTCCCTACAAGGCCAGCCGCCCTGGCCACAGGGACTGGGCACGGCCGTCCTGGCCACCACTTTCAGCAGTGCAAGGTTAACAGGGTCAGCCTCTTCCAGAAGCTTCCGGCTCTGCAAACAGAACCAGGCCTTGCAGGCGGCAGCCAGACACAAGTCTGACCACACAAGCAGACCTTTTCTTTTTTCCCTTCCGCTTAACTGTAGCGAGTCTCTGGCAGCCGCACACTGATCTTTTTGACCGCGGCTGATTGCCACGCTCCATGACAGCGCCGATGCCCAGAGGTCAGAGGTACATGTGCTCAGGCTGGGGACAGATGTTTCACAGCCAAAGGGGAGGTCGGCTGAACACGGGTTTGGTTTTGATTAGCAGAACAGGCCTTGCCGTGGAGGCGGACTGGCCCGGCAGCTCTGCGTGTGGGACCTCTCTTGTAGGCCACTGCACCTGAGCGCCGAGGGCGGCAGTTCCACAAAACAGGTGCTCAGGAAATGTCACAGAACAGATCAGCGAGTCGTTGGCCGATTGAAAGGCGGTTGCGTGTGTCCTCAAAGGCTTGAGAAGACAGGAAGAGAGAGAGGGAGGCCCCGGACTTGGGCCCAAGACCTGCGAGAATGACGGAGGTGACATGCCTCCTCCTGGTCACCTGCAGCAGGGGCCAGGGGAGTGGGTAGCCCTGCTTCAAACTGGCTCTCCGCACCCAGAGCTGGAGCCTCCCGCAGACGCAGAGGGCTCCTGAAAAGTCCCCTGGCCGCGCGGCTGGTGGAGGACAGCCAGCTCTGTGGACACCAGGGTGGCGGGCAGCACGGGAGGGCCCAGAGGCCTGCTCTGCCCCGGCTTCCGGACACAGGAGAGGCGCGGAGTCCGCTCCCGACCGGAGGCCCGGGGAAGCCGGCCTGGCGCCTGCCTGAACAGCCTCCTCCCAAGACCCCAGCCGCCATTCTCTGAGCAGCTAATTAAAAGAGAAAGGCCTGTTAATATTTCAGCACTGTTAACTCCGCTAAATTATTAAGTGTCCATTTGCATTACATGCATAAAAGAATCGATAAACATGTGTGTGCCAGGAGCTGGGAGGGCGGAGGGGTCCGGGCGAGCGAGGGCTGGTTCTTAAGGCTGCTGTGTGGGACCGGCCCCGCCCGGGAGTGGACATGCACGGGGTCCTGGGGGTGGAGACAGACTACAGACCAGCAGGGCGTCCCCGGCAGCTAACTCCACCTCGCTGGACCACAGCCTTCGAATCTGAGGAGAAGAACAATAGTAGGCTTGTTGAGGGCATCGAATGTTAGTATGCAGCTCTCGACGCAGGCTGGAGCAGTCAGGGCCCAGCGAGTGGTAGTGTTGGGGCCGCTGCCACTGGGCTGGGGAAGACGCGGCGTGGGGCGCGGGCCTCTAGCTCTCCGCAGCCCCTCTCGGCCCCGCTGGTGTGGGGACTGGACCCAGGGCCTCTGTGTGTGGATGGTATGTGCTCTGCCACCGAGCTGTCCCCCAGGCCTCAGCAGGCCTCAATCGGCACCACCGTCATCATTATTATTGTTATCAATATTATCATTTGCAGTATTAGAGATTGGACCCAGGAGCGTTCTACCTCTGGGCTACACCTTCAGCCCTATTTTACTTTTTAAATTTTGAAACAGGGCCTCGCCAAGTAGCTGTGTCTGGCCTCAAACCTGCAATCCTCCCGTCTCTGCCTCCCAAGGGCTGGGGTTTCGGGCACGTGCCGGGGCGCCCAGCTACAGGCACGATTCTTATCCCTGCCCTTCTAGACTTCCCCAGGGCCTGGATGCCACAGCTCCACACTCGGCAGCAGATTTAGCTAGCACCTTGCACTGATGTGGGTTTGTGGAACGACTGACCAGTGGCAGCCGGGACTAGCGTGCAGATCTCTATTCTGTCCTGCCCTGTCCTGACAGCTCAGTGGCCCTCGGAGGGCCAAGGCGTCAGCACCGGCCCTGCCCCGGGCACAGTCAACCAGCTCCAGGAAGGGCTGCTGCAGCCCCTCTGCGTTGCCTCCCAGCCCTGCACTCACCCTGAAAGTGTCAGGACAGAGGCAGGGAGCTGGCTTTCTGCAGTTTTGGTGCTGGGAACCAGACCTGGGCCTCGTGCGTGCGAAGTGGCGCCCTGCCACCCAGCTGCACACGGCTCCAGGACCCGCCTTCCTTCGCCCTGGCTTGCCCTCGGTTTCTCCAACGGGCGCCCTGTGAGCCGGGCCTGGCTGGCCTCTCACCCCTGGGTCCCCGGCATCTGGCACAGTGGCGGCCTAGAACAGCTGTCGTCAGACAGGCTGAAGGACGGGCTGTCACGGTGCCCCGCGACTCCAGCCCTGGCCCAGCTGCCCTGGGAATCAGATGCTCCTGTTGGTCCAGGGCCCAGGCCGTGCAGAGCAGGGGCTGAGGTCAAGGGTCCAGGACCTCTTCCGGGTCAAGGTCAGTAGCAGGGGTCCGGCCACTCCCGGGGTTAGTGGCTTCCAGGGGAGGCTGAGTGTGGTGAAGGCACCTGAATGGCAAGGCCAAGGCCAGCACGCGTTCAAGGAGGAAACCCCAAGCCAGGCGCGGTGCCGCAGGCCTGTGATCCCAGAACTCAGGAGGTCACAGGTTCGAGGCCAGCCTCAGCAACCTAGTGAGACACTGTTTCAACATACACGGGCTGAGGGCATAGCTCAGAGGTAGAACACAGCTGGGTTCAATCCCCAGAACGAAGAAAAACACAAAACACAAATAATAAAGAAAAAGGAGGAGAAGAAGGAGGAGGAGGAAAAAGAATCTACTCGTAAAGAAGATTCTGTACCTAGAACCAAATTAGCAACTATAATGACTGATGGATTCTCTTGGATAATCTGTGTGCGCGTGCGTGTGTGTGTGTGCGTGCATGTATGTGTGCGCGTGTGTGCATGTGTATGTGTGTGTGCGTGCGTGTGCATGTGCGTGCGTGTATGTGTGTGTGTGCGCGCGCGTGTGCGCGCACATGTGTGTGTGTGTGTGTGCGTATGTGCGTGTGCGTGTGGTACTGAGGACTGGACCCCAGGACTTGGGCGTGCTAGGCCGGCAAAATGACCCGAGTCCATTTCTCTTCAGTTGCGCGTAGTGTTCCGTTGTGCAGAGTCGCCGATTCCCTTACGTATCACTCTTGAGGTCATATGGGCCGTTTCTGGTTTTTAGCTCTTGGGGACAAGGCCGTGGAGAACACTCTTGTGCTCACAGGCGTGTGTGGGCGCCGTAAGGACGTGTCTCTGCTAGGGACACCGGGAGCGCGGTTACCGCCCCTGGGCCTCTGCTTGCTCTGCTTCTGTAGACACGGCCCACGTCTCCTCCAAAGCGTCTGGTCTTGGCAGTCCGTGCTTGTCGAGGGCAGGCAGATAATCCTGACAGCATTGTCCACGATGCCCACCCGGGGCCGTCTCCAGCGAGGAAGCAAGCCTGCCAGGTGGCCAGCGCCCCGGGCCGGCCCGGCGCCACGGCCCCTTTCCGTATTCCTTATCACCGCCAAAGCCCTGTCCACGCTCCGCCCTGCTCCGGGCCAGCCACAGTGTCCGAGATTACAGCTTATCTCCCTCTGGAGCCTGTTAAATGGATGTCTTCCATGGTGAGAGGCACCCCAGGCCTCTTGCAGACAGCCAGGTGGTCTCCTGGTCTTATCGGCAGCCGGCAGTGCATCATCTCCCGTGTAGCCGGTAGCCGGCTTCTTGCTGTGATTTCCCGAGGACCTGGCCACAGATGGCTATCTGCAACGCGACGGTGATGTCGTGCGTTTTCACGACAGAGCGTGACGGTGTCAGGTTGAGACCCAAGCCTAGTGTATCTTACGCGAGGATTATATGGTGATTACCAGTTGGAAAAGACCCCAGAGGTCCTCTAATCCACTCCCCTCCTACCAGTGGGGAAATAGGGGGCTCAGAAGGGTGTGTGAAGTTGCCCGGGGTCACAGCCTCCTGACAGCCCGCTCAGGTTCCTTCCTCTGTGGCAGCGGGCAGGCAGGATGGTCACTTGGGCACGGAGGCTCTGGGTTGGCAGACCCGCCACCGTCTGCACAGTTAAATGTGGCCTGGGGCTCTCCCAGGGGCTGCCCCAACTTTCTTGCTCTGCAGCCAGGCTGCCTCAGGAGCTAGTTTCGTGGGTGCCATGGACGGCGCTAGGAGGCCCCCAGGCTGCCGTGTAGAGCCCCTGGGGTCCTGACACGTGCTCACCATCTCTCCTGGCGACCGTCCCCCACCACTGTGGGTCCCACACAGACAGCGTTCCTTCTTTTCTCCCGATCTCTGGGGCAGGCTGAGGACTGGTCACCTCACCTGGCCCTCCCTCCTTTCTCCCGCCAGCTCCGGCCCAGGCCCAGATTGTGCACGCGGGCCAGGCGTGCGTGGTCAAGGAGGACAACGTGAGTGAACGCGTCTACACCATCCGCGAGGGGGACACCCTGGTGCTACAGTGCCTGGTCACCGGCCACCCCCGGCCCCAGGTGAGCCATGGGACCAGATCTGAGCGGCAGCAGGCGCAGGCACTGGTGAGGGGGCCGCAGATGGCCAGGAAGGGCTGGGCGTGAGCCCCCCACCCCCGGGATGGAAGGGCTGGGGGCTCGCGCACCTGGAGACACCGGCAAGAAGTGCATTGCCAGGTCCTGGCTCCATCTCCACTGAGCATACACACGCCCGGCACCTCGCGGTCCTTCTCACGTCTTCTCTTAGGATGCTCACAGCCACGCTGTGAGGAAGGCTCCCAGGGCCCTGTTGTACACGCATTACAGCTGGGTACACTGAGGCTCAGAGGCGGGGCAAAGCCCCAGGCCACACAGTGTAGTGCGCTGGGCTGCAGAGCCGGTGTCCGCCATGGCGGGCGTGCTCCCTCCCAGAGCAAGCCCCTTGGGCTGGGCTCCCGGGTCCCAGGCCTCACACAGGACAGCCTCTACTTCAGGGCCTCTGGCGGGCCAGCTCCCCAAGCCCCAAAGCCGTGAGGAGGGAACAGAAGACAACAGGTGCCTGGAAATGCCAGCGCGTTTTGTCCCCACCGGTGTGCAGGTCAGGCAGGGAGCGTTGGCTGATCCTTAGGGAGGAGAGAGAGGAGGCCGTGGAATTTGCTGCTGAGCTGCTGTGACCTTTAATAGCAGCAGGAAAGGTGGCAATTGGATCCAGGGAAGGACAGTGAAATATGAATTTTTTTTTTGGTCCGGGGAGTTTTGGGAACAGAAATGGCTCTGGTAGGTGTGGCCTTGGACAGGTAAGATGCACACCGAAACCCCCAAAGACCCTTTCAACCCGAAGATACTGTCACTGCCCGCGCCTTCTCCTCACAGGTTCTAGAAATGAGAACAATGCTGCTGGATGCAGGCTGGTGTCTGCCGGCGGCAGTGCTTCAGGGACGGTCCTTCCTCAGGGCCAGCCAGGCAGCGGGCCGCCCGTCCCCTGGGCGCCGTGCTCACGTGGTCATTTTCCATGTTTTTGTTTTGTTTTTTCGGTACTGGAGATGGAACCCAGGGGCAGTCTACCTTTGAGCTATACCTCCAGCTCTGTTTTCTTTCTTTCTTTCTTTCTTTCTTTCTTTCTTTCTTTCTTTCTTTCTTTCCTTCCTTCCTTCCTTCCTTCCTTCCTTTTTGGTGGTACTGGGGTTCCTGGAAACCCTTCTACCTCCGGGCTACACTCCCAGACACCTATTTTTTATATTTTTATTTGGAAACAGGGTCTCTTTAAGCCAGCGCGGCTGGCTTTGAACCTGAGTGATCCTCCTGTCTTCGCTTCCTAAGCGTGGGGATTACAAGCGTGCGCCACCACGCTTGGCTTTATTCTTTATTTTAAAACAAGGTCTCACTGAGTTGCAGAGGGCCTCACTAAGTAGCTAAGTCTGTCCTCAAGCCGCGATCCTCCTGTCTCAGCCTCCCGAGTGCTGGGATGACAAGTGCGCCTGCCACGCCCAGCTCTGTTTTCCTGTTTGCTCAGGGTTTTTGACACGTGCCTGCCTTGGGTCTTGGGTTCGCAGCCTGGGCTCAGGCCTCACTCCTGCCTGTTCTCACATAGTAGGCCTCGGAGTGTTTTGCTTCTCCGTCCGGGGCATGGTCTCCTCTATTCCTCACGGCCTCTCCAGGACAGATCTCCAGCCCTGTGCCTTGGCCCCAGGTCAGCCCGTGGTCACCGGTCCTCGCCCCTCCAATCCGTTCCTGCCTTCTGCTACTAGAGTGTAGCTCGGAGGCAGAATGCCCTTCGACTCAAGCCCCAGCACCGAAAACAAAACAAATCTAGTTAGAATTTATGAATCCATTATCTCGGGCAAGGCAACCATAAAACTACACCACAGATAGGCCTGTAGGGCCCAAGTAGGATTTCTGTTGAAGGTAATCTTACTGAACACAAGCCTGTGCAGTAAAACTTTTAAATAATATATTTTAGAATACAGTGCCAGGACCCAATAAGCCCAACAACTCATATCTGAGTAACCAAAGAAAATAAGAGTAATCCCCAAAGATCTTCCAAACAAGTATGTTTAAAATAATGGAAGAAATAGAATCCATAAGACAGATTATAAAACCTCTCCAGTTAGATTTGGGGAAAAGCAAATAGAAATCCTAGAAATAAAAAATATGTAATCTTAAAACAATAACAACCAGCCAGGCGTGGTGGCCTACACCTGTATCCCAGTCCTTGGGAGGCTGAGACAGGAGGATTGCGGGTTTGTGGCCAACCGCAGCAACTTAGTGAGGCCCTGTTTCAAAATTAAAAATAAAATAGGGGTGGGGGTATAGCTCAGAGGCAGAATGCCCCTGGGTTTGATCTCTAGTACCACACACACACAAAAAAAAATTCCAAAATTTGACTTTAATGCCCTAGAGATAGCTAAAGAGAATATTAGGGAATTGGATTCGAGGAAGGCAGCGGGGCGCAGCCTGGAGAGGACAGGCAGAAAGTGTGAAGAAGCCGGCGGGCCTGGAGATGAGCCGCCGCCGCCAGTGGTGCAGGCCCTGCAGAGAGCGTGGAGACCGGAGGGCAGCTCACACGCACAGAGCCTGGGGATGGGGTAGGACCGCAGGAGGGCAGACCACCAGCCAGAGAAGGGCTGCCCCTCCCGGGCCTGTGGTTTCTGAGCACAGTGGACTGACGCATTTGCCGGGGTGGGAGTCTTGCCTTATCTCTCTGATGGCAGTCCTCCCCAGGATCCAGAAAGAAGCTTCACAACGCCCACTGGTCCTTAGACGTAACGATCTGAGTCTGATTGGGTACTTTTCCAAAATCTAAGGCAGTGGTTATAGTAGAAATTCGTTGACTGACTAACAAACACCGGGCACCACATTTCAGTCCTTTACCATTCGCTAACCCTCACGGTAACTTTGCAAAGTGGGCACTATGCTATATCTGTTACTGTTGCACGGAACATGCTTTAAAGTGTGGGACCTTAAATAACAGGCCCACACAGGCCGCTGAATGAGCAGCTGGAACCATACAGTTTTATCCAGCAGTCAGTCTACTAAGGGTACACCCCTCAGTCCTCCCGGTAGAGGCAGGCGCCCAGGCAATGGCCGCACCCCCACACAGATCTGCAGCCCCGCTTGGAGCTTCCTCCCTGGTGGGTCAGTGGCACTCTCCTGTAACCCCAGCTGCTCAGGAGGCCGAGGCAGGAGGATGGAAGTTTAAGGCCAGCTTGGGCAACAAATAAAAAGGGCTGGTTTGCAGCTTGGCAGTAAAGCGCCCTGGGTTCAATTTCCAATAATGCAAACAATAAACAGCCACCAAGGAAAGGCCCCTGCTCCGACCCTGGGTGCCCGGGCTTTGCACCCGGGTTAGGCCGGGCGGCAGGCGGTGCCGCCGCAGGGTGTTGGCCCCCGAGGCCCCTCACGGCCGGGCCTGGCTCTGCCCGCCCAGGTGCGCTGGACCAAGACGGCCGGCAGCGCCTCGGACAAGTTCCAGGAGACGTCGGTGTTCAACGAGACGCTGCGCATCGAGCGCGTCGCGCGCACGCAGGGCGGCCGCTACTACTGCAAGGCCGAGAACGGTGTGGGCGTGCCGGCCATCAAGTCCATCCGCGTGGACGTGCAGTGTGAGTGGGGCGCAGCATGTTCCGAAACCACATAGGGCTGAGGGTAGGCCTGGGGTCCATTTTCTCCGTCCGTCTGTCTGTCTCTCACACGCACACACACAGGAAGATCATCTCCCTGTGACTCTCTGTACCATAGGGCCGATTTGCCTTTGGGGAGCTGAGGCCCAGAGGCACCAGGCAGATCACACCACACGTTCACAGCGGACGGGTTGAGCCAGGACTTCCTGATGCCCGGCCTGTGGCTGCCTCCTCTGTGCCGGGCGGGAGGGCGTCGTGGGGTCCCTGCCTCTAACAGCAGGCCAAGCTGGGGGGGGGGAGGCTTTCCGGAAGCATCCCTCGAGGCTGTCTGCTTTCTGGAGCGCCCTGCCTTGGGGTCGCCCGACTGACTGCAGGGGTGCCGGGCCCTTGTAGACCTGGACGAGCCGGTGCTGACGGTGCACCAGACTGTGAGCGACGTGCGGGGCAACTTCTACCAGGAGAAGACGGTGTTCCTGCGCTGCACGGTCAACTCCAACCCGCCTGCCCGCTTCATCTGGAAGCGGGGCACGGACACGCTGTCCCACAGCCAGGACAACGGGGTCGACATCTACGAGCCCCTCTACACCCAGGTCAGGATGGCTCTGGCGTGGCCGCTCCTCTCCGCAGCCCACGGGGCGGGGTCCTGGGCCGAGGCCTGGGACCTGGCCTCTGGACCGCCCGACGGGAGCAGCAGGCAGGAGCAGGGGTGGGTCAGGGAGCCCCGGCACCGTTCTCAGGAGCATTGCTAGTCAGGATAGAGTCCCGCGACGCGGGCCACTGGTCCCTGCCTGCTGCCCCGGGAGGTGCTGGTGACGCCCTCCGGCTGGGGGTGGGGAGGACCTTGGAGGTGCCCGTCGGTTCGCCACCTGTTACCCATGGGCCCCATGTTCAACCCGCTCATAAAAGAAGAGAGTCCTTCCACTTCCCAGAGTGGGGAAACCAAGGCCTGGCCCTGGGCAGCCTCAGGCCCAGAGCGGCCCACAGGGAGCACTAGGCACAGAGCGCCGCCCGCCGGCCCCGGGCTCAGGGTCCCTGGTCAGTGGAGTGCACGGGCTGGGGGCCCCATGCAGGCCCCTCACCCGGTGTCCACCGCCGCCAGGGGGAGACCAAGGTCCTGAAACTGAAAAACCTGCGGCCCCAGGACTATGCCAGCTACACCTGCCAGGTGTCTGTACGTAACGTGTGCGGCATCCCCGACAAGGCCATCACCTTCCGGCTCACCAACACCACGGGTACAGGCGCCTCCCTCGCCGGCTCGTTCCCGGCCCCCTTCCCGCCTCCCCTCCCCAGCCCTCTCAGCCCCCTGAGACCCACCTCCTTGTCCTCTCAGCACCGCCGGCCCTCAAGTTGTCTGTGAACGAAACTCTGGTGGCTAACCCTGGCGAGAACGTGACGGTGCAGTGTCTGCTCACAGGCGGCGACCCCCTGCCCCAGCTGCAGTGGTCCCACGGGCCCGGCCCACTGCCCCTGGGGGCCCTGGCCCAGGGCGGCACCCTCAGCATCCCTTCCGTGCAGGCCCGGGACTCTGGCTACTACAACTGTACCGCCACCAACAACGTGGGCAACCCCGCCAAGAAGACGGTCAACCTGCTGGTGCGCTGTACGTGGCCTCGGCCTCGGAGGGGAGCGGCGAGGCAGGCAGGCTCCCCGTCCTCCGTCCTCCGGGAGCTGGAGCTGCGGCAAAGTGGGGAAGGGTCCCTCTGCTTCCCATTGGTAGACCACCCAGGTTCAGGAGGCCTGTCCCAAGCACTTTGATTTCCCTGCAATTCAGCTGTCTACCAGCAGGTGGCAGAAAGACTAAAATTAGGGCAAAGCTTCACATTTCCAAGTATAACCTCAGCAATCTAAGAATTAGGAGGGGCTGGTATGGATTGCTTGTTTTTTTTTTTCTTAGATTGGGAGGGCTGCAGGAAGTCAAATGTGGGTACTATAGTCTTCAAGAGACATTGCTGGCCTCACTCGTTCAGTGGTTTCTACATGACTAGCTGGATTTATGTATAAGTAACACTCATTTCCTCATACTTTACACGGAAGTCTTCGGCAGCAAAGTGTTGCAGTGAATTTGGAGATGATTCATAAGTGTGAAAGCAATATAAAACTCGGAGCACAGACCCAGCCGGGCATGGTGGTGCCCGCTTGTTATCCCAGTTCTTGGGAGGCTGAGACAGGAGGAGCGCAAGTTTGCAGCCAGCCTCAGCTACTTAGTGAGGCTCTCTGCAACTCAGTCAGACCCTGCTTCAAAATAAAGAATAAAAAGCGGGAGGCCTGGCGTGGTGGCGCACGCTTGTCATCCCCGCGCTTGGGAGGCAGAGACAGGAGGATCACGCAGGTTCGAAGCCAGCCGCGTGCACTGGCTTAGGAGACCCTGTTTCCAAATTTTAAAAAAACGTAAAAATAGGTCTGGGAGTGTAGCCCAGAGTTAGAAGGGCTTCTAGAAATCCCAGTACCACCAAAAAAAAAAAAAAAAAGAAAAACGGGGCTGGGAGTGTAGCTCAGTGGTAGAATGCCCCTGGCTGCTCACCGTGGCCTTGATTTTGCTACTGTGATTTAAGGAGAAAGCTTTCAACTATTTTGCTTGTGTAGCTTTAGTTGTTTTTTTTTTTTTTTTTTTTTTTTTAAGATCCAGGCTTGTCCTCATCTCTACTCTTTTTATTTTTATTTTTTGTGGTACTGGGAATTGAACCCAGAGGCATTCTACCTCTGAGCTATTTTGTTTATTTATTTATTTATTTATTTATTTTTGGTGGTACTGTGGTTCCTGGAAGCCCTTCTACCTCTGGGCTACACTCCCAGACCTATTTTATACTTTTTTATTTGGAAACAGGGTCTCTTAAGCCAGTGCGGCTGGCTCTGAACCTGCGCAATCCTCCTGTCTCCGCCTCCCGAGCGCGGGGATGACCAGCGTGCCCACCACGCCAGGCTATTTTATTCTGAAGCAGGGTCTCGCCAGGTTGCTGAGGCTGGTCTTGAACCTGTGATCCTCCAGTCTCAGCCTCCTGATACTGGGTTACAGATATGCACCACCGAGCCTGGCCCCAGCTCTGAAAGTCTCTGGCTGCCACGCTCTGCTGAGAGTAGCTGGCTTCCCTTTGACGTCTCACTAGCCGGTCGGGCTCGCTAGCCAGCCAGCCAGCCGTCTCTGACCCTTGACTTAGATGGAGAAAAAGTAACAGGATTTGGGCTGATGACTGCTTTCCCTTTGATGCTGCTTTTCCCATTAGAAGAGCTTTCCCTCCACCTGATTGCCTCTGGCCTTTAGAAGGGTGGTGAGGCCCGCCCCGCCCCGCCCCGCCCAGCGCTCACGCCAGCCCTGTCCAGCTAACGCCTGACCCACGGAGAGCTCTGACTCTGGACTTACTTCAGACAAGATCCCTCTTTTAAAAAGAGGCCAGTCTCGTGTTTTCTTTCTAAACTCTGTGTTTTATATAATTGTGTGAGATAATTATATTGGTCTTTTATTACTATAAAACCACACAAACTTGTGGCAAAGAGTCAAACAGCATAAAAGGGAAAAATGTGCCAACTAATTGTCCCAGCGCCCTTGGTCCACTCCGCAGAATCGCTAGGTTGTGCTGCTTCTCGCTGGCATTTTGCATCTTCCAAGTTTAAAACCAAAATAAAAGTAAAAGCAAAAGCAGGCTAGTGGTCAAAGGTGCTTTGGAAACGTGGGTTAAGCCGCCTGAGCCCCGTTCCCTCTCTTGTGAAACGGGGACAGTGAAGCACCTTCCCTGGAGCTTAGCGGGCCTGCTCACTGAATGAATCGGGGTGCAGAGCTCAGAACAGGGCCTCGCCAACAAGGCCCCATCTGCAAGGCCTGGAATCATTGCCCAGATCACTTTACACTCCCCGCCCTTTTTGTGTGTGTGTGGCCCTGGGGATGGAACCCAGGGGGCATTCTCCCTCTGAGCTATACCCCAGCCCTATTTGTTAGTCTTTATTTTGAAACAGGGTCCCACTGAGTTGTAAAGGGCCTCGCTAAGTAGCAGCTATACTCCCAGCCCTTTTCATGTATTTATTTTGATACAAGGTCTTGCTATGTTGCTGAGACTGCCCTCAAACCTGCCATCCTCCTGTCTCCGCCTCCTATACTGGGATCATAGGTGTGCACCAGTGCATCTGGCCTGCCATGAGCTTTTATGAATTGAAACCACAGCTGGGCGTAACAGTGCACACCTGCAGCCCCAGCACTTGGGAGGCTAAGACAGGAAGATGACCGGTTTGAGGACAACCTCAGCGACTTAGCAAGACCCTGTTTCAAAATAAAACATCAAAAGGCCTAGGGAAGCCAGGCGTGGTGGCGCACACATGTAATCCCAGCATTCAGGAGGCAGAGACAGGAGGATCACAGTTTACGGACAGCCTCAGCTACTTAGTGAGGCCCTCTGCAACTCAGTGAGACCCTGTTTCAAAGTAAAGAATAAAAGCTGGGCGTGGTGGCGCACACTTGTAATCCCAGCACTTGGGAAGCTGAGACACAGGTTCGAAGCCAGCCTCAGCTACTTAGTGAGGCCCTGTTTCCAAATAAAGTATGAAATAGGTCTGGGAGTATAGCTCAGAGGTAGAAAACCCCCTGGATTCCACTCTCAGTACCACACACACACACACACACACAAAAAATAAATAAATAAATAAATAAAATAAAGAATAAAAACATAGGGCTGGGGGTGTAGCTCGGAGGTAGAATGCCCCTGGGTCCAATTCCCACTACCCAAGACAAAATACGACAAAACTCAAACCGAGTCTGAGCGAGGCTGGCCCAGTTCCCAGCAGTGAGCGGCGGCGGCTTCTCCTGGGTGTTCAGCGCCCCACCAGCATTAGGGGGAAGCTGGGCCGGGTGGCCTGGGGCCAGCCCGTCACCCCGCCCTCCCACCGTGCAGCCATGAAGAACGCCACGTTCCAGATCACGCCCGACGCGATCAAGGAGAGTGAGAGCATCCAGCTGGGGCAGGACCTGAAGCTGTCGTGCCACGTGGATGCGGTGCCCCAGGAGAAGGTGGCCTACCAGTGGTTCAAGAACGGCAAGCCGGCGCGTATGTCCAAGAGGCTGCTGGTGACCCGCAACGACCCCGAGCTGCCCGCCGTCACCAGCAGCCTGGAGCTCATCGACCTGCACTTCAGCGACTACGGCACCTACCTGTGCGTGGCTTCCTTCCCGGGGGCGCCCGTGCCCGACCTCAGCGTCGAGGTCAACATCTCCTCCGAGACAGGTGGGCAGCTGCCGGGCGCGGGGGAGATGCGGCGCGCGGCTTGGGGGGGCAGAGCGAGCCACAGGGCGTCGGGGCGCTCGGCCCTGCAGTAGAGCGGCAGGAACACCCCGCTCTGCCCTCATGGCGCTTAGGAGGAAGGGAAACATTTTTTCATAGTTTTACAAATAAATACTTCCCTGCAAACGGTGATTCGGGAGGTCTAGAATTTCCTAGGATAGAATGTTTTGTCCTGAGGTTTGAGGGAGGGTCAGGAGTTTACTAGGCAAAGGAGAGCCAGGCAGGGGTGGGGGAGAGCAGAGGGCCGAGGAGGGCAGCAAGGTGCATCGGCCACCCATGAGCCGGGAGGTGGGCAGGGCCAGCCGGCCGCCCTGTAGGCCGACCCTTTGCTAGGGTTGCACAGAGAGCGGCTTCAACAGAGATGTGTTTCTCACGGGGCTGGAGGCAGAGTCAGACCAGGCGATTGGCAGTACTGGTCCTTCTGGGGTCTTCTCAGCTCGGACACGAGTTTCTTCTCTCTTCATATGGTCTTTTTTATGTGCGTGTCTGTGTCCTCCTCTTCCCCCCTTATAAGACACCTGGGTCAGGGAGGAGCCACCCCCCAGTCCTTGGGGATTGAACCCAGGGGCATCCTACCTCTGAGCCCCACCTGCCCCCAGCCATTTTTACCAGAGGCTAGCCAAGTTGTCAAGGCTGGCCATGAACCAGAGATCCTCCTGTCCCAGCCTCCCAAGCACTGGAATGACAGGTCTCCGCCACGTGCCTGGTTCTTCATTCCTTCCTTAAAGGCAAATACAGTCACATTCTGAGCAACTGGGTACCAAGACTTCAAAATATGAGCCCATAACAAGCCACGGAAAGCTTGGGTCATTGGTCCAATAATAAGAAAATAACAACGAGATGATTGCTGACATTTATTGTTTATTATGTGTCCTGATTATTTTATATTGTATAACTTTTGTGATTTACCTTATGGGTAGCAGTTCACCTCAGTTTACAGTTGAAGAAACGTGGGCTCAGCAAGCGTTAGAAAGCACCAGGCGCACACTTGCAATCCCAGCACTGGGGAGGCTGAGAGCGGAGGGTCGCAGGTTCACGGCCGGCCTCAGCTACTTAGTGAGGCCCTGCTTCCAAATAAAAAGTAAAATAAGGCTGAGGGTGCAGCTCAGAGGTGGAATGCCCCTGGGTACAATCTCCAGTACCACACACACAAAAAAAAAGAAAAGAAAAAGAAAAGTGGAGAGGCTTAGCTGAGGTCACTCGCCAGCGCGGTGGAGCAGGGCTCAGAGCCTGGTGGTCTGACTTCAGCGCGGGCTCCCGGCCCCTCGGCAGCATCCACACGAGAATGCCTGCTTCAGAGGGAGCTCTGGGGGGTCTCCAGGGCCTTGTCTCGGCCCCAGCGCCTCCTACCGGAAGCGGGCTGACCTTGGCCAGCTAAGCTTGTGACCAGATGCAGAGATGAGGCCCCACCACGATGCGCCTTTCCTCCTTCGGCTCTCTGGCCCGGTCTCTCTGCGGAAGGTTAGACCAGGTGGCTCCAGAGACCCCCCCCCCCTGACCTGGGCACCAGGGGAGAGCCCGCACGGCTGGCGAGGTCAGGAGAGGCTCCTGGGAGGGGCCTGGGCCTCAGGAGAGGACCAGAACGCCGCGGCTCCCACAGGCTCCTCTTGTGAACTGGACCACAGCTCCTTCCACCGAGCTCTGCCTGGTGGGACAAAGGCATGGGGGCCAAGCCCTGGAAATACAGCCAGGAAGTAGGGGAGCCGTCATCAGCATCCTGGGGGCACTAGAGGCACCAGGCTGCCGGGGGGGATCAGGAGGCTTCTCAGAGGAGGTGTGTCCGATGTGAGCTTTGGGGGGAGCCTTGGAATTTGCCAATCAGGGTGATAGGACAGGAAAAGTCTCAAGAGGCAGAAAGAATGCGGGGATTCCCCCAAGTGAGGAGACTTGTGTCCAGGGAAGGTGGACCCTAGCTGGCGTGGTGGTGCACGCCTGTGACCCTAATACTTGGGAGGCTGAGATAGGAGGGTCACAGGTTTGAGGACAGCATCAGCAACCTAGTGAGACCCTGTTTCAAAACAAAAAATAAAAAGGGGTGCAGGTGGAGCTGAGAGGTAGACCGCCTCTGGGTTCAATCCCCAGTACAAAAAAAAAATACCCTACACGGGGGACACAGAGGGAAGCCGAGAAGGCTGGGGTGGCAGAGGTGGAGTCTGAGGGTCTTGTTTGCAGAGGAGAGGATGTATGCTTTACCCCCGGGGCACAGCTGTGGGCTGGGAGGCAGAGATGCTGTTAGCGTGTGTGTGTGCGCGCGCGTGTGCGCGTGTGTGCACACACGTGGCCGGAGGGCCGGGAACGGGATGTTTCAGATGTGAGGAAGAGGCTCTGGATGTTGCCTGGGGC
The DNA here is from genome assembly GCF_963383645.1 of Muscardinus avellanarius. Taxonomy (NCBI): domain Eukaryota; kingdom Metazoa; phylum Chordata; class Mammalia; order Rodentia; family Gliridae; genus Muscardinus; species Muscardinus avellanarius. The sequence goes on along the minus strand of NC_137800.1, from coordinate 92,214,981 downwards.
ATGCATGCTTTTAAAGAGCCCCTGGAAAGGGAATGATTTAGACCTGGGGAAATACACAGAGAGCTGCAGAGCTGAAGCCGCCCGACGCGTGGCAGGTAGATAAACGCTGACGGGGTGCGGCTTGTGCTAAGGGGGCACCTGGGCCGGAGCGGGCCTCCTAGAGTTCTTACGAATGCCCTTTGTTTAAGGCTTAATGATAAAGCGCAAGGTGCCTTTTAATTGCTCCATGGCGTAGCAGGTGAGACCCGGAAGATTCCTCACAAGGCCCAGGAGGCAGAGCGCCGGCCTGGATTAGGTTCACCCGTGTCTAACAAGACCTCTACTGGTAGCCTGGGCTGGAGGCCTGTTTGGACCCCAGCACCTCAGGGAAGAGCCAACCTAGATGTGCATGGCCGCCTCCCGCGGGAGCGCGCTTGGCGAGCAGTTGGTGCCGCTGCGGTGGCCGAGGCTCCAGCCTCCACCTGGCCTGCCTGCCACCTCGGGGGTACGCCCCCTCCCGCCCACGGTCACTGTTCAGCAGCAGCCAGGGACCTGACTGTGGCCTGCAGGGAGGAGGAAGGTGGCCATCACCTTCCCCTCCCCCTCTTCCTCCTCCTCCGGTACCTGAGACTGAACCCAGGGGCATTCTCCTTCCAAGAAACACCCCCAGCCCTGTTTTATTTATTTTGAAACAGGGTCTCAGAGGTTGCTGGGAGTCTTGTTAAATTGCTGAGGCTGGTTTCCTGTGATCTCCTTTCTTGGCCTCCCGAGGTCTGGGATTCCAGGTGTGCACCACCACGCAGGGCTCAGCCTCTTTTGAAAAGGCCTTTATTTTCCTTCATCCCACACTGGCCAGATTTTTTTTCCTTTGGTGGTACTGGGGTTCCTGGAAACCCTTATACCTCCAGGCTACACTCCCAGACCTATTTTATATTTTTATTTGGAAACAGGGTCTCAAGCCAGTGAGGCTGGGTTCGAACCTGCACGATCCATTCCTGTCTCTGCCTCCCAAGCGTGGGGATTACAAATGTGTGCCACCACGCCCGGCCACTGGCCAGAATTTGATCATGTAGCCCAAGTAGCCTAGGCAAGGTGTTGTCCTTATTCCTGTGGAAAAACAAGCATCTGCTTCCCACACGAAGAGTCATCTGAAGACCTCCCTGGGCCCATCCCATTCCACTTGAAACAAATTGAAATGCACCCATGCATTTTATCATTAAATATCAAGGGCAAGGATGCCGGGGGGATAGACTAGCAGTCGGCGATAACACTTCAGACACGAAATGAATTAAAAGCAAATTAAAATGCATTTTATCATTAAATATTTTATCATTAAAAATGAAGGGTGAGGATGGGGGACAGACTAGTGGTCCGCGATCACACTTCTGACGAGGAAAGGCAGAGGCCTTAAACTAGTGCAAGCCTGGGGTTAGGAGAAAGGGGTCTGAGAGAAGATGTAGTAGGAATGCATGTGGAGAGCCGGGCGTGGGGCGCACACTTGTACTCCCATCACTCGGGAGGCTGAGACAGGAGGATGGCCAGCCTCAGCTACTTAGTGAGGCCCTCTGCAACCCAGTGAGACCCTGTTGCAAAATTAAGAATAAAAACTAGGGCTGGGGGCTTAGCGCAGAGGTAGAATGCCCTGGGTTCAACCCCCAGCACAAGAAAGAAAGAAAGGGAAGGGAGGAAGGAGGAAGGCTCGCGTGAAGGCTGAGTGCTCCCGGCGGGGGAAGGCTGCTGGGGCTGGGGAGGTCTGCCCGGCGGAGGGAGGGCAGACTAACGCCCTGGCCCTCCGCAGTGCCGCCGGCCATCAGCGTCCCCAAGGGCAGGGCGGTGGTGACGGTGCGCGAGGGCGCGGCCGCCGAGCTGCAGTGCGAGGTGCGAGGCAAGCCGCGGCCGCCCGTGCTCTGGTCGCGCGTGGACAAGGAGGCCGCCCTGCTGCCCTCGGGGCTGGCCCTGGAGGAGACCCCCGACGGGAGGCTGCGGCTGGAGCGCGTGAGCCGCGACATGGGCGGCACCTACCGCTGCCAGACGGCGCGCTACAACGGCTTCAACGTGCGGCCGCGCGAGGCCCAGGTGCAGCTGGTCGTGCAGTGTGAGTGCCCATGGCGCCGCGGTCTGCGGCCCTGCCCACGCGCCCAGCCAGGGGCACGGCCCGGGGACCCGGACACGTCCGACCCGGGTCTCACTGCGTTGCAGAGCCCTCCCCAAGTAGCGGAGGCTGCCCTGGAAGCGCCACCCTCCTGCCTCAGCCTCGCTAATGCTGGGAGTACAAGCGTGCGCCACCACGGGGGGGGGGGTGTTTTAATCCATGCACTCCCGTTGCCTTCTGCAGCTGAGGATATAGGCCCTAATATCCCCGCCCTACCCTCTTAGCAAATGGGGGGGGGGCGGCACAGAGAAGTAACCTGCCCCAAACCGCAGCCAGGGAGGTGGCCTCTGGACCCACCACCGCCTGGCTGGCCCGGCGTGGGGAGGGCCCTGGCGGGGTGGTGGCCTGGGGGCCGCCCAGGGGCCCCGCTGACGCGCCCCGCCCCCCAGACCCGCCCGAGGTGGAGCCCGGCTCGCAGGACGTGCGCCAGGCGCTGGGCCGGCCGGTGCAGCTGCGCTGCTCGCTCCTGCGGGGCGGCCCCCAGCGCATCGCCTCGGCCGTGTGGCGCTTCAAGGGGCAGCTGCTGCCGCCGCCGCCGGGGGTCCCCGCCGCCGCCGAGGCCGCGGACCACGCCGAGCTGCGCCTGGACGCCCTGACCCGCGACAGCAGCGGCCCCTACGAGTGCACGGTCTCCAACGACGTGGGCTCGGCCGCCTGCCTCTTCCAGGTCTCGGGTGAGCGTCCCGTCGACCCCGCCACGCCCGCGGGGAGCCCACCGGTGCGGAAGCCCCTCTGCACCCCAGGCAGGAGCCGGGTACTGACCCCGCCGCCCTTCGGACACTCCGCGCACGCCCCTCTAGGTCCGGCCCTCCCCGCTCTAGCCCCGCCTGCCCTGCCCTAGGCCCCGCCTCTTTCATGGCCTCTTACAGCCACGCCCCTCTAAGCCCAGCCCCCACCTGCTCCGTGGTCCCGCCCACACAACGCCAGGCTCCACCCCCTGCAGCCTCATCCAATCCCAGCTCTGCTTCCGTCCCTGGAACCCCGCCCACCAAACCGGGCGGGACCGTCTCAGGACCTCCTTTCCTGTCCCTCGGCCTCCAGGGCCGCTGCTTAGAAGCGGGAAGGGGCCGGGAAGGGGCCCCCCACCCCCCACCCTCAGCAGCTTCTCCGGGTGTGAGGGTGATGATGCTGGGCCGGCCAGCCGCCACACTTAGAGGTGCAGGTGTTTGGTGCCCAGAAACCCTCTCAGCCCCAGCTATACATCAAATCAGTCTAGGAGGGGTCAGAAATGGCTTTGGAGAGGGCTCAGGGGGACACAGAGGACCACCGCGGCTGCCAACTATACCCCTCCCCCTGCTTGAAGCCCGCACTCCCTGGAGGGGAGCCACAGGCTGCCTGCCCCTCTCCACTGCACCCCGGGTTTCCAAGCAACCCCAGCTGGCCGCAGTCCTCCGCCCAGCAGCAGCCCCCCACTCAGCACTGCCAGCCAGAGGCCCCGTGACATCCTGGCCTCCCACTGTCCCCGCACTCCCACGCCCCGCCTCTCCCCGTTTCCTCTTCCTGGCCTCTCAACCCTTCTCTCTGTCTTCCCCAATCCTCCCTGACGCTCCTTCCCTGTGCCCCCAACTCTCCCCTTCTCTTTCTCTCCACCTTCCCTCTCTGTTGCCACCAATCCGGTCTCCATCTCCACCTTCTAACCCCTCACTCTCTCTCCCCCAATCCCGCCACCCCCTCTCCTCACAACACCCTGTCCCTCTGCCCACACCCTCCGGTGTCCCCCCTCCCTGTCTTCCCCATGGCCCGCCCGCTCCCCGCCCTCCTAGCCAAGGCCTACAGCCCGGAGTTTTACTTCGACACCCCCAACCCCACCCGCAGCCACAAGCTGTCCAAGAACTACTCCTACGTGCTGCAGTGGACGCAGAGGGAGCCGGACGCCGTCGACCCTGTGCTCAACTACAGACTCAGTGTCCGCCAGGTGGGCACACGGGCCAGGCGGGCCGGAGATGCCGAGACAGATAGGCGTGTGCACGCCGACCCTCTAGGCGGCTCTGGGGAGCCGGGAAAACGTGTTCTGTTGGCAGTAGCAGGAGCCGGAGCCTCCAGGCACTGCCCGTCCAGCCGCGGCACGGCCTAGGAGCTGGGCCAGCCTGGTGGGGCTCATGGGGGAGTCAGCTGTGCTCACCGGGGCCTCTACCTTGCAAGGCCAGATCCCTGCAGCCCCGCACCCAGTCTAATTCCAGGGGCTTCTGCCTAGCTTGGGAAGCAGTGGTTCTGGGGCACCGCCAGGTGGGAATCCAGCCTTGAACGAGCGTGGTCAAGCTTGTATCTCTTTGGCTTTGTTTTCTTATTTGTAAAAGCAGGGGTGTTTTTAATAATGTGTTTCTTAGGATTGCTATTGGGAGTTGGATTAATTAATAAGGACCAAACCCTTAGCACAGTGCCCAACACACATCAATTGTTCAATCCCCGACAGTCCTGGTGGAGGACCCAGGAGGGCGATTGTGCCCTCTTGCAGAAGAGGGAAGCGAGGGTCTCCTTCCCCAGGCCTTTGCTCCTCCCGCCCCTCGCCCACCCTCCCGCCAAGTCCTGCAGGGCCTGGGCTGCCGGGCATCTGGGGCCTCCCTGTGTCCACAGTTGAACCAGCACAACGCCGTGGTCAAGGCCATCCCGGTGCGGCGTGTGGAGAAGGGGCAGCTGCTGGAGTACTTGCTCACTGACCTCCGCGTGCCCCACAGCTACGAGGTCCGCCTCACCCCCTACACCACCTTCGGGGCTGGCGACGTGGCTTCCCGCACCATCCACTACACAGAGCGTAGGTGACAGGGCAGCGGTGGGGCGGCAGCCCTCGGGCGGGGACTGCTGTGACTCCCCTTGTGACCCTGGCTGCCCCTTCCCGGGCGCAGGTGAACAGGCGCAGGTGACGGGGCGGCGGTGGGGCGGGGAGTCCTGTGGCTCCCCTGTGACCCTGGCTGCCCCTTCCCGGGCGCAGGTGACACGGGCGGCAGTGGGGCGGGCAGCCCATCTCGGGCCGGGGACTGCTGTGACTCCCTTGTGACCCTGGCTGCCCCTCCCAGGGGCAGGTGACAGGGGCGGTGGTGGGGTTGGGGCGGGCAGCCGTTGGGGGGGGGCGGGGACTCCTGTGACTCCCCTGTGACCCTGGCTGCCCCTCCCGGGCACAGGTGACGGGGGGGGGGGGCAGCCATCGGGCGGGGACTCCTGTGACCCTGGCTGCCCCTTCCCGGGCGCAGGTGATGCGGGCGGCGATGGGTGGCGATGGGCGGTGGGGCGGGCAGCCGTCGGGCGGGGACTCCTGTGGCTCCCCTGTGACCCTGGCTGCCCCTCCCGGGCGCAGGCACCCCTGCACAGCCCCACACTCCGTTCTGATTTGCTTCCCTTGCTTTCTCAGCCATCAACTCTCCCAATCTGTCAGGTGAGACCCTTGCGCCCTGTGACCTCTCCTTCCCTGTAGGGAAGCGGAGCTCCTGCTGGGAGAAAGGGAGGCCCCTGGGGAGACGCCCAGAGAGAAAACAGCTTCTTCCCGTGTTGCCAGGCATTCTGGACTTACAGTCTGGGTGGTGATGGGGGAAAACAGGAGGAGGCGGGCTCACCCCCCCCCCCCGTGCCTGGGCAGGGACCCTAAGCCGCGGCCCATGGACCCCGCAGGGTCTGCGTGCAGAACCTGGAGGGGCTACTGTCATTTCTTGACTTTCCCCGACGTCTTGTGGAAATTCAGCACCTTTCAGTGATGGATGTTGGCCACAAACCACAGTAGCACAGTCGGTACCATGACTGTCACCAGCAGAAAGCCGATGTCCTGTCACCTATGGTTGTTAACAGACACCTCTAAATATCATTACATTCACTGGTATTTAAAAACCACAGCGATCATTAGCCCCAACAAGAGATTTTGTATTTAATTAGACAATAAACAGGCCCAGTTACTATATAACAAATTATAAAAAATGTTTTGACGGCTTTATTTCAATATAATTGATTTCCTTTGGATCACACGCACTGCGTTTCATGTGTCTACTGTCATTATTTTGGGGTGGGAGCTGTAGGCCTGGCTGCCTGGCCTTCGAGCCCTGAAGCCCCGGCCCCTAGCTCAGGGGTGCAAGGCCGGGAAGGGCGGCCCCTCCCGTCTCACCCCACCCTCCATACAGACAACACCTGCCACTTTGAAGACGTGAAGATCTGCGGCTACACCCAGGACCTCACCGACAACTTTGACTGGACGCGGCAGAACGCACTGACCCAGAACCCCAAGCGCTCCCCCAACACTGGCCCCCCCATGGACATCAGCGGCACCCCTGAGGGTGAGGATGGAGGACCCTGCAGCAGGGCGGAGGCGCAGAGGGCGCGGGCCAGGCCCGGCTCAGGGAGCCCCAGTCTGAGGGAGCATAGCCCCGTCCTTGGGGAGCCTGAGGGGGACAGATCTCCGCCCTGACTAAGGAGCAGGAAGAAGTGGCCAGGAGCTCAGGACTCGTGGGCTCCGGCCAGGCTGCTCTGGGCAAGACAGGGCGCTGGAGGGTGGGCAGAGAGGGCTGGGCCGGCGACGGAGGGGGAGCTGCATCTCCTTCCCCGCAGGTTACTACATGTTCATTGAGACCTCGAGGCCGCGGGAGCTGGGGGACCGCGCCAGGCTGGTGAGCCCCCTCTACAATGCCAGCGCCAAGTTCTACTGCGTGTCTTTCTTCTACCACATGTACGGGAAGCACATCGGTGAGTCCGACCCGCCGTCCCGAGCGTGTGCCCAGGGGGAGGGCAGGGCCGCTGGGCGCCAGAGCTTCCGCCCTGGTCCTTGGCGGGGTGTAGTCTGTAGGTTGGCCAGGGAAGGCAGAGGCCAGCTGCCTGAGGTTGGAGATGATCATGATCGGGGCTTCCAGAGTATCTTCAAGATAAGAGGCCCCGGCAGAGCCAGGCCTGTAATCCCAGGACCTGGGAGGCTGAGGGAGGAGGATGGCAGGTTCAAGGCTGACCTCAGCAACCTAGTGAGCCCACGTTGCAAAATGAAAAATAAAAAGATCTGAGGAGTACGGTTGAGTGGTAGGGCACCCCTGGGTTCAATCCCCAGGACCTCAAAAGGAAGAGAGAGAGAGAGAGAGAGAGAGAGAGAGAGAGAGAGAGAGAGAGAGGGGAAAGGCAGGCGGAAGGCTGAGTAGGACAGGCGGGCTGGACAGAAGCTCTGCAGAAGCCGCAGGATGCCACACTGGCGGATACAGTGCCTCCCACGGTGCCAGGCGACGGCCTTATGACTCAGAGATTAACACCTACCCGGGACCACACAGAACAACAACCCAGGCCTGTGTGGCTTCGCCAGTCCTGAGCTGCAGGACTGGAGGGTGCTTCTGTAGGGATGTGAGAGGAGGTCGAGCTCCCAGGGAGGGGCTGTGCTTGAGGCCCGCCCTTGGGGGACACCACTGCGGAGCCAGTCATCCTGGGCCACCTAAGGCCTGCAGGGGGGAGAGGACGTACCCTCCCCCTCGGTACCTACAGCCAAGGGAGACACGCTGGGCCCAGACAGCTGGTAACAGGGAGGCCTGACCGGCTCTGGGACACGGCCATGGGGGCTCTGCTGTAGAAATGACAGTTCTTATTTTTGTGTGTGTATTCATGGAAAAGTAATAAATTTCACCTGGTTGAGAAGGTTCAAAAGAGGCAAAATGAGACACCCACCCCATGGCAGCCCTTTTGCCCCTGGAGCAGAGGCGGCCTTTCCAGAGGCCGCCCACAGGCCAGAGCTGGAGAGCATTTTCAGGAACGCTGAATGCCTGTGGAAGCTGATACACACACACACACACACACACACACACACACACACACACACACTCACACACACTCTTTCCCCCCACCCTCCCATTTTATACACAGTATTCTCTGTTTGTTTGGTTTTTTTTTCTCAATACTGGGGATGGAACCCAGGGGCATTCTACCTCCGAGCTACACCCCCAGCCCTATTTTTATTCTTTATTTTGAAGCAGGGTGTCACTGAGTTGCAAAGGGCCTCACTAAGTAGCTGAGGCTATCTGCGAACCACAATCCTCCTGTCTCCGCCTCCCAAATGCTGGGATGACAAGCGTGCGCCCCCATGGATGGCTTATTTGTTTAATTTCTTAAGGGGTTGAGGGTCTTGGAGTCTGGCTGACTCTTGAGAAGGGCTGTCAGGAAGCCCCTGAGCAGAGGGCACTCTGCAGCAGAAATTTAGCTTTCGTTTGAGCAGTAGAAAAGCTGGCTTCCCCGTCAGGCCCTGGGACCAGGGTGGTGGGGAGAAAAGGTTAGGGCTTGATGCGGGACCCTGGGGCGGCCAAAGCGGTAGGATCTCTGAGCAGGGTGGGAGACGATGGTCCCTTGGGGCTGGTAAGGACCTAAGGACACTGTGCACGGTCCCTGCCTGAGCCACAGTGGAGTATCCTTCCTGCGGAGCACTCCTGGGCCTCCCCGCGGCTGGGGAGGGATGGTTCCTGCTGTCTCGGCCCCTGCTCCCCCCTGCCTGGCAGCGCTGGGCCCCAGCTGTCCCCAGGCCCTGTCTGGCCGCCCTCCTCAGTCCCAGCCAACTGCTTTCATCCTAGGCAGGTAACATTTGGTGGCTCTCCCCGCAGGGGGGGGGGGGTCTGTCTGTCTGGTGTCACAGATGGTGTGGCTTTGTTTGGGGGCCGTGCCATGGCAATGCCAGCCACCCGGCACCGTCTAAGATTGATTCCCCTTCCCACCAAGCCAGGCCTCTGTTGCTGTGGCGGAGGTGGCTGTCGACACAGCCCGGCGCTCTCAGCCAAGCTGCCACCCCTCCTTTCCATTCCGGGGCCCTCAGCACCCCTAGAATTCCAGACCCCGTGGCTGTGGGCAGATGGCTCAGCAGCCCAGGTGAGGGCTTCTGGAATCTCATGCTGAGACCACAGCTGTACGGCATGTGGACTGAGCGCTTACTTTAATTCAACTCTTTACAGAAGCCCTGGGCTGGAAGGGTGCCTTTATTCATCCATAAAACCTACAAATAAGTATCGAAACATTTAACGCCCCTTCCTCTACCTCTGGGAGACACACGCGGCTCTGTTCTTGGGGAGCCCTGCTCTGTGCTTAGATGTGGGTCTCACGGCCCTGGGAAGGGTCCCTCGTCTACGGGGGAGGGTGGCGCGTGGGGTCACCGCCAGGGCGGCATTTGCAAGCCATCCTGATGAACAGAGTGCCTGCCGCTGGCCTCGTCCCGTGGCACCGGGGCATCGCTGACAGGCTGGGGACAGGATGGGGTGTGCGCCTTCTGCTGCAGTGGCGGCGCCCTGGCCGGCCCTCACGCCTGTCTCCTCGCCCGCAGGCTCCCTCAACCTGCTCGTGCGGTCCCGCAGCAAGGGGGCCCTGGACACACACGCGTGGTCGCTCAGCGGCAACAAGGGAAACGTGTGGCAGCAGGCCCACGTGCCCATCAACCCCAGCGGGCCCTTCCAGGTGAGGCTGGGCGGGGCCACCAGGCCCGGGATGGCAGGGAGTGGGCCGGGGGGGCGGGGAGCCGGTGCCAGGCGGGGCCCTAACCCACGCTCTCCTCTCTGACCCACCCAGATTATTTTCGAGGGAGTTCGTGGCTCGGGTTACCTGGGGGATATCGCCATAGACGACGTCACCCTGAAGAGGGGAGAATGTCCCCGGAAGCAGATGGATCCCAATAAAGGTGCACTCGGGGAAGGCGCGGGTGGGCGGCTGTCTGAATGGGTGCCGGGAATGGTGTGTCTGACCCAGGGGCCAGCGAGAAGCCCAGGTCCTGCTCTCCTGTGCCCTTGTCCAGGCACCTGTGTGTGGACCTGCGGCTCCAGGTGTGGCCCCGGGAAGGCCTTTCCAGTATTCACAGCTCCCGCTGCCTGAGGGTTACTGTGTTCAATTCCCACGAGGCCCTCTGCGGTGGCCCAGGCTGCCAGACCCATTTTACAGATAAGGAAACCAAGGTGGCTGATTGCTCTGTCTCAGGGCAGGGACTCTCAGGAGCACTGTGTTTGCAAGTGTGTTTGTGTTTTGGACGACCACCTTCAGGCCCCCCAAAGGGGACCCTCCGGCGGCTGGCCGGCCTGCCTCCCAGAGCTGATGGCCGCCTGTCCCCCCTCTCTCCATCACAGTGGTGGTGATGCGGGGCAGCGGAGCCCCTTGCCGGCCCAGCCCACGGCTCTGGGGGCCCGTGGCCATCCTCCTCCTGGCGTGGCAGAGATGATCAGAGGCCCTCGCCCCGCCCCGGCAACCAAAGTGTCTACATCGTACCAAAGACTGACCCCCGCCCGCCGGGGTGCCAGGGAGGCCGGCTTGCCAGGGAGGGCCCACGTTGACCAGGAGGACGGCACCAAGGCCCTGGAGACGGTCGTTTGACACGCACACTCACACAGAGGTCTATTAAAGCACAAGTTTTTATCCGACCTGCCAGCACCTTCTCCGCGGAGACGGGGACTTGCAGGAAAGGTGCCTGATGCCCCAGGGACCTGGGCGCCACCCAAGCCTCCTCCCGGCTGCGTCTGGTTTCTCTGACTTTCTCTGCTGTCCCTGACTCAAGGCCAGAGTCCGGCTCTGTGTTTGCCACAAGGAGCTGGAAGTGGCTGCTGCTGGAGCCCGCCCCGCCCCGTATGCGCTGGGATCCAGAAGGGGGGAGCAGGGCCTCTGGGCCGGTGGGACTCTGTTCAGAGGCTGATGCGGGGGAGGGGCTGCTGCAGGCACCTCCCAGAGTGAGGGAGGGTGAGTGGTGGAGACCCCAGCCACCCCAGGTCTCCCAGCCCAGCCCCTCAGAAGTGACCCTGCGCAGGGCCTGGGGGGTCTGATGATGGACGCCTCCCCCCCACAGCTGGACTCCTGGGAGCGCAGCCCTCACCCTCCCCTCGCCCCTGCCGACCCAGAGGAGCCAGGCAGCACCAGCTGGGCATTTTCCAGGGCGAGCTTGACTGTGAGAGGGGCAGGGAGAAGCCCTGCTTCTGTTTCTGTGATTTCATGCCCCTGTGTGGGACCCTGGGTCTGGGCACGGAGCCTCCACTCCCCAAGTGTTTGGCACAACCCTGCTCTGGAGAGGAGGGCGGAGCCCTGCAGAGCACTGGGAACTGCCGCTCCCTCCTCCAGGGCAGCAGGACCACCAGGGCTGGGACAGTGGTGGGGTGGGAGGTCCCTGGCCCCCTGGGAGCCGTGAAAGGACCCCCACATCTATGATCCTGGATCAGAACCTAAAATGGACAGGACAGGATCTTGGTTTCTCCTCGACGTCACCCTGAGCTGCCTGCCCAGCCTCCCTTGGGAGAGAGGAACCCCAGCCCCGGCTGTGTGTGCGTGTATGTGTGTGCGTGTGTGCCTGTCCATCTGTCTTTGTACCGTGTGTGCACAGCTCTGGGCAGGAGCGTGCGCAGTCCTGTGAGGCTGGTCTGCACCTGCCTCGGGTTGTGTGTCTGTGGGTGCTGGCCCTGTTCTGTAAGCTCCAGCTGCTGCTGGCCCGGAATCCCGCCTACTAACCCTGCGGATGGCAGCACTCCCCGGTGACCCCACTGAACGCAAACACCTTCTGCAGGTCACAGGCTCCGGCAAGCACGGCCGGCGCCCTGCTGTCGCCCGTGTCGCCGCCAGCTGGTGGGTGGCTGGGCCAGGCTGCGGGGGCCTCTTGGTGCCTTGGAAGCCAGGCGTGAGGTTCGCAGCACTCACTTCCATCCCGCATCTGCCAGGCAGCGTTCTTTAATCGTCCCATCTGGCAGGGTCTGCTGCCCCGCTGGACCCTGAGCCCGCTCTGGGCCTCCTGATCCCCCTCCCTGCTCATGCCTGGCCCGCCAGCCCGGGTTGGAGACCACTGCCTGGCGGGATGGATTCTACAAACCGGTGGCCCCCGCCGCGGGTGCGGAACAGGACCGTGGATGCTCAGGCCCAGGCTAGAGGTCCCGATGTAAACGGCCAGGAGCCGGGGCCAGGGTCGCCAGGACGCTGCTCAGGAGAACTGAGGGGGCTGCTGGCTCCCACCCCTGGCGGCTTCCTGTGGGTGGGAGCTGGGGTGAGTGAAAAGGCCCCAGGGCTTCGTCCTTGGTACCCCACGGCGCCCTCGGCCTGCACACCGTAGACTTGTACCCAGCCGGCTGCTCCGTGTCGTGGACTTGTCTCCCTCGTGTGCTCCACGTTGTAGAAACTGACAGGCGGCACAGAGCACGTGGTGACCGGGCCGCGCTGGCGCCGCCCCACGGTCCTGCGTGCTTGGAGAGGGGACTGTCTCGTGCTGAGGGCGACCCCATTTTGAGGGTGCTGGTCTGGGGTTACAAAGTGTGTGTGTGTGTGTGTGTGTGTGTGTGCGCACGTACCTGCAGGTGTGTGGGGTGTGTGTGGCAGCCTCTCCTTGTAGTGCCGTGAGCGCCAGGTGAGGCGCAGGGGTCTGTGTGCGCGGTGGTGGCCCCGTCAGTCGATGTCTCTCTCAGCGTCGTTGTGCGGTGTGTCTGCAGCTTGGTGTCATGGTGGGTGGCCCGTGAGCACCCGCTCTGGGGAGACCAGTCTGGCTGGCTCCGTGTGTCTCTCCGGGGCAGCCTCACCCTCTGGGCCAGGGCGACTGAGGCATACCGTGGCCTTAAAATGGGGAATCCAGAATCAGTCCTCAGGGTGTTGGGGCCCCAGCCTCTCCTCTCCAGGCAGTGCCTGGGGAGAAGGGTTTCTGCCATGGGGTCTTGGCATGGCTGCCCTGCCCCGGGGACCACCGGTAGCCTCCTGGGGTAAGCAAGCTCGGCCACCCAGCCCCCGGAACTCTCCTTTGCCCTCTGCCCTCTGGGGCAGGCCTGGCCCTTTCCCCATTCATCTCTTCCCCCTGCTCTGAAAGTTGAGGCCCCAGCAGGCACAAGTGCAGCTGGAACCAGAGAGTGCCCCAAGGCCTGCAGCCATCGGGCCGGAGCCTTCCTGGGGTTTCCTGCCGGAAGAGCAGGGGCCAGGGTGCCACTGGCCTGTTCGAGATGTTCCTGGACTCCTGCATGGGGATAGGCGCTGTTAAACTGCCCCAAAGTCTGGCCTCTCGTCCACGGCTACAGAGCCCACACCGGGGAAGGCTGAGCACCACCAGAGGCTGCCGCCCTCTGCCACACTGGCTGTGGCCACCGCCCCTCCGCCAGGCTCCGGGTGCAAGAGAATACTGCCTGGGCGGGCACGAGGCCCTCAACTTCCCCTGACGGCCAGGAGGGCTGGAGGTGGAGGCAGGATCCCCGGGGCTTCTGGAAGGGGCTCTTTCTAGATTCTGTCCCCAGGAACATGAGGACGAGGCTCTGGCCGGTCCCTGCAGGACTCTGGGCTCAGGACGCCCTCCCTACTTCCAAAGACAGGAAGCACCTCCACTGTGCGTCAGTGCCGTGTGTGTGTGTGTGTGTGTGTGTGTGTGCGTGCGTGTGTGTGTGTGTGTGTGTGTGTGTGTGTGCCATCTGTGCTGGGGATCCCTTGCCCTTTAGAACTAGAAAAGAATCCTAGAGACCCAGTGCCCGTGGTGAGGTGAAGAGCGAGGGCCAGAGGGACGGGGCCCGCCTGCCCAGCCGCCCTTCCCAGGGTCTGCACCAGGGACACCTTCCCCTTGAGCCTCCCTCCCTCCTCCCGCTGCCCACCTCGTCCCCTTCTCAGCCCACCGCTGCTGGCCTCTGCTCCAGTGGGCGGCTCGAGCATCCTTCCTGCCCCAGGGTGGCCAGCTCGCCCGGCCCTATCCCCAGCCCAGTAGGGACAGCCCCAGGCCTCCAGGACTTGGGAGAAAAGCCAAAACCCCCATCGCCCTGGCCAGCCTGGTGTCCGCCCCGCCCGCCCCAGCACCAAGGTAAAAGCACAACAGGAGACCCCGGAATCGGGGGGAAGCGTCCCGGGGTCATTTTTAGTCACGCGACCCCGACCTCACCCCTTTGCCTGCCGTCTCCGTCCCCTCTCCTCCCTGAGTCCCAGATGTAACCTCTAGTTGCGGACGCGGTTGTTTCAATCAATAAAGCTGCAGTGTTCTAGCGCCGGGCTCGGCTGTGCGTGTGGCTGCAAGGGGAGCAGGTGCAGATGGGCGGGGTGAGGCGGCGGGCTGGGGTCCCTCCCGCTCCCCGGGGCCAGGGCAATGGAGACCTCAGCCAGGGAGCTCTGCCTTCATCTGCCCATCTCACAAATGCCAGCCCTTTACTGGAATCCCTGGTGCCATGGGAGAGACGGACATTAAGCTAATAGACCAAGAGATACACGTGTATGACTCTGGCACACACCTGTAATCCCCTTATTGGGAGGCTGAGACCTGGGGATCGCGATTCGCGGATAGCCTCAGCTACTTAGTGAGGCCCTGTTTCAAAAAATAAAAAGACTAAAAAATAGGACTGGGGGTGTAGCTCGGAGGTAGAATGCCCCTGGGTTTCATCCCCAGTACCACACACACAAAAAGAATGGGGTTTTGGAGGTAGCTGGAAGGTAAAATGCCCCTGGGTTGAATCCCCAGCACAGAAAGGAAGATGGGTGGACGGGAGGGAGGCAGGGAAGGAGAGGAAGGGAGAGGAAGTGAGGGTTGTAAGGAGGGTCCTCCTCTGGGCTTCAGGAAACGCATGTCTAAGGAAGAGCTGTTGGGACACACCTGGAAAATGGCGGGCACTGTCCCGCGGGGAAGGGCGTCTTCCAAATAGAACAGAATACGTGAACACCTGTAGGGATGGAAGCCGCAGGAGGCTCACGGCAGAGAAGGAGGATAAAGTTGGGGCCAGTGGCTGGAGCACCTTTCCCCTCTCAGCATCCGTGCACATGGTGCCTCCCGCCCCAAACCTAACCCCACACCCCTGTCCCGGCCCCGGAGCCCCGCTCTGCACCGCGCACGGCCTGGCTGCCCGTTCACACCAGCCGGCGCCCGTGCCTCCACACGGCCCCGAGCCCGACTCGCCCTCCTGCTGGACCTCGAGGGACTCAGCCTGCAGAGCAGGGAGGGCACGGGGCCGGTGACAATGGAGACCCTCGTTGGGAGCGTCGGCAGTGACCCGGATCCAGGGCCCGCGTGGGCGTCGGGGCTGAAGTCCAGGAGGACCAAGCTAAGATGGAAGTGTCCCTGTCACCTGGCCAGGTGCCTCGGGGGTACAGAGGACAGGTGGACTTCCATGCTTCAGATGGGGACACTGAGGCCCGGTGGCAAAGCTAGGGCCCTGCCTCCGGAGCCTTACCAGCTGCCGGGCAGGTAAGTCCTTGCCGCTACCCCAGAGATGTCCCTTCCAAGGGCGTGGGCTCCCTGCTGATGGAGGCTGCCTTCCTGGGGACAGAGGAGGCCCAGGAGTTACTGGAAGGCGATACATGCAGGGGAGGGGAAGACCGGGAGTGGCGGCAGAGTCAGTCCCAGACCGCCGCAGATCCTGGGTTCAAGGCCGCTCTGGGGCCGGCTGTGGGTCGCGGGCTGTCCGCCTGGGCTGAGGGTGACGGCCGTAACGCCCGTTCTGCCTTTGCCTTTCCCTCTGGATCTGCGCAGTTCTGGGTGACAGGTCCGTCCAACAGCACAGGGCGTTCTGAGTTGGCGATGTCTTGGCGGCCTCAGCTCAGGCCCTTGGGAATGTTCCTCAGGGAGCCCCGAATCGGGCGCCTGACCCCAGAGATGGTGTGCGGCAGGGACCCTCGCTGACACCCCGCTCGCCCAGGGGGATGTGGGTGTGAAGCCGCCCTGGGGCTCCAGGGACAGAGAGGCTGGCTGCATCCGACTGAATTCCCCAGCACGACCCACGCAGCCATGGTGTGATGGAATAACTTGTTTGGGGGCCCCGGGGCCAGTGTAGTTGGTTAGAGGAGCAGTAAATGGCCACCCGTGACTCGGCCATTCTGCCTGCGTCTTTTGCCCACTCGTCTCCTCTCCGGACGCACGATGGCGGTGCCCTCAGAGGCCGGCTTCCCAGGCGCATGGTGCTCCAGCCTCCCTCGGGACCTCCCGGGGCAGCTGCCGGTCACTGACTCAGCCTCTCCAGAGACGGCTGACTGGACTGTCCCGCATGGTGTCTCCAGCCATGTCCACATCACTGGGAAAGGGCTGACCGGCTGCCCTGGGGCCCGGGGCCACCCGATCCCACCCGCTGGGCTGGAGGAAGGCGTCCTGGCTGAGTGAGGCTGGGCGCAGTGTGCGTACCTGTAATCCCAGAACCTGGAGGCTGACACAGGAGTTTGGAAGGTTTGAGGCCAGCACAAGGTAGCTTAGTTGTTGCAAAGTAAAGAACGGCCAGACGCATGGCACTCACCTGTAATCCTAGTACTTGGGAGGCCGAGACAGGAGGATCACAGGTTCCAAAACAACTCTCAACAACTTAGGGAGATCCTATTTCAGACTAAAATAGGGTTGGGGGTCTAGCTCAGAGGTAGAACGCTCCTGACTTCAATCCCTAGTATCAAAAAAATAAAATGTAAAAAGGCTGAAGGTGGAGCTCAGAGGCAGAACACCCCACGCACACCCCGGGGGCTGCCGTTTCTCCCGGGCCGTGGGCCGGCCCACTCGGCAGGGGCAGGTGGCAGGCTGTCTTCCTCCTCCCCTCCCTGCTGACCGCCATCCCGGGCCGTGCTGGGCGTGCACCATGAAAATCCCCAGCAGGGCCCAGTGCACTCTGCAGGCAGGTCGGGTGATCTGTGGAAACAGTCCCACGTTCTGTGTCGCCAGGGAGGAAACGGGCTCAGAAGGCGATAGGCTCACCCCAGCACAGAAAACCAAGGCAGGGGCCTCGGAAGCACGTGGCCAGCTTCCTTCCTCCAGGCTCCCCTTGGGGACCGTCCTTCCTCGCTGGCCACGAGGGGGAGAAGGGGCTGGGAGGAGCCGTCCTCCCCGTGGGCTCGGGCTCCCGCCCTCCTCTCCCGATGGCAACGGTCCCTGGTCCTGCTTTTCTATTTCCAGCTGCCTGACCTTTCTGCTTAGTGCTTTGTCTGAAGCCACTGTAACACCTTTTCAGAAAGAGGCTGGGTATAAATAAATCCCAGGAAAAGCCAAAGCTCTTCTCCTTGAAGTCACCGGAGCTCAGGAGGTGTCCCTCCCTCCCCCCCTCCTGGCAGGCAGTGGTCAGCGTGGCTCCCTGCCCTGAGGTCAGCAGGTGCCATGAGACCCCGCAGCCCGTCTCGCCAGCCGGACTCAGCTGGGGGATGTGGCACTTGGGGGGCCTCACTCCCTGTGCGCTGCTCTGGGCGGAGCCGCCCTCAGGCCGCCCCAGGGCCCCCAGTTCAGCCTCATCTGAGAGGAGAGAGTGCTTGGGTGCCGTGTGAGGCCCAGAGGCCCCTTCTCAAGAGATGCTTGCAAAGGACACACCTCTTACCAGCACTTTTCATAGTAAAATATCTGTGTTAGCTGGGCGGGCGTGGTGGCACACGCTTGTAATCCCAGCATTTGGGAGGCTGAGACAGGAGGATGGCGGTTTGCGGCCAGCCTCAGCTACTTAGCGAGGCCTTTTGCAACTCAGTGAGACCCTGTTTCAAAACAAAGAATAAAAAATAGGGCTGGGTTGTAGCTCGGAGGTAGAATGCCACTGGGTTCCATTCCCGGTACCACAAAATAAACAATAAATAATTTAAAAATAAAGAGACTAAAAAATAGGGGTGTGGGGTGTAGTTTGGAGGCACAATGCCCCTGGGTTACATCACCAGTACAAAAAAAAAATAATCTGTGTTTATGTGTGAGCCATTGGAATTTTTTTAAGTCTAAAAGACCATTTAGCTGGGCGTGGTGGTGCACACATGGTAACTTAATTGTATCAAAATAAAGAATAGCAGGCGTGGTGGTGCACACCTGTAATCTCAGTACTTGGGAGGCTGAGGCAGGGGGACCACAGGTTCGAGGACAGCGTCAGCAAGCAGTGAGACTCCCATCGATGTAGTGAGACCCTGTTTCCGAATAAGATGGTCTAAAATGGGGCTGGGGTGTAGCGGTAGCTTGGAGGCAGAAAGTCTCTGGGTTCAATCCCCAGTACCAAACACATAAACAAAAGCTCATCCACTGGGACGGAGCTAATGACCGTGAGCTCAGTGGTGAAATCTCAGAGCTTCTGCCTCAAGTCTTTGGGCTTCTACGTTGCCTGCATATTTTTATGTGAAACTGTATTATTCTTAATAATGGGGAGAATCTATTTCCTTGAGAAAAGAAATGCCAGAAATCATCAAGGACTATAGATTAGAAATAAAGGTCACTTTCTGTTCTTCACATTATTTTTGTAACTATACATCAAAGATTTGGGGCCAGGGCTTTGAGCTGGAAGTCTATTCCTGCTGATTTATTCCAATAAAAATACTCCTATAGTTGGGAGGGGAGGGAGAAGAACCGCGTTGAGTAGACCAGGGGCGGGGAGCTGGGGTGCTGAGCCTAGTTTTGAATAAGAGGAATCCCAAAGGAGGACAGTGTTCCTTCCAGGAACAGATATTAACACTTTATGTGACGCCCCAAACTAGTGTGTGTGTGTGTGTGTGTGTGTGTGTGTGTAAGAGAGGTTGTGTGCACACCTGAGTATGTATGTGTGTATATATATATATATTGAAATTATTTAAATTTTTTTGTGGTGCTGAGAATGGAACCCAGAGTCATTCTACCTCTGAGATACACACCCAGCCCTATTTTTCTTTTTATTCTTTATTTTAAAACAGGGTCTCGCTGAGTTGCAGAGGGCCTTATTAAGTAGCTGAGGCTGTCCGCGAACCACAATCCTCCTGTCTCAGCTTCTCAAATGCTGGGATGACAAGCGTGCGCCACCATGCCTGGCTCCAATTTTCTTATTTGGAAATGGTCTTGCTAAGTTGACAAGAGTCTCAGTACTTGCTGAGGCTGTCCTTGAACCTGCAATCCTCCTGTTTTAATTTTTCATTTTTGGTGCTGGGGATTGAACCCAGGGGCATTCTACCCCTGAGCTACACCCCCAGGCCTATTTTATTTTTATTTTGAAACAGCATATTACTGAGTTGTGGAGGGCCTCCACGCCCGGCTTGCTGGGTTTTAAAAGAACTTCCTACCAGGAGTGGGATAGTAACTCAGGAGAATGTGGGAGCCCGCAGGGCTCTGGAAACATCCACTGCCCTCTAGACAACTCCTCACAAGAACTGCTAGGAGTGGGGTGCTTCTCAGCATGCGCAGGAGGGGCCCCCACGGGCCCATGGGAGCCCCAGCATCATCGCTCTGCCTGTCTGCAGGACAGGGCAGCTGCCTCGCCCCCTCCCGGCCCCGCGGACCCCCGGCCCCTGACCCGCCGCAGCAGGGAGAGGGACAGGCGGCGGGCGCCGGGGCGTGGGCTCTGTGCAGCGGGCTCTGCTGGGCGCTGGGCTCCGAGCCCGGGCGGGCGGCCTCGCCCGAGGCTTGGCCGAGAGCTGAGCCTTCAGGGAAGCGGGCCTGCGGGAGCTCCGGGTGGGGCCTGTCACCCACAGCCCTCCCGCCAGCGCCAGGGGCGCCCGCTTCCCAGGCTGCAGGATGTTGGGAAGGGTGGAGGCCGACTGGCGGCAGGAGGTCCGCCCCTCAGCCCCCCGCATTCCAGCGTGTTCTAGAGAACCCGGCCCTGTCCCTCCACTGCACGCGGGAGGAGGGCAGAGCCGGGGCCCAGGAGTCCTCTGCTTCTTGTCTCAGGTCCCCTCTTGTAAAATAACGTAACTGAGATTCAATGATTTCCTTCTAGCCCTCAAAGCCCGTGAGATACAGGGGAAATCGGGTGGGTGGCTTTGGGGAGTGTTTTTTCCCCACCCTGTTGAAAGGAGGCTCAGAAGAACAATCCTCTCCAGGCACCTGACCCTCCGCTGCCTCCTGCCCAGAGCAGGCACAGCTGTGTGTGGTTGTAATATGTGGAGCCACGGCAGCCATCTTGGGACCATGAGGTGCCAGGATAAAATCAACACACCCCAAATGGAGGAGCAAGAAGGCAGAAGGAGCTCAGGGTCCTCCAAGACCGCGGTGTGTCCCGACCACCCCGAAGACCACCTCCTCCGAGCTTCCTGTTAGCTACACCAGAGCGGTGCGGTTGACGCTTCGCACATGACGTAAATTTTTGCGTCAGTCTAATGGCAACGCTTGAGACCCGCTCAGAAGACTGCTCGCTCCCTCCCTCCTGAGTGACTGCATCCACTCAGGTGTGTGTCCACCGCCCTGCGCTATCGACTAGGAGGAGGGGCGGTCGGTGAGCCGCTGTCGGCTCCCACCCCGCATCTCCCTGCGGCTGGCCCCCTGGAGAGGGCCGGCTCCCCAGAGGCTTCGGCCTTGCCTCCGCTCGCCCTCTGTGGGAAGGGGACACCCAGCGGTGAGTCCCTTCCCCTCCAGGGAGCCGCGGCCTCCTCCTCCCACCAGCGGAGGGAGCAAAGATGCTTCCTGGGAATTCTGTATTCGCAGGACTTGATAGAAGGAAAGAAACCTGGTTTAAATGATTGAATTAAGGCCAAAAAAGGGTAATTTATGGGAAATAATTAAATTTATGGGGAATAATTGAACTAAGGCAAAAGAGGGAATTCTGAGAGGATTTGGGCTCGCCCACCCAAAGGCCGGCGCGGCCGGCGGGCAGCAGCGCCAGGACCCCAGCCCCTGAGCCCCCCGCTCCTCCCCTTGTCAGAGCAGAGAGCTTCGGTCAGGCCGCGGCCTTTGACATCACATGACCCCCGGTTGACCGGAATCTTCCAGAATCTTAAACTTCCTTCCCAAACTCCCGCCTGTCCCAGAAATAAGCCAGGCGCTGCGGAGTTGTGCTTTACGCCTTATTTCTTTGCCAAACTTTGTTTCAGAATTTCTGCCTGTCTTAGAAAATAGCCCAGCCCTCAGAGTTGTGAGCCCAAGCCCCCCGCGGGGTGCCGATCAGAGGCAGAAGCCCCCCCCCCCATCATGCCCCAGCGCCACAAAGGAGAGCAGAAGGGCTCCCTGGAGGTGGCGGCCCTGGGAGCCGGGGGATGGCGGCTGTGCGATGGGGGAGTGGGTGGGAGGGTCGGGCCGGCTCCGCTCAGGCCCAGGTCAGCTGTGGTGAGCCCAGGCCGGCAAGGGGCTGAGTGTGGCCTTGTGCCTGTGTGCTCTTGTATGTGTGTGTGGCTCGGGCCCAGTGGGGCTCGGCCATTAACCTACACCCCCAGCCTCTTTTATTTTGAATTTTGAGGCAGGATTGCTAATTGCTGAGGCTGTCCTCAAACTTAAGCTCCTCTGGTCTCAGCCTCCCAAGCACCAGGGTTTTGGCGTGCGCTATCTTGCCGGGCTCCATACTGAGGGAGAGTGTGGGAGTCCCCAAAGCTGGTGTCCTCAACCAGCCTCCCGGGCTGTCTCAGTGCGGCCGGGCAGAGCGGGCTGAGGCCGGCCTTGCTCAGGGTCAGACCCTGCAGATGCCGGGCGGAGGAGACGTGGCCCGTGGCCGAGCTCCTTCTGGGCTCTTTCTCGTGGGGCGGGCAGCCTGCTAATTAGACCAGTCTCTCCACTCTCCCTGCCAAGATGTCATTTTCGAGACTTGGGGCAGGGGGGAGTGGAGAAGGCACACACGGTTGTTTTTAATTACATTTGGTTTGCTAATTTCTGATAGAAAATAAATATTTACCGGGAGCCATATTCCTTCATTTCACGCCTGCTGACTCCCGAGTGTATCTGGAGCCCAAACAGCCCCCGCCCCGCTCTCCCCCCACCCCGTCCCCACCCTGGCTGGAGCCACAGGCCAAGCTGAGGAGGCCTGGGAGAGGCTGAGGAGGCCGGGCTGGTGCTGCGTGGATAGCCGGAGGACCTGAAGACGGGGTGGGGGCAGACGCTCCTCCGTCCTCACCCGGGGGCAGCTGGAGCGCATCCTCGCTTCCTGGCCTAGCCCTGTCTTGCGTGATGGCCGATGGAGGGACAGAGGACGTGGCCCCAGAGAGTGAGGACATCCCCGCTTCTCTCTGCTAGAGCTGAGGCCCTGGGGCTCACCAGGGATACCCAGGGGAGAGGGTGCCTTCCCAGTGCAGGGGAGGAAAGAGGGGAGCGGAGGCCTCTTAGCTGAGGACGCAGGGCGGGAGGGGTCTGCAGAGCGGAGGGTGGGCAGAGTCCCGGGGTCTCAGCACTGACTCAGGAGCTGGCAGTTGTGTGTGTGGGGTGCTGTCCTGGGCACTGTGAGGTGCTTAGCAGCAGCACTGACCTCAATATGCTACGTGCAAGTGGCAGACACCCTCAGCCCCCCAGTCAGGACAACCGCAGTTGCCCTAGATGCTGTCTGATGTTGGTGTACATGCGTGCACGTGTGTTTGTGTGCGTGCGTGTGTGTGCGTGTGCAAAGTTACCCCTGTTTGGGGAGGGCCCCCAGGAGGATGGGGCAAGCCTGTGGGGACGCTGGCTGAGAGACGGGGCCCCAGGGGGGTGGGGGAGATGAGGCGATGCGGAGGCCCTGCGCCCAGCCTGGCTTCTCAATCTACGTTAGGCCACGACTGTTTTTTTTTCAATTACATTTCAATTTAGCTCAATTACTTTTCCATTATTGTTCAAGCGTCTCGGTTTTAATTGGGGGCTGCTGGTTCTTATCTGTCTCCTTCCCCGCATGCAAGGAGGAGGGGGTCGGGGTCCAGGGCAGAGACCGAGGCTGGAGCCGCAGCCCCGGGGAGCGCAGCGGGGCGCGGCCAGGGCTCCCCTCACGCTTGCTGGTTTCGGTGGCTGTGCTCCGAAAACATTAACACTTGTCTCGATTCCTTCAGGAGGGTGAGCGCACGGGACGCTTATGCCAGAATATTGCTACAACTCTTTATTTTATTAGTGGGCATCCTGGCTCATCTGCTCTGTGCCTAACCTATAAATTAAACTTGGTTGTTTGTGTAGGAAAAACCGTGTCTGTAGGTTTTGGTGCTATCGTGGCTGTGGGCCTTCCTGCTAAGGAGCGACGTGGGCCACACGCGTGCTGGCCAGCTTCGTTTCATGCTTAGCACAGCCCTTGAGATGTGTGCTGTTATTTTACAGAGGTGAAAAGCCGGGGCCCAGAGAACTTAGGGGACTGAATTATGTCCCGGACAGTGGCAGAGTGGGCGGCTGGGGACCGGGTCCGCTGGCCCTTGAGCTTGCGGCTGAGCGCGGCCCCTCCCGGCCCCCAGCCCTGACTCTCACGTGACCCTTTCTAGCGCAGCTGAGTGTTCATCCGCCCCTCCCTCCACCCACCAGGCGGCCCTGCCTCAGCGCCCCAGGACCTGCTCCTGGATGCTGGAAAGGCCGGGCTTTGGCGCTGGGCAGATCTGAATTAAGTTACCTAAGGGCGCTGAGATCCGAGCGCCAGGAGTCTATGTTCCCTGCCAGACCAGGAGTTAATACCACCTCCCTCCTGGGGCTGGGCCCTGAGGACTAAGGGAACCAAGACAGAGTCTGTGAAGCTTTACCCAAAGCGGGCAGAGGCTTCGGCAGGGGTAGGGGCGCCGCGGCTCACCCTGACGGGGGCACGGCGGGACCCAGCTCCCATTTCACAGACCACAGGAACCCCCAGAGCCGTGCTCAAGTCCTGTAGGGGGGGCTCTGGGCCGCCCCCTGACCCCGTCCGCCATCACCCTGCGGTGGAGGAGGAAGGAGGGGTGCGCACAGCGGGCGAGGGGCCGCGTTCTGTTCTGCCTGAGCTCGGGGGAGGGGGAGAAGGGGTGCCCGTGACACTGAGGGCGGTGGGCAACGGAGGTAACATGGGCACGTCTCCTGTCACGCAGCTGCGGTGCAGACGTGGACTTCTCCATTGGAAGAGCAACGACCAACCAGGCCCAAGGTGGTTTTAAGTGTTTTAG
This sequence comes from Muscardinus avellanarius, assembly GCF_963383645.1. NCBI lineage: Eukaryota > Metazoa > Chordata > Mammalia > Rodentia > Gliridae > Muscardinus > Muscardinus avellanarius. The sequence goes on along the minus strand of NC_137800.1, from coordinate 92,191,292 downwards.
CAGCAGGCCTGGAGGTGGGCGCTTCCCGAGGCCAAGGCTCTGTCTCTTCCCGGCTTCCTCGGCTTCGTAACCTTCAGTTACCTTCACAGGGTTCACCTCGTGGTCACAAGAGGGCTGCCAGCGCCACGTGGCGGCCTCCTGACTGCAGAGGAGGAGAAGGGATCCCCCTCGGGGCCGTTCTCATTTCCTCCCCAAAGAGAAAGGTCCCTACCAGAAACTGTCCAGCGGACTTCTCCTGGGCCTCGTTGGGCAGAACCGAGTCATGTGGTCCATCCTACCCGCAAGGGAGCCTGGGAAGCTGGTGGTGGCCTCTGAGGCTGGTGTGATGTGCGGAGGGTCCAGGGAGGCTCTGCGGCCTCGGTGGCCCGGACTCCCTCTTTCATGTCGAGTCTCGCCTGCAGCAGCCCCGGCGAGCAGTCCTTGCAAGTCACCCCAGGATGGACCACTCCGGCGCTCCCCTCTGGGGCTGCAAGCTTCCCTTCCAACACGAGCTTGGCATTTCTTGCTGCCTTTGATCTTGTGAAGCTTTCAAGTTTATTTCTTAAAATATATTTTACCCAGCACTCTTTTGTGTCCCCTTTGGAGGGTTGATCTGAAAGACCTCGCTAATCACTGCACAGGCCCAGGACCCCAGTATTCAAAGGGGAGTGGAAGGGCCTGCTTGGCCCTGTCTCGCCCTCCAGCCGGGCACTCTGCTGAGCCTCCACAAAGCCAGGGCCTCGGTGAGCAGGAGCGCGGCGTCTCGCTGTGGGGAGTCTACAGGCCTGAGCAGCCGTAATGCCGGGCACTGAAGCCACTGGGCATGGTCAGAGGGCCGAGTGAGGGGCTCCTCTGGGATATGTCCCTTTTGCCTTTTCTTTGAGATTTACTGACACTTTCCTCCAACAAGCATTCTTTTTTTTTTTTGAGACAAAAAACTCACAGAAGAATTGCAAGTATGACACAAAGAACTTTTATTTTCTGATCCATTCGAAACAAGTCGCAAAACAGATGCCCTGTGACCCGCACACACTTGGGCGTGAATTTCCTCCGTACAAAGGCACTCTCCCGCGTGGCGCCCTCTGGTTCGAGGCCACTCTGGTGCCGACACTGTTCCTGGCCCATCCTTCCCAGCAGAAGGCGTTGGAATCTCGCATCGTGTCTGGGCGCCACGTCCCCACTCAGAAGCTATTCTTTGATCTGTCCTGGACTTTGATAACATCAACATGTGTCAAGATTACAGGCGGCTACTTTGTAGAATGTCCCTTACAGCGGGCCCATCTGAACGGTCCAACTCGAGTCACGCATCTCTGGCAAAATAATAATAATAACAATAACAATAATAATAATAATAATATGTGTGTGTGCCTATACATGTGTAAACACACATGCGTATTCGGCAGAAGTGAGGTGAGGTGCCCATTGTTGAATCCTGCCAAGCTTCAGCGTGTCACGTTTCTGACGAAGTCCGCTCCACTGGATGCATCTGTGAACACACGCGTATGAGCCTGGGCCTTTGACTCCTGGAGTGCCCTGCAGCTGCTGTTCAGAGGCACACGGAAAGCAAACTGAAGCTGGGCGTGGTGGCGCACACCTGTGATCCCAGGGCTTGGGAGGCTGAGACAGGAGGATGGCAGGTTCAAGGCCAGCCTCAGACTCTCAGCAACCTAGCAAGACCCTGTTTCAAAAACAAACAAAGCCGGGCGTGACGGGCACGCTTGTGATCCCAGCATTCGGGAGGCTGAGACGGGAGGACAGCAGTTCGAGGACAGCCTCAGCTGCTTAGTGAGGCCCTCCGCAACTCAGTGAGACCCTGTTTCAAGTAAAGAATAAAAAAATAATAGGGCTGGGGGTGTAGCTCGGAGGTAGAATGCCCCTGGGTTCCATCTCCAGTACTGCAAAAAAAGGGAAGCTATTAAAACAGACACACACACACACACACACACACACACACACACACACACACACGCCACAGCAGGATGGGAAGTCTGGCTCACAGCTCCTCCAGCCTTCCCAGGAGAGGACGGGAGCTCTCCAAGGTGCTGACGTGGCCTCCATAGGGCAGGTGTGGTCCCAGGAGAGCAGCTTTGCCCAGGAGGCAGGGTGGGGTGCAAGGGAGACTTTCCCGGGCAGGGAGGTTACGCCCACACCCTCCCTCTTGCCCCCTCCTGCAGACATGCGCTATCTCAGCTGGGGTGGGTGGGAGACACTTGTAATCCCAATACTTGGAAGGCAGAGACAGGAGGGTCACAGACTGGAGGACAGCCTCTGCAACACAGTAACTCATCAACTAGCAGGACCCTGTTTCAAAATTAAAATAAATAGGGTTAGGGGTGTAGAGTGCCTTGGGTTCAACCCCCAATAACACACACACACACACACACACACACACACACACACACACACACACACCACAGCGCCAGTAAATGCAGGTGGTTACTAGTTACTCAGTTTGAATAACTGTCAGTGAAAATATTTTCTATAAGATAGAGATTCAGGGACCTAAGGAAATGCCAAAAACCAAACATTTGTGTTAAATTCAAAGGAATTTAAATTCAAACTATGTTTTCTTCTCTCTCTCTCTCTCTCGACAGTACTGGGTTTGGAACCTGGGGCATTCTACCTCTAAGCTATGTCCTAGCCCTATTTTTTTATTCTTTATTTTGAAACAGGGTCTCACTGAGTTGCAGACGGCCTAAGTAGCTGAGGCTGTCCACGAACCGCAATCCTCCTGTCTCAGCCTCCCGAATGCTGGGATTACAAGCGTGAACCACCACGCCTGGCTCAAGGTATATTATCTGAACATAAGAAATTAAACTAAAAATCAAAACAGAGAGATAAATGAAAAAATGAAGGCAGGCATGGTGGCACACACCTGTGAGTCAAGTGCTTGAGAGGCTGAGACAGGAGGATCCAGGTTCGAGGGCTCTGCAGCGAGTGAGGCCCCAGCAACTTAACAAGAATAAGAAAATAGCGCTGGGGTGTGGCTTGGAGGTAGAATGTCTCTGGACATTTTAGAGGAAGCACAAACTACCACATTCGCAACAAAAGAGCGGCCATCGCTACAGACCCCCAGACATTACGGTGGAGAGGAAGCACCGCTACGCCTGGTCTAGAGCCAGTCAAGTATGGCCTGTGGACCCAGTCGGGCTGCTACCTGCTTTTTGGTAAATAAAATTATATTGAAACACAGATACACTGAGTTGGATAACATTTCCCTCCTCCCCCAAAACATCCACGTCCACTTGAACTGTAGAATGCGACCTTGTTTAGAAATGGGATTTTTATGCTGGGCGTGGTGGTGCAGGTTTGTGATCCCAGCACTCGGGAGGCTGAGACAGGAGGATCGCGGTTCTCGGCCAGCCTCAGCTACTTAGTGAGGGCCTCTGCAGCTCGGTGAGACCCTGCTTCAAAATAAAGAAGAAAAAATAGGGCAGGGGGTGTAAATTGGAGGTAGATGAGGTCACAGTCTATGGGGTGAGCCCTCTGCTCAGTATGATTGGTGTGCTCGTATGAGGAGGAGAGGAAGGTTCGGATGCTGGTAGACAGGCGCAGAGGGAAGACGTTAGGAGTTAGAAGGGGAGTTGATGCTGGGCCGCAGGCAGGGAGGCTTCTCGGCCTGCGGGAGAAGCCGGCCGTGGCGGCTCCTTGGCCTGGGGCTTCTGGGCTCCCCAGGCAGGAGAGAATGTATGCGTGTTGTCTTAGGCCACTCCATTTGGGCATTTATCCCAGCAGCCCCGGAAACTTATATATCAGGCTGCTCATTCATTTTCTCCTTGTCTCCGGCCGCTTCTACGCTACACCCGCAGAGCTGAGAGATTGCAGCAGAGGCCGTGTGTCCCGAAAGCCGAGAATAACTTCTATCTGTCCCATTACGGGAAAAAACAGCCCAATGATCCTTGACTTAGATGGCATAGACCAAGTCCTTAAAAGCCACGAATGAACACAATGTGCCCAGGAAGACATGAGACTAAACAGAGGAGTCCTACGCCTGTGAAAGGGACAGAATCCTCCCCAGAAAGAAAAGAAACCCCCAGGACGGATGGCTTCTCTGGTGAATTCTACAAAGAAGAAGAAGGAGAAGGAGGGGAAGGGGAAGGGGAAGAGAAAAACACCAATTCTACACAGTCTCTCCCAGAAAACAGAAGTGAGGATGCTTCTCGGTTCACTTTATGAAGCTGGCATTATGTTATGAAGTTGGCATTATGTTATGAAGTTGGCATTATGTTATGAAGTTGGCATTATGTTATGAAGTTGGCATTATGCGGATACCCAAGCCAGACGAAGACAGAAAGAAGGGAAAGTGCGGGCTCCTGTCCCGCCCGGACCGGGCAACAGAAACACTCTGTGGAAATCTGGAAAGGTGAACACGGCCGTGTCTGAAAGAAATCACACCAAGGCCACGTGGAGTTTGTCCTGGAACATCAGACTGGCTCCGTGTTTAAAAACCAGTCCACGGAATTCATCACATCGACGGGCCACGTTATCATGCCAAACGGAGATACTGCACGTGTGTGGCCCTCAGCTGGTGAGATGTGTGATCGCCTAATGCCAGCGCCAGATAATAAACAGGACAGAGCTGACGCCCGCTCCCTCCCGCTCCCCAGCGCTGACCCCACTCTTTCTTTACGCTTTTACTTCATGTGCATAGCCCTCTGAACACAGGATGCGTCTCATGTTTTAAAAGCTGATAGGAGGCCGGCCGTGGTGGGCGTGCTGTAACCCCAGCATTCGGGAGGCTGAGACAGGAGGATCACAGTTCCGGGACAGCCTCAGCTACCTAGTGAGGCCCTCCGCAACTTAGTGAGACTTTTAAAATAAAGAATAAAAAATTAGGGTTTGGGGCGTAGCTCAGAGGTAGAATGCCCCTGGGTTTCATCCCCAGTACTGAAAAAAAAAAAAAAAAACCTGAAAGGCAATATGTTCACATTGTATTCAAGTGTGTGTGTGTGTGTGTGTGTGTGTGTGTGTGTGTGTGTGAGAGAGATTACTGGGAATTGAACCCAGGGACATTCTACTTCTAAGCTACACCCCCAGCCCTTTATGTTTATATTTTTATTTTGAAACAGCTAAAGTTGCTGAGGCTGTCCTCGAGCCTGTGACCTCCTGCCTCGGTCTCCCAAGTCCTGGGATTACAGGCATGCACCACCACGCCCAGCTTGCATGCAATTCTTGTACGTTTCATTTTTCTCTTCATACTGTGTCCTAAAACACAGCAGGAGAGAGCTGCACTCCGCACACACTCCCGTCTAGTCTTCCTGTGACTGGGCGTTCACTGCTCTCCAAACTTGCTTTTCTGAACAATGTGGCTAGGAAGTTTCTTATAGCTGTCTCTAGTATAAATGGAGATTCCAGCCAGGCTGGTGGTTTACTCTCTTTATTCTTTATTTGGAAACAAGGTCTCACTGAATTGCAAAGGGTTTCACTAGGTAGCTGAGGCTGTGTACAAACTGTGATCCTCCTGTCTCAGCCTCCCAAATACTGAAATATAAGCAAGCGCCACCGTGCCTGGCTCGTCTTTGTGTTTTGCACAGGGTCTTGCTAGGTTGCTGAGGGTGGGCTGAGTATTTGGGAGGCTGAGACAGGAGGCTCGCAGGCTAACGGCTGGCCTCAGCAACTCAGTGAGGCCTCAGCCATTTCATGAGACTGTTTGGCTCCGTTCCAATCCTCCTGTCTTGGTCTTCCAAGCACTTGGACTACAGGCATGTACCACCATGCTTGGCTGTATTATTTTTTTAGTTAGGAAAACAATCCATTGCTTCTCTCCCCCTCCAAAGAAAAAAGTTAAAGAATGCATAAGAGTATAAAATAAAAACCAAGTAAAAATAACAGGGGGACTGCTAGCGTTTGGCTGGGTACCCTTCTGCTATTTTTCCTTATAAATATGTACATGCATCTCTCTTTTTCATAAATATCTCACAATTTATTTTTATTTGATATTATACATTGAGATCGCTTAGCAAGTACATGGTATTTATTCTCCAGTGTGGATCGAGGTGGGTTGCATCTTCTAAAGATGGCCCTGACCGTGTTCCCATCACATAGCCCTTCTGGGACCCGTCCACCTGACCACCAGTACGTGGAGTCTAGACGGCCTCCCCTCAGACTTGCGCTGGCTTCCCTGATGGCTTTGACTACTACATAGAGGTTCTGAGGCTAGGTTACAAAAATCCTGCCTTGTCCTTTGAAACAGCTGCTCTTGGAAGCCAGCCGCCATGCAGTGAGGAAGCCCAAGCAGTCCTGCCGAGCCCCCGTGGGAGGAGCCGGCCCCCGCACAGCAGCCTCGCAGCCCACCAGCCGTGCGACTTGCCCAACCTCTGTCCCAGCGGGCGCCACACAGAGCTCAGGTCTGCCTTGCTGAGCTGTGTGAACGGCAGACAGGCAGGAAAAACAAGCGATTATTGTTGTATTGGGCCACTAAGTTCCAGGACAGTTTGTTTCACAGAAATAGATCCCTGGAACACGGGTGTATCCAGTTTTATGTAAGAATTCCGTGATTTCTGCATACTTCCAGTCCCCCTTGTTGATGTTAGATTCTTTTTCAGCCGCCCTGTCTCCCGGGTGGCTGTCGCCCGCCTGGCATCTGAGCTGTGTGCACACAGTGGGAACACAGCGTGTGCTTCAAGGCACGGAGAGGGGTCCCACCACCCTCCCCTCTCTCCTGCGAGGGCACCTCTCTCCCTGTACGTCTCAGCTCCCACGGGTGCCGGGAAGGCCGGGCAAACGTAACGGGGGCAAGGGACAGAGCAGGGGAGGGCACCCAGTGTTGTGACCCACCCCAGGGAACAGGGCAGACTTCCAAGACACGGACTTCTGGAGCCCAGAAGCCGGCGGGGGCGGCTCGATTCAGAGCTAGTGTGGTGGTTTGAAGAGGCTGCTGGCCGAGATGCCCCAGATCTGCTGGAGTGAGGTGGTCCAAGGGCACACACACGTGCACGCACACGCATACACACATTCACCTATTGCCTCCTGCTGCCACGGGGAGGCTGGGGCACTCTGAGCTGGCCCGGGTGAGGGATGTCTCCCAGTGTATCTGGCCACCTGGGATCCTTGTGTCCAGGCAGAGAGGTCCGTCCGTCCTTCCTTCCTTCCTTCCTTTCTTCTTTCATATACTGGGAATTAAACCCAGAGGTGTTCTTTCTCTAAGCTACACCCCTATGCCTTTTTATTTATATATCTATATATTTACTTATTTATATTTATATATATTATATATGTGTATGTATGTATGTATGTGTGTATGTATGAGTGTATTGTGGTATTAGGAATTGAATCCAGGGGCATTCTACCTCTGAGCTACATCCCTAGCCTCCTCTTTCTCCTCCTCCTCCTCCTCCTCCTCCTTCTTCTTCTTATTATTATTTTAATCTTGAAACAGGATTTCGCTAGGTCGTGGAGAGCCTCACTAAGTTGCTGAGGCTGTCCTCCACCCCACGGTCCTCCTGTCTCGGCCTCCCAAATACTGGGGTTACAGGTAGCACCACCCACCCAGCTCAGGGACCTTTTCTGCCCGTCCACTGGAGCTGGGCTGGTGAAGTGTTGGGAGCACTGTTAATCCTCTGCTTTGAGGTCACCTCTGTCCGGCTTGGGAGGGGCACAAACTGCCCACCCAAGTGGGAATTGTCCCCACAGGCAGACAAGTTTCCAAAGACCAAATGAGACCGATAGCCAGGGACCCTGAGCGGCCAGCACAGACCCTGACGCTTTCCTGGCTTGCCCTTCCATCCTGATTCATCTGTGACGTCTTGGTGCTCTTCCTGACTCACCCCGTGGTTGCTTTGCCATTTCCTGTGATTAGTAATATCTTATAATGTTTTGGTATAACCCTCCGTAAAGGCTGCTGCTGGTGGAAGGATGGCAGGAGTGGAGACAGCTCTGTCCTCTCGGCCTCCCCAGCGGCCACGTTGAGTCTGTTGTTACCCTTGTGAGAGACGCCTCATCAGTCAGCGTCAGCGCCGCCCGCTGCACGCGTGGGAGCTAGGTCAGGCCCGGGAGGGCGCAGCTGCCCCAGAAGGGCGGCCAGGGAGGGAGGCCAGCTGCAGGACTCTGGGAATGGCCCCTCCCCGGTGGACGCCGCCTCCAGAGCGGGGCCCAGGCCCGCCCAGGGCCCCGCCCACCCAGATGAGGGTCTTCTCGGGCCAGAGGAGGCACTGCGGTCCCTGAAGCCTTCCAGAACCTTCTAACAACAGTTTGGAGGGACCGCAAGACTATGGAGTCCAGGGTGCTGCGTCCCCGAGTGCGCGCGCGAGCCATCTGGGATCTTTCTTTTTTTTTTTTAATTTATTTTTTATTGGTGCAATGTATTCATACATCATAGTGGTATAAAGAAAATACTTTTGTAGACATACATGCACATCTCGCCCAGTTAGCCCCTACCACGATCCCCACCCCGTTCCCTCCCCATCCCTCCTTCCCACGCTTGGCTTACTGGTTGACATCTAGTATTATAGCAATTTATACAATATTAACATTGATAATCTCACATAACAGTTTCATTTGTCTGGTACCAAACTTTTGATGACTTAAAGATAACATTTCAATATTTCTTTTTGCTTTCTTTCTTACCAGAGAATATTTTTTTTTCTTTTTTTTTTTTAGGTGAAACTATCATACATTTATTTATTTATTTTTCAGAAAAAATCTATCCTGATATGGAATATGGACTCTAGATACCCAAAACAGTCTCAAAAAAGAACAAAGCTAGAAGATGTATATTTTCTGATTTCAAACCATATAAAGCTACAATAATTGAAACAGTGTAGTACTGTTCTAAAAGCAGATATATAAACCATTGGAGCTAAATAAAAGCCTAGAGATAAATTCTTTCATACATTGTCAAGTTATTTTTGACAAGGTTTCCATGAACTTTTGGTGGAGGAAATACTAGTCTTTTAACTAAATATTGTTGAAAAATAATAATAAATGAAAAAGAATAAAATTGGACCCTTACCTAACACATATACAAATATTAACTCAAAATAGATAAAAGACCTAAATATAAATCTTAATACTATCAGCTTTTAGAAGAAAATCTGGGTCATAAAACCTCACAACATTGAAATTGGAAGTGATTTCTTGGATATGATTTCAATGGCACAGGCAACAAAAGAGTAAACAAACTCCCTAAAAAATAAAAAAAATATTGTATATCCAAAGACAATGTAAACAGAGTTAAAAGTTACTGATCCTCTTCCAAGAGTTCCTCCTATGACCCATTTCTCCCTAACTCTCACATATTAGGGAAAGCATCTGATTTCTTATTTTTTGTGCCTGACTAATCTCACTTAGCATAATGTCCTCCAGTTCCATCCATTTCCCTGAAAATGATGTAATTGAGTTTTTTTTGATGGCTGAGTAAAATTCCATTGTGTACATATCCCACAGTTTTGTAATCCATTCATCTGTTGATGGACATCTTGGCTGGTTCCATAGTTTGGCTATGGTGAATTGTGCAGCTATGAACATAGATACACATGCATTAGTTTGGTAGTTTGGTTTCTTTTCTTTTGGGTAGATGCCCAGTAGTGGTATTGCTGGATCAAATGGTAGATTTGTTCCCATTCTTCTGGGGATTCTCCATACTGTTTTCCAAAGTGGTTGCACTAATTTGCAATCCCACCAACAATGTCTTAGAGTTCCCACTTCTCCACATCCTCGCCAGCATCTGTTGTTGTTTGTATTTTGAATGATGGCCATTCTAGTTGGAGTTAGGTGAAATCTCAGGGTAGTTTTGATTTGCATCTCTCTGATTGCCAGTGATGTTGAGCATTTTTTCATGCATTTATTGGCCATTTGAATTTCTTCTTTTGTGAAGTGTCTATTTAGTTCATTTGCCCATTTTGTTATTGGATGCTTTGTTTTCTTAGTGTTGAGTTTCTTGAGTTCTCTGTATATTCTAGATATTAGTCCTCTATCAGTGGTGTAGGTGGCAAAAATATTCTCCCATTCTGTTAGCTCTCGATTGAGGTTCTTGATAGTTTCCTTTGATTAACAGAAGCTCTTCAGTTTCATGCAATCCCATGTATTGATTCTCCTTTTAATTTGTTGTGCCTTTGGGGTCTTGTTGAGGAAATGTTTGTCTGTGCCTATGTGTTGTAGTGTTGGACCTATGCCCTCTTCAAGGAGCTTCAAGGTCTCTGGTTTAATTTCCAAGTCTTTGATCCATCGTGAGTTGACTTTTGTACAGGGTGAAAAAGTGGGATTAACATCCAATTTTCTGCATATGGTTAACCAGTTTTGCCAACACCATTTGTTGAAGAGGCTATCTTTTTTCCAGTGTATGTTTTTGGCCCCTTTGTCAAAAATCAATTGGCTGAAAGTGTGTGGACTTGTTTCTGGGTCTTCTATTCTGCTCCATTGGTCTATATATCTGTTCTTTTGCCAGTACCATGCTGTTTTTATTACAATGGCTTTGTAGTATAGTTTAAAGTCAGGTATTGTGATTCCTCCTGCGTGGTTTTTGTTGCTGAGAACTACCTTGGCTATTCTGGGCTTTTTGTTATTCCAGATAAATTTAAGGACTGATTTTTCTATGTCTGTGAGGAATGATCTTGGTAGTTTAATGGGCATTGCATTAAATCTGTAGATCACTTTTGGGAGGATGGCCATTTTAATGATATTTATTCTGCCAATCCATGAACATGGAAGGTCTTTCCATCTTCTAAGATCTTCTTCGATTTCTTTTTTCAGTGTTTTATAATTTTCTTTGTAGAGATCTTTTACTTCCTTGGTCAAGTTTATTCCTAGGTATTTTATTTTTTTGTGGGAGATCCTGAGTGGAAGTGTTTTCTGAATTTCTTTTTCAGTGGATTTATGGTTGGTGTACAGGAAAGCTTCTGATTTTTTAAGATTGATTTTGTATCCAGATACCTTGCTAAATTTGTTGATCAGTTCTATAAGCCTTTTGGTTGAGTTTGTTGGGTTTTCTAAATATAGTATCATGTCATCTGCAAATAGTGAAAGCTTAAGTTCTTCTTTTCCTATTTGTACTCCTTTGATTTCCTTTTCTTGCCTTATTGCTCTGGCTAGAGTCTCTAGTACTATATTGAAGAGAAGTGGTGATAGTGGACATCCTTGTCTCGTTCCAGTTTTTAGGGGAAATTCTTGAAGTTTTTCCCCATTTAATATGATGTTGGCAGTGGGCTTATTGTAGATTGCCTTAATAATGTTGAGATATGTTCCTTCTATTCCAATTCTCTGCAGTGTTTTTATCATAAACGGATGTTGAATTTTATCAAATGCTTTTTTAGCATCTATTGAGTTGATCATGTGGTTTTTGTCTTTGATTCTGTTTATATGATGAATTACATGGATTGTTTTTCGTATATTGAACCAGCCTTGCATCCCTGGGATGAACCCTACCTGGTCATGGTGAATGATTTTCTTGATGTGGTTTTGAATGCGTGTTGCTGGTATTTTGTTTAATAGTTTTGCATCCAAGTTCATCAGAGATATAGGCCTGTAGTTTTCCTTCCTTGAACTGTCTTTATTCGGTTTGGGTATTAGTGTGATGTTGGCTTCATAGAATGTATTTGGGAGAGTCCCGGTTTTTTCTATTTCCCGAAATAGTTTGAGTAGTATTGGGATTAGTTCTCCTATAAAGGTTTTATAGAATTCACTTGGGAAACCATCTGGTCCTGGGCTTTTCTTTGATGGTAAGCTCTTTATTGCTATTTCAATCTCTTTGATTGTTATTGGTTGGTTTAAGTGTTCTATATCTTCTTGACTCAGTTTAGGAAGGTTGTATTTATCTAGGAAGTTGTCGATTTCCTCCAGATTTTCCATTTTGTTGGAGTATAGTTTTTCAAAGTAGTTTCTGATAATCCTCTGGATTTCTACGCTGTCAGTAGTAATGTCTCCTTTTTCATCCCTTATCTTCATAATTTGGGTTGATTCTCTCTTTTTTTTAGTTAGGTTGGCTAGTGGTTTATCAATCTTGTTAATTTTTTCAAGAAACCAGCTTTTGGTTTTGTTGATTTTCTGTATTGTTTTTTTATTCTCTATTTCGTTAATTTCTGCTCTAATTTTAATAATTTCCCGTCTTCTGCTGGCTTTGGGGTTCGATTGTTCCTGCTTTTCAAGGGCTTTGAGGTGTGTCATAAGGCTATTTATTTGAAGATTTTCTGTTTTTCTTATGTGAGCACTCAGTGCTATAAATTTTCCTCTTAATACTGCCTTCAAAGTGTCCCAGAGGTTTTGATATGTTGTTTCTTTATTTTCATTTGTTTCTAGAAATTTCTTGATTTCACCTCTTACATCTTCTATGACCCATTCTTCATTCAGAAGTGTGGTGTTCAGTCTCCACATGTTTATGTTGTTTCTCTGGGTCTTCTTACAGTTGATTTCTAGTTTCATTCCATTATGGTCTGAAATGACACAGGGAAGTATGTAACATTTTTTAAATTTGCTAGTGCTCATTTTGTGTCCCAGGATGTGATCTATTTTGGAGAAGGTTCCATGAGCAGCTGAGAAAAATGTAAACTCTGCTGTAGTTGGGTGAAATATTCTATATGTGTCCAAAAGGTCCATTTGGTTAATGGTGTTCTTTAGTTCTGAGACATCTTTACTGACCCTTTGTCTGGAAGATCGGTCTAGTGTTGTGAGAGGTGTATTGAGGTCTCCCAGTATTATTGTGTTGGGATTTATGTGTGGCTTCATGTCACAAAGAGTTTGATTTATGAAAGTAGCTGCCCCTATGTTTGGGGCATAGATGTTGATTATTGTTATTTCCTCTTGCTGGACTATTCCTTTTACCAGTAAAATGTGACCTTCTTTGTCTCTTCTAATAAGTTTGGGTTTGAAGTCTAACTTGTCTGATATCATAGTTGCTACTCCTGCTTGTCTTCGAGTACCATTAGCATGGATTACCTTGCTCCAGCCCTTTACCTTGAGTTTGTTCCTATCTTTACTTGTGAGGTGTGTTTCTTGTAAGCAGCAGATGGATGGATTCTGGCTTTTAATCCATTTTGCCACTTTATGTCTTTTTATTGGGGAGTTGAGGCCGTTTACATTCAGTGTGATTATAGAGAGATAATTTTTAATTCCCAACATGTTAAGATCTTATTTCTGTTTGAGATACTGTTTATTCTTCTTTGCTTAGTTGTCTGCTGGATGGGAATTCTTGTTTCTTTGGTTCTGGCGTGAATTACCCATTTCCTCTTTGCAGTTAATCTCCTTGAGTATTTTCTCTAGCGCTGGTTTTGAAGACATAAATTCCTTCAGTTGCTGTTTGTCATGGAAGCTTCTTATTTCCCCATCTAATTTGATGGATAGTTTTGCTAGGTAGGAAATTTTTGGCTGGAAGTTGTTTTCTTTCAGAGTTTGGAATATGTTACTCCAAGCCCTTCTGGCTCTCATGACTTGGTTTGGGAAGTCTGGAGTAATTCTAATTGGTTTGCCTCTGTATGTCACGTGGCCTTTTGTTTTTGTTGCCTTTAAGATTCTCTCCTTGGCTTCCACATTAGTCATTTTGACAATTATGTGGCGTGGGGATCCTCTTCTCTGATCCTGTCTAAAGGGAGTTCTATAAGTTTCCTGGACCTGTGTATCGACCTCTTGCTCTATGTTTGGAAAATTTTCTGCTATTACTTCCTTGAAGAGATTGTTGATCCCTTTGGTTTCACCTTCTTTTCCCTCCTCTATTCCAATTATTCTTAGGTTAGCTCTCTTGAAATGGGCCCATATTTCTTCAATGTCAGATTCCTGCTGTCGGGTTTTTTTTTCTAAATTAGAAACTATGCGTTCAGTTTTAGAATGATCATCTTCAAGAAGCGAGATTCTATTCTCCATGTGGTCTAATCTGTTGTTTATACTTTGAATTGAGGCCTTTACTTCATTAATTGCATCCTTTATCTCTTTTTGACTCTCTCTAAATTCTTTTCGAAAGTCCTCTATTATTTCTAAAGTTATTTTCCTAATTTGATCTTCTAGAGATCTTTGGGTTTCTGTGTTATCAGATTCTGATGTTGTGGTGTTGTTGGCATTCACTGCTCCATTGTTATTTCTCTTTCCCATGATTTTGGAAGTTTGTGCCTTCTCTGGGTTCTTCCCTGAGTCACTACGAGTTCACTTAAGATGCTCTGGATCTCTGGTCTATGGTATCTCAGTCACCACTACTCCTTTACTGTGTTGTATCACAAAGTCTCAGACCCAGGGAGTCAATCAAGGCTGCTTAGACCGTGGGGGGTGCCAAGTTGGGCGTTCTCCAGTGGGGAGTTGTGACTATGGTATGATATCTCTGCCACTGCCACTCCCCCACTGGGCTGCACTGCTAAAATCTCCGACCCAGGGAGACTATCTGCACAAGTCCCTGGGAGTGCAGTACTGGGATTTCTCCCCTAGGGGCCGCAATTTGACTCACGGTTGTTGAGTGCGCTGATGGAGCTGTAGTGAACTCGGTGGATTCGCTGCTGCCGCCACTGGCAATATGGCACCACTGCCACACCCTCGGCCGTGATGCGGCATATTTCTTCTCTGGTTTTGAACTCTGCTCTGAGTCCTTGCCAGTTGTGCTGCGCCCAGCCCTTGGGAGCTTTAGATGTTCCCTGCACCAACAAAACTGCTGACTGCCGCCCGGCTGTTCAGCACCTGCTCTCCTCGGCTCGCTGTCCACCCCTCCTCTTAGGCGCCTGGTGGCTGGTTGAGTGGGTTGGTCTAGGGCCGTCCGGTGAACTCGCCGTTGCCGCCAGCAGTAAGACGCTGCTTCTGCATCCTAGGCCGCGAGGCCAGAGTACCTCCTCTCTGGATTTGAGCTCTGTTTTGAGTCTCCCTCCTCTCTGGAGCCTGGTGCTGCTAGGGGAGATGTAGGCCACACCGCTCCGGCCGCTCTGCGCCGCGGCTCTGGCTGCTCCGCACCACGGTTCTGGCCGCTCCGGCTGCTCCGGACGCTCTGCACCGCGGCTCTGGCTGCTCTGCACCGTGGGTCTGGCCACTCCGGCCGCTCCAGCTGTTCCGCGACGCGGCTCTGGCTGCTCCGGCTGTTCTGGCCGCTCCGCTCCGGCTGCTCTGGCCGCTCCGCTCAGCTGTTCTGGCCACTCTGTTCCGGCCGCTCCACTCTGCGGCTCCGGCCACCCCGCGCCGCCGCTCCAGCCAATCCGCGCTGCAGCTCTGACTGCTCCGGCTGTTCTGGCCGCTCCGCTCGGCTGCTCTGGCCGCTCTGCTCAGCTGCTCGGAACCGCGACTCCAGCTGCTCTGTACCGCGGGTCTGGCCACTCTGGCCGCTCCGGCCGTTCCGCGCCGCGGCTCTGGCCGCTCCGGCTGCTCCAGCCGCTCCGCTCCGCGCGGGCGCGGCACTTCGGGCTGGTTTTTTTCCGGTGACTTGTTTTTCCAGCCCTTTTTCTCTGTCCCTTGTATTTACCGTTTTTATTTCTTTGCTGTGGTGTTTTCTGGCTCTGAAAGGCGCTGGTTTTGAGGTAGTAGAGTTGGATTGTTAGCGGGACTTGTAAGTGCCGCTTTCCTCCGTCGCCATCTTCCCGGAAGTCCCCTGGGATCTTTCTAAAATGGATTCTAGTCTCGTGAAAGTGGAACTGGGACTCTAGTTGTTTTGTTTGTGTGTGGTACTGGGAATGGAGCCCAGGGGTATTCTATCTCTGAGCTATACCCCCGCCCTATTTTATTATTTTATTTTGAAACAGGGTCTCACTGAGGTTCTGAGGCTGTTCTCGAACCTGTGATCCTCCCGTCTCAGCCTCCCAAGGTGGGCACCGCCACGCCATGCCTGACTGAGACTCTGTTTCTAAGAGCCCGGGGTGCTGGCTGTAGAGCCACGCTTCGAAGAGCAAGTTCTTGCTCGTGCCTGGACATGCCCACTCTCCTGGCAGTTGCTGCACCATGGAAAACATGCTGGAAGCCCAGAGGGCCTCACTAAGCTGCTGAGCCTGGCCTCGAACATGCCATCCTCTTGTCTCAGCCTCCTGAGTACCACGCCTGGCTTCGAGCCTTTTTTAAAAAATTAATTAATTAAAAAAATTAATTAATTTTTTTAATTAATTAATGAGGGAAGTCTGTTCTGCAGAATAAAATGGACAGGGCCCAGCAAAAACTCTGCCCAGGTGTTCAAGGACAACGGAACCCTCGCTCCCCTGAATAACGGCCCTAACTGAGAAGCCTCCACTGCCAGCCTCTTCCACCAATGGCTGAAATTCTGGGCTGCCAGCCGGAGGCTGGGTCAAGTCCTGGCTCCGTCTCTGGTTTCTTGGGTGATCTCAGGCGAGTCTCTGAACCTCTCTGAGCCTCAGCACCTTGTCCATCCCAGGGCCGACAGCCCACCCTGGGGATCATGGTGGGCTGGGCACACTGCTGACGGTGGAGGCGGCTGGAGCCACGCCCGATCCCATGGTACAATGGGCACCGCCACACTTGACTCGCTCTCTCTCATCAGGGTGACGTGACCGCTGCCCAGCCCTGGGCTCACACCGTCTAGGACTGGAGCTCAGCCCTAACCTCTGTGCTCCTCCTCTTAATAGCCACAGCCAGCCGCTTGCCTGGCGGTGCACACCTGCCATCCCAGTGCTTGGGAATCTGAGACAGGAGGATTGCAAGTTCTAGGCCAGCATGTGGTCACTTAGCAAGACTCTGTTTCAAAGTAAAAAATAAAAAGGGATGGGGCTGTACCTCAGTGGCAGAGCATCCCTGGGCTTCAATCCCCAGTCTCTCTCTGTCTCTGCCCCTCTCTCTCTCTCTCTCTCTCTCTCTCACACACACACACACACACACACACACACACACACACACACCCAAGACCAAGGCCCATCTTCAAGAACCCAGGCAAGACGCGCTGGTCCCCATCTCTGCAAAGCTCAGGCCGCCTCACCAGATGGACCGTGACGATCACCAGCTCAGTCTCTCCCCGGCCCCAGGAGCCGACAGCCCAGAACACTAAGCATGAGCCGCTCACCGCTCTTCTTCCTAAAAAAACACAAGTCTATTAAAATAACAGCGTGATTTGGCTAATTACTCTCCGTAGTCAGCGGGTACCCTAGGGATACAACCCACCAGCTCCCAGCTGCCGGGCTGAGTCTCCTGAACCTGAGTCTTCTTTCGGGAGGAGTCAGGGCATCTTGGGACCACCCAGCAGGACCACGATAACGCAGCTCGTTAGTGACGTCAGTGTGGAGAAGGCCCAGAAGCTGGCCGGAGACTCCTGCTTTAGGATGGGGACCAAGCAGCTGGTGTCCCGGCTTCTAGGAAAGCCTCCGCAGAGCCTCCTTGGAGGAAGACATGCCAATTTACTCCCCCAGGATTCCCGCAGATGTAGGTGAAATAAAATCAGACTCACGATCAGCGTTCACCAAACACTTAAGAAAGGAAGCATCCATGACTGAGAGCCAGCGGGGCCCTCGCCCAGGGACAGCCTCCCAAGGGGTCCCAGGGCTACCAGACGCCGCTCCCAAACCACTGCGCATAACGCCGCTGGAGAAATACTTGTTTTCTTTAACAAATAGAAAGCAAAGAGGATCAAGCGACAACGAACTCTCAGAAATGACAAGGCGTCCTGGCTACTCAGGAGGCGGAGGCCCGGGACCACCTAAGGCCAGGAGTTCAAGGCCAGCCTGGGCAACACAGTGAGACCCTGCATCTGAAACAGAGAGAGAAGCCAGGCATGGTGGTACGAGCCTATCCTCCTAGCACTTGGGAGGCGGAGACAAGAAAATCACAGGTTTCAGGCCAGCCTCAGCAACTTAGTGAGGCCCTCAGCAACTCAGCAAGGCCCTGCTTTAAAATAAAAAGTAAGCCGGGCGTGCTGGTATGGTGCACGCTCATAATCCCAGCGCTTGGGAGGCAGAGACAGGAGGATCGCACGGGTTCGAAGCCAGCCTCAGCTACTTAGTGAGGCTCTCAGCAACTTAGTGAGACCCTGTTTCCAGATAAAATATAAAATAAGTCTGGGAATATACCCCGGAAGTAGGAAGCCTCTGGGTTCCACCCCAGTACCACAAAATAATAATAAATAAATAAATAATGAAATGGAGCTGGAGGCACAGCTCAGAGGTGGAATGCCCCTGGTCCTGCGTCCCCTGTGACGTCTGTTTCCTGCAGAGCCAGCCTGCCTCTGGTGCCAGATCCAATCCTTTAATACCCGGGCCGCCATGTCTGTGCGCCTTTGGACACGTTATTCCGCCTCAGAGTCTGGTTTGGCATTGGTGACAAGGCTGAGGGGCCTGTAGGGTGAAGAGTGCTGGAGTCGGCCGCCGGGCAGGCGCTGCTCCATTCCACGCTGTCTGTGGCGATTTCTGCTTTCTGGGACGCAGGGTCCCAGGCTGACCCCTATGTTTCTGTTGGTGTTAATAAGGATAAAGGGCAAGAATCAAAACACCACGTAGGGATTCCGATTGCTTAAATATTTAAATACGTCTGCGCTAAGATGCCCCTCCTGGCTCGCCCGCGGGCCCCTGCGGTGCCGTCCTCTGGGAGAGACCTGGAGTGCCAGGACGTGAGCTCAGCTGGCACGCAGCCCCTGACCACCCATCAGTCTCTGCCAGCCTCTCTCTACCTTGATTTCCTCTCCAGTCTCTCAGCCCTGACCCTCACGCCTCTCCCCACGCCCTCCATGGCGGCCTCGAGTGTCCACCGTGCTAAGCATGCCTGTCGGCCTGCACGAGAATGTATGGCTGATTTCCAGAAATGAGAGGATGCTAATGCCAGGGTCCCGGATCCCGCCTCCCTTCTCCCCTACCCCAAATTGTTTTGTTTGTTTGTTTTGTTTTGTTTTGTTTTTGCAGTACGGGGGATGGAACCCAGGGGCATTCTACCTCTGAGCTACACCCCAGCCCTGTTATTTTATTCCTTATTTTGAAACAGGGTCTCGCTGAGTTGCAGAGGGCCTCACTAAGTAGCTGAGGCTGTCCACGAACCCAGATCCTCCTGTCTCAGCCTCCCGAATGCTGGGATTACAAGCGTGCGCCACCAACCCGAATGTCAACATTTTTTTTTCTTTTTTTGGTGGTACTGGGGTTCCTGGAAGCCCTTCTACCTCCGGGCTACACTCCCAGACCTATTTTTACATTTTTATTTGGAAACAGGGTCTCCTAAGCCAGCGTGCGTGGCTGGCTTCGAACCTGCGCGATCCTCCTGTCTCTGCCTCCCAAGCACGGGGATTACAAGCGTGCGCCACCACGCCCGGCTAACGTTTTTTTTTAATATCGCTTCCTGCATCTGTCTGGCACCCAGTACATTGCCCCTCATTGCTCCTGGCGCTCCAGTGTGCCCAGTACCCCAACTTCAAGGGTGCAAAGACGACCCTGCCCAAGGTCACACAACCAGCGAGGATGTGGCTTTGGTCAGAGCCTTCATAGATTCAGAGGTCCACACGCCCTTACCGGGGCTCCCTGCAAGGAAAGGTCCCTCCTGGGCCTCCCCGGTCCCCACAACACCCAGGTGCCTGGTTTTTTAGTGTGTATGGTACTGGGGATTGAGCCCGGGCATTTTACCTCTGAGCTACACCCCCCAGCCCTTTTATTAAAATTATTTTTTGTCTTGAAACAGGGTCTTGCTAAATTGCTAAGAGTCTTGCTACATTGCTGAGGCTGACCTTGAACCTGTGATCCTTCTGGCTCAGCCTCCCAAGCACTAGGATTACAGGCCCGCACCAATGTGCTCAGCACAGTGAGTTCTCAGCTTCCCTTTCTAAATCTCTCCATGGGTTCTTTTAGTTCAACATACTTAATTAGGCAATATGCTTTAATTATTTAAACAGAAAATACAGTTGCATGTTTCAATATTCAGAAGCTATAAAAGGGTATATGGGGACTCTCTCTCTTTCAACCCTCAGCCACTCAATTCCCCAAGCTGAAGACAGCCACAACTATCAGCATTTTATGATAGTTTAGCCATACATAAAAATATGCTGCTGGCTGCAGTGGTGCCTGCCAGTATTCCCAGTACTGGGGAGGCTGAGACAGGAGGATGGCAGGTTTGAGGCCAGCCGGGGACAACTTAGCAAGGCCCTCGGCAACTTAGTTAAGACCTTGTTTCAAAATAAAAATCCAAATCGTGCTGGGGGTGTAGCTCAGAGGTAGAACTGGCCAGGGCTCGATCCCCAGCAGTGCGCGTGCACACACAGACATACACACATAGGACTGCCTCTTCCGGCTGCCGTGGGTGCCCCTCCGCTTCTCCAGTGGCCCCTGCTGCTCCGATGGGTACACAGGCATCTCCTTCGTTAGGTCCCTGCCGTGAGTACTAGGTCGTCCAACCTTTCTCTACAAATAACGCTGCCATGGCCTCCTCCTGCACGGCCCTTCTTCTGCGGAAGTGGAGAGGCTGCTATGACCCCCTGGAGACACTGGCTCATGGCTTCCCAGTGGGGCTCCCGGCCGGCCGGCAGCTGGCTGCTGTGGCCTCGTCGGGAACTGCCCTCCGCGGACCGCAATCAAAGCTACATCCCTGGGGCAGAAGCCTCTCGGCTGGTCTCCGAGGCCCCCTTACCTCAGCGTGGACATCCCTGCCGGCCAGGGCTCCCCAGGGCTCCCCGTCCGCCCTGCCTCCACGCCCCCTCAGGTCCCCAGGAGCCCCCGCCTGCAGCCCCCCGCTCAGAGAGCTCTCCAGGGCCCTGATCAAAGCCAGATGGCCTGCTTGTAGGCTAAACTCCTCATTAGGGATCAAAGGACCGGCGTTTCTATGCGCTTGTAATTTGGGTGAATTTCATGGTGTTTTCAAAGGGCAGCGCAGAGGGAGATGTATGCAGGCGGCATGTAATAGCTGTGCTAGCGGCGCCCCCCCCACACACACACACAGAAGGCGCGCCTACGCAGGGGGCACACGGGATTCCCAGCACCGAGTAGGGCAGACCATCCCACCATAGTGCAGTGGGACCCAGCGGCAGGGCTGGACCCGGTGGGCCGTTGCTGCCAGACATGGGCGCGGTGGAGGTGCAGGTGCCGGCCTTACCTGGGGAGCGGGAAGGGGGCCTCCTCGTGGGTCTATATCAGGGGCAGGGGGCCTAACTGTGGCCACAACTTTGTTCCTTCAGTGCCCGGGACCCTCTGGGGTTTTCCACTGGGGCTGAAGGAAAGGAGAGGGAGGCGTGGGTGGGGACAGGGGACCTCCCTTCTCTCCTACCCCCACCACAAAGGAATTCTCCCACAGTCCCCCCCAGGGCAAGTCTAGGCCCAGAAGTGCAGGGGAGGCGGGAAGGAGAGGTGTTCCCTGCACCTCGCGCCTGGCTCCTCAGAGATGCAGCCTCACCAGGGCTCTGGGCCCTGGAGCCCACCTTCCAGGCCCGGTGCGGCGGAGCTGGGCACCCAGGGAGGCCTGGCGAGGGGCGAGCAGCCTCACCAGGAGCTCCAGCGGGTCCAGCTCACCGCTACTCAGGAAGGAGTCACAGGAGCCGGCGCCCCGCTCTTCCCACAGCCGGGCTCACAGCCCCTCTCTGCCCCAGCCAAGCACAGCGCCATCAACAGACCACTGCCCAGGGACTTCCGACTTGGCGACTGCCAGGAGGGCGGAGCGCTGGACCGCCTGCAGGCCCCAGCCTGGCTGTGTGGTGGCACACAGCTGTGATCCCAGTCCATGGGAGGCTGAGACAGGAAGGTCACAGGCGCAAGGACGGCCTCACCAACACCGTGAGGCTTTCAGCAGCCTAGTGGACCCTGTTTCCTAATAAAAATAAACGTGAAAAGGGCTGGGACATAGCTAAGAGGTAGGTAGGAGGGTCCTGGGTTCAACCCCAGAACAATAAAATAAAACAAAGCAGGGCTGGGAGTGTATCTCAGAGGGAAATGTCCCTGGGTTCAATTCTCAGTGCTGGAAAAGAATGCTATTACTGAAGGGACAGCTGCGGAATCCCTCCGGGAGGCCTGGACTCTGCGCTTAGTGAACCTCAGGACCATGGAGGAGCCTCTCCACAGCCTCGGGCCAGGCCCACGCTGCCCGGCCACCAGGCGGCCCAGCCGGGGCACGCACTTGTAAGCCCGGAGGGCCACAGGTTTGCAGCCAGCCTCAGCGACGTAGCGAGGTTCTCCGAAACTTAGTAAAACCCTGCTTAAAAAAAAAAATAATAAAAATACAGGACAGGGGGTGAAGCCCAGAGGTAGAAGGTTCCTGGTTCCATTTCTAGTACCTCTGAGAGAGAGCGGGACGGACAGACAGACACGGGCACAGCGGCCACGCGGCCCAGGCCCTCGAAGCCGGTGGGCAGGCCCGAGGCAGTTCTGGCCCGTGTGTGCGTCAGACCCACCGTGCCCACCCTGCCAGGCCCGGCGCTGGTGACTGCAGGGCTTAGTGCCGGGCTGGGCAGGACGCGGAGCACACAGCAGGGGCCTCACACATGCCCGCAGGGGAAAGCAAGCTGCGCACTGCCATGGCCGCCGAGGCTCCCGTGACGGCGTTCCGTACACGGCCCGAGTATCGACAGAATTCTCATCTCAGCCTGCTAAGTGCCTGCCCAATTTTCCACTCTATTGACAGACTCCATTTTACTTAACTGGCCCCTATTGTGTGCCAATTGGATGTCTTCTCATCTCCTAAGCTAGGGGGAGGCGCCAGGGTGCCGTGGCCGCGGGAGGAGCTCAGAGGCAGAGCGGCACTGTACCGCGCCCGCCTGGGCTCGCCCGAGGCCCCAGGCGAGGGACTCCTGCTCCGAGTCCCGCCCTCTCGACCGCTCTGGGCCTTACCTTCTCTGAAACAGAATCCCTTGGGTAATATTTACCACGCCCTACCTGGCGCCTGGCACAGAGCTCAGTGGTTCAGCCACGGTCAAAGGAGACCCGTCCCCGTGTGGGGCGCTGGCATTTCAAGGGGGGGGGGATGGACAAGTCACGGAGCCGCTGTGTGGCAGGTGGGGGCCAGCGCCTTGGTAACCAGGGAGGAGGCGAATGGTTGGAAATAGATGGCTCAGGGAGCCCTCTCTGGAGAGGTGAGCGGGATCTGGAGGAAGAGGTGGCCAGCAGACACGTGCGGGAAGAACTCTCCAGGCAGAGGGAGCAGCATGTGTCAAGGTCCTGAGGCAGGAGGGGCAGGCCCGCCGCCCAGACAGCACGGAGCGGCTGGGCAATGATGGCCACCGGTGGGAGGGGGCTGGACCTGCCCCGCAGCTCCGCCTTTTATCTGGGGAGAGATGAAAGGTGTGCACAGCTGTGGGGCATAATCCGGCTTGTTTAGAAGATGCCCCTGGCTGCGGGAGAACAGGCTGTGGGTGAGAAGGGGAGAAGCAAATGGGATCAGCCAGGCCAGAGACGATGGTGGCCTGGACCGCGGCGGTGCCTCAGAGCGCACACGCGTGCCGCGCACACACACACACACACACACACACACACTTAGACGTGTTGGCATTAGCAGGTGGAGAAGGAGGTCCAGAGACCGCTTCCCAGCTCTACTTTATAGATTGCAAGACCGAGGCCCAGGGAAGGGAGGGCAGCCGAGGACAGGGGCCGGGGCCGCCTCCACAGCTCCGCGCCTGCGCCAACACCTCTCCCCACCGCCTGCGCCTGTCCTGTGTCTCTTCCTGCCTTTGTCCCGAGCCTCTGTCTCTATCTCCACCGGCCCTTGGCGGCGTCTCTTTCTCCTCCTGTCAGCCCCAATTTGGAACATTAATTAGTGATGAATTAGCGTGTCAGCCCAGCAGTGGCGCCTGGTGCCCGCGGGCTCTCCTCTCGAGGGGCCTCGCAAGGCTGCTCTGGTACCTCTCTCCCAGGGCAACCACTTCTCACGTCGCTGTGCGTCTGTGGCGGCCGCGGCCGCCCCCTTCCTCCCAGCCTGGCTGAGGACAAGTTCATCTTTGTCAATTAATTATTGAACGGTTTATTTCGCGCTGGGAGGAGATAAGTGGAGGGGAGCGCTGGTGAAATCATCGCTGTAATTATACGGATGCCCGGGCGGGCGGTGCCTGCATCGCCATGCGCAGGTGCCGGGTGGGGGCCGCAGGCAGCTGCGAGCCCCGGGCCTGCCTCCCCTGCCAGCGGTTTGAGGTGCCCCGGGGCCGGCTCCTGCACGCTTCTTTGTAATCCTCTCGCCATGAGGTAGCTGAGGGGACTGAGCGCGGGTGGGCAGGCCCGGGACACCTGAGACCTGCAGGAGAAGTTCACCCAGGGCTGGAAACACTTGGTGCCAGGGCCCGCCTGGCGAGGAAACCGCGTGCAGCACCGGCACAGGCTGCGGGCCTTCGCGCGGCCCCGCGGGCACGTTTCCCACGTGGGGCAGACGGCGTCGATGCCCAGGCGTGGTGCGAAAGAGGTGGCGGCCGCTGGGTGCCTGTGCCCCGGGGAGAAGGGTGAGCCTCTTCCTCCCAGGAAGGCGGGGCGGCCTTCCCCCACATGGCCCCTGCCTCCCAAATAACCCCTGCGACGCCCTGCTCGGGCTCTCCGATTGCTTCTTTCTCAGAGAGCCACAGCGGAGCTTAGCAGCCCTATGGCAGCGCACAATATGGTGGCCCGCGAGCGGCCCCTCCACCCGCTCCCCAGAGCTCGCTCCAGTCACGCCCGCCACCGGGCTCCTGGCCAGCCGGGCACCCGAGCCGGCCCTCTGCTGCTGTTCAAGGCCAGCCCTGCCTCAGAAACCTGCACGGTTCCCTCAGGCGCCTCCTGCAGGTCAGGACAGCCTTGGGCCCAGAGAGCCGTGCCCCCAAGGCCAGAACCCATCCGCATCTCTGCTCCCTCCAGGGCATTCCATCCTGCTCCAGAGGCGGGATTCCACGTTTATTCTCTCTCAGCTTCACAAGGGACAGGGTATGTGTGGATGTCTTTATTTATTTTTGTGGTACTGGGAATGGAACCCAGGGGGTATTCTACCTCCGAGCTACACCCCCAGCCCTATGTTTTGTCTTGATTTGGAAACAGGGTCTCACTAGGTTGTGGAGGGCCTCACTCAGTAGCTGAGGCTGGCCACAAACCTGTGATCCTCCTGTTTCGGCCTCCCAAGCCTGGCATTACAAGTGTGCGCCTCTACGCCCGACTGGGACGGGGTTTTTGTCTGTCTCCGCCACTGCCTGCTCCTGGGACATCAGGCCGTGTCGGCGGTGCTGAGCCCCACGCCTGGCACAAACTAAACTCGTCCTTGTCAAACAGAGGGATGAGCGAATGGCTGTGTAGACGGGGTCTGCATGTGGGGAAATGCACTGAGCTCCTTTCCCTGAGCAGGCTCGCTGGAGTCGCTGCAGCACGGGAATGCGCGGAGATTCTTGGCAGAGGCGCCGCAGGGAGGGAAGCTGCTAGAGAAGTCATTTTAGAAGAGGACGGTCCGCGATTTCGTGTCTGCACACGCCGGAGGCTGGCACGGTTGATGCTGCCCCTCGGCAGTCAAGGCAGATTGGTCCCCACCCCCTGGACTCTCCCCAGGGAGGGGCCAGGCGCGGGGAAGTTGCAGGCGCTTTGATTAACTCCCCAGCAAGAGTCCCCACGCCCGCGGCTCCCTCCTTCCCCAGGGCTGTGCTGGGGCAGAGAGCGAGGGTGGGGAGCGGATGCTGGGGGGGGGGTGCGAGGACCCGCACAGGTGGGAGGGAGGAGGGACGGAGGATAACCCGTTCTTTGGTGATGCGTGGGGGGAGCAGTGTGGCAGAGGGAGGCAGCGCTCCCTCCCTGGCAGGAACCAGGCAGAAAGAGGATGCTGGGGGGCACGACGACAGGCGGGAGAGGGATGTGGGCCTGGACCCTCTCCCCAGACGCCCCTCTCTCGGCCTCTCCTCCACGCTCCCCTGTCCCTCCTCCCAGGAACAAAGATGGTGATTTTTTAGAGCCAGGTTTCCCCAAATCTCCAGAGATGCTGGAGCTGCTGTTTCCATGGAAACCTTCCCCGCCAACCTGCAGGAGGAGGAGCTGGGCCACGGCCCCCGCCCCCACCGCCCCCACCAGCCCAGCTCCAGCCTGCGCTGGGGGGCCCACGTCAAAAATACCCCCTCCTCCATATTTGCCCAGCAGGGGCTCCTGTCTCTGGCCTCAGGCTGGCTGGGACCACAGAGACACAGAAGGGAGGGGGGGCTCCAGCCTCTGTCCCACTCCTTGAAATGACTGGCCATGGGCCCGCCCCCAGGAGCCACCCAGGGGCCAGGTCTCATTTTCTCAGGAAATCTCCCAAATCTCCATTTATCACTGGCCCTGTTCCTGCCTGGGAGGTTCCCCTGCTCAGCCCCAGCCCACCTGAACACCTCAGGGACCAGGGCTCTGCCCGGCTCCGGCCACAGAGGGACTTATTGGGAGGAGGACAGTAGCTCCCTGAGTTGACCTTCAAACAGCAGAAGGTCGAAGGAGAGGGGAGGGTCAAGCCCAGAGTGGGCCCTGGCCTGCGGCGCGGCACCTTGGGGCACCTGGGCCCACGTGGCTGGACGCTGGCCCATTGCGAACAATCCGGAAGGTCCCACTTCTCCAAGAACCCCCGCCAAGGGCTCCGGGGAAGGGGGGTTTTTCTGGGCAGCAAAGCTGTTGAATATCCTGACTGTGGTGGTGACATGAGTGTGTGTGTATGTGTTAAAAATTCATAGAACTGTAGACCAAAAAAAAAAGTCATTAATTTTACTGTAAATGGATTTTAAAAAATAAAATGGTAGGCAAAAGCAGTCTCCGGGGTGAGATGGCGTGCGTGCCCACAGCCCAGCTGCCCGGGCCGCAGTGTGAACCCTTTGGCCCTGGGATGGGCTGGGCCTGCTCAGAGGTAGGGGCGTGGTTCCAGACGGGCAGGTCTCTGGAGCCAAGGAAGGAAGAGAACAGATTGGGACCAGGGGACAGGGAGACGGGCCGGCCGCGGGGACAGGCACACACAGCCAGCCCGGAGCCGTGCACGCCCAGGCTGCACGTGGGGTTGGGAGGCCCGCTTGCTGGTGTGGCCATCGGGACACTGAAGTTTCATCTGGACTTTGGCTCCGACTCGCTGCCTGCGCCTGGCTGAGTCCTTCCCCCCTGGACCACGCTGCGGAATGAGGGGCTTCACGACGGAGCCGCCGCCTCTTGCCGTGCAGAGGCCTGGGCTGAGCTGGGATGACATGTAGGCGACCTGGGCTCCCGGTGTGGGCTGGACACGTCCCTGCCGCGGCCCTGGACCACGGTGGGGCGCAGACAATGCTGCCTGTGGCTTTGAACGTGCTCCCAGCTCTGGGAGGAGGAGCCCCTGATGTCAAAGGAGGACGCTCTGCGGGGGGAGGGCGCTCCCCGCCCCCAGGAGGACCCAGCCTGGCTCCACCTTATCTGTGCCAATGCTCAGGTGCCCAGGCTCGTGCCCCGGGGGGGCTGTGTCCCTGAGACCCGGTCCTCCAGGATACAGGAGGGGCTTCAGGAGGGGCTTAGGACAGCCCAGCGCTGGGCTTTGCACACCCCCAACTCTTACTCAGGGGATAGGGAGGGGAGCCCCAGCCTGCCCCTGCTGCCCCCCCCACGGTAACTCCCGCCAGGGGTACGTGCGTGTGGGCGGGGCCTCCGGGAGGCGTGTGGAGTGCCCATTCTGTGGCTGCTGTGACAGACACGCAAGGGACCACTGAGGATGGAACATGGCGTGTCTGCAAGGAGTCTATTGTCACGCCCGCAGTGCAAAGGTGTCGAGAGATAGAACGCCCCTCCTCTCTGTTGCAGTACTGGGGATTGAACCAGGGACGTTCTACCACTGAGCTCACCCCCAGCCCTTTCCTTTTTAATATCGACGCAGGACCTTGCTAAGTTGCCCAGGCTGGCCTCGAACTTGCAATCCTCCTGCCTCAGCCTCCCAAATAACTGGGACAATGTCTAAAAATTCTTTTACAAACATCCACGCCATGGGATCCTGCTCATCCTGCGTCTGTGGGCCTCTTCTTGCTCCAGCCCAGCCAGGCGCTTCCCTGCCGGCCTCGTGGTGGGCACGCGCCGGCCCTCCTCCACGTGGCTGGCCGCCTGGACCTGGCTCTGGCCGGCGAGCTGTGAGCAGGAGCGGACGTTCCCTCCCAGGCCCGAGCGTGTAACCCCTGGTGAGAGACCTCTCTCTGGGCTCAGCCCCTCTGTCCTCACCAGCCTGGTGATGTCCTACGCAGAGCGTCCTTCCCGCCCACCCGCCAAGAACACGAGACCCAGTGAGAGTGGAGATGGATCGTTTCAAGTCCCTGAGGTTGAGGGGGTCCCCGTCACCTCCACACAACCTATCCTCTCCAGATTTAGCAGTTAAACTGATTTACGGGGAGAAAAATCCAATCGACAGCCTCCCATGGTTATTGATGAGTCCCCCTCCCTGGCCGTCTCTCCACCGGTACACAACTTGCGTGGCCCATGAAGACCGGCTTCTTTTGTGTCTCCTTTTCACCGTATCTTCTCCCTCGGTGTTTATATCAGTTAGAATTTGGTGTAGCTATCGAAGGCAGAACACCCCAACTAACAATACTTAGACGCCCGGGTGCCTTCAATCACCCAAGGGAAAAGTTCAGAAGTAGCCCTGTGGGCCGATGTGGTGCGCCCAGGGTGAGGAGGAACGCAGGCCCGCCTCCGTGTCCTTCTGCCGTCCTTTTATTTACTTATTTTGTTGTAGTGGTGGGGATTGAACCCAGAGACATTCTATCTCAGAGCTGTAACCTCTAGACTTTCGTTTTGTTTTGAAACAGGGTCTCACTAAGTTCCTGCGGCTGTCCTCAAACCTGCAATCCTCCTGTCTCAGCCTCCCAAGTACTGGAATTACAGGCACCACTATGCCTGGCTTATCCACCATTCTCATCAGACAGCTTCCTCCCAGAGGCTCAAGATGGCTGCTGAAACTCAAATATCACATCTTTATTCTGACCGGCTGGAAGGGGGGCGCCGCCAGGGGTGTCTCGGTCAGCATTCACATAGCTATAAACTTAGACGAATGGAGATTTGTATGTTCAGGCTTTTTGGAGATGCTGGGTTCAGTCCACGTGAGGCCGGGTCTGCAGCGCTCAGCATCACAGCAGAGCGGGACGGAGCGAGGCTCTGCTCTCGTATCATGGAGGCCAGAAGCAAGAGCGCCAGCGAGCAGGGGTTTCAAAGAAACCAACAGCCCCACCCCAGGGACCCAGCTTCCCCAGACACACCCACCCGCGAGGTGACCACCAGGCTCAAGGATTTACCCACCGATGAGACTGCATGCGTTCTCAGTATTATCTACATCTCACCAGAGCTAGAGACACGCTTCCTCTCTAATGAATAGCACCTGTTCTCTTACTAGTCCATTGAGCAGAGCTTGGCCACAGGCCGCACCTGGCCGCAAGGGAGGCTGGGAACGGAGCCCTACCCTGGAGAAGCCCGGGCCGCGGCTGCCTCTTGCTAAGGTAGCTGGATCGGGAGGCCGCCGCTGGCCGCCGCTGCTCTCCTCCCACGGCTGCATTACAGGGCTCCGGCCGCTTTGGATCCTCTCCAAGTGTTCTTTTGCATTCCGGATAACCACAGTAGTGCAAATTGCTTTTCTCCGTTTGTGCTATTTCGCCGAGACTTATTTCCAAATGTGCGACAGCCTGCCAGGCGGGCGGGACGTGTTCTCTCTGCGGAGGCCGCCGCTGCGCTGCAGGTCTGGCTGGTCTGAGCCTCCCAGCACGAGCCCAGACCACGGAGCGGCGGAGAGTGACAGCCGAGCCGAGGCTGCCGCTTCCCAAGCCAGGCCCGCAGAGGCCGGGCGGCTTCATTTCTTACCACGTCGACAGGCATATTGTTTAAGGATGCTTTAGTTTTATTCATCGGGGGCCAGCTGAGGGTCGGAGCCTGGGCCGGCTGGCAATCTATATTCCTCAAATAGGAGCTGTTTTTGTTTCTGGCAAGAAGGATTTTTTTTTTTTTTTTTTTTTTTTTTTTTGCGGGTCTGAGAATGGAACCCAGGGCATTCAACTTCTGAGCTACACCTCCAGCCCTATTTTTTATTCTTTATCTTGAAACAAGGTCTCACTAAGTTGCGGAGGGCCTCACTAAGTAGCTGAGGCTGTCTATGAACCGCAGTCCTCCGGTCTCAGCCTCCTGAAGGCTGGGATTACAAGCATACGCCACCTCGCCTGGCTGAGAAGGAAATTTTAAAATCCCATTTTAGAGCTAAGAAAACCAAGGAGCTGAGAATGAAGTCACAGGTCCACAGCAGCAGGGCCAACAGGACGCGCGGGCTCTGACTCCCAGCCTGGTGCGCCTATAAACAGGGCCTGTTTAAATAACAAAGCAAGAGCCCCGGGGGGTGGCGCACACTTCTAATCCCAGCATCCAGGGTCGGTTCACGGACAGCCTCAGCTACTTAGCGAGGCCCTTCACAACTCAGTGAGACCCTGTTTCAAAATAAAGAATAAAAAAAGGGCTGGGGTGTTGCTCGGAGGTGGAATGCCCCTGGGTCCATCTCTAGCAGCACAGAATGAATGAATGAATATACATGTGTGTACATACATAAATGATAACAAATCTAGACAAGGGCACGTGTGGGGAGAGTGAGGAGCCACGGCCCGGCAGGACGCTGGCCCAGAGGAGGTTTGGGTGGTGTCACGGTGAAAGACGAATGTTACCGTCGGGGTAACAGTCCCCGGGGACCTTTGTTAGACCCCGGAAACAATTCCCCTCAAAAAAACTGCAGGCTCTTGTCCCCAGCTAAGGATAGACATGCGATAGCCCGGGCGCTCGCTGGAGATGTAAAGGAGCTTATTAAAGAGACGGAGGCACAGGGACAGCCACAGCCCAGGCCGTCCAGGAGGGGCACGAGGCGGAGGGGTCCAACGAAATACAAAACCCGGATAGTTTTTATAGATATAAGGCCCTCATCTTGCTCTATGTAACTCTGACATAGGTCAAGCCCCTCCCCTTGATTTTCCCGCCCAACTCTGGTCTACGCCCAGGCTTCCCCTTTCCTGAAGGTCACCCCCTCCTCCCATCCTGACTAGATTAGCAATTATCATGTAACCTGTCTTTAGAATGAGGAAGTCCTAGCTCCCCTCTCTTTCCACTTGTTAATTACCTTTAGCTAGGTTAATTTACGTTACAATAGCTGCCTGCTTCTTGGCAGAAACCAAGTCCTTCAGCAGGTCTGCCCCTCACGCGATTTTGAAATATATTTATCAATAATCAGAGCTTTCTCAAACCTTCCTCGGCCATTCCCAATTCTGGTACAGGTGGGACGCCCAGCTTCCTGCAGGCTGCCACCTTTTCCAAAGGGTCTGCTTCCCCAGAAGTGCACTAGGAGGGCAGCCAGAGGTGCTCTGGATCCCGTGGCCCGGGAAGGGGCGGCGGGGGAGCGGCCATCAACAGATGAGCAGCTGGACCTAGCCCAGCCCTCATTCCAGGAGGGGAGATGGGAGACGGCCCGCCTGTCTGTGTTTGGGACTTCTTACCGGCCGGCCCGCCAGGCTCTGGAAGCAAGGGTTTGTCTTTATCTCTTTGGGAGTGTAAGTACATTGAGTTCTATTTGGGAGCCCATCACACCTATCCTTCCTTCCCTAAAGCTACACACACACACACACACACACACACACACACACACACACACAGATATAGATGTAAATATCTTTATGTATTTATTTTTTGGTACTGGGGATGGAACCCAGGGGCATTCTACCTCGAGCAACACCCCAGCCCTAACTTTTATTCTTTCTTTTGAAACAGAGTTTCACTGAGTTGCTGAGAGCCTCACTAAGTAGCTGAGGCTGTCCTCAAACTATGACCCTCCTGACTCAGCATCCCGAATGCTAGGATTACAAGCATGTGCCACCACACCTGGCTCCCAAAAGTTTTATAAGTTTGACAGTACAGGCATGGGGTGGGGGGGCTCATGGCCCTGTGATGGTTGGTGGCAGGGCCAGAGTAGAGTCCCAGCTGCCATTCTGTTTTATTTTACTACCACAGGATGCATCATGACACATGCTGGTTAATCCCAGTACTTGGGAGGCTGAGAGAGGAGGATCGCGGGTTCGCGGCCAGCCTCAGGTACTTAGTGAGGGCCTGCTTTGAAATAAAAAATAAAGAGGGCTGAGATAGCTTGGAGGTAGAATGCCCCTGGGTTCAGTCCCCAGTACCACACACGCACACACACAGAGCAATATGCCAGGGACTTTAACCCGAGCCCGTCAGGGGCACCGTCAGGACCCCGTCAGGGCACCGTAGCTGTCACAGAGAAGGCCGGCCACGCGCTCACAGAGACCACACACAGGAAGGAGGCTCAGCTCTAACAGGCGAGTAAACTGGAGCTGGAGCAACTGTCATCAAAACACACTGCCCCAGAAAGAAATTACACCCGCCGCCGTGCACTGAAAACAAATGAAAGGCATTTATTTATTGTGTGTGTGTGTGTGTTTCCTTTGAATAGGCAACACGGCCACGTGGCTTAAAAAGCAAAGCAACACAGAAAGGCTGACGGTGCAAAGTCTGCTCCACCCAGGTCCCCCCTCTCCGTCCGCCCCGTCTGCACGCGTCCAGGGACCACTTTCCGTCCTCCCAAAGCCTCCAGGCGAGCGCGGGCGTGTCCTACGCAAGGGGCACCGCCTGCTCACCAAGACGGCTTTGCTCCAGGCTGGGGATTTTCTACTGACTGATCACAATCCTCCCTTCTGCTGTGGCTAATCTTTTTAACTCATATATTGAGTTCCTAATATCAGTTATTTTATTGTTCAGTTCTACCATTTCCATTTGATTCTTTTTAGAGATCCTAATTCTCTAATGAAGTATTCCAGTTTAAATGTGTTTTCACCCTTTTCTGGTTTCTTAAACACATTAATCACAGCTATTTCAAAGCCTTAATGTCTGCATCGCTCATGGGTCTGTTCCCCTTGTGGGTGTCTTCCTCCGACTTACATCTCTCGGCATGCCTAGAAATTTTTTTACTGGATGCTAGATATTTTTAATTTAAACTTCACAGCATATCCTAAAGATCTTTCCTTTGATATATTGAAACATGTATTGGTACATTAAAAGAGTTCCTTTTTTCCCTCTAGACATATTAGAAGGAACATCTCCAAATGGTACAATCCGGCAACGTGTATATTTTGTGCCTATTTAACCAAAACTCTTCTATGGGACCCATAGAAGATAAGGGACGTATCCAGAGAGTCTCGCAGTTAAAACCGGGCAAGGGTGGGGCTCGTGTCCAGGGCTATCTAGCCCCCAAGGAGGCGCACCCCGGGCCCAGCCTTGACCCTTCACAAGAAGGGCCCAGCACCCCAGGGCCGGCTCAGGTGGGCGCGCTCTCAGCAGGATACAGGTTGGTGCTGCCTGGGTTCACTTCCTGCTGTAATCGGATGCCACAAGCGGGGCCACTTACAAAGAGCAGAGGTTTAACAGCTGGTAGCGGCGCATGGTTCCGGAAGCGAGTCCAAGTGTGCAGGTGCCGGTGTCCGGTGAGGGGCTTCCTGCTGCATCACACCACGGCGGAGGGCGTCACTCAGAGCGAGGGCAGCTCAGGTCTCCCCTCAAAAGCCCCTGGAGCTCTCAGAGGCCCTGGCTGTTAGATGAATTAAGTTCTTTCTTCAGACCCCCCCATAAGCTAAGTCTCCTGAAGGGCCCTGGTCTGCCCAGTTAAGCTGCCATCCCCCTCTGACCGCACCTGGTCACTTACCTGGGACACCTGCCCCCTCCTGGTGCCCTCGGCCAATCAGTGGAAGGGACATTCCCCGCTGACCCCAAGCCAATTACCTGGCCGCACGACCCCCTCCCGTGGGACTCTAGCCAATTAGTTAAAGGACATTTCTCCTAGCCCATTGGCCCCCAATCTGTAACCCCAAGCCCCTAAATAACCCTGATCCCAGCACATGCTCTCTCTTTTCCCGGATTCTTCTTTCTTTCTCTCTCTGTCTCTCTGCCTCTCTCTGTCTCTCTGTCTGTCTGTCTGTCTGTCTGTCTCTCTGTCTCTCTCTCTCTCTCTCTCTCTCTCTGTTTCTTCCTTTCATACCGGCCCCTCCAATAAATCTCTTGGCTACAAGGTGGTCCTGGTGTGATCAGCCTTTGTCCTTTCACTGGTCACACACCCAGCGGCCCCCGAGGCAGGAGAGGGAGAGGTGCATGGAAGCCCACATACGCGGGTAGGAGGACATCGGCAGAGGCTGGACAGAGGCGTCAGCGGCCAAGAGCCGCAGTGGTTTGCGTGTGGGTCGCCCTCTTGACTGGCATCTTGGCGGTGCCCCACACGACACCTGGGACATGTGTCCCCTCTGCTCTCCTGTCTCCAAGTCTCGGGGTGAGGCTTGGAGATTAGGATTAGCACGTCGGGCTCGCAGGGAGCGAGGACCAGGGGTGCGGCCGGGGCCTGCCCACCTCCGTCGCCCGACCCAGACCTCCGCCCTGGCTAGCCAGCTCAGAGGCCCGTCCTGAGGCTGCCCTCGGCCACCTGCCCTGGTGCCCGGGAGTTCCACCCTTCCCAGGCTGGGCTCCGCAGGCCGATGGCCCTGGCGGGTGTGGGAACCAAGACCCTCACCCAGCTTTCCCCAGCCCTCTGCGCCTCATCAGCAGGGAGCCCCACGCCAGCAAGATGACATCTAAGGGCGCCGGGCCCTCTTCCCTCTCTCTGGGGCTCCTGGGGGCCACCGCTCCTGCCGTGGCTCAGCAGAAACTCTTAGAAGCCTGAGTGCGCTGGGCCCAGCAAAGAGGGCAGGGGCGCAAGACACGGCTCTGATCTCAAAGGAACCAAGTTCTCATTAGCGAAGGAGGCGCCGGGAAAGGGGGAGCCTGAGCAAGAGAGTCCGGGCCACCGGCAGGAGCCGAGGGAGGGGATGGGGCGCTGCTTGGTGCAGGGGCCCT
Organism: Muscardinus avellanarius; assembly: GCF_963383645.1. Taxonomy (NCBI): domain Eukaryota; kingdom Metazoa; phylum Chordata; class Mammalia; order Rodentia; family Gliridae; genus Muscardinus; species Muscardinus avellanarius. Next base: position 92,156,733 of record NC_137800.1, on the reverse strand, counting down.
GAGGTCTGTGGCGGAGCAAGCTGGTGGCAGGAAGACGGGAGTGGAGGACGAGACTAAGGCTCACACCTGTGACCGAGGGAAGGGACGGCAAGCCGGGGGCCATCTGTGGTGCCCCTCCCACCCCTTCCTCCCCCAGAAACCCGGCGTGGTGCCCGGCACACAGCAAAGGCTTTGTGCGTTTGTTGTTGTCTGTTTTGGCAGAACAGGGATCCTGAGCAGGAGCGAGGGCTGCGCTGGGGGAGCCGGGGTGGGCGGACCCTCTAGAGCAGTGTCCCGGGGGAGCAGGCGCGGATTTAACAAGCAGAGCTAATGAGTGGACCGGGAGTGAGAGGCCCCGAGCCTGTGTGCGCAGCCGCCGGAGAGCCGAGGCCTTCGGGCTGGGCAGGAGGGGCTGTGCCCGGGCACACCCATGCCTGCACACCCGCACACCCGCATGCTCACCCATTCTTACATGGACACCCTCACACGACTTCACACGTTCACAGACACTGAAACGCAGCCACCATCCGCACACTCGGGAAGTCACGCGTGCTCAGAGTCACACACACACGCACACCAAGCCGCGGGGACATTCGCAGAACCGGCCCCGGCCCCACACCAGTCCTGCGGCTATGCCCCCCTCCTTGGCTCTTTTGGGGAGGGGATACTGGGGATTGAGCCCAGGAGAGTTCTACCTCTGAGCCACACCACCAGCCCTATTTTAATATTTATTATTTTTTGTGGTACCATGGCTTGAACTCAGGGCATCTACCTCCAAGCCACACCCCTAGCCCTCTTTTGTATTCTTTTTATTTTGAAACAATCTCACTAAGTTGCAGAGGGCCTCACTAAGGAGCTGAGGCTGGTGCAAACCTGCGATCCTCCTGTCTCAGTTCCCCAAGTACTGGGATTGCAAGTGTGCGCCACCACGCCCGGCTTACTTTTTATTTTGAAATAGGGTCTCGCTAAGCTGCTGAGAGTGTCGCTAAATTGCCAAGGCTGTCTTTCAAACCTGGGATCCTCCTTTCTCAGCCTCCCAAGTACTGGGATTATAGGCATGCATCACCATGCCTGGATTACCTCTTGGCCTGTTCAAAAACAAAAGCAATTTCTCCTAGAAGATGCCCCGGTCCTCTTGCTCCCAAGGCCGGCTGAGCCCGGTGTAAGGGAGTTCTTCCTCCTGGTGACCGCAAGCGTGTCCCCACCCGACAACCCGGCACAGGTCCTAGCCACACGCTGGGGCGGTGTTGCACCTAAGAGCAGGCTCTGGGCCCTCTAACGGAGCTCCGAGAGGCCTTGGGCAGGTCCCAAGCCCCGCAGAGCCTCGGGCTCCTTATCTGTGAAATGAACATAACTACAGTTCTGGGTTGCGTGCAATTACACGTGGAACGTGTAAGGACAGTCTGGCGTGTAGTACGTGCTCCGTGAGTGGAATTCTCCGGTCGCGGGGCCGCGCTGGGGCTCCCGGCCAGGGCTTCCTTCGCCCTCCGGGCCCGGCTGCCTCGTCCCTGCCTCCCCGTCTCAGAATAAGGAGACAGGTTATTAGTACAAATTTGGTCAAAATGACACATGGATTAGCATGTACGCTGCAGAGTCTAATTCTGTTTACTGTTCTAGGGGAGCATGCAATTATTACAGGAGCTGGGACAGAGTGTTTTTAATAACATTTCTTGTTAAGATTTAATTACAGGAAATTGTATTTTCTTAATCACTGAAAACTCAACTGGCTAGGAAAAGAATCGTGATAATTTTGTTTGCAGTTTATTAAATCCTTAGGATATTCCTTCTCTTGCATTTGCTTTTATTATCTGCTGCTGCTAAGTGCTTTTTAACCCTTGGAGCCGTGAGGAGGCAGCCTGCGGAGGCCGTCCCGCCTCTCCCACCCCAGGCCTTCACCCTGGCAAACTCGCATGCCAAGAACCCCCTAAACCCAAGCAACTTAGGAAGCTGAGCTGCTTGGCTTCCCGCCCAGCAAAAAGAGCAGGTGCCTTCTGCTTGTCAGAAGTCGCGGCTGAGCAGCCGCCCTTAGCAGGCGTGGCCCCATGCAGGCCTCCCCTGGAAACCCACCAAGAACCCCCAGGAGACCACGAAACCAACACTTTGAAGCTGGGCGTCGTGACACCTGTAATCCCAATACTTGGGAGGCTGAGACAGGAGGATCGCAGGTTCGAAGACAGCCTCAGCAAGTATGAGACTCTCATCAACCCAGCGAGACCTTGTCTCGAAATAAAAGTAAGAGCCGGGCGTGGTGGCGCACGCTTGTAATCCCAGCATTTGGGAGGCTGAGACAGAGGATCGTGATTTGCAAACAGCCTCAACTAAGTAGCAAGGCCCTTCACAACTCAGTGAGACCCTGTTTCAAAAATAAAAAGACTAAAAACTAGGGCTGGGGGTATAGCTTGGAGGTAAATGTCCCTGGGTTGCATCCCCAGTACCAGAATAAAACAAAATTAAATAAGTAAAATAGGGCTGAGGGTGGAGCTCATGCCCCTGGGTTCCATCCCCAGCACAACCACAATAACAAAAGCGACGCCTTGAGATTGCAAACGTGTCACTCAGAGGCCCGCCTCAGGAGCCTGGAGTCGGGGTGTGTGCTGTCTGGGCCCGCCCTGTCTCTCTTACACTGTGGACAAGGTTTCCCTCTCAGGACTGGCCCTAAGAGCTGAGGATACAGACGTGGTCATGACCGAGCCCTGCCCAGGGTGCCTGGACCCTCCCGTTCCCCTGCCCGCAGCGTGTGTGTGCGTGTGTGTGTGTGTGTGTGTGTGTGTGTGTGTGTGTGTTTATGGGGCCGCAGGAGAAGGCCTGGGGCAGTGGTAAGAAGCTAACAGAGGAGGAAATGGCCAGCCTCCTCCTTCCTTCAGAAAACCAGGCCCGAGAAAAGAAAACCAGGCCCCGAGAAAAGATAACAGTATCTCCCTGAGGAGGTGGATAAACCCAGCCGTGTCGGCGCCGGAGGGGACCCGTGCTGCCCTGGCTCGGTGTCCTGTGAGCCCCGGGTGCTCTGCACCACCACGTATGCTAGGGGAAGGGGGCTCCGGGCCTGATCCTGCGCCATCCCATGTCTACCTGGCCCCACTAAGCCTGAGCGCGCTCCCGGCCATGCGCAGCAGAACATGGAGATGAGGGGCGCGCTCTGGGCAGAGAGTCCCACGGGCTCCAAGCCTTTCTGCTGCCCTGTAAACCTGAGCCCCCAGAGCCCTTGTGCAGCCTGCGGTGGCCTCTCGGGTCCTTCTGGCCCTGTCCTCTGGGAGGGCAGGCCTGCCGGCTTCACCCGGCAGCAAAGCCAGCGACATCAAAGAGGCTGCGAGCCGGCTGGATAGTCCATGCTAGAAGCATGAATGATACATATGCGGATAGGTGATGGATACGGGCCGCGGCGGGCTGGCACGCGGCGACAGAGATGGGGAGGCAGCCTCGGGACTGCGAGGACCGACTCCGGTGGACGAGTGGACGGGAGATGGGCGGGGTGAGCGCCAGGACAGGCGCCCAGCAGCTGAGACAGGCGGATACACAGAGAGAGGAGAGAGGAGAGACAGGCACCGGAGCCTTCCGTAGACGCCCGGGCACTGGGAGGCGGCAGGATAGAGGGGTGGGTTGAAGGAGCCCAGGTCAGTGGGCCGGTGACGGTGCTCAGAGATGCTGCGCCCCTGGCTTCTCCCCACACTTCCCTCTGCCCAGGCATCATCAGACCCCCAGGTACCACCGGACCCCCGGGCGCAGCCTCAGCGGGGTGCTGCGCCGCTGGTGGGCGCGGGCCGAGAGCTGTGGCTGCTGGTGGCTGGTGGGAGTTTGTTTCCATGACGGCGGCCCACGTGACCCCTCCCCACTCCTTCCCACTCCTCCCCTTCATAAATAATATCCCTGCTTGGAAACTGCTCCCGGAGGAGGGGCAGGAGAAGGGAGCCTTTGAAGCCTGCCTGCTGCCTTCCAGAGCTGCGGAGTCGCTCGCGGTCACCGCCACCCCTCCGCGGCCCTTCTGCCCTGTCTCAAGTCCTTCCCTCTCACCACCGCCCTGTGCTCCTCAGGGTCTCAGCCCCGGCTCCGGCTCCTCCCTCCCGGGATGGAGCCAGCTGGGATGCAGCCCAGAGACAGAAGGGACACCATTGTTCCGGGAGGGCAGGCCGCAGTCCTGGGCTAGGGTGGAGCAGCAGGCGCCTCCCAACGCTGGGGGAGGAAAGCCTGCTCCAAGGCCTCGCAGGGGTGAGGGGCGTCGCAGGGCAGCTCTCAGCCCCCCACAGGGGCTCTCCTGGGCAGAGGCAGAGGACATCCGGGCATCAACTCCAGGAGGAGCGGCCTGGAGGCGGCCTCGTCTCCATGGCAACCAAAACAACCTTGCCTAAGCCAGCTCCCCCAGCTTGGAGGCGCACCTCGCACCTCGCTGCCGCTGCCCAGCATCTCACAGCTGTCTCCACTCCGCTCAGTACCAGCGCCAGCCAGCCGCAGGGCCCCTGGAACTGAGAAGTGAGAGAGCTCTCTGCAGAGGGCCAGCCGGGTGGCTCAGGACTAGCTCGGCCACCAGCCGCCTGCAGGCCCAGAGGAATCTGCGAACCAGGAGACCACCGCAGCAGCAGCGAGGAAGGGAAGCCGGGAGGGCGGTAGACAGTGTGGCTCCAGACCGGCCACAGCACTCCTCTCGTCCTCCTGAGATTAAAACAATCTGACGGCAGCTAGGGGGCACGTGCTGTCATCCCAGTCCTTGGGGGGGCTGAGACAGGAGGATCTCAGGTCCAAGGCCAGCGTCAGCCGCTTAGGGAGACCCCGGTCCACAACAAAACTAAAGGGGCTGTGCGGACACTGTGAGGTCATGCCGGAGGAGGACCGAGGACAAAGGAACAGAGAAAGAGACGCACCCACTGGTCACCACTGCCTGCCCCAGAGGACCGGCACTGGCACACCCACCAGCGGCTGCCCCCCACCCCGCCCCATGAAACTCCCAGCCTGTTAGGAGGCAGGCTCCGGACTCCTCCTAACGGTTTTATTCCTCCTTTCGGTTTTATTCCTAAGTGAGCCTGCTGGGCTCCGTCTTCTCTGCCCCCAGGCACCCCAACAGGCTGGGGTAAAGCTTGGAAGTAGGAAGCCCCTGGGTTCAACCCAGTATCACACACAAGAAAGAAAGAAAGAGAAAGGAAGAGAGAAAGAAAGAAAGGAAGAAAGAAAGAAAAAGAGGGAAGAGGAGAAGAGAAGAGAGAGGAGGCAGCCGGTTGTCTGGGATGGCCAGAGATCGAGGGGCGGAGGGGCAGGGCCGCTCTAGGCAGAGCGGCGGCCAGGCGTGGGGACGGGGCCACTCTGTACTTCCGGGCCAAGGCCCTGGAGGCCCAGGTCGCAGAGGGACGCAGGGCTCAGGTCTACAGGGTCTTGTCGGTCCCCAACACACTCCCACCAGGGAGCCATGGAAGGCTTTGAGCAGGGAGCAGCAAGTCCCCGACGTGTGAGGGTGTGACACGGTGCTGGAGCCTGGGAGGTCAGTCCCTGAGCTTCTGGAGCTGAGGTTGCGGGAGGAAGTCTGGTTTGGAGCACGTGAAGTTCGAGACCCTTTGGGCCTTGGGAGCGATGTCCGGGGGCAGCTGGATGTCCTGAGCCCCGTGGCCAAAGGCGGGCTCCCAGGTGCAGGGAGCCCAGCCCAGGAGGCTGAAGGCCCAGGGCTGGCGGGGAGGGACAGGGCAGGAAGCCGGCGGAGCTGTGTCCTGGCATGGAGGGGCACCCAGGGCACAGCCCTGGAGACCGAGCCCTCGGCGCCTCCCCTCCCTCCTTTCCTCTGATGGCGCCGGTGGTGCACACCGGTAATCCCAGTACCTGGGAGGCTGAGGCAGGAGGATCCCAGGCTTGCGGCCAGCCTCAGCAACTTGGTGAAACCCTCCGCAACCTAATGAGACCCTGTTTCAAAATAAAAAAATACATAAGCCGGGTGTGGTGGCGCACGCTTGTAATCCCTGCGCTCGGGAGGCAGAGACAGGGGGATCGCACAGGTTCGAAGCCAGCCGCGCGCGCTGGCTTAGGAGACCCTGTTTCAAAATAAAAATGTTAAAATAGGTCTGGGAGTGTAGCCCGGAGGTAGAAGGGCTTCCAGGAACCCCAGTACCACCAAAAAATAAAAAATAAAATAAATAAATACATAAATGAAAATGGGACTGAGAATATAGCTCAGAGGTAGAAGACCCACAAAAAGAGAAAAAGAGGGGGAGGGGGAGAGAGCGAGCCCAGGCCTGAGTGGAGGCTGCAGGGCTGAGGGAGAAGGGAGCCCCTTACTCAGAGAGAAGATTCAGAGGCATTTCTAGAAAGTTCTAGAATCCCCACCCCTTAGCCCCGTTTGGACAACACTGAAGCTCTGCAAGGCCGTGCACGACGCGGCCAGCGTGGATTCCGCCCCGGCTGTGGCCCCTCGGGCCCAGGCTGGGGTGGGCAGCTGGCCGGGGCCCAGGAGCAGCCTGACCAGAGCGTCGTCGGGCTGCCCGGCCCTGCGGTGCTCAGGGCGCCATCTCCCTCGACAAACAAGACTGGCTGGAAATCTAAAGAGGATTTCTGTGTCTTTTTCTGCTCACGGTTTTTGGAGATTTCGTGATTCGGGCTATGTGAGTCGGGGTCGCGGAGCTCAGGGCACTGAAGCAGAAAGGGGAGAGCTGGGCTCTGCGTCCACAGCTTGGGGCAGAGGCAAGAAGCAGTTCACACACAGAAGCGCAGCCCCACGGCCACGCCCGGCCACCCGGACACAAGCACGGCCCGGTTACCGCGCAGCAAAGACAGCCAGCGGCTTGCCCACTGGCAACATGACAGCCCTCGTGATGATACCAGCCCTGAACATGAGCACATGTCCAACCATAACCGTCTGGCAAATTAGCCTAAGAAAAGCGTCAAAGCAATGAATGTAAGACCGACTCAGCTGAAAGGACAGGCTCGTGGTCCGGCAGCAGGGGTCAGGGGCTCGGGGAAGCTTGGCAGGAGGGCGGGGCTGTGTGAGGACTCGGGGTGACCGGGACGGGGAGGCAGAGGGTGCCCACGCAGCCATCGGGTGGCCAAAGTGTCTGGGCTGCGAGTCTTCTAATTCCAGGAAAGTGAGTCTGTCACGGGGAAATTTTTATCGAAGTTGCCATCACAGAAAGAGGCTAAGAAAAAGCGGTCCCCCGAGGAGGTGACCTCTCCCAGCGGGCTGTGCTGCATTCCGAGGAGGACAGGAAGGTCTGCGCAGCGCAGCATCCTCCTGGGAGGCAGCGGCCGCAGGGGACGGAGTTGAGACGCGGCGGAGAGGTCAGGAGAAGCCCCACAGCGCTCCAGGAGCCTGGGGAGAAGGAAGACACAAAAACATGGCACTCAGAAGGCCACCGCAGGAAGGCTGTGCCGCGCTCAGCACGGGGCCTCCCGGGGCCAGAGAGCTGGCAGGGGGGACTTGGGGGGAGGCTAGCTGCGCCCCAGCTCCGAGGCTCCTCTCTCTCTGGGCACTCTGTGGGGGCAGTTCTTCGGTCCAGTGTGGTCGGAGTCCCCATAAACCAGTCCCCAAAGGGCCATAGGAGTAAGTGAGGCAGCTTGTGGGCGCCCCTGAGGCTGGGCCCTCTGGTGAGGGCCTCTCGGCCCGAAGCCAAGATGGCCGGCTCAGCACCGACAGACCCCAGGGCCTGGTCCTCTAGAGGGACCAGGCCACTGCAAGGAGCAGGACAGACTCACCCCAGACAATGAGGCCTGGCACAGCCGAGCAGGGATCAAAGAGAAAGAAAGGGGCAGGGCTGGCTGTTGTAACAGGCAGCCCCAGGCGTGAGGGCTGGGCCTGGGACAGTTCCCTCACACGCAGCCCCTGCAGTGCTGCTGCGAGGACAGCCTGCCATGTGGCCCTCCCTCTCGCACGCTGAACCCCAAGACTCCCGACTCCTCTCAGCCTCCAGCAGGTGGGGAAGACGCCGGTTGGTGGCTTTTTGCCGGCGCCCTGCACACCTTCTAGAAAGTGGCCCCTCCTGGCTGTGAGGATCTGATCATGGGCCCCCAGCCTGGGCAGCCCCAGGCCCCGTGCTGTGGAGCGGGTCCCACGTTCACACAGGACCGTTGCCAGCCCTGCCTCCAACACGGCGCTCATTGGGTGTCTTTCCAGGACAGGCCTCTTGCTGAGCGTGACCGAGTCCAGTCTTCTCTTTACATACACGTTTCTTGGCGCACTGTCGTCTCACACCATAATGAAGTTCAGTACAGAACATCCCTGCGCACAGCACTCGGGCTCCCCGGCTCCCTCCCCGGCCCTCCCCTGCCCCATGTGTGATACTGAAATTCTCACATATGTAGGTAACATTAGTGGAAGTGTCTTCACTGATTCCCCTCCCTGCACCACCGCCCTCCGCGGCCCGCCATCGTCTCCGCTGGGCTTCTCCCCGCTCTCTGGAGTCCCCGCTAGGTATCCCGATGACTCCTAGCTTGGCAGAGAGAGAACATCTGCCCTTCGCTCTCCGGGACTGGCTAAGCTCACCTAGCACGTGCGCTCTGGGCCCTCCATGTCCCTGCAGATGACGTCATTCTGTTCTTCTGGGGGGCCGAGTAGAGTTCCTCCGTGTGTACCCCATCGTTTTGCAATCCCTTGTCTGTCTGTGGCCTCCTCGCGCGGGTCCAGGGTTTGGCCTCTGTGAATTAGGCTGCCAGGAACATGGCTATGATTCTAGTCTTGGCAACGGGTGTTGAAAGCTGAAAACAGTCCGCCCGTCTCCAGCCCACGCAGCTGAGAGCGTGGAGAGGCTCATTCCGAGGGCGAAGCCTGACCTGGACTCGAGTGGGTGCCCGGGTGGGGCACCGCCTCTTCCCAGCCCGCAGGTCTGTTTCTCTAGGAAACGACCTGGTCCGGAGACAGCGGGAGGACGCGCGGGCCTGCTGAGGCAGAGGGGCACACGAGCCCATCCCAGGTCCCCTCGGAGGGGGCCAGCCTGTGATGACGCTGTGGGTGAGGAGCACCCAGGGCCTGCCGGCGCCCGGCAGGGAGCTCTCACCGCGCCGCCTCCTGCCTCCTCCTGCGGGCGCGCCTGCAACGCCAGTACTCAAGACCGGAGGATCGTGGGTTGGAAACCGGCTTCAGCTACTTAGAGAGGCGCTCAGCAACCGAGCTAGACCCTGACTCAAAACCAAACCAAAATGGGGCTGGGGTGTGACTCAGAGGTAGAATGCCTGGGTTCAATCCCTAATACCACACACACACACACACACACACACACACACACACACACACACACACACTACTGCCATGCTCTTTCTAGCACCTGATCTTGACTCACCCAGGAGTTTAGGAAAGATGGGGTGGTTGGAGAGAAGTCCTTCACAAGCTCCAGGGGGCCTGTTCTTTAGGGCAAGATGGGGGCTGCTCTGCTCAGCCGGGCGTGGACGGTGCTTCTAAATAAGACATGGGCGGGCTCCCGACAGGGAAGCGGAGGGGCGGTGAACAGGCTTTAATGAGAGCCGTGTATCACTTGGTCCTCGCCCCAGCAGATGAGAGAGGGCGGCCGCTGCCCCTCCGCAGGCCCGGAGCAGCCCTCCGGAGCGGGCCTTGCGAATTGTCCCGGCTCAGTGAAGACCTCGTCCTAATGCCACTCAGCCGGGATGGAGGTGACCTGCGGCAGCCCGAGGCGGGGCTGGCGGGCCAGGGTCAGGCCCGGGGAGGGCGGTCCACACCGCGGTCTGGGGTTAATGGAAAGTGCCCCTGCTCTGCCCCCTCCAGCGATCAGCGATCATCTCTGCAGTAATTACCCCTCTCCTGGGGGAGGGAGGAGGGACACCCGGAGGACCTGTCATAGGATGGACTGGCCTCCCCCCTCCGGCCCCTCTATACGGCTGTCATGTGTCCCCCCCGTGTGTTAATGTTCAGAGCTGATGCAGTTAGGCCCCGAGGGCTGCCATCTCATTAGCGGGTGAGTCCATCGCAGGGGGCCTACTGGGTGGTCGCCCAGGCGGTGGGTGTGCTGGGGAGGGGAGGGCCAGGGTGAGGCCTCGAGGGCTGTTGACCCTCTCCTCCCAGCTGCCTGCACAGGCAGGTGGACCCCAAAATGGCAGGGAGGGGTCCGGGCCTGGCCAGCCTCTCTCCCCAACGGTGCTCTATAACTTCAGGGGCCGGGGAGCTCGGCTTCCCTCTTTCCTGGAGACCTTCTCCAGCGGGCGGCTCCCGTGGACTGCCCTCCCTGGAGGCCGCCGGCCTGTTTCTGAAGGTTAGTTAGGCAGAATCACGTGCTGCCCGGCTCATCCTTGGCAACTTAGCAAGGCCCGCAGCAACTGAGTGAGAGCCTGTTTCAAAATACAGAATGAAAGGGTTGGGGTGTGGCGCAGAGGGAGAAGCCCTGAGTTCACTCCCCAGAACCACAAACGATAATTTTTTTTTTTTTTTTGGTGGTACTGGGGGTGGAACCCAGACGCTTTCTACCTCCGGGCTATACTCCCAGACCCATTTTATATTTTATTTGGAAACAGAGTCTCACTTAAGTTGCTGAGAGCCTCACTAAGTAGCTGAGGCTGGCTTCGAACCTGGGTGACCCTCCTGTCTCCGCCTCCCAAGCGCGGGGATTACAAGCGTGCGCCACCGCACCCGGCACAAACAATAACATTAAAATCACGCAAGAACACATTTGCAAGAAAGTTTCTATGCAGGAAGCGTGTTAGCACAGTAATGGAGGGAGATGTGGCTACGTCCTGATCTCAGAATTTCACACTTTAGCCCCTCAGCCCTCCTCACCTCCTGCGTTTCCATTATCACCCATTTCTTTCCTTTTTTTCTTTTTTTTTTTTGTACTGGGGTTGGAAACCAGAGGCCTTTTCTACCTCAGGGCTACACTCCCAGACCTATTTTATGCTTTATTTGGAAACAGGGTCTCACTAAGTTGCTGAGAGCCTCACTAAGTAGCTGAGACTGGCTTCGAACCCGTGCGATCCTCCTGTCTCAGCCTCCCAAGCGCGGGGTTTACAAGCGTGCGCCGCCACACCCGGTATAGGAAATCAAAAGTCCAGGATGCCTTTTGTGTGTGTGTGGTACTAGAGATTTAACATACCTCTGAGCTACACCCCCAGCTTTTTTTCTTTCTAATTTGGACCCAGGAGCTCACGAGGTTGACAAGAGTCTCACTCCTTGCTGAGGCTGGCCTTGAACCTGCCTTTCTCCTGTCTCAGCCTCCCAAGTACTGGGATCACAGGTGTGCGCCACCGCGCCTGGCTTGTCACCCCATTTCTTAGACTCAGCAATTGAGCAGCTTAGGAACGTCTCCAACGCAGAGTTGCCAGATAAAATACGGAATGAGCAGTTACATTTGAATTTCAGATAGGCAGGGGAATTTTTAAAGTATGACTAGCTCCCAAATGTGTGTATTAAATTCGAGTGGGCATTTTGCACTTTTGATTTCCCATCCCGGGCAACCCCAGGCCAGGGTCACGTGGCAGGTAACGGCCGCCCCAGGAGGGGGCCAGCAGCCCCAGGCCACAGCCTGTGAAGAGTGGCTTTCCTCCTGCCACACCCCGTGCAGACCCTGGCAGCCCGGAGGAACGCAGAGGGGTGGGGGCTGTCTACTAAATCTGACCAGCGAGGCAGGGAAACAAATCTGACCAAGAAACCGGAGGAGAGGGAAGCTCGGAAGGAAGCAGCTGGGCTCCTGGCTCCAGCAGGTAAGATGGAGAGGAGACTTCTTGCTGGATCACCCAGCTTGGAGGAGGAGGCCAACCGCGGAGAGGCTCAGGCCTGGAGGGCAGGGCCTCTACCTGCCTGGCCAACATTGCCCAATCCTTCCAGATCTCTCACGGCCCCAATTCACAGCCTCAAAAGCCACGGACGAACTCCTTACCCAATATCGGGATCTTCCTGGGACCTGCCCTCTGCTTCAGATAGGACAAGTCTGAAAAAGCGGCTTACAGGTGTTGGTAAAAACTGCAAGTAGCCGGGCATGGTGGGCACGCTTGTCATCCCAGCATACGGGAGGCTGAGACCGGTGGATCGCGGTTCGCCGACAGCATCAGCTGCTTAGTGAGGCCTCTGCAACTCAGTGAGACCCTGTTTCAAAATAAAGAATAAAAAATAGGGCAGCGGTGTAGCTCAGAGGTCGAATGCCCCTGGGCTCCATCCCTAGACCCGCAAAAAAAAATTAAAAAAAATAAAAAAAGAAAAAGAAAACTGCAAGAACCGAACCGGGAGGGAGGGTGACGGATGCGTGCTTTTATTTTGCATAGAGTAATGCTCTTAATTACATCTTAGAAGCCGTCTGGCAGAGAGTGAAGGCGCTGCTAATAATAGCGCGGTGCACTGGGCCCCAAAGGCAGAGGAACAACTTGAAAGCCCCCCGACCCGCCTCCCTCCTCCAGAGGCAAGGGGGGCTGCACAGGCAGCGCGGTGGGTCCCGCTTTTAACTCGCTGTTTTGATCCTGCGCAGCTGTCGGGATTAGGACCCCCGTCTTATTAAGTGTGGAGGTGGGGGACAGACACACCTCCTCTCCCCACAAAGGGCAGGGCCAGCCCTCAAGTTCTTGCCTGCCCTGAGCCCCTGGTGACCAGGTAAAGACGGAGGTGGGGGCAGACCCCCGGCCTAGTCCTGCCGAGGGGTACTGGGCAGGGCATAAAGATGCCGCTCAGTGTCTTATTTTATTTATCAGGTTGGGGCAGGAAATGGTTCAAGAAAAGCAACCTCCCTGAGCCAGGCGTGGCAGCGCACGCTTGCAATCCCAGCATTTGGGAGGCTGAGGCTGGAGGATCGCGGTTCGTAGACAGCCTCAGCTACTTAGTGAGGCCTTTGCAACTCAGTGAGACCCTGTTTCAAAATAAAGTATAAAAAATAGGGCAGGGCTGTAGCTCAGAGGTAGGATGTCCCTGGGTTCCATCCCCAGACCCTCAAAAAAAAAAAAAAGAAAACAAAAAGCAGCCTCCCTCCCGAGGCCAGAGCAGCCCCATCTACAGATCTGAGCCGGGGAAGGCACGGCTGCCTCAGACAGGACACATGGCCGCCAGGTGAGCCAGCCGTGGGCAGCGGGGCCCAGTTCTCCACGGACAGCACCCGACAGTGAAACTGCGAGAATCTGTGTGGCCAATCCGGGCCAATTATCCACTCTGGACTTGGCTCTGTCTCTGGGCCTCGGCCGGCGGGGTGCAGGCCGGTCTGGGCTGCCGGGGCCTCTGCTGCTTGCCGGCAAACAGCTCCCGGAGGCCCGCGGTAGAGGCCGGTTCATCCACAGAGCGGGCTTCCAGCCGGGCTGACTCCCAGGAAGAGCTGAGCATCAGCAATATCTATTCTTACTAATTTCTGAAAGAGGAGGTTCCTGGGCCAGATCCGGGCCAGAGACCTAAGAGAGCAAGAAGTCCTGGAAAAGCTGCAGGGAGCAGATGGCCCGGGCGGCAAGTCAGGACCAGCCGGCCGAGAGGGGCGTGTGTGGCTGAGACGTGTGTGTGTGTGTGTGTGTGTGTGTGAGAGAGAGAGAGAGAGAGAGAGAGAGAGAGAGAGAGAGAGAGAGAGAGAGAGAGGAAGGGGGAGGGATGGGGAGGGACAGGGTTGAACCCAGGGCATTCTATCTCTGAGCCATATCCCTAGCCCATTATAATTTTTTGAAGTATTTATTTATTTATTTCTCTGTGGTGCTGGGGGTGAAATCTGGGGTGTTCTACCTCTGAACTATACCCTCCAGCCCTATTTTATTTGGAAACAGGGTCTCACTGAGTTGCTGAGGGTATTACTAAGTTGTTGCGGCTGGCTTTGAACCTACAATCCTCCTCTCTCGGCCTCCCAAGCGCTGGGATTACAGGTGTGCGTCACCACACTTGGCCATCTCTAGGATTTAAATCCAGGCTCCCTGCTCAAACATACAGACACCCAGGGGCCCTCGGAGCCGTCAAGTCCAGCCCACTTTCCAGATGGGGAAACTGAGACCCACAGTGGGGAAGGACCTTGTGAGTTGCATCTCACACCTTGGCTGTCACCGCCCCACACCGGAGGGCACGTCTCGCCCACCTGCTGTGTGTCCTTGGGTAAGTCCCGTGTCTCTCTGGGCTTGAGGAGTGTAAGAAACAGGAGTTCAGGCGGCGCGGAGGCCTGGGTGCAGTCCCGGCCTAGTGACCCGGGCAACTTCAGCCCTGACCCCAGCCATCACCCCGGCCACCGCCACCGCCACGGTCAACACCGCGCCAGGGCTCGCTCTGCGGGAGCCCTTTACACTAGCCGCCCTGAGAGAGGAGTCCGATTATTGTCCAGCTTACAGCTAAGGCCACTCGAGTCCCAGAGGTCCGGCAACTTGCGTCCGCACCGCTGAGGATGGTCTCTGCAAGGATTCCTTGTCCGGGCGCGTGGGCCGGGCTTTCCAGAACCATCAGCCCCCATGACACCCCCGGTGAACCGGTATCGTCTAGGTCCGTACCGCCACAGCCGGCGTCCCAGGAACCCCGGCAGCCCCAAGGCCTTTTATCAGCCATATGGCGGTGAAATTAATAACGTGTTGTAACCAAAGACTGGAAGAGAGATTGGGGGACTCAGCTCCTCGCGTGAAACGGTTACAGAAGCCGCCCAGCTCTGCGCGGAGCGTGGAGAAGAGGGCCCAGGCCTCCTCTTAGAGCCGGCAAACACCAGGCAAGGGAGCCTCCGACCCAGCTCAACGAGTCTGCTGGTGACCGTGAAGACGGCTTATTGGCGCCATGGTAACGGGAGAACGAGGAAGAAAGCGGCTTCCCTGGAGGGCTGGCGCGGCTTACTGCCCAGCCAGGGGGGAGGAGGCAGAGCGGCCCTCCTGGAGGGATCGCCTGGAGTCCCAGCACCTGGGAGGCGGAGACCGGAGGGTCACAGGTTGGAGGACAGCCTCCGCAACGCGGGCCCTCAGCAGCTTCGTGAGACCGTTTCCAAATAAAAATAAAAAAGGCCGGGAGTGTAGCTCGGAGGCGGAGCGCCCCTGGTTCAGTCCCCAGGACCGGAACAAAAGGTATGTATCACGCGATGCCCAGTGGGCCCACCACACTATACCGTAGGCTGGTGACCGGTCTCCCCAGCCGGGCTCCATGCGTCCTCACGGCCATCGCGAGGATGGCAGCCTGGGGGGGTGGGGATTGCACCCCAAAGTCACACACGGCACGGGTCGCAGCCCGGCTCCCCACTCTGACCTTCCCTGACCCCTGTCAACCCCAGCCTCAACCTTGGCCCCATCAGCCTCACCAAGGGAGCTTCCTAAGACAACCGCCCCCAGCCCCATTTCTGGAGGTGAGGAGCACACAGGAGAGTCACCCTCCTCCCCGCAGGTGAGGCCCTCCTCTCTGGGTTCAGGTCCTGCTGCTTCCTAGGTCTTGACAGGTTGAGCCTCAGTTTCCCCTTCTGCAAGCGGGGCTCCTGCGGCCCCCACCTCATAGCCGCTTTGAGGAAGGAGAGCATTCTTGGAGAGCTCAGCTCTGACCGTGAACGCACCTGGGTCCTGGCAGGAAACCGGGCATCTACGCAAGCCCTGAGGACACTAGAGAGTTCTAGCACTCCGGCATATGGTCAGCGCTGACCACACATCATTACTATTACGGGCCCTGGGGCTCGCGAGGGCCATCCTTCGACGTCTGGTCTCGATACTTAACCACCTCGCACGCACGCAGGGGTCTCCCCGGCACGGCAGATGGCCTGGGCAGGTCCTGGGCGCCCGTCTGCTCCCGGCAGGTGCTGTGCACGCTGGGGGAGGGACGAGGCAGGCGCCCCCGCACAGGCCCGTGTTCAGCCGCGGGGGCTGGTCTGTTTGACGAGCCGTCAAAATGGCTTTGTGACCGCGAGCTTCATTAAGATGAGAGCGTGCCGCCGTAGTATACAGATGGGGCCCCTTTATTACTTTTTAATTTGTTTACAGAAAGCCCTTGTTTGGTGTACACCAGCTTTGCAAATAGTAACAAATGGGCATGTTCGTTGCCTCCAAAGCTGCGGCTTCCCTGGATAAATAGGCTGACACGTGGTGAGGCTTGAAGCCCACGCTTGGTTACTCTTAATAGAATCTGACACACTTCTCCAGATGTGCAGCGAAGCCGGGCACGGTGACGCACGCCTGCCATCCCGGGCCTCGGGAGGCTGAGACAGGAGGACTGCAGGAGCAAGGCCGGCCTCAGCAACTTGGAGAGACCCTGTTTCCAAATTAAAAATAAAAAAGACTGGACATGGTGGCGCACGCTTGTAATCCCAGCATTTGGGAGGCTGAGACAGGAGGATCACGGTTCGCAGACAGCCTCCGCTACTTAATGAGACCCTCTGCAACTCAGTGAGACCCTGTTTCAAGATACAGAATAAAAAAACAGGGCTGGGGGTGTAGCTCAGAATGCCCCTGGGTTCCGTCCCCAGTACTGCAAAATATAAAAAAAATTAAAAGCCGGGTGTGTTAGCACGCACTTGTAATCCCAGCACTCAGGAGACTCAGACCAGAGGATCGCGGTTCTCGGACAGCCTCAGCTACTTAGTGAGGCCCTCCGCAACTCAGTGAGACCCTGTTTCAAAATAAAGAATAAAAATTAGCCAGGCGTGGTGGCACGCGCTTGTCATCCCCGCACTTGGGAGGTGGAGACAAGAGGATCGCGCAAGTTCAAAGCCAGCCACGCTGGCTTAAGAAACCCTGTTTTCAAATTTAAAAAAATATAAAATGGGTCTGGGAGTGTAGCCCGGAGGTAGAAGGGTTTCCAGAAACCCCAGTGCCACCAAAAAATAAAAAATAAAAAATAGGGCTGGGGGGGTGGAGCTCGGAGGTCAAATGCCCCCAGATTTCATCCCCAGACCCACCAAAAAAAGGGGGTGAACACTGGAGGTAGAATGCCCCTGGATTAGACCCCCAGCACCAGTAACAACAACAACAACAATAATAGTCATAATAGTCATAATAATAAATGAGAGCGTGCGGGCGGGAGGATGGAGCCGGAGCGCGCACTGTGCGGCCCTGCGTGGCTCTGTCCCTCTCCATCCCACCTCGGGCCTGCCTGTCCCACAACAGCCTGGCTTCTCTGCCACCAGCCACCCACTCCCGCAGGGCCCCGCTACTGAAATGCAAGAACCCCTGCCAGCAAATGGCCAGAGCTGAGGAAGGAGCCCCGCGGCGGCTCCAGCGCCCCTCGAGCCGGACGCGCCAACATCCACAGACCGCAGGAGCTGCCTCGTTAACGGTGGGCTCGCCGGCCTGTCTGCCTCCGCTTCCTCCTCTCTAACGCGGGACAGGGTGGTACCCTCCAGCCGGGAACGCGGCTCGGTGGCGGAGGCTTCTTTCCCCAGCACTGAGAAACGGGGTCACTGGGGCCACAGGGCCCCAGGAGCCTCTGGGGATCGCATGGGGTCACTGGGGTCTTTACGATTATTCCGATGATTCCACAGGATGCGAGCCGGCTCAGCCGGTGTCGACACCCGTCGTTTCTACAACAGATTGTGACCACGTGTTCCAGAAAGCCACCTGTCAGCCAGGCGGCCATGGGCTTCAGACTGGGAGTACCTCTAGTACTTGGGAGGCTGGGCCAGGAGGATCAAAGATTTGAGGCCAGCCTCAGCAACTTAGCGAGGTGCTATTTCAAATAAAATAAGGCTGGGGGTGTAGCTCAGAAATAGAAGGATTGAGCCCAGTAGGAAGGAAGGAAGGAAGGAAGGAAGGAAGGAAGGAGAATCCACCGTGCCGCGGCCCTGAGGTGGTCGCCTCCGAGCTTCTCTCTGTCCCTGGCCAAGCCCCCTTGGGGAGCCAGTTTCCAGTCCCAAGGCCCAGAAGGGAGAGGACGACTCAGAGGCTTCTGAGGGGAAGGAAAGGCCGTGGGCCTTGCCTTTCACAAGCCGAGGAGAGCACTCGCTGTGGTGGTGTGTGTGGTGGACGGCACTGGGGCGTGGTGGACGGCAGGGTTGTAAGCCAGCAGCCAGCGCCCGCCTGCCGCTCCCTCCGCCCCGTTCTTTCCCACGTACGCCACCTGAAGCCCAGAGAGGTCACAGGGCGGCTAGAGGCCACACAGCAAGCTGTCGGAAACCTGACCTCGCCGACCCGCGCTCCATCTGCGGGCCCAGCCGGCCTCCTGCCCCGCCGGGCTGTTTCCTGCCCGCGCAGCTGCTCCGCGGCTCCTCCGAGCTCAGCCCTCGGGAGAGGGGACGCAAAGGCCCTGCGGATCCTTTTGTTCAGAGGCCAATGACTCTCACCCCTCAGAAGCTTCGAGATAATCGTCTCCCTTCCCGGAACCTTGGCAAATGGAAACCGGCCCCACCTGCTCCCCGCCCCGCAGCCTTTCAAGCTAACGTGGGGCCTGCTGCCACCTTCTGCCTCCCTCCCACGGCCCCGGGACCAGAGGGCATGGCGGGGAGGGGCCGGCCCCAGGCCACGCAGCTCATTCGGCTAATTTCCCTCCCTGCTGGACCGCAGGCCCACAGGGTTTCGGGGTTTATTTGTGTATCTGGCTCTGCGCTCAGCGCCCCCGGGGGACCGCAGGAGATGCCACTCGGTCTCCCAGAATTTCAACCGCGCTCCAGAGTTAATAATAAATTAAGAGCCGGGGTGGGGAGGCGGACGAGACGCGGAGGCCCGGGAGCAGCTCCTCCCGGGGAGTGGGGGAGCCTGAGGGCCTTGGAGGCGCCCCCAGGTCTGCAGCAGGCCCGCGGTGCCCCCCAGCCTGGCCGGGCGGGCGGGAGGGCTGGGGGCGCCCCTCCCGACCCCTCCCCCGGGAGCAGGGGGGCCCCTCACCGCGCCCTCCAAGGACAGCCGCTCCTGAACCATCTGGAAGATTCCTCTTCCTGGAAAGCTCACCTCGGAGGGCTCCTGACCGCGGCCACACCAGCTGGAAACCCAACAGTCCCAAATGTCCGTGAGAGTGTGTTTGTATATGTGTGTGTACCTCCAAGCTGCACCTCCCAGCCCTATCTGTTTTTTATTTTGAGACTGGTTTCTGCTAGGTTGCTGACAGTCTCGCTAAGTTGCTGAGGCTGGCCTCAGAACTGCGGTCCTCCTGCCTCGGCCTCCCAAGTCCTGGGATGACAGGTGTGTGCCACCACCCCTGGTGTTTTGGTTTTTTTCCTTAAGAAAGTCACCATTTTTTATTTTATTTTATTATTTATTTTATTTTATGTTATTTTTTAATTGGTGCACTGTAATCATATATCACATTGGAGTACAAGACTTGAGAGGATATACAAGCACACATCATCCAATTAGCCCTCATCCAGCCCCCATCCCATTCCCTCCCCCTCCCTCCATCCCATGCTTGTTTGGTGATTAACTTTGATACATTTGTTTATGTACCTCCTGCGTTTTAAAGAGGCTCCATCCTCCCCTATTCCATACCCTCTGATTGGTCACCTTAATTGCTTCACTATAGGGCCCTTTCTATAGCTCGACCTCTTCCTGTTGCCCCTTTCCTCCTAGTTATTGCTGATTAGGGGAAGCATCTGGTTTTTATTTTCTGTGATATTTATCTGCATGCCGTGTTGCAAAAACAGATTCTACTCTTGACAGCCCCAGTAGTGGCCTGGCTACCCGGTGGACTGATCCAGACCTCGCTGGCTCAAGCAGCGGCCTTGCCTCATGGGAGGCCCCGAGTCTGGTCTCACTGGCCCCGACACCAGCCTAACCCCTCAGCTGGCTCCGATCCCGGCCTCGGAGGCCCCAGCACCGGCCTAGCATCATGGCAGGCTCCGATCCTGGCCTTGCTGGCCCCAGCACCGGCCTAACCCCTCAGCAGGCTCCGGTCCCAGCCTCGAAGGCCCCAGTAGTGGCCTTGCCTCATGGCAGGCTCCGATGCCGGCCATTGGCCCCGGCACTGGCCTAACCCCTCAGCAGGCTCCGATCCTGGCCTCGGAGGCCCCAGCACCGGCCTAGCATCATGGCAGGCTCCGATCCTGGCCTTGCTGGCCCCAGCACCGGCCTAATCCCTCAGCAGGCTCCGGTCCCAGCCTCGAAGGCCCCAGTAGTGGCCTTGCCTCATGGAAGGCTCCGATGCCGGCCGCTGGCCCCAGCACCGGCCTAACCCCTCGGCAGGCTCCAGTCCCGGCCTCGGAGGCCCCAGCACCTGCCCTGCCTCACGGCAGGCTCCGATGCCAGCCTTGCTGGCCCCGGCATTGACCTAACCCCTCAGCAGGCTCCAATCCTGGCCTCAGAGACCTCAGTAGTGGCCTTGCCTCATGGAAGGCTCCGATGCCGGCCGCTGGCCCCGGCACCAGCATAACCACTCAGCAGGCTCTTATCCCAGCCTTGGAGGCCCCAGCACTGGCCTTGCCTCACGGCAGGCTCTGCTGCTGGCCGCTGGCCCCGGCATCGACCTAACCCCTTGGCAGGCTCCGATCCCAGCCTTGGAGGCCCCAGTATCAGCCTTGCCTCACGACAGGCTCCGATGCTGGCTATTGGCCCCAGCACCGGCCTAACCCCTCGGTAGGCTCTTATCCTGGCCTCAGAGGCCCCAGCACCGGCCTCGCCTCATGGCAGACTCCGATGCCGGCCTCGCTGGGCCCGGCACCGGCCTAACCCCTTGGCAGGCTCCAATCCAGGCCTCGGAGGCCCCAGCACCAGCCTTTCCTCATGGTGAGCTCCAATCCTGGCCTTGCTGGCCCCGGCACTGGCCTAACTCCTCGGCAGGCTCAATCCCGGCCTTGAAGGCCCCAGCACCGGCCTTGCCTCACGGCAGGCTCCGATCCCGGCCTCACTGGCCCCAGCATTGGCCTAACCCCTCGACAGGCTCTGATCTCGGCCTCGGAGGCCCCAGTAGTGGCCTTTCCTCACAGCAGGCTCCAATGTCGGCCACTGGCCCCGGCACCAGCCTAACCCCTCAGCAGGCTCCAATCACTGTCTCGAGGCTCCAACACCGGCCTTGCCTCACAGAAGGCTCTGATCCCAGCCTTGCTGGCCCCGGCACAGGCCTAACCCCTCGGCAGGCTCCGATCCCAGCCTCGAAGGCCCCAGCACCGGCCTTGCCTCACGGCAGGCTCCGATCCCAGCCTCACTGGCCCCAGCACCAGCCTAAACCCTCGGCAGGCTCCAACCCTGGCCTCAGAGGCTCCAGCACTGGTCTTGCCTCACGGCAGGCTCCAATCCCAGCCTTGTTGGCCCCAGCACCGGCCTAACCCCTCAGCAGGCTCCGATCCCGGCCTCGAAGTCCCCAGCACCGGCCTTGCCTCATGGCAGTCTTTGATCCCGGCCTCGGAGGCTCCAGCATTGGCCTTGCCTCACGGCAGGCTCCAATCCCATCTTTGCACGTTGCTGGCCTCACCCCTCATCAGGCTCCAATCCGAGCACCCTCTTCGCCCCACCATTTGTCCCACGTTCTCAAGGGTGCGTGGTGATAGCATTCTGCCTCTGGGGTTATTACTTCATAGGTTCCAGGTGTAATGCATCAGATCTCTGCCTCCCCTGAGTACTGGCCACTGCCATTGCCACTGCCTCCACCATTTCAAATCCTTCTCAGGCTCTTTTTCCACTCTGAATGTTAATCAGTGTTCCTAAGCATGCGCGACGGTAGCATTCAACATTTGGTGTAATTTCTCCAAAAAAATAAGGTTGGTAGGATCCGATTTCTGTTTCTCCTGAATACAAGTCTCCACCGCCATCGCGGAGACCGCTTTCAACACCGCCTTTCTCCTTGGTCTCTGCTAAAGTCTCTCTCCTTACAGGTGATGTCCAAGATTCTTAACAATATAGAGAAACAGCAGTCCTCCTTAGCGGGGAATTTTTCCATAAGTTCCAGTGCATTTGGATAAGTTTTGTCTGCATCTCCATTGTCCTGGCATCCGCAACAGCTTTCTTAACCCCTCTCCGATATTTTTTTCTTTTCCTTTTTTTTTTTTTTTTTTTTTTTGGTGGTACTGGGGTTCCTGGAAGCCCTTCTACCTCCGGGCTACACTCCCAGACCTATTTTTACATTTTCATTTTTGGAAACAGGGTCTCCTAAGCCAGCGCGCAGCTGGCTTCGAACCTGCGCGATCCTCCTGTCTCTGCCTCCCAAGCACGGGGATTACAAGCGTGCGCCACCACGCCTGGCTTTTTTTTTTTTTTTTAATAAGTGAAGACAGTATGTGTGGTTTGAGGAGATAGTGGGATCAGGCACTCAGTAGCACTGTGACCCGGTCAGTTTCCCCATGGGTCCAGCGTACTCTGCACTACTCCGCCTGGAGCCCAGAGTCCTGTGACCCGGGCCCCGGCTGTTCCGGGGTCCAGCGTGCCCCGCCCGACCCCTGCCCAGGACCCAGGGTCTTACTGGGCCCGGTTTCCCCAGAGGTCTGGTGTGCTACGCGCGGTCCGGCCCGGGGCCCAGAGTCCCGTGACCCAGGCCCTGGCTGGCGTGCCCCGCGCAACCCTGCCCGGGACCCAGGGTACTGGGCCTGGTTTCTTCCCCCTGGTGTTTGATTGCTTTCCTTTTTGTCTCCCAGCCTGGGGACCCCCTGGACCAGGGCTCTGTGGTCAGACAGGAACTCAGCAAGGCCTGTTGGGCAGGAGAGCGTGAGGCGTGAGGACACGGGGCAGGCCAGAGGGAACGAAGAAGCCTGCAGGGCAGGACGGACGGCCGCCCAGAGCACGGAGGGCCGGCCCTCCCACACAGGCCGCCGGCGCTGCTCACAGGAAGAGCTCCAGTAACGAACGAGACCCGAGAGCGGCGACCTCGGGTCCAGAAAGACCCACAGAGCCAGCGGTCGGTGAGGGGTGGCGGGGCTCCTGAGGGCCCAAGTGCTGACGGCCACTGGGGCCTTTCCAACCCCAGGACTCGGGAGGCTGAGACAGGACGATTCCAGGTTCACAGCCAGCAGCAGGGGTGACTTAGCAAGACCCCGCCCAAAAGAAAAAGCAAAGGAAGGCTGGGGGCGTAGCTCAGAGGTAGAATACACCTGGGCTCCATCCCCAGCACCACGCACGCGCGAGCGCACACACACACACACACACACACACACACACCATCCCTTCCAAGCGCCAGGCAGTGGGGAGTGTTCCAGTCCACCCGAGCCCCAGCCGGCCTCCTGGAAGCGGAGGAGAAGGCCAGAAGTAACTGAGTGCAGCACCGGGCCACAGGGAACAGCTGCAGCGGGAGACAGTCCAAGGGCTGCTGTTGACAGGCGCAGCCGCGCACGCTTGTCATCCCAGTACTGGGAGGCTGAGACCGGAGGATCGCAGGTTCGCGACCGGCCACAGCTACTTAGTGAGGCCTCTCTACAACTTAGTGAGACCCTGTTTCAAAATAAAGAATAAAAATAAGTCTAGGGGTATAGCTACGAGTTAGAATGCCCCTGGGTCTAATCCCCAGTACTGCAAAAATAAAAAATAAAAATAAAAATAAAAATAGGACTGGGGATGTAGCTCGGAGGTAGAATGCTACTGGGTTCAACCCCCAGTACCAAAAATTAACAGCAACTAAGAAAGGCCATCTTCCTGCCGCGGGTCCTGGCCAGGGCGGGCAGGCCCCAGCCCAGCCTCCTGCCTGCTCCCGCCCTCGGCCCCCTCCCCAGCACCATCCGCTCCTGCCGCAACGCAGACGCCTTTTGAAAAGTACGCTCAACTGAGGCAGGTCCTGGAGTGGACGGGGGATGGTGTATGCGTCCTCAGCTGCCCGGGGCGGCAGGCAGAGCGAGCCTGACGTTTCCGGGAGCCCAGGAAACGGCTCTGGAGTCTCGCCCACTGACGGTGGTGCCCGGGGACCTCATCCCTGGTCACCCCCCAGAGCCCTCCACCTACACCCTGACCCCGGTGCCTCGTCCCAGCAGCCGCTCCCCGGGGCCGAAGGACCCCTGCCCTCCCCAAAGGGTGTGGGAGATTCGGTGTTGCCCCTCCCGAGAGAATTTACGTGTGCATATGTGTGTGAGAGAGACAGAGAAAGACAGAGAGAGGGACTGGGGATGGAACCCAGGGGCATTCTACCTCCGAGCCACACCCCCAGACCTACTTGATGTTTTTGGCACAGGGTCTCTAGAATGCTGAGAGCCTCACTAAGTAGCTGAGGCTGGCCTTCAGCCTGCGACCCTCCTGTCTCAGCCTCCCAAGTGCTGGGATGACAGGCAGCGCCCCCACGCCTGGCTTGACATCCTAGGTCAGGTTCTACTAGGAAGAAGACTTGAGCTAGATGCCAGGTCCCCAGCACTGGGGCCTTTCAGGGCCCCGGGGCCACGTGGGGAGCATGTCAGAGATGCTGGCTGGGCCTGTCCCCAGCCAGGTGTGTCGGGGGAGCAGTGATGTAAGCGCGGGGAGCACCAGCTCGTGCAGCTAACCCACACCTGGGCCAACCCGGAGCCCTACACACCAGCTGGAGGCCCGAGACGGATGCAGGGACTCTGAGGTCCCTCGTCACGGGAGAAGAGAGCTCTCCAGAAGAGGGTCCCACGAGTGCCCAGAGAGGAGGGACTGGACTCCCGGCCAGCGCGGCCCTCGAGAATCCCAGCCCTCGACACTGGAGGCCCACGCGGGGCAGCGGGCGGCCGAGTGAGACACGCGCTTTGGGGTTCCTGGCCCCGCTTTAAAAGGAAACTTGGTAGCCGGGCGTGGCGGCGCACGCTGTCATCCCAGTACTTGAGAGACTGACAGAAGAAAGAAAAGAAAAGAAAAAGAAAAGGAAAAGAGAAGAAAAGAAAAGAAGACAAAGGCAGCTCCCCGGTCGTTCTCGGGACCCTCTTGAGCTGACCTGGGCTCCCTGACCTGACCAACAGAGAACGCTAGGGAGTCCCCAAAGCATAGGTCCCTCCCATGTCAGGCTCCTCTCCGCTGTTTATTGGTGGGAAGGTAACCGCGCAGGGGCTGACCTGGGGATTCTGGCGAGCTCGGCAGTGACCGGCCTGCGAGGCGCCGGCCTGCACATTCCTGGGCCTATGTCCTTCCTGTCTCCTTTCTACCTATTTTTAAATTGGCCCGATCCCACCTCATCCCCACCAGGCGTCAGCCGCGGCGCCCCCGCCGCCCGAGCCCCTGCCGGGCCGCTAGACACTTGGCGGAGCTGCCCCTCCCGCCGCCCCCTCCAGGCCCAGGGCAATTTCCCCAGAAGT
This sequence comes from Muscardinus avellanarius, assembly GCF_963383645.1. NCBI lineage: Eukaryota > Metazoa > Chordata > Mammalia > Rodentia > Gliridae > Muscardinus > Muscardinus avellanarius. Next base: position 92,131,876 of record NC_137800.1, on the reverse strand, counting down.
GCGCTCACGCAGCGCCGCGAGCCTCCGCGCCAATCGACTGGGTTTCAATCAGAAATCCATCTCCCTTAAGAGCCGCTTTGGATAAAAGCAGAAGTAACCCGCTATCAAGAAGCTGATGCCCAGCCAGAATGCAGAGCCGGAGAGGCGGAGGCAGCCCGGCCCAGCTCGGCCCAGCCCCCGCCAGCAGAGGCCGGGAGCCAGCGGCCCGAGCGCCCTCCCTGAGGCTCCGGGTGCCTTACAGGAGGGTGAAGGAGGGCGGGTACTTAGGAGCCACCACTGTGGGCTCAGCACCCAGACCATCCACTCTCCTCCCGGCAAGTCCCCGGCTGCCCTGCCCCTTCTGCGAGAGTAGGGATCGACCCCAAGATATACCCCCAGCCATATTTTATCTTTTATTTGGGGTCTCGCTAAGTTGCGGAGGCTGGCCTGGGGCCTGCGGTCCTCCTGCCTCAGCCTCCCAAGCACAGTGCTGCCCGGCGTGCACCACCACGCCCGGCTCCGGCCACTTTTGCAGCTGTGTTCTACGTGGTGGTCAGGAAAGAGTCACTCCGGAGGAGGGCTGCAGGGACGGGACCCCCACGGGGCGCAGGCGGCCTCCGTGGTAAATAACGCACGCCCCGCGGGCCAGGCTGCAGCAGGTAGCGTATCAAAGTCATACCGCGCCGCGCACTGCAGGGTAATCGCCATAATTTAGGGCCCCGTGGGTGAGGCCGGACGGAAAGGCTGCGCGCCGGGACGGGCAAGGTGACGGAGGGCGGCGCTGGCTGTGACCTCTGGATCTCCTCCAGGTTAAAGTGGGCTATAAAAAATTCAGAAGCCCCGGCTGTCTCCCAGCAAACGGGGTGTGGGCAGAGACTGTATTCGCTATCCAGACCCAGCGAGATGGACGCCCGGGCGGGGGAAGCAGTGGCATTGCCGTGTGCACCGCCGGGCGCTCTGGGGTCCCGGGCTGCGCCCACGCTCCCCTCCCCCGCGCCCCGAAGCCGGCGGCCGCCCCTGCAGCAGCCAGGAGAGGCTGGCACTGGCCCCGCAGGCGCAGGGATGAGAACCGAGCGCATCGCGGCTCCCTTCGAGCTTCTTGATGGCAGTCGGCTGGAGGCGGAGCGAGGTCCCTCCTGCTCTGCTCCCGTGACCTGGAGGGTGGGAACCGTGAGTGTCTAAGACAAAGAAACAGGAAGGCGAAGCCAGCTGCAGCCCTGTCACCGAGCAGCGAGCAGGTCTGCAGCCATGCCTTGGTGGGAGGGTGTGCGTGTGCGTGTGTGCTCCTGGGACTGAACCCAGTGCAATCTACCCCCAGGCTGCACCCCCAGCCCTAGTTTTTAATTCTTATTTGGAAACAGGGTCTCACTAGGTTGGTGAGAATCTCACTACTTGCAGAGGCTGACCTCGAACCTGCGATCCTCCGGTCTCGGCCTCCCAAGGACTGGGACAACAGGTGTGCACCACCACGCCCTGCTCTCCTTTGTGTATCTTTAAAGGTCCACGCCTAAGTATCTGGACCCCGGAAGTTATTGCTTCAAGTCATTTTATGGCTCTGAGTGCAGAGATGAGACAGACGCCAAGCCTTCCGGAGGGGCAGTGGGCTGAGGGCTCCTGTCCCCCCAGGGACAGTGGACTAAGGGTCCCCCGGGGCCTGGGCAGTGGGCTGGGGGGCCCCCGGGGTCTGGGTAGTGGGCTGAGGGGCCCCATCTCCCCCAGCGGGTCCCCCCGGGCCTGGGCAGTGGGCTGGGGGTCCCCGTTCCCCCAGCGGGTCCCCCCGGGCCTGGGCAGTGGGCTGGGGTCCCCGTCTCCCTAGATCTGATGAGACCAAGGCGCATCCGCCCTGCTCAGCACTGCAGCAGGGAGCCAGAGATTTATGCGGCCGTGGACGTGGGGAGTCGGCCAGGATATATTGTTACACAGAAAAAGCCACTTGCAGAATGGCAAGCAAAGTACAAACTCATTTGTGTTACATTTTAAATAAAGGCTATATATACTGTAGCCTTGCATATGCATAGAAACTGTCTGCAAATATAAAGAGAGAGAGAGAGAGCAGAGAGAGACTGTTAACAATGGTCGTCTCATGGGAAGAGAAGGGGATTTTCAACACTCTTAAATTTTTGTACTGTTAAATTTTTTCAACAAATAATTGCATTCCTTTCATAATTTAAATATAAATCTTAAAAAAAGGAAGAAGTTGAGTGCAGTGACCCCATGCCTAGCACTTGGGAGGCTGAGACCGGAGGCTCGCAGATTGGAGGTCATTGTGGTAATTTAGTGAGACTCTTTCAAAATAAAAAGGGCTCAGATATAGAAGATTGCTCCTGGGTTCAATCCGCAGTAACACGCACACACACACATGCACGCACACGCGCGCGCGCGCACACACACACACACACACACACACACACGCCTAGTCTCCCTTGACTACCGAGGGGAGGGCACATCAGCCGGGGCGGCCGTGCCACCCAGAACCCCCACCTCTGAGCAGCGTAACCCTCAGGAACCCCGGGGCCTGTAATCACATACGGGGTGCGTGGCCCCGGCCCGTCTCCCCCTCCCCACCCCAGGAGACAGAAAGGAAATTTCACAGCCCGGTGAGCCCAGCCCGCTCTTCCCCTGCGATGCCAGCCCCGGGTTAAAACGCGGGCGGGCCAGCGCGCCTCCCCCCAGCCCGCTGCCTCTGCTGATTTTGAGATGCGAAGCTCGTCCTCTGATTGTGCCATGCCCGCCTTCCCAGCCGATGAATGGCCCCCTGGCTCCGCACTGCGGCACCCGGGGCTCTGCAGGAAGCCCCCCACTCCCGCAGCCCAGCACCTGAGGGCTAGGGCTGAGGGGCGGGGGCGGGAGGGGAGGCCAGGGGCGCGGGGCCTCTCAGACCCTCCCTCTCCGGTCCTCTTCCCTCGTCCCCAGAAGGACGGATGACCTCGGCCCTTTAGACCTGAAGCGCGGACTCCTTCCCAGCTCATGGTGTCGTAGCAGCAGGAGGCGTGAGTCAGTGGTGAGCCTGTGGCAGGGGCTGGTGCTGCTCTCATGAGTCTCGTGTGTGGGGCCGTGGGTCTCTAGTGCCCCCCACCCTGGCCGGCGGGTATGGCCAGAGCAGCCCCCCCCACCCCCGCTGTACCTACTAACGGGCTCCTTGACACCCAGTCACCGCCCTCCATCCTGCCTCCCTGGCCTGCTGCTCAGAATCGCCCCCAAATCCACGATTTGCGCCCGAATCCTCCCCTCGCTCATCTGCATGGAGCCGGCCCGTCACTACGACCTGTGGAGCGGGCACCGCGGCCCGAGGAGCGTGGAGGCCAAAGGCCTCACCCAGGGAGCGTCCAGGTGCTTGGTCTCCGCCCACCTCCCCTGCCTTCTCAGTGGCTTCTGCTCACAGCAGCAGCTCCTGGGCTCCAGGCAGCGAGGTGGGCCCGCGGCTGGGCCATCCGCAAAATGTCCTCCTTCTCCAATCACGGGGACACCCGCAGAACCCTCAGCGGCACCTCCCAGGCCGAGCAATCAGACATCTGGCACCAGGGCAAACAGGCGGGACCCTTGGGGGAAGCGGCCGCTGAGGTGCTGGGGATGGGCTGACGGGGCCTGCCCTGCGGGGCCCCGCGAGCCCCTGGAAGTGAGCCCTGGCCACGCTCAGTGCCCGCTGGCTGCCGGCCACGGGGGAGCGTGCCTCCCGCCACCCCCAGCACAGACCCACTTCACCCAAGAGCTCATTACAGCCCCCGCTGTCTGACGCTGGCTTTCAGACTTATCCATAGCTGTTCCTGCATGGGTTCCAAGTTGGCAGGAGGCTGCTTCCCTGAAGACACCAGCCCTCTTGCTGACTGACTGTGAATCCTCCCAGAGGCTCCCAGTGGGGACAATTCCTCCCCACCCCAGAAGGTGCCTGAAAGAAGTACAGATAAGTGGAGGAATGTGATTTAGCCGGGCCTGGTGGCACGGTTATAATCCCAGCATTCAGGAGTCTGAGACAGGAGGCCAGCCTCCGCTACGTAGTGAGGCCTCTGCAACTCAGTGAGACCCTGTTTCAAATTAAAGAATAAAAAATCAAGCTGGGATGTAGCTCAGAGGTAGAATGCCCCTGGGTTCCATCCAGCACCACACACACACACACACACACACACACACTAATGCAGACTTGTCACTGCATTTATTTATTATCTTAAAGAAGTCCACACCTGAAATCCCAGTACTTGGGAGACTGAGACAGGAGGATCGCAGGCCCGAAGCCAGCCAGGAAACTTAGTGAGGCTCTCTGCAACTTAGCAAGATGTTTCCAAATAAGAAATAAAACAGAGTTGGGTGTAGCTTGGCGGTAGAATGCCTCCGAGTTCAATCCCCAGTACCGAGAGAGAGAGAGAGAGAGAGACAGAGTGTGTTAGTTCCAGGGAGATGTTGAGTAATTCTTTTTTTTTTTTTTTTTCCGAAAAGAGAATGGTAAGCCAGGCGTGGTGGCGCACGCTTGTAATCCCCGCTCTTGGGAGGCGGAGACAGGAGGATCGTGCAGGTTCAAAGCCAGCCTCGCTGGTTTAAGAGACCCTGTTTCCAAATAAAAAAAATATTTAAAAAAATAGGTCTGGGAGTGTAGCCCGGAGGTAGAAGGGCTTCTAGGAACCCCGGTACCGCCAAAATAAAAGGGAATGGTAAGCCAAATTAGCCTGGGAATGTCTGCAGCCTTTCTGCACATGGACACATGCACACATACACACGCAAAGATTGCAGACAGACTTCTTTTTCTCTAGACCTATGTATCTTGGAGCTCTGCTCTTGTGAGCACATGAGAACTGCCTGTTCCTTTTCATGGCTGAATAGCATTCCCTGGAGTTGAGGAGTGAGTGTCTATGCCCCATTGCTGACTTCACTCGTCCCCGGGGATGGATTGTCTGAGTTATTTCCAATCTTTTGCTGACACAAACCTTGTATATAAGTCACGGTAACGTTGAGATTGAGTTGGGGGTCGCGAAGCGGGCCAACACCAGCCAAGTTATTTAAGGCCTCTTTAATCAACCGGCACCTTCGGGCGAGGCCTGCCGACCTCTGGGGAGGGACGATGACCGGCAGAGAGTCGCGCAGCCGGCAGGGTCGCGGTCAGAGGGCAGCGGGGTACTCAGGTAGCCGGGTCCTGGGTGGGGCTAGCCAGTCCTCTCTCGATGTCTGGGGTCTCGCGGCGTCTCCGCTCTGGCTCCCCGGGTTCTGCCTCCTGTCCCCACTGCGGGGTCCCGTGGGGAAGGGAGGGACCCGGCCGGTCCGTTATTTTGTACACGCGGAAATGTACTTGCAGGGAGAAGTAGCCAGAGACAGAATTGGCGGGACCAGGGCACGCGCGCTTGTGATTTTGAAAGATAATTCCAAGTGGACAGTGAGTTTTCACTCGCCCCGCGGCTGTCCCTGGTCCCGCAGCGTCAGTAAGGAGATTGAGAGCGGCTCCATGCTGGCCCAAGACGACCCAGCAAACCTCCCGTCGCACGCGCAGGCCCGTGCTAGGTCCTCACGCGCCTTCCCTTTCGGCATCACTGCGAGCGGGCGCCCTGAGCCCGTGGGCGCTCACGAGGCCTTCGGAGGCTGACAGCGCCAGAGCCCCACGCCAGCTCTCCGGAGGCTCGGACGCCGGGACCGCACCTGCTCCCAGGGCCTTCTCCCTCGCTGCCTCCTCGCCCACTCCCCTGGGGCCGGGCGGGCACGGCGGGGCCCTTCAATGCCCGGCCTCACTGTGACGGCTGGAGAGGGTCCGGAGCTGCCGCCCTGGGGCCTGGGGCACATCAGTGCCTGCTGGGCGGGAGCCGCACCAGCCACCAGGACACGCGGCCTGCCAATGCCCATGGCGCCCCCTCCTGAGAAACTCCAGAACCACTTTATTTTGCTGAAATACAGGCCGGGAGCCCCTTGGGGAAAGGGATGGGCCTAAGGCGGCCGGCCGGGAGACCAAGCCGGGACCGCACTCGGCCCTGGGAACTCCAGCTTCAGTGCCCTCTCATCCAGGCTGGCAACCGAGAGCTGGAGGAGGAGGGCTCAGCCGTGAAGGCCCGCGGCAAACTTCCCCGGAGGGGCTGAGAGAGAGCGGAGGGTACAAGACAGGGTCCCGGGGCTGCGTCCAGCCCGGCCCTTCGGCCTCTTCCTGGCTGGCTTACAGTAAGTGGGCCGTACCACCGGGTGACCTGGGGGGGTCACAAGCTGCGGTGCAGCCAGGGGTGAACCCAGAGCCACGCTCTGCACCTCAGAGCCGCCCATCGAGCAGGGGCCCTCAGCCCAGCACCCAGCGGCCGCGGCCTCCCCCGGGCCAGGAGCCGGAGCGCGGGCTGGGGGCGGGAGCCAGGGCGCCCTCTCCCTGTTCGCCCCCGCCTTCACCAGAGTCACACTCCACCTGCTCAGGTTCCTCGGCGGTGGGTGTTTTGATTAATTTTATTCTAATTAATTCAGTAATCTCAAGCTGTTTGCAGAATCCACGGCGAGCGCGCCTCGGTGATGGATCTGCGCTGTAGATGGCCGGGCCGGCCGGGAGGGCGCGGTGCCCCGCCCGCCTTTCCAAGTGGCCTCCGGCGGGGGCTGAAGTGACCACGGGGCCCCAAAGGCTTTCTTGGGAGCAGCCGGCTCGGCTTGCCGGCCAGGCTTTGAACCCCCTTTCTCTTTTGCGGTACTGGGGCTTTAACCCAGGAGCGTGCACCCCATTTTTCTGCCTCTATTTTGAGGGGGTAACGGCTCTGCCTAGCCAGCGTCAGTGTGCTCACCTAGGAGCAGATGAGTTGCCGCGAGGCTCTGGAAGCCAGCTGGAACGCGGCTGGGGAACAGGCGGGCTTGTTTGTCTGTTTGGGGTTTTGTTGTTTGTTTTTGCAGCACTGGAGACTGAAGCCAGGGATGTTCTACTTCTGAGCAGCACCGCCAGCCCTTTTATTTTCTGTTGTGAAACAGGTTCTCACTAAGTTGCTGAGAATCTCGCTACGTTGCGAGGCTGGCCTTGAACCTGCGATCCTCCTGTCCCAGCCTCCCGAGCACTGGGATTGCAGGCAAGTACCACCATGCCCAGCTGGAGCTGGGAAAAAATGTAAAGACATAGACTAACGGGACTCGGCTGAGGTCATTAATGGAGGGGCAGCAGAGGGTGCGAAGACTCAACCTAGATGCCCTGGGATCCAATCCTGTCCACTCTACCCCCAAGCTACACCCCAGCCCTTTTTATTTTTTAATTTTCGTTGTTGTTTTGAAACAGGGTCTCAATAGGTTGTTGAAGGTCTCGCTAAGCTGCCGAGGCTGTCCTTCAGCCTGCAATCCTCCTGTCCCAGCCTCCCAAGTACTGGGATTACAGGTGTGCGCCGCTGCACCTGGCTTGAGCAAAGCCTTTAGAGCAGGGCTTGGCAGGGAGTCTGGAACAGCAGGGGACAGCGTGTGGTCATCTTGGCCGGCTTCCCTTTAAGGTCTCCCCGGTACAGCACAGGACGCTGGCTGGTGACCTGGTCCCGAGGCACCCCCCATCTCTCCAAAGTGCCTCCGTCTTAGGGCCACAGCCCCCTCCCCCGGGTGCCCAGCTTCCTTCTTGCTGGATGGAACACCTAGGTCACGGTGTGCCCTAAACGTGTAACTGTGATAAAGGGGCTTGGCCCGCGGCTGCTCCAGAAGTCCCATCTACAGAAGACAGCAAGATGGCTAGAAAGACACTTGTCCTGCCGTTAGGTTTGCTAAGCACGCACAATGCTCTTACTTAAAATTTAAATAAGCATTTGGGAGGCTGAGACAGGAGGACCGCGGTTCAAGGCCAGCCTCAGCTACTTAGTGAGACCCGGTGGCGGTGCTGATCCGGGGACTGCACTTTGAGACCCACTGGGCCGAGGCCGACAAATGGACCGGGAAGGCCATTTCCAGGAAGCTAGCCGAGCACCGGCTCTGGAGGGCCCCTGCCCGCGGCAGCCCTGGGAGCCGCTGAGGACGTCCCCACGGCGGCGCGCAGGAGCAATCTCACTCCCAGCCGGCCTCGCATCCCGAGGACACAGACAGCCCTCCCTGTCCCTTTCTCAGACCCACCCTGGCCGTGGGACTTGGAATCAATCTCCCGGAGCTCCCTTCTGCAACCACAGGCCTAATTCACAGCCGCGCCCTCCCCTCCCTCCCTGCACCCGCCTTTCTCCAGGCTGCGTGGCCCAGCCCCTCCCTCCTTACCTCCTCCTCAGCCCACCAGTGCTAAATCTGGCAAATTCGCCCTTGAAAAATGGCTCCTGGTAACCTCTGTGCCTCAGAGAGACAGAGCTGAAGGTTTTTCCAACATGAATTAGAATCTGAATGTGTGTGTGTGTGTGTGTGTGTGTGTGTGTGTGTGTGTGTATACTACTGGGGATTAAACCTTAAACCCAGGGGCATAAACCAGGCGTGGTGGTGCACGCTTGTAATCCCAGCATTCGGGAGGCTGAGACAGGAGGATGGCAGGTTTGCGGGCAGCCTCAGCAAGTTGTGAGGCCTCTGCAACTTAGTGAGTCCCTGTTTCAAAATAAAGAATAAAAAATAGGGCTGGGGGTGTAGCTTGGCCATAGAATGCCCCTGGGTTCCATCCCCAGTTCCACAAAAAAACAAAAATAAAAATCCCAGAGGCATTCTACCTCTGAGCTACATCCCCAGCCCTATTTTATGCTTTTAATGTGAAACAAGGTCTCCCTAAGTTGCCTCGCTCTAAATTGCTGAGGCTGGCTTTGAACCTGCGATCCTCCTGCTTCGGCCTCCCAAGTACTGGGATGGGCAGGCGTCCACCACCACGCCCAGCTAGAACCTGGATTTCTAAACATATAAAGCCCCCAGCTTGAGGTTTCCTCAACTATCCCTCGAGACCAGACCCCTTAGGGTTTTCCACTCGCAAGCTGCTTTTGAACCTCCTTCTTCCGCTGGACTGTGAAGCCCAGGAGAACGCCCAGGAGAACGGGGAGCTCAGCTGAGCCCCTCGCCTGCTCCTCGGGGCGTGCAGTAAGCGGCCTCTGTGCTGGCGGCCTGTGCTGCCGCGCCCCTCCCGGGCCTGCCTGGCGCCCGCCCCACGGCAGGTGTCTGCCGGCTACCAGTGCGCCTGGCGGCGCCTCCCCGCCTGGGGCACTCCCTCGCTGCCTTCTCTCCGCTCCCCCGATCAGCGCATCGAAGGATCTTTGGGCAGTGACTCCCCGCCCCACGCCCCGTCACGGAGCCTGGGAGATTAGTGTCAGGAGATTTGGTGGGCAGTGGGTTCCAGGCAGAGGATAAGATTGTGCACGTCACACGTCCCCGGCCCAGGCACAGCACAGGCCTGAGAGCAGGTGCCGGCCGGGCACGCGGACCACATCCACAGAACACTTGCCGTAAAGCTGCTGACAAATCTCTAGAAGCAAGATGATTTTCTTTCCTCTGTTGTTTTTTTTTTTTTTTTCCTTTTTGTTAGCCAAACACTGCAGGCCCTCATGAGTCACAAAAGTTCTGAGATATTACTTGGGAATATAGGAAGAAAACTCCATATTTCCCCCTGTCAAAGGTTTGGTTTTCCTATTTATTTACTAGCATGCCACTGGGTAAATTGAGCCCTGCACAATATTAAAAGGAAATAAACATACCTCCAAGCAGCTCACGGACGCGGCGTCACCAGGGAGCTGGCTTCTCAACCAGCCCCCGGCAGCCTGGCGGCGTGGCCCCCAGCTCCCGCCCGCCCCCAGCCTGAGAGGACCCAGATGGACGCGAGGCAGCCTCGCTGCAGCTCTGCCTTTCATCAACAACACACGCGCAGGCACACACACATGCGCACACGCACGCACACACACACACACACACACACACACACACCAGCCACGGCTAACAGAGCCACAGGCAGAACGCCACCTCAGAGTCCTGCCCGCACGGCCAAGGCCAAAGGGTGGGATGCCCAGAGCTCCCTGAGGCCTCTTCACGGCCACTCTCGATCGATACGTACTTTTGGGGAAAAAGAAAACAATATTTAAAATCTCTATCGCTACACACGGAGATGCGGACCTGGTGGTGGACGGGTGGATGGGTCGCTCTCGTTCTGAAAACCGTGACAGACGGGCTTTCGCTGGGGCCGCTGTGCAAAGGATCGTGTAAAACTCACTCTGCGAGGACCTGGCTCGCGGCCCGCCCACCGGCCCACGGCCCTCACTCGGAATTCAGTCTCGCCGAGTGGCGTGACCGCTTCTGCTCGACGCCCCTTCTGTGGCGCAGAGGGCGGGGCAAGCCTGGGGCCTCTGGGTTCACGGGGTGAAGGCTGAGGCCGCGCTGCCCTGTGGTTTCAGGGGTCCCTCCCCACCACAGTGTGACTCAAGGCTGAAGGAATGGCGACCAGAAGTCCACCGGGCTCCGGGAGTGCAAAGCCTCCCACGCGCCTTCTCCCGCTCCAAACCAGAGCAGCGGAGGTCCTCTCCACTGCAAGGCGCAGGCCGGCCGCCTGGAGCTCTGGGCTGAAATGGCCCTCGTCCTCGTGTGGGTTCGGCAAAGCCTTGGTGAGGAGAGGAGATGGGAGGCGTCCACACTGAATATCTGTCCTACCTGGATCGTAGAACTGAGTCCAAACGCCTCGGCCCCAGCCCTTTGAACAAATGTTTTATTTTGAAACAGGGTCTCACTAGCTTGCGGAGAGGCTTGCTAAGTTGCTGAGGCTGGCCTCGAACCTGATCCTCCTCCCTCAGCCTCCCAAGTACTGGGATTATAGCAGGCGCCATCACACCCGGCTGACTTCCTTCTGAGAAGACAGACTGCAGCTGGAATCAAAGAGGGCAGAGAAAATGTCAGCTGGGCCAACAGGACCTCGGTGGCATGAACTCTCCCACCCCACCATGCACACAAATCCTTCCTGAGTCCACGCGGAGACCACAGCCTCCACCTGTGCCCCCAAACACAGCGGGCCACCTCCGTCGAGGGCTGCAGACAAGAGAGCCAGGTGCCTGGCCATCTAAGAGGACAGGGCACAGCTCCAGGGTGGGCACCAGAGACGGGGCAGGCCACTGGCATTGAAGCCTAGCCGTGAGGCCCCAGTAAGTCACCTGACCTTTCTGTATCCCTTTCCTTGTCTTCCAAACAGAGCTGACGAATGTGGGTCCCCAGCGGGAACATGTGAGTCCTTAGGAACCCCCCAGAATGGCATTCCTCATCGCTGTGGGAGCTCTGGGGTGCGGCCCCAGAGGTACGGACTCCATCGGTGGGCGCCACAACCTCACAGCCGCCTCACAATACAAAATGCTTTTGGTCCACCCCCAAGAGCCCCCACTCTTAACAGTCCCAGCATCACTCAAAAGTTCAGAGTCCAAAGTCTCCTGGAGAAGCAAGGTAAACTTGGCTGTGAGCCCCTGTAAAGACAAAAGGCAAGTTGCACGCATCCAAAGTACAATGGCACAGAGTAAACATTTGCATTCCAGAGGAAGAGAGCGATAGAGACCTAGAAAGAAGGGCTGCGACCAAAACAGAATCAAAACCCCACAGGGCGAGCATTCACTTAATCCCATGGTTCCACGTCTGGTATCGGCAGCCCACGGCGGTGAGATGTGCAGCCCACCTCCACATCCCGGTTGATTGCAGTGGGCGGCGCACCCGCTCCTCTGGCCTGGCTCCACGGCTCACAGCTTGCAGCCTCTCCTCACAGATGCCCATGTTTCTGGCATCTCTAAGTCTCAGGGGTTTCCCTTGCAACCTTGGCTTCCACCTCACCGCTTCACAATTTGCCCTGCTTGGGCCTGCTGTAGGAATTCCGACCCTGCCACACGCTGCCTGGCTTCTCAGACCTTCCTTTGGAATCTTGGGGGAAGGCTCTATGACCCCGATTTTTTCCAGCAAAGCCAGCATTACATGAGGGCCAGGGTCACCTGCCCTCAGGAAAGTAGCCATGCCCTCCTCAGTCACTGCTGCTGGGGTCTCCTCAGGTACGGCTGCGGGGCCTGCCTCCATCCAGGCCGCCACGTCTCCTTCCCTCACACAGCATCGTCTTGCTGGCTCCCGGTTTTACCATTCTGGGAAAACTACAACTCTATCAAGTCTCTTTGCTTTGCTTTCTGCTCCTGAAGTTCAGCACGCAATTCGCTGGACACGGACTTGGGTAGTCATAATGCAGTTTGGATACTGGCTGTTTTGAGATTCCCCCAGTTTAGTGAGTCCACTTGGGGCCTCGTGCAGTTTCAGGATATGGCAAAGTGCTGGCAAATCCTTTGACAGAATATAACACAGGTGATACATGCGTTCTCTACTTCATTTCCCTACGGAATTCTCTTTGCCCTCTGAAATCTCCTGAGCAGTCTTTACCAGCCCCCTTTTTAGCCACATTCTGGCCCTTCCAGCCAATTTCCCCTCACAAACCAGTTCCTAAGACTCACAAAACATTTAAAGAGTCACCCCACTCTTAGAGCCAATTTCTGTCTTGGTTGCCATTCTTGTTGCTATAATCCAAAAGGACTGACCGCACAACTTGGAGGAGGAGGGGGGGAGGGGGAGGAGGGGGAGAGGGAGGAAGAAGAGGAGGAGGGGGATGGGGAGGAGGGAGAGGGGGGAGGGAGAGGGGGAGGAGGAGGAGGAAGAAGAGGAGAAGGGGGAAGGGGAGGAGGAAGAGGGGGAAGAGGAGGAGGAAGAGGAAGAGGAGGAGGAAGAAGAGAAGGGGGAAGGGGAGGAGGAGGAGGGGGAAGAGGAGGAAGAGGAAGAGGAGGAGGAGGAGGAGGAGGGGGAAGGGGAAAAGGAGGGGAAAGAGGAGGAGGAGGAAGAGGAGGAGGAGGAGGAGGAGGAGGAGGAGAGAGCCTTATATAGTCCTCAAAGGCACACCCCCGTAGCAAACAGGCCCCCTTCCAACATTGCTACCTTGTTTCCATAAGGGCTGGTGCCCAGCGGCGTCCAGTGGGGTGGAGGGCACAGCACAGAGACCACTGGCGCGGGGCCGGGGCAGAAGGTACTGGTGGTCCGCAGCCCGCTCCTCTCTCCTCCTTCCCTAGTCATGGGGTTTTGGCCAGGCACACGGCCAGACAGAATAAAGACTACATTTCTTAGCCCTCCTTGCAAGTAGACGCAGCCCTGTCAGTAGACTCCAGCCGAGGTGGTGGGAAGGAGTCAAATGCTGGCTTCCGAGGCTCTCCTGGTGGGTGCTAGGTCTTACTGTCCCCAGGTGACTGGAGAGCGGGTGAAAGCTGGCATCCCGGGAGCCACGCTGGGCGGTGAGGAGACTTTGGACAAGGAAGTCATTCATCACAGATCAAGACAGGGATGGGTCCCAGAGCGCCCTACGGGAACAGAGCGTGCCGGCGTGGACTGCTGACTTAGCAGAGGGAAGAGAAGTTCTAAATTCATCAGCCAGTATTTACCTGGGCCCACACCTGTCATCCTAAGACTACTGACGCATCATGAGAGCCTCACAGCCAGCTGGGGAGGCAGCCAAGGAAACAGCCCAGCCCGCAGAGCGCGCGGCCGCGGCGAGGCTGGGGTACCGTGTGGGGAGGCCCTCTGGCAGCGATATCCAAGACAGAATTCTGTTCAGCCGCCGCCGCCTGCTCCTGCCTCCCCTCCCCCTCCGTCCTGGTGCCACAATCTGCAGTCAACATATGCCTGGGAGAAGCGACAAAGCCGCAGATGTCCTCGGAGGCTTTGAAAACGGGGCGTTATTATGCAAGAGCACAAGAGCCGTTGCTAGAAACACCCTTTGCCTCATTTAATCTCTGCACGTTGGAAACCGACCTGAAGCTGCCATCCCAGTGCCTTCGGGCCCACAGCCCTGGCACCGATCGCCCTGCCCCCGCCCCAAGCCGAGAGGCGTGTCCTACGGGGAGCACAGCACTCGCCCTCCCCGCCCTCCCCTCAGCCACCCTGCCCAGCCCACCACCCCGGGAGCTTGGGCCTGCTCCAGCTGCCCGCTCTGGGCCCCTTGTGGCTGATGGCCGGATGCTGGGCGGCCCACACGCCTGGAGTCCTTCCCGGGAGAAGCCCCAAATATAGCCCAGTAAATCAATAAACAAATTAATAAGCAAATACTGCTGTCTGCCGAGCCGAGCTGGGACTCCCGGGCGAACGGGTTCAAAAATCAACAACAGCCGGCCCCGGGCATGCCGGGAAGCCGGGCACCATTCCTGGGTGGGATTTTCAAAGCCCCTTTGCTCCTGGGACTAGAAGGCGGTCGGCGGGGTGTCCTGAGGCGGTGGCTGGGAGCGGCGGGGTGCGGCTGCCGTCCTGAACACCTCTTTTATCCGGGCTCCCTGCCAAGCGGAGGGTGTGGGGCACGGCTGGCAGGACCTTTGATCGGGTCTCACGGGGAGGAGGCGGTGACAAAGGACACATCACAGGAGCCACCACTTAGCGGGGGTGGCCCCTTGCCGCTGCCCGTGTCCCGCTCTTCTGGGTGGGGCTGCCAAACCCGGGACTGACCCCTGTGGACACCCCTGTTGGTAGGACAGCAGGCAAGCGGTGTGCGTGGGCCCGGGAGGCCGCGGCTCCCCACGCTGTGAGGCCACCCGCGGGGACCGGGAGCCACGGGCACACGGGCACACTGGACAGACGGCGAGGTAGACTCCAGCTGGCCCTGAGTGTCTCCGGCCGGGAGGCCGCCGCCCGCGCCCTTTCTGAAAGGACCTCGCTGAATGGCCGCGTCCTCCCCTTTGTGCTCACAAATGTCGCCCAATCACGCGAGGCCAGCGAGCTGAATAATCAGGCTGAGCGTGTCTGCCGCGGGCGCTGGCCTCTGGGCTGTCTGCCAGCGCTGTCAGGCCGCCCAGACTTCAATACCCACAGAGTTCAGGGGCAGGAAAACTCCGCAAAGGCCGGAAGCCAGGGAGGGCCCTGTCTTGTGAGGTGACAGGCGGTGTCCACAGGGCCCGTGACTCGGCTGTCTGCGCCCCCGCTGGGCGGGCACTAATGATGCCCGGCGGCCAGCGAGGCCTCCCGCCCCGCGCGGGCTGCCCGCTAATGAGCCGGCTGCCCTGCCCCTGCACCAGCTGCTGGGGAGAGGGTTTGTCTGGCCGCGGGCGAGCCCAGAAAGGGCTGTCCAGAAAGGAGGGGGACCCGCCCCAAGCCCCGCGGACATCTGCAGAAGTCTGATCATGCCGCCCACCCGCCGAGGGAAAGCCCTCTGGACCCCGCCTCACCACAGAACAAAGGATGACCAAGCCTGTGTGAGCGCAGCGTCCAGGTGCCCAGGACAGTGCTGGAGGTCGCGAAGGATCCAGAGGGGGCAGGGGATTGCTCTGGCCAGGGAGGCTGGGATGGCTGCTGGGGCGCAAGCGGGAGGGGCGAGCCGGCGACCAGCCTGCCAAACCCTCTCCCTCTCCCAGGGCCAGAGGCTCAGCCACCTCCCTGGGGTGTGTGTGTGTGTGTGTGTGTGTGTGTGCGCGCTGGGGATGGAACCCAGGGGCATTCTACCTCCGAGCTACACCCCCAGCCCTATTTTATCTTTTTATTTTATTTATTTATTTATTTGCAGGCCTTGGGATGGAACCTAGGGGCATTCTACCTCTGAGTGACCCCCAGCCCGATTTTTTATTCTTTATTTTGAAGAAGGGTCTCACTGAGTTGCGGAGGGCCTAAGTAGCTGAGGCTGTCTGCGATCCATAATCCTCCTGTCTCAGCCTCCCGAATGCTGGGATTACAACTGTGCCCCACCACGCCCGGCTTTATCTTTTTATTTTAAAACAGGGTCTTGCTAAGTTGCTGTGTACTGGCCTCAAATCTGCGATCCTCCTGTCTCAGCCTCCCAAGACTCAGGTCACAGGCGTGCATCGGCACGGATCTCAAATGCACAGCTGGCCAGTTCTTACATGTGTGTGGATTCCTCTAATCGCCTCGATGGCCCTGTAAGGGCAGCGGCCTGCACAGTGTCCATTGAGGCAGGGGAAACGCCCCAGGAGACAAAAGCCAATCCACGCGGTGCAGAGGAATTCAAGTGAATGTCCAGCTCCCTGCAACCCGGCCTTCCAATAGCCCTTCTGGTGCACCTTGTAGCGTGTGCATACTGGACCGGCTGGACACGGGCGACCGTATTACGCTTGCCGGCACGCCCCGGGGCTCACCTGTCCCTGAGCCGGCGCCCCTCGGGGGCCAGCTAAGCCTTGGCCGGGGACGCCCTGGTCAGAAAACAGGAGGAAAGGGCAGTCTAGGAGCCCCTGTCCCCGCCAGCCACCTTGCGCTCCCCTTCTGGAAGCTTCTCCCGCCCCCTGCGGCCAGTCCACCCCGCCTATGGCCCGTCCCTGGTGGCTCCTCTGCACCTAGCATCTGCAGAGTTCCCTGTAAATAAATTCAAACGCCCCAACTTCAATGTGGCATCTGCTTCCTGCAGGGACACTGACAGAGCCTCAGAACGACACCCTCAGAAATGTCCCACCCACGGGGCGCGTGGTCCAAATATTTGGAGACGCCTGTTAGTGCCAGCCGCTGGGTGCCCGGGATTCCGACTCGCTTCCCGGGGGAGGCGTCAAAGGACAGGCCCCTTGAGTCACAGAGCCCCCCCTTCCTCAGAAGCTGGGTGTTAGACAGCCCTGCGTGGCTCTCACTCTAGGGGCCTGGTGGCCGCCTGGAATTCGGCTCTCAGTGGGAGATGCTTGGTCCGTGCAAGGGCCTGGTAGCAGGACAGGGAAGGAGGGGTTTCTGGGGGGGCTTTTCCAGAGAGAGAGTCAGGCTTAGGAAAGCCAGGGTGGGAGCCAGCCCCCCCCCCCCAATTCTTGGCTGAGTGACATCGTCAGTGTGTGGTGAAGTTGTGAGGAACTGGAGCCAGAAGCCCCTGTCCTTAGCGGACTTTCTCCAAGCTCAGCTAGAAACCCGAGGGCCAGGGAGCCCTTGGTGATGGCAGACAGGTGCCCTGCAGGCCTGGCGGGCGGCGTGGAAGGCGGGGGACACAGGAGGCTTTCTCCCTGCACGGCAGTCTCCTGGGCCCTCAAAGATAGGCCTGCTCCCGGACGACGCATCCGCCTCCCACACCCCTGCAAGAGGGCACGGGGCCACGCCCTGAGAGCGGGAGGCAGGGAGGCCCTGGCCTCAGCTCAGAGTCTCACACTCAGAGTCCCTGGGTTCCGCTGGGCAGCCACACCACCCTCCTCCAGGAAGTGGTAAGAAACGCCCGCTGGAAAGCGAGTTCCTCCCGGAGGAAAGGAGGCCCGGAAACAGCAGGACCTTCTCCTTGCTTCCTGGGTGTACTGAGCAGCTCCTGGGCCTCCACCGCCAGCCTCCACCGTCAGCCTCCACCCAGGGCTGTACTAGGAGGCTGGCCAGGCAGGAGGGCTGGGCAGACACAGACTGAGGTGTGATCTTCAGGCCTCGGGGGACAGCACGGTGGCAGCGTGGGGGGATTCCCAGGCGAAGGGCACCCGCCTCAGGAGGCGGGGCGTGCGGCTGAGCAGGCTCCTGCTCAGAACTTGGCGAGGGGTGACCCCGGTGCAAACGCGCACCCGGAGCCGGGCTTGGTGATGCACCTGTAAGCACAATCCTTGGGAGGCTGAGACGGGGATCGCAGGTTCAAGGACAGCCTCAGCCACTTTGTGAGACCATCAGCCACCTAGAGAGGCCCTATTTCAAAGTAAAAATAAAAATAAAAAGGGCTGGATGTGCAGCTCGGAGGTAGAATGCCCCCTGGATTCACCCTCTAATATCATAAAAAAGAAGGGAGAAAGGCAGGCGGGCTGGCTGAGGAAGCAGCTCACAGAGGCAGGTCTCTGCAGGAAGGGCAGGCGGGGAAGGTTGGGCGCGTTCCCAGGCCTGGCTTCTCGATGCCACGCACGGTGTGTCTTGCTAAGCTCAGAGCAGCCGGCGCCCGGGAGCCCGCAGCCCTGCCCGCCCGCCTGCCCACTTGTCCTGCTGAGCTGGGGAGAAGCGCCCCCGGCGCCCCCCGCCGGCCCGCAGCGCCCACCACCGCCCAGCCATTCATTGATCCTGCCCGTACTTGCTGAGCGTTTACCACGATCGTCCGCGCCGCTCAGCCCTGGGGAAACATCGGCAAGTGAAACGGAGCTCCGTTCTCGTGCGCGAGACAATAAACCAAATAAACAGGCAAAATATACAGTGAATGCGATGAAGGGGGAGAGGGCGGCGTGCGGGAGTTCAGAGGGGGGTCTGCTGAAAGGGAGTCCGGGTGGAGAGCCGCCTCCCCCAGCAGGCGGTCTTGGGGAGGAGGGCGCAGGGCACATGGAGGCGCCTGGCCCGAGCAGCAGGTGCCGGGGGTCTGAGCAGCCGCCGAGGCCAGCGAATCTGCAGAGGAGTGAGGAGAGCCACAGAGGCCCCAGAGCGCGCGCGCCCACATCCCAGCACCCAGGGGAGGCGGGAGGACGCAGGCTGGAGCCAGCCTCAGCTCCGTGGACACGCTCTCCCCACATCGCTCTTCTGGAGGGAAACACTTTCCCAGGAGACCCCGTAGACGTCCTGTTATTGCTCAGAACCAGGTCTCTGTCTCCTCAGCCAGTGGCTGGCAGAGGGAAGGTTTGCCGCAATCGAGTGGACCGACCACGATTCCTGGGGGCCGGAGAGGGCACGCTCTCCTGGCGCGAGAAGAGGGCATCGTGGGAGCTGACAGGCGCCGCTCCCTGCGGGCGGGGGCGCACAGGCTTCAGGTGCAGCGGAGGGGGCCTCCACCCGACAAGTCTTCTCCCGTTCAGATCAATAACCACTGTCCCACTCAGTGGCTAAAGCAGCAACCATTTGATTTTATTTCATTTTTATCATCTATCTATCTATCAGCACTAGGGATTGATCCGAGGGGCATTCTACCTCTGAGCTACACCCCCAGCCCTATTGACCCTAAGCAGGGTCTTAGAAGTTGCCGGCTAAGGACCTAAGTTGCTGAGGCTGGTCTTGAACCTGCGATCCTCCTGTGTCAGGCTCCCAAGTACTGGGATTGCAGGCGTGTGCCTCCATGGCCCAGGCCCAGCTCAGCATCTCTTTAAGCTGTCCCTGCCTTCCTGACCCC
Source organism: Muscardinus avellanarius (assembly GCF_963383645.1). Lineage (NCBI taxonomy): Eukaryota > Metazoa > Chordata > Mammalia > Rodentia > Gliridae > Muscardinus > Muscardinus avellanarius. The sequence continues at coordinate 92,113,044 of NC_137800.1, read as the reverse complement.
ACTGTGACTGCACAGGCCCCAACCAAAGCCACAGCCTCTGGATGCAGAATCCTTGATACTGGGGGTGGAGCCCAGGGTCATTCCACCCCCAAGCTACACCCCCAGACCTAGTTTTTACTCTTTATTTTAAAACAGGTTCTCACTGAGTTGCAAACAGCCTCACTTAGTAGTTGAGGCTGACCTCGAACCCCGATCCTCCTGTCTCAGTCTCCCAATGCTGGGATTACAAGTGTGCCCACCACGCCTGGCTTTTTATTTTTTTATTTTGAAACAGGCTCTCAGTAAGTTGCGGAGGGCCTCGGTGCTTGCTCAGGCTGGCCTCAAACCTGTGATCTTCCTGTCTCCATGCTGGGATGACAGGCGCGTGCCACCACACCTGGCTTCTGTTTATATTTTTTTCCTATTATGAGATATTTAGGACCTAGCCAAAAGGTATAAATAACAATGAAATCAACACCCATGCAGTATCACCATGACCCAGCCTAAGGAGTAAAATATTATCCTCGCCGGGGAATCCCAGGCGCCCGTTCCGTCAAGCCCTCTCGTCCGACTCTCTCTGCGGCCGCGCGCAACACACGCTGGAGTAGTTCCAGGTTTGCGGGTTGCTGTGGGTGCGTGCTAGGACCTGCTTTGTAGGAGCGTGCTAGGACCTGCTCTGCTTCCTCCACAGCTGGAATTTCATGCAACATCGTGTTGGGCGATGTACCCGTGTTGGTAGGTATAGCTGTAGATGAGAATTCAGCAAACTTCTGCAAGAGGACAGAGGGAGTATTTCAAGCTTCGCAGCGCTGCGGTCTGTCGCCACTGCTAACTGCTGTCTTAACAAGATCGCAGGCGCCGACAATATATAAACGAGAGAGTGTGGCCGGGTTCCAAAGCAGGCTTGTTTACAAAATTAGGCAGCAGCTGGACTTGGCCATGACATGATCTCCACCATGCGTTTTCATTGCTGTGTAGTATCTCATGGCATAATGGTGCCCTAACTTATCGATCTGTTCTTCCATTGGCGGGATGGTCGATTAAGTTATTGTCCCCACGCCACCCTGCGACTGTATAGAATTACATATTCCACAGCCTTTGGCATATGGAGTAAGTGGGGAATACATCCCCGCCCCATGCACTTTGGGTTTGGCCTAAAAACGTTTAACCAGCCAAACGCTAAAGAGTACGACGCAGACACAGGTTTTAAGTGCACTTGTCCGTTCAGCTCGCGCGGGCTGCCTCTCGCCGCGACACAGCTCGCTCTCACCCGAGTTCCCAAGTGAGAGCTGCATGCGGTGTTAGAATTTAGACATGGCCGCCCGCAGGAAGGCTGCACACGACAATCCCAGTACTGGGAGGCGGAGACGGAGGATTTGTTACCCAGCAGCTAACCACTATAATGGACACTTACAGCGAACTCTGTTCTTAATATCAAAGAATTGGCAAAACGCCGTTGACGTCGACGACTTCTTAGTGCTGATCTGTTTCCCAAAGTTCCCTGCCAATTTTCACTGCGGCGGCGATGTCTCGGCGTTTCTGTGGCTTCACGTCCTTGTCACACTGGCTTTCTCAGGTATCTGCGATGTGATGGGTGTGAAATGCCACCGCTGTCCGATTCTGACAATTCTGACTTACCGCTTCCTTCCTCGGGCCCCTCCCTGACGGCCCAGCCGGAGCGAGGCGCACGGCGCGCTGCAGCCGCAGCCCAGACCTCCTCTCCGGTCCGCGGAGCGCCGTGTCTGTGCACTGGACTCTCACTGTCCCCGGGTAGAGCTCGGCACGTGGTAAGCAACTTGTGTGAGTGCGGTGCTGGCGACGGAACCAGGAGCAGTCACCTCCACGCCACACCCAGCCCCGTGTTCTGATTTATGTTGTTTTTTTAAATTTTTGTTGTTGTTATTTTGCGGGTCTGGGGCTGGAACCCAGGGGCATTCTACCTCTGAGCTACACCCCCAGCCCCATTTTTTATTCTTTATTTGAAACCGGGCCTCACTGAGTTGCAGAGGGCTCACTAAGTAGCTGAAGCTGTCTGCAAACCGCGATCCCCCTGTCTCAGCCTCCCGAATGCTGAAACTACAAGCGTGCGCCACCACCCGGCTAGTTTTTATGTATTTTGAAATAGCATCTCACTAGGTTGATGAGAGTCTCGGTACTTGCTGAAGCTGGCCTCTAACTGGCGATTCAAGAACTGGGATGACAGGTGTGGGGCGCCGCGCACGCTCGGTAGCAGACCGCTGTTGAATGAAGGTGTCATGAGAAACTTCAGCGCGGCTGGTTGGCCCCGCCCTGGGGGATGGTGTGAGCCGAGCTGCCGCGGACTACAGCGCGGACCACAGCGCGCAGATCAAGGGCTGCCGGCAGAGGCCATCGCTGTCCTGTGGCGGTGACTCCGGGGCTGTGAACGAAACTTGTTTTTATGTGAAAAATGTGACCGGTCCAAGGTGGGTCTCGGGGGCTGGGTGGGCTGGAGGGGGTGAGGGAAAGGTTTTGTTGGCAAATTCCACCTAAAAAGAACAAAAACCTGCAGGTTTAGCCAGGTATGGTGCTACAGGCCAATGACCCCAGTACCTGGGAGGCTGAAACGGGAGGATTGCAGGTTTGTGCCAGCCTCGGTAACTTAGCGAGGCTCTCCGCAGCTTAGTGAGACTCTACTTACAAATAAGTAATAAAAGGAATAAGGCTGGGGATGATGGAGCTTGGAGGTAAGATGCTTCTGGGTTCAGTACTTAGCAACACACAGAAAGAAAGAAAGAGAGAGAGAGAGAGAAAGAAAGAAAGAAAGAAAGAAAGAAAGAAAGAAAGAAAGAAAGAAAGAAAGAAGAGAAGGAAGGAAGGAAGGAAGAGAAAGAAAGAAAGAAAGAAAGAAAGAGGGAGGAAGGAAGGAAGGTGGAAAGAAAAGAATAGAAAAGGAAGGAAGGGCAGGCCTTTTGAGGGAGGCAGACGTTCTCTAGAGGTGCCGGCAGAGCTGTGACTCCCTGAAGCGCTGACGGGAGGGTTTTCCTTCCTGGGCCTGGTATTCTCGTCTGTGAAGCAGAGGTTGGATCGGCGTCCGCCATGATGTTTCCCACGCCCAGCGTGCAGTAGGAGTTTAATAAATGTGTACGGAAAGAGCAAGTGTTCCAAAGCGACCCCTCCGCAGCTTCTGGGTCTGATGGCGCATTCTCTAGAACCCTCACGTGTGAAATGTGTTTGCTGGGAGCTGGTGGCGGGAGGCCAGAGCGGCCGGGTGCCCCGGGGTGCCAGCCCGAGCAGGCTGTGCCGGGCCTCTTGCCAGTGCTCATCGTGTCCGGCGAGCCTTCTGGCCAGGACTTGGCTCCGCTAATGGATGCTGTATCTGGAAGGACAGTGCCCTTCAGAAGCCGTTAAACTGGCTGCCTGACAGGAGCCCGCGTGCCGCTGTGTGTGGAAAGACGGCCCACAGGAGAGGCCCCGGGCGAGACTCCGCGTCCAGAATCCAGCCGCCCCAACGCCCCGCTCGCCTGACCCGGTGGCTCATCGGCCCCTCTGAACGGCACAGTTTTCTTTGGCCAGAGACGAGAATAATTGTCCTGCCTCACTCAAGGGTTCAAAGGTATTACACCTGAAACTATCCAAAAATAACTGAACGAGCCGGGCGTCGTGCTGCCCGCCTGTCATCCCGGTCCTTGGGGGTCTGAGACAGGAGGGTCACAGGTTCAAGGACAGCCCTAGCAACTTAGTGAGACTGTTTCAAAATTAAAAGGGAGCCGCGCGCACGCTTGTCATCCCAGCACTCGGGAGGCTGAGGCAGGAGGATCGTGGCTCGCGGACAGCCTCAGCTACTTAGGCCCTTTGAAACTCAGTGAGATCCCGTTTCAAAATAAAGAATAAAAAATAGGGCAGAAGGTGTGGCTTGGAGGTAGAATGCTCCTGGGCTCCATCCCCAGTGTCACAAATAAAAAATTAAAAAACAAACTAAGCCCCTTGGTTAAGCTGAGTATTGAGGTCCCAGACTCAGGGAGCCGAGAGACCAAAATTTGCACTCCAGAGAAGCATAACTTCTGGATCTATTCCTTCTGAAAAACAAAACAAAAACAAAAAAAAGCAGCCAACCACCACCACCAAAAACTCAGTCCAACAACTACCCGAATCAGGGAACCTCTGGGCTGTACAGAAACTCAGCTCCAGTTAGTGTCTCAACGAAGGCAGTTTCTTGGCGCATTCGAGATGGCGACAGGCAGCTCGGCCGCTCCTGAGCCTCAAGTGTCACAGGCGCCGTCCCTCGGGGTTTGTCACAGCCGCGGCCCCTGCACAGTCTTCTCACAAGCTTCCCGTCATGGAGGCGCACGGTTGTCAGCAGGCCTGCGGTCACCTCTTTGCAGCTCTGTGGCTGACGCAGAGACGCAATAGGGTTTCCTAGCCTCAGTTGGAAAATCTCAGGGAAGGACTCTCATTGGACCAGCTCAGGTCACGTGTCCTGCCTCTGGGCCAATCACCGGTGCCAGGAGCACACGGTTCTCTGATTGGCTGCCATCATGGGTCACATGACAGTCATGTAACCAGTGGAGGTGGGCCTATCATCAAAAGAATGAGGAGGAGGTGTCAGTGTAGCTGTGGACTCTGAGGAATCTGTGGGTCCAGAGTCATCCAATTACTGTCTTGTCCAACGGGCAACACGGAACTTGGTTTTCTCCTTCTTACTACTTACTAACCCCAGTACCACAAAAGAAGGAGAAGGAGTAGTAGTTATGTAACAGGCTTAGTTCCGTGTACTCTTTCTCTGCGTGTGATGCTGGGCATTGAACCCGGGGCATTCCACCTTCAGGTTACACTCCCAACCCATTTCGTGTATTTATTTATTTATTTATTTCGTTTTGAAACAGGGTCTCACGAGGTTGCGGAGAGTCTTGCTTAAGTTGCTGAGGCTGGCCTGGAACTTGTGGCCTCCTGTCTCAGCCTCCCAGGCACTGGATGACGGGCGTGCGCCCCTGTGCCTGCTTCCTGCTCTTCTCAGAGGGTCTGTGGTCTTCGATGCAGAAGGGGGATCTGCCTTATCCTGCAGGTGGGTTCACTCACGGCGTGCCCCCGCTTCCTTGTCCACACAATGGGAGAGATGGAGCCTGCTCTCCCTTCCCACAGAGGTCTGTGAAGACCCACAGAGCTAATGGATGCAGAGATCGCTTTAGGAAGAACAGAGTGCCATATTTACAAACACAGGGTGTATTTATTGATTTATTTATGTTCCTTTGTGTTCTGAAAAAGGATTTGAGGTAGCTTACCCAAATGCACACAATACAGTGGGATAAAAATAGATAAAGGGATGGAGCAGAGAGAAACAAAGGAGGAAAATAGACCAGGGAAACGCCAGTGCATGAGACCTATGCTCAGAGTCCCCAAAGAAGGTCAGCTCTAGGCCCCGCAGGGACGAGGGAAGCAGAAAGCAGGAGCCCTTGCTAAGGCACGGTGGCCATCCGACGGAAGCGGGGCCACGCGCAGAAAGGGCCACAGAGCCTGCTGGCCACCAGTGGGGAGAGAGAACTTCCTGCTCATCGACAGGAGGCATGGGATCAAGAGAGCTGCATCTCCCTCCACGTCTGGACGCCTGCCCCTCATTCTCAAGCTATCACCTGACTCCCGAATCCTCAGTCAACAGTCTCACTGCCATAATCCAAAGTAACTGACCATGCACCTTAAAGGAAGGAGGGTTGACTTATTTATCTATTGTAGTACTAGAAATTGAAGGCAAGACATTTTACCTCCAAGCTCTACCCTGAGCCCTTTTTGTTCTTCTTTATTTTACTTTGAAACAGGGTCTCCCCAAGTTGCTGGGACTGGCCTTGAACCTGTGATCCTCCTGTCTCAGCCTCTCAAGCACTGGGATGACAGGTGCATGCCACCATGCCTAGCTGAAGAAATATTTATTTGCTCACATTTTTTGGAGATTTGAGGTTCAGTCCATGTGAGGCCGGGCCTGTGGAGCTCAGGATGGCCGTGCAAAGCAGAGAGAGGGAGAGAGTGAGGGTCTGCTCTCACATCACAGAGGCCAGAAGCAAGAGCTCCAGCGAGCAGGGGCTCAGAGACACGAGCGCGGCCCCCCCGGCCACACCCCCGGGCCCCAGCTTCCCCAGACACCCACTGCCCGGGCGACCACCCAGCAAACCGTTGCGAGGGACTCATGCACTGACGCGATTCCAACCCTCAGGACTCAATTACACCAACTCTGAACGTTAATACACGAGCTCTTCGGGGGATAGTCCACATCTACCCCTAACACAGAGTCAGACCTGGATTCATTAGCTATGGATAGTCTGATTTAATCTAAAAAACCGGACACCAGCCACGTAGCAAACAAAAAATCCTTCCTTCCATTTATCTCGTTTCCTTTTGTTTCTATGGTTTATCAAACCACACTGGGTACAACAAGGTATAGATGAGTTTTCCCCAGCCAAGTACGTGGACGAAAAAGTTGTAGCATCTTGGCTTAGCTGAAACATATAAAACCCACTAAGACATAAAACTGATCTGAGCAGCCCATAAAGACGCGCTGCCTTGCCTCAGAACTTGGCTATAATCTGCTGCCCTGGAACAAAATTCAGACATAAATCAGCTTCCACTGTATTTTTAACCACCTACGAAATTCTTCATTTCCTGCCCGGAATGTCCTGACAATGAAAGATGCCGCTGCCCCTCACCCCTGCTCGGAAAGGCTCCCCGGGGCCGTCGCGTGGACGAGGCTGGATTCCGCATTCAAGCCAGCCCAGGGCAAGGGGAAGGACAGAAGGGATCGCTCCCAGGGTCTCCAGGACAAATAAGCCGGGCTAGCCTACGCACTGCGTGTGTGCGGAGTCGAAAAGGGTGTCCCTCCTCTGCACGGGAAGTGCTTGGGTGCCTACCGGGGACCCATCTCTGCCCACCCAGCCTCCTCCGCCGTCTGTGGCCCTCCCTGAGCCACCCAAGTCCCCACGGCCTCCTCGTCTTCCCCAGCTCTAATGCCTCAGCGGAACGCGCCAGGCAGCTGGCATTTCATTCCGTGCTGCCTGTGCTATTTCACGACGCTGTCGGCCCGCCTCGCTAACTAGATTAAAGATAGCTTGAGGGTCATGATTAGTTCTTACTTTATACGTCTACCTCATAGTTAACACGTGTACCTTCTGCCTGGGCACCTTGCGCGTTACAAGGTCAGGAAAACCGGAATCCTGGGGTGCAGGTGGGTCCGAGCCGTCTAGCTCGGCCTGCTGCACCCATTTTTGTAGGCGAGGAATCGAGAGGCAGAGAGGAGGCTGGGACTGGCCGCCGTCTTGCGCCGTCTTGCGGTGAGGACTGGCCGGAAGCCACCCCGGGGCTCCTGCCTCCTGTCTGCCGGGAAGGGCTCCGGTTCCCTTAAACGCTTAGCTCTAGAGCCCCGACAGAGAGGGTTTGGAACCACAGCTCGCCGGAGGACAAAGACAGACACGCACAGCAGCTCGAGGGCAGAATCTGCTCGGGGCAGGGTTTCCAGCACAGAGCCGGCCTAGGTTTGGAATTCAGGTAGAAGGCTCAGCCGGCAGCCCCGGGGGAGGAAAGCCGGGTCTGTGTGCGCCCTTGGGCTGAAAGGACCTCGGTGGGTTACCCGGGGAGCTCACCACTGTCGGTGCCTCGACACCCTGACACTGCCCCACGGGCCTGGCATCCAGGACAAGCAGCGGGGCAGAGAGGCATCACCCCGTGCAGAGGGCCCGCACAGCGTGGGGCTGCCTCTTGGGGGTGAACTGCGCTCCCTCAGTAGCAAGAAACCAGCCAAGCGTCTGCCCCAAGCTCTGGCAACAAACGGCCTATAGCCAAGCGGACACCCACAGAACCCGGGGTCCAGATAACAAATACGGCGGCGGCTGAGCAAAACCCCGGTCAGCCGCCTCTCGGGAGACTCGCCAGCGGCCGCTCTGCCTTCTTAGCGATTCTCAGAATGACCCCGCGCTGCTGTGGAGACTGAGGCGCGGTGAGCGCCGCCCCTCACGCCGCGGAGGAGCAGGTGGGTCTGGAATCCCAGCCCGGCTCCCTCAAAAAGCCTTGGCTACGACCCACAGCCTCTCCTCCCAGCACCCTGTCCCAGCAGCCGCCTGGGACGAGCTTTGCTTGGGAAACCAAGACGCCCCGGAGGAAGAAAGACGACAGCTTGCTTGTCCTTTTGCAGGGAAAACAGAAAGCCGGGGTGGGCGGAGGCCCCACCAGAGCTGCCTGCCTTTCTCTTGGTGCCAAACAGACGCAGAAGGAGCCTCTTCTACAGGAACAGAGGGTGCCCGCCTTGCCCCGCCTCCCCGCGCCTCCCCTGGCTGCGGCCTGTGGAAACTCAGGGCCTGGGTTTTCTGGGATGGGAGCGGCGCTGTCTGGAGTTGCTGACAATCAGTGCTGGGACTGCAGTTGATGGACAGTGTTCCTGGGTAAGTTTCTTCCTGTGCCGGGCGTTTATCCGAGAAGCCTACTAACCAGCTGCTCGGCGGCCGGCGGTCAGCGGCCGGCTGGGCAGAATCACTGCCCTGTCCCTGCGTGGCGGGCAGGCAGGCAGCCGCGCGACGGGGCCTCAGGTCCCGTCAGTGACTCTATCAAGAGTGACTGACCACCACTCAGTGACTCTATCAAGAAGGAAACGTGGATCTGAAAACACTTTCTTCCCCACACTGAGTTGGGTGATTATTCACACGCAAAAACACAGGCGCCAACAGGGAGATAACTTGTCGGGAAATAAGAAGCTTGGTTTGTGGTCTCATCATTTTTCCCCACTGTGGAACTAGGCCCTGAACTCACAGGCATTCTGCCTCCACGCTGGACACCTAGCCGTTTTTTTGTTTTGTTTTGTTTTGAAAAGGGTCCTGCTAGGTTGCTGAGGGTCCTGCTAGGTTGCTGAGGCTGGCCTTGAGCTGACTCTCCTGTCTCAGCCTCCACGTAGTGGGATTAGAGGCATGCACCACTGTGCCCGGGTCTCATAACCTTTGACCCAGTGGTTCTACTTCTGCAAATTCATCTTAAAGAAAGAACACAGAAAGACACAGTACTGTGCACAAAGATGTTTGCTTTAGCACCGTCTGGAGGTTCTGACCTACAAAATGATGTCCAAAAGAACTGGGCGTGGTGGCACACTTGTGATCCCAGTACCTGGGAGGCTGAGACCGGAGGATCGCGGTTCATGGCCAGCCTCAGCTCCTTAGTGAGGCCCTCTGCAACTCAGTGAGGCCCGGTTTCAAAATAAAGAATAAAAAATAGGGCTGGGGGTGTAGCTCGGAGGTCAAATGCCCCTGGGCTCCATGCCCGTACCACAAATTAATAATGATGACGACGTCGGAGAACGCCATGGGCTGGGCTGGGCCTTGCTCAGTGACGGTTGCCTCCCGTGTATACAGCCCTGGGGTCAGTCCCCAGTGCCCCCCCCAATGGGGTGTCTTCGTCCAGCAGCAGCATTACAATGATTCTGAAATGGAAAAACGCCTACTTTTGCAAAAGTTTTGCAATATATACTTTTTTGTGTGTGGTCCTGGGGATGGAACCCAGGGGTATTCTACCTCTGAGCTACAGCCCCAGACCTATTTGGTTCTTTATTTTGAAACCGTCTCACTGAGTTGCCGAGGGCCTCACTCAGCTGCAGAGGCTGGCCGCGAACCCCCACCCTCCGGTCTCGGCCTCCAAGGACTGCGAATGCACCGTATGCTCTGTTAATGGATACCAACTTGCTAGGTCTCCTGTCCCTCCCTTCTTTCCCTATTTATTATTGTGGTACTGGGGGTCGACTGAAACCAGGAACTTCCTGAAGAAACAGCCGGGCTACTGGTTAGGCCTCGAAGGGCAGGCAGGGTTTGAACAAGACGAGGAGGGGCAGCTTAAACCGCGCGGGGTCGCCGGAAGGAAGCGCGCCGACGGAGGGCCAGGCCTGCCCCGCACCAACATGGCCGCGCCGGCGACAAGATGGCCGCCGCGGCCCCGCCTCCCGCGCCTCTGCGGCCAATCGGAGCGCGGCGCGAGCCTAGCGCGTGCGCGGTGCGGCGCGCCGGGCGTGTCCGCGGTGACGGGGTCCGGCCGGCGACATGCCTAAAAAGAAGCGGGAGAGCCTGGGCGTCGCCGTGGAGGTGAGGCCCGGGCGGAGGGGAGGGCGCGCGGGCCGGGAGGCGGGGAGGCCGGGCCTCGGGCCGGGAGGCCGGCTTCCCCCGCGGGGCCCGGGCGCGGGTTCGCGGACAGCCTCGTCGGGAGCGCGCCCGGGGCCCGCGCCAAGCGGCACGAGGCGGCCGGCGCGAAAGCGGGCGGGCCGCAGGGCGGGGGTCACCCGCCGAGCCGAGCCGCCGCGGTGGGCGCTCCGAGAGCCCGGGGGCCGGAGGGACCCGGAATCGGCCGAAAAGCCACCGGCTGCCGGGCCCAGCACTCGGGAGGCCGAGCCCGGAGGACCGCGGCCCGCCTCGGCCCAGTGCGGCCCTGCTTCAGGGACAGCGGGCAGGCCCGTGATCCCGCGCCGGGGAGGCCGACAGGAGGGCCGCGCGGCCCGAAGCCAGCCTCGCCATAGTGGGGCCGTTTCAAAAATAAAAACGACTGAAAAACAGGGCAGGGGTGTAGCTCGGAGGTCACATGCCTCTGGGTTCCATCCCCAGACTACTACTAATAATGATAATAACAACAATTGACTGCATATGAAAAGGAAGCCAACTGAAGCGCACTCTTCTTAAGTAAGGACTGAATCCTGGGGTATTCTGATTCTGAGCCACACCCCGCAGCCTTTTTAAAAACGATTAAAGAAGGTCTCACCGGGTTGCTGAGGCCAGCCTGAAAGCCGCAGCCCAGTCTAGCCCCCCAGGTGCGGCCCGGCCTGGGTGAGCTGGTGTCTTAACGAGCGCACACGTCGCGCTGAGGCAGGTGGGCTTTAGCACCCTGAGAGGTGCTGGCCCACTTGGTAGGAAAAAGTGAGCCGTGGAAAGGCCAGTCTCCTGTTGGGAACGTGACTCTCCTTCCAAGAGAGCGAATGGTGAGATGGGATGGCGCCCAGCGCAGGAAGGGCGGAGACTTCGCCGAGCAGGCATCATGGCATAATGAGCTGCTGGCACAAATCCCCAAAGGCCGTGGCTTCAGAAGCTTCAGAGCAGTCTGTCGTGGCCCTGTGGTCGGGAGCAGGGGTCAGCAACCTTGTCTGAAAAGGGCCAGCCAGTAAGTACTGTAAGATCTGTGCACGTCTGCTAAGTAGCTAGTTGACCCTCAGCGTTCACAGACTTCACACTTAGGAATTTGCCCACTGGCAAATGCATCTGTGGCCCCAGATCAATACTTGCCGCGTTTCTGCATCATTTGCAGGCAAATAAAAGTCAGAAGCAAAAATTTTGAGTCACCCGAGACCCGCATTTCCATCAGAGGTGGAGCAAGCCCACGAAGGTGGGGTTCAAGGCCACCTTCGAACCATCGCACAGTAAACAAATGTCCTCTTTACGGGCTGTTAGGTGCCACATTGTATATTTTTGTGTCTTTTGCTGGTTTTGCTGTTTCGAGTGGCCCCCAAGCGCAATGTTGAGTGCTGTCTGCCTTGGAAGGCTGTGATGTGACCTACAGAGAAAAATAGGTTTGCTGGATAAACTTTTTTCAGGCCTGATATTACTCAGCACTATAAGGTGCTACTGGCCATGAGTTCAGTATTAATGAATCAATAATATACATTCAGTACTACCCTTTCTTTTTTTGTGGTTCTAAGATTGAACCTAGGGGCATTCTACCTCCAATCCACACCACCAGCCTCGTTTTTATTTTGAAACAGAGTCTTGCTAAGTTGCTGAGGCTGGCTTTGAACGTGGGACCCTCCTGCCTCAGCCTCCCACATACTGGCTCAATAAGATCTCTTAAACAGGAACACTCAGAGCAAGGTCTTGCCTGGGCCCGTTGGTGGAAACGTCAGCAGAGGCTCTCGGGAACCTAGCCTGGTTCTACATTGCTAATTCAGCATTGGCATCAACGTTGTAGAACGTAATCCACAACCAAGGAGGGCTGCCTCCTTGTTCCAATACAACTTTATGTACAGAAGCAGGCAGGAGACCATGTTTGAGTCACGGCCCAAAGAACACACTGGCCACCGGCAAGAACAGACGTGCTCTTCCCGACTGGAAGTGCACTCACGGCCTGGCTGCAGCTCCGTCAGTCACAGGAAAGGGCCCGGCCCGGGCGGGCCGCAGCGCGGTCTCCTGCCCCGCCTGTGTGCTCTTCTCTGTCTCCCGCGGGGCTGAGTCAACTGTGGGCCTTCCTCCTCTCATCCTGGCACAGAGCACCTGCACTCCACAGGAATCACACGCCCATCACACTGGCTTCTGTCTGGCTGCCAAAGGTCACCGTGTGAGGCTTGGAGAGGGCATGTGTCTTCCTAGCACCTGCCCCAGAATAGATTCCCCTGTCTTTGTTATGCTCCTGATACAACTATGCATTCTATACATATATATTTTATAAGGATATTTGCATAGGTTTTACTTTATACTGGAGATTGAACCCAGGGACGGTCTATATCTCTGAGCCACATCCCCAACACATTTTATTTCTTTTTCTTTTTCTTTTTTTTTGTTTTTTTGGTACTGGGAATGGAACCCAGGGGCACTCTACGTCTGAGCTACACCTCCAGCCCTATTTTTTTTTTTGTATTCTTTATTTTTTATTTTTATTTTATTTATTTATTTATTTATTTTTGTGGTACTGGGGTTCCTGGAAGCCCTTCTACCTCCGGGCTACACTCCCAGACCTATTTTTGCATTTTTATTTGGAAACAGGGTCTCCTAAGCCAGCGCGTGGCTGGCTTCGAACCTGCGCGATCCTCCTGTCTCTGCCTCCCAAGCGCGGGGATGACAAGCGTGCGCCACCACGCCCGGCTTATTCTTTATTTTGAAACCGGGTCTCACTGAGTTGCAGAGGGCCTCGCTAAGTAGCTGAGGCTGGCCGCGAACCGCGATCTCTAGTCTCAGCCTCCCGAGCGCTGGGGTGCCGAGCGTGCCCCCACGCCCGGTTCATTCTGTTTTTATTTTGCCAGTGTCTCACCAGGTCGCTGCAGCTGGCCTTCTGTCTTGCTCCCAAGCACCGGGATCAAGGGCGCGGTGTTTGTGGATATGAAGGCTGCTGCCTGGGTATGGAGCTGACTGTGAAGGTCTCGGCTGCCCGCTGCCCGGCGGCCCGCGTGTTGAGTGCACTGTCGCAGTGTATTGCCCTCTTAGTAAGAGCCGGGTGCCAGTGAAGTGGTGATTTAATCAGAAGTGCCTGCTAACCTGAGGAGTGTGCTAAAGCCCCACAAGCCGGGAGCCCGGCACCTGCAGTCTCCCAGGAGCTGGCGGTCTGAAGGGCCGCGGGGCAGTGCGTCCGCTCCCAGCGTGGCCGCCGCGCCTCTGACCCCCCTCGGAGGCCTTTTTAGCTGACTCGTTTGCCACCTTGTGAGGTCTCAGACTGGAGAACACTGGCTGTGGATTTTCGCTTCCCAGAGTTCGTCTGAATGAGAAGGTTGTGGTTGAGGACCCACCAGCTGATTTGAATTCGGGTGGGAGGGGCGGCTGCGGCAGCAAGGCGCCCGCGTGTTGGTTCCCACCCGAGGCCTGAGCTGTTCCTTGCTCAGCGCACCTCCCTTTTGCAGCAGGGCTGTCGGCCTCATGTGCAGAGGTCTCCCCAGCCAGCTGGTCTCAAGGTAACAGATGTGTGGTGTCTTAAAGAGGGGTTGCATCTGGTCCCTAGTACAAAAACCTGTTCTTTGGAAAGCTTTTGGCTACAAGGTACAGAAAACTGACCTTGACGACCTAAGTGGAAATGAACATATTATTACCCCATAATAAATTCGTAGGTGGGCGGCTCCCGGTGCTGGCCCAAACGCTCACTACCCTGGAGCTAACATCTCCGCCCCCTTGCTCTTTCCTCAGTGTCACAAGCTAGCTGCTGCAGCTCCAGTCATCATGTAGAAGTCGGGGAAGGAAAAGGAAGCCACCTGCCCACCCGTTACTGCCAAAGTGCAAGCTCTCGGCTCCTCGCTGAGCCGGGCTGGCCTGGCTGCAGGAGGCTGGGAGGGTCAGCGCTGGGTGGGTCCGCTGGAAGACATGCCAGCTAATGGGGAGGGAAGGACCATCGACGACTGAGGGGAGTGCAGGCTGGGCCATGGCCGTGTAGGCCAGCGCAGGGAGCCAGGGCCCGGGTGCTGGGGCAGTGCGAGGGCCAGCCCCTGCGGAAGCTCCCCGCAGCCAGGAGGGCAGACCTGCAGAGGAAGCGTCGGGATGGGGGCCCCAGTGTTCTGAGCCAGGCAGCTGGGTAGACCGCTGTAAATATTTGCCAATCGGCTGGAACCTTCCACCCTGACATCTGGGCTGGCCCCGCGGAGGTTAGGAGGCCACAGGCAGTCAGAGCTGCCCCGCTGAGAGGGAGGCTTCCAGGCCCACTGACCATTGAGCAAGCCTCACCTGCTGCCGGCCGAGCGACAGGTCGCCGCTGGGCAGGTGCTCTCTCCCTGCCTGCGTCTGGCTCTGCTCCACTCGAGGGGTTGGGAGACTGAAACCTCATTACCTCCCACCGCTGGATGTCGGCGTGTGTAGAGTGGCTGTTTGCCAGCATCTTAATTAATGAATTCACGAGGCACGGGGCGGCCGCCAGCTCTCCACAAGTGCTTCGAGCCTTTCAGCAATGAGGAAGCGTCTGCTAATTATCAAAAAATAGATATTGGGGGAAAGAAGAGAAAACAAACCCCAGACACCATGAAGGCCTCGGGCACAGGCTGACCTGTGACTCCACCTCGCAAGCTGCGCTGGGAACCGGGCCTGGAGCTCCCTGGGCCTCAGCCGGGTGCCCGCTTCCTGGTCAAGGTGGGCGAGTGTTCAGAGAAGTGGGCAGCCCTGGCTCGCTCTCCTTTCTGAAAATGGGCCACTGAGTGCGAACCGGGAGCCAGGTGTAATCCAGTACTCGGGAGGCTGAGTCGGGAGAGGGCAGATTTGAGGACAGCCTCGGCAACCCAGTGAGACCGTTACCAAATGAAGAGGAGACGGGGCCGAGGATGCAGCTCAGGAGAACACCCCAGGGTCAGTCCCCAGCACCACACATGAAACAGCAGAAACCCTGGAAGCTCAGGGCTCCTCGCTGTAGAGGGCCACTCCTGGAGCTGTCTTCCGTCCCCAGACCTGAGCATCCTTCACAGGAAGACATCTCTCTGAGCAGCGTTGGGGTGGCCCTTTGGGCGCACAGCTGGCCACGTGGGAAGCTGAGGCCTGTGCCCTGTGACTTGGCCGTGTGGCGGGGGCCCCGGCATGCTGCAGGCCGTGTGAGCAGCTCTCCTCACATCCACTGTCCTGGGCCTCCTGGCACGAGGCCGTAGACCCCGGGAGCCCGGAACCCAGGCTGCTGGCGCTGGAGGTGGACACGCTGGGAGCGAGTCCCGCTGGCCCAGCCGCGCCCTCTGGAGGAGCTCTGTCTGTGCAGCTCTTGGAGGGGAGGTCTGGGGGGCTGAGGTGTTCGCTCCCCACCTGTGTCAGTGTGCACGGTTTCCAGTGAGGCCCTTCCTCTTTCCCCTGCAGCGCATCTGCGGTGTGGACGGAAACTGAGCAAAGCCCAAGCGAGGTCACCCAGGGCAGAGGGTTCATGCTCAGAAGGGCTCAGCTGGGAGGGCTGACCACGCCCGTGCCCCGGTTTGGGGTGTTTTCACTGGGGACGCTGGAGGGAGGGCTCGGCTTGGTGGAGAGCGGGAGAACCGGCCACCAGGCCTCCCAGTCCCAGGGCGGGCTGCTGAGGGCTGGGCGCCCACGGGAGCTTGCTCCTGGTGCAGTGGGGCCGCACTGCATGTGGGACTGGTGCAGATAGGGAGGGACGCACCTGCAGTGCCACCCGCTGCCTGGCCCAGGCCCGGCCAGGAGTGCTGGCCGTTCTTGGAGACAGCGGCTTCTCTGCTTTCTAGATGTAGGTGCTGGTCGGACCCAGGCCTGGACGCTGCTTCCCCGCCTGCTGCAGCGTCTTGGTCCCATGGTCTCAGTTGCTTCCTCTGGACAGTGTAGACACCAGGAGCGCCCTGTGCACGGGCCTCAGCAGGGTCCACAGGCAGGTGGCGCGGGCAAGTTGCCGTGCTGGTCTAGAGCCACCCAGACACAGACTCCGTCCCAGCTTCCTGAAGCTGAGCCCTGGGGGGCCTTCTGCCCTGGCCCTGCTCTGGGGAGGGCTCAGGCCCACTCCCAGGCTATCTGTCAGGTGTCCCAGGAGTGCCGGTCAGCCTCGTAGGGCTTTGTGGGATGTGATCGGGTGACAGGCTGGGCTCACTCGTGGTCAGAACAGAAGCTGCTAGCTGGAGCCTGCAATCCCAGCACTTGGGAGGTTGAGACAGGAAGATAGCAGGCTTGAGGCCAGCCTGGCAACTTAGCAGGACTCCAAAGCAAACTCGTAAAGGGGCCGGGGTGTGACCCAAAGGGGGATGCCCCTGGGTCTAATTCCCCGTGTGAGATCTGCATGGCCGCCAGGCCTGACTGTGCCCGGCCAGTTAACTGCAGAGCGCAAGATCTTGCACCAGGGCGGCCTCTCGGGGCTGCGACTCCCGGAGGCTCCCCGCTCCTGAAAAGCAGCCTCACGGAATTTAGACGGCTTTGCGCTTTCTCTTAACACGGTGGTTTTATGGCGTCTGGTCCTCCGGGGAGACAGTGGAGTGCCAGGGCAGCATGCTGTCCCCCTCAAGGGTCAGCAGGACATGCTCCTGAGGCCTGGAGCGGCGAGGCCTGGGGGGCTCCCCACAGGAGGCGGCAGCCCTTCCTTCCCCGCGCCGGCTTCCCTGGCCTAAGGGCCCGCAGGCAGGTTTTAGCCACTGCTGGCGTGGGTGGAGCGCAGAGTCCCCACGCCCCACCTGTCTGGGGGACACACACTCCCAAGGCTTCCAGGCAGCTCCGAGGCAGCACTGGCCACCGCCTTGCTTCGCGGGCCCCCGTGGACCGTGGCCCTACTTCCCCGTGACGCCGAGCGACGCGGACACGCTGTTCCTTCTCCCTCGGTAACACTGACCTTGGACTTCTCATGTGGACATAACCCAGAGGTGCTTCTCCATGATGCTGTCTGTCCAGGACACCCACTCTCCCGGTCAGCGTCCTGACAGCCATAATCCAAATGACTGGCCGTGTGACTCAGAAGAAAGGAGGTTGATTTTCTCCTGGTTTGGGGTTCAGTCCACGTGAGGCTGGGGACCGCGGTTCTCAGGGCTTGGTGGCGGGAGGTGGAGAGGAGAGCTCATGGCTGCGCTCCCCACGTCATGGTGGCTAGGGAGACAGCAGGGGGAGGAGAAGCCAAGAGAATCCCCAAGGCACAGCCCAGGGACACTCAGCCACACCTGCCAGCCTCGGGTACACCAGGTGAGCCCATCACAGTGGACTGAGCCACTGCTGGGATTAGATCGGCAAGACTTCCCTGTCCATCAGCTCCAGCCGTCGACAGATGAGCTCTTTAGGGCACGGTTCTCTCCACCCGCGCTGCCTGGATGGTGAGAGCCAGGGCCGCCCCGCGGCAGGCGCGGCACCTGGAGGTCCTGGGCCGGCCAGTCGCTGCCCAGCCTGCCAGGCAGGGATCCCAGGGGGGTGTGCAGGCTGAGTATGGCCTTCCTGCACGCCTGGGTGGTCTGGCCCCTTGGGGTCCCAAGCTATGTGTGGGTGAAACCCAGACCCACTCCCAGGGTTCACCTGCGGTTCAGTGCCCTGGTCCAAACCCTCGGGGTTCCGCCGGCTTGCTTTGCAGCTCACCCCAACTCCGGAGCTCATCAGACACTGCTGTCCTCCAGGCCAGCCCCCAGGTCCCTTGCTGTGAGGCCTCCAGGGACCGGGATGCTCCCGCTCACAGCCAGCAGCCATGCGGGGCCTCCCCACCTCTCTCCCACCTTCTCTGGCTCCTGGTTAACTCGGCCTTGCTCATTCCCAAAGGTCCAGTGAGAGCATCGCCGGGCGCGGGACTGCAGTGCCGCTCTGGCCACCACGCTGCCTTGAGTGGTCCCAGCATGGCCCTGCGGGAGCCACACCATGGCACCGCTGCAAGGCTTAGCTCTGCCTGCCCGGCCCTGACCTTGCACTCGTGGGATCCTTCCGGCCTTTGCCTCCTTGTGCTGGTCCTAACCCCACGTCTGGCCTGGCTTCTCGTCCTCTTGCCCTCTGCCCGGTGGCAGGTCCACCGGTTTGCAAGGGGGAGCCTGCAGGGGCCTGTGGTTGAGCTGACTGAATGTCACCCAGGGACTCCCACTAGGGCCGATTTCCTGGGTCCTCTCCCGCCTTCTGGACCCGTTGTGCTTGGTCAGCTTTGTGGCCACCACTCCTGATCCTAGTCACAACTAAAGCAGCACACCCCAGTGCCGTGGGCCCCAGCAACCCGTGCCAGCCTTCCAGGGCCGGTCTGTGGCCCGCTGAAGGGCACATCGCGCAGCTGGGCTGTAGAGAAGGGGGCCTTGCTTTTTAGAAGGGAATCAGAGCTGTCAGCAAGACATAAATATTCATGGAAGGTTGGAACTTAGTCCCTAAAACCTTGATTTGTGTTCGTCCGTTTAAGCCTCGTTAAAACGTGGCAAATGAAAGTGGGGACATTCAGTGGAGTGCAAATAAATTGGGTTTGTTCAGATAAAGGCCCCCAGCTGCTGGCTCCTTGGGCCTGTCCAGAGTGCCATGGCGGTTTGGCACGGCCGGCCACTTGCAGCTTGCCAGGTTCAATTTTAAGATTTTGCTTAGTATGAGCTCCTGCCCTTGCTCTGGGACAATCACCACTTGGTGGGCCCCTGGCACCCTTCCAGAGGGGCCGAGGCTTGGAAGTGCCCGAGCTGCAGGCCACCAGTTCACATCACCCAGGCTCCAGACGCGGGGAAGATGAGGTTTGGAATGAGCAGGCAGTTCAGCCAAGGGGCCACCCGTGGAGGAGAGGACCACAGACGGGACTCATCTGGGCGCTCATTGAGGACGGCAAGGCGCAGGCCCAGGCGGGTGGCCGGTTCCTGCAGGGCCTCTGGCCTCCCCAGGGTCAGCCCATCTCCTGGCCCCGGGCTAACAGAAATACACAAGGAGCCAGGAAGTTAACCCCAAGCCCGGGGGGGGGGGGGCTCCGTCCCTTCCGTCACCGGCTGGCCTCAGCAGTGACTGAGGCTGCAGGGAAGCCAGTCATTGGGACCAGGCCTGGGGAGGGTGGGGCGAGGTCCCCTGCGGGGAGCCCTAGGGAAACGGAACAGAGCCACTGAGGCTGGGAGAGGGAGGGTGCCTTCGTGGGGAACCAGGTCTGAGGACACGGGGTGAGGTGGCGGCTGCGGCCCCGCGCTCCAGGGCCCCGGGCCGTGTGCAGAGGCAAGACCCCAGACCTGCATCTCACAATGCAGGGCCACAGCCAGGCGGCACCCAAAAGCGCCTCTGGGGAACTAGAGGTGGGACCTAGGAAAAGGCACCTTTCGGGAGCCTGGCCGTCCGGCCACGAGCCGACTGCCCCGACGGGGGCGCTGCAGCACAAGGACCAAGCCATTGGATAAGCACGCCCCAGCTGCATCTGCGCTCTGCGGTCTTTATGGATTCCCACAGGAGCGTGTTTATAACAGACCGAGCCTGAGACGAGGCGTGGCGCCTGTCCAGAGCTCAGACTGCCCGGAGCTGGGAGGTGGAGCTGGCCAGCCGGTCCCGTGCACTGGCTGGGCACTGCTGTGGCCCCACAGTGCCCGCTGTTTCCAGTGGGTGCAGCTGAAGCGGGGCACCATGCCAGGAGTGGGTGGAAGACTGCCCACCCAGGCTCTGAAAGCCGCCAGCCCCTGTGGCCCTTCTCTGGCTTCTGTTTCAGATCGATGGACTGGAGGAGACGCTGTCTCAGTGCAGGAGAGACCTGGAGGCTTTGAACTCCAGGCTATACTCGGCAGGGCTGAGCCCCGAGGCCAGGTAACAACCCACCCCACCCCTGCCCCAGGAACCAGGCTGAGGCAGGGCGGCCTCTGGGTCCCAACCCCACCTGAGCAAGGCCTAGTCCTCTGGCCCGCCCTGGGCCAGAGGAAAGGCCACACATCTTCTCTCTGGCAGGCGGGCCCTGGAGGAGGAAAAGGAGGGTCTCTTGAGCAGAGCCTCACACTATGGTAAGAAAGCCCCTTGAAGACAGGCAGGGGCGGGGGGGGGGCGCTCCTTTGTTCCCAGATGGGTGACAGACAGGGCGGGGCTGGACCTAGGTCCCAGACACATCTGCCTGGAACACCCTGTTGGGAGTGGGTGGGCTGCAGGACATGGAAGGCTCCCGTGGTGGAGCGGTGCTGCCACCTGCTGGGCTGTGGGCAGAGCATCGAGTGGTCCCTGTCCCCAGCCTGGCCTGGGAGCCAGAATAATAGGACGGCCACCTGTGCTGCACCCCTGCGAAGCACCCCAACTCCTGCTTAGCTGGTCAGGCCTGGCTCTTGGGGGCCTGTGACTACCACCCACACGCCTCGCCACGTTCGGACCCAGTACTCCCAGGCTCATATCTAGCCAGGAGCCGCTGGTGGCTCAAGGCTGGTGGCCTTGCGGGAGGACAGCAGCTGGGAGAGGTGTCTGTGTCCTGTGGCGTGGCGCGGTGCAGCAGTGCAGAGGGCCCAGCGGGCCTGATCCATCCCACCACCCTCTCCCAGAGGAGGAGCTGAGGTTGCTGCGGCACGAGAACCGGAAGAACACGCTGCTCTCGGTGGCCGTCTTCATCCTCCTGGCCCTGCTCTACGCCCACTGGACCTCGTGAGGCTGCGTGTCCAGCACCTGTGCCCTCGCTCGGCTCCCCAGCGAGGTCCCCAAGCGGACCTCAGAGCTGGCACCTGCCCGCCCACCCCCCAGCGCAGGGAGGGCAATAAAGAGCACGTTCTGCCTGGAGCGAGCAGCATGTCTCACCTGCTGGGGCTGCGGTGCGGGTGTCAGGGAAGAGGTGTCCAAAGTCTGCGGCGTGGGGCTGGGGGAGGCGGGCGGCTGGGAGGCGGGAGGCAGGCGCGCACCTTGTGCCCCCAGCCAGAATCTCAGCAGAAACGCAGCCTGTGTGCGGCAGAGGGTGTCTCAGGGACGTGAAGTGGCCGTGAGGCCGTCCCGGGGGAGTGTGGAGTTAATCCATCTTGAGAGGCAGGCAGGAGAGGCCTCAAGCAAGTGGGCAGCAGGGGCCACGGCCGTGCTGGGCTGACTTACGATGACAGTGGCTGGCCAGTAAATCAGGCAGGCTTGCAGCGGGGAGCCACCAACAGGAGCCCTGCCCCACGCCCATGAAGGCAACGGGCCCTCAGAGCCAGGCTGTGATCCTGCAGGTGAGGGACCCAGCAGTGTGGCCGAAGCGCAGCCTGCACATCCCCCACCACAGCCCTGGGACAACCGCCTCCCTCCTCCCTGCCGCCAGTGCCATCAGAGTGAGCTGGGGCTTCTGGAAGACAGCAGAGGCGTCCTCCGTCCTGGGGCCCCCAGCTCCCTCAGAGCCCGAGAGGGGCCGGGACAGGTTCCTATGAATCCAACCTGCTCCTCTCCCCTGGAGTACAGCTTCCTCTTCCACCTTTGGCCCAAACTGTTTTACCCAGAGCCCAGCAGAGCCACACAGGCATTAAAAATACGTTTATCTTTAATGATCCAAGATTCTGTAAGACACTGATCTGCTCAGGCCTGGGGGAGGCAGCATCTCATCTCAGATGCTGCACCAGCCTGAGGCGGGGGCTGGAGATACCGGAGGACCCCCACAGTGAGTCCTCCAGCCCTGTCTCCATGGAAACCAGTCTAGCACTGGGACAGGGGATCCCACACGCACATCTCTGAGGTTTTTTTTCCTGTTAAAAACCATCACAGGAGCCCTCCCCCACCCAAAGGTGCTGCCCAGCACCCCCGCGCGGCTGAGGAAATGGAGTGACCACAAACAGGCCAAGCCTCCTGTGGGGAGGAACAAAGGGGAAGGGCGGCAAGGTGCTGCCTCTAGGCCGCGGGCCAGGGCAGAGGTGCCGCCACTCAGTCGGGGGTCCTGCGTGGGGGCCACGGAGGCCCAGACACCGCAGTAGGGCGTGCCCGTACTACTGCGGACGCTGGCGATGCCGTCATCACTCCTCCTGCAGGCCTGCCAGAGGCCCAGGCAGGGGCAATGCCATGATGGGGCGGGGGCTCTAACTTGGCATGGACACAGCGAGTCCGAAGACACAACCTTGATTTGTACGGAAGCTGCTCCTGGCCAGCTGGCAGCGCATGAACTCAGAAAAGTGAGTCTATACGCCCGGGAGAACCAGGACAGCCGGACGCCCTCCAGCCACCTGGGGAGCCATGGGGCGGGCCGAGCAGGCAGGGAGGACAGAAGGTGGTGTCCCCACCTAAGGCCAGGCCTTGTGCTTGGGCTCTGCAGGGCGCAGGGAGCCAGCGCTATGGCCCAGGCGCAGAGCGCGCTGTGGGAGCGGCGGCACTTGGCAGAGGAGGGCCCGGCCCTCAGGAGCTGTGCATCTGGATGAAGGACAGGACCTCCTCTTTGGACAGCTTTTCGGGGTCCTGGGGCCTCTGCGAGTCGTGCACACGGATGCCGTCCCCCCACTCCCAGAAGAGCCGGCTGTAGTAGCAGATGCTGGAAAGGGCACAGAGGGCAAGGGTGAGAGGGCCCCACAGGTGGCCCGGGCCAAGCACCCGGGCAGCCCTGCGCACAGCCCCGGGCGTGGGCGTTCTTAGTGGGCCGGGACCGTCAGCGACTCCAGTCGAGGGTGCTCTCTGTCCACCCACCCACCCCGCGCCTCCCAGACCAACTGCTTGCACAGGGCTGCTGCCGACTGCACCAGCCACCCCAGCGGCCGGTGCTCTAGCTCCACCGACCGCCTGCGCCACTCCCAGGGAAGTGCTGGCCAGGAGACGCGGCTAGCTTGAGGCGGCCTCAAGACCTGGGACACAGCCAGCGTGGTGCACCCCTGGGAGGCTGAGACAGGAGGATCACAGGTTCACGGCCAGCCTTGGCAAGTAGTGAGACTTGTCAACCTAACCAGACCTTGTTTCAAAATAAAAATAAAAAATAGGGCTGGGGGTGTAGCTCACAGACTGCCCGGGCTCAATCCTCACTGCCACAAAAAGACAACATAGGACCCAAAGTCGGCAGACAGACACTGGGCCCCACAGAGGCAAGGCTGTGCGGCCTCCACACGTCTCCCAGCAGGCTGGTGTCCGAATGTCACGCAGGCGTGGCCACCCTGTGGCTGGTGCGGTCAGGCTGGCCCTTCACACCCAGGACCCCATGGTCGCACCAGGCCCAGGCCACCTCCGCTTGGGGCGCACTGCCAGACTCAGCCACACCTCCGTGGGAAGGAAGTATTCCCAGCAGACAGACCCGTGCAGGCCCCAGGCTGCCCAGAAAGCAACTCACTGAAATGGGGCGATGGCATCTGCAGGGAGGTCGAAGGTGGAGTCCTTGGTTTTCTTGTTGTAGAAGAACTTCCTCTTGTAGCTTTTACTGAACCCCATAGTCCATGGCTCTGGCAGGAAGAGAAGGTGCTCAGGAAGGACGGGTACGTGGGTGGTGGCCTCTCCCACCCTGTGCCGCCTCCCAGTGGGCCACTGAGCACAGGAGAGGTGGGGCCAGCACCAGGGAGAAGGGCGGCCGGCTGCTGCCGGCCCTGGCGGGGTGGGAGGGGCCCCGGGACCCACCGCTGGCACTTACCGTTCACCGTCCTGACGATGTACAGGCCTGTGGGCACAAAGTGCCGGTCGTCCCTCCCGGTGTAGCTGAGCTTGGGCGTGCCGCTGGAGCCCTTGATGATCTTCATCTCCAGCCTGAGCCCCAGGTGGGCAGCACGCAGACGTGCGGGAAGAGGAAACACCGGGCCTGAGTCTCCAGCTAGTGCCAGTCTAAAGGCAGTGTCTTTGCCACAAGGCACAGGGTGGAGACTCGGCGGCTGGCTGGGTAAGCGGGAGCGACAGAGGCCTGCCGTGCGCGGCTTCGTGGGCGTCTCGGGGTGATGCAAGGGTGATCTGAAGCCTGCCGCCCTGGGGCCCAGCGTCTGTGCCCCCCGAGCAGGATTTATGGCGTTCCAGGCCGCCCGCGCTCCACCCTTCGCACGCAGTCCAGCATCGGTGAGCCAGTACTTCTGCCTGACACCCAGCGCCACGCACACCACATGCTGAGTCAGCTCCCGTGGGGCAAGGCGAGCTGCCCATCCTCACGGCGGCGAGGAGCGGGAGCTCAACTCCAGCCCCGCTGCTGCGGCAGAGTCACTCACCTGACGAAAATCTTCTCCATCTCCTCCAGCCGGTACACCTCCTTCACCCTGCGGGGAGAGCTCCCTGGGACCAGCTGGCAGGGGCCCCTGCCTGGCCTCCGCCTCGGGCCTCCCTGCAGCCACCAGCCAGAGGTGCCCGCTCAGGCACCCGGGCCGTCCCCGCCAGCGCTCCATCCACCTCACCACACCAGCGGCCGGGCATCTAGGGGCCTGGCCTGGTCTATGCAGGTGGACCTCAGGCCTCACCAGTCATTCCAGACAGTACTGACGCCCCAGGTGGGGACCCGAACCAGCATGGGGGCTTCTCCAGAGGCCCAGCCCCTCCACCTCAGGAGGGGTGCCCAAGACACAGTGACCAGACCCCGGGTCCCTGGAAACCGCCTTCAGACAGAACCTGCTCTGCCCTTCACACGGCGGCTGCTCGGGGGACGCTCAGCGCTGGACTGAACTCCAACTCAGTGGGCACACATTAGGTAAGAACTAAAGTTCTTCTGACAAAGGATGGACACCTCGTCTCCAGGGCCTGGAGCCCTGTGGAGCGCCCGGGGCGGGCCCCTTGAGCTGGGGATGCCCGCGGCCTCTTCCCCAGGGCTGGGCCTTGGCTGCCTCACATGACAGCAAACCCTGGCCGGCTCCATGGGCCGCCTTCTCTCTCCAAGCAGAAAAGCGCCCTGGCCCTGGCACTATTTCCCACCCTTACCAGTGAATGACGCCAGCACACCAGTGACACAGGGCACAGGTGCCGATCAGGTGTCCACACTCGAAGCCCTGCCCTCCTGAGGACGCCCCAGCCCGACCAATCAGGGGGCCCTTGCCCTCCAGGGAGGACGCCTGAGCTGGACTAATCAGGGGGCCCTTGCCGTCCAGGGAGGACGCCTGAGCCCGACCAGCCAGGGGGCATGCCTCCTGCAAGCACCAAGGCCGGCCTCGTCAGGGACACGGAGAGCTGAGCAAAGGCATGGGCATGCTCACCTGATGGGGTTCATGTCTGGACGACTGGGCTTGGACACTGCTTTCACGAATTTCTCAGCGAGCTGAATCCTACAAGCGGAACGGCATGTGAGCAGAGGCGAGGCAGGCTGCAGCGGCGCCCTGACTCCCACTCCCATCCTGCTGCCAGGGCGGGCTGGCTCTCCTCCGGCCCCTCCGGCTGCCCTCCTTCACCTCCACCAGGACAAGTGCCACTGCACCGTGTGCTGAGGACACCAACTTAGGCAGCGCACAAGCGCAGGCTCCAGAGGCCCCCGCCTCTCCCCAGGTGCGCTCTGCTCAACCTCTGCCCCTGGCCCACAGCTGCCCGGGCCAGCGAGGCCGGCCTCCCGAGGGCGGGGTCTGACCGCTGGTTGAAGTGCTGCTTGCGGACGTCGCTGCCATTCAGCACCAGCACGTCGAGGATGTGGATGGCGCTGATCTTCCGCTGGGCCTTGCCCTGGAAGGACAGCACGCTGCCGCTCAGGCCTGGCCTGGCCTCCCGCCAGCTCGCAGGCACAGGGCGGCCCCGGGGCCCTCTGCCCAGCGTCCCCGCTGGCGGCTGAATGCCACCCCGCAGTGCAGTTCTCAGGGCTCCCGGGAGGCACGGTCAGTGAAATGAGCGTCCCCGGCCCGGGCAGCGCCTCCCCCAGACCACCGCGGGCAGGCTGAGCGCGGCCTAGTCGCGGGGCCACATGCTGACCTCCCCTCTGAGCTCGTGCACGATCTCCACACACAGCAGCGTGTCCCGGGGCAGCTCCGTCCTCAGGTCCAGCTTGACCCAGCGGTCCGACTGGCGGCCCTCCCACGTGTAGATCTGGGACTTCTGCAGGCGGGGTGGGGGAATGAGGCGCGGCTCTCAAAGGGGCTGCTGGGCGCAGCCACCAGCAGAGGAAATGTCGGGGAAGTGTAGTCTGCGGCACTTGGCTCCCCGGCTCCATGGAAAGCAGCCGAGGCCGAGGTCCAAAGCGGCAGGCCCGAGGCACCTTGCTTTTCTTTTTTTTTTTTCTCCATTTTTTTTTTTTTTTTTTGGTGTGGTACAGGGGATTGAACCCAGGGGCGTTCTGCCTCCAAGCAACACCCCCTAGATCTTTTTTTTGTTTTGAAAGAGGGTATCCCTGGGTTCCTAGAGTCTCACTGCTGCTGAGGCTGGCTGCAAACCTATGATCCTCCAGTCTCGGCCTCCCGAGTGCTGGGATGACAGGTGTGACTGGTGGCCCTCAAGGAGAGCCCCACTCAATGCATGCTGAAGTGGGAGATTAGTGAAAGAAGGGAGGGAAAGAAGAGGAGGAAGACAAGACGTGAGGGTCTGAACGTGGACGGGACTGACAGCCGCGTGGTGGGCAGAGCTGATGGAGAGGCGGCCGTCACCAAGGCTGTCCCAGCTCAGTGAGCCCGCAGGCCCGGGAGGGAGCAGGACCGACTCGCACGGTGGCGGCGGTGTGGCCGACCTTGCGCAAGCCCGATGACCTGTGGCCAAGAAGAGCAGGGCCCAACCCAACACAGAAAACTCAAGACTGAACCGCACGCGGACGCGGAAGGAAGTCCAATCAAACACGTGGGCAGGCCGGAGCCCCAAGAGCATGCTCCTTGCAAGGGGCAATGTGGTGGCGGCTGCCCATGCCGCTGCAGACTCACCCCCAGGCCAAGGAGGAACTTCTGCTGGCTGCCAGACACCATGCAGCGGTAGTCGAGCACGGAGCGGACCTTGGCCAGGTTGCTGGAGGTGAGCAGCGTGGGCTTGCAGCTGAAGATGTCCATATCAGTGCCCTGCAGCGCACAGCCGAGAAAGCACCGCTGGCGGGCGCGAGAAGCCACGCCCCAGACTGGCCGCTGCCCTCTGCCTAGAGTGTTCCCTCAGGCCCCCTACAAGAGGCTAGGAGAGGAGCCCGCCAGCTCCAAGGAAGCCGTGCCTCCATGCGGGGCAAGGGCTCCAGTGCGCACCCCTCGACCCCGCTCAGAAAAATACACTCTCCTGCCGGGACCGCCTGAAGAAGCTCATTCTGCAGCCCTGACCCCCAACTCGGGCAGCTCTGAGTGAGACCCGGGCGAGCAAAGCCGGAGGCCAGTGGTGGCGATGAGCCTAGGAGGACCAGGACAGCCTGGGGAGGCCTGCTCGCTCCCACCCGCCGCCGCACCTCCTCCCTGGGACCCCTTCTCCCTTCTGGATGTCGCATGGGTCACTTCCACCACACAAACCAGCTTTACCTGGATTAGCTCGAAGAACTTGGACTTCGGGTCCGAGGAGGATGGAGCGACTCGAGCCTGGTCAGGGATCTGAAGGGAGCAGCCGGTCAGCCGTGAGTGCACACAGGCGTGGAGGGGAGGGGAGCGGAGAGGCTGGTGTGGCTGGGCCCCCTCCCCACAGGCCGGGCTGGCTCACCCCCCACAGTCGGAGGCACTCCTTCCGGATCTCAGCCTGCCGCGGCTCGCTCAGAGTCCTGGGGACACAAAGCCGCGGTCTCAGCTCACCCATGCCGCCACGCCTCCTGGCCAGCCACGCACCAGGGTGCCCGCCCGCCCAAGGCTGGCCCTGAAGCTCCGCGCTCTGCCCCGCAACAAGGGTGGGGCCGTGCTGTGTCTGCAGCCTCGAGGCTCCTCCACACCACCCACACCCCATGGCTAGTCGCCAAGGACAAGTCGCCCAGCGCACCCCTCAGGAGCATGGCAGGCCACGAGACGAGACGGGAGTGCTTTTAAGCGACCCCTGAGTGGAAGCGGTAGCTCTGATTCTGGGGTTCTGAGAAGGGGCCACTCACGTGTCTTGAACGAAGGCGTGGATTTTGGCCAGAGCTTTGATCTGCAGACTACAGTGACTAGGAGAAAAAACTGACTTCAGGTTCACCTATGGACGAGGGGCCACTGAGCAGCGGCCCTCGCCCAGGCCGGGGCCAGGGGGCAGGCAGAGCCACGCCACCCTCAGAGCCCGGGCCAGGCCCACCAACAGCCAGCCTGGTGATCTGGTTCCAGTGCAAGGCGACACTGAGGCTCAGACCACTGACAGCCATCCGCACGGAGGCGCCCTTCCTACTGCAGTCTCACTTCCCTTGCACACAATACCTGGCATTTAGTTTAAAAACATCCAGTAGTTGGGCTACGGGTGCACACTTACAACCCCAGTACTCAGGAGGCTGAGATGGAGGATCGCAGGGTGGAGGCCAGCCTCAGCAACTTAGTGAGATTCTCAGCAGCCTAGCAAGATGCTAGTTCAAGAGTAAAAATGGCTCAGAGACAGAATGCTTCTCAGATCAACCCCCAGTATCGTTACAAAATCAAAAGCAAAAACAAAACCAGCAGGGCGTGAGGCTGAGACCGGAGGACCGCGGTTCGCGGACAGCCTCAGCTACTTAGTGAGGCCCTCCACAACTCAGTGAGACCCTGTTTCAAAATAAAAAGAATGAAAACTAAGGCAGGAGGTGCAGCTCGGAGGCCGAGTGCCCCGGGTCCCATCCCCAGACTCCCCAATCATGCTGGTACGTGATGCAACAGGAGAATGCGGCCCGCTGACAAGCCCGCCCGAAGCAGCGAGCGGAGGGCGCGAGCGGGTCCCGACACGCCCTGCAAGGACACAGGGCGCTCCCTACACGCACAGCGGTGACGGAGGAGATCAGCAAGACACCAACTGTATCTTAAAAGGCAAACAGAGCCGGCGTGGTGCGCGCTCAGAATCCCAGCATTCGGGAGGCTGAGACCTGAGGATCGAGGTTCAGCCAGCCTCATCTACTTATCAGCCCCTCACATCTCAGTGAGACCCTGTTTCAAAAATAAAAAGACTAAAAAGTAGGGCTGGGGGTGTAGCTCACAGGTAGAATGCCCCTGAGTTCCACCCCAGTATAGCAAAAAAAAGGCAAATAGATATTAAATGAAAACCGTATTCAGATGAACATGACTTTGAGAGGCTCACACAGCAGAGTGAACTTGAGGACAGAGAGATCGACAGACACCCAGAGCCACCTGAGTCCGCGGGACAACACAAACGGCCTAAATCACCCTTTTTTTTGCGGGTCTGGTGATGTACCCAGGGACATTCTACCTCCGAGCTGTACCCCCAGCCCTGTTTTTATTCTTTATTTTGAAACAGAATCTCACTGAGTTGCAGAGGGCCTCACTAAGTAGCTGAGGCTGCCCGTGAACCGCGATCCTCCGGTCTCAGCCTCCTTGAATGCTGGGATTCTGAGCATGCCCACCACCCCCAATTTAAAGATACTTTAGAATGACAAAAGCAGTTAATCAAGACAACACAATCCTCCGTGTGCACGCGCCTAATAACAAACATCCCCAAGACATGAAGATGGAAACACTGAGCAAACTGCAGGCAGCGATGGCAGGCAGCACGCCGCCCAGGCGGGGCGCCTCCCAGCGCGGACACAGCCAGCCAGCACGTGACCCAGGCTTAGGACCCCGGAGAGGCATCAAGTTAACACGTGCAGGCCACCGCACTGAGCAGCAGCAGGTCAGGCCTGCATCACCTACGTAGACTATGGCATGAACCATAAATAACCCCATGACTCCCAACGGCTCAAAACTATACAGAGAACGCTCTCTGAGCATGGTGTAACCAGGCAGAGATGCTGAAGGCTCAGGCTGCCTGGGTGCTCGATACCACACCGACATGATCCGCGAGCTGGAAGACAACTCACAAGGAAAAGTTCAAAAGCACTTGAGAGCCCTATGCTGATGTTTTACATATGCACGTTGTTTGTGTGTATATATACGTGTGTATATTTGAACTTTAGGTCTCGCTAATAAATGAAATAAAAGGTTTAAAATCAAAGAAGGTAAAGCCGGGCGTGGTGGGCACGCTTGTCATCCCAGCATTTGGGAGGCTGAGACGGGAGGATCGCACTTCGCAGGCAGCCTCAGCTACTTAGTGCGGCCCTCTGCAACTCTGTGAGACCCTATTTCAAAATAAAGAATAAAAAATAGGGCAGGGGGTGTAGCTCAGAGGTCGAATTCCCCTGGGTTCCATCTCCAAACCCGCAAAAAAAAAAAAAAAAAAATCAAAGAAGGTAGAAAAATATTAAACTAAACCCAAGTGAGTAGGAAAAATGAAATAATAGAATAGAAATCTATAAAAAAAAAAAACCCAGCCAGGTGAAAGGTGGTTCTTGAAAAGATTAATAACATTGATAAAATTTTCTAGCAAAATTGGTCAAGAGTAAAAGAAAGATAACATTAATACCAACAAAAACAATGACACTAGGAATATTAGTAGGCATTCTACAGACACCGAGGATAAGGTAACACCGTGGATAACTTATGCCAACAAATTCAATGCCTTGGGTAAGACGGGCAATAAATCCAAAAATACAGATCCACTGAAAACACAGCATACAACTTGAAAATTCCTGTATCTATAAGAAACTCAACCACTAAACTCCCCGTAAAGCAAACCCTACACTCGAAGGGCTCCCCCGGCATATCCGTGTGTGTGTGGTACTACGGATGGAACCCAGGGACATTCCACCTCCAAACCCGCCCTCTGCATTTTTTCATTTTGAAGCCGTCACGCTAAGTTTCAGAGGGCCTCACTAGGTCTCTGAGGCTGGCTTCAAACCTGTGACCCTTCCATCTTAGCCTCCCAAGTCCTGGGATGACAAGCGTGCACCATCACACCCAGTTCTCCATTAGTAAATTTTATCCAAGGTTTCACTTTTGTTGTTGTTTTTTTGTTTGGTTTTGTTTTTTTGTGATACTGGGGGTGGAACCCAGGGGCTTTTCTACCTCTGGGCTCTCCTCCCAGCCCTATTTTATATTTTATTTGGAAACAGGGTCTCACTAAGTTGCTGAGAGCCTCACTAAGTTGCTGAGGCTGGCTTCGAACCTGTGCGATCCTCCTGTCTCAGCCTCCCAAGCGCTGGGATTTATATACGTGTGCGCCACCACGCTCGGCTATCAAAAGGTTTTAAAGAATAAAAAATGACCAGCAGGGCGTGGTGAGCACGCTTGTAATCCTAGCACTCGAAATCCTAGCACTCGGGAGGCTGAGACAGGAGGGTCACAGTTCATGGCCAGCCTCAGATACTTAGTGAGGCCCTTTGCAACTCAGTGAGACCCTGTTTCAAAATAAAGAATACAAAATAGGGCAGGGGGTATAGCTTGGAGGTTGAATGCCCCTGGGTTCCATCCCCAGTAACACCAAAAAAAAAAAAAAAAAAAAGACCAATCTTACTAAATAATTTTCTTTTTCCTTTTGTGGTACTAGGGATTGAACCCAGGGGCATTCTACCTCCGAGCTACCCCTCTCCCCTGCACTCCTATTTTAGTTTTATTTTGAAACAAAGTCTTGCTAGGTTGATGAGAGTCTCACTACTTGCCAAGGCTGTCCCTGAACTTGCAAACCTCTTGTTTTAGCCTACCAAGTACTGGGATTACAGGCATACACCGCCACGCCTGGCTTAATTTAATTAATTCAGAAAATACAAAAAAAGGAAATACTTCCAAAGTCGTGCTATGAGACTAGTACAAACCTGAAACTAAAACCAGGCAAAAGATTCAAAAGAATACAGAACTAGGGATAAATTTCTCCCATGAATAGATAAAAATTCCTAATAAATCGGGTATGGTAGGACAGTAGGACATACTTCCAAACCCAGTGCTTGGGAGGCTGAGACAGGAGGGATGATAGGTTTGAGGACAGCCTTGGCAGTGCAGCAGGACTCTCCACAACTTAGCGAGACCTTGTTTCAAAACAAAAAGATTTTTTATTTTTTATTTATTTATTTTTGTGATACTGGGAGTGGAACCCAGGGGCTTTTCTACCTCCGGGCTACACTTCCAGCCCTATTTTATACTTTATTTGGAAACAGGGTCTCACTAAGTTGCTGAGAGCCTCACTCAGTAGCTGAGGCTGGCTTTGAACCTGTGCGATCCTCCTGTCTCAGCTTCCCAAGCGCAGGGATTACAAGCGTGCGCCACCACGCCTGGCTTAAAACAAAAAAATTTTTTTAAAGGGCTGGGGGTATAACTCAGAGGTAGAATGCCCATAGGTTGAATCCCTAGTACCCCAACAAC
Organism: Muscardinus avellanarius; assembly: GCF_963383645.1. Classification (NCBI taxonomy): domain Eukaryota; kingdom Metazoa; phylum Chordata; class Mammalia; order Rodentia; family Gliridae; genus Muscardinus; species Muscardinus avellanarius. The sequence goes on along the minus strand of NC_137800.1, from coordinate 92,080,991 downwards.
ACACAATGTTTAAAAAAATGTTAATACATCAAACAGCAATATATAATGATAATACATCATGATGAACTGGAGTTTGTTAAAAATGCAAGATTTGTTTACTATCTGAAAGTAATTCAGTGTAATTCAACATATTACTAAAACAAAGCAGAAATAGCACATAATTTCTACAGATACAGAAAAAGTTCTTAACAAAATTAAACACTTATCCATGGTGAAAAACTCTTGGCAAACTAGGAATAGGAGCAAACTCTGTCACCCTGATAATGGAGATCTATAAACAAGCAAACAGCTAGCATCATACTTAATGGCTAAACACCTTCCAGAACAAAGCAAAGAGATCTGCTCTCATTTCCACTTTAGTTGTATTAGAGGCACTAGTCAGTGCACTAAAGCAAGAAATCAAAGCAGCAAGCATACTAACTAGAAAGAGCGGAACTCTGGAGACACGGTTTTGTATGTAAAAAGGTCTCACGGAAGCCGGGCGTGGTGCACACGTTTGTAATCCCAGCATTTGGGAGGTTAAGAAAAAAATTAAAAGCTGGGCGTGGTAGCACACGCTTGTATCCCAGCATTCAGGAGGCTGAGACAGGAGGATCGCGGTTTGAGGACAGCCGCAGCTACTTAGTGAGGGCCTCCGCAACTCATTGAGACCCTGTTTCAAAATAAAGAATTAAAAATAGGGCTGGGGGTGTAGCTCGGAGGTAGAATGCCCCTGGGTTCCATTCCCAGAATCACACACACACACACACACACACACACACACACACACACCAAAAAAAAAAACCTTAGGGAACCTGCTGATATATACTAGCACCAGTAAGTAAATTACACATTATCACAGGATACAGCAACCGTACCAATTGTATCTTCAAATACTAGCAACCAGCAATTGGAAAATAAAAACTTTAAAGTACCACTTAACATCCAAGCCCATAAAATCCTTAGGAACAAATTTAACAAAAGACTTCTACACAGAAAACTATAACACACTGCTGAGACAGTAGCAGTCTAAATAGATAAGTATTTCTTATTTAATGACAAGAAGATTCAATATTGCTGAGATGTCAGGTTGATCTGTAAATCATATCATCTCCATCGAAACTCCAGAAAGCTGTTTGGATAAATTGATAAGCTGATTCTAGAACTTATATACAAACGCAAAAAACCTAAACTAGCCAAATCCATCTTGGAAGAGAAGACAGCTGAACAACATAACGCGACCTTTCCGCAAGCCCTCCCTGTCAAGCTGCAGGCCTCAGGAGCGCACAGGCCGAGCGCAGGGACAGGCGGGCGGGTCCAGAGTCACGAGCCACAGCAACCTCCAGAGCGCCAAGAAACCAAAGGGAAAGGAGGGTCTCCATAGGGGCACTGGAAACCTGGCTATCTAGAAGAAGAAAGGTAGGTTCTTATCCCACGCACACAATAGACGCAAACTAACTTCAGATATACCATGGACCTAAACATAAAAGCTAACAGGGTAAAACTTCTGGGTGAGAACAGGGTAGTGTGAGTGAGTGTGTGTGTGTGTAACTGTGTGTATGTGTGTGTGTGTGTGTGTGTGTGTGTGTGTGTGTGTGTATACTTTATTTTCCCTTGCAGTACTGGGGATGGAACCCAGGGGCATTCTTTCTCTGAGCTACACCCTTAGCCCTATTTTTTATTCTTTATTTTGAAACAAGGTCTCACCGAGTTGCAGAGGGCCTAAGTAGCTGAGGCTGTCCGTGAACCATGATCCTCCTGTCTCAGCCTCCCGAATGCTAGGATTACAGGTGTGCGCCACCACACCTGGCTCCCAGGATATTTTTAAGACTCATACTCATGTAGGCAAAGATGTTTTATAAAGAAAACAAATCGCCAGGCATGGAGGCGCATGCTTGTAATCCCTGCACTTGGGAGGCTGAGACAGGAGGATCACACAGGTTCAAAGCCAGCCTCAGCTACTTACTGAGGCTCCCAGCAACTTAGTGAGACCCTGTTTCCAAATAAAACATAAAAAGAGCTGAGAGTGTAGCTCAGAGAAAGAATACCCTAGGCTCAATCCCCAGTACCAAAAGGAAACAAGACGAACGGCAGTCACCCTGGTGGGATGTGGGAAGGTGAGCTTATGTCCTGCTGTGGGTCACCAATGAGCACAGGCCCCATGGAGGTGTGTAAAGGCACCTCAAAAACTAGAACCAGAGCTGGGCGTGGTGGGCACACTTGTGATCCCAGCATTCTGGAGGCTGAGACAGGAGGATCGAGGCCAGCCTCAGCTACTTAACGAGGCCCTCTGCAACCTAGTTAGACCCTGTTTCAAAATAAAGAATAAAAAATAAGGCAGGGGGTGTAGCTCGGAGGTAGAATGCCCCTGGTTTCTCAATCCCCAGTACTGCAAAAAAAAAAAAAAAAAAAAAAAGTAGACAAAAGACTCAGACATTTCTTCACAGAAGACATAAAATGGTCCATGCACATGTGAAAAGGACACTCAAATCTCACTAACATAAGATAATACAAATCAAAAGCACAAGTAGACACTGCAAGAGTCAGATGGTGTGGTCCAAGGCTGTAATCCCTTTCTTGGAAGGCTGAGACAAGAGGATAGCAGGTTCAAGGCCAGCCTCATCAAGTACTGAGACTCTCATCAACGTAGCAAGGCCCTATTTCAAATTAAAAATAAAATAGGGCTAGGGGGGAAGCTTAGAGGTAGACTGCCCCTGGGTTCAATCTCCCTCCCTCTCCTCCCTCCCTCTCTCTCTCTCTCTCACACACACACACACACACACACACACACACACACACACACACACTAATAATCAGAAAAAATGGAAAATTACGAACATCGATGAGATGGAGAAATGGGAGGCCTTGCCCACTGCTGATGGGGATGCATAACAGTGCAACCAGGTAGAAGAGCAGGGCTGGATCAGAACAAACTCCACATGACCCAGCGGGCCCACCTCTCTGCATCTCAACCCCCTGGGAGCCATAACAGCCCCTCGCGCGGCGAGTTCACAGCACTTCTCAACAGCCAGAGAGTGCAACACCATGATGCCCGCAGCGCAGCACGTGAAGGGCGGACAGAGCAGACAACACGGCACAGGCGTGAGGCAAACAGCGTGGGCTGGCGGCGCACGGGTGAGCCCGGGCCGGCCTAGGCAGCTCAGTGCAGAACACAGGACGGGGCCCTGGAAGCAGCAGGGCGGCCGGGCTCACCTCTCGTTAGAGCGCAGCATGTAGTCGGTGAACTCCTGGTCGCCCCTGATCACCGTCAGAGGGACCACGAGGTTGACGTCCAGTTCCGAGCCCCGGAGCTGGTTGAGCTTCATGTTCACTGAGAAGAGGTAATCCCGCACGTCGTCCGTGCCCACCTTCAGACCCTTGCACACCACATACCTGGCGGGAGACACCCGTCACGCGAGCCAGGGCTTCCTCCCCTCCCGAGGCTGCGCGCGTCGCCGGCAGCCCGGCGCCACGGGGCCACGGAGCCAGCCCGGCGAGCCTGCCTCTCCAGCCGGGCGGGCTACATTCTCGGGGAGTGCCAGCCGGCCTCTTGCCAGCCGGTCCTGTCCTGTACCGGTTGCCCCTCGGGGCAAGGGAAAGCCCCCAGCGTGGAGAGCGGGCTCTTGGGGCCAGCCCCAGCGTCCGAGGCCGGAAAGCAGCGCTGGAGAGCAGGCTCACCGCTCCGAGTTGGCGGGCCGGCTGGTGACGGGCTTGAAGAGACACACGCGCTCAAAGCAGCAGTAGAGCAGGTAGACGAGGCCCACGCTGAAGGGCGTGAAGAGGTCGAAGGTCTTGCAGACGAAGTGGCCCCCTGCGACAGAGCACAGCGCGCGGGGCGGCCATCAGGGCTCCCCGCCTTTCCTCTGCCTCCCCACCTAATAGGAGCTTGTTTCCCTCTCTCGACTCCCCAGCCCGCCTGTGCCGCCCGGCGCAGCCTGGCGGGAGCGTCACCTGTGCGGACGACGGACAGCGCCATGAGGAACTGGCAGAGCAGCAGCTGCTTGCTCAGGATCTCCTGAAGGTTCTCCTGGCCCTCCACCGAGAAGCCCTGGAAAGAGGCGGGTCGGCAGGTCCCAGAGGTGCCCGGAACACTTCACACCCTCCAGGGGAGCCAGGGAAAAGCAAGGGAGGAGAGACGCTGGCACGGCTGGCCCCCGGCCAGCCGCGAGGGAGCAGAACGGCCCCGCGAGTCCACCAGACCTGTATTTCCCGCTTCGCAGGAGGCCGAGGCCCGAGGATCGTGAGTTTGAGGCCAGCCTGGGCAACTTAGTGAGACCCCTGCCTCAAAATGAAAGGGGGGGATGCAGCTCAGTGGAGAGTACTGCAGGCCCTGGGGGCCTGCACCGCGCTCGGATCCCGGCCTGGTGAGGGGAAGGGTCAGCAGGCGCTGGCCGTTACTGCGTCCCTGTCTCTGTCCCTCGCTGCTGAGTGAGGACTTGGTAACCGCAGCCCGGCCTGTCCTGAGGCCGTGGCTGAGCCTGGCCAGACGCTGGCTCAGAGAACGTGCCCTGCTATTCTAGAGCAGTCCCCTCCCTGTGAGGTTCCAGCTGGCGCAGGATGCCAGGCAGCACGCTTACACACAGGCAGAAGAGGCCAGGAGATGGGAGAGGAAGAGGAGGCTGCTTAGTAAGTACAGTTTTTCAGTTTTGCAAAATGAGAAAAGTTCTGCATATATGTTGTATGAATAAATACTTAACACTATTGAACCATACACTTAAAAACCGTGGCTTTAGCTAGGTGTGGTGGCGCACACTTGTAATCCCAGCGCTAGAGAGGCTGAAACAGGAGGATCACAAAGGTTCAAGGCCAGCCTCAGCTACTTAGTGAGACCCTGTTTCCAAATAAAATATAAAATAGATCTGGGAGTATAGCCCAGAGGAACACACAAAAAACCATGGCTTCTGTATGTGTGTGTGAGTGTGTGTGCGTACCCACTTTACTGGGGGTTAGTGTCAGGGTACCCTATCACTGAGCTACACCATCAGCCCTACTTGATTTTTTTTTTTTAACGGGTCTGGGGGTGGCACCCAGGGGCTTTTCTACCTCCGGGCTATACTCCCAGACCCATTTTTATTTTATTTGGAAACAGGGTCCCACTAAGTTGCTGAGAGCCTCACTAAGTAGCTGAGGCTGCCTTCGAACCTGCGCGATCCTCCTGTCTCAGCCTCCCAAGCGCAGGGATTACAAGCGTGCGCCACCACGCCCGGCTTGATTTTTTTTAATTTTGCAACAGGGTCTCATTGGCCGGGCATGTTGGCATACACCTGTAACCTGGTACTTGGGAAGCAGAGACAGGAGAGTCGCAGGTTCAAAGCCTGTCAGCAACTTTGAGATATCTGTTATCTGTTTCCAAATAAAAATAAAATAGGGCTTGAAGGAGCTCAGAGGTAGAATGCCTGCGTTCACTCCCCAACACCTCAAAAAAATAAAAAAGAAAGAAAAGAAGAAAAACGCTCTCACTAAGTTACTGTGTGCTGGCCTCCCACCTGTCCTCTTCCTGCTCCAAGTCCTGGGACCACAGACACGCGCCGCGCGCCTGGCCACCCTGGGGCGCCTCGGGCTCTCCCGTCCTCCGCTGCTGCCGCTGGCTGTATGACCTCCCGTCAGCTTCTGGCCTCCAGCCTCACCAGAGTCACCGCCACGGGTTTTTTTTTTTTTGTTTTTTTGGCGGTACGGGAGATGGAACCCAGGGCATTCTACCTCCAAGCTACACCCCCAGCCCTATAGTTTTTTTTTTTTTTTTTGAAACAAGGTCTCACTGAGTTGCAAAGGCCTCACTAAGTAGCTGAGGCTGTCTTCAAACCGCGATCCTCCTGTCTCAGCCTCCTGAACGCTGGGATGACAAGCGTGCCCACCACGCCTGGCTTAACCTCTGCAGACTGGTCATGCTCCATGCCTTCCCAGGTCATACAGCCCCCCCGAAGGTCCCCTGACAAAGTGAGCTCAGAGGTGTCACCCTGCTCCAAGCAAAGGCGTCTACAACATTAGTCCTTACACAATTATAAAGAATGCGTACGAAACGAACACAAATGACATCCCTACTCTCTGAGCGCGAGCTGCCATCATGGAGGCAGCTTAAAGACAAAGTGCGCCGAAGTGGGCCTCAGCTTCCTCACCGCAGAGGAGCCCTCGGCCACCCGGGAGCGGGGCCACCTACCCCGTCAGCCATCAGGAAGTGGACGCCCTTGCGATCCGTGTTATCCAAGACAAAGTTCCGGAAAGCGGTGATGTTCTCGGGGCGCGTGATGTCTCCGTCCCCATCGACCCCACCCTCGCCTGCAGAGCGTAAGAGTCCAGTGAGTGGCCTGCCCTGGGCCCGGGAGCCAGCGGACTTCTCTAGAGCAGCGAACACAGGTGCCGGCGACACCGCAGAGACGGCCATGAGAGGCAACAGCGCCCAAACGGCGCCAACCAGAGTCCGTGATGAAACAACAGGCATCCTTCCCCACGCCAGCGTCAACTCTTTTGTTTGTTTGTTTTAATGGTTCTAGGGATAGAACCCAGGGCCATTCTACCTCTGAGCTACACCCCAGCCCTATCTTACTAAAGTGCTGAGGCTGGCTGTGAACCTGCGATCCTCCTGTCTCCACCAGAGGAGCACTGGTGAGGCGGAGTTAGCGCGGCCAGGGAGGGCCTGAGGGCCTGGGGAGGGAGCCCCACCCACCCTGCCGCCGTCCCTACCATAGTAGGGCTCAAAGAGCTCGCTGGGGGCCGAGTAGAAGTCCTCCAGCTTGAAGTCGTGGGGGCCCCTCAGCGTCATGCCGAAGCCCTTGGCGTGCCACTTCTTCCTCCATAGCACGTACTCGGAGAAGCCGCCCGGGCCCGCGCACACGTCGGCGAAGTAGAGCAGCTCGGCGTCCCGGTCCTTCACCAGGGGCTTCTGCGGCGCGGGAGGGGCGGGAAGAGGCCAGCTGAGCCAGCCTGTGCCGGCCACAGCTCCTCCCAGGACTCGCCTCTCTGTGGTGTCTGCGCGGAACCCAAGCTAAGTCCTGAGGAGAGTGTCACGGGAAAGAGCGCCGCGCGGAGCGTCCACCACTACGGGCCCAGGGAACCCCAGCGTCCCGCTGCGGCCGCGCCACCCTCCCGGCCACAGGCCCCGCCAACCCGCCCTCCCTTTCTCTCCCACACTGACTTGGCAGTAACTTTACGTTTACGGGAAAGCTGTCAAGAAGGCGCAGAGCCCCGCACCTCCACCCGCTGCCTACCTGGCGCCCCCCACGTGGCCGCCGTGACCTGCTGCAGCAGCCCAGCACTGGCGCCTCACGACCCGCGGTCCACTCCGGACTCCGGGCTTCCCTGGCACTGTGTGCCCAGGCCTGACACAGGACACCAGGTCGGTGCCAGTGGAGTCACTAGGGCAGCACACCACCGCCGCAGCCTGACTGCGCCGGCTGAGCACCAACTCTCATCTGATCTCAGCAACACTGACACCAGCCTTGCCTGGATCTACACTGCGTCTATGCTTCCCTCTCGCCCTGCCTGCGTCCTGCAGGGACCAGGAGGGCTGAGCACCCTACAGGAGTCCCGCAGCTGGTAGGGGCCAGAGAGCCAGCCTCAGGGAATAGACCCTGTGTCCCCACGCAGTCCCTGCTGGGCGAAGAGGACCTTGACTCTGACAGAAGCTGTTTGTTGGCTTTATCCAAACAGTGAAAAAGTGACTTGTGCTAAAATCAGCCTCAGCACAGGCATGCAGGCCCTCCGCTCCCCGTCCTCAGCGCCCCAGGACTCTCGCTTCCTGAGCCGCTGTTCACACATCTGCACACACAAGAGGCCTGAGAACACTTCCCAAGAAAATGCTGTGGCACCTTCCAGTCACAGGGGCGAAAAGCAGCGGCACAAGCTTCCGGCCTGTGCAGACACACAGACAGACAGACAGCAGGGCCCCTTCCCAGCTGCCTGGAGCACGTCCCCGTCTCCTGAGGTGACCAAACACACCTCGTCCCGCCTGCACAGCCAGCCGGAGCTGCTCACAGCAAGGACAGTGGCGGGCTCAGCTCGGCCACCTGGCCACGGGGCCCAGGCTTGCTCTGCCATGAGCACGGCTACTGCCGGTGTCTGAAGGTTGTGGCAAGATGAAATAAAACACGGCCAGGTGCTCCACAGACCTAACACACTGCTCTGCAAGTCCAGGGTGCGCTGGCGCTGCTCCGGCTCGCCTCTCCCCTCCTGATACAGGGCTGAGGCAAAGCACGTTTAGCTGTCTTCTATGACACTCCACAGACAACGCCTGCCTACTCGGCAGCGCGCGGCATGGCGCCCCACCTGGCGCCACGGCTGGTATCCTGCTTCCGCCCCGCTTCTCCCGATCCTTGTGCACCACTCCCCCTCCCCAGGCCCTTTGCCCCTTACCCTAACCTGTAGCACCAGTGACCTACTGAAAAGCCTCAAGGCCTGCCCCTCTGCCCACGCCCCCAACCCTGGCCCCACTCCACAGCGAGCGTGCTGGGTGGCCCTGGCGTCTCTGGCTCGCCTGAGACACACGCCAAGCCTGCTGGGTGTGGCCGTCACTCCAGTCCTTGGGGACACAGGGATGAAAAGAGAAGACATGAAGAGCCCGAGAGAAACCAGGCTTCAGTGGAGCGCGGAGACCGCCCTGAGGGCGACCCTCCACGGCCCTCGCCACCCGGGGCCCAGACACTGGGCGCCACAAACACACCGCAGCCGCTTCCAGTGGCCCGGCGGCTCACCCGCACCCCAACGGCACAGTCCCGGCGCCTACTCCATTGTCATGACAGCAAAAGACAATAACCAGATACCAGCTGCCGGGGGCGTTCACAGGCGGAAGCCCAGGACAACGCTGTGCCTTCCCATCAGCTTAACAGAGCTCCTCTGCCAGGCAAATCTACAGGAAATCATTGGGAGCTCAGAAAATCAAATCAGCATTACATGAACCTAATTTTCTCATGATGCTAATTCCAGGAGCCCATTTGTGCTGGCCACTGCTCTGGAAAACAGGGAGAACGCTCTGGGGCCGGAGGGCGGCGCTCACATCTGGAAAGCATGGAGGAAGCCCCCGCGGGGCAGAAGTGTTACAGGACACGTGCGATGTCTCTTCAGGCAGTGGGAGGAAGGGGGTCTCGAGGAACAGGGCTAAGGGGAGCAGAGACAGGGTCGGGACAGTGGGCTCCCAAAGAAAACCAGCTTTGCAGGACAGGGCGAAGCGCCCCACAGCCCTGAAGGGCTCTGGGAGGGAGCTCCCACTCTGTGCCCTGGGCTGGGCGCCAGCACCCAAAGCACTGGGCTCAGCAGGGGCGGCACGAAGTGCCCTTGGAACCACGGGGCCCTGGGCGTGGGCCCTCCTCGGGGCTAAAGTAAAGGACGCGCCTGCGCCCCGAACATGGCGACATCTAGACTGAGGCGCTCGAGTCCACCCTGCCCCGCGAATGCTCACCCCATAAGAGTCCCGGGGACTTGTGAACATGCGATCAAACACAAAGTCCATGTTGGCCATCTTCATGGCGGCCCTGCAACAAGCGAGACAGGCCGGCTCAGCTCTAGACCAGACCGAGGCGCAGGTGAAGGGTGGGCGGCACGTGGGGTGGGGCCAGCACCTGTTCAGGAAGAGGACACCGCGGATCATCTCGTAGGGATTGGCCCGGGTGCGAGCTCGCCGCATCTCCTCCCCGTCCAGGACGTCAAACACCGTCTGCCCGAAGAGGACCAGAGCCTCCAGGGAGCCGCCCTGGCCCAGCACAGGAGGCCCAGCCACGGCCCCCACGGAGCTGGGCTCCCACCGCACCTCAGGCCTCGGGGCTGCTGTGCGACCCAAGATGCTAAGTCACCCACCCTCAGCTGCCTCACCTGTAAGGAGGAAAAACAAAAGGAAGCTGGCACCTGGAAGGTGGGGACCGGGCACCCCAGGGCTGTGCCCTGGCGCCGCGAACCCAAAGCAACTGGCCCCACCCGACTGCAGCCCGCCAGGGCCCAGGGTTCTGAGTCCGGCTCGCTCCGCTGGGGCACGCTGAGCAGGGAAAGAAACCCAGTGCAGTCTTCCGAGGGCACCTGCGGGAGAGCCTCCCTTCTGCCATCCTCCCCGGCTCCTGAGAGCCGACACCTCTGTGTACCCCAACCCACGTCTGCCGCAGGTGAGCCCGGGCCTCCTCCCTCCAGCCCTCCCCCTTGCCAGGCGGCGCACCACGGCCGCGCCCTGCCCCCCTAGCGCCAAGGGAGCACTCCTCCCCAGAGTCACGCACGGGACACTCAAGTCCAACTGAGGCACCTGGCCCGAGAACTCAGCCAAAAAGCTGAGAAACTGGGCTTGAACCTGAAGCTCAAGAATGATTCCCCATGTCCAGCTGCCCAGGGCCTAACTGCGATGAGCCGAGCCCCAGGGCCAGGCCAGGAGTCCACGCGGCCGGAGGGAGGGCCCAGGGCCGCCCGCCCGCCTCACCTTGCACTGCAGGACGCTGTGCAGGAGCTCCTCCCCGCAGAACTCCGTCTCGTCCTCGATCTCCATCTTCCTCTAGAGGAGGAAGAGTGAATGAGCGCGAGTGGCCGAGGGAGGCAGGACGCGAGGCTCCAGGAGCAGACAGGAGGGGCTGGGCCACTCCCGTCCCCACCCCGCGGAGGCCGTCTCCACGTCTCCACGGGTGCAGCAGGTCCTGGGGCTGGGGCCAGCACCGCGGGCGCACGGCCGGGCACACCGAGCGCGGAGCGGGCCAGGGCGCCCCGTGGGGAAGCACGCGGGAAGGCGGTGGCCAGCTGCCTCTCCTGGAGCGCCCGCGTGGGGTCAGCCGCCTTCAGCGGGCCTCCAGGGCCACTGCACTTCGAGCACTACTGCCGAGAGCACGCTGATTTGGTAGCCATCCACTTTATTCTCAAGACTACTCCCAGGATGAGATCAAACGCCATCTTCACTCTCTTCATGTACCTGGCCGGTGGCCTCTCCAGCGAGCACCGAGAGGGGCCAGAGGTCAGACTCACATCCGCCTCGCGACTGGAACGGCTGGAAGTGAGCCCCGTGGGCAGCCCTGGGGCACGCTCGCAAGTCTGGACACGGCCCCGCTCCCTGGACCCACTGGCTTCCACACACACCCAAGTCAAGGCGCAGGGGCTGGGCACCGCAGCACCAAGGTGTTCTGAACGCCTACCTTCCCCACCGCCATCCAGCTGCTCATCTCCTGGGTGTCCGGGATCTCGGTGGTGCACTCTGGGAACCATGACACCTGTTCACAGGCACTGGGCTGCAAACCAGAGAGAGGCATAAGCTGGATCCCCGGGGCTCTGTCCAGCTCCCAGGCCCAGAACTGTGCGGCAGGACTCGACTGGGAGGCTGTGCCGCTGCAGCCCTCCGCGGCAGTGAGACGGGAGCTGAAAGCCAAACCCCGAGGCGCCTCCCCATCGCCAGGGTTCCTGCACTGCTTCCAGTATTACTGATGGGTACCACTTATGTGCCAAGGGCAACAGACAGACCCTGGCCCACGGGTTTGCAATCAGCACAGAGACAGAGAAGTGAGCGGTTTCACTAACTAGATTGATGACTCTCACTCACCGCTGAGGCTGGCCTTGAACCTGTGATCCTCCTCTCTCAGCCTCCCAAGTACTGGGATCATAGGCATGCACCATCACACTGAGCTCTGCAGACGTGTGTGTGTGTGTGTGTGTGTGTGTGTGTGTGTGTGTGTGGCACTGGGGACTGAATCCAGGGGCATTTTACCTCTGATGTACACCGCAAGCCGTATCTTAGTTTTATTTGGAAACAGGGTCTCTCACTAGATTGATGAGAGTCTCAGTACTTGCTGAGGCTAGCCTTGAACCTGTGATCCCCCTGTCTTAGTCTCACAAGTACTGGGATTAGAAGCGTGCACCACCATGATTCGAAGAACTTTTAAAAGTTCTGGTGCCTAGGCCAGGCGTGGTGGCGCACGCTTGTAATCCCTGCGTTTAGGAGGCGGAGACAGGAGGATGGCGCTGGTTCAGAGCCAGCCTTGCTGGCTTAAGAGACCCTATTTCCACATAAAAAGGTAAAAAAATAGGTCTCGGAGTGTAGCCCGTGGGAGTGTATCCCAGAGGTAGAAGGGCTTCCAGGAACCCCAGTACCACCAAAAAAAAAAAAAAAAAAAAAAAAAAAGGTTCTGGTAGATGGACACTGGGTATATATTTTAAAAAGTCATGAGACTGCCAGGCGTGGTGGTACAGGAGCACCTGCGCCACCTGGGGTGCAACTCCCAGCCCCCAAAAGAAAAGTCCCTGGATGTCCCACCGACATCTAGCGCAGGCTAGAGAGAGGTGGCTCATCACCCTAACCAGGTGGCTAGCCTGCACGGGCAGCTTCAGCCCCCTCCGAGCAAGGCGGAGGGCCGCCACCGCACCGGAGCAGCGAGACGCAAGGCAGCACTGATGCTCTGGAAGGCTTACAACAGCACCAGAGTGCGAGGCCTTGAGGACGGGCATGGGCCGGCAACAGAGAAAGATTTGAAAGGAAAATCACTGAATCCTTTTGTCCAGGAACCCAGCTGTGACATGCGTTTCTTCTAGTCAAGTTTACCACCGTTAGGCACAAATGTCCATTAGGAACCAGAGAGAAATCAGCTCATAGACACTTAAGACACTCCTTCATTGAGCAAAAGCTGACTCAGCCTCACCATGCGCATTAGGCCACCACCCGCCCGTCACCCTGGCCCTGGAAGGCTGAGGAAGGAGGATCACAGGTTCAAGGCCAGCCTCAGCAGCTTAGCAAGATTCTCCACACCTTGCTGAGACCGTGTTTCCCTGGATTCAATCCCCAGTACCAACCCTCAAAAAAAAAAGGTATGATATAAATAAATGAATAAAAATATAAAAATAAAATTTCAATATGACCTTGTGCCATGAAAGCATAAGTATCTCTTTTTAACACAGCTCAAGCAAATAGACTAAACCCACAGTAGAAAAGCTCTATGAGCCAGGTGTGGTGACACATGCTTGGAATCCCAGTATCTAAGAGGCTGAGACAGGAGGATCACAGGTTTAAGGACAGCCTCAGCAGGTAGCGAGACTCTCATCAACCAAAGGAGACCCTGTTTCAAAATAAAAACAAAATAGGGCTGGGGGTGTAGCTTGGAGGTAGAATGCCCCTGGGTGCAACCCCGCTGTGGAGGACTGGCGGCCTGCTCCTGCTCGCGGCCTGTGTGAGCCTCTCAGCAGAGGGAGCCCGCCGCCTGGCAGGTTCCTCACTCCACTTGTACAGAGCCGCACCTTCGTACTGAAGTTCTCTGTAAAGCCAAGCCCTGCGCTCCAGGTCCTTTCCTACTGGTCACAGAGTCCTCAAAAGCAGCAGGAGTCTGGCAGAGCACGGCCCTACCTGCTCCCGTCCTCCACTTTCCCTTCTGGGCGGCCCCCGCACCTCCATGCCAGGAGCCAGCCCAACCCCGCTGCATCTCCCATTGCCGCTAGAGGCCCGTGTGCTAAGGTTCCATACGGCACAGGCCAGGAACACACGGCTCTGCCGCTCTCCCCGACAGTTACCTCCGGCTCGTCCCGCCAGTCCACGTTCAGCTCCTGATCGAAGCCCCGCAGCGTCAGGCCCAGCCCTCTCCGACCTTTCTGGTTAGAGGCCTCCACGATATCCTTCCGACCTTGGCTGTATTTACCCAATCCTTCTCCTTCCCGGAAGCCCATTTTGGCCTGAAAAAGAAAAGTGATGGAGCCCAATCAGCTCGGCCCATAGACCTCTGTGTACCCACGCACCCCACATGTCGTCACTGAGCCCTGAGCAGCACAGATGAGCAGGGCCTGGCCGGGAAAGAGGGATAAACAAGCAACTGAGGCGTCACCGAGGGGAAGGTCTGGCGCCCGTGACTCCAAAGGTAAAATCTAGGGCAACCAGACGCTGGATAAATGAGACAGGATCACGCAGCGCTAATTAAAAGCACCCAGAGCACTTCATGAGTCTCACTGGACACTTGCACAACTCACCCTTCAGTTAATCTGACTGATTAAGTGAAAAGCAGATTCACAGTACAGTTGAGAAAAAGAACATGATTTAAAATGTTACAGCTTTCACAGTAAATCCGACCCTACCTCAGCTAGTCACAGCCTTGGTAGGCAAGGATAACGAGGAACTGCGGAAGCCCACTCAATTTCAAGATGAACTGGAGTCCTGCTTCACGCAGAACCAAGGCATGGGAGGACCTAAGGTCCTGGGGCAGAAACACTTACTGTTAAGTTCCAGCACTGTCCATAAGCCCACGTGCCCTTGAGGTACTGGGCTAGGTGCATAGCCCAAATCCCAAGCTCCACAGACTCTTACCTACTGAGAGAACGCCAATCCCAGTAAGATCTAATTCCCCAAGGGTCAGTATTCCCTCTGGACCAGCTCAAGAGCCCCCACACGCTCTTCCCAAAGGAGAAGAGGCTGACCAAGTCACAGGCTTCCACGGCCTGGGCAGCCAGATGGAGTCCTGGCCTACGACTTCAGGGGTGGCAGCAGAGCGGGGTATCGACTGACATTCCTGAGGGATGTGGGCAGGCCTCCCTGCTCGCCTTCCTTCTGGTGATGGGCAGGGGAAGGCTAGGAAGGGAAGCTGGCCTTCTCTGCGTTCAGGAGAGCAGAGCTCAGTCGTGTTACGTCTGCAGAAGTTCATCTCCAGAGCCAATGCTCACAGCATGAAGTCTCTTTACCCAGTGCCACACGTCCACGTTTACAGAGGCGTGTTCACGTGCACAGCTGACGACTCATCTTAAGGGTGCCAAAGGTGAGCCTGTCTGGACAGGAGTGGCAGGCCTCCGCAGCCACCTCCCATAGAGAAGGGGTCATGCTCTTATCAGCTGAACGCCTTCCTTCCTCCCTCCCTCCCCGCCTTCTTTCTTTGTGGGGCACTAGGGGTTCTAACTCTGAGCTACAGCCCCAGCCCTATTTTTTCCTTAATGTTCAACTTATAACAGGGTCTCACTGAGTTGCTGAAGCCCGCCGTGCGGTCGTCCTGTCTCAGCCTCTCCGATACTGGGAGACAAGCGTGCACCACCACGCCCAGCTCCCACTGAACTTCAGTAGCCGGCGCACAGAAGAAAAGCCTGTGCCCACTCGTTTCTCACACCAGCCCACGCCGCCCGCTGCTCACTGCGCAGGCAGCTGCAGCACCCAGGGCAAGCGCCAACGTACCATGAGCTTCTGGGAGACGCTGTTGTACATGGAGTAGCGGGAAGAGGTCCCCTCCACGAGAGAGTCTGCCTTGAATGCATCGTCGAAGGAGTCAGAGCCGCGCGGCTTCCCCTCCGTCTCACTGTCAGACTCACTTAGGCTTACGGAAGATACTGGGAAAGGAAGAGGGAAAGGTTCAGACGCGCTCACGGCACAAAACAGCCTCTAGACATGCAGTCTTCATTCGCTCCAGGCAGTATTCAGTATAAGCACTCCAGACATTGTCCAAGGGTATTGCTCAAGCACACATACTGCACATTTACTAGACAGTGTCCAAGCTAGTCTCCACCTTTCACCAGCCATGTAGTCTTTTTTCTTTCTTCCTTTTTTTTTAGTACTAGGGGCATTCTACCTCCAAGCTACACACTACACTCCCAGCCCTATTTTTTATTCTTTATTTTGAAACAAGGTCTTACTAAGTTGCAGAAGGCCTCACTAAGTAGCTGAGACTGGCCACAAACCATGATCCTCCTGTCTCAGCCTCCCACATACTGGGATTTACAAGTGTGCACCACCACGTCCAGCCCCAGCCTTGTAATGTTTTGCAAGTCACTGGACATTTCCTAATGGCACCTGGCACATGGGGCTCAAAAACAAGGGTTTATTTCCCACCTTTTCAATTTCTTCACTCCAAAACTGGGATGGGGAAGCTGGGTGTGGTGGTGCACACTGGTAATCCCAGTATTCAGGAGGCTGAGACAGGAGGACCAGGGTTCACAGACAGCCTCAGCTACTACAGGCTCTGTGCACCTCAGTGAAACTGTTTCAAAATAAAGAATAAAAAAATAGAGTTGGGGGGTGTAGCATGGAGGTAGAATGCCCCTGGGACGGTGAGACCAACCTGGCAGATTGTTTAAAGATGAAATTATGTATGTGAAAGTACACTGACTGAAGACATTATTGCTGCTGCTTATGTGACATAGAGCAGTCATTCTTTGACTAGTGTTCTGAATGTCTCCTGTACGTGAATGTACCAAGTCTTTTTCTATGTTTGGGAAATTCCCTGAAATTATATCTCTATACCCTTTGTTGGTGCTTCTAGTGTCTCCACAGTGCCGCATCTCACCCACAGCGCCAGACATCCTTAGAGCCAGGTATCACTGTCCTCACTAGTCAGGGCTCTAGGCAGCAGGAGTGCGATCACTGCCAGCTGTGTCCCCAACACCTGGATGAGGCTCTCCCCAGTGGACATTAGTGAAGCACTCACCGTGCGAATTCAAGACCCACCAGCAAGGTGGCCTTCCCCGAGGACTACAGAGCGTTTCCTCATGCAAGCAGCGCCAGATGCTGAGGCCTCCACCGTCTAAGGGTGCGGGTGGGAGACCTGCATGCTACAGCAGGGCTAGGATTTACCCCACTCGCCCCACTCCCACTCGGCTGAAACAGAGCATGGCAGAGCCAGAACACGGCTACCACACTGTTCAGGACCTGTGTAACGGGTCCATGCTAACACAAGAGTCTACTATGCAGAAGTAACAACTGTCAGAGAACTTAATCTAACAGATAGGAGAAATATGCATTCTTTCTTTTCTTTTCTTTTTGTGGTACTGGGGATGGAACCCAGGGGCTTTTCTACCTCCGGGCTATACTCCCAGACCTATTTTATACTTTTTATACTTTATTTTGAAAAAGGGTCTAAGTTGCTGAGAGCCTCACTAAGTAGCTGAGGCTGGCTTTGAACCTGCATCATCCTCCTGTCTCAGCCTCCCAAGTGGCGGGTGGTGGGGATAAAAGCATGTGCCACCAGGCCTGGTGAAATATGCATTTATGCATTTTCTAAATAAATAAAGAATAGAGCACTTTGCAAAAGAAAGAAAAGGCAAGTGAACACATGTGGGCAAAAATCAGAGTAACAAAGTCAGCCTCGGCAACCTAGAGAGGCGCTCAGCAACCTGGTGAGAGTGTTTCAAAAATAAAGCCGGGCGTAGTGGCTCACAAATGTGATCCCAGCATTCGGGAGGCTGAGACAGAAGGATCGTGGTTTGAGGATGGCTGTCAGCTACTTATTGAGGCCCTTTACAACTCAGTGAGACCTTGTTTCAAAATAAAGAATAAAAAATAGGGCTGGGGGTGTAGCTTGGAGGTAGAATGCCCCTGGGTTCCATCCCCAGTACCGCAAAAAATAAAATACGGATGGGGTAACTCAGAGGTGGAATGCCCCTAGATTCAATCCCATTCCAAAAAAAAAAATATTCTGGCTTCTAATTAGTTAGAGAAGGGCTGGCTGCCAGTGCCTGTACAGCACACGGTCCTCCTCGTGAAGTGGCTGCTCAGGTCTCCTATCGAGACCCGCCTTGCTCGCAGGGACCAAAGCAGCGTACATCAACAGTGCCACTCTGAAGGAAAGGCCCAGAACATTAACAATGAGTAACCATGGGAACTGAGAGGCGAGGCGATATTGATTTTCTGTCTTGTACTGCTCTACATTTGTGAGACACAGGAATATATTCATTTGAAAATCAGGGTAGCCGGCCATGGTGTCGCACACTGTAATTCCAGTACTTGGGAGGCTGAGACATGAGGATCGCTGTTCAAGGCCGGTCTCAGCCTCAGCCTCGGGGGTGTAGCTCGGAGATACACCCCTGGGTTCCACCCCCTCGGTACCGCAAAAAAAAAAAAAGAAAGAAAGAAAGAAAGAAAGAAAGAAAGAAAGAAAGAAAGAAAGGTGTGGGAAGCTGGGTGTGGAGAAGCGGGGCGCGGTAGTACACACCTGTAATCCCAGGACTTGGGAGGCTGCAGGTTCAAGTCTAGTCTCTTTTCCTTCTTTCTCTTTCTTCTTCTTTTTTTTTTTTTTTTGGTGGTACTGGGGTTCCTGGAAGCCCTTCTACCTCCGGGCTACACTCCCAGACCCATTTTTATATTTTTATTTGGAAACAGGGTCTCTTAAGCCAGCGAGGCTGGCTTCGAACCTGCGCGATCCTCCTGTCCCCGCCTCCCGAGCGCGGGGATGACAAGCGTGCCCGCCACGCCCGGCTAAGTCTAGTCTCAAAAATGTAATGCGACTATCTCTCGGAAACCTAGCAAGACCTTGTTTCAAAATGAAAAACAATGAAACAGAGCTGTAGGGTAAAAATGCCCCAGGTTCCATCCCCAGTACAAAAAAAAGTGTAGAAATGTGCTGGTGGAAAAGCAAGTAAACCTTATTTCTCTCTTGTGTGCCACATACAGAGCCAGCTCTTGACGTCATTTAAGGGGAAGTCCGCACACAAGCCCTGATCCCACAGGCGTCATGGCCACTGCTTGGTCCTGTCCAGGCCCTTGGGGGCAGGCTCTGGAGACAAAGGAGGGAAGCGAGAGGACGTGGCCACGGAGCAGCCTCGCCACTGAGACCGGCGAGGAGGAGCAGGCAAGTCTAATGAGGGTGTAAATCAACAGGAGTAATACGGTCGGTCTATTAAAATCATTAGTTTCACTAAGAACTTGCCAGCGCTGGCTGACATTCCCATTTACCTCCCCAGGAGTTCCCTTCCAAACCTAACAGAGGGCCCAAAACATTATTTAGGGTTTTCATTTAAGACTTCTTCTCTACCTGATAGAAACTGCTATTAAGTCATTTGAAGAAGAAAGGTTCACGTTGAGGGGAACCAGAGGCCCGGCTATTGGCATAGCTACTCACAAGGTAACAGGGTAAACATGCTACAGTCAAAATGACAGTGCCGTGCCAGGCGTGGAGCACACGCCTGCCACTCTAGGACTGGGAGAATGGGAAGGACCATCTTGCAACTCAGTGAGACCCTGTTTCAAAATAAAATAATAGCCGGGCATGGTGGCGCACACTTGTAATCCCACGTGGGAGGCTGAGACAGGAGGACCGTAGGTTCAAAGCCAGCCTCGGCAACTTAGCAAGGCCCTTCGCAACTTAGTGAGACCCTGTTTCCAAATAAGAAATAAAAATCCGAGGTAGAATGCCTCTGGGTTCAATTCCTAGTGCCACAAAAAATAAAACAATGAAATAATAAAAAGAAAGCCAAGTCAGGCATGGTGGGCATGCTTGTCATCCCAGCATTCGGGAGGCTGAGACAGGAGGATGTGGGTTCGTGGCCAGCCTCAGCTACTTAGTGAGGCCCTCTGCAACTCAGCGAGACCCTGTTTCAAAATGAAGAATAAAAATAGGGCTGGGGTATAGCTTAGAGGTAGAATGCCCCTGGGTTCCATCCCCAGACCCCCTCCCCCAAAAAAAAGCCAGGAACAAGAGAGAGAGGCTGCTCCAACCGTAGATGACGGTAACACGCGCACAGAAGAATAAACTTTATGAATTTTTTTTTTTGCAATACTGAGGACCTCTAAGCTACACCCCAAACCCTATTTTTTATTTTTTATTTTTTGGTGTGTGTGTGTGTGTGTGGTACTGGGGTGGGACCCAGGGGCTTTCTACCTCCGGGTTATACTCCCAGTCCTATTTTGTACTTTATTTTGAAACAGGGTCTCACTAAGTAGCTGAGGCTGGCTTTGAACCTGTGCGATCCTCCTGTCTCAGCCTCCCAAGCGCGGGGATTACAAGCGTGTGCCACCAGGCCCGGCTTCTTTTTAATTCTTTATTTTGAAACAGGGCCTAAGTAGCTGGGGTTGGCCAGGAACCTGTGATCCTCCTGTCTCAGCCTCCAAGCACTGGAGTTACAAGTGTGCGCCACCACACCGGGCTAAATTATGAACTGTAATAAGCATCACCTGCTGCCTAACAATGGCAAGGGACGCACTCATCCTGTTCAAAGACTCACTCTCTCCTTCCTGTCAGACAAATGGCCACTCGTTAGAGCAATTTAAACAGACACCGATACAGGGAGCTTTTGATTAAGGTCATGCGTCTGGGCTGACAGGAAAGCGACGCTGCTGCAGGGCGGGCAGACTACTGAGGGAGGCAGAGGCGAGGCGCTGCGCATGTGCGCGGGGCGGCGTCCAGGGCCGGCGCGGAGCCCGAGCGCCCACAGGGAGACGGGACTGCTCAGCGTCTGCCAGCTTACCCGTGAGAAACAAACAAAGAGAACAAAATGGCCTCTCCTGCCTCTCAACGGCCAGTTTCCCAGAGTCTCCTTACAACCTGGAATGCCTTCCAATCCCCTTGGAATCCTCCAAAGAACACGCGCCGCGCTGCCCGACACACCCTCCTCGTCTCTACTCTAGCCGAGTGGCACGTCACTGGGCGGCGACCGCGGGCCTTGAGAAGAACGAAAACCAAACGAGCGGATTAAACTGCGCGAGCTCCCGATCAGGAACGATTCATGCCCTCACTGATGAGGAGAGGAGGCTCCGAGAGGCAGAGCAGGGAGCTCTGGCTTGCCTCCATGTCCCTGACTCCGAGCACAGAACTGAGGCTGCAGACCCGTGAGAAAGGCCCCGACCCCGGTCCTGCGGCTCGGACGGAGAGAGCACGCTGTTCAGAACAGGAGCTGACACACACACAGACTCAACAAAGGAAAAGCCGTGCAGGACTGGCCCGCAAACAGAAGATGTGAAACGTGCGAGCCTCCTGAAAGAGACAGCCCTGTGACCTCTCAGCAACTCTGTCCCTCAACGTTTACCCAGCCCTTGCCCCTGAGTCTGGGGAGTCTGGGGCACAAAGGCAGCCTGGCTAACCTGGTCCCAAATTCCTGAGCGACTGCACTGCGAGAGGCGCCCTCCTCACAGGAGTCCACCTGGGGAAACCTGGCTACTGGGCTGCCTCTGCCTCGTCTCTGCCGACGAGACCGCAGCCTCCTGTCACCGGCCGCGGACCGGCCTTCCACAGCCAGCCGGTCCTGACTGAGGGGTGCGGTGCCACCTGCAGAGAAGGCGAAAGCTATGTGGTAAAATGAGAGGGAGTGTGCGTGTGTGTACACGTGCGTGCATGCGCACAGGACGTAGGGGTAATCTGAATTTAGTCACACTTTTTCAAAAGCTTGAAATTTACATCAGACTAGTGGCACGCGCTTGTAATCCTAGCAGTTGGGAGGCTGAGACCGGAGGATCGCGGTTCGCGGACAGCCTTGGCTACTTAGTGAGGCCCTCCGCAACTCAGTGAGACCCTGCTTCAAAATAAAGACTAAAAACATAGGGCTGGAGGTGCGGCTGGGAGGTAGAATGCCCTGGTTCCATCCCCAGACCCGCGCACACACACACACAAAGAACAACCTAGCCTTAGACACTCCCTCCCTTTACCTGGGAGCTCGCTCCTGACCTCAAGGAGTTGCGACCTGAGAGCAAAGGTCTGAGGACCAGGCTCCTCCAGCGCTGAGCTCATCGGCTCCCCAGACGTTTCTCTCCCAGCACCCGAGCCCACCTCAGGGGCCTCCCTTCACCACGTCCCAGGTGGGAAGCAAAACCTGCCATACGCTGCCTTCTGCTTGGGACGCCAATTGCATACACACACACACACACACACACACACACACACACACCCTACCACCTGGGACCCACCGGGACCTTGTCTGACTTATTTTTTTTGGCAGGCCCTGGCTATACCGCAGGCTGGTGTCTGGCCCCCTGGCAGCCGGCACACCCAGGTGCACAGCACACCGCTCCACTGGCCCAGACCAGCTCTCAGTTGCAGTGGTGAGCAGCTGCTCTTCAGGCCACTGCTGCTTGGGAATAAAGCACTTCCTGCCTCCCGCAGAGAGTGTCAAGCCAGCTGGGCATGGTGGTGCACACCTATAATCCCATTACTTGGGAGGCTGAGACAGAGGGATCACAGGTTCCTGGCCAGCCTCGGCTACTTAGTGAGGCCTCTGTAACCTAGTGAGACCCCGTTTCCAAACATAGAATAAGATATTGGGCTACGGTGTAGCTCGGAGGTAGAATGCCCGAGTGTCAGCCCCTCAGTCGCCGACATTTTACCAAGCTTCCCCCCAGCTTTCCACCAAGCTTCTCCCCAGCTTTCCAGCGAGCCAGTGCAGGATGCCAAGTGTCAGCCCCCCGGGGCACTGGACCCAACAGTGCCCCCCAAAACCATCCAGTGGCCATACTTGAAAACAGGGTCTTTGCAGATATAATCAAGTAAAAAAAAATTAACACTGGATTCGGTGAGTCTGAATTCAATGATTAATGTCTAATCATCAGAAGAGCAAAATGTGCCTGTGTGGTGGACCACACCTGTGATCCAAGAAACTCGGAAGGCCGAGGCAGGAGGAGCCCAAGCTTGAGGCCAGCCTTTGCAACTTAGCAAGACCCTGCCTCAAAACTAAAAAGTAAACTACATATGAGACTACAGTGCACCAATAAAAACACGTACATAAATAAAAAATTTTAAAATAAATAAAAGTAAAGTCGGGCGTAGTGGCGCATACTTATCTCAGCATTTGGGAGGCTGAGTCAGGAGGATCATGGTTCAAGGACAGTCTCAGCTACTTAGTGAGGCCTTTTGCAACTCAGTAAGACCCTATTTCAAAATAAAGAATAAAGCCAGGCGTGGTGGGGCACATTTGTAATCCCCGCGCTTGGGAGGCTGAGACAGGAGGATCTCAAAGGTTCGAAGCCAGCTTCAGCTACTTAGTGAGGCTCTCAGCAACTTAGTGAGACCCTGTTTCCAAATAAAATATAAAATGGGTCTGGGAGGTATAGCCCGGAGGTAGAAAGCCTCTGAGTTCCACCCCCAGTACCACCAAAAAAAAAAAAAAAAAAAAGAATAAAATATCCGGCTAGGGGTGTAGCTCGGATGTAGAATGCCCCTGGGTTCCATCCCTGATACCACAAAAAAACAAGGTAATTAATTAAATAAAAGGTAAAACCAAGCATGGTGGTGCACGCTTATAATTCCAGTACTTGGGAGACTGAGTCAGGAGAATTGTGAGACTCTCATCAACCTAGAGAGACTGTTTTCAAATAAAAGTAAAATAGGTCTGGGGGTGTAGCTCAGTGACAGAGCAGGCTTCCGTTCAGTTCCCAGCAGCACAAAAAAGAAAGGAGGGAAATTTGTGGACAGCAGGCGAGGCAGAGGCAGAGGCTGGCAGGTGTGTCCCTGCGCCGAGACCAAGGCCCCTGCTGTCAGAGGCCACGAGAGCTGTGAAGCGGTCCCAAAGCCCGCAGAGGGAGCAGCAGCCCTGCTCCACCTCGCCGTCCACTCCCAGCACCCCGGAAGAACGAGCCACAGCCGCTTCAGCCAGCCAGCTTGCAGGACATCAGAGGCCTCAGGAAGAAGGGGTGTGTGGAAAGTCGAGCTGGTGCACACAGCACTACTTTTAACTGCTTGTTTTGTTGTTTGTGGTACTGCAGGTTGAACTGAGGGGCAGCCTATCTCCGACCTATACCCCCTACCTTATCTCTTAATTTTTTATTTGAAACAGGGTCTCACTGAGTGGCAGAGGCTGACGTGAACCTCCTCTAGCTGTTATCCCAAGTGCTAGGATTACAGGTAAGTGTAGGCCACCATACCAGCTTCACTGCTTGGCACTGGAAGCGGCTCTAGACACCTCACGATTTCTCAGAAAGCATTTGTGGAAACCGTGAATGTCCACAGCCTAAACAGACAAAGTAAAATGACCCTTCCAACTAGGCAGGGAGATTCTTTGAGCTTAATGTAAAAAAAAAATGTGCTGATGCCCCACGATAGCTGAGGGTTCTGACCACAGACAGGAGCTGAGAAAAGTGCACGTGAGACCTGAGGGTCAGGCCGGGCAGCATGCCCCAGCCCTCCTTCACAAAAGACCCCGGCCTGACCCCGCCGCACACAATCCGCCAAGCTCGCGCTCCTCCTCACCGGCTCCAGGAAGCAAGAGCGCCACCTGCCGAAGAGCCAGCGCAGGGCTGTGGCGCTTCTGGAAAACACCATATTTATTTTTATTGGATTAAGTAGGGGGGTACTGGGGACAGGACCCAGGGGCATTCTATGTCTAAACTATACCCCCATCCCTTTTTATTTATTTTGAAATAGGGTCTCACTAAGCTGCAGAGGCTGTCCTCTCCTCAAACTTGCAATCCTCCCATCTCAGCCTCCCAAACACTGGGATTACTAGCATGTACCACCATGCCTGGATCAATTTTTAAATTTAAAACAAGTTTCCCAAGGTGGGCATGGTGGGCTCAGTGAGACCCTGTTTCAAAATATAGAATAAAAAATAGGAGAGGGGGTGTAGCTCAGAGGTCAAATGCCCCCTGGAGTCCATCCCCAGACCTGCAAAAAAGTTTCCCCACTCTTTTTTTTTTGGTGTGTGTGTGTGGTACTGGATATGGAACACGGAGGCATTCTACCTCCGAGCTACACCCCCAGCCCTATTTTTTATTATTTTGAAACAGGTCTCACTGAATTGCAGAGGGCCTCACTAAGTTGTTAAGCTGTCCACAAACCGTGATCCTCCTGTCTCAGCCTCCCAAATGCTGGGATTACAAGTGTGACCACCACGACAGCTTTGCCCCACTCTCAAAAGGATGACTATACAGCCAACATTTATCTGTAGAATTTGCCTACTTTTCCCCAAGGGGCCATGGACTATATTCTGACCAATCCACGCAGAGATTCCAATAAGCAGACGGCTCAGACCACATGGGCAAGCGTACCTTGTGCTGTGTGACTGGCAGAGGGAGGTGGCTCGTCATCTGATGCGGAGCTGAGGTTCAGGGCGAGCTCTGCAACTCTCTTTTTCTGCTTCTTGATGGGGGCAGTGCATTCTGGGACAGTTCTCTTCATTGTTACTGTAACCATAAATACAGAGAGTCAGCTGCCCTTGGGTTTGAAGCACTAGGGCCAGGGCAGGGATTCCAGCCTAAAGCCTTGAGGGGTGAGAGCTGGCGGGGCCAGGCGTGGCCTGTGGGCGCCACAGCAGCTCCCCTGGGAACGCGGTGCAGGCAGGGTGCTAGCTGGCCAGGCCGTGGTCTTCGACATGAGCTGCTTTTACTGGACAATGTGGTGCTACAGCGCCAGGGTCCCTGGACCACTGGTGTCAGATACCAGAGTCCTGAACCAACTCCAGACAGAGAAAGGCCTTGGGTACTTCTAACTCTATACATCTGGTGGGGGCAGGATTTTTCTAGGGGAGGGGTACCGAGGGTTGAACTCAGGGCAGTCTACCACTGAGCTACACCCCAGCCCTATTTTACTTTCTACTTGCTGAGGCTCACTGCAAACCTGCGGTCCTCCTGTCTCAGTCTCCGAAGTACTAGGATCAAAGCATGCGCCACCACGCCCAGCTTATTCTACACTTCTGATGAGACGGACACGGCTATCCGTGGCAGAAGGGCCATCCCAGAATGATTTTTGCATCACTATCATTTTACCAGAATAATTAAGGATTCACGTAACATGATGCAAACACTGGATTTTGATTTATTTCATAATGTTCAAAATGGAGAAGAGCCAGGAAAGTTTTTGACCAGAGTAAGGAACAAGAGTCGCCTTGGGACTGAGACAGAAGAGTGGGCAGGACACTGGGCTGGAGAGAGGCACGGTGCTGCACTTGAGGTTCAAAAGCAGCAGCTGTGTGCGTGTGTGTGTGCGTGTGCGTGTGTGTGTGTGCGTGCGTGTGTGTGTGCGTGCGTGCGTGTGCGTGTGTGCGCGTGCGCGTGTGTGTGCGCGTGTGTGTGTGCGCGTGCGTGCGTGCGTATGTGCGTGCGCGTGTGTGTGCGTGTGTGCGTGCGCGTGTGTGCGTGCGTGCGCATGTGCGTGTGTGCGTGCGTGCGCGCGTGTGTGCGCGCGTGCGTGTGTGTGCGTGCGTGTGTGCGTGCGCGTGTGCGTGTGCGTGCGTGCGCGTGTGCGTGCGTGTGCGTGTGTGCGTGCGTGTGTGTGTGCGCGTGTGCGCGCTGGGGATTGAATCCAGGACAGCCATCCATCAAGCTACATTCCCAGCCCCTTTTATTTTCTGTTTCCGAAACAGAGTCTCACTAGGTTGCTAAGAGTCAAGTTCCTGAGTATGGGCTCAACTTGTGATCCTCCTGTCTCACCGTCCCATGAAAAAGTCATTAACCTGATCTAACGCACTCATTTTTAAGAATAAGAAC
Source organism: Muscardinus avellanarius (assembly GCF_963383645.1). Classification (NCBI taxonomy): domain Eukaryota; kingdom Metazoa; phylum Chordata; class Mammalia; order Rodentia; family Gliridae; genus Muscardinus; species Muscardinus avellanarius. Next base: position 92,054,989 of record NC_137800.1, on the reverse strand, counting down.
CCACCTCCACAAAAAAGAACAGAGACAGGCAAGCACCAAGTCACTATCACCCGTGCAGAGACAGGTACGTGAGAGGTAAGCAAGAGAAAAAAGGATAGAATGGCATGATTGTGAGACTACTGTGGACGCTCCAAAGTAGTGAATGCAGTACGGTTTAAAACAGCTTATGGTTGCAGAGAACTCAAAACGGGCAAACAGGGTGGGCGACCACCTGGGCTGCAATCCTCAGGGATAGTGGCCGGGTTGAAGAATTGGTTTAGAGCCGGGGGTGGTGGCGCACGCTTGTAACCCCAGCATTCGGGAGGCCGAGACAGGAGGATCACAGTTCGCGGCCAGCCTCAGCTACTTAGGCCCTGTGCAACTCGGTGAGACCCGGTTTCAGAATAAAGAACAAAATATCGGGCTACGGTACAGCTTGAAGGCAGATGCTCCGGGGTTCCATCCCCAGCACCACAAAAAAAAAAAAAAAAGGAAAGAAAAAGAAAGAAAACAATGAGAAACGGAAAGCTGCCGCTGATCCCAGCAATCTCACCAGCAACCCGCCACACTGGGGCTGCGGCTGAAGGCGGCCGTCGCCGTGCGAGCGCGTTCCCCAAGGGAGCCGCCCGCCCTCGGACCCGCAGCCCCCGCAGCCCCCCAGAGCCTCCCCGCCCAGGCGCGGCCGTCTCGGCAGGGCCCTCGGGGGCGGCGCGGGCAGCCTGAGCGGAGGGAGCGGCGGCGGGCGGCGGCGCGAGCTGGCCCCGGGGAGGCCGCGGCCGCGAGGGCCCGCCCAGGGACCCGCACGCCGCCGGCCGGACGCAGCCCGCCGGCTCGCCGGCTCGCCAGGCCCCGCGGCCGGGCGCCGACCCCCCGCCGCCCGGCACTCACGAGGGAGAGGCGCCCGCCGCGCCGCCGGACCGCCGCCGCCGCCTCCCTCAGTTTCGTTTCCCCGCCAGCCCGCCCCGGCGCCCCGCCGCGCGGTCGCGCTCGGCCCCGCCCTGCGGGCCGCGCAGCCTGATGACGTCGCGGGCAGGCCCCGCCCCTGGGAAAGGCCGCGCGGCGCGAGCCCCGCCCGGCGCGCATGCGCGGGAGCCCCGGCCGGCCCCCGGCGAAGTACTAAGGCCGAGCCGGGAGGACCGCGGGCTCACGGCCAGCCCCAACTACTTGGACCCTTCGCAACGCAGCGCGACGCTGTTTCACAGTAAAAAGAATCAAATAGGCGTGTAATCCCAGCATTCCCGAGGCTGAGACAGGAGGACCGCTGTTCGAGGATAGCCTCAACTACTTAGGCCCTTTTCAAAATAAAGAATAAAAAATCGGGCAGGAGGTGTAGCTCGGAGGAGGAATGCCCCGGGGTTCCATCCCCAGACACGCAAAAAAATAAAAGGTTTATCAGGGCGTGGGGGCGCATGCCTGTAACTCCATTACCTAGGAGGCAGAGACAGGATCATAGGGTCGCTGCCAGCCTCAGCAACCTAGCAAGACCCTGTTTCCAAATAAAAAAATAAACAATAGCCCAGAGGTAAAAGGTCCCTGGGTTCCACCCCTAGCACCACACACACACAAAAAGAGATAAATAAAAATTTAAAAGTTTTGGGAAACTGGGTGTGGTGGCACACGCTTGTAATCCCTGCAGTTGGGAGGCTGAGACAGAAGGATCACGCAGGTTCGAAGCCAGCCTCAGCTACTTAGTGAAACCCTGTTTCCAAATAAAGTATAAAATAGGTCTGAGAGTATAGCCCGGAAATAGAAAGCTTCTGGGTTCCACCCCCAGTGCCACAAAAAAAAAAAAAAAAAAAAAAAAAGTTTTGGGGTTTAGTTCATTGGTTAGAAATCTCCAGTTGAATTCATAATACCACCAAAGAACAAGAACAACAAGAGAGAGGCTGCAATCTGAGTGAGGGGTGAGGGCAGGAGCCCAGTGTGCCTGACCTCTGCGTGTCCCAGGACGCTCAGCGCAAGCTGTATGAAGAGCGGGGCTGGTGCAGCTCGGTGGCTCGCCCAGGCCGGGGAGCCTGGCAGACACCACCTGGGGCTCCATCCCCAAAGCCCAGGCTGTGCTGTGTCCGGAGGCTGCTGCTCAGGCCGAGGTCGTCCTGGGCACATCAGTTCTAGCCCTGCCTCCTGTTCTCCCCCGAGAAATCCCAGGCTCCTCCGGCTTCCTCATTCCCGGCGCCTCCAGTGCACCTACCTCCTGCGCCTCTGGATTTTGTCTGCTCCTTCCCGCTTGCCACAATCCAGCTCCCACTGGCTCTTGGCAGGATTTCTCCAGTGACGGGAGTCCTGGCACCTGAGTCCTCTTCCTTCAAAGGCATTCTCCACAAAACCACAGTGGTCTGTCTCTCCCTGCCTCTTTTTTCTTTGGTAGTGGGGGTTGAACCCAGGTGTGTTCTACCACTGAGCCACACCCCCAGTCCTTCTTATTTTGAAACAAAGCTGTGTTTTAGAGGGAGACATTGTTTTGTTGTTTTTGTTTTTGCTACTAGGAATGAAACCCAGTACCTCCCACTTGCCAAGCAGGGGCCTACCCCTGAGCTACATCCCTAGCCCAATGTTATGAGAGAAGAAATATCTCCACCCGTCAAAGATGAGAACCTGCCAGGCCGAGAGCCTGCAGTCTGCCGGAGCGGGCTGTCTGCGCGGCTCTGGTTTCCCGGCCCTCCCTCTCTGTTGATCAGCCATGGCGGATCTCCTGTGCGCTGACGGCCCTGCCTGGGTCCTCAAGCTTCCCTGGCTCATCCCTCAGGTCTGCTCACTGTCCTTATCCCTGACCCCACAAGCCCGTCTCCAGGGCCAGAGCACGGCCCTTCAACCATCACCTATTGCTCACGGCCTGCCAACTCCCCCAGTTGCCCACGCCGGCTAAACTCGGTACAGGAAAGGTCTCGTCTGTCTCTGTAAGTCCACCGGGTTAGCACAGCGGCTGGTGGTAGGTATCACAGACATTTTTTTTTTTTTTTTTTTTTGCGGGTCTGGGGATGGAACCCACGGGCATTTGACCTCCGAGCTACACACCCTGCCCGATTTTTTATTCTTTATTTTGAAACTGGGTCTCACTGAGTTGCAGAGGGCCTCACTAAGTAGCTGAGGCGGTCCGCAAACCGCAATCCTCCAGTATCAGCCTCCCGAATGCTGGGAGTACAAGCGTGCGCCACCACGCCCGGCTACAGATGATTGAAGACTTAGTGGTACCCAAGGCCATAGAGCAGGAAAACTGTAAGCACCTAGCTCAGGCTTGCGGCCGCTGATGCCGCACGGGGAGAACCCTGGCACCCCCCGCCAAGCTGTGCCCCCCGTCCCTTTTTACTTCTTATTTTGAGACAGGGTCTCATTATGTTGCTCAAGCCTACTCCAGCTTTGCTCCTCCTGCCTCAGTTTCCCAGGTAGCTGGAGTTACAGGCATATGCAGCACCCATGGCTCTTGGGTCTTCCTGGTTCTAGAGCCAAATGTCTTTCATCTCACCAAGAATTCATGTTTTTTAAGTTTTTTGGTTTTGGTACTGAAGGTTGAACCCAAGGGCATTCTACCTCCAAGCTTCACCCTCAGATCTTTTTACATTTATTTTTTAAACAGCATCTCTCTAAGTTGCTGAGGCTAGCCTCAAAACTGCAATTTTCCTGTCTCAGTCTCCCAAGTACTAAGATAATAGGTGTGCACCACCAACCACCACCCCTGGGTTCACCAACATTTCTTTTTTTCTTTTTCTTTTTCTTTTTTTTTTTTTTTTCCTTCAGTACTGGGATTGAACCGAGGGGCATTCTACCTCCAAGCCACATCCCCAACCCTATTTTTTATTCTTTTTACTTTGAAACAGTGTCTCACTAAGCTGCAAAGGACCCCACTAAGTAGCTGAGGCTGGCCTCAAATCATGATCCTCCTGTCTCCACCTTCCAAATACTGGGATTACAAGTGTGCACCACCACACCTGGCCCTTCAACAAGAACTCTTAACATGCTTTGAGACATGGATACCATTGGTAATCATTTTGTTTATTTGTTTATTTATTTATTTATTTAGCACTGGGTATTGAACCCAGGAGCAGTCTAACTCTGAGCTATACTCCCAGCCCTTTTAATTTTTTTACTTCAAAACAGGGTCTCAGCGGGGTATAATGGCACACACTTGTAATCCCAGTACTTGAGAGACTGAGACATGAGGATTGTGGGTTCGAGGCCAGCCTCAGCAACTTAGTGAGACCCTGTTTCAAAATAAAGAACAACAACAAAGAAATGGAGCTAGGGGTATAGCTTGAAGGTAAACTGTGCCTGGGTTCAATCCGCAGTACCACACACACACACCAAAAAAAAGACTTAAAAAAATTGAATAGCCAGCCAGGCGTGGTGGGCACCCTTGTCATCCCAGCATTCGGGAGGCTGGGACAGGAGGATCGGGGTTCGCGGCCAGCCCCAACTACTTAGTGAGGCCCTCTGCAACTCAGTGAGACCCTGTTTCAAAATAAAGAATAAAATATAGGGCTGGGGGTGTAGCTCGAAGGTAGAATGCCCCTGGGTTCCATCCCTAGTACCACAAAAAAAGAAAAAGGAAAAAGAAGCTTCCAGTCTCGGTCACAGAGGACAAAGCGCACTGACCCCGCTTCTCCGCTGAGTGTAACATAAAGCCTTGGAGTGCAGAGGAGCAGCTCTCTGGGGATCCTCGGGAAGGAATGGAGCTGGGCGGCAGCCAAGGGGGGCCCTCCCGGCCCTCTGCTCCCTCAGCCGGACTCCGAGGCTGGACTCCGAGGCGGCCGAAGCTCCGCATATTACACCACGACGTGAACGCAGCTAAGGGAACCAACTGGACACTTCAAAATGGGGCCAGAGCCGGGCGTGGGGCGCACACTCGTAAGGCCAGGACTTGGGAGGCTGAGACAGGAGGAGCCCAGGTTTGAAGCCGGACTCAGCAACTTAGTGAGACCCTGTATCAAAAAAAATAAAATAAGCTGGGCGTGGTGGCACACACTTTAACCCCAGCATTTGGGAGACTGAGACAGGAGGATCATGGTTCATAGACAGCCTCAGCTACTTAGTGAGGCCCTCTGAAACTCAATGAGACCCTGTTTCAAATAAAGAATAAAAAATAGGGCTGGGAGTGTAGCTCAGAGGTAGAATGCTCCTGGGTTCCATTCCCTGTTACACACACACACACACACACACACACACACACACACACACACACACACAACAGTTATAGAAAGTCTAGAAGAAGCCAGACGGGGTGGTAGCACACATTTGTAATCCCAGCATTTGGGAGGCTGAGACAGGAGGATTGTGCACGTTCAAAGCCAGCCTCAGCTACTTAGTGAGGCCCTTTGCAACTCAGTGAGACCCTGTTTCAAAGTAAAGAATAAAAAAATAGGGCCGGGAGTGTTCCTCATAGGTAAGAATGCGCCTGGGTTCCATTCCAAGTACCACAAAAAAAAAAAAAAAAGAAAGAAAAAGAGAGAAAGAAAGAAAGAAAGAAAGAAAGAAAGACTAAAAGAAATGGATAAATTTCTGGATGCTTATGACCTATCAAAATTAAAACAAGAGGATAAAGAAAGTTAACTAGATCAATAACAGTAATTATATTAAAGAAGAAATAAAAACTTTCCCAGCAAAGAAAAGACCAGGACCAGATGAATCCATGCCGATTTTGCCAGACTTTTAAAGAAGAATGATCAGCCGCGCTCCTCCAGGTGCTCCCTAGAGGAGAAGGGAGCGTGCCTCCCACGCTGGTTCAGTCAGTGTCGCCCAGCTAACAAAGCCCCATAAGGACTCCATAGGAAAAGAGACCACAGACCAGGGTCCCCCATGGACGCGGATGCAAAACTCCCGCACAGAACGCTCGCAAACCCAGTTCAACAGGACCGAGAAAAGAGAGTACACCGCGAGCGAGCAAGGATGACGCCACACATTCAATCAATAAATACCATACAGCCATAAACAGAATCAAGGATGAAACCCAGGTGACCAGCTCCACCGCTGCAGAAAAGCCTTTGATGGGACCCACGTCCCTGGGGCTCGCCTGTCATCCCAGCTACCGGGGTGAGCCGGAGGCAGGGGTGCGGCACTCAGGGCCAGCCGGGTAACTCAGTGACACCCATCTCAGAGCAGAACAACGGGCGGGGCGGACTTCAGTGCACCGAGTTCATCCCTGGTGCTGCGCGTGTGCGCGCAGACACACACACACACACCCACACCCACACGCACACCTGCAGAGACCAGGTACAGAAGGACTGTACTTCAACACAACTAAGGCTCTACAGGATAGGCCCACAGCCGCCTTCACAGTAAGTGGGGAAAGAGGAAAGGTTTGCTCTAGCCAGGAGCGAGCCAAGGGCGTCCACCTCACCACTCTCACTCAGCTCACGCCTGGAGATTCAGCCCAAGGGACGGACAAGAGAACAAGTCAAAGGGATCTCAACAGGACAGGAGGAAGTCCAGCTACCCCTGTTTACTGGTGATACGGCTGCAGTTAGAAACCCTAAAGATTTCAGTACAGTTCTCAGAGCCGATCAACGCAGTAAAGCATCTTAAAACAAGATTAACATACACGGAGCAGTAGATACCCAGCTGGACGTGGTGGGAGGCTAGCCAGGAGGATCGCAGGTGTGAGGGCAGCCTCAGCAACCTAGAGTGGCCCTCTTTCAAAACACAAACAAACAGGACTGGGGCATGTAGAGCTTGGCGGTAGAAGGCTCATGGGTTCATTTCCTGGCAACAAAAAAAATGATGGCTTAAGCTACTGACTGGCTATTAAAATGGATAAGTTAGACAAATGCAAATAAACAAATTATGTCTAAATAAGAAGCTGAGCATTGACAGCCAAACATAAGATATGTACCTGTGACCATAGCTGTGTTTATACCTAAGAACTAGATGTGCTGTGCACCTGGATTCACCTCAGTATGTCAAAAGTTTATAAGTTAAAGGTGTATGAGTTTCATATTTATATGTAACCTGACCAATAAGATCTTTTTTGTCATCTTTATTCAAAAAGTTAGCATTAAGACCTGGTTAACATGTTTTACCTGACTGAGTAAATGTCTTACTACTGGGCAAAAACCCCACAATCGTCTGTCAGGTAACACGTTTACCTTTTATTATTGTTAATGCTGTTCTCTACAATAATAAAGCCTAGAGCTGAGTTCTGTCAGCACCATTAGCTCACACAGTGGAACCTGCTCTCTCACACTGTGTCCCGTTGTTACTTACCTCCTTCTCATGGGAATATCTTGTCTATGCCTATAATTCTTTTCTAGGTCCAGATCTGCAAGAGCTCTCATCCTCTCTCCTCTCTGAATTTTCCTTTATTTCTTCTCTCTTCCCTCAACTTGCAGAGAGGGGTACTTAAGAACAGCACCACCTACTTTTATTTGTAAACAGGGTCTCTTAAGCCAACGCACTGGCTTCAAACTGGCGCGATCCTCCTGTCTCCGCCTCCCAAGTGCGGGGATTACAAGCGTGCGCCACCACGCCCAGCAAGCACCACCTACTTTTAAGAACTGTGCTTAAAATGTAGTTTTAACCTCTTGTTAACATTTGATTTTGCTTTAGCTGGAAAATGTCCTTAAGATTACAAAAGTGAGCCTTGCAAATTATAGTGAGATTATGATGTGGACTCTTGTTCCTAGCTGGTTCTCTCCCTCCTCCCATTCTGCTTGACAAAGTTTTTCTTTTTCCAAATGCAGCTGCAAGTCTGCCAACTATTTCTGCCTCTTGTATTGGATTTATAATAAAAACATGTTACTTGGCTGGCAAGGTCGGGGGCTACATGATACATTCCTGCTTTGAAGTTTGGGGCATGTACTGTCCACCTGTGTCCTTGGTGAATTTTTAGACTTTTTCTATCTCTATCTGCTAAAAGTAGTCTTTTGTGTCAAAAACTCAGCTTATAAATATAAAAAAAATACAGGGATATAGTCTCTTAAAACTCTTTTGTATAATTGGTAATTAACATTGGGTTAATACAGCTTGTTTTTTTATCTTTTAACTTTAGCCTAAAGTATTGTAAAAATCTATATAATACTTTTTCTAAGTGCGGGTGTCTATGTTTTAATATTTGGAATTCAACTGGGCTAACAGCCGAGTTTTAGCTGACCAAGGTCAATACTGGCTGCAGGTCTTGGCTGACAACTTAGAGGTAAAAAACTAATTTTGTTGTTTTGCCTATGTAGAAAAGCTTATTCTTATTACATCTTAGTTCATGTGGTTTAAGTTTTAAAAGGTTTAAGTTTGTTGGTAAAATCAAAACAGAAAAATGTCACTAAAATTAAAATATTTTGTTTTCCTTAGGCTAAGGCAATTACTATTATATTGTTTTCCTAGTAAATGTTTAAATCATAATGTTCATCTATTTTTTTTTTGGTGGTACCGGAAGCCCTTCTACCTCGGGGCTACACTCCCAGACCTATTTTTACATTTTTATTTGGAAACAGGGTCTCCTAAGCCAGCGCGCGGCTGGCTTCGAACCTGCGCGATCCTCCTGTCTCCGCCTCCCAAGCGCGGGGATGACAAGCGTGCCCACCACGCCCGGCCTCATTAATTTTTAATGTTGAATCATCTATTGTCTGGAAGTGTCACAGTTTATGCATTGACCTATCCAGACACTTGGATCGTTCCAGAGTTGGTAGTTATGAATCGAGCTGCTATAAGTGTCTGTGTGCAAGGTTTTCTGTGCGCCGAGGTTTTCAGCTCAGTTTGGAAGACCTGACCGCCTCCAGCGGTGCCAGCTTGCTCTCCCGTCAGCATGGGTGAGCGTGGCCCCCGCCTCTGCAGCGTCGGGCGCTGTGGGTATTTTAGGTTTTGGCCACTCCAGTAAGGTGTGTGTTGGGTTTGTGATTCCTCAGCGACATGTGGGGTGGGTATCTCTTCACATGTTTATTTCACATCCGCGTGTCTTGGTGAGATGGCTGCTCATGTCTTTAGTCCATTTTTAGTTCTTTGTATGCTTTGGGTAGTTTTTTGTTTTTTGGAGGTCTGAGCCCCCCCCACCTTTTGGTGGTCTTGGGGTTCCTGGAAGCCCTTCTACCTCCGGGCTACACTCCCAGACCTATTTTATGTTTTTATTTGGAATCTGGGTCTCTTAAGCCAGCGTGGCTGGCTTCGAACCTGCGCGATCCTCCTGTCTCCGCCTCCCAAGCGCGGGGATTACAAGTGTGCGCCACCACGCCCGGCCATAATGTTCATCTTGAGGATTTATTTTGTTAAAACGATGGTTTAAGCCAGGTGTGGTGGTGCACGCTTGTAATCCCCACACTTGGGAGGCGGAGACAGGAGGATCACGCAGGTTCGAAGCCAGCCTCGCTGGTTTAAGAGACCCAGATTCCAAATAAAAATATAAAATAGGTCTGGGAGTGTAGCCCGGAGGTAGAAGGGCCCAGAGGTAGAAGGGTTCCATCCCCAGTACCACCAAAAAAAAAAAAAAAAAATAGGGCTGGGGGTATAGCTCAGAGGTAGAATGGCCCTGGGTTCCATCTCCAGTTCTGAAAAAAAAATTAGAGCCCCATATAGGGACATCTCTCTGGGGGTGATAGTAACCAATCCCCTCTTCACAGCTAAAACTATAGGTCCTCTAAATCAATCAAGCTAAAGGTCAGGATGGGCCATAAAAGTTGCCCAATCAAATAGCCAGGCGTGGTGGCGCACGCTTGTAATCCCAGCATTCGGGAGGCTGAGACCTGGAGGATCACGGTTTGCGGACAGCCTCAGCTACTTAGTGAGGCCCTCTGCAACTCAGTGAGACCCGGTTTCAAAATAAAGAATAAAAAAAAAAAAACAGGGCAGGGGATGTAGCTCGGAGGTCAAATGCCCCTGGGTTCCATCCCCAGACCCGCAAAAAACAAACAAACAAAAAAGTTGCCCAATCAAGAGGCTCTTTGTCTAAAAAGGTATAAAAATAGAGACTAAAGGGTGCTCAGGGCTCCTGTTCAGAATGATTTGTCAGGCACCCAAGCTTAACTTGAATAAAGGCTCTTCTGCTGTCGCATACGGATTCAGCTACCTGGTGGCCTCTCCAGGACAAAGGATCTGGGCACAACAGTATCATGTTTGTTTAGGTACTGGGAATTGAACCCAGGGGCATTCTATTTCTCAGCTACACCCCCAGCTCTATTTTATTTATTTATTTATTTATTTTTGGTGGTACTGGGGATGGAACCCTTCTACCTCCGGGCTACACTCCCAGACCCATTTTTTAATATTTTATTTGGAAACGGTCTCTTAAGCCAGTGAGGCTGGCTTAGAACCTGCGCGATCCTCCTGTCTCCACCTCCCAAGCCCGGGGATTACAAGTGTGCCCATCACGCCCAACTATTTTTTTAAGTTTGGAAACATGCTCTTACTAAGTTGCAGAGGCTGGCCTCGAACCTGTGGTCCTCCTGCCTTAACCTCCCAAGTACTGGAATTATAGGTGTGCACCACCAGAACCAGCTTGATTTTGGTTACACACTTCAGAAATTAAATTGTATGAGATGGTCTTTGACTTTATCTTTTGTTGATACTCAATTTTTAGTTATTATTTCATTGGCCATGAATGTTAAAAATCTCTATTTGTAGATTATCCAAAAATAACTATTGCTAGCTGGGCATGGTGGCACACACTTGTAATCCCAGCACTTAGGAGGCGGAGACAGGAGGATCCCATGTTCAGGGCCAACCACAGCTACTTAGAGACGCCCTCTGTAACTGAGGAAGACCTTGTCTCAAAAGAATAAAAAATGGGACTGGTGGTGTACCTTGGAGGTAGAACACCCCTGGGGTCCATCTCCAGTGATAGAAAAAAAAATAATTTTTTTTTTTGTGGTACTGGGGGTGGAACCCAGGGGCTTTCTACCTCCGGGCTATACCCCCAGCCCTATTTTTTTTTAATAATTTATTTGGAAACAGGGTCTCACTAAGTTGCTGAGAGCCTCACTCAGTAGCTGAGGCTGGCTTTGAACCTGTGCGATCTCCTGTCTCAGCCTCCCAAGCGCTGGGATTGCAAGTGTGCACCACCACTCTTGGCCAAACAATTTTTGTAAAACAAGTAAAGCTTCTAGAAGTCGGACATGGTGGTGCACACTTGTAATCCCAGCATTCAGAAGGTGAGACCAGAGGATCTGGGTTCCCAGACAGCCTCAGCTACTTAGTGAGGCCCTTTGCAACTCAGTGAGACCCTGTTTCAAAATAAAAAATAAGTGCCAGGTGTGGTGGCGCACACTTGTAATCCCCGCGCTTGGGAGGCGGAGACAGGAGGATCGCGCAGGTTCGAAGCCAGCCGCACACACTGGCTTAGGAGACCCTGTTTCCAAATAAAAAAAAATATAAAAAATAGGTCTGAGAGTATAGCCCGGAGGTAGAAGGGTTTCCAGGAACCCTGGTACCACCAAAAATTAAAATAAATAAATAAATAAAAATAAAGAATAAAAAATCGGGCTGGAGGTGTAGCTCAGAGGTAGAATGCCCCTGGGTTCCATCCCTAGTACCACAAAAATTAAAAAAAAAAAAAGAATTAACGCTTCTAGAGGCTATTTCTTTATTTATGCAGTTCTAGGGATAGAACCAAGGGGCATTTTTTTTTTTTTTTTTGGTGGTACTGGGGATGGAACCCAGAGGCTTTCAACCTCCGGGCTATACTCCCAGACCTATTTATATTTTATTTGGAAACAGGGTCTCACTAAGTTGCTGAGAGCCTCACTAAGTAGCTGAGGCTGGCTTTGAACCCATGTGATCCTCCTGTCTCAGCCTCCCAAGCACGGGGATTACAAGCGTGCACCACCATGCCTGGCTCCAAGGGGCATTCTACCTCCAAGCTACACCCACAGTCCTAATTTTTTTTATTCTTTTTTATTGTGAAATAGAGTCTCACTGAGTTGCAGAGGGCCTCACTACATAGCTGAGGCTGTCCGCGAACTGTGATCCTCCTGTCTCAGCCTCCTGAATGCAGGGATTACAAGCATGTGCCATCACGCCCAGCTGAGGGTTTTTATTATTATTTTTTTTGGAATAAAAATTTATTTTATTTATTTATTTTTTTTATTTTTAATTTTTTATTGGTGCACTGTATTCATACGTCATAGTGGGATACAAAAAAAACTTTTGTAGACATACACGCACACTTCGCCAGTCAACCCCCACCCGATCCCCACCCCATTCCCTCCCCAGCCCTCCTTCCCATGCTTGGCTTAGTGGTTGACATCTAGTATTATAGCAATTTATCCAAAATTAAATATGATAATCTCACATAACAGTTTCATTTGTCTGATACCAAGCTTTTGATAACTTAAAGATAACATTTCAATATTTCTTTTAGGCCCTAAAAGAGGGACCAGGTTATAATTGTTTTTGAAAAGTGTGCTACAAAAATGGATGGCCTGTGATAAGCCAGGTTACAAAGCAAGGATGGGGTAAGGGAGGGACGTTTTCTTCCAGAGAAAAAACAGCATTTCTGAAGAGTCCCAGTCCATATTTTTCCAAAATGGGTGGAAGAGGGGATAAAATCTCCACATGATCTCCAGCGTCCTTTCTCTGTGAGGGACCAGTCGTTGCCTTGCTCAGGGGCGTGCCGAGTCCCCGGCTGGGGAATGGGAATGGAAAGTTTATTGCCCGGTGGCGGTGACGTAAGCTGAAGCTCGACTGGCACTGAATTCTCTAGGAGGTTTCTTCTAGAAACAGACAACTCAGACTCTTCCTCTCACTTCAGCAGGGAAGTTATTTTTAAAAGCACTTGGGAAGTCCTCCCTCCACCCCTCAGGCGAGGAAGGCTCAGAGAAGGGAGTCATCAGTACAGCCGCCTTCTAGGCCATAACGGAATTCCTGAAGGTTGGAGACCCCGTAGAAGTGGACGAAGGCCGCAGCCACCACCAGCACGTGGAAAATCTGATGGGACTGGAACCGTATGTCAAACTTTCCAGGAAAGAAGCGCTCAGGAATCCGAGCAGCATAAAGGCCAGCTCCGGTGATGTACATCACAGCCACGAGGAAGAACCAGCCCATCTGGCCCACTGTGGTGGCCTTGACAAAGCCCTCAGCGATAGTAAAGGGCATGGTGGGCACCGCACCACTCAGACCCAGTCCCAGGAACACGCCTGCTCTTGTCTGCCGGTGTTTAGGAGTGGCAAATCGGTCCCACTGTGCTACGATGATGGCAGAGACGCCCAGGACACAGACGATGGAGAGGTGGATGAGCCGAGGCTGTGGGGAGCAGTAGAAGGAGTAATAGAGCCAGGGGACAAAGCTCCCCATAATTAGTAGAGCGATCCCTGAATAGTCCAGTGTGGAAAAAGTCCGAGAGACTTCTCTGAATGACAACAGACGGTGTGAAAGAGCCAGGAGAAGCTGAGGCAGAGCACTGCACCCAGGAAGAACATGCTGAAAACCACCTTCTCCTGAAGAGGGGCCGTGGGGTACATACTTGGTCTGAGCATGGTCAAGAGTCCCAAAAAGAGAAACGGCAGGAAACCAAGTAGATGGGTCCAGATGCTGCCGGTTTGTGTGGATGCGGAAGATGCTCTTGAAGCGAGCCCGAAAGGAGGGCATGGGTGGCCTGTGGCCATGTAGCAGGGAATCGTCGTCTTTCAGCCAGTCAGGGAGCACATCATACGGAATGACCCGCCAACGTCCCTCCCAGACCTTATACACGAACTCCTCCATCTTTTCCATGGCATGGTGGGCCTGCAGGGGCAGCGTCAGCACCCGCACCTCCTCCTCTTCTTCCTGGGGCACAGGGCATGCTTGTTCTTCTTCAGCGTTGTTTGGGTTGGCGATGACCCGCTTGCCCTTCTCTTCCAGCAGGGGTCCCAGTTCAGCCAGTTCCACTGTGTCAGTTTCCCGGTTACTGGCAGGAGCTCCATTGCCTTGTGCCACCACAGAGCCCTTGTGGGAAGACATCTGGCTGGTACCTCAATATCCTGCAGCTTCGCCTTGGGGAAAGGCTGGGGCTCTCAGCCCCAGGGGGCAGAGATCTCCCTGTGATGGCAGGCACGCGGGCTGGGACGGCTCTGCTGGGGGCCGCGGTCCCCCGGCCGAGCGGCCCCGATCTTCAGCACCCTCCCCATGCCGGAACTGAAGGTTTTTATTATTAATCAAGGCAAGAAAAATCCTTTTTTTAAGATATAAAACAATTCCCAAAGCTTTTTTCAGTTAAACATCTACTATTTGTTGGTTTTGTTTTATTTTGTTTTTGTTTTCTGCTGTTTTTGTTTTTGCAGAACTAGGGATGGAACCCAGGGCATTCTATCCCTGAGCCACACCCACAGCCCTATTTTTTATGCTTTAATTTTTTTTTTTCTTTTTTTGGTGGTACTGGGGGTGGAACCCAGGAGCTTTCTACCTCCGGGCTATACTCCCAGACCTTTTTTATATTTTACTTGGAAACAGGGTCTCACTTAGTTGAGGCTGTTTGTGAACCATGATCCTCCTCAGCCTCTGAGGCCAGCCTCTAATTTAGTGACATCCTGTTTCAAGATACAACTTTAAAAAGGGCTCATGAGCCAGGCGTGGTGGCGCAAGCTGGAACCCCTCAGGAATCCCTCATTTGGGATTACAGACACGCACCTCCATGCGTGGCTTCTTGTTGTTGTTTTGGTTGGGGATTAGGCCCGAGGGCATTTAGCTGGGTGTAGTGGTGCACACTTGTTATCCCAGTGCTTGACAGTCCGAGACAGGAGGACTGTGGGCTCTGTAGTGCCGACTCTGACACTGAGTTGAAGGGTTGGACTCACGCACAGTGGCCGGAGTCTGCCAGAGAAGCCGGTGCATCAATAGAAAAGCTCCCCGACATCCCGAGAGTGGACTTCTGCTTTTATTTCATTTTAGGTAAGGTACCATTTCTGCCCTAGTTTGGGAAAGTGCTTCAAGGGATGTCTCCAGGAAGGCCAGCACCCCTCTGTGTGGTAGGAGGCAGTTCATAGTTTGCGTTCTCTGTGTGTGTTTGGGGGTGAGCCCAGGGCGTTCTACGTCCGAGCTACACCCCCAACCCATTTTATTTTTTAGTTGGAAACAGGGTCTCACTAAGATGTGGAGCATCTCACTAAGTTGCTGAGCTGGCCTTGAACCTGCGATCCTCCTGTCCCAGCCTCCCCAGTACTGGGGCTACAGGCAAGCACCACCACACCAGCTTTGCGCTCTTCTTCTCCTTCTCCTTCTCCTTCTTCTTCTTTTTTTTTTTTTTTTTTTTTTTTTTTTTGCAGTACTGGGGATGGAACCTCTGAGCTGCATCCCCCAGTCCTATTTTTTAGTCTTTTGATTTTTTGAAACAGGGTCTCACTGAGTTGCAGAGGGCCTCACTAAGGAGCTGAGGCTGTTCGGGAACCGCGATCCTTCTGTCTCAGCCTCCGGAATGCTGGGATTGCAAGCGTGCGCCACCACGCCCGGCTTATTTTTTGTTTTTGAACAGGGTCTTACTAAGTAGCTGAGGCTGTCCTCGAACCACGATTCTCCTATCTCAGCCTCCTAAGTACTGGGGTTATGAGCATGCACCACCACACCGGATTAAAAAAAAATTTTTTTAAATGTGTTTGACTCAGAGACCTGCCTCGTTGATGACAATTATGGTTGTTGACAAAACTTCAGGCCCATCAGAGGGATCTTTGATGCCAGTGTGTGGCTGTGTGAAGAAAAAACAATAGTGACGATGATGCCAACGTGCGAAGTTTGCTTCCTCGTTAGACTAGCGAAGCTCAGAGCCGCGCTGCGAGGCCCATCTGCGCAGAGGAGGAAGGCCTGTCTCCAACGCTTTGCTTGGCAGAAAACCCTCTTACCAATTCCACGTTCGCAGCCTTGGTCGTTTAAAAAGAGACCACAAAATAAGAATTCCTCTTTGCCGGCACTACCATGCAAAATGGGAATTAGAGAGAGGGCGCCGGGGGTGTGGGCCGCGGAGGCCGCTGCAGTCCGCGCACACTCACACACGCGCACGTGCGGCCCGCGGGCTCTGTCCGCAACCTCTGACCTTCCGCAGTAGGAGTGAGGAAATATAACGCAGGATTCTCATCACTCATTCTTTCTCTTGACATTTCTCTTTAAATACATGGGGTTTGCCGGGCGTGGGGGCGCAGGCTCGTCATCCCAGCACTCGGGGGGCGGAGACGGGAGGATCGCGGTTCGTGGCCAGCCTCAGCTACATAGCGGGCCCTTCGCAACCCAGTGAGATCCTGTTTCAAAAATAAAAAGACTAACAATAGGGCTGTGGGTGGAGCTTGGAGGTACAATGTCCCGGGTTCCATCCCTGGTACCGCAAATAATAATAATACTAATAATTAATAAACAAATGGGCTTTGTAAGAAGCCTGAAACGAAGCTCACAGAAAACGCTGGCTTCGACTGACTTCTTCTAACCTCTGACTTAGACATGATTCAGACTGGAGAAAGGGTGCGTCATGCAAGGAGCTTCCACACGCCTCACCTGGTCTCCCCGCCATATCTGGCCACATTTTCTGTCACTTTCTCTACATACAATCAGTCCGCGCCTCACTGCTCTGACCCTGCCTCATCTCTGTGGAATCACATTCTTCTCCGTATATACAGTTTTGTCTCGTGTGCGCATGCATGTGTGTTGCTGGGGGTGGAACCCAGGGGCATTTTACCTCCGAGCCAGACCCCAGCCCCATCTTATTTTTTATTTTGTTATTATTATTATTATTATTATTATTATTATTATTATTTGCGGGTCCGGGGATGGAACACAGGAGCATTCAACCTCCGAGCTATACTCCCTGCCCAAATTTTTTTTATTTTGAAACCGGGTCTCACTGAGTTGCAGAGGGCCTCACTAAGTAGCTGAGGCTGTCCGCGAACCGCGATCCTCCGGTCTCAGCCTCCCAAATGCTGGGATTACAAGCGCGCGCCACCACGCCCGGCTCTTATTTTTTATTTTGAAACAGGATCTCACTTAGCTGTTGAGGCTAGCCTCAAACCCGAGATCCTCCTGTCTCAGCCTCTAAAGGGCTGGGATTGCAGCATGTGCTACCACACCCGGCTTCACAGTTTTCTCTATTTCATTTTACATAAACACATTCTCATTTCCATGTCTCTCTCAATACATAGTTTTTTGTGTTTGTTTGTTTGTTTGTTTGTTTGTTTGTTTGTTTGGCTGTACTGGGGATGGAACCTCTGGGCTCCACTACCAGACGTTTTTTATATTTTATTTGGAAACAGGGTCTCTTAAGCCAGTGCGGCTGGCTTTGAACCTGCATGACCCTCCTGTCTCCGCCTCCCAAGCGCGGGGATGACAAGCTGCGCCACCACGCCCGGCTCAATACATAGTTTTTATGAGCCATTTGAAAGTAAACTGCAGGCAGAGCGCCTTTCCCCCAATACTAAAGTATTTATGT
Source organism: Muscardinus avellanarius (assembly GCF_963383645.1). NCBI lineage: Eukaryota > Metazoa > Chordata > Mammalia > Rodentia > Gliridae > Muscardinus > Muscardinus avellanarius. Next base: position 92,037,720 of record NC_137800.1, on the reverse strand, counting down.
CATGAAACAAGGATATTCTCTTAACTTCAGGATACTTTTCCCACAAAAAAGAGTAAGAAGATACTCTGACCTGTAAACCTTTTTCACATTGCTCCGGTCGCCTCGCCGTTTCCTTCTAGAGAGTGACATTTTCCAATCCGGAGACTGATCCAGAATCGCACCTCGATTGGCACGGAAACCTCTTCTGGTGTCTGTGGATCTGAAAGGCTCCAGAGCCTACTCTGTCTTTTCAGAACCTTCTGAAACAGTTTCAGAGTCTCTTTATCATAACCTTGATGCCTGAAAAAGAAGTTACTTAAAAGTTATTTGCTGAAACAAATATTCCATTGGCTGTCACTTCACAATCCAGTTGGAGTCATGGGCTGTGGGCAACAAAGCCTGGAAAGAATACTGTACCTCCCCCGACTGGAGGCGTGTGCACCAGTGCTACCTCCAGACTAACACTAATGCCGATTTCCTGTCCACGTGCTGTTAGTCAAATGTCTCCACCTTAAATTACCATTTTTCCTTTGCAATCAAAGTGTTTTGAAGCGGGGCGCACGCTTATAATCCCAGTACTTGGGAGGCTGGGACAGGAGGATCACAGGTTCAGGGACAGCCTCAGTAACACAAAAAGACTCAACAAGGTATTGAGACCGTTTCAAAACAAAACATAAAAAAGACGGGGATGTAGCTCAGACATAGATGTAGCTTCTGAGCTCACAGTAAACCTCCACACAAATATTTTGCAAATAGTTTTCTGATCAAACTTTCACCAACTAGGTTTACACCCACTGATAACTCTTGCCTAAAATGATTTTTACTGAGATATGTTGTTACCCCAGTAACAGAAGGCCGAGTACGACTACAGATAATAAGCAAAAGGGAGCCGAAAGGGGAGCGATGGAAACGGTGTGCACTTGCACCACGTGTAGCTCTGTGCACAGCCTGGATCATGTGCCAGCAATACGTTCTCGTGCTTATAATTATACTCTCGTCCACGAGTCAAAAGATTAGGCTGAGCCGGGCGTGGTAGGCACACTTGGAATCCCAGCATGCGGGAGGCTGAGACCAGAGGACTGCAGTTCGTGGACAGCCTCAGCTCCTTAGTGAGGCCCTCTGCAACTTAGTGAGAGCCGGTTTCAAAATAAAGAATAAAAATTAGGGCAGGGGGTGTAGCTCGGAGGTCGAATGCCCCTGGGTTCCATCCCAACCTGCAAAAAAAGAAAAAAAGATTAGGCTGCCGTGTAGAGAATTCTCATTTGGTCTGTCTGGTTTACAAAACCTTAAGTGAGTAGGGTGTGGTGGCGCACGCTTGTAATCCCAGCATTCCAGAGGCTGAGACAGGAGGATCGCGGTTTGCTGACAGCCTCAGCTACTTAGTGAGGCTCTTCACAACTCAGTGAGACCGTTTCAAAATAAAGAATAAAGAATAAAAAACAGGGCAGGGGGTGTAGCTTTGAGGTAGAATGCCCCTGGGTTCTATCTCCAGTACAGCAAAAAAAAAAAAAAAAAAAAAAAAAAAAAAAAAAACCTCCTTAAGTCAGCAATGAAAACAACTCATCTCTTTTGCTTAACAGACAATTTTTATGGAAATTTCTAGAAAGCAGCAAAGATGCTATCTGGAATTTCTATAGGGAAACACGTGTCACACTTGGCGGCTCCAGAACGCTTAGCTAGGGGCCAGTGGCACCACACAAGCATGTGTAGACGGAGGATTGTGGTCACGTGTTATCTTGTGCTAGATCTAATCATGTGGCAGCTCTGGAATAGCGAGTAGAAATTGCATTCTCAAGTATTCAGGGCATCGACATGACATGAAAATACCTATTATTTCTATCGGTGACAAAGTCACAAGTATTATTACTATTACTGGTTTTACTGCCTGCTCTAAGTTCTCTGTTGCTGCCTTGAACAAACAGAAGAACGCAGCTGCTGAGACGATGTTTCTCACAGGGTGCCCGAGGGCCGGGAAGAAGCAGCTGGCCTGAGCCCTCGGGAGCGGGGCCTCAGGAGCGGGAGCGGGCTCAGGGCCGGCCTGTGCTGGAGGTTCCCTGCAGCTGGCAGGTCACAGCACGCTGGGGCAGCGTTTTCCCAGAATTTGGAAAGATGCGGCCCAGGATGGCCTGTAGCGGCCGGGGAAGCCAGGCTGCCCACACGGTGGGGGGACCCTCCTGGGTGGGGCGGACTCCCCAGGCCCTCCCCCGCCCCCTCCGCCTCCTGGCTGTACTAGCTCAGCTCACTGTCCGGCCCCCCACCCCCGGATGAGTTTGGACCCAGGAGTCCTGGGACTGACTAATAGCAGCTACTTTTTTATTTTTTGGTGCTGGGGACCATCCCAGGGGCATTCTACCTACAAGCTATACCCCCCACCCCAGGCCATTTTAGTTTTTTGTTTGGAAACAGGGTCTTGCTAAATTGCTGAGGCTGTCCTCAAACCTGCCATCCTCCTGTCTGACTCCCAAGCACTGGGATTACAGGTGTGTGTCGCCGTACCTGGCGGAAAACGGGATTCTGAAAGTATCGGTGCCTCCCGAGGTACAGAGAGGGCCGTGGGAAGGGCTCTTCTGCCGCTTCTCCAGGGACAAAGCTGCTAGCGTCCCGGGCAGCCCCAGGCCAGAGAGGCCGCCCTGGGCTGAACCGTGGCTCTCCTGCAACGGGGCCCTGGGGCTGTGGGGACAGAGATGTTGTGCAAACAGCTAGACGGAGGTACGAAGGCCCCTGATGGCCAGCACTGGCCGCCTCTGCGACACTAGCGCTGCCGCTGACTGCAGCCACCGACATGGCCCCGCTGAAGGCTCACCCCCAGCCTTGTTTTTTGTGGTCCTGAGGATTGAGCTCAGGGGCATTCTACCTCTGACCTGCATCCCCAGCCCTATTTTTTATTCTTTATTTTGAAACAGGGTCTAGAGGTTGTGGAGGGCCTAAGTAATTGAGGCTGGCCATGAACCTGCGACCCTCCTGTCTCAGCCTGCCCCCTCCTTTTTTATTTTTTACTTTGAAACGGAGGCTGAAGTTGTTGAGGGCCTCCCAAAAAACTCAGCCAGGCGTGGTGGTGCACATCTGTGATCGCAGTGCTTGGGAGGCTGAGACAGGAGGATCGCAGGCTCACAGACAGCTCTGGCAACTGAGACATTCAGCAGCTTATCAAGACCCTATTTCCAAGTAAAGAGAGAGTGCTGGGGATGCAGCCCAGTGGCAGGAGACCCCGAGTTCTACTCTGTACCACAAAAGTAAATAAATGAATAAAAAAATAATGAAAGGCTCCTGGTCTTGGAAGGCTGCCCCCTCCCGCCCCCACCCAGGGGCTGCCTGGTGCAGTTCCCACCTGGGAGTTCTGGGCTGGGCCTCCCGTGGCCTAAGCCCTTTCACAGAGGGCTGCTGGGCAGCTGCCCACCCGCGCAGGCCTGTGCCACGAAACACTGCAGGCCCACCCTTGCCAGAGACACCCAGCAGGCCCCGGCTGGCATCGGAGCTCTAAGCTGGCCCCCACATCCCGAGGGGGGTGACCAGGCCAAAGGGCTGAGGACATCCCAGCCCCGGGGTGGGAGGCCCTGGCCAATGTGGACGGCCCCGCGCACCCGCAGCTCTGCTGCTGGAGCTTAGGACCACAGAGCAGCACCGTCTTCTTTTTGGTGGTGCTGGGGATTGAACCCAGGGCGGTTCGGCCTCTAAGCTATAGCTGTTTTATTTATTTACCCAACTTGTTTTAGTTATTTCTTGTGGTCCTGGGGATGAAACCCAGGGACATTTTACCTCTGAGCTACACCCCCAGCCCTATGTTTTATTCTTTATTTTTGAAAGTGTCTCTCTGAGTTGCGAAGGGCCTAAGTAGCCGAGGCTGGCCACGAACCCCGATCCTCCTCTCTCGGCCTCCCAAACACTGGGATTATAAACGTGCACCACCACACCTGGTTTTACTTTTTATTCTGAATCAGGTTTCACTAAGTGGCCGTGGTGGGCCTCAAACCTATGATCCTCCTGTCTCAGCCTCCAGGCCCAGGGTTACAGGTTGCACCACCGTGCTGGCTTCCTTCTCTTGTCTACTTTGATAGACAAGCTAGCCATGGGCTTTGCCAGGGGGCAGCTGTTAAGAGTCAGATAAACATACCTGGGAGCTGGGCATGGTGGCACACCCTTGAAATCCCAGCATTTGGGAGGCCACGACGGGAGGAATGTGGTTTTCGGACAGCCTCAGCAACTCAGTGAGATCCTGTTTTAAAATAAAGAACAAAAGCCGAGCGTGGTGGCCCGCACTTGTCATCCCCGCGCTTGGGAGGTGGAGGCAGGAGGATCGCGCAGGTTCGAAGCCAGCTGCTTTGGCTTAAGAGACCCTGTTTCTAAATAAGATATAAAATAGGTCTGGGAGTGTAGCCTGGTGGTAGAAGGGTTTCCGGGAACCCCAGTACCACCAAAAAAAAAAAAAAAAAAAGAACAAAGAATAGGGCTGTGGGTGTAGCTCAATGGTAGAATGACCCTGGGTTCCATCCCCAGTACCTACCGCAAAAATAAATAGAAATTAAAAAATGAAGAATAAAAAAATGGGTTCACAGACAGCCTCAGCTATTTAGTGAAGCCCTTTGCAATTCAGTGAAACCTTGTTTCAAAAAAAAAAAAAGAATAAAAAAACAGAGCTGGTGGTATAGCTTGGAGGTAGAACGCCTGGGTTCAGTCCTCAGTACTGGAATCCCACGCCTGTAATCCAAGCACTGGAGAGGCTGAGGCAGGACAGCAGGTTCAAGGCCAGCTGTCAGCAATGTGGTGAGGCGCTTCCACACAAAGATGATCAGTCAAGGACAGGGGTTGTGGCTCAGGGATGCCCTGGGTCCAATCCCCAGCACCACACCCCCACAGCACATGGATAAGTGAACAAATAAAGGGAGTGGACGACATCTTTTCATTTCTGCCAAAGGGGGAGAGAGCACATCAGTTGTCAGCAGCCGCCGGCCATGGTCCCTGTGGGAGAGCAGGCCTGCCCGCACAGCAGCACCGGAAGGGCGGACGCCCTCCCAACCCGGACAGGAGGCGGCCGGGCTGAGTCCAGGGCCTCCTGGGCGACCTGTGAGCGCAGTGTTTACTCGTGAGACGGTCTCGGAGCGGGAAGGAAGGAGGCAAATATACCAAAGCCCAGCTGAGCAACCAGCAGGCTTTACATTTTATTTCCAAGAAATGACATCTTGCTTTCACAAAAAAAAGATAAAGTAGCCTCTCCTAACACAGGCTGCCTTCAGGGGCAGCGGCGGGGTGTACCCCGCTGTCCAGAACAGACGCCAATGGCGTTTCTGAGGTAGCAGCAGCAGCAAAAAATTAAAAAACAAACCCAAAGTCAAGCCGCCCATTCAAGGTGGTGCAGCAGCCCAGGAAGCCCCCAGGAAGGCGAGCCACGTGAGCCCCATCAGCGCCTGTCCCACGCAGCCTCAGGCCACCTCTAGGGTGGCCCAAGTCGTGTCCAGAGAGAATCTTCAGAATACCACCAGCTCCCATGGGCTGCCAGAGCGCAGTCTGGGGGACAGCCTCTTGGTTTTGGAAAGAGAACTCAAGAAGCCCGGGTCCCTCCCTGGCCGCGGCTCTGTCCTCACCAGCCCTGGTCTCGTCCCCACAGCAGACAGCAGCGAGGCCGTGCAGCTCCCTCGGGTGCGCGGGGCTCCACTGTCAGTCCACGTCCCACGCTGGCCTGACAGGCGCTCGAGGCCGGGAGGGCTGGCGGCTGGTCAGGCCTGGCTCACTGGCAGGGCGGGAGCTGGGCTCCAGTGGCGTCTGTGTGCTCGGGCGCAGTGGAGGCCGCTCTCCGACCCAGGAGCGTCTCCAGCTCTGGGTGAGACTGAGAAGACCCCGAGCACTGAGCCCTGAAGCCAGGGGCAGCCTGTGTGCTGGAGTCCAGCGTGTGTTGTGTGCCGGCCGGCCGGCCGGCGAAGGGCAGCCTGGGCTGCCAGCGTCTGCAAGGGCAGCTCTGAGCATCACCACGACGAGTCTCAAGGGACCTGGCGGTGAGTCCGGGCCGCTGCCGCTTCGAGGACAACCCTCCTGCGCTGTTCCCAGATGCCCAGTCATTTCACACTGCATCCTGAGACGTCAATTAAGGGCGGGGGGGGAAAGAAATTAAACAGATGAAAACCCCACTGTGGTGACAAGGACGGACCGCAGGCGGCCCCAGAAGCGGTAGAGGGCGGCCCTGGGAAGTAATAAGGCCGGCCTGCTCTCTACCACATCACCTTTCTGCAAAGCACCAATTTTTGAAAATCCAAACGCGAAGGGCAGCGTCCTGTGCCATCCGAGTGCAGGCGCAGGTGGCCCCCGCTCCACCGGGCCCCGAGGGCCTTTCCTCAGCAAACACCATCCTAGGCAAGACAGAGGCGTGGACCTCGCACACAGGGCACTCGTGGGCGAGCCCCGGTCCTGCCAGTGAGCGCCCTCCCTGGGAGAGCCTGGCCAGTGTGCGCACGGGAGTGTGGTGCTGGGGATGGAGCCCAGGAAGCTCCCTCCGCCACACCTCCAGCCCCATTTTATTTTTTACTTTTTTTTTTTTTTTTTTGCGGGTCTGGGGATGGAACCCAGGGGCATTTGACCTCCGAGATACAACCCCTGCCCTATTTTATTTATTTTAAAACAGGGTCTCACTGAGTTGCACAGGGCCTAAGTAGCAGAGGCTGTCCACGAACCACGGTCCTCCAGGTATCAGCCTCCTGAATGCTGGGATTACAAGCGTGCGACACCACGCCCGACTTTATTTTTTACTTTGAAGCATGGTCTCTCTTAGTGGCTGAGGCTGGCCTAGAACCCACGATCCTCCTGTCTCAGCCTCCCCAGTACTGGGACGACGGGCCTCGGCTGCAAGCATTCCTTTACAGAGCTCTCTTCCAGCAAAGGAGGATGGCAAGATCATCCGGAGAAAGATGTCCGGGGAGCAGAGACTTCAGAGCCCGCCTCAGCTGGTTTCCCCCATGATGGACAGAGCGGCAGGTGGCCTCACAACCCCCGCCAGCGCGCCGAGCCGTGGTACCCTCGCTAGAGCCCAACCAACACTCGGGCAGGGGAGTGTGAGAGCCAGAGCTGAAAGCAGCGTGGGAGCCGGGCTGAGACGGAGGACCGCGGTTCACGGCAGCCTCTGCTACCTAGTGAGGCCCTCTGCAGCTCAGTGAGACCCTGCTTCAAAATGAAAAATGGGGCTGGGGGTGTAGCTCGGAGGTAGAATGCCCCCGGGTTCCATCCCCAGACTCGCAAAAAGTAGATAAATAACTAAAGCTGGAGATGGGCGTGCTGGCAGGCCCCTGTAATCCCAGGACTCGGGCTGAGACAGGAGGACGGTAGGCAGAACGACCCTGCGTTCAACCCCAGTACCACAAAAAAGAAACCAAAACCCAAGAGATGAATGCTGTAAGGACCAACGAGACTTTATTTCTAGATCCTTGGCGTTCTTCTTTTCTGAGCACGAACAAAAGAAACTGTGAGGGAAAGGAAAGGGTGAGACGTTAACGGGCGGGGGCCGTGGGGTCACGGCCCGTCCCCTCCAGGAGGCCCAGGACACAGGAGCGCTGTGGCCAGGCTGGCCGAGCTCGGGTCAGCCATCGGCTCCAGCTGCAGACCCCTTTCTCCCGACACCCTCCTCAGCGGCCTGGACCTAGGGCCCAGCAGCTCACGCGCACAGCAGGCAGCCTCTGCTCTGACCCCCAGCCCTCCCCCAGGCCCCACGCCCTGGGGGCTCACACCCAGAGGCTCGCCAGGCCCGGTCCCCAGACCCTAGGGATTCCTGTGCACTAGGATTACCAGCTTTGGCAGGCGCTGGCATGGAGGTTGGCATTTGAACAGAGGGTTTTCCTAAAGCCCACACGGCAGCCCAGGAGGCTGCTCGGGGCTCTGACCTGTCTCTCCCTCAATCAGGCCTCAGAACTTCCTGCTTTTCTCTAGAGCGAACCTCCAGGCAGCACTCACTGTGAGCCCGCAGCCACAACTGTCGCAGCGAGCGCGTGCCCACGGAGGGCGGTCCACAGCGGCCCTGTCCACTGTGCACCTCTGGAGGGAGGGGTCGGGCCAGGCGCCCTGCATGGGGCCCTGGGGAGGGAGCAGGGGCCACTCACGGCCTGGGGAGGGCGGGAGGGCTGTGTAGACTCGGCTCAGAGGCCTCGACCTAACCCTGCGTAGACCTGGCTCTCCGACAGGGCGGGAAGCTACCAAGGGCTGGGAGGCCTCCGCACACGCCACGCTGCAGCCGTCCTCTGGCCACCTGTCCAACACACATGCCCAGTCTCTTGTTCTGTGGCCCTGCTGGGGACCGAGCCTCAGGCACTGAACCCAGCCTTTTTACTTTGAGGCAGTGTCTCACCAAGGTGCTGAGGCTGGCCTCTAATCTCCCATCTCAGCCTCCCAGGGTCTGGCAGAGGAGCCTGCCAGACTCGAGTGCCCTTGGGGTCTGGCGTGGGACCCCAACGGTGCACCGTGGCTGCCGGGACTGGGCCCAGGCTGCCCGCCTGCAGCACAGAGCCTCCCGAGGCGAGGCCAGCCTCAGGGCCCATGCAGGCTGGAAGGGACAGCGGACAGAAGACCTGTGGCCAGCAGTCTGGCTTTCAGGCCTTCCCTCTTGTCTCGACTTAGAAAGGTACAAGCACAGATGCACAAGCACGCAGGCTTCTGACGGCCAGGGCCGCCAGGGGCAGCGACTCCTGCTTCCGCCCCGCGGGCCATGGCCAGAGCTTCCCAGGGGCACTGTTTGCTGGACTCCCGAGGGGACGGACAAGGTGATTGTCTCTACCCGCCGTGACTGATCATGTGCGGGGTTGGATCCAGGGCCATTCTACCTCTGAGCTACACCCCCAGCCCTAGTTTTTATTCCTTATTTTGCAACAGGGTCTCACTGAGTTGCAGAGGGCCTCAAGACGCCCGGCTACCCATAGTCCTTTTTATTTATATATATTTTATATATATTTTGTGGTACTGGGGATGGAACCCAGAGGCATTCTACCTCTGAGCTACACCCCCCAGTCCTATTATTATTATTATTTTTTTTTTGCGGGCCTGGGAATGGAACCCAGGGGCATTCGACCTCCGAGCTACAGCCCCTGCCCTATTTTTTCTCCTTTATTTTGAAGCAGGGTCTCACTGAGTTGCGGAGGGCCTCACTAAGTAGCTGAGGCTGGCCGCGAACCCTGATGCTCCTGCCTCAGCCTCTCAGTACTGGGATGACAGGTGTGCGCCACCCGCCCTGCTGGCATCGTGCTTTGTTCTACTGTGAAGCACACATCCCCAGTGCTCCCGGTTCCCTACTCCTTCCTCAGGTAGTCCTCACACAGCTGTGTGCCCTCCCGCCCTTGGCTCGGGAATCGTTAACTCTTTCTTCCCCACCCCGAGGGAGAGTGCGGAAGTGCCTCGGGAGCGCTCACCTTTCCGCTCGCGAAGGAGGTTGGCCCGTCGCGTCTTCACCTCCGGGCCCAGGTGGTCCACCATCTTACTGATGCAATTGTCCAGAACCAGGGAGCGGGTCCTGGACTCGATGTCCTTCCGACAAATGGGGCACTCCATCTTCCGCCTCATCCACTCACTGATGCAGTGAGAGCAGAAACTGTGGGCGCAGTTCAAGGTGGTGGCCTACGGTAAGAGTCGGACACAGGCTCGTTCCCACCCTGCTCTCCTCACGCTGGCACCGGGGCCCGGGGTGTGGATGCACGCACGGTACTGGGGTGAGACTCAGGGGCATTCTACACCCCCAGCCCATTGTTTATTCTTTCCTTTGAAACAGGGCCTCACCGAATTGCAGAGGCCTCACCAAGTAGCCGAGGCTGTCGCGAGCTTCCCAAACACTAGGATCCCAAGCGTGTGCCGCCAGCCTGGCTCGGCCACGGGAGCGGACTTCTACAGAGGAAGGGCGGCGACAGTGCCACGCGGGGACTCACGGAGGGGCAGTCACCCTCCAGGAGGCCCCACGCTTCCGTTCATCGCCCCGTCTCAAAGACCACAGATGGAGCTGGGGCCAGAAACGCACTTGTCTCTTTTCTACAAACTGAGTTCTACCAACTGCCAACAGGATTAGCTCCTTGCAAACAACTGGATGTAAGCAGAACATGGGTAACTGCTACGGTACAAAAAGATCACTGATGCACTCAGGAAAAACAAGCTTCTCTCCTGCTGAGGCTAAACTGGAACCTCTATTTTAGAAAGCCAGGGGGAAGCTACACTGAATGCTCTGTACAGACAAGCAGGTGTACCAGCCGGGCCTGGCGTGCACACAGCTCATCGCAGCAGCCCAAAAGGCTAAGACAGGGGGATCTCAAGCTCAAAGCCAGCCCGGCAACCAAGGAGAGCCTGGCGCAACAAGTAAAACAGCCAGGCGTGGGCGCACCCTCGCAATTCAGCATTCGGGAGGCGGAGACCAGGGGATCGCGGGTCGCAAGCAGCCTCAGCTACTTAGTGAGGCCCTCTGCAACTTAGTGAGACCCTGTTTCAAAATAAAGAATTAAAAACAGGGCTGGGGGTGTGGCTTGGAGGTAGAATGCCCCTGGATTCCATCCCCAGGGCTGCAAATATAATAAATAAATAAATAATAAAAATACTATGCCGGGCATGGTGGCGCACACTAGTAATCCCTGCACTTGGAAGGCTGAGACAGGAGGACTATGGTTTGTAGACAGCGTCAGCTACTTAGTGAGGCCCTCCACAACTTAGTAAGACCCTGTTTCAAAATAAAGAATAAAAAACAGGGCAGGGGGTGTACCTTGGAGGTCAAATGCCCCTGGGTTCCATCCTAGACCCACCCACACACACACACAAAGTAAAAAATAAAAACACTAAAAAATAGGACTAGAGGTGCAATGGCCCTTGGTTCCATCCCCAGTACCACAATAAATAAATAAGTAAATAAATAATTAAAACAATAAAAAGGTCTACAGATGTAGCTCAGTGAAAGCATCTCCAGGTTCAAACTCAAATACTGCAAAAACAAAAAATTGTAGGAGGCATTATCACTAAAGATAGTGAACGCAGAATAAAGCCAGGTACGGTGTTGCACACTCATAATCCTGGTATTTGGGAGGCCGAGACAGAAGGATCCCAGGTTCAAGACCAGCCTCAGCAACCAGCAAAAGCCTGTCTCAAAACAAAACATAAAAAGGCCTTGGGGATGTAGCTCAGAGGCAAATTACCCTGGGTCCAATCCCCAGCACCACAAAATACTAATCCAATAAAATAAAACGGGGCTGGGGCGTACGTTAGAGGCAGAACATCCAAGGGTCCAAGCCAGGACTGCCACCAAAAGTAAAGTAACACCAGGCCCCGGGCTGGATGAAAAGGAGCTTCGGGAGCTCCGGGGCTGCCTATGCCCGCCACACTTCAGAGGAGAAAGCAGAGCAAGCTCAGAGGGCCTCTGAGCTCACTTCCGAGGCTCTGCCGGCCTCTCACGCCAGGAGTGCACACCTCCCGTTCCCGCTCAGAGCAACTCCCCTCCTCCTCTTCCTTTTGGTACTGGGAGATGAACCCCTGGGCAGTGGCAGTCTACCTTTGAGCTACACCCTCAGCCTTATTTATTTATTTATTATTATTATTATTATTATTATTTATTTATTTATTTATTTTTGGTGGTACTGGGGTTCATAGAAACCCTTCTACCTCCGGACTATACTCCCAGACCTTTTTTTTTTGTTTGTTTTTGAAACAAGGTCTCTTAAGCCAGCGGGATCCTCCTGTCTCCGCCTCCCAAGCGGGGGGGGGGGGGGGGATTACAAGCCTGTGTCACCACGCCTGGCTTTTTTTTTTTTTTTTTTTTTTAAACTGGGGATGGAACCCAGGGGCATTCTACCTCTCAGCAACACCCCCAGCCCTACTTTTTAGTCTTTATTTTGAAACAGGGTCTCACTGAGTTACAAATGGCCTCACTAAATAGCTGAGGCAATCAGCGAACCTGCAATCCTCCTGTCTCAGCCTCCCAGGTACTGGGATTACAAGCGTGTGCTACCATGTCCGGGTCCTTATTTTATTTCTTATTTTGAAACAGGGTCTTGCTAAGTTGCTGAGGCTTGCCTCAAGCCTGCAATCCTCCTGTCTCAGCCTGCCAAGTACTAGGATACTAGGTGTGCAATGCCAAGGTACCTGCTTCAGAGGCTCAGAGTCCTCATCCTGCTTTTAGGTCAGCAGTGGAAAATAACAGAGCTTATGTACTGAAAAAAAATGTCACGGAAACCTAGAAAGCTAGGAAACTACGGCACTGTTTAAAAGGATTACAAACTGGACTAAAGACCTGTCTGATTAAAACGAAGCGTGGTGGCGTACACTTGTAATCCCAGCATTCGGGAGGCTGAGACAGGAGGACTGCGCAGGTTCAAAGCCAGCCTCAGCTACTTAGTGAGGCCCACTGCAACTCAGTGAGACCCTGTTTCAAAATAAAGAATAAAAACTAGGGCTGGGGGTGTAGCTCAGAGGTAGAATGCCCCTGGGTTCCATCCCCAGGACTGCAAAACAAATCAAATGAATCACCTTTTTTGTGGTACTGGGGGTGTGGCTTCCTCCGGTGTGCACAGCCCTGCACAAACACTGCGTGCCTCCAAAGTGGGGAATTCTCTCACTAGAAATATGGGGGACGCTCTGACCTTGAGTCAAGATGAACCCGGAGCAGCCAGGCATGCCAGTGCACTGGGACAGTCTCAGCAAGGAGCGCGACCCTGTTGCCAAATCAAATAGGGCTGGGGGCGTAGCTCAGAGGTGGACTGCCCCTGGGCTCAAGCCCCAGTACGGCGGTCTCCCCAGGAGCAGCCCAGGAGGCCGGCACCCCCGAGTGCCCTCGGTGCACGGGAAGGCAGCACCCAGAGGCAGTCTTGGAGGGTTTAAGCACTGCCATTTAACAATCTGCGGCCAACATTCGCAGCCCAGCACAACCTAGTCACAACTGGTAGAGCCACGCACGCAGCACAAGACAAAAAAGAAAAGGCGGAACAGGGCAGGATGAGCCAAGGGCCAAGTCCCTGAGACCCGCCAGCGGCCCCACGCGCCCAGTGAGCCACGTTAGTGACATTCCCCTGCCTTCCCTCAAGGCTGCACTGCGGGCCTACTCTTAGCACTGTGCTCACTCAGAGTGAAGGAAAAAAGCTGAGCTGGGCGCCGTGCGCAGCCTGGCGTCGGTACTCGGGAGGCTGGGGCAGGATGGTTACAGGTTCAGGGCCGGCCTCAACAATTCAGTAAGGCCCTGTCTGTTTCAGAGTAAAAGATAATTTAGGGCTGGGGGTGTAGCTCAGAGGTAGAATGCCCCTGGGCTCAATTCCCAGTACCACACAAAAATAAAGCTTGATAAGTAGCTATATTCTGACACTTAGAATTCTAAACACAACGTGGCCCATTTCCTCCTCTCCCTAACAACAAAGAAAGATTTTATTTCAGCTAAGTATGTTAGCTGTACAAATAAATATCCAAGAACAAATAAGAAAAAGATAGTGAAGGAAAAACCAATAAAACCCAACGAGCAGACGTCGCTTTGCAATCACACAGCTCCGTGGCTGGGAGGAGGAGCTCCTCCCCAGGGCCGTACCTCAATGAAGTACTCGGAGCAGATGATACACTGCAGCTCGTTCTCCAGCACGTCCGCCACGCGGCTGAGCACCTCCTCCTTCTCCTCCTGCAAAGGCACACACACCGGTCAGCAGGGAAGCAGGAGGGCGGGCGGAGGCTCAACTAAAATCATCTGGTGCGGGCGGGCGGGCGCCAGGAGGAAGCGTTTTCCCTGTGGGTTGCCATTCCTCAAGAACGGCTTCATTTCTTTTCTTCTTCTTCTTTTTTTTTTTTTTGTATCTGGGATTGAGCCCAGGGATTTCTATCTGAGCTATACCCCCAACCCTACTTTATTTTTTAATATGAAACAGGGTCTCCCTAAGTGGCTGAGGCTGGCCGTGAACCTGCGATTCTGTCTCGGCCTCCCCAGCACTGGGAAGCCAGGCGCGCTGGCCGAGAACTGCCTTCTGGTACAGAGCACTCCTTCCTTCCCTTCGTCACCCCACTTGCTAAGGTCCTCACGTCTGTGTCTCCCCAAAACCCATGTGCAGGGAGGCCTGACTCTCATGAGATGGCGTCAAGACACGGGCCTTCACGGCGAGCCTGGGCCTGTGCCCCTCCACCACGGAGGGCAGAGCAGGAAGACGTGGTCCGCACCCCGGCACACAGGGCCGCGCCTTGGACCTGTGCCCAGGCAACAGACACTCTGTGGCCTCCTCTCCCCGGTCTATGGCACCTTGTCAAAGTGCCCGAGGGGGCGACAGTGCCACTTTTTCAGTATCTGCACTATAGCTTCCACCTCCTTCTCCAGAATTGACCAAGTAAAGAAGTCCCCTGGGAAAGCTACAGCTCAGGGGCAATACACATAAAGCCATCCCCCAAAACAAAAGCCTCACCGGACAAGAAAGAAAACACAAAGACCATGCAGAAAGGCAGAAGCTAGCGGGCTGGTGGCGCACACCTGTAACCCAGTACTCGGGAGGCTAAGACGGGAGGATCCCAAGTTCTTGGCCAGCCTCAGCTACTTAGTAAGGATCTGTTTCAAAACAAAATATAAAATACAGATGGGGATAACTTCAGAGGTAGAATGCCCCTGGGTTCAATCTACACACACACACACACACACACACACACACACACACACACTGCACACAGCCAGGTACAGAGAACTTAGGAGGCTGAGACAGGAGAGTCACAGGTTTGAAGCTAGCCCACAGGAACTTAGATGTTGTTTCAAAATAATAAAACAGTGTGGGGAGCCGTTAAGGTCTTCCCCTTACCTTTACTAAAAGTATACTTCTGCCTGTCCTTCCAGCCAGTCAACAAGGTTTGGGGTCATGGAGGTTTCAAAGTAATTAAGGCTCTCTCAGAACTAATGATGCTATTGTTCTGTCTGAGATTTGAATTTAATTCCTAGAGTTACATTATTTCATCTTCACCCCTCTCTTCGGAACTGTACTTTTGCCGGCTGGCTCCAGCACTGACCTTGAGCCAAAGTTCGGTCGGGGGGCCCGCAAGAGCCTAAGCCCCCATGAAGTATGAATAGCATCTCCTTCTTCAACAAATTATTTTAGCCGGGCGTGGTGGCGCACGCTTGTCATCCCCGCGCTTGGGAGGCTGAGAATGGAGGGTCGCACAGGTTCGAAGCCAGCCTCAGCTGCTTAGTGAGGCTCTCAGCAACTTAGCGAGACCCTGTTTCCAAATAAAATAGAAAAAAGGTCTGGGAGTATAGCCCGGAGGTAGAAAGCCTCTGGGTTCCACCCCAGTACCACCAAAAAAAAAAAAAAAAAAATTATTTTAAGATTTTTTGGATCAATACATGTAATTGGAATTTTTATGTATAAACATTATAACTAAAACAGGTGTGCGATGGCTTGTGAGAGACTCAGTCAACAAAGAATTTTTCCCCAAGGACAAAGTCTGGGCCAAAAGATTAAGTCCCAGCTGACCTGAGTTTGAGCCAACATGTAAGATTAGGTTCAAGCTGGCCTTGTGATAGAAGACAAAGCTGACTTTCTATGATTCATTAAATGTCTGGCACCCTCCCTGAGGCTTTTTTCTCTGAACTTTCCTGCTCACGTGAATATGTTTTTTTCTGTCCTGCATGAAAAAGTATAAACGATTGTTGTAAGTTCTAAATAAACGGAGAAGACTGATCTCGTGGCAATTCTTTTCTCATTTTGACCTCGGCTCTTTTCTCACTGGCACACAAACCCCGACTTATGCTAGGGCTGGACCCCGGCAAAGCAGGGCCGGGGAAGGAGCTCGGATAGAACACTCCCGGGCGTAATCCACAGCACCATCAATACACGCATACAAACACCTCAACTTACACGCGCGCTAATGTGGAAGCCGACGACCAGGGGAGGACTCAGGCAGACCCTTCCAGAGGCCTGAGTGGTCTCCCGGTCACCCCCGAGGCAGGGCAGCCGCTCTCCACACCGCAGGGCCTGCACCGCTGAGGGCACGGCGCTGCACTGCCCAAGCCGGGCCTCGTCTTCTCCCCAGTACCTTGGTCTGCTCCAGCTCTCTGTCCTTGGCTTGGATGATGGTTTCAAAGTCCTTCCTGCTGCGGCTCAGCTCCTCCATCAGAGACCGGTGCTGCGGACACGCGGGCGAAGCGGTCAGGAGGCTGCGTCCGCTCCAGCCTCGTGCCTGCCTTCGCCCCGGCATCCCACCCACTGCTGCTTTTCACAGAGGCCCAGCACCCTCCCTCGCCCCCAGCCGAGGGGCGCTCACTGCAGAGAACCTCACCAGCGCCCAAGAACCAGTACGCAATAGGAGACGACTCAGCCCAGGGAGCAGCTTTCCAGAGTCCAGCCGGGCGTGATGGCGCACACTTGAAATCCCAGTGCTTGGGAGGCCCAGACAGGAGGATCACAGCAACCTAATGAGGCCCTCAGCAACTGAGTGAGACCCTATTTCAAAATAAAAAATAAAACAGGGCTGGGGTGTAGCTCAGAGGCAGACATCTCCAGGACCGTACAGACAAAAAGGACCATTCACGGAGCTGGGCACAGCGGCTACTTGGGAGGCAAGGAAAGAGGATCCCAAGTTCCAGGCGCACCTGGGCAGCTTAGCAAGACCTGTCTCCAAACAAAAAAAATAAAAAGGAGAAATGGAATTCAGGGATACTAGGTAACCATTTTCATTTAAATAAAAAAGCCTTTTATCCGGGCATGGTGACACAGGCTTGTAATCCCCGCGCTTGGGAGGCTGAGACAGGAGGATCGTGCAGGTTCGAAGCCAGCCTCAGCTACTTAGTGAGACCCTGTTTCCAAATAAAATATAAAATGGGTCTGGGAGTATAGCTCGGAGGTAGAAAGCCCCTGGGTTGCACCCCCAGTACCACCAAAAATAAATAAATAAAAAAGCCTTTTAAGCTTTTATTCTACAAAGTACAAAGAACACGCTCATAGGGCTGCCTAAGTCCACCAGCGTCTTCCGGAAGGTGGCCAGCCCAAGCAAGGTCAACAGGTGGTGTGGACGGCCGTCTGCACACTGTGGAGAGGCGTACGGGAGCGCAGCGGGGCTGACCTGACTGGAGGTGGGCAAGGAGGTATCTGTGAGCACCCTGTGCACAGTACAGCTCATATCTTAGACGCTCACCTAAATTCCTCTCAAAGGAAGGGGAAATGACATGCTTATGAAAAGATATTGTTTATTGTGGCACTGAGGACTGACCACAGGGGCATTCTGCCTCCGAGCTACATCCCCAGCCTATTTTATTTATTTGGAAACAGGGCCTAAGTCTCCAACGCTGGCCAGGAACCTGTGGCTCTCCTGTCTCAGCCTTCCGGGTAATGGGATGTGCCACTAAGCCCCCTACCTTTCTTATTTTGATAAGAAAATATGGGTACTGAGCCGGGCGTGGTGGCACACGCTTGTAATCCCAGCATTCAGAAGGCTGAGACGATCACATTTCACAGACAGCCTCAGCTACTTAGTGAGGCCCTCTGCAACTCAGTGAGACCCAGTTTCAAAATAAAGAATAAAAATTAGGGCAGGGGGTGTAGTTTGGAGGTAGAATGCCCCTGGGTTCCATCCCCCAGACCCACAAAAAAAAAAAAAAAAAAAGGTACTAAGCATTTGGGAAAGTTTCCAGAGTTCTAGGTAAATGAGATTTCTTTAATGGGCCTGGTGAGCAGCTTCGGAAAAGCCACGAGGTGGAATGAACCCAGCCACAGCTTCAGCACGGGGTGTGGAGCCAGGACCTGAGAGCCACGGTGCATCTTGGGGCGCATGGGCTCTGTGGGTGCAGAACTCAGTGATCCCTCAGGGACTCCCAGGAAGCAGAGCCTAATTCTCTTCCAGTCAATTTTAATGACACTCCAAATGGAAACATGCCAGCCCCACCCCATAACGGGAAAAGCTCGGGAAATGAGATTCCACAAAGTCAGAGACTCTTCCCGAATCCCTCCCAAAGCTGTCTGGGGGCTCGGGGAAGTCGAGGCGCCTGCGGCTGGGCCCGGGCGGCGGGAGGCAGCGTGTGTACGGGGAGCGGCCCGGACAAGCCCCTCTGCCTCTGCCCACCCCTCAAGAGCTCTGAGCCCTAACACGGACCTCCTGAGACTGGCACCAGCATAAACACGCACGAAGCGAGAGGGGAGGCAGGAATTAAGATGCGCCGCAGCCAGGTAAGTGAAGACACCGCAGCCGCCTCTCGGGACGCAGACCCGTGAGGCCTGCTCCTCTGTGAGGGGATGTCTCGCTGACTGTCCACTGCAGCCTCTCCAGTGGCTTCTGGGGCCGCAGCTCAGGGGTGGGCAGGGTGGTGGGGCCAGGGCCGCTCTCTGCTGCCCGCCTCTCCCAAGGACAGCCCTCCCCCGGGAGCCTGAGCGGGCCCTTACCTCCTGCAGGGCCCGGGCTAGCTGCTGCCTCAGCGCCTCTTCTCCCTGCACCGCCAGACCCTGCAAAGCCAACACAGAGCAGACGTTCCTGCAGAGGGGAGACCCGCTGCAGGGCAGCCGCCACTGAGCACCGGGCACGCCCGCCACCCGGCCGTCTGGGCAAAGGGTCTGAGCGAGGCCCTGCACCCCTTGGCTTCGCCCTGCAGCACACTCCAGGCTGATGGCCCGCCCTCCCCATGGTGCTCCCTGGCCAGCACCCCATGTCCCCTCACTCTGCACTGACACTCTAGCCAGAGAAAGCACCTCCTCCGCCCGGGCTCCACCGCCCACCCCGGCATGGTGCCTCCCCAGGAGCCAGCCTCCCCAGGACCCACCTACGCGCACAGCAGGGCAACTTCAACTGCGGGCCAGTTTAAAACACTGACCGAAAACTGCTCTCTCTCTTTTCATGTGCATAACTCATCTTTCCTCTTGGACGAGGTAAATTACTTAATGGTAATTCACTGGGCATTTTCCTGCCCAGCCGACTGCGTAGAGCAGGCGTCATGGATGCCCAAACCGCGGGTGGGCTGGGCTAGCCAGGACGAGGCTGCCTCTGAGCCACCTATACAGGACCTGCAGGAATTCCCCAAACCAATCTTTTTCACCTTCCTCCAACAATTTGCTACAGAAAAAGCTTTTGTAGCGATACCTTTAAGCACCTGCAGCGTGGTGCAGCGGGGTTACTAATAACAGTAACTCTTGGGGACAGAGCTCCTGGTGCCTGGTGAGACACAGGCACAGCAAACCAAGCAGCTGCCCTGCTCCCCAGCATGCTTTCAGAGGCTGTCCTGACGTCTGACACACTGAGTAGGTGGCGCTAAGCCCCCACGAGCCCCAAGGACTAATGGAGGAGGCACACACACGGCAACCGCAACGTATGCCCTTGGAGAGTGAGTTAATCCCTGGCTTCAGCCTCTACTACCAGCTCAAGGGGTCAACAGATTAGAATGCAATTTATAAATTATTAGAAATGCCCAGAACAACCCAAAAAAAAAAAAAAAAAAAAAAGCAGATTCGCTTCAGTTGTGATTGGTGCTTCTAAGTCAATTGGGGAATTCTGACACTCAGCGGTACCTGCGCACACCTGGGGGAGTAAACGCGTCCCTGCCAGATGGACTGACATTTTGAGCAGGGCTAGGGTCAGCTCAGCTGAAGCTCTGTGTGACGGCCAGAGCCTGCGCAAACGATGAGAGGGGCCATGGAGGTCTTCCTCAGACAGTCCTCACTTCACCTAATGGGAGCGGCTCGCCACACAGCCCGGCGGCAATGGCGTGGCGCGCCTGCGACAGGGACAAAACACCTGTCCTTCTAGTCCCCCACTTCCCAGGCTGGCAACGGCTCCCCTACCCGGCCTGGCCCGGCCCACACCGTCAGGCCCAAAGGCAGAGCAGAGACGGACGTCAAGAGTGACCCGTGCTCCCGCGGCGCCCTGCCCTCCACCAACCTCTCCTGAAGTGGTCTGAGGCACCTCCGCCTGCACTGGCACCGAGTCTGTGCCTCCTCCTCTGCACTTTCCTCAACCTCCTTCTTTCATAGTCTGCCCTCCTGGGGGTGTAGCTCAGAGGTCAAATGCCTCTGGGTTCCATCCCCACACCCACAAAAAATAAATAAATAAATAAGGCCGGGCGTGGTGGCGCACGCTTGTAATCCCCGCGCTTGGGAGGCAGAGACAGGAGGATCGGGCAGGTTCGAAGCCAGCCGCGCGCGCTGGCTTAGGAGACCCTGTTTCCAAATAAAAATGTAAAAATAGGTCTGGGAGTGTAGCCCGGAGGTAGAAGGGCTTCCAGGAACCCTGGTACCACCCAAAAATAAATAAATAAATAAATAAATAAATAAAATAAAGTCTGCCCTCCTGTCCCTTCCTGCCCCGTGGTGCCCAACATCTGGCCCCTGGACCAGAGACAGGCCACTCCGGCTGGGGGCTGGCAGCGGCCGGCCGCCCTCCCTCCGTCCCTCAGGCCGCCCTCTCCGGGCCCTCGGCCCTGGTACCTGGAGATGCTGCTCCTCCTCCCGGAAAGTCTCCTCGAGCTGCGCCACCCGGGCCTGCTGCTGCGCCTGCTCCGCGCTCAGCTGGCCCCGCAACTCCTGTAGCTCCTGCTCCATCTGCGCGATCTTCTTGGAGCTCCCCTTCTGGGTCTGCTTTCTTGCGCTCAGCACAGCTTCCTGCTTCTCCTGCATCTGCGTCTTCAGCTTCAGCATCCTGGCCATGGTCATCTTCAGCAGCTCCAAGCTGCCCTGGGACGCCAAGGCTCTCTGCTCAGCCGTGGAGGGGGGCCCGGGGCTGGCACACGCCCCCGAGGCCTTCTCATCGCCTTTAAGCGAGGCCAACTTAGGGTCCGAGGCGTCTGAGGGCTGAGCGGCCCCAGGGCCCTTCCCACGGGGCTCCGCCGGGTGGCAGGCGGCACGCGGCCCCCGGCCTGCCTTGGGTTTTGGGTGTGAGGGGCCCTCCGGCTCCTCTGTGCTGGACTTCCTCTTGGCCCTCAGGCCCTTTCTGTCTGCTGTGCAGTCACTCCTGGGGGCCAGGCAGCGCCGCACCCTCTCCCAGTCTTCCTCGGCAACTTCATACTCATACTCGGCGTTCTCCTTGTCCTCCAAAGGCACCCCGAGCTGCACATGGTCGCCCTCACGGATGACAGAAACCCTGAACGGCTGCAGGCGCTCTCCATTCAGCCAAACACCATTCAGACTCTGGGGAAGAGAGAGAGATGAAACACGCCTCTGACCTTCCTGCTCTTAATGGGACTTCTCTCTGGCTGCCACAGAACCTCCTGCCGTTTCAGAAAGACCCCAGGTGCTCGATCCACCCTCCCTGGAAGCAGGTCCTTCAAACAGTGCCACCACCTTCCTCCACAATCGCACTCCACAGAAGAATCACCCGCATACACCCAGGAAGACTCCAGCCGGCTCCCCGCTGGCCTAGCTGGGAAGCCTGCCAGGGGCAAGGGAAGTAGCACCTGCAGGGGGGCCCCCGCGGGGGCGCTTACTCAGGAACCACCCTCAGAAGTGCTGTGACAACAGGCCAGCAGCGTGCACCAGAGAGAGCTGGCAGGGTCTGAGCAAAGGCGCGGAGGCCCGGCACCGTGCCAGGGCACGCGTCCTTCCTTAACCTCTGCCTGTTTTGTATACGGTACAGCGTTCACCTTACACTGTTCCTACATGGAATGAATAAAAGCTGGGCATATGCTGGGTGTGGTGGTGCATGCTTGTAATCCCAGCATTCGGGAGGCTGAGACCAGAGGATCACGGTTTGCAGACAGCCTCAGCTACTTAGTGAGGTCTTTTGTAACTCAGTGAGACCCTGTTTCAAACTAAAGAATAAAAAATTGGGCAGGGGGTGTACCTCGAAGGTCGAATGCCTGAGTTCCATCCCCAGACCCGCAAAAAAAAAAAAAAAAAAGCTGGGCATATAAAACATATAAAAGCTGGGCGTGGTGGTGAAGTACCTGGGAGTCTGAGACAGGAGGATCATGGGTTTGAGGCCAGCCTCAACAACTTAGTGAGGTCCTGTTTCAAAACAAAAGGAAGCCAGGCATGGGGGCACACACTTGTAATCCCAGCATTCAGGAGGCTGAGACCACAGAATCACGGTTTGCAGACAGCCTCAGCTACTTAGTGAGGCCCTCTGCAACTCAGTGAGACCCTGTTTCAAAATAAAGAATAAAAGTAGGGCAGGGGGTGTGGCTCGGAGGTCAAATGCCCCTGGGTTCCATCCCCAGACCCGCAAAAAAAAAAAAAAAAAAAAAGGAAAAAGGGCTGGGGTATAGCTCAGAGGCAGACTGCCCCTGGGCTCCATCTCTAACACCATAAGTAAAGCACAGAAAACAGGCAGAACAGTGACTGGCTTAGTACGTGCTTGATGGTTACGTGCCCAGCTTTAACGAAGTCATAGGACAAAGGTCAAGAATATGGAACCTGGGCTGGGGCTACAGCTCAGTGGAGCAGCACTCCTCCAGCATGCACCGACACACACACACTCACACACTCACGCGCCCCCCCAAAGCCAGAATGCCCAGGTCTGCAATTTGGCTCCATCACCTAACAGGACCAATCTCTCCTCTCTTTATGGACCACTTACTCTTCTGTAACAGGGAACAAGAGCCTTCCCTCCTCTGGGATCTCCGTGCGACTTAATCAGATCGCACAGGCAAAGGGCTCTGACAGAGCCTGGCACCTGGTGATTATAAATGCTCACTGCCCCAACTGATTTATCAAGTCACTTCAATCCTACGCTCGGCATCGTACAAAATAAACACATCAGGTGCAAAAGGAGAAGACAGAAAAATAACTTTCAGCAGCTGGCTCTGGAAAGGATGCCACAAGGGCAGGGCGAGTGTGCGGGCTCAGGCGGCACAGCCCTCAACACGGGGAGCCAGGGTGACGAGATGACAGGCCCAGAACTGATGCGCAGCGGACCCCAGATGCAGGGATGACGGACCCGCGCTGGCACTTTATCTGAGCCAGGACTTCGCTCCAGGGCAGAGCCGGAGGTGAAGGCACTTTTGGATGGAGGCTAAGACTTGTGGCGGAGGGGGGTGCGACTCGGTGTGGCTGAGCTGCTGCCTGGCATGTGCAGCCACCTACTGTCAAAGCCCTGCTCACCCGAGGGCCGGGGGCGTAGCCAGAAGGACAGAGGACGACAGGGAGGAGAGGCCGGCCCCCGAGTCTGCTACGGCGGTAGTGGTCACCTGCTGCCTTGGCCTGACAGCGGGCCTGGGCGGCCTTCTGAGCACTCTCTATTCAGCCCGGAAAGCCACAGGGGGTGACGGGCTCTGCAAAGCAAGGCTGGCCAAGAGGGAGGAGGGCACGGAGCCAGAACCATCTGAGACCAGTGAGAGTGCGTGCAGAAAAGGTCTCAGGTAACGTGGCAGGGAGCCAGTGCCAGCCCAGCCACGGAAACTTAAGGAATGTCTCCGAGGCAAGGGTGAGACAGGCTACCAAAGGAACCCCAGGCTGGAGAGAACAAGCCATTCCACCACTTCTTGGCGACACCTACTGGCATACCTTGAACCAGTGCTACGGCACACTGTTCACAAGGTGCTGCCCGTGTAGGTCTCAAAAACAATAGCGTAAATAATTTCCCCCGCTCAAGGACTGAATTCAGCCTCCTGAGCTTGCGCAACGCCCAGCAGTGGGAGTGCTAAGCGGTGAGCAGCCTGCCGGAGGTCTCTTGCCATCACATGGCAAAAAGGTGGGAGAAGGAGCCAGGCGTGGTGGCCCACACTTATAATCCCAGCATTTGGGAGGCTAAGACAGGAGGATCGCGGTTCAAGGACAGCCTCAGCTAGTTAGTGAGGCCCTCCGCAACTTAGACCCTGTCTCAAAATAAAGAATAAAAAGTAGGGCAGGGGTGTAGCTCAGAGGTCGAATGCCCCTGGGTTCTATCCCCAGACCCACAAAAAAAAAAAAAAAAAAAAAAAAAAAAAAAAGGGTGGGAGAAGCCATGCCCCTGGACCTAACTAACTTCGCCTGCGGCTCAGCTTCCTCCAGATGTGTTTGTGTACAGGGGCTAAACCCAGGGACATTCTATCTCTAAGCAGCATCCTAGCCCTATTTTATGTTGTTGTTGTTTTTTTAACTTTGAAATAGGGTCTAGCCGGGCGTGGTGGCGCACGCTTGTAATCCCAGCATTTGGGAGGCTGAGACCTGGAGGATCGCGGTTCACATACAGCCTCAGCTACTTAGTGAGGCCCTCTGCAACTCAGTGAGACCCGGTTTCAAAATAAAGAATAAGAAAATAGGGCAGGGGGTGGAGTGTAGCTCAGAAGTCAAATGCCCCTGGGTTTCATCCCCAGACCCGCAAAAAAAAAAAAAAAAAAAAAGGGTCTAAGTTGCCAGGGGCTGCACGAGGTTGCTGAGGCTGGCCTTGAAGCTATGATCCTCCAGTCTCAGCTTCCCAGGCCTGGGATCACAGGTGTGGGCCACCACGCCCACCTAGCTTCTGTCCAGATTTTTTTTAAAGGAGGGCAGAAACCCAAAGGCAATGTTTCCTGGAATTTTCTGGAGGATTTATGCAGCTCAGTGGTTCTCAAGCCTGGCTCTACAGTTAAAAAAAAAGGACCAGGGAGGCTGAGACCGGAGGATCGCGGTTCACGGACAGCCTCAGCTATGTAGTGAGGCCCTCTGCAACTCAGTGAGACCCTGTTTCAAAATAAAGAAAAAATAGGGCAGGGGGTGTAGCTCGGAGGTCAAATGCTCCTGGGTTCCATCCCCAGACCCGCAAAAAAAAAAAAAAAAAAAAAAAAAAAGTCAACTTTATGCCAGGTCATTTCTCAAAGTAGTCCTATTGATGCTTACTCCCCCCACCCCCAAGAGGAAGAGCCCACCTGCCCTACATCCGCTGGTCTCCCTCAGCCGCGCCGGGGCTGCGGGGATTGTGCCCTGGGAGTCCGTGCTGGTTTGAGTTTCACTTCCCCAGCCAGCATTCGTGAGGGTGCGTAACTTTTCGTAGAGAAGCCCATTCGGGATGGTCTTCTGTGAAGTGCCCATCTGCATTCATTTTGAGAATAGGCTAACGTCTGTCACTTTGAAACCGAATGAAGGATGTGGACGTGTGAGGAAGGCCTCTCATCAGCACAAGGCGCAGAGCTTCCACCCAACTGCCCGTCCATTCACTAGCAGCCCTTTATTTACTTATTTTGTGGTACTACCTCTGAGCTATCCCCCCATTCTTTTTTAAATTTTTGTTTTGAAACGGGGTCTAAGTTGCTGAGGCTGACCTCCAAGTGGCGACACTCCTGTCTCGGCCTCCCAAGCGCTGAGGTTTCAGGCGCGCCCCACCACACCAGCTATCCCTGGCCCTATTTTCTTTTTAATTTTGAGACAGAGCCTCACTGAGTTGCCCAGGCTGGCTTCAAACACTTCATCCTGCCCCAGCCGGAGTCGCTGGGCTCACAGACATGCACCACCACGCCCGGTCAGCCTAGAAAGGGGAAGAGCACACATGCAAGGCCCTGGACTGTCTTCAGTACCCCCAAAAGCCAGTCGCGGCTACTCCAAACTGAGTTACTGTGGAAAAACAATTAAAGCTAGGAGGTCTGCATCGACTGTACAGAAAAGAGGAATCAAGGACACATCTTTCCTCGAGATTACCTGAGACCTGAAAAAAGATCACCCTGAGCTGGGCCCGGTGGCTCACGCTTGTAATCCCAGTCCTTGGGAGGCGGAGACAGGAGGAGCACAGGTTCGAGGCCAACCTCAGCTACTTAGGCCCTCCACAACTTAGTGAGACTCTTTAAAGAATAAAAAGTAGGGCTGAGGGTGCAGCTCAGAGGTAGGATGTTTCTGGGTTCCATCTCCAGTACTGGGGAAAAAGTCACCATGATTTTGACAGCCTCAGAAGGCCGTGACGCAGACACCACAGCGCAGCCCAGAGCGCAGCGAGAGCTGTCGCTGCTTCTACTTCATGGCAGGCGCTGGGGAGTCCCACAGTGCGCGGAGGCACCGGCCAGCCTCCAACGCTGCCACCTGACGCACTCACACCATGTTGTGTGTGCTGGGGTGGGGCCCGGGGGCTTTCCGCCTCCGGCTACACTCCCAGACCTATATTATACTGTATTTGGAAACAGGGTCTCACAAAGCTGCTGAGGGCCAAAGTAGCTAAGGCTGGCTTCGCACCTGTGCGGTCCTCTTCTTAGTCTCCCAAGCGCTGGGATGACAAGCGTGCACCCTGCGCCGGGCTTATTTTCTTCTTCTTCTTCTTTCTTTTTTTTGCGGGTCTGGGGCATTTGACCTCCGAGCTACACCCCCTGCCCTATTTTTTTTATTCTTTATTTTGAAACAGGGTCTCACTGAGTTGCAAAGGGCCTCACTAAGTAGCTGAGGCTATCCACGAACTGCGATCCACCGGTTTCAGCCTCCTGAATGCTTTGATTACAAGTGTGCACCACCACGCCCGGCTTTATTTTCTTATTTTGAAACAGGGCTTCACTAAGTTGCTGCAGCTGGCCTAACCTGGGAGTCTCCTGCCAAACCCTGGTATTACAGACATGCGCCATCACAGGTAGCTTTATAGTCTATATTTTTGCCATATTCCTGGGTGCTTATTTATCTGTGCTATAAGTTTTTTTTTGTTGTTGTTGTTTTTTTGCAGTACTGGGGATTGAACCCAGGGGTGTTCTACCTCCAAGCTACACCCCTGCCCTGCCCTATTTTTTTTCTTTTGCAGTACTGGGGGATTGAACCCAGAGGCATTCTACCTCTGGAATACCCCTGGCTACACGCCCAGTCCTATTTTTATTATTTTGAAAAAGGGCCTAAGGAGCTGAAGCTGGGCTCCAACCTGCTACCCTCCTGTCTTAGCCTTCCAAGAGCTGGGATTACAGTGTGGGCCACCACTCCTGGCTGATGGTAAGCTTCTGAGTTATACCACGGCTTGAGGAAGCCAAAAAAAGGGAAAAAATTAAACCTCAACCAAAGTAGCCAGCCATTTGTGAATACCTATACCTTGTTGTCCATAATTGTCCACTGTCCCTCAGAATTCTGCTTCAAGACACAGTGGTTTCGAGAAATCATCAGCGGGCAGAGTTTCGACACCAGTTGGTACGTGACCCCAACCCCTCGTCCTATGGTAACCTGGAAAGACAGTGGGGTAAGAGATGCAGTCAGTCCCGGGCTGAGAAGGGAGCCGAGGCGGGAGGGTCGGGTTGGCGGCCATCACCAGCACAAGCCCGCCATCACCGGGCGCGGCCTGGCTGAGGACAGCAGACCTCAGCTGCCACTGGACCCGCCAGTGGGAAGAGCAGCTATGACCGGGAGGGCGGGAGGGCCCTCCCGTGGCTGGGTCTGGAAGGCACCTACTGCAGGCTCCTCCAGATGGAGGGCCTGTGCACCCCGGGAACCCAACGGCGGGGCAAGGCTCCACCGGCTCCCTTCTCCCCGAAGCCCATTCCCGGGACACTGTCTGGCATCCTCCGGCCTGGCAGGGCTCCAGCATCTCCTCCCCGCTCTGCGCTCCCAGTGACTCAACACAAATTTCCAGGCTGTGTGTATATGTGTGAGACTGATTGATTTGGGATTAAAGCCTTGGCCTTACACCTCTGAGCTACAACCCCAGTCCTTTTTATTACATTTTTTATTTTTTGGTATGAGTCTCACTACTTGCTGAGGCTATCCTCAAACCTATCATCCTCCTGTCTCAGCCTCCCAAGTATTGGGATTACAAGTGTGAGCCACCATGCCCTGCTATATATATATATATTGTGTGTGGGACCCAGGGGCATTCTACCTCTGAGCCACACCCCCAGCCCTGTTTTTATTATTTTGAAATAGGGTCTCACTGAGTTACAAAGAACCTCACTAAGTAGCTAAGGCTGGCAGCGGACACAGATCCTCCTGTCTAGCCTCCCGAATGCTGGGATTACAAGCATACACCACCATGCACAGCTTCTCACCTAAAGATTTATATTTTTTAATGTTTATTTATTTATTTTTATTTTTATTTTTTGGTGGTACTGGGGTTCCTGGAAGCCTTTCTACCTCCAGGCTATGTTGGGGTCTGCACAACCTCCTGACAGAACTTCCGGTGAATCAGCTACATGTAGCGTCGAGCGCAGGTCTGCACAGCCGCCTGAACTTCCGATGAATGAATCGGCAACATGTAGCGCCGAGCGGATATGGAGGGCGTAACTACTCTCCTTGCCCCCGCGAGCCCAATTTGGTAATGTTGAGCCTTATTGGCTCAAATAATGCTTCTGTGCTCGTGAACCCCTCGTGCACTGGATAATGATTGGCTGCAAGTTATGTACTTTACACATGCAAGGGTGACCTTTATCTTGATAGGTTAGAAGTTTCCTGTGGAAATCCCCCTTGCGGTTTTTTGCTTTAAATTGGGTTGCCTGAGAGAAATAAACGAGATCCTGCTTGACACGTCTCCCGGCTCCGTGTGGTTTTGTTCGGGCCGTCAGCACTCAACCTTCTTGTTCAGCCCCACAGCTGACGGGCTGGACCCCTCAGTCTGGTGCCCCATGTGAGGCTCCGCCGCTTCTTGCTCTGAAGGAAACGCTGACAGGTAATCAGTCCGCGGGTGAGTGTCCCCCATAAATTATGGGGAAGTCCAGTTCTAAACCTGACCCTGCCCTAGAATCCCTTCGACTCTTTCTCAAGAGCCGAGGACTTAATCTCACCGATAACCAAGCCACCCAGGCCTGGGGGTACCTTTTAAAAACTGCCCCATGGCTCCCCGAAAGTAATCTTTTAGATTGGGATACCTGGGATCAAGTTGAGGGGCTGGTTAGGCTAGCCCAGACAGAGCAAGGGGAGATCCCCCCCTGGGGGTTTTCCCCACCATCTCCGTGCTTAAAAGTTGTTTTCCCCCGCGACCCCTGAAAAACCTCACTGACCGTGGCCCCAAGCCAGCAGGAAAAGGGGCTGCTGAACATACACCCTCCTCCAGTCCCGAAGCCCCTAAGAAACCTCCTGATCCCTCCGATCCCTTTGGGGACGCTAAGGACTCCCCACAACCCCTTTCCCCCGGCCAATTTCTTCTCCATACCCTCCACTCCGCCACTATATGCGGGTGAACCGGGAGCCGGAGGAACTGCGGGCTTCTTTCCTGTCAATGTCAACCCGGGAGAAAACCGGCCTGCAGCCTGGTACCTAAAAGAACTTAGAAAGGCTGTGGCAGAGGACGGGCCTAACTCACCTTGGGCAGACACCCTTACAGAAGGACTAGCCCACCAGGCGCTTGTTCCAGGCGACTGGCGAGACCTCACTAAGGCTGTGCTCCCTGGGACTCTTTTTCTTAAGTGGACAGCGTATTTTCAGGAAAAGTGTAAAATCCAGGATAAACAAAATCAAGCTGCTCAGCCTGTTATACCTCTAAATTATGGCATGCTCTTTGATACAGGCAATCAGTTCACCACTGGCCTCCAACAGGCGGCCTTACCCTCCCCCTACCAAGACCAGGTACGGACAGCCGCTTTGACAGCGCGAAGGAAATTAGATGAAGGGCCTACTGAAGCCCCTATCGCTGGGATAACCCAAAAAGCAAAAATACAAAAGTCAATTAATGAGGCATCCTTAAGGCGATTTAATCCCACGCTGCCTTTAATTTATGTGTTTTCATGGGAAGCACCCTATGCTTGGCTCTTCTGGCCCAGATGGGAGAGCCCATTCATTGGATGCACCTCTCCATAGGAAGAGCACCCCAAGTATATTCCATAACTGATCAAGTAGCAGATTGCATTACTAAAGGAAGAGACATGGCAAATCGGCTTTTTGGAATGGACCCTCAAGATATAATTATCCCCTACCGATTATCTGATTTCACCTGGTTACAAAAAAATACTAAAAGAGGGCCGGGCGTGGTGGCGCACGCTTGTAATCCCCGCGCTTGGGAGGCGGAGACAGGAGGATCGCGCAGGTTCGAAGCCAGCCGTGCTGGCGTAAGAGACCCTGTTTCAAAAATATAAAATAGGTCTGGGAGTGTAGCCCGGAGGAAGAAGGGCTTCCAGGAACCCCAGTACCACCAAAAAATAAAAAAAATAAAAAAAAATAAATAAATACTAAAAGAGTGGTAATAGAATTAGAGGGATTTTTAGGTAACTTTGATTGTCATTATGGTCCCTATAAGTGGATGAGCTCTTTTACTAGATTGGAGTGGAGGCCCCCAAAAATCTTTATCCGAGAGCCTAATTCAAATTTCCTGATGGTGTTTACCGATGGGGGGGCGTATGGGGGCAGCTGTGGTTATATTTCCTTTATTTGTCAACAGACAAGACCCACAGCCAATTCAAACAATATCCCAGCCAATGGAAGCTCCTCCCAGTTCAAGGAATTATTTGCAGTAGTATTAGTGTCAAATGCCATTCATGAACACATCAATTTATTTTCAGATAGCCAATATGTGGCTAATCTGTTACCTTTATTGATGGAGGCCCATATTAAACTAGATTCCAATCCTATGACCCCTCTAATGATTCAAACACAAACAATTTTAAAACAACAAATACATTCTATATTTTTACAACATTTGCGAAGCCACCAAAATATACTGGGCCTCCTCTCTAAAGGCAATCAAACTGCAGACAAATTAGCCTCCTCTATTCCCTCCATAACAGAGGCCACCGAATTCCATCAACTTACTCAGTCAATTGGAGGGGCTTGAAACATAAATACCCACAGACATCGGCAACTGATTTAAAAAAGATTGTGCGTGCCTGCCGATCCTGCCAACGCTTCCTTCAAATACCCCCCTACAAATCTCGGGCAGCAACCCTCGAGGATTGTGCCCCAACAATCTTTGGCAAATTGATGTAACTCATTATTCCCCCTTTGGCAGACTAAAATATATCTTTGTTTCAGTTGATACCTTCTCCTGGGCATGTTGGGCCTCAGCCCATGCTGGGAAAAAGACCAAACATGCTATTAGTCATATGCTACGGTGTTTTGCCACCCTCGGGTTGCCCGACCAGATAAAAACGGATAATGGACCATGTTTTATTGGCAAGGCCTTTGCTGTTTTCCTCCAAACTTGGAATATCTCCCATACTACGGGCATTCCGTATAATCCTAGAGGACAGGCCACTGTAAAAAGATTTAATCATACCTTAAAGGTTGAATTACAAAAACAAAGGGGGACTCATTACCCCCACACGATCAGCTTAGAATATTA
The DNA here is from genome assembly GCF_963383645.1 of Muscardinus avellanarius. NCBI lineage: Eukaryota > Metazoa > Chordata > Mammalia > Rodentia > Gliridae > Muscardinus > Muscardinus avellanarius. The sequence goes on along the minus strand of NC_137800.1, from coordinate 92,006,778 downwards.
AATTTTTCGAAATACAGCCCAGAACTTTCACCATTCCAGGAACATTGGTCATCCTCAATCACATATGCATCTGTCCTGGTGAAATGGAAAGACCCGCTCACAGGCATGTGGAGAGGGCCAGACCCATTGATTACGGCGGGAAGGGGATTTGGACGTGTCTTCCCTCCAATGAAAAAAGACCCCTGTGGGCACCAGCAAGGGACATTAAATATCTTCCTCCATGCACTAATAATTGTGATTCCAGGGGAAAAGAGATCCCTGAGATTAGCTCCCTCTTCTTAATTGCAAAAAGAGAGACGAAAATCCTCATCAGTCTAATCCTATTAGCACAAATAAGGGATGGTATACAAGGATTTGGAGACCCAGGCAAGGCAGGAGAGATCCTTAATAAAGGGATGGGGCGGCCCTGTGATTGTGGAGGGGGTGCCTTCCCAGTACTCCCGTAGATGGACAGGCTGTCCAGCCATTTTACAAGCCACCTTTAGACTCCCTTGCAGGTGTAGTGTTACAAAACCGGAAAGGATTAGACTTATTAACGGCCGAAAAGGGAGGCATCTGCTTGGTTTTACAGGAAAAATGCTGTTTTTACCTTAAAAAACACTGGCAAGATCTACAAGACAACCCATCATGGACAAGCTTCAATGGGCTTCTGCCTTATTTCTTCCCTCTATTGGGCCCCCTTGTGTCTCTCCTGATTGTACCCTGGGCCCCTGTATCCTCAATAGATTAGTTCAGTTTGTAGAAAAGTACATCAAGTAGAGATCCAACATCAAAGCTTACCGAGAGAGAGCCCAATCAGTACAGCTAGCGTTCTATGAACATCCCCCCTCTGCTCCCCATGTGCCCAATGACGGGTAAGATCCTCAGAGGAGGACGACCTAAGACAGGGGCTGGGTGGCTTATGAGCAGCTATCAAGCATGAGTACCCAGTGACGGGTAAGATTCTCAAAAGAGGGCAACCTGAGACAGGGACCATGCATTTCACCCTCATATATAAAAAAAGAAAGGGGGAGATGTTGGGGTCTGCTCAACCGCCTGACAGAACTTCCGGTGAATCAGCTACATGTAGCGTCGAGCGCAGGTCTGCACTGCCGCCTGAACTTCCGATGAATGAATCAGCAACATGTAGCACCGAGCAGATATGGAGGGCGTAACTACTCTCCTTGCCCCCGCGAGCCCAATTTGGTAATGTTGAGCTTTATTGGCTCAAATAATGCTCCCGTGCTCGTGAACCCCCTCGTGCATTGGACAATGGTTGCCTGCGAGTTATGTACTTTACACATGCAAGAGTGACCTTTAGCTTGATAGGTTAGAAGTTTCCTGTTGGAAATCCCCCTTGCGGTTTAAATTGGGTTGCCTGAGAGAAATAAACGAGATCCTGCTTGACACGTCTCCAGGCTCCGTGTGGTTTTATTTGGGACCGTCAGCACTCAACCTTCTTGTTCAGCCCCACAGCTGACGGGCTGGGCCCGTCAGGGCCTATTTATATTTTTTTAACCTATTTTATATTTTTTATTTATTTGGAAACAGGGTCTCTTAAGCCAGCAAGGCTAACTACGAACCTGCGTGATCTTCCTGTCTCCGCCTCCCAAGCGCGGGGATTACAAGCGTGTGCCACCACACCAGGCAAGATTTATTTTTAAAACAGGGTCTCAGCTGGGCATGGTGACACATGCCTGTAATCCCAGTACTCAGGAGGCTGAGATAGGAGGATCACAAGTTCACTGCCAGCCTCAGCAGTTTAGCGAGGCCCTTTATAACTTAGTGAGATCCTGTTCAAAATTAAAAAATAGGGCTATGGGTAGAGCTTGGAGGTAGAATGCCCTGGGCTCGATCCCCAGCAAAACACACACACGCACACTCACTCATGTGCGCACACACACTCACCTGGTCGGTCTAGCCTATCACCGCAGCGTGTTGAGATCTTTCTGAACCTCTCATCTGCCATCAGATCAGGCAAGTCCAACATCCCTCCAGCTCTCACCTACCACGTTGACAGGGCAGCTGGTTCCTGGTAAGGCTTGACTGTGGAATGTCCCCCAGAAAAGCTCGGGTGTTGGCAAAATGTTCAGGGTGGGCACACCTGGGGGAGGAAGGCCAGCTCGGCTGTGGTCCTGGGGACTGCATCTGTCCCGGCCGCTCCCGCCCTGTTCTCTGCCCTGTCGTCATGAGCTGAGGAGCCGTCTGCCTTGGAGCCAGCCAACTCTGGACTGAGCCCTGAAACGCTGAGCTAAACGGGCTTCTCCTCCTCCAAGTCGTTCTCATTAGAAAAGCTGCCTAAGGGGCCGTAGCTCGGATGCCCCTGGGTTCCGCCCCCAGACCCGCAAAAAAAAAAAGAAATGCTGTCTAAACCTGATGCTGTTGTTCAGGAGTCTCAAGAGCTGGTGTGTGCGAGGCGTTTGAGAAGGTCTGCAGAGGCAGGCTGGAGAGGCCGTGCCATGGCAGGCTTATGGGCGATTCTGGTGGGGCTCGGAAGACCAGATTGGTGACAGGACCTGACGTCAGGCGTACAGGCAGTAAAGACTGCTTGTGGGTTTCAGATGGGGAGGAGGACTGTATCTGGAATTGAGCCCATTCATGCTATGTTCTGGTGAACAACAGAAGTCCTGTCTTTGTGTGAGGATGAATTTAAAGGTACTAGACTAATTAATCCGGCAGAGGAACTCTTAAGGCAGCACAGCGTTCGGGGTGGCACAGGTAGTACTGGGGCTTTCATCCAGGCTTACCATGAGAACCAAAGCAGAAAGATTCTAAGAACTTAGAGGAGCCGGGCGCGGTGGGCACGCTAGTGAGGCCCGCACCTGGGAGGCTGAGACAGGAGGATAGAAGGTTGGAGAACAGCCTTAACAAGTAGTGAGCCGGGCGCGGTGGGCACGCTAGTGAGGCCCGCACCTGGGAGGCTGAGACAGGAGGATAGAAGGTTGGAGAACAGCCTTAACAAGTAGTGAGCCGGGCATGGTGGGCACGCTAGTAAGGCCTGCACTCGGGAGGCTGAGACAGGAGGATCGCGCAGGCTCGAAGCCAGCCTCGGCTACTGAGTGAGGCTCTCAGCAACTGAGTAAGACCCTGTTTTTTTTCAAATAAAGTATAAAATAGGTCTGGGAGGATAGCCCAAAGGTAGAAAAGCCCCTGGGTTCCACCACACACAAAAAAAAGAACTTAAAAGTTTGGCCAGAAAGGCACATATAAATATGGAGCCAAAGAGAGCCAGGCGTAGTGGCCGCACTTGTAACCCCAGCACTCGGGAGGCTGAGACAGGAGGAGCAGTCGACACCCTTTGCAACTCAGTGAGACTCTGTACCACACACACACAAAAAAAAAAAAAAAAAAAAAAAGAAAAAGAAAAAAGAAGGAAAAAAATAAAATAGGGCTGGAAGTATAGCTCAGAGGTAGAATGCCCCTGGGTTCAATTCCCAGTACTGAAAAAAAATGAAAGAAAGAAAGAAAGAAAGAAAGAAAAGAAAAGAAAAGAAAACCTTTTGAGCTAGGTGTGGTAGTGCATGCCTGTAATCCCGGATCACTGGGAGGCTGAGACAGAAGGATCGCAGGTTCACAGCCACCCTCAGCAACACAGAGAAGATGATCTCAGCAACTGGCTGGGAATATAGCTCTGAGGTAGAATGTCCCTGGGTTCAATCCTCAACACCACAAAATTAAAAAGAAAGAAACACTACCGTAGTCTCCATTCATGGCCAGTCCCAGTGACTGACACTGCCGTCCCACCAAAGGCCCCGCCTAAACCCAGAAGCCACCTCCGGCTCATGGGTCCCTTGAGGCCACGTGTAAACACGGCCATTCTACTGGCTGCCATTCATAGGTCTTCATCGCCTCAGTGGCCTCTAGGCTGCCGTAGCCCAAACTCCCTGCCTCCTGCTGCTTCTGCTCTGGACTGGCAATGCTACGGAACCAAGAGTCTCGCTGCACTGTCGAGGCTGGTTTAGAACCTGCAGCACTCCTGTCTCAGCCTCCCTCCTGGGACTCCAGGTGTGTGCCACTGCACCCTGTTTACCAGCAACGCTCCATAGCCTTCTAAGCCAGCAACATTCCTCCTAGACTCCAAGAACCAGTGCTCTCGAGTGTTAGCATAGGGCCCGCCTCGTGGCACTCAGGCACTTGAGGCTGTACAGCCTGTTCTCAGGCAAGCCAGAGACTCTGGGCACAGAAGTTACTACCTGGCCCTCCTAGAAGTACACCGAACAACATAAGCCCTCAGCAAACACCCGGGAAGTGGGATTGAGACCGTGTGGCTTATTAGGAAAATCTAACTATATATACATAATAATCAAGACTTTAATTTAAACACCAGCTGCTCGGTATTACTCAAAATGAACCTTTCGTACCAATTATTTCCAAAACCCAAATGGTTTCCCCTCACCACAGGCCTGTCCCTGATCTGGCTTTTCCAAGCTGACCCAGACACTCACATCTCTTTCTCTCTCTCTACCACCCCGGTTTTAGCAGCTTCCCACCAGAACCTTGGGCAGCGCTGGCCAGTCCTAGCCCTCCCACTGGACAGTTCCAGGCAAGAGGCTCAGAGGTTTGAGGCCTGCTTCAGCAAGCAGTAACACTCTCATCAACCTAGTGAGACCCTGTTTCAAAACAAAAATAAAAATAGGAAGTTGGGTGTGGTGGCACACACTGGTAATCCCAGTACTTGGGAGGCTGAGAGAGGAGGACTGAAGGTTTAAGGACAGCCTCAGCAAGTGGTGAGATTCTCATCAACCTAGTGAGACCTTTTCCAAATAGGAAATAAAATCGGGCTGGGGTATAGTTCAAAAGTAGAATGTCCCTGGGTTCAACTCCCAATGTCAACAACTAAATAAAATAGGCCTGGGGGTGTAGCTAAGAGGTAAAATGGCCCAGTGCCCCCCCACATCTTTTTTGACCTTCCATTGATGACTGCATTACCAAGCCCTGTCAGCAACCCTGAAGAAAGGTCTGGATCTTCCCAGAAGGTGCCATTTGGTGGTACTCACACTTCCAGAATAAATGTGGCCCATCCCAATTGTGCCAATTTTCCTCAAGAAAATGGAAAGGAAGAAGACATTTTTAAAGTTCGAGTGTTTCTAAAGACAATAACTCTAAACTCACAATCCTTTTCAAAATAAACTCGAGAAGACAGGCATAGTGGTGCACACCTTTAATCCTAGAACTTGTGAGGCTGAGACAGAAGGATCTCAGGTTCAAAGCCAGTGTCAGAGACCAGCATGGTGGCTCAGACCTGTATCTCAGGACTTGGGGGGCTGAGACAAGAGGCTCACAGGCTTGAAGACAGCTTCAGCAAGTAGTGAGACTCGCATCAACCTAGTGAGACTGTGTTTCAAAATAAAACAGGGCAGCGGGGGGTGATGGGCACGCTTGTAATCCCAGTACTTGGGAGGCTGAGGCAGGAGGATCGCGCAGGTTCGAAGCCAGCCTCAGCTCCTTAGTGAGGCTCTCAGCAGCTTAGTGAGACCCTGTTTCCAAATAAAATATAAAAAGAGGTCTGGGAGCGTAGCCCGGAGGTAGAAAGCCTCTGGGTTCCACCCCAGTACCACACACACACACACACACACACACACACACACACACACACACACGCACACACACGGCTGGGGGGAGCTCAGAGACAGAATGCCCCCGGGTTGAATTCCCAGCCCCCCAACACAAATAATTGACTGATTTCAAAGCCAGCCTCAGTAACTCAGTGAAGCCCTCAGAAACTTAACAAGACCCTGTTTGAAATCAAAGGCCAGCTGGCTGAGGTGAAGCTCGGAGGCAGAGTGCCGGCCCCCAGCACTCCCCAACGCTCAATGGCGCTCGAAGCCAGCTTCACCGAGAGCTCCCGGCAGCCTCGGGAGACCCTGCCGCAGTCGCGTCGGGCAGGCGGGCGCAGCGCGGGCCGCCATCCCCGGGCGGGCGCCATCCCCAGGCGGGGCGCCATCCCCCGGTGGGCGCCATCCCCAGGCGGGCCGCCATCCCCAGGCGGGCCGCCATCCCCCGGTGGCCGCCATCCCCCGGCGGGCGCCATCCCCAGGCGGGGCGCCATCCCCAGGCGGGCCGCCATCCCCAGGCGGGGCGCCATCCCCCGGTGGGCGCCATCCCCAGGCGGGCCGCCATCCCCAGGCGGGGCGCCATCCCCCGGTGGGCGCCATCCCCAGGCGGGCCGCCATCCCCAGGCGGGCCGCCATCCCCCGGTGGCCGCCATCCCCCGGTGGCCGCCATCCCCCGGTGGGCGCCATCCCCCGGTGGGCGCCGGCCCGGCCCACCCGCCGCCGGCCCGCGGCCCACCTCGCGCCCGGCGTCCAGCAGCAGCCACTCGGCGTCCATGCCCACCCGCCGCAAGCACCAGCTGCGGCCGCCGGCGCGCCCTCCCGGGGCCGCGCAACCCGGCTCCGCCATCGCCCGCTCGGCCCGCGCGGCTCTCAGCGGCGAGCGAAGCCCCGACCCGGGCTGGAGCCTCCTCCCGGCGGCCTAGCGGGCGCCATCGCTGAAGGGCAGACAGAAGCAATCGCAGCCGGCGCGCGATCGACGCGAACGCGCTCGGCCTACGCGCCTGGCGCCCGGCGCGGGGCAGCCCGAGCTGCGCCTGCGCGACCGGAGCCCGGGCGGACGGCGCAGGCGCGGAGCCGCTGTGGGGGCGGGGCCTGGGGCGGGCCATTAGAGGGGCGGAGCCACAGCGGGTGCCTCAGCCTTCGACCGTTCTCTTGCTCTCAACAGTTTTCTGGAACCACCGGCTAGGTCTTACCCGCCGAACCTGGAACCTCGCCTTCCTTTTCCTCTTTTGTAAATTTTGCTTTATGACCACATGATAATAGCCATGCAATTTAAAACGACAGCCCACTTTTTGTTTTTTCAGTAATGGCGATTAAGCCCAGGGAAACTTCCTAGCTACATCCCAGCCCTTATGTGGTACAGGGGCATGCTACCGCTGAGCTACAGCCCCTTTTTAACTAATCGTTGATTTTAGTGCTACTGGGGATTGATCTCAGAGGCATTCTACCCCTGAGTTACACCCCTAGCCTTTTTTGTTTTGATCCAGGGTCTCACTAAGTGGCTAAGGTTGTCCTTGAACCTGTGATCCTTCTCAGTCTCCCAAGTACTGAGAGCACAGGTATGTGCTGACACGTTCGACTTCCAGGCCTTTTAAATTATTTACTATTATTATTATTATTATTATTATTATTAGTCTGGGAATGGAACCCAGGGGCATTGGACTTCCAAGCTGCACCCCCAGCCCTTTTTTTTTAGTCTATTAATTATTTTTGCGGGTCTGGGGATGGAACCCAGGGGAATTCTACCTCCCAGCGACACCCCTTGCCATTTTGTATTCCCTATTTTGAAACGGGGTCTCACTAAGTTGCGGAGGGCCTCACTAAGTAGCTGAGGCTGTCCGCGAACAGGTCTCTAGAATGCTGGGATTACAAGCGTGCACCACCACACCCAGACCCTTTTTTTGTTTTGAGACAGAGTCTCACTAATTGCCCAGGATGGCTGCTAACTTGCGATCCTGCCCCGGCCTTCCCAGTGTCTGGGAATAAAGGCATGTGCTACTGTGGCCTGGCTCTGTGTGTGGCTGAGACTGAACCTGCAGCCTTGGAGGCTAAGCATTGGTCTACCATAGAGCTGCACCCCCGGCCGCTTATTGCCCACATAGGAACGTTAAACTTGTGATCATTCAAGTCTGTTTAGTCTGTTCCTAAATAGCTTCTTTGTGGTCCTACCTCCTTGTTATTGAAGTTTTAAAACTTAATCTAGGAAATCTACACAAATAGAAAGCATAGTTACTAGGGGCTGGTGCAGGAGTGGGGTCGAACGTAAACAGGCTGTGGGGCAGTATTGATAGAAATATTCTAAAATAGGTTGTGGTGATGACTGCATGGTGGTATATAGCTACTGAAGGAGCCATGCATAATGGCTCACACCTGGAATCCCAGGCCTCTGGAGGCTGAGACAAGGAGGGCCACATGTTGGAGGCTGGCCTCAGCAAGGAGTGAGGCTCTCAGCAACCTAGCCAGACCTTGTTTCAAAATAAAAATAAAATAGACCTGGGAGTGTAGCTCCAAGGTAGAGTGCCATGGGTTCAATCCCCAATGCCTCGCGCGCGCGCGCACACACACACACACACACACACACACACACACACTGATAGTCATTGAAGTGTACACTTCCAATGGGTGAACTTGTGGTATGTAAATTATCCTCGACATTTTTAAAATTTCAACTTCTCTGAATTTTTCAGTATAGTGTGATAGCTGCTACCTATAGTAATCACCATTGACACCTTTTATCTTTTCAGTGTCCCCATAGCATAACTGGCCAGCAATTTTCATGTAGCAGAATGTGTGTGTGTTGTGTGTGTGTGCACATATCAATGAATTATGCAAAGTATAACAGTAAATGGCTAATTTATTGAGAGCTAAGTGCCAAGCCCCTTCACATCTGACCTTACCTGTTCTTCGAGCAGTATGGTTATGGTGGTTACAATTATAATTCTTAGTTTAGGGATGATAGGCAGAGGAAAGGTTAGGGTTCTTTCCAAAGTAACAAATAGGGTCTGAGGATGTAGCTCAGTAAGAGAGCATGTACCTAGCTAACTTGAAGTCCTGGTTTTAATCCCCAGCAGCACAAAAAGTAACCACATAAAAGTAACACTTTAAAAAGTAATAAAAGGCTGGGCATGGTGGCCCAGGCTTGTCATCCCAGCACTCTGGGAAGCTGAGATGAGGATCACCGTTCACAGCCAGCCCGAGCTACCTAGTGAGGCCCTCAGTAACCTAGTGAGACCCCATTTCAAAATAAAGAATAAGCCGGGCATGGTGGCGCACGCTTGTAATCCCCGCACTTGGGAGGCGGAGACAGGAGGATCGCACAGGTTCGAAGCCAGTTGCGCTGGCTTAAGAGACCCTGATTCCAAATTTTAAAAAACATAAAATAGGTCTGGGAGTGTAGCCCGGAGGTAGGTTTTCCAGGAACCCTAATACCACCAAAAAAAAAAAAAAAAAAAAGTAAAATATAGGGCAGGCGGTTTAGCTCTGAGGTAGAATGCTTCTGGGTTCAATTCCCAGCATCACAAAAATAAGTAAATAAGTAAATAGTAACAGAAGGTATTTGTGGTGTCCTTGGGTCTGTCCCCAAGGCCCACCTTGCCAAGCGGTGCGGCCAGTGCCAGCCTGGGGTCTGTCTGGCTGGAGAGCCGCCCGTGATGTCACAGAGGTCAGGACAGTTGGGGGCGCCCACCCGCACGGCACTGTCAGCGAGCCTGCACGGGAGCCCCCGGCCACGCCGCCAGGCCCTGCCCTGCGGCCACACCCTCACAGTTCTCGCTTTTGGATGCCCTAGCCAGTGTGTGTGTGTGCACGCCCACGTGTGTGTGCGCTGGGGATTCTACCTCCGAGCTACACCTCCAGACCTATTTTATTTTGAAACAGGGTCTCATTAAGTTGTGGGGGCTGGCGGTGAAGCTGCGATCCTCCTGCCTCAGCCTTCCAACTACGGCGGTTATGAACATGGACTGCCCCGCCCCGCTTAACCCAGGACCGGAGGGGTGCCAGTGAGGTGCTCTGCAGACACGCTCACTGTGATGGCCTGAGGTTTTCTCATGATTAGACAAGCTTGTGAGTTTGAAGGAGGAAGACCACAGAGGAAGCTCCACCCTGTCAAGGTGCCAACACACAGGCCCAGTCCTTTGTGTGTGTGTGAGGTACTGGGGATGGAGCCCAGGGGCATTCTACCTCCGAGCTACACCCCCAGCCCTAGTTTTCACTCTATTTTGAAACAGGATCTCACTAAGCAGCTGAGGCTGGCTTCGAACCTGCGCGATCCTCCTGTCTCCGCCTCCCAAACGCGGGGATGCCAAGCGTGCGTGCGCCACCACGCAGGCTAGATACCCAGCCTTGATGCTAATGTTGCTTACCTGGCGGGCCGAGGCAGGCTTCCTCCGTATAGCTGCCTTTCCCCGTGTCTGTAACTCACTCTGGATACTCTGGAAGGAAGCCGGAGCTTAAGGAGCCGGGGGCTATGGGCCCCACGTCCTCGGAGCAACAGAAGTATTTGGAACTCCTCTGCATAGGAAGCGGCATCTCCTCCCCTGTTCACTTATGCAATCATTCACTTCTATCATGTTGACTGTGTGTGAGTGTGTGCGCGTGCGTTACTGGGGTTGAACTCAGGAGCATGCTACCTTTGGGCTGCACCCCAGGCTGACTTGATTTATTTGAAATGGCCCAGTAGGTTGATGACAGTCTTGCTACTTGCTGAAGCTGGAGGATCACAGCATGTGACACCACGCCCAACTGTGTGACATTTTATACTTTGGATTACAATCCAATTTTTGCAGTCAGTCATGGTGTTACGTGCCTGTAATCCAGTACTTGGGAGGCTGAGACCGGAGGATTGCAGGTTCAAGGCCAGCTTCAGCAACTTTGAGAGGCTCTCTGCAACTTAGTGAGACCATTTCCAAACAAAAAATAAAATAGAACTGGGCGTGGTGGTGCACATTTGTAATCCTAGTACTTGGGAGGCTGAGACAGGAGGATGGCAGGTTTGAAGACAGCCTCAAGAAGTCAGTGAGAGCCGGGCGTGGTAGCGCACACTTGTCATCCCTGCGCTTGGGAGGCTGAGACAGGAGGATCGCGCAGGTTCGAAGCCAGCCTCAGCTACTTAGTGAGGCTCTCAGCAACTTAGTGAGACCCTGTTTCCAAATAAAATATAAAAAATAGGTCTGGGAGTATAGCCCGGAGGTAGAAAGCCTCTGGGTTCCACCCCCAGTACCACAAAAAAAAAAAGAAGAAAAAAAAAAGTCAGTGAGGCTCTCAGCAACGTAGTGAGACCATTTCCAAATAAGAAATAAAATTGGTCTGGGGCTGTAGTTCAGAGGTAGAATGCCTCTGGGTTCAATTCCCAGTACCACACACACACCCACCACACACACAACCACACACTGACACACACACACTCTCTCCTGCTTTATCTACTTTGTTACTCAAATTGTCCATGTTTTAGCAGGGAGAGTTCTCCCAGCTAGCCGCGCCCCATTTGCATCTGAGGACTTATTTTCTGGGACAAGGTGCTCTAGAATCAGCCAGTTCTCCAAGGAACCTTAGTTCCACTTATTTATTTTGGAAAATGGTATCAGGAAACAAGATGTGGGCACTAGGCGTGCTCGTGGCTACTGGGCTGTTGTTAGCTCTAGACCCAGTCAAGTGGCGAGCAGGTGAACATACGCACGAGCTGCACCCCAGCCCCACTTTTGTTTCTTTACATATTCATTTTGTGGTACTGAGGTTTGAACTCAGGGTCTACTACACATGTGGCAGGTGCTCTACAGCTCACCGACTTCCCCGGCCTATTTTTCATTTAGAAACAGGGTCTTACTAAGTGACTGAGGTTGGCGGTGAACCTGGGATCCTCCTGACTCGGCCGCCCCGTGCCAGGCCCATGAGCGTCGCGCACCGCCACGCCGGCTCCCGGTTTCCCCACAGAGATGAAGGTGAAGCTAACGGTAGCGCCTGACCTGGGACAGCTCTGCCCGGTGCACAGTAAGTACCCAGTAGCGCTCGGCAGCCTCCCGAGGTCAGGTGCGGCCCAAGTCTTCTCGTCCGGGAGTCACAGGAGTCTTTCTGCAGGTAAGATTATAAAGTAGAAATCCCTTCTAGCAACTGTAGACTTTAGAAACCCAGATCAAGCAAGATGGGTGTCTGAAAAGTGTAAGCCAGCGCCGGGCGTGGTGGGCACGCTTGTGACCCCAGTACTTGGTCCCAGCTGCCCAAGTACTAGGATTACAGGTGTATGCCATTGGGCCTGGATAAAACATCTTCATTTTACTATTTTTAAAGGAAAATGACTTAGGGAGCCAAAAGAGGAGGAGGAAAAATGAGGACATCTCAGCCGGGCGTGGTGGGCGCGCTTGTCATCCCCGCGCTTGGGAGGCGGAGACAGGAGGATCGCGCTGGTTCAGAGCCAGCCGCGCTGGCTTAAGAGACCCTGTTTCCAAATAAAAAGTATAAAATAGGTCTGGGAGTGTGGCCCGGAGGTAGAAGGGCTTCCAGGAACCCCAGTACCACCAAAAAAAAAGAAAAAAAGGACATCTGCTTTGGACAGCTTGTGCTTTAAGTGCTATTTTCTGTAAACAGAGTTTCAAGTAGAGAGCTGTAAGATACTTCTGATACCTCTAATCACGTTTACTACACTTTGGAAGCACCTGTAATCACTGTCATCAACGCGGTTATGCTCTGGCGGTCTCCCTGGCTGGTAATTGAAGTGGGTGTTTCAGAGGTGCTTCAAGTTAGTCCTGCTTTCCTCTTCAGGCGGGCCCTGGATGGGGAGTGCGACCACGCCAGACACTCATGACCCACCTGGTGGGAAGGGGAGAGAAATGGAGGCGGTGGGATCTGGCATCAGTCATCGCGGCCTCCACCGGGCACGTCGTGATCCCCGGCCTGGGAGGCTGAGGCAGGAGGATCGCGGTTCACAGCCAGCCTCAGCTACTTAGCGAGGCCCTCTGCAACTCAGACCCTGTTTCAAAATAAAGAATAAAAGAGCCGGGCATGGTGGCTTGTAATCTCAGCATCCGGGAGGCGAAGACCAGAGGACCGCGGTTCACGGACAGCTTTAGCTACTTAGTGAGGCCCTCTGCAACTCAGTGAGACCCGGTTTCAAAATAAAGAATAAAAAAATAGGGCAGAGGGTGTAGCTCAGAGGTAGAATGTCCCTGGGCTCCATCCCCAGATCCTCAAAAAAAAAAAAAAGGAATAAGATAGGACTGGGGTGTAGCTCGGAGGTAGAATACCCCTGGGTTCAATCCCCAGTACCACAAATAAAAAAGGACAAGCCGGGCATGGTGGCACACACTTGTAATCCCCACGCTTGGGAGGCTGAGACAGGAGGATGGCACAGGTTTGAAGCCAGCCTCAACCACTTAGTGAGGCTCTCAGCAACTTAGTGAGACCCTGTTTCCAAATAAAGTATAAAAAATAAGTCTGGGAATGTAGCCCGGAGGTAGAAAACCCCCTGGTTCCACCCCCAGTACCACACACACCAAAGACCAATGACCAAAAACCAGAGCCTTGGCGAGGCCCCAGCCGCAGGCAGGCCCAGGGCTGGGGCGTGAAGCGCTCACTATCTCCAGGCTGTCACTGGCGTGGAGATCCTGGCCTGCCTCCTGGCCTCCTGGAGGGTCTGCGCCTGGCGGCGTCGGCATGGCTCGGCACGCGGGAAGGCGTCCCGAGACGTCACCGCCTGCGAACCGCGCGCTCGGTTCTGCAGCTCATGCAGCTCAGAGAAGGTGCCGCGCACTCCGAGCGCCCTGCGGGCTCCGTCTCCGCTTGCCCCACATGCAGGAGGCCTGTCCCCACATTTACCAGAACCCGCGGGAAGCACCCCAAGAACAGGAGATGCCTTTAGGTCCAGGTCTCACGAGTCCACAGAGGAGACGCAGCAGGTGGAGGAGAGGAGGAAATACACTTTATTTACAACGTGTTCACTTCATCCACAATTCCCGTACAAACATAAAAACTAAAAAAATAAAGCCACCACTTGGGAACACAAGTGTCTTTCTCTAGTCAGTCTGCTGGGGGCAGCACGGCCTGTCCTGTGTGAAGGAAACCACCAAGCCACGCAGAGGGGAGGCACGGGGCGCCTGAGATCAGCGGGGCGCGCTGGGGGCCCGGGCTCAGCTGGCGTTGCGGGATGCTGCCCTGCCCTGCCCGGCCGCCCCGCGAGCCGTGTGGGTGCGGCGTGGGCAGACGCGGCGCTCTGGGGTGAGCAAGCCTCGCCTTGGGGACACGGCCCGTCCCTTGGCACTGGGATTCTAGGGGAGGGCCAGGAGGGAGGCGGGCGGAGGTCCAGCAAGGCCGGGTGGGGACTCTGAGCCAGAGGCTGGGAGCCCGCTGGCCCGCCGGCCCCAGCCACAGCTCCCTCCTCGCGGGTCTCCTGGGCGGCCTTCACACACTGATGCACATTGGAGATGTACAGCCACGTCTGCCTCAGACAGCGACGTTGTACATTTCCACCCATACACATAACACAATTTACACATAATATCTTGGAGTGGGTCATCATGGAAAACAGGTCCCGAGAGGTGAGAGCCTCCCTCCCCGCCCCGCCCCTGCGCAGGGACGCTTCGGCCCGGGCCACCAGCTCGGGCGGGCTGCCGTGGACACAATGCAGACAGAACGGAACATGGATGGTGTGTAAACGCACGCGTGCGCGCACACACACACACACACAGAGGTCTGGTGACAAAAAGAAAACGCCTCCTAGCCCTTGGTGCAGGCCTCTTCCCAGAGCCACCGGGCGGAGCGAGCGCGGGGCCCAGACAGCCGCCCTGGTGGCTCAGACCAGGCAAAGGGAAGGCCAGGAGACCGGGAGCGGGAGGTAAGGCGTGTCTGACCAAATCAGACTGAGTCACGACAGGCAGCCCCGTCAGAGCCCGCCCGCCGTAGTCTGTCCCCTCTCCTTTAAAACAAAAACCCCGGTGTGGCGTGGGGCCCAGGTGAGCTGCGAGCTGAGACCTGCGCCCCCTTCTCAGTCCAGTCTCCGTTAGGGGCAGTGACCCTGTACCTCCTTTCCTGTGCCCTCCCACGGCTGGGCGGCCGCGCGCCGTGGAATACCGACGGTGGGCCGAGGGTCCGGGCCGCGGCGTGGTGGGCGCCAGCTCAGGCCGCGCGGCGGGCTCTGTACAGCGGGAGCGGCTCCTGGCGCCGGCCGCGGCTCGCGCGGTGGCCACAGTGATCCGACCGCCATCAGAGGTGGGGCGTCGGGGTCCCGGCGAGACAGCACCTATCGGCGGTAGTGATTGGGGGCGTCGGCGAACATGTACTTGAGTCTGTAGGCCTCGGCCAGGAGCAGCCCGATCTCCTCGTTGCCCCAGTGGATGGTGGGCAGGTTCTGCAGCAGCAGGAGGAGGCCCTGCAAGGCAGACAGCGTGAGGCTCGCCCCTGAGCCCGGGAAAGCCGCCGGCCCGAGGACCGGCCCCGAAGGCCGGGGACAAGGGAGACAGCACAGGACTCCGCGGGAGGAAGAGAAGCCGGGCGTGGAGGGCACGCCTGTCACCCCAGCACGGGGGGCTGCCACGGAGGACCGCAGGGTCGCGGCCAGCCTCGGCAAGTAGCGAAGCCTCCACAACTTCGTGAGGCTCCGTTTCACAATAAAGAAAAAGATAGGACGGGGGTGCAGCTCAGAGGAAGAACACACCTGGGTCCAGCCCCAGGGGCCGCAAGGCATGTCTTTGTATATTCCTTGTGTGGTATAACGCTTTCATCTAAACAATACACACTCTGTGGGACTTTTGTCTAGCAAGAAATAAAAACACAGACGATAAATGACCTGCAATTTCATGGCCACGAGGAGGCTGTTCTTACCCTGTCGCGGCCTCCCAGCCATTCCCTGGATTTACACAGTAATATCTTCTCGATGTAATTTGAATCTAGTTAGCATTAATCACAAGCACTTCCTCCAAACCAAAGACACCCTGAAGACATTTCAACACCCAAGAAGTTTCCATGATGTAAGCTGCACAGTAATTTACAGCCTCTTGTTTTATGTACTTATTTCTGGGTTTTCACTGTAATGAAGTTATAACGCACATATTTGTGCAGAGGCCATACTTTGCTCCCCCTCCTCTCTCTATACTGAGGACTGAACCCAGGGGTTTTCTAACTCCGAGCCACATGCCAGCCTTTTTTATTTTGAAGCACGGTCTCACTTAGTTGCTAAGGATGGCCTCAAACCTGCAATCCTCCTATCTCTGCCTCCCAACTACTGGGATGAAAGTGTGCGCTATTTCTTTGGAGCTAAATTCCTAGAAATGAAATGAAATTACTATGTCAAAGGGCACAACTTTTTTTTTTTTTTTTTGGTGGTACTGGGGTTCCTGGAAGCCCTTCTACCTCCGGGCTACACTCCCAGACCTATTTTTATATTTTTATTTGGAAACAGAATCTCCTAAGCCAGCACACGTGGCTGGCTTCGAACCTGCGTGATCCTCCTGTCTCTGCCTCCCAAGCGCGGGGATTACAAGCGTGTACCACCACGCCCAGCAAGGGCACAAATATTTTAAAAGTACTTAATATTTGTCCAGAAAACACATTTCAGGAGGAGAACATCCTTCTCCCTAGGTCTCTGCCAACATTCTCAACACTGACAGACAATGTTCACTGTAACCCCTCCCCTTCCCTACACCCCGTCCAGCTGAAAACAAAACTCCAGACCCAGCCGGGCGTGGTGGCGCACACTTGTAATCCCAGCACTTGGGAGGCTGAGACAGGAGGATTGCAGGTTCGAAGCCAGCCTCAGCTACTTAGTGAGAATCTCTGCAACTTAGTGAGACCCTGTTTCCAAATAAAATATAAAATAGACCTGGGGAGTAGCCAGGAGGTAGAAGGCCCCTGAGTTTCATCCCCAGTACCACAAAATAGATAAACGAGTAAATATATAACTACATAAAACACATAGTAATCAAAATATTCTAAAAGCAAATGGGGCCGGGCGTGGTGGCGCATGCTTGTAATCCCCGCACTTGGGAGGCTGAGACAGGAGGATCGCACAGGTTCGAAGCTAGCCTCAGCTACTTAGTGAGGCTCTCAGCAACTTAGTGAGACCCTGTTTCCAAACAAAATATAAAAAGGTCTGGGAGTATAGCCCGGAGGTATATCCACCCCAGTACCACCAAAAAAAATTAAAAATAAAAAAATAAAAGCAAGTGGGCTATTTGGGAGGCTGAGACAGGAGGATCACAGGTTTGAGGCTATCCTCAGCAATAAAGTGAGACCCTGTTTCAAAATAAAAAATAAAACAGGGCTGGGAGGTGTTGCTCAGAGGTTAGAATGCCCCTGGACTCAATCACCATTACCATACACACCCCAAAAGAGAGAGAGACAGAGAGACAGAGAGAGAGGAGAGAGCAATATTTACCTCCATGTGGTAAATTTTCGTGTGTCCATTTGTTTCTTACTGGCACTTTCCAATTTTTCTCTAATGGTTTGGTTTGTGTGATCAGTAGCAAACAAACTCAGCTAACACAGGGTTCTGACCTCTCCTCTCTGGGAGCTCTTCTAGGAGGCTTGCAAGTAGGGACCATCAGCCCTCAGAGGCGGCGCTGGGCGGAAGGAGCCACAGCGCCCCCTGGTGGCGACGCCGGGGCCGGCAAGCTCCACCGCGCCCCGCGGCCGCGCTACACAGCGCTGCGGCTATCACAGCCAGGCGCTCACCCAAGGACGCAGAGCGAAAGGGCGGCGAGCGCAGGGCTGCATGGGGCCGCTCTCACGGGGGCTCCAGCATCAGAGCCATCGCCTTCCACAGCAGAAAGCTGGGAACCCCAGGGGGAGGCCATCGCACAGGAGGGGCAGGTAGCCAGGGACAGAAGGTGCCAGCATGGGGCAGGCCTGGAACCCAGTACTTGGGAGGCTGAGACAGGAGGAGCACAGGGTCAAGAGCAGCCTCAGCAACTTATGTTTGAAAATAATAACAACCAAAAAAAGATAATAATAATAATGGGCTAGGGGTGTGGCTCAGAAGTAGAATACCCCGGTTCAATCCCAGCACCACAACAAACAAAAAAAACCCTTCCCTAGTCAAGTGCATACTTTAACAGGCCCGGGGATCGGTGGTGTGGGAGCACGTGTCTCCTAAACCCAAGAGAAGGGTTCCATCCCCAGTACCACCAAAAAGAAAGAAAGAAATAAAGAAAAAATAAAGAAAGAAAAAATTTCTTGTCCAGGCCGTAAGCTTGGGCGCCAACTCCACCCGCCGCCCCTGCTGACCAGCGGTGCGCCCGGCACACTCTCCCCTCGGAGATGCACAGGGCCCGGGGTGGCTCGCTCTGCTCACGCCGGGGCAGGATTCGCACTGGCAGACCTCTGCCCTGGCACAGCACAGCCCCGTGCTGGCAGGAAGAGCCCTCCCTTCACAGGCCTCCCAGGCTCACCCTGGTGGCCGCCCTTGGCTCCTGCACCACCACCCCGCCCGCGTTCACTTCCGTGACGTGGCAGCCCGCAATCCTCGTGGTTACCCTTTCCCACGAGCCCCGAGACACCAACGACACCAAGATCACTTGGTCCCCAGATACAAGATCCCCAGATCACTTGGACCTCGCTTCCCGTAAGAGGACGCGCCAGTCAGTGTTCCGGTGAGCGTCACGGGCCACCCCCTTGCGAGGCAGGCGTCAGTGCCTGTGAGCTGGTCCAGGCTCCAGACAGGCCCAGGGTCTCCTGCCTGCCACCCGCCACGGGTGCTGAGAGCCTGGCTCCCGCCCGCAGAGGCCGGCCCTCGTCCTGGGAGCCGCGGGCAGAGGCGGAGCACGGCCCACAGCGGGAGGAGAGCCCAAAGGCCAGAGGAGTGAGGAGGCCCTCGGAGGGCTGCTTTGCAGTCTCTAAACTTTCCTGTGGTACTGGGGATGGGACCCAGGGGTATGCTACCTGAGCTACACCCCAGACATACATACACACACACACACACACACACACACACACACACACACACACATGGGGGGGTACTGGGGATAGACCCATGGGCTACCTTAGAGCTCCACCCAGCTCAATTTTTTATTTCTTTATTTTTTATTTCTTTATTTCTTTATTTATTTTTGGTGGTACTGGGGATGGAACCCTTCTACTGCCAGGCTACACTCCCAGACCTATTTTATATTTTTACTTGGAAACAGGGTCTCTTAAGCCAGCGAGGCTGGCTTCGAACCTGTGCGATCCTCCTGTCTCTGCCTCCCAAGCGCGGGGATTACAAGCGTGCACCACCATGCCCGGCTTTTATTCTTTATTTTGAAACAGGTCTCACTGAGCTGCAAAGGGCCTCACTAAGTAGCTGAGGCTGGCTGTGAACCACGATCCTCCTGTCTCAGCTTCCCGAATGCTGGGGTTACGAGCGTGCGCCGCATGCCCGGCTGTGTATGAGCATTTCAAATTCAATGCGCAGCTGAACATAGATCCCCGAGCCCTGCTCCTCCCCGCCCTCGCCACACATGGCAAAATTCGCACCCTATTCATCTATTGCACAGTACATCCTAAACCTGGTCCCTCCTCACACCTCCACCGCCTCGGGCTCCCTCGGGGCTCCTCCCCGCAGGCTACTTTATGTGAAAGTACAGCTTGGGCTCCCCGGCGCGCCTCATGGCCCAGGCCTCGCTCACCTCCCTAGGCTTGTGGGTGCCAGGTGAGCACTGGCCTCTGAGCCCCGCCTGCAGCTGCCCTGCTCGACTTCTGTGCCATGAATTTACCCCAGCCAGGCACAGCAGCACTCGGCTGACTCCCGCCCATGGGAGGCTGAGGCAGGGAGACCACAAGACCACGGCCGGCCCAAGCCACTTAGACCCTGTCTTCAAATGAAAGGGCTCGTGCTGTAGCTTAGTGGTGAAGTGGCCCTGGGCAAGGAGAGGGGAGGGAAGAGGAAGGAAGAGGGAGGGAGAGATACTGCTGAGAGGTCTCTTTGAATAGCTGAGGCTGGCCTTGAACCTACGATCTTCCTGTCTCAGCCTCCCAAATGCTGGGATTACATGCATGCACCACGTCTGGCTTAACAGTCTTTTAAATTTACTATTCACTCTGCTTCTGGTTTTTGTACGTCTCCTCTCAACTCATAAACAGGCTCTCTATATTACATAACGTATGTTACATGTAAGTTACATAGAGACGTCTCTGTTTCATTTCTCAACATGTCCTCTGCCTTCAACAGGGCCTAGCACCTCGCGGTGCTCAGGAGACGCGCCAGTGACCCCGTGAAATGCCCTTGGGCCTGCCGGCCGCTCTGCAGCCCCCCTGCCACTAAGACCCTTTCACACCAGCTCTGGGCCCAGGACCGCTGCGCCCGGTGGGCCTCCCCTGAGCACCACTCCCCACCCTGCGGCCGGCCTCCCAGCCCGCCGCTCACCTGGAAGTCCTCCTCGTCCAAGATCTCCTTCCTCCACTTGATCAGGAAGGCCGCGCACACGTAGAGATGGAAGTGGGAGAACCCTTCGGGCTCAGCCTGGGAGGAGGAAAGAGCAGCCTCTGAGCCCGGGCGCCCGGCGCGCCACCCTGGGCCGGGCACGCCACCCTGGGCCGGGCGCGCCACCCTGGGCCGGGCACACCACCCTGGGCCGGGCACACCACCCTGGGCCGGGCACACCACCCTGGGCCCGGCGCGCCACCCTGGGCCGGGCGCGCCACCCTGGGCCGGGCACACCACCCTGGGCCCGGCGCACCACCCCGGGGCAGGCGCACCTGGTATGTGTCCCACAGGCGGATGGTGCAGCGGAGGGGCAGCTCGCGCATCAGCAGGTTGTTCATCCAGCGGAAGGCGAACTGCAGGTACTCCACCTCGTACCTCCTGAAGTGGCCGTGAACCTGCTCTGAGACAGGAAGCGCCGCTGGCCACTGGCCCGGAGCCCGCGGCCTCCCGCCAGGAGCGCGCGGCCCACTTGGCTGCCTGGCCCCGGCACCCATCGGGGGAACAGCCAGCAGGCAAAGGACAGGCGTCACCTTGGCCGTCTCTAGTGAGGCGCCCCTCTCCCGCCTCCCTGGCAGATGCCGGCCAGCAGGGGCCTGGACGCTGCCCACGGACGGGCTCGCTGGCCCTCCCAGGGCGGCCTCCTCGCTAACACACTGAGTGGCAGGCCAGAAGGCACTTGGCCACATTCAACAGACCAGCTGCCCCAGCCACCGCCTCCGGCCCGTGAGTCTGGAGCAAGTCAAGGCAGAGCCCCGCTCCGCGCGGCAGCCCACCGAAGCCTTGACCGCGCTTTCTCTCCCCGCAGCCTGGAGGGAGCTCTGCAGCTCAGTCACACCCAGGCTGGCGGCGAGCCCGCGGTCCTCCACCACACTCCCATGGAGTGGGGAGACAGGCACGCGCCACCACAGCCAGCTCGACAGTTCTCGTGAGAACCACCAGCCATGGTTACTTCTGGGGAGTAGAATTGAGGAGGGGAGCTAGGCGTGGTGGCGCACACCTATAATCCTAGTACTTCGGAAGCTGAGTTAGGGGGTCACAGGTTCGAGACCAGCCTCAAACAGCTTGACGAGACCCTACTTCAAAATAAAACTAAAATAGAGCTGGGTGTGGTGGCACACACCTGTACTCCCAGTGCTTGGGAGGCTGAGAAGGGAGGCTTGCAGATTCGAGGACAGTCTCAGCTACTCTCATCAACCTAGCAAGACGCTGTTCCAAAGTAGAAAGTAAAATTGGCCGAGGGTGCAACTCAGAGGTAGAATGGCCCTGGGTTCCATCCCCAGTGCCGTACACAAAAAATAAATAAAATAGGACTGGGGAGGTGGCTTGGAGGTAGAAGGCCCTTGGGTTAAGTACTCAGTACCACACACAAAATTTAAAAGGGGAGGATTTCTACTTATTTTGTGGTTTTCTGCATTAATTTTTTGCAATAAAGAAGTATTCTATAATGCAAAGAAACAATAAAAGATACATCTTGAAAAGGCTACTATCAGCCGGGCGTGGTGGCGCACGCTTGTAATCCCAGCATTCAGGAGGCTGAGACCTGGACAATCACGGTTTGCGGACAGCCTCAGCTACTACTTAGTGAGGCCCTATGCAACTCAGTGAGACCCGGTTTCAAAATAAAGAATAAGCCAGGCGTGGTGGCGCACGCTTGTAATCCCCGCGCTTGGGAGGCTGAGACAGGAGGACCGCACAGGTTCGAAGCCAGCCTCAGCTACTTAGTGAGGCTCTCAGCAACTTAGTGAGACCCTGTTTCCAAATAAAATATTAAAAAAAGGCCTGGGAGTATAGCCCGGAGGAAGAAAGCCTCTGGGTTTCACCCCCAGTACCACCAAAAGTAAATAAATAAATAAATAAAAATAAAAATAAAGAATAAAAAATAGGGCAGGGGGTGTAGCTCGGAGGTCAAATGCCCCTGGGTTCCATCCCCAGACCCGCCAAAAAAAAAAAAAAAAAAAAAAAGGCTAAGGCTACTATCATAAGTGCTATACCTTTATTTATTAGGTATCTGTAATAGCAGGGAAAAAATAAAACGAGGGTGGCCAGCAGATGAGCAGCCTGGCCGCCGGCTCAGCACCCGGAGGCAGCTGGCGCTCAGCCTGCTCCTGCGGGACCTGCACGTGGGCCCACCGCGGGGCGAGGCCGGCGCATCCATCTGCACGCGGGGGGCGATTGTGAGCACACAACTCACACAAGGCCGGGACACACTCAGGACGGGAAGTGGAGCGGTGCAAAAGGGGACGGGAAGGAAAGAGGGAGGCGCTGGCGGTGGCACAGCGGGTTTTACGAGGGCCGCGCTGCAGGGCACGCGGGGCGCAGAGGCAGACTCCTGTTCCTGCCCCTACCATCGATCCGGCTGACGAGCTCCTCCAGCGCCTTCACCTTCTTCTGGATCCCAGGCTGTGCAAAAGTGTAGTTATCCTGCAAATGACAGGGGCCGGGATGAGTGGGGGCGGGGTTGTGCCGCCCCCAGCTCACGGAGACAGCACCCCCAAACCCGGCGACGCGGGCTGGCCGAGCGGGTGAGAGGCGGGCTGCCACTGCGCCCAGGCCGCACCTGGATGCCGTCCAGCAGCTTGCTCATGCACCAGAAGCTGTCGGCCTCAATGCTCCGCAGCACGTCCTGGGACAAGTTGGTCACGTCAAAGTTCTCCACGTCCTCCTCTGTAAAACAGAAGGTGAGGAGAGTCCAGAGGGCCTATCGAAAACGCAGAGGCCGGGCGTGGTGGCGCACGCTTGGAATCCCGGCATTCAGGAGGCGGAGATTGCAGTTCACAGATAGCCTCGGCTACTTAGGCCCTCCACAACTCAGTGGGACCCTTTTTCAAAATAAAGAATGAAGCCGGGCATGGTGGTACACACTTGTAATCCCAGCATTTGGGAGGCTGAGACAGGTGGATCCGGGTTCGCAGACAGCCTCAGCTACTTAGTGAGGCCCTCCACAACTCAGTGAGACCCTTTTTCTTTCTTTCTTTCTTTCTTTCTTTCTTTCTTTTTTTTTTTTTTTTTTTTTGCGGGTCTGGGGATGGAACCCAGAGGCATCTGACCTCCGAGCCAAACCCCCTGCCCAATTTTTATTCTTTATTTTGAAACAGGGTCTGAGTTGCAGAGGACCTCACTAAGTAGCTGAGGCTGTCCACAAATCATGATCCTCCAGTCTCAGCCTCCAGAATGCTGAGATTACAAGTATGCGCCACCACGCCCAGCTAGTGAGACCCTTTTTCAAAATAAAGAATAAAGCCGGGCGTGGTGGCGCACGCTTGTAATCTCGCGCTTGGGAGGCAGAGACAGGAGGATCGCGCAGGTTCAAAGCCAGCCGCGCACGCTGGCTTAGGAGACCCTGTTTCAAAATAAAAATGTAAAAATAGGTCTGGGAGTGTAGCCCGGAGGTAGAAGGGCTTCCAGGAACCCCTATACCACCAAAAATAAATAAATAAATAAATAAATAAATAAATAAAATAAAAAAAGAATAAAGCCGGGCGTGGGGGCGCATGCTTGTAATGCCAGCACTTGGGAGGCTGAGACAGGAGGATCGCACAGGTTTGAAGCCAGCCTCATCTAGTGAGGCTCTCAGCAACTTAGTGAGACCCTGTTTCCAAATAAAGTATAAAATAGGTCTGGGAGTATATCCCAGAGGTAGAAAAGCCCCTGGGTTCCACCCTCAGTAAAAGAGAGAGAGAGAGAGAGAGAGAGAGAGAGAGAGAGAGAGAGAGAGATGGAGAGAGAGGGAGAGAAAGATAGATAGGGCTGGGGTGCAGCTCGGAGATAGAATGCCACTAGGTTCCATCCCCAGTATGGAAAAATAGTAATAAAAAACAGGGGTGGGGGTGTAACTCGGAGGCAGAGTGCCCCTGGGTCTCATCCCAGCACTACACACGGGCAGGAAGGGTTCCGTAGACAGAGGCAGCTGGGAGGCTGTGTGCTCCGTACCGCCACCTTGGGGCTCACCAACGCCACAGCACCCAAAGGACCTGCGAAGGCGGAGGAACCACTGCCTTAGCAAAACCTGCCTCACCAAGCTGCCCCAGCGCTTCGAGCTGCGATCCTGCAACCCGGTCTCTCCCACACAGGACCACCTGCCGGTTCCCCATGGAGACCCCAGTAGGCACCAGGAGGACAAGCCGTCTGCGCTGAGGTCCAAACCCTCCAGACACCTGAAGAAACAGGTGTGGTGGCGCGTGCGTGCAATCCCCGTGGACTGGGAGCCTAAGGCAGGAGGGCGGCAAGATCGAGACCAGCTTGGGCGACTTAGCCAGACTCTGTCTCAAAATAAAAATAAAAGGCTGGGGATGCAGCACCGGCCAGCCCAGTTATTTCAGATGAGGCTTGTTAGAAGTGCACGACAGGGAAACGCCACAGCGTTAAGGGGAAGCAAGGCGCAAAGTTCCTTGCGGTGGACTTCCCCCTGCTGGACGCACAATATTTCTGCGTGTTTGTGTACACACAGAGGGAAGACAGAACATATCACAGGCTTATGGCGCTGATTTCCCGGGTGGGATAAATACAAGGTTTTATTTTCCTGAAGCTTTACTGGAGCTTTCAAAATTTCTACAATAAGCATAATTTTTATAGTCCTCAAAAATGCTTGTTAAATATATTTTTTTTAAGAGCCAATTGAGTGCACGTGCCCTTTTATCACCAAAAAGGAAGAAAGCTTCTGTGAAACAACGCTAAGCTAGCAGAAACGGAGAGTTCAGATAATGTGCAAAGGTCCATTTGGGAAATCGTGGTAGGGAAAAACCCAACCAAGAAACCCCACTGCTTTGTGTCCTGTCCTGGCATTTATCCGCGGTGGCGTTCTGGGGAGCAGGGGCTGTTGGACTGTTAGTAAGTGCGGCCAGGTGCAGTGAGCCTGCGAGCCGTGACGCAGGGGGCTGAGGCAGGGCACGGCATGCTGGAGGCCCAGCCTGGACAACTTAGTGAAACCCTGTCTCGAGATAAGAAATAAAAAGGCCCGGGTGTAGCGCACTGGCAGAACGCCCCTGGGCTCAATCTACGCATTGCAAAGGTAACACGCAGGAGATGCCGGGCGCTGAGGCCCGACCGAGTCCTCCTCTTCCTCCCGCTTCACCTCTCAGGCCTGAGATCTTCCCAGGCCGAGACGCGCCTCACTTCCTTCTGCAGGGCGGGCACGCTCCACCCACGCTCCAGGGATGGCTGAACCTCGGCCCCTCTAACTCTGGGGACCGCAGCATCCCAGGAAGGAAGCCTGGGCATGCGGGTGAAGTGCACGGCCTGCACTCGGGCCCCAGACACAATAGCAGCGGCAGCGGCAGGCCAGCCGGAAGGGACACTCAACTCCCGGCTGCACCCCAGCACCGGGGCCTGCTCAGCTCCACACCTGCTCAGCCGGGGACGCGAGGACAGTGTCAGAAGCCATTACTATTTTGGCACTGGGGATTGAACCTATGGGCATTCTACCCTCACGCTACATGCTCAATTCTGCTTTATTTTGAAACTGGGTCTCACTAGGTTGTGGAGAGCCTCATTAAGAAGCTGAGGCCGGCCTTGAGCCTGCCATCCTCCTGTCTCAGCCTCCCAAGTCCTGGGATTACAGGTGTGTGCCACCACACCTGACTCAGAAGACATTATAAAGACCTGGGCGTGGTGGCGCACGCTTGTAATCCCAGGACTTGGGAGGTTGAGACAGGAGGCTCGCAGGTTCGTGGCCAGCCTCGGCTTAATTTAGTGAGACCCTATTTCAAAATAAAGAATAAGAAATAGGACTGGGGGTGTAGCTCAGAGGTAGAATGCCCTGGGTTCCCAGTACTGAAAAAACCAAAGAAGACATTATAAGGATTAAATAAGTAAATATATGAAAGGGATAACAATAGTGCTTGGCATGAATAAGCATTATGGGAATGTTAGCTGGCATTACCATTATTACATGAGAAAGAAATATGCTTCTATCTTTAAGCCGCAGACGGTTTATGTCTGTATTATTTGCAGCCAAATCTAATCTTAAATGATAAATCTGTCATCCCCAAATGTGCCTTAAAATAAGTCAATTTAAAATAAATAAATAAATAAATAAGCCAATTTCGCCAGGTGTGGTGGCACACGCCTGTGAGCCCAGTACTTGGGAGGCTGAGACAGGAGGATCCCAGACTTGAGGCCAGTTTCAGCAACTTAGCAAAGCCCTCAGCAACTTAGTGAGGCTCTATTTCAAAATACACAACGCAAAGGGCTGGGGTGCAGCTCAGAGGCAGAATGCCCTGGGCTCCATCCCAGCACCACGATGATGATGACGAGTGTGGGGCGGGGTGCAGCTGGCAGGACGCCCCTGGGTTCAATCTCTAGTACCCAGAAAGGGAAGGCAGCCCGAGCATCCCCTCGGGCTCGCGGCCTCGCCAGGAAGCGCCAGAGCACACCTTGCCTGCTGGGGCCTGCGGAGCCACGTGGCGTGCGTTTGTGTGGCGTGGGGGCTCGGGCCTGTCCAGCTCGGTCCCGAGACCCTCCCCTGCGCGACATGCGTCAGTGCTGCTGCGGAGTCCCGGCCCTGAGCCCGCATCGCTGCGTGCTACAACACGGCGTGAGCGCTGCTGAGGGCTGTTAGGGCTGCTCCCAGCTCCCGTCCGCTTCCCGTCCACGTTCTCGTACCAGCCTTGGGGCTGTGCGTGCTCATATTCCTTGGAGAAGTGACTACAGCCGAAGTCCACGGTCGTGACTCAGTGTGAGGCAGGGGCTCAGTAAGTACTCGCCCCGACGGTGGTGGGGCTAACTGAGCAGGCAGGAAAGCGGGGCTCACTGCCCTGCAGTGGCCAAGCCCCGTGGGCTGTAGCACTGCTGAGGCCCTCCCGTCCACCCAGAGGCGGACGCCAACATAGAGGTGCTTGGCATATGAAGAAATTCAGAGTGGCACCTGGCCTGCAAGAGCCGCGGCCAGTGGCAGGGGAGACGGCAATGGCGGTGTGGGGGCGGCCGCGCACCAGCCTGCGCTGGGCCTCGGAGACCACAGGAGCCAGGGAGTCGAAAGGCCGCACGAGGTGTGCCCAGGGAGGAGGCGTGCCCAGGGAGGAGGCGTGCCCAGGGAGGAGGCGTGCCCAGGGAGGAGGCTTGGGCTGCTGAGCGCTAGGGAGGGAGGCGGCGAGCCCACGGCCTGGGTCCTTGCGCGCTGCGGGAGCCCTGGGTGTGCGTGTGCACGTGTGTTTGCATGCATGCATGTGTGTGTGTGTGTGCATGTGTCTGGACTGAACCCAGGCCCCTTCTACAAAGTTCTGCTCCCAGTTCATTTTCTATTTTGAAACAGGGTCTTGCTGAGTTGAACCCACAGTCCTCCGGCCTCCGCCTCCCAGGTACCACCTCTCCCCAGAGGCGGCCCTCGGCACCGGCCCACTGGACCCGGACACAGTCGGCTTCGGGAGAGAAGACGCGGCTTGGAGCCAGGCGAGCAGACGGCCCCATCCACCGGAGCGGGGTGTCGGGTCTTCGCGTGCCCACAGCAAGCGCGGCGCTAACTTAGCAAGCGGCCAAGGTGGTGGGGACAGACGGGAGCGCGCCTCAGCTCTCGGGGCGGGCCCGGGGACAGCACTGTCCACAAGAGCCCTCACAAACAGCCTAGCATCTGCTCACCAAGGCCTGGCAGTCGGGGAGGGCTGCACGCCTCAGCCTTTGAGGTCTGATTTAGGGCCGACGGGCAGACGCAGAGGGCTACATGGTGAACCACTGCACCACATGGGCTGGGTGACCGCTGCCGCAGGGCGCGTCTTGAAAACGCGGATCCGGCTTCAGCGCCTAGGAGAAGTGCCATCTGGCTATGACGGCTGCCGCTGGGTTGCTCGGGAGGACAAGAACGCGATTTGGGGTCGGTTGACACCCAAAGACTGGAGTGCACCCTTCATCTGAAAGTTTTTAGAAAATCAGTGATCACCCGGGCATGGTGGAGTGCGCCGGAGACAATGGGATCACAAGCTAGAGGCCAGCCTCAGCAACGGAATGAAACCGGGTTGAAATAAAAATAATAATAAAATAAGGTTGGGGTGTAGCTCGCAGGTAGAACACCTCTGGGTTCAATCCCCAGTAAAATATCCAGTTGCCAGATAAGAGGATGGAAACCCTGTAGGTTTGGGTCTATTTATTGATTTGTGGTGGTACTGGAGATTGAACCCAGGAGCATTCTACCCTTGAGCTACACCCCTAGCCCTATTTTTAAATTCTGAAACAGTCTCACGAAGTTGCTGAGGCTGGCTTCGAACCTGCGCTCCTTCCATCTCGGCCCTCCGAGGGCTTATGTCCTCTCTCTTGACTGTAGTCAAGCTGGAAACAGGGTGCGGTGTGCACACACCCAGTATTTGGGAGACCAAGACGAGAGGATTGCAGGCTAAAGCCAGCCACAGCGAGAGACTAGGCAACATAGCAAGACCCTGTTTCAAAACAAAAAGTAAAAATAGGACTGGGGGGTGAAAACACGGATCCCGGGACACAGACCTGTGGGCGAGGGCTGGGGCAGGAAGGGGCCACACACAAGACCGCTCCCCTCTCCTTGGCGGCGGTGGGGCCTGCTGGGGGTCAAGCCCAGGCTGAGCCGCAGGCCACCCCAGCACCTCTTCAGAAGTGATTCGTGTTCTAACACTGACCGGTGATGGTTATACAGCACCATAAAGCACTGAGAACTACTGACTTGTGCCCTTTAAATGAGTAAATTTTATGGTGCGTGGGTTACATCTCAATAAAGCTGCTACCAAAAACCCCACAAAATTTGATTAAAGAATTTATTGAGCCCGGCGTGGTGGTGCATGCCTGTCATCCCAGTATTTGAAGCAGAGACAAGGGGATCACAGGTTTGTGGCCGGTCATAGGAACTTAGTGAGCCCGTCCACAATGTGGTGAGCATTTCCAAATAAAGAATAAAGCAGGGCTGGATATAGCTCAGAGGTAGGACGCGTCTTGGCTCAAGCCTTAGACACACACACACACACACACACACACACACACACACACTCGGTGGTGGTATCAGGAATTGAATCCAAGGGCATTCTACCCTGAGCTACACCCCAGCCCTGTTTTATGTGGAAACAGGGTCTCCCTAAGTTTCTGAGGCTGGTCTCAAGCCTGAGATCCTCTGTCTCAGACTCCCAAGTGCTGGGATTATAGGTGTGCACCACCATCCAGCCTATTTCCTTCCTTCCTTCCTTCCTTCCTTTTCTTCTTTCTTTCTTTCTTTCTTTCTTCCTTTCCTTCTCTTTCTTTTATTGCTAGGGATGAAACTCAAAACATTCTACCCCTCCAGGCTACATCCCAGCCCTGTTTTTTTTAAATAGGGTCTTACTAGGTTGCCGAGAGTCTCACTACTTGCAGAGGCTATCTTTGAACCTGCGATCCTCCCGTCCCAGCCTCCCAAGCACAGGGCTTACAGGTGGCCTATTTTCTATTTGGAAACAGTCTTGTGAGATTGCTCAGGCTGGCCTGAACTGTGACCCTCCCGCCTCAGCCTCCCAAGCTGCAGTTAGGGAGCGTGAGGCCCAGGCACGCTTGTTTTTAGGGCAGCAAGCAAAGCAGTGTGCTGCCCACTGTGGCACGAAGTCTGCGGAGGGCGAGCTGTGGACGTGCCAGGAAAAAACCCAAGCTCGGCGCCCAGCGTCACTGGATGGGGTCTGGGAGCTTGCCGAGCCCTGGCCCTTGGCTCTCCCGGTGAGATGGACTGACACCCACCCTGAGACAGCGGCCTTCCCGACTAAGTCAGCTTGCCACTGCTGTCCACGTGGAGCAGTGCTTAAGGATCGGCGAGCTGGTGCTGCCGGGACAGCAGGGCCTCTCTGAATCCCAGGAAAACCAGGGCCCAGAGCACAGAGCAGTGCCGGGGCGGGCACTGACGGCTGAGCAGGAGCGAGGCATGGGGGCGCCGCAGGCCAGCGCTGCTCAGGACGAGTTGGTGGGCGAGCGGCCAGCAACACGTCAGAGCGGCACCGCCGCTTCAAGCACAGGGTCGCGACCCGAATGACGGCTTCCCAGCCTCGTCCTTTATGTTCCCAGACAGGGGCATACTTGTGTTACTGGACTGGCCTCAAACTCCTGGGCTGCAGGGACCCTCCTGCCGCAGCCTCCCAGCGCCTGGGCCCCCCCGGCCTTGAGAGCTGTGTTTGAAACTTGCTGGGTGGTAGTCTGTGCTCAGGAGGAGAGGGGAGGGAAGGGGAGGGGAGGGGGCAGAAGGTACGGGAAGACTAGTCTTGCTGCTGGGGATCGCTGCAAAGCGGCCTGGGCATTGGACCCAAGGGTGCTCTGCCAAAGAACTACATGCCCAGCCCTCATTACTTTGTTTGAGACAGGGTCTCGCTGTGTGGCCCGTCTCAGCCTCCCACGCAGGCAGGGTTAAGGCGGTCCCCACTGAGCCCAGCCCTCCGCCCAGCCCCAGCCTGCCTGCTCCAGGTGAGCAGGATGACGGATGGTATTCTACACTGGAAAGTGAAGCGAGGCTGCCTCGGAGCTACACCTCCAGCCCTGTTTTGTTTTTACCTTGAAACAGGTCTCATTAGGCTGATGAGTCTCAGTACTCGGCTGAGGTTGTCTGCAAATCCGCGATCCTCCTGCCTCAGCCTCCTAAGTACTGGAATTACAGGCATGTGCCACCACATCCAGCTGCCTTCACTTTCTGAGACTGCCCCATGCAAAAAAAACCTAATCAAGTTTTACAAGCCTGGCGCACACTTGTAATCCCTGTACTTGGGAGGCTGAGACGGGAGGACCATGGTCCGCATCCAGCCTCAGCTACTTAGTGCGACCCTCTGCAACTCAGTGAGACCCTGTTTCAAAATAAAGAATAAAAAATAGGGCTGAGGGTGTAGCTGGGAGGCAGACTGCCCCTGGGTTCCATCCCCAGTACAAACCAACAATAAACACACACACACACACACACACACACACACACACACACACACACACACCTGAGCAGAGCTGGGTATAATCCCAGGAGGTGGGAGGCTGAGACAGGAGGATCAGACTCACGGCTGGCCTCAGCAATGTAGCAAGACTCTGAGGCGCCCACTAAGACCCTGTCACGACAGACTGCAGCAGAGCTACGTGTGCAGCTCGGAGCAAGCGCCACGAAGCAAGCAGAGCACCTCTGCCTATTCCTCCCACCCCAACGGCCTGGCGCCCGGAGCCCAAAACCCGTCACCCCAGAACTGGGGAGGCCGAGACAGGAGAGTCACAGGTTCGCAGCCAGCCTCAGCAACGTGGTCAGACCGTGTCCAAATCAATAAAAACCAGGGCTAGGGGCATAGCCCGGAGGTAGAATGCCCGGTTCTTCCGAGTACCACAGAGTAAAGGGCTGTCCTTGCTGCGCCGCGCCCGGAGGAGCCGCCGGGCTGAGCCCTCTCCGGGGTCCTGGCTGGCTGAGGGGAGCGGGCAGGGCCGCGGAGGCAGGCGGGCTTGCTCGGGACCTCTGAGGCGCAGGGAGCAGGGCGCGGCCCTGGCTCCTTGCGGGCCTTGCTGGTCGGCGCAGGAGGAGAGGCTGGACTGAGAAATCCTACCGCACCATGAAACCTGCCGCTCCCCCTCGTGACAAGCACCCGGCAGCGGCTGAGCGGCGGAGGGCAGGGAGAGGGCAAGGCCACCCCAACAGGAGCTGGACCCTGCCACCCCGCCTGGCCCCTGCCCCACGTCCCGCTCCTAATGCCCAGCCCGGGGCTGAGGTGTCAAGTCTGACGCCAACGTGGAGGACGGCCCGCGCAGGGTGCGAGCTCGGGACCTCAAGAAGCCTCCACTAAGCCACCGCGGCAGAACAGACGTGGCCGGGCCGCCCCGGGGCTGAGCTCTGCCTTACAAAGCGCCCGGTCTTTTTCAGTGCGGCCGCCCACCGGCCACAGTGGACTGACGGAGGGACAGACGGAGGGACAGACGGAGGGCAGAGGAGCGCGGCGCTGGGTCGGCACGGCACGCTCGCGCTTCTTACCCACATATTCTGAGAGGAAGACGACAAAGAACGGAGTGACGAGGTCGTTGATCCCCTGCACGTACCCACTGGCGGGGTGTCGGATGGCCCAGATGAACAGGATTCTTTCAAAGATCTAGGAAAACGAGAGGAAGCGGGCACGCGATAATCAGCGGCGCACTGCCGCCACTTGCCCCGCCGCGGCCGCCTCGGGGCTGGACTTTTAGGAAAACTTAAAACCCTTTTTATGTCCTGAGGAACTTTTAGTTTTGTTTTTTATCTGCCCCTTAGAATTTACAAACTGCTTATATTGATGCCCTGAGGAATGCAGCTTCCTGTCTTTTTTCTTTTTTTTTCGGTGGTACTGGGGTTCCTGGAAGCCCCTACTGCCTCCGGGCTACACTCCCAGACCTATTTTATATTTTTATTTGGAATCTGGGTCTCTTAAGCCAGCGAGGCTGGCTTCGAACCTGCGCGATCCTCCTGTCTCCACCTCCCAAGCGCAGAGATTCAAGTGTGCGCCACCACGCCCGGCAGTGTCCTGTCTTTCAAGACACTCCCTGACCTTCCCGTGTTCCCAGGTGTCTGGTGTCACGTGCTTGGACCCAGGCTGCTGTGGCGGCACCGGTTCCAGCCCGGCTCTCCGGCATAGGTGCTGCGTCTGCTCGGGCAGGGACACGTCAGTGCGCCCTCTCTGGGTCTTTTGGGCCGCTGACCCTGTGAACTCCAGGGAGTGCCTCTCCACGGCGCCCTCCCTGCTGGGGGGTCTCAATGTGGCTCCATTCTAGCCGGACCAGGACGGTGACAGCCCAGACACGCGGGAGGCCCCTCACATACCAGGACAAAGGCCCGACAGGCGAGGGCCCAGCCCCTAGGACTCACAGCCACAGCCGACACCAGTGGAGGGCTCCGGGATTAAACCATCAGTCACGAGAGGCAGGGGCCCAGGCTGGGACAGGAAAGGCGGCCTGCCCTCAGCCTGCCGGTCCATCCCCCAGAGGAGTGGGGGATGGACTCTGAGGGGTCCCTCAGCCAGTTCTGGGGGCAGAACAAGCAGGCGAGGCACCCAGGGAGGCCCGGGAGGAGGAGAAGGGGATATGGCCTAGAGTGAGTACAGGAAAGACGGAGGGAATGCAGAGACATGGGCTCTCGGCCAGCTGCCTCCAGCTGCTGGTGGGTGGTGAGGACGTGAGAAACGCATGGCTGCCCTCCATGGCCGGGCTGGGGAGGGCGTGGCTGCCGCTCGAGGGTCAGTCCCTCTGAGCAGGCACACCAGTCCTCTGTTGCTGAAGGCCTGAAGGCCTGGAGGTTGATCATCACGTGGGGGGGGAATATATATTTCTCAAGAGCCCCGCCCATTTGGTTTCTGTTAGACGGCTCCTCTACATGGGCAAGGTGGTGCACGCTTGTAATCCCAGTATCTGGGAGGCTGAGACAGGAGAGTCACAGGTTCAAGGGCAGCCTCAGCAAGTAGTGAGACACTCATCAACCTAGCAAGATCCTCTTTCAAAAATAAAAACAGTGGGTATAACTTAAAGGTGGGATGTCCCTGAGCTCAACCCCTTCGTACCACCAAAAAAAAAAAAAAAAAAAAAACCAGAATACAAACTATCCTATTTTTCTGATTTACTATAAATGATTTAAATTTTAAAAAAAAATGTACTTTCCTGTTCTTACTACAGCTCCGTACTTTGTAAGCATTTTTTTTTTTCCCGGTGGTACTGGGGACGGAACCCTTCCACCTCCAGGCTCCACTCCCAGACCTATTTTCTATTTTATTTGGAAACAGGGTCTCTTAAGCCAGCGCGGCTGGCCTCGCACTCGCTCGACCCTCCCATCCCCGCCTCCTGTGTAAGCACGTTCCCTTCCTGTGCCGTGCTGTGCAGGGCTCCCGGTGCTGCATTTACTTCCCAACACGTACTGATCCTCCACGATACGCAAGCTTTCATGTGTCCTCTTTCAATACATGTTGAGCGCACCACTACACCCTGAATTGAATTTATGCTAATAAAGGTGTTTTCAGAAAAATAAATAAATGGAAATAAAATAGAGCCGGGGGTGTAACCTGGGGTCAATCTTCAGTACCAAAACAGAAAAAAAAAGAAGAAAAAGCCCCCCCAGCAAGTGGGGTGAGCAGCTGCCTAGCCGGTGGAAGGCCCTGGTCCGATCCTTAGCACTTGGAAAGAAAAAGGAAAAAAGCCCTCCTCCAGTGGGTCCTTCTGTGCGCACCATCGGCCCCTTTAACCCACACCTCCTGGCGTCCAACAGACCCGCAGCAGCCAAGCCTCTCCAGGGAGGGTGGTGACGTGGGTGTGCTTGCCGTGTTGCCAGAGGTAACAGAGGGACGGGACGGGACGGGCTACCCTGAAGGCTTCCTTCAGCTGGTGCTGGAGGACAGTCCCGCCGTGCTGGGGCAGCGCTAAGCTTCTTCCCACCTGCAAAGCAGGCCTCTCGCGCTCAGTGCCGTCTGCATACTCTGCGTAAGATGAGGACAGCCTATGCCAAGGGAAGGCAACTGGAGAGGTAGCACCCAGCCAGGCGCAGCTCGCACACCCCTCAGCACAGCTGCTAGGGGCGCAAGTTCAAGGCCGGCCTGGGCAACTTAGAGCCCGCCTCAAAAGAAAATTTAAAAAGGGCCGGGGATAGCCGGGCATGGTGGCGCACGCTTGTAATCCCCGCGCTTGGGAGGCGGAGACAGGAGGATCGCGCAGGTTCGAAGCCAGCCGTGCTGGCGTAAGAGACCCTGTTTCGAAAATATAAAATAGGTCTGGGAGTGTAGCCCGGAGGAAGGAGGGCTTCCAGGAACCCCAGTACCACCAAAAAAAAAAAAAAAAAAAAAGGGCCGGGGATAGCTCAGGGGTAGAGCAATCGCCTAGCATGTGCGAGGCCCTGGGCTCAATCTCTAGTGACATTAAAAAAAGAGTTGGCCGGACGTGGTGGCGCACGCTTGTCATCCCCGCGCTTGGGAGGCTGAGACAGGAGGATCGCGCAGGTTCGAAGCCAGCCTCAGCTACTGAGTGAGGCTCTCAGCAACCTAGTGAGACCCTGTTTCCAAGTAAAATATAAAATAAATAGGTCTGGGAGTGTAGCCCGGAGGTATACAGCCCCTGGGTTCCACCCCCAGTACCACAAAAAAAAAGTCGATACGGTAAACCTTATGTGTGTCTTACAACTTTACGAAGCTCTACTTCCAGGGGATGAAGTCGAGCAAACTGGGACAGGAGTGGTGAGATGCGGGGCAAGGACCCTGCAAGTGCCTCTGGCTCGGGCTGGGGGCCGTGGGCAACGAGGCGGCGGGAGGGATCTGAGGCCAGGCTGTGGGGGGCCTCACCTCCTGCACAAGCGGCTGCTGGAAGAGCGGGATGAGAGGATTCGTCCTTGGAATGTCGATGTGGATCTGAGGGAGAAGCCACAGTCAGAACCACACACGCCGCCGGCGTCTCCCTGGGCGAGCTGCGCTCTGGGAAACTGCCCGTGCAGCGCCTCCCCTCCCCATGCCAGGGAGGCACAACGCCGGGCCCAAGGCATGCCTCACGGCCAGGAGGGCCCACTGCTCGCCCCGGCCTGGCCACACTGAGCGGCTCTGCCAGGGCCCTGGTCACCAACAGGGGCCCAGAACTGAAAGAGCGACAGCGGCAAAGAGCAGGGGTGGGCCGAGAGGACGCCCTGGGCCCACGTGGAGTCAGGAAGGACCAGGCTCGGCCTTCAGTCCCTGGGGCTGTGACCGAAGGTCACTGCGGCTGGCATGGGCTTTGCGGACGCCCAACGCCCAGTCTAACCATCCAAAAGGCAGAGTCGGCAGCGGTGGCGGCGACGGCAGACCCAGCTCTCCGCTGGCTCCAGGCAGCCGCCCACCCGCCGCCTCCACCACCCAGGCCAAGGAGGCCCCACTGCACTCGGGCATCCCAGGGGCGGGCGGGCCGACGGTGCTCTGTGGAGTCCCGGGTGGGCTTCCCCAAGCCCTGGTGATGAGTGCGCTCGCGGGTTGAGGAAGCGTCGCTGTATGGGTGCAGGAGCAGCTGCCGTGGGAGCGGAGGCGCTCGGGGTAGACCCACGCCTGCCCTGCCGGCCAGGCGGCACAGCTGAGCCTCACTGAAGGCCGGCGGCCTCACCTGCCTGTAGGTGTCCTGGTGGTGCTCCTCGTTGCGAGATGCGTAATACTGCTCAATGAAGCCGAAGTACTCCTCCCGCTTGCGCTGCAGGGTCATCCTCCTCCTCTCTGTGTTTGCCGGGAGGTAGCCCTGCGGAGTGGGGCAGACGTTGGCGGGGGTCCTTGGCTTTTACTGTAGCCTGAGCGTGGCCTGGGAGCCGCCAAGGGACAGGAGTCCGTCCCCTCTGGGTTCTGGCCACCGGCGTCTGCCTGTCCTCAGAGTGATCCCCACGGGCAGATGCCCCGGGCCAGCCTTCCCGGCAGCTCCCTCGGCCCCTGGAGCCCGTGGCGCAGGGAATGCAGGTCAGTGGGAGGGAACTGGACACGGTCACGCCTCTCCCGGAGGGCCTCGCGTGCGCAGGGCCGCGCCTCGGGAACACAGGCTCGGTTAGAACATTCTGAAATCAACCCCAATACATACAAAAAAGTTGTCCAGCCAGGAACGGTGGCATATTCCTATAATCCCAGCTGCTCCGGGCGGGGGGGTGGGGGCTGGGGGCTGGGGCACAAGGATGGAAGTTCAAGGCTAGCCTCAGTAACTCTGAAAGACTCTTTCTCAAAATAAAAAGTAAAAGGGTCTTCGCATAGCTCAGTGGTCACGGCAGGGAGCAGGGAAGGCCACGCGCGAGAGCAGCACCCACGTGGCCGGCCAGCCGGAGGGGACGGCGGGACTCACCGACAGCAGCCTCCAGGTGACCGGGCGGACCTCCCTGGGGACGCCTGGCCAGCTACACTTCCTCAGCTCATCTGCAAGCAGAAGGAGCCCGGCGGGGTCAGCCTCCACAGCCCGAGCCGAGCGGCAGAGGGGGCCCGGCCGGGCAGGAGACCGGGCTCACCCAGGTCGGTGTTGTGGCTGGAGAGCAGCTGTCGGAACTTCTCCAGGCGGGTCTTCTCCCGGACTGTCATGGGGGGCGCCCCAGACGCGTTCTGGTCCGAGATCCGGGCCACGAGGGGGATGATGGGCCGGAGAGGGAGTGACTGCTGTTTGTGGAGTGGGTTCCTCAGGCAGGTGCCACCTGGCGTGTGACAGAGAGCACAGCCACGTGAAGCGCTGGGAGGGAGGTTGCCTGGCCTCCCGGCAGGGCTGTGTCTGCAGACTGGCGGAGCCCCCGCTGGGGGCGGCTGAGCCCGCTGCCCCACCTGGCCCCGGGAACAAAGGCAGAGCTCGTGGGCAGGGCCCAGGGAGTCAAAGGTTCTGCTTTTCCCCCAGCCTACGCCCTGGAGCATGAGACTCGGCCCCAGCAGCACCCTCCTCCCCGCTCCATGCGGCAAAAGGGCTGTCCCGAGGGCTGAGGGAGCCCTGCTGTGACTCCATGCCTGCCAGGGGAGTGCCGGGGAGCAGTTCTGGCCCCTGGCCACCCCGCGCTGGGTCACACCCACTCCGAATGCACTCTGCTGCGGCTGCAGTACATGACGGCCACCGGGTCACCAGGGATCGTCTGGCAGCGCTCACAGGGGCAGCCCCGGTGACCTGACTGCTGCGCCTTGCTTTAGGTGCTTTGTTTTAAGTTAGATATTAAGACTTAGTTTAAGCTTTACTACTATGAAATATAGTCATTAGGAAAATTAATAATTTAGTGCAGTTTTTAGAAACTACTTTGTAATAAGCTTGATTCTATAAGTGTTATTTCAGTCTTAAATTTATGTGTTCCCCTTGAGATTTAAACCCAGGCACAGGGTGCAAATAGTTTATGGCCAGTAAAGAACAATCAATCTCCTGTGCCAGGGCTGCCCCAGGCCCTGGTTATCTTAAAAATTGTCTGTATAAGTTACTCTAAACTGAAGAAATGTTATGACATGCCTTTAATCAAATGCTTAGGTTCTAATCTGAATAGTATAGAGGTGTTAAGATGGGACCGATGAACTAGCCTACTTTTAGAGATTGTACTTCAACAGAGTCTTAGCCCAGTCCTAAATAATGCTGACTCTATCTTAAAGCCTGTCTTCCTCTTAACAGTTTTAAGAGAAGACCCGGGCACCGGGTGGGAGTAAGCACCCAGAGCCAGCTCGCTATGCCCTTGTGTCTGAACAAACACTCCACAGATAAGAGACCCTCTTCCCATGTCAGTTGTGTGCTTTATGGCTGCCTTTAAGTATACAAGTTGTAAATGTCAAGAATGTCCAGGCTGATACAGTGGAAATGACTAATGACCTCACCGACATATATATAAGGCGGCCTTCGAGTGTGACCGACACCTTTGCACTTGTGTGGAGACACATGCGCTTGGGTCCAGGCTCGAACCTGTAATAAGGTGTGGCCTGACGGACTAACAATTGGCTATGGACAGTTACTCACGCTCGCTAGGTTACAACACTGACCACGAGGCGTTCAGAAGCACCGAGAGGGTGGTGAGCCTCAGCGTCCGGCTCCGTGCACGAACCCCCACCACGAAGAACGCTCACTGTACCTGCGCCGCCCTTCCCCGACCGCTCCGTGTTCTCAACAAGCCTGGGGTCGGCGGGCACAGCAAGCACTACACACCGACCAGCCAGCACGACCGCAAGGTTTACAGAACAGCAGCCGCGAGGTGGAGGGAGGCGCCAGGGCAGCGGGCGGGCGGGCCAGGGCACACTGAGAGTGCTGGCTCCTCGTGCTGGGGACCTCTGCAGGCCCCAGTGGTGGCACGCAGACGCTTCACACAACTGCAGGTTCAAGCGGGGGCCGGAATCGGGATGGCAAGTGGCCGTGGAAGCATCGCAAAACCCTCGCAGCCGCCCACGCTCAGCCTGGGGTTGTGAAAGGCGTCCCCTTAGAACGCGAGCCAGGACGCTCTGGCCGAATTCGGTCCCCTCTCCCCTCCCAGCCAGCACCTCACCTTTCAGCAGGGACAGCGCTTCCCTCCACAGCTCAAAACAGCCGACTTCCACTAAACCCCTGGGCAGCCTCAAAGTCTGCAGTGGACACTCAGAACCTCTGAGCGTCCCCATGCATCTCCTAAGACCGCCATCATGCCGACCAGTTAGCAGGGCCAGTTTCCTCCCCTCCCTGCAAGCCAACGGACAGGAAGCCTGGCAGGGGCCTCCATCAGACGGCTCCCTGCACAGACACAGGGAGCCCACCTGAGGCTACCGACTGCTCCTGGGGCCGAGGAAGCGCTTGTGAACCTCGGCCACCGACGACTTGCGGTGTGTAGCCAATGATCATAGAGCCGACGGCCCTAGAGCGACGTGAAGCGCTCAACCACAAAGGCTCTGAACCCTGATGCGGCAAAGGAAGAGAAGGAGAGGAGGCTGCTGGCGACACTGGTGTCAGGAAGTGAGAGCCAGGCCGCAGGGCTCAGCGGCTGCCTGAGGGCCACGAGGTAATCAGTACCTGCGGCCTGAGTCTGCTTTTAGCATCCCACAGCGGAGCCGTGATGCTCACGGGACATCACCTCAAATCAAGTGCACTCGTGGGATGGACTTACTGGAGTTTCTGGAGAGCTGGGCATCACTGCTGGACTTGATGACCTTGTGGTTGGCGGGAACGTCGGCCGTCGTGGACTGGGACCGTTCGGGTTTTGCCCGCAGCTTGCTGTGGGTTTCCAGGACCTGGGCTGCGGTGGCCAAAGCAACTTTCGAGTTCAGGGTCTGGAAAGAAGGCGCGGAAAAGTCCTCCTCCTCGTCATCACCGATGTCCCAAGCATCGCTGGTGTTCCGAGCAAACTCGTGGAAGCTCGAGGCCTTCTTGTTCTTCAGAGGAACGGCATTGGCTTTTGACCGCTCCTTGATGAAGCTGCAAGAAGGGGGCACCGTGACCAAGGGGCTCCTGGCACGTCCGCCCACCTCACCTGTTTGCCAGCTGCGCGCACGTGTGTGTGTGTGTGTGTGTGTGAGAGAGAGAGAGAGAGAGAGAGATAAGATAGAGAGAGAGAGAGAGAGAGAGAGACACCAGGTGGAACCCCCAGGGACACTCCAACTCTTAGTACACCCTAGCCTTTGTGTTTTCTGTTTTGAAACAGGGTCTTGGTAGACTGCTAAGTCTCGCTCCGCTGCGGGGCTGCCCTGGAACCTGTGCTCACCCGCCTCAGCCTCCCAGGTACTGGGGTTACAGGCGGGCGCCGCCATGACCAACTGTGCGCCTGCATTTACTTGCTTATGTTTATTTTACTGGGGATTGACCTCGGGGCACTCTACCTCTGGGCTACACCTCCAGCCCCTTTTATTTTCTAGTTAGAGACTAGCCTCACTGAGTTGCTCAAAGTCTTGCCATGTTATTGAGACTAGCCCTGAACCTGCGACCCTCCTGTCTCAACCTCCTACTAAGTACTAGGATTACAGATGTGTGCCACCACACTGAGTTTGATCTCTGTATTAAAAAGAAAAACAAGCCGGGCTTGGTGGCACATGCTTGTCATCCCAGCATTCAGGAGGCTGAGACAGGAGGATCACGGTTCGCAGACAGCCTCAGTTACTTAGTGAGGCCCTACATAACTCAGTGAGACCCTGTTTCAAAATAAAGAATCAAAAAGGGGGGGGGGGCAAGGGCATAGCTTAGAGGTTGAATGCCCCTGGG
The DNA here is from genome assembly GCF_963383645.1 of Muscardinus avellanarius. Taxonomy (NCBI): domain Eukaryota; kingdom Metazoa; phylum Chordata; class Mammalia; order Rodentia; family Gliridae; genus Muscardinus; species Muscardinus avellanarius. The sequence goes on along the minus strand of NC_137800.1, from coordinate 91,966,347 downwards.
TTCCATCCCCAGATCCGGGAAAAAAAAAAAAAAAAAAAACCTGAGTGTAATGGTGCATGCCTATAATCCCAGTACTGGGGAGACTGAGCCAGGAGTCAAAGCCAGCCTCAGCAACTTAGTGAGACCCTGTTTCCAAATTAAAAAAATAAAATAGGGTTGGAGTGTATCTCCGAGGTAGAATGCCACTGGGCTCAATCCCCAGCACCCTCCCCGCACACACACAATTGCCTAGTCGGGCATGGTGGTGCACGCCTGTAATCGCAGTACTTGGGAGGCTGAGACAGGAGGACCCCAGGTTCAAAGCCAGCCTTGGCAATTTAGCGAGGCTCTCAGCAGCCTAGTGAGACCCTGCATCCAAATAAGAAGTAAAATAGGGCTGGGGGCATAACTCAGAGGTAAAATGCCTCTGGGTTCAATCCTCAGTACCAAAAAGAAAAGAAAGCATTCAAATGAAAAACAGTAAGCCAGGCATGGTGGCACATGCTTGGAATCCCCGCATTCAGGAGGCTGGAGACCAGAGGATCGCGGACAGCCTCAGCTACTTAGTGAGGCCCTCTGCAACTCAGTGAGACCAGGTTTCAAAATAAAGAATAAAAAATAGGGCAGGGGTATAGCTCAGAGGTCGAATGCCCCTGGGTTCCCCAGACCCGCAAAAAAAAAAAAAAAAAAAAAAAAAAATTAAAAACAGTAAAACTAGGCCGGGCGTGGTGGCTCATGCTTGTCATCCCCGCGCTTGGGAGGCAGAGACTGGAGGATTGCGCAGGTCCGAAGCCAGCCGCGCTGGTTTAAGAGACCCTGTTTCCAAACAAAATTATAAAAAAATATGTCTGGGAGTGTAGCCCGGGGGTAGAAGGGCTTCCAGGAATCCCAGTACCACCCCCCCAAAAAACAGTAAAACGAAAGCAACGGAGTACAAACATCTGCAAATGTAAAACGTACCCAGGCAAGGTGGCCAGCCACCGACTGAGCCTCACGCAAGGCCGTGCCCAGGACCGCGTCTCCTGGAGGAGGGTGTCCGCGGTGCCCTGCAGGGCACTTCAGGCTCATGGTGGACAACCGACTGGCGGAAGTGTAAGAGGAACAACGTGTGTGCCACGGCCTGCTGCACGGCCCTGAGCTTACTAGGGTGAAATTTACACCACAGCAAGGGCACGGAAGTGCCCCGGCAGGCTTGAGGCTAGCCAGGATGGCGGTGACGATTACGGGTGTTGCTAGGGATGGAGCCCAGCGGCATTCTACCTCTGAGTTCTTCCCTCAGACCTTTTCAGGTTTTGTTTTGAACAGATCTTGCCGGGTGGCTGAAAGTCTCGCCACGTGGCTGGGCCGCCTCAGCCTCCCAAGTGCCAGGGCGACAGGCCGCATCACTGGCCTGCCTCTTCCAGCCTGTTTTATGGGTGAGGAGGCTGCCGGTCAGAGGGAGGCTGAGCAACTTCCCCGAGGTCACGAGGGGCACAGGGAAGGCCTCACAAGTCCAGGGACACTGGGACAGCCCAGACGAAGCAGCGGCCGCTCGCTCGCTCGCTCGGTGAGGCTATTTTGAAGAAGCAGGGCCACCGGTTATACCCGTCGGAAGCCGAAGACCAGTCACGGCATGATGCGATAAAGCCGCGCTGCTCCAGCAGCCTGCTTGTCGCACTTCACAGAATGCTTTGGTTGGTACACAGCATTCTTACATATTTTGAGGGGCCCTAATACAATTGAAAAAATTGTCTGACATTGGTAAACGACGGGAAGCCAATGAGAAGTTTGGTAAAATGCAAATAAACCCAAGTGCCCGAGAAGCTCGAGCGGCCTCATCACTTGAAGGAGGACTTGAGGCTTTAGCCTCAGTCCAGAGAACAATCGACCCGGTAGCCTGGGTGCCTCTGAGGCCTCCGGGGCTGCTCGGCAGTAACATTCATTTTATCTGGGCTGTAAAAATTACTGCAGGCAGTATTATCTGTACTAGTAATAACGTGACAAATGGAACTCGGCACACGGGGACAGGAATGAGCTCTGCGGGGACAACTGAAGATGGCGTCCACGCTCTGCGGGAGGGACCAACGGCCCCTGAGGCCGCCTGCGGGGAGCGGGGAGGACAATAAACGCGTGCCAGCAACGGCACTAAGGGGGTGGACGCTCATCAGAGCGCGCTGGGACTGCCCAGTGGTCTGGGCTGACCCAGCTGCCTGCGGTGGAGGATCCACCGGCGTGGACGGGAAGGCCCGGGGCCCCCGACCTGCTCCCCGGAGTGGGGGCTCAGTGGCGACAGTGGACTGGGTGGGGCCCCGACCCAGACGTGCAGCAGAGCGGTACGCCCCGCCTCCTACCGGCTGGACAGGGAGACTTCTGTCCACAAGTCTCCCGAATACGCGCTCATCAAAGGAATTACAAACCTCCTGCCTGTGATCTGATGTGTCTGACTGTGCCGGGTGTGGTGGGCACGCTTGCAATCCCAGCACTCGGGAGGCTGACACAGGAGGATCCGGGCTTACAACCAGCCTCAGCTCCTTAGTGAGGCCCTCTGCAACTCAGTGAGACCTGTTTCAAATGAAGAATAAAAATAGGGCAGGGGGTGTAGCTCGGAGGTAGAATACTCCCTGGGTTCCATTTCCAGACCCGCAAGCAAAAAAAAAAAAAAAAAAAGAAAAGGGAAAATGTATTAAGATTTGCACTGCTGGGCTTCGCGTGGTGGCGGTAGCACACGCTTGTCATCCCAGCATTCGGGAGGCTGAGACCTGAGGATCGCGGTTCACGGACAGCTTCAGCTACTTAGTGAGGCCCTCTGCAACTCAGTGAGACCCGGTTTCAAAATAAAGAATAAAATAGGTTAGGGGGTATAACTCAGAGGTCAAATGCCCCTGGGTTCCACCCCCAGACCTGCAAAAAAAAAAAAAAAAAAAAAAGAAAGAAAAATAAGATTTGCACTGCCGGGTGTGGTACACACGCTTGTAATCCCCGCGCTTGGGAGGCTGAGACAGGAGGATCGCACAGGTTTGAAGCCAGCCTCAGCTACTTAGTGAGGCTCTCAGCAACTTAGTGAGGCCCTGTTTCCAAATAAAATATAAAATAGGTCTGGGAGTAGAGCCTGGAGGTAAAAAGCCTCTGGGTTCCACCCCAGTACTATGAAAAGAAAGGAAGGAAGGAAGGAAGGAAGGAAGGAAGGAAGGAAGGAAGGAAGGGAAAGAAAGAAAGAGATTAGCACTGGTGAATCTTTTTACTAGTGAGAGGCCCCAGGGAGCCCTGGCTCTACTGCCCGTGTGCCTGAGCTCGTGCAGTGTCAGAGGCCGCAGAGCGCTGACAGCTAGGTGGTCGTGGTGCGGGGAGAGGCGCAGGCGCTTACAGTCAGAGGCAGTGAGCCCCAGGAGTCACATCTCCCGGGGGGGTCCTCGGTCCCGGCTTTCCCTCGCAATACTTAATCAACAGGCACCTTTGGCCAGAACAGAGAATCCAACACCAAACCCTCCATACAGCAGCTCCCAGGGGAAGAGAGTCCAAAGTCTCTGACGTGCGCTGATTTCCTATTTACTAATGGACCATTTGCAGGTAAGAAAACTGTTCATCTCCTGGTCGAGAATAGGGCAGAGGAGAAGCTGGAAAAGGCCGAAGTGGAAACGGTCATTTAAACGCAGCGCGAGGTTGCGGGCACGGAAGCAGACGCGGGGCAGGAAACGCGTGGACTTACTTTTTGGTGAGCCGCGGGTCCAGCGGAGGGTGCTGAGCTCCGTACACAGGCTGGATGCTGAGAGAGAGACGGGAGGAGGTGAGCAGTCAGGAGGAGGGCTACCGGGTCAGAGCTGGGCTGACTCAGAACCACGTTAACTCCAAGAAAGACTGCGCCCAAGCCCACCCCAGAAATAACCGTCTTTTGTGTGTGTGGTACTGGGGGTGGAACCCAGGGGCATTCTTCCTCCAAGCTACACCCCGGCCCTAAGTTTTAGTCTTTTTATTTTTGAAACAGAGTCTCACTGAGTTACAAAGGGCCTCACTAAGTAGGTGAGGCTGTCCTCCAACCGCTATCCTCCGGTCTCAGCCGCCTGAATGCTGGGATGACAAGCATGCGCCACCATGCCCAGCTAGTCTACTCTTTTTCAAAAGTCTCTGGTGTGAGCCGGGCGTGATGGCGCACGCTTGTCATCCCAGCACTTAGAGGCGGAGACAGGAGGATCGCATAGGTTTGAAGCAGCCTCACATACTCAGCGAGGCTCTCGGCAACTTAGTGAGACCCTGTTTCTATTAAAATATAAAAATAGGTCCGGGAGTGTAGCCCAGAGGTAGAAAGCCCCTGGGTTCCATCCCCAGTACCACACACACAAAAAAGTCTGTGGTGTGGAGGGTAAAGCTCATACACGCTTAGCATGTGCCACGCCGCAGTAGTTTTAAATTCCCAGCATACACTGCAATTCAAATAGGTTCATAAAAGCCTTTGATAATGTTCATTTCCCTGGTGTAAGGTCGAGGCTTTCCACACGCACCATCCCGCCCTGTCCGTAAAGAGGGCTGCACGGGAGGCGACAGGCTTTAGGGTTACAGAAAGCCGAGTTGAAACACCTGCTCCAGCACCGGACCACTGGCCACCCACACCAACTGAGCGGACGCCCTGAAACCCGCGGTCTCCTGTGAGATGGGGCGCAGCCGAAGGCCAGGGCCTCCATCACTGGGGCCAGCATCTCAGAACCACCGCACTGCGCCCCCTCAGCCGTGTCAGCCCGGCTGAATTTGTAAGCACACGTTGCACCAAACTGCAGTGAATCTCAACCCGATGGACCCAGGGCACTCAACCTCTGAGCCCCACCCAGGCCCTATTTTTTATTCTTTATTTTGAAACAGGTTCTCACTAAGTTGCGGAAGGCCTCACTAAGTAGCTGAGGCTGGTCATGAACTGCGATCTTCCCAAGTACTGGGATTGCAAGCGTAGCGTGCACCACCACACCAGCAAGACTATATATATATATATATATGGTTTTTTTTGTTTTTTTTTTGGAGGTACTGGGGTTCCTGGAAACCCTTCTATCTCGGGGCTACACTCCCAGACCTATTTATTTTATACTTTTTTTTATTTGGAAACAGGGTCTCTTAAGTCAGCACGGCTGGCTTCGAACCTACGTGATCCTCCTGTCTCCGCCTCCCAAGCGCAGGGATTACAAGTGTGCGCCACCACGCCCGGCCAAGACTATATTTTAAAAAGAAACTACTTTGCTTTGTTTGGTACTTGGGATTGAACCCAGGGGCATTCTACCTCTGAACCACACCCCAGACCTTTTTATTTTTATTTTGAAATAGGGCCAAGTTGCTGAGCTCAGACCTGTGGTCCTCTTGCCTCAGACTCCCAGCAATGGGATCACAGGCACACGCCACCACCTGGCTCAATAAATTAGTATGTACAGTTATTTATTTGTGGTACTGGGGATTGAGCCCAGGGGCACCGTACCTCTGAGATATACGCCCAAGCCCTATTTTATTTTTATTTTGAAACAGGGTCAGGCTAGGTTAATGAGAGTCTCATTACTTGCTGAAGCCAGCCTCAGCAACTTAGTGAGATGCTATTTCAAAAAAAAAACAAAAGGCTGTGGGTACAGCTCAGAGACAGAATGCCCTGGGTTGAATTCTCAGTACCACAAAATAAAGAAATATATACATAGAATAAAAAATAGCTCAGAGGCAGAATGGCCCTGTGTTCCATCCCAATACCACAAAAAAGTAATTAATTAAATAAATAAAATACATCTTATCTTTATTGACAGAGTAATGATATATTTATGGGCACATTGTGGTATTTCAATACATGTATACAATACCATGATTTTGTGTGTGTGTGTGTGTGTGTGTGTGTGTGTGTGTGTGTGTGTGTGTGTGGTGCTGAGGTTCCTGGAAGCCCTTCTACCTCCGGGCTACGCTCCCAGACCTATTTTATACTTTTTTAAATTTGGAAACGGGGTCTCTTAGGCCAGCACGGCTGGCTTCGCACCTGTGCGATCTCCTGTCTCCGCCTCCCACGCACGGGGATGACAAGCGTGCCCACCATGGCCCACTACCATGATTTTCTTTTTGCATTTTCTTCTTTTGTGACTCTGTTTCAAAACTTAAGCAAGGGTGTGGGTGCAGCAGGTGGAGTGCCCAGGGTTCAGTCTCCAGCAATAAAACATGATCCGATCAAAGCCACGCAAGCAACACGGGTGGGGCAGAGGTCAGGGCTAAGGGACCCTGGACCAGCGCACGCCACTTAGTGGAAGCCGGAGGCTGATGGCCACGTGTTCTCTGCGGAGCAGGCCCAGCCATTCTGTGGCTAGAAGCCGGCCCCTGCAGCTCTCTGCCTTAGCAGGCGCGGGCCGGAGCCCACCCAGGCGAGCCCAGGCCCCGCGGGGCAGCTGCTGTCCTCATCTGGCTTTCAGGTCTCTGCAGCCGGAAAGTGCCCTCACGCACGCAGGGCCAGGGACGAGCAGGCCGCCTCCACAAGGCCGCCTCCGCGCCCTGCAAACCCCCGCGTAGGAAAGCCAGCAGGCGCATGTGGCTGACACGGGGCCAGAGCAGGCCCAGGAATGGGGGTCCCGTCCCATGTGGAGGCCGCCGTGCTGCAGCCGAGCTCCGGCACCAGAACCGGCCTGAGCCGCGGACCACGCACTCCATCAGTAAACACGCTCCCAAGCCAAACCAGGCCGGAGCGGGCCTGCCTAGGCGGCCGGGCACTGCGCAGTCCACCCTCAGATTCGTTAAGCCAGGCGAGGTGGTGCACGCCTGTGATCCGGTCCTTGGGAGGCCAAGACCAGAGGTTCAAAACCAGCCTCAGCAACTCAGCGAGGTTCGCATCAACTTAGTGAGACCCTGTTTCAAAATAAAGAATAAAATGGCGCTGGGGGTGTAGCTCGTAGGTGGAATGCCCTTCATTGCCCTGTACCCCACCACACACAAAAGCACAAGACAGAAAAAGCTACTGTTGGCCCCACTCCTCAAATCGACCCCTATCAACCATGCCCAGCGTAACAAAGCCAAAGAGAAATACCCAGCCCACCATTGGAGTGGCTAAATCTAAATTTCACTTGCAAGCCGGGCATGGTGGCGCTGGCTTGTAACCCCAGTACCCCAGAGGCTGAGACAGGAGGATCTTGGTTTGAAGACAGCCTCAGCTACTTAGTGAGGCCCTTTGCAACTCAGTGAGACCTTGTTTCCAAATAAAGGGGTGTAGCTTGGAGGCAGAAGCCTCTGGGTTCAATCCCCAGTACCACAAAACAAACAAACAAACAAAGTAATGAACTGATTTAACCCTCAGGTTTAACCTGAGCCCCTCACTACACAGGCCAGGAGAGCAGCCAGAGGGAAGCCCAGGACCCGCCACGCCCCGGCTTCTCTGCAGGTGCGGCACCACACCGCGCGCTGAGGGGCGCTCCGGGATCTGCTGAGGACAGCCCGGCCTGCGCATGGCGGCCTGCTGTGGCTCTGCCCCCGGCCTCGCCTAGCCCAGCGCCCGCCTCACCACCGCACCCAGCCTGCCACCTGCCCACACTCAGCCCCCACACGGGCTGGCGTGTGTGGAAATGTGCGTGGAAGGACGTGCGTCCCAGTAACTGGTGGCCTTCATGAGGCCAGGGCCAAGGACGTTGAGCCCCCCAGCCACTGAGGCAGGAGGGCGGCTCAATGGCAGAGGCTTGCCTGGCCTGAGCGAGGTCCCTGGTTCAATCCCCCGCACCACCAAAAAACCCTGCGGCCACCAAAAGCATGCCTGGCTACATTGGCACTGATTTATTTGTTTGGTTTTAGTACCAGGCATTCTCCCTCTGAGCTACACCCCCAGCCCTGTGTTTTATTATTTATTTTGAAGCAGGGTCTCACAAAGTTGCTGAGGCTGGCTGTGAACCTGCGATCCTCCTGCCTCGGCCTCCCAAGTACTGAAGTCACAGGGGCATGCACCACCACGCCAGGTTTATATTGTTGCTTTGCTTTGAGTACTGGAAATTGAACCCAGGGATCTTTTGCCTCTAAGCTGCACCCCAACTGTATTTTATTATTTTTATTAATTTATTTTTGTGGTACTGGGGATGGAGCCCAGGGGCATCCTACCTCCAAACAACACCCCCAGCCCTATTTTTTTATTCTTTATTTTGAAACAGAGTCTCACTGAGATGCAGAGGGCCTAAAGAGTAGCTGAGGCTGTCCGCGAACCCTGATCCTCCTGTCTCAGCCTCCCAAGTGCTGGGGCTACACGCGTGCCCACCACGCCAGGCTGTATTTTCTTTTTAAGCAGGGTCTCACTGAGTTGGAGTGGCTCACTAAGTAGCTGAAGCTGGCTAAGAACCTTCAGCCTCCCAGACAGAGATTACAGGCATGCACCACCTTGCCCATCCACGTTGTTGGTGGTGGTGGTAGTAACAGCGGTACTGGGGATGGAACCCGGGGGCATTCTACCTCCAGGCTATGTCCCAGCCCTAGTTTTTATTCTTTATTTTGAAACAGGGTCTCACTGAGTTGCAAAGGGCCTCACTAAATAGCTGAGGTTAGCCATGAACCCAGATCCTCCTGTCTCGGCCTCCCGATGCTGGGATTACAAGCATGTGCCACAGGCCCACTCGGCTGCATTGTTATTTTTAAAAAGAATGTTTCCTTCATTTTGAACTTTATTTTTTTGTTGTTTATTTTGCTTTTTGGTAGTGCTGGGGATTGAAGCCAGGAGCATTCTACCTTTGAGCTACACTCCATGCCCTTTTTATATTTTTATTTATTTGGAAACAGGGTCTCACCAGGTTCCTGGGGCTGCTGCCCTCAAAGCCATGATCCTCCTGTATCAGCATCCCAAGTGCTAGGATTACAAGCATGCACCACCACGGCCTGAAGGCACTTTAATAAAATTCCTATTTGTGTCTGGAGCATACCTGTAATTCCAGTACTTGGGAGGCTAAGACAGGAGGACCACAGGTTCGAGGCCAACCTGAGCAATTTAATTTATAGAGACCCTTGGCAATTTAGCAAGACCCTGTTTCAAAATTGAATGATAACCAGGCATGGTGGTGCACACTTGCAATCCCAGTATTTGGGAGGCTGAGACAGGAGGATCACAAGTTCGAGGACAGTCTCAACATGTAGTGAAACTCTTATCAGCATAGTGAGACCCAGTTTCAAAATAAAAATAAACTAGGCCGGGCGTGGTGGCGCACGCTAGTAATCCCAGCACAGGTTTGAAGCCAACCTCAGCTACTTAGTGAGGCTCTCAGCAACTTAGACCCTGTGTCCAAATAAAAAATATATATAAAATAGGTCTGGGAGTGTAGCCTGGAGGTACAAAACCCCTGGGTTCCACCCCCAGTACAATAAATAAATAAATAAATAAATAAATAAATAAATAAATAGGGCTGGGGGTGTAGCTCAGAGGCAGAATGCCCCTGAATTCAAACCCCAATACCACTTTAAAAAAAAAATCTCCAGTACAACACATACACAGCAAAACTTCTCTTTGTTGCCGGTGACATTACTGGCTTGTGGTCAAGGAAAGTGAAGCAGCCATCCGGCCCTCTGAGGGTTCACCTTTGAGTGACTCGTCCCCTCCCGGCTGGGGCTGACCCCGCTGGTGCCCGCTCACTTGCTGGTCTCCCTATCCAGGAGGAAGTTTTCTTTCTCCAAGACCAAGAGTCCAGATGCGCAAGTCCTATTCTCGAGAAAACGCCTTCACGTCTTCCTTAAACCAGAGCAGGGACCTTAGTTTCCTGCCCCGCGCAGGGGCTCCTGGGACTTCCCTGCCAATGCACACAGCCCAGCCCGGCTGCTCTCCAACCACAGCAGGACAAATAACCAGCACTGGAGGAAGGTGTGAGAAAGTCTTTTAAAGGTCGACAGTGACGGTCTGTGGAGCAGCTCTAGCTGCTGGAATACTGCCCCAGGGGGGTTTGTGGGGGGGTTGCAGGGCTGGGGACCGAACCCAGGGACACTCCTAACCCTATTTTTTATTCTTTATTTTAAAACAGGGTCTCACCAAGTTGCGGAGAGCCTCACTAAGTAGCTGCGGCTGTCCTCGACCCTGCGATCCTCCGGTCTCAGCCTCTCAAGTACTGGGATTACAAGCGTGCCCACCACTCCTGGCTCTGTCCCAGGTTCTTTACAAATAGGCGATTGCATCTAGTCCTCACAGTAACACTGAGAAAACAATTTTTATTCTTCATTTCATATATAAAAAAACTGAGGTCCAGGTGACAGACATACACTTATATGTCCATACATGTAACATAAAATAACCCGTCTTCTTTTGGAGATGGGGGAATGGGGATTAACCCAGGGAAATTATGACTCTGAGCTACACCTCCAGCCTTATTTTATTTTGTACTTGGAAACAAGGTCCTGCCAAGTTGCTGAAGCTGGCCTGGAAGCCGCGGTCCTCCTGTCTCAGCCTCCCGAGCACTGGGATTACAGGTGTGCACCACTGCAGCTGGCTGGCTGAAATAACCCACGTCTTTCTGAACTCAAAAGTTCTTTCCTTCTAAATTATTCAAGATGAAAAAGAAAGTCAGAAACTTGAAAAAAACTAAAGTTGACTATTTCTGTAGTCCAGGAGAAGAAATTCAGAAGAAAGATTGTTAATACAACCAGCTGTCAGAAGGCAAGCCATGTCCCACATCTCCTATACTGGTTCCTCATAAAACTCTTATTATAATCCTAGGATGTCAAAATTTATTATTGAGGCTGGGTATGATGGCGCACGCTTGTAATCCCCGCGCCTGGGAGGCTGAGACAAGAGGATCGCACAGGTTTGAAACCAGTCTCAGCTACTGAGTGAGGCTCTCAGCAACTCAGTGAGACCATGTTTCCAAATAAAATATAAAATAGGTCTGGGAATATAGCCCAGAGGTAGAAAAGCCCCTGGGTTCCACCCCCAGAACCACACACAAAAAAAATTATTGCTGAATGTAGTGCCTGTAATCCTAGTACTTAGGAGGCTGAGACAGGAGGATTGCAGGTTTGAGGACAGCCTCAACAATGTAGTGAGACTCTCATCAACCTAGTGAGACTCTTTACCAAAATAAAAATAAAATAGGTCTGGGGTGTAGCCCGGAGGCAAAATGCTGCTGGGTTCAATCTTCAGTGCCGCAAAAATAAATAAATAAATAAATAAATAAATAAATAAATAGGGCTGGAGGCAGTGTAGCTTGGAGGCAGAATGCTCCTGAGTCCAATCCCCAGTACCACACACACACAAAAAAAAGTTAATTATCTATCTATAGAGAAGACAGAGAACAGCAGTTTGCCCAACTGGATAGCTCATTAGGCCAGGAAGGAAAAAGAAGTCAGGAGGCAGGAAATGCTTGTCTAAAACCACCCCTAGCCTGGAGATGACACTGTAACTCCATAGCCCTTCACCTAGTTTTTATCTTTTTGGTACTGGGGGTTAAACCCAGAGGCGCTCTACCTCCAAGCTGTACCCCCAACACCCCCCTCTTCTTCAAAAGGGGCCTCACTAAGTTGCTGAGGCTGGCCTCCAGCCTGGGACCCTCCTAAGTGGGATTCGGGTGCACCACAGCTTGCCCTGCAGCACTGTTCATCTTACACTTCCTTTGCTTTCAGCAGTATTGTTTTAAAATGTATCACTAAGAGCTGATTCTAACCTACTTGCCATATATGTCCAAAAGGGTTTGTGTGTGGTACTGGGGTGGAACCCAGGGGCTTCCTACCTCCAAGCCCCACTCCCATAGCCGAGGCCGGCTTCGAACCTCTGTGAGCCTCCTGTCTCAGCCTCCAAGCCCGGGATTCCAAGCGTGCACCACCACGCCCGGCTTGATCTTAAATAAAACAAGACAGCTACATAGCCAGATTCTCTCTTGTTTAGAGAATTTTCAAAAAGGCACAAGGTCACAGGATTATCCCAAAAAGAAAAGAACAAAACCAATCGGGGAAGTAGGCATGAGAGACATAACCAAATGCGTCTCAACACTGGCTGGCAGAAATCTGAGATTCACCGCTGAGCACACACCTCCTGGTACTCTTCAGGACTCTGCCCAAAACAAATTGAAACTGTAAACAAGCAGCACGCTGATGACTGGACAATGGCTAAGAATGTCAACATCAAGAAGTAACTGCTAGCCGGGCGTGGTGGGCACGCTTGGAATCCCAGCATTGGGAGCTGAGACCGGAGGATCGTGGTTCATGGCCAGCCTCAGCTACTTAGTGAGGCCCTCCGCAACTCAGCTCGGAGGTCTAATGCCCCTGGGTTCCATCCCCAGACCCAGGGAAAAAAAAAAAAAATTGCTTAGCCGGCCGCCACACTTGAAATCCCAGCAGTCAGGAGGCTGAGATGGGAGGATCGTGGTTCATGGATAGCCTCAGCTACTAAATGAGGTCCTTCGCAACCGACTGAGACCCTGTTTCAAAATTAGAAAGAAAAAAAATAGGGCTTGCGGTGTCGCCCAGAGGTAGAATAGCCCTGGGTTCCATCCCTGGTATTGCAGCAAAAAAAGAAAGAAAGAAAAAGAAAAAGAAGTAATTGCTTGTCATCCCAGCATTCGGGAGGCTGAGACAGGAGGACCGAGCTTCTCCAACAGCCTCAGCTACTTAGTGAGGCCTCTGCAACTCAGTGAGACCCTGTTTCAAAATAAAGAATAATGCCAGGAGTGGTGCACACTTGTAATCCAAGCTCTTGGGAGGCTGAGACAGGAGGATCGCACAGGTTCGAAGCCAGCCTCAACTGACTGAGGCTCTCAGCAACTCAGTGAGACCCTGTTTCCAAATAAAGTATAAAATAGGTCTAGAAGTATAGCCTGAGGCTAGAAAAACCCCTGGGTTCCACCCCCAGTACTAAAAAAATAAAATAAGGAATAAAAAAATAGGGCTTAGTGGTATAGGTTGGAGGTAGAATGCCCCTGGGTTCCGTCCCCAGCACCCCCCTCCCAAAAAAAGAAGTAATTGAGGAGACAGGTGTGGTGGCGAATGCCTATAATCCCGATATTTGGGAGGCTGAGACAGGAGGATCACAGGTTTGCAGAGAGTCACAGCAAGTAGTGAGACGCTCATTAACCTGGCAAGACCCTGTTTCCAAATAAGAAATAAAATTGGTCTGGGGTATAGCTTGAAGGTAGAATACCTCTGACTTCAAGCTCTAGTACCACCAAAAAATAAATTTAAAAAGAAGTAATTTACGGGCCAGGCGTGGTTGGTGCATACCTGTAATCCTAGCGGAGGCATGAGGATCCCATGTTCGAGGACAACCTCAGCGAGCAGTGAAACTCTCATCAACCTAGCAAGACCCTGTTTTCAAGCAAAAAATAGAACAGGGCTGGGATGTAGCCCAGAGGTAGAATGTCTCTGGGTTCCATCCCCCGTACCACAAAAAAGTAAATAAACAAATAAAACCAAGAAGTAACTTAGAAGGTCTACTGTACAACCGTGCAATTAAGGGCATGAGAAAGCCAACTTTGGACTGGGCAAATCCTTAGAATATGCCAAGGAAAGACCCCTAACGGGGCCGGGCGTGGTGGCGCACGCCTGTCATCCCAGCACCTGGGGGGCTGAGACAGGAGGATGGCAGGTTTGAGTCCGGCCTCAGCAACTTAGCAAGACCCTGTTTCCAAATAAAAACAATCGACAGGACTGCAGGTACAGCCTGGAAATAGAATGGCCCGGGGTTCGGCTTCCAGCACCCCCGAAATTAATAGCCACAGACACAGTAACGAGAAGGGCCGGCTCGCGTGGGGCTGGGCGGCGCCGCGTCCCCGGCGCCCCGGCCCCGGGCTGCCCTCGCCCGCGGAGCCGCCGGCTGGGCGGGGACCGGCGGGGTGCGCGGCGGCGCGGCCCCGGGAGTGCGGCTCTCGCCGCGCCCGCCCGCCGCAGGCTCGGCGGCGGGGCCCGGCCCGGGGCCAAGTCCGGTCCCGCTCGCTCTCGGCGGGCGGGCTCACCTCCCCGGCAGCTTGGCGCTCCTCTTCCAAAACTGCTTGCTGTTGTCGGCGGCCATGGCTCTGGCCGGGAGCCCGGTCGGCGGGCGGGGGGCTGCGGGCGGGACGCCCCGCGGCCCGCGATCTCAGGGCCCGGCCCGGCCGCTTCCCCGCCGCCGGTCACCCGCTCGCGGCTCCCGGGGGCGCCATCTTGGATGTGGGCAGCCCGGGCCGGGCCGCTGCCATTGGCCGGCCGCGCAGGCCGCGACGCGCCGACCAATCGGGAGCCGAGACGCTCGGGCCGCCGCAGCGCGTGACGTCAGGGCCGCGCCGACCCATCGGAGCCGAGACGCTCGGGCCGCAGCGCGTGACGTCAGGGCCGCGCGCCGGGCGGAGCTGCGGGAGCGCGGGGCGGAGCCGACGCAGGTGCGGGGCCCGGCTCGGGTGCGGGGGCCGCAGAGCGTTCGTAACCGGCAGCCAGACCTGCCAGGCCCTGCGCCGTGTGTCCATTGGAGAAAACGCCCAGCCTCACCGCGGCTGTGCCCCACGGCCCCTCTGTCGAGATCTCAAGTGATCCTTTTTCTTCTTTTCCTTTTTCCGCGAAGTAAGATGGGACGGCTTCCTCAGCCCGGGGGTGGTCCGGAGCCGGCGAGCACCTGGCCCACGGGAACCTGTTCATCGGACGCTGGGGAGGGTCCGCGCCGCGGGAGCCGGGCGCCCTCGGCCGGGAGCGAGGCCCGGAAGCGGCTGCGGCGCCGCCCCTGTCACCCAGCACTTGGGAGACACGGGAGGATCACGGGTTGGCTTCAGCTCAATGAGACCGTTTCGAAATTAAAAAATAAAGTAGGGCTGAGGGTGTAGCTCAAAAGTAGAATGCCCTGGATTCGACCCCCAGAAAAAACAAACGACAAACGAAGACAGTGCTTAGGAAATGTTCTTATTTTATCCACCCAGTTCATATTGCCGAGCACCCTTTCTTTTGAGGATATATATAATCTCACCGTGGCACCCATCACCCAGATTGAGGATCTACCCCTCCCTGGCAGTCTTAATTTCCTCTATTAACCTATAATAAATATTTCACTCCACTTCTGAATTTATTTTTAATCTAACTTTGACTTGGAATGAGATCTAATATTAGTATTAGATCTCTCGTTTATTATCTCGAGTCCTTTGAATGTCTTGTGATTCTTGGGCTTTGTGAGTTTCTGTGGATGTGATCTCTGATGATAGAGGGGGAGAGGGAACAGTCACCAGTAGGTTGTTTTTTGTTTTGTTTTGTTTTGTTTTGTTTTTTGGCCGTCCTGGGGATTGAACCCAGGGGCATTCGACGTCAAATCTCCATCCTCAGCCCTATTTTATTCTTTGTGAACAGAGTCTCACTGAGTTGCAGAGGGCCTCACTAAGTAGCTGAGGCTGGCCAGGAACCTGTGATCCTCCTGTCTCAGCCTCCCCAGTGCTGGGATGACACGCGCGCCCCCCAGGCCGGCTTCAGTGTTTCTTTAAAGCACACACACGTACCCTTTTATGTGTTACTTTGCCACCCTCTCCTCCCCTGAGAATGCAAACGCCACAACAATGGGGCTTTGTTTTGTCCCCACTGTATTCCCCAGCACCTGAGACAGAGCTCAGTGCCCAGTGCATCCGAGGCGCTCAATAAATGTTTATTGAAGGCGTGGTGGCGCACGCTTGTAATCCCCGCGCTTAGAAGGCTGGGACAGGAGGATCGCACGGGTTTGAAGCCAGCCTCAGCTGCTTAGTGAGTCTCCACAGCTCAGTGAGACCCCGTTTCCAAATAAAGTATAAAATAGGGCTGGGAGTGTAGCCCGGAGGTAGAAAGCCCCTGGGTTTCACCCCAGTACCACACACACACAAAAAAGGCTGGGGGTGTAGCTTGGACGCAGAATGCCCCTGGGTTCTGAGGCAGGCATATGCTAACCTTAGAGATAAGTACTGAGTAGAAAAAGACTTGAGAAGTCACAGGGGTCATTTCAGAGGAGGGCCTCCATTCAGAGGATAAAAATGAAGGTCGGGTGTCCTGGTCCTCACCTGCGGTCCCACACAGGGAAGGCTAAGGCGGCAACCTCACAAGTTCAAAGCCAGCCTGGGGGACTGTGAGGCCCTGTCTCGAAAAATAAGTAAAAATATCTGGGCTCAATGGCACATGCAACTCATCCCAGCCACTCAGGAGGCAGGGATCACAAATTCTGGACCAACCTCGGCAGCTTAGCGAGACCTGTCTCAGAATTTAAAAAAATATTTTTAAAAAGCCAGAGATGCGGGGCGTGGTGGCGCACGCTTGTAATCCCCGCACTTGGGAGATGGAGACAGGAGGATCCCGCAGGTTTGAAGAGACCCTGTTTCCAAATAAAAAATATAAAATAGGTCTGGGAGTGTGGCCCGGAGGTAGAAGGGCTTCCAGGAACCCCAGCACCACCAAAAAAAAGAAAAAAAAATCAACCAGTTTGAGGCGGACCACGCCTGTCTTCCCAGTGGTAGGGAGGCCGAGACAGGAGGATCACAGATTCACAGCCAGCCTCCGCTACTTAGTGATGCCCTCTGCAACTATCTTTCTTTCTTTCTTTCTTTCTTTCTTTCTTTCCTTCTTTCTTTTTTTTTTTTTTTTTTTTTGTGGCACTAGACAATGAACCAAAGGCATTCTACCCTTGAGCTAAACCCCCAGCACGATTTTATTTCTTATTTGGAAACAGGGCCTCTAAGTCGTATAGGGCCTTGCTAAGTTGTCTAGGTTGTCTTCAAACCTCCTAACTCAGCCTCCCAAGTATTAGGATTACAAACAGGCACAACCACACCCAGCTCCCTCTGCAGCTTAATGAGACCCTGTTCCAAAATAAAAATAGGGCTGGGATGGACCTCAGAGGAAGAATGCTCCTGGGCTCAGTCCTCAGTGTGTGTGTGTGGGGAGGGGGTACTGGGGGTGGAACCCAGGGGCTTTCTACCTCCGGGCTATACTCCCAGCCCTTTTTAATGTTTTATTTGGAAACAGGGTCTCACTAAGTTGCTGAGAGCCTCACTAAGTAGCTGAGGCTGGCTTCGAACCTGCTGTCTCAGCCTCCCAAGCGCGGGGATTACAAGCGTGTGCCACCACTCGCGGCTACCCAGCCTTTTTTAAAAAAGAAAAAATATATATTTTTTAATTGAAACAGGGTTTTGATGGGTTGATAAGAGTCTCACAACTTGCTGAGGCTGTCCTGGAACCTGCAATCCTCCTCTCTCAGCCGCCCAAGAACTACAATGCCAGGGGTGTGCCACCATGCCCAGCTCTAAGGGGATTTGGGGGGGGGTACTGGGGATGGAACCGTGGAACCCAGGGGCAGTCTACGCCCGAGCTACACCCCAGCCCTATTTTTATACTTTATTTGGAAACCAGGTCTCCCTGAGTTGCAGAGGGCCTCACTAAGGAGCTGAGGCTGGCCGTGAACCGCGCTCCTCCGGTCTCAGCCTCCCGAATGCTGGATTCCAAGAGTGCGCCAGCACGCCTCTAAGGGGATTTATTTAGTTATTTATTTTTGAAGATTTAAAGAAGTTTATTAAAAGATAGAAATACAGAAAATAGAAATGCAGCCCCACGCCCAAATGGCATGAGGGCTGACTCGAGATGGATACGCCCCTTAGGGGTTAGAAAGCCCTCCCCTCGGAGCCTGCGGCCAAGGTGCAGAGCGGGGCTCAAGTCGCGTCATCTGGGCCCTGTTTATTTTTATTTGTATTTTTTGTAGTTCTGAGGATTGAACCCGGGGGGCATTCCACCTTCAACCTACATCCCAGCATCCCCTTTTTTGTGGTACTGGGGATTAAACCCAGAGGCATTCTAACTCCAGGCTATACCCCCAGCCCTATTTATTTATTTATTTGTTTGTTTATTTATTTTTGTGGTGCCAGGAATGGAGCCCAGGGACATTCTACCTCTGAGCTATACCCCTAGCCCTATTTTTTATTCTTTATTTTAAAACCGGGTCTCACTGAGTTGCAAAGGGCCTCACTAAGTAGCCGAGGCTGTCCGCAAATCGCGATCCTCCGGTCTCAGCCTCCCGAATGCTGGGATGACAAGCGTGCCCGCCACGCCCAGACCCTTTTCTTATTTTGTGAAGCAGGGTCTCACTACGTTGCTGAGTGCCTCGCTATGCTGCTCAGGCTGGCCTTGAATCTGCAGTCCTCGTGTCTCAGCCTCCAAATACGGAAATTATAGGCATGCGCCACCACACGCCCAGCTTCCTTTTTAGTTTTTATGTTGAAACAGGGTCTCACTAGATTGCCGAGGGCCTCACACAGTTGCAGAGGCTGGCTGCAAACCCGCGATCCTCCTGCCTCAGCCTCCCAGGTACTGGGATGACAGGCGTGCGCGTGGCATTGTGAAGCTGGAGCCGAGACCCGCCCCCTGCAGACAGCCCTGGTTTCCATCTCTCTCTCTGGTTTCCAAGGTGGACTGGGACTTGGGCCAGAGCAGGCCTCAGGCTCGAGCCTCCGCCAGCCTCAGCATGAAGCGGCAGCGCTGGAGTGGAATGACGGCCAGGATGGGCACGGTGCTGTCGGGGGCCTTCACCATCATGTCCACCAACCTGTACCTCATCTTCGAGCAGAGGCAGCTGAGGACCGGCAACTGCACGGTCAACCTGCGGGACAACTTGACCCACAACGAGTTCCAGCAGCTGGTGCGCTGCTGGGGCTGGGAGCTCGTGTGCCTGCTGTCCGTGGTCTCCCTGGCCGCCAGCGGCCTCCTCTTCTACTCCGTGTACGCCCAGGTCTACCGGGGCCTGCTGCTCTACCTCGGCTGGGTCCTGGTCTACGAGGGCGCCAGCCTGGGCATCCAGGTCCTCACCAACCACTTGAGCCCCACCGAGGTCCGCGTCCTGCGCTGGTTCGGCTGGGTGGCCCGCGCCGTGACCCACTGCTACTGGCTGTTCTTCGTCACCATCTACACCCAGATCGTGTACAAGAGCCAGAACCAGGGCAACATACTGTCCTACAACCGGCGCATCTCCATGGGCGCCGGCGAGGCGCCGCGGCGCAAGTCCAAGATCCTCAGCTTCGCCCAGCACTACGAGTGACCGCCCCGCCCTGTCTCCTTGGGTCTTGCTTCCGTTCAGCGGGTTGGCAAGCAGAGCCCCTGGCCGCTCTCGAAGGGGAGCAGGGGAGGAGGCGTGGTCCTGCCACCCCTAAAACGCCTGCTCCCCAAAGTGTTGCAGTAAACGGGACCGTTTGTCAAACCCTCGCTGAGTCCGCCAGCTTATTGGTCAGAGTGAAGCGGGGCCAAGACAGAGATGACGAGGGACTCCATGGCAGCGGGCCGCCCCGGCCTCCGGCCTCCTCCCGCCCCACGCAGTTCTGCACCCACGTCCAGACACGACGACGGCCGCTGGCCTCGGGTGGGTGTGTGCGGTGCTCCCCGCACAGCTCCTCTTCTGTATGAGAAGGAAAACTGGAAAAACAGAGGAAGATCATTCTTCCATTTCTGTCTCCAGTTTGCCCCTCCTTTGTCAAGAAGTGCTAGCTGGGCATGCTGGGGCACACTTTTAATCCTAAAATTTAGGAGGCTGAGACAGGAGGATCGCAGGTTCGCGGCCAGCCTCAGCTACTTAGTGAGGCCCTTTGCAACTCAGACCCTGTTTCAAAATAAAGAATAAAAAATAGGTCTGGGGGTGTAGCTTGGAGGTCGAATGGCCCAGGTTCAATCCCCACTACCCTCCACACACATAGAATTAAAAAGAAAGGACTGAGGGGTGTAGCTTGGAGGTAGAGTGTTCAATCCACTGGCTCGATCTCCAGTATCGAAAAATAAAAAAGTAAGTAAGCTAGTGAGTATATCATGAGTTCATTTTTATCTCAAAAGTGTAGCCGGGTGAGATGGAGCACACCTGCAACCCCATCTCTCGAGAGGCTGAGGCAGGAGGAGTGACAGTTCTAGGCCACCTGAGCACTTAGCCCAGAGGGATAGTGTTGGACAGGAGGGTGAGCTGTTACCTGCCGCCATCTCCACACAGCGTGTTTACAGTGGCCCATATTTAGCTAAAATGTTTCACAGACACTGATGTCCATGAAAACCAGGGCAAGAAATCACATTTTATTTATTTTTTCTGGTACTGGGAGTGGAACCCAGGGGCATTCTGTTCTATCTCTGAGCTCCACCCAGCCCGATTTGATTTTTTTTTTTTTTTTTTTTTGGTGGTACTGGGGTTCCTGGAAACCCTTCTACCTCCGGGCTACACTCCCAGACCTATTTCTATACTTTTTTAAATTTGGAAACAAGCCGGGCGTGGTGGCGCACGCTTGTAATCCCAACACTCGGGAGGCTGAGACAGGAGGATCACGGTTCATGGACAGTCTCAGCTACTTAGGCCCTCTGCAACTCAGTGAGACCCTGTTTCAAAATAAAGAATAAAAATAGGGCAGGGGGGTAGCTCAGAGGTCAAATGCCCCTGGGTTCCATCTCCAGACCTGCAAATAATAATAATAATGATAATAATAAATAAATGCCAGGCGTGGTGGCGCACGCTTATAATCCCCGCGCTTGGGAGGCTGAGACAGGAGGATCGCAGGGGTTGGAAGCCAGCCTCAGCTACTTAGTGAGGCTCTCAGAAACTTAGTGAGACCCTGTTTTCAAATAAAATATAAAAAAGGTCTGGGATTATAGCCCGGAGGTAGAAAGCCTCTGGGTTCCACCCCCAGTACCACCAAAAATAAATAAATAAATAAATTAATTAATTAGGAAACAGGGTCTCTTAAGCCAACGCGGCTGGCTTCGAACCTGCAGGATCCTCCTGTCTCCGCCTCCCAAGCAGTGTGTGTGTGTGTGGGGGGGGTTTACAAGCATGTGCCACCACGCCCGGCCCTTATTCTTTTATTTTGAAACAGGGCCTCACTAAGTAACTGAGGCTGGCCGCAAACCTGCCATCCTCCGGTCTCCGTCTCCCAAAGATTGGGATTACAAGCATACACTACCATGGCTGGCATAACACTTCAGAAAGGGACTCAGTATGCTCGTGATAGAATTTGATCTGCTTGGAGCATGGATGTGAGGAAGCTTCCAGCGACTGAAAACTCCAGAGAGGGCGCAGAGGGCGCTGGGAAGAAAGACAGCGGTCCATGGGAGTTCCTTAGTCCAAATGGAGTTTTTGTTGCGAGGGCTGGGACACGGGGCCTCGCATACTCTAGGAAAGCCCTCTACCACTGAGCTGCACCCCCGTTTCCTGTTGCATCATTTATTATTTTTTGTGTGTGGTACTGGGGACTGAACCCAGAGATATTCTTACCCCTGAGCTACACACCCAGCCCAAATTTATTTATTTATTTATTTATTTATTTATTTATTGCGGTACTGGGAATTAAATCCAGGGGCATTCTACCTCCAAGATGCACCCCCAACCTTATTTTTTATTCTTTGAGACAAGGTCTCACTGAGTTGCAAAGGGCCTCACTAAGGAGCCGAGGCTGGCCGCGAACTGCAATCCTCCTATCTCAGCCTCCCAAATGCTGGGATTACAAGTGTGCACCACCACGCCCGGCTTGTTTTTGTTTTGAAACAGGGTCTCACTGTGTTGCTGAGGCTGGCCTCAAACCTGCGATCCTCCTGTCTCAGCCCCCCAAGTCCTGGGATCTCAGACACGCACCCCAGCCTGCTCCTTTTCTACCTGTTCAGAGCACCTTTCTTTCTTGTGTTTACCTACGCTTCGCCAGTGCCAAACTCAGCCCCTGGCACACAGGACACACAGTGGATGTGTGCTGAGTGCATGCGGAATGGGTGGGGTATGCAGAGAAACCGCAGGACGCAGGGAGAAGCCGGCTCGATCTCACAGTGACCCAGGGGAGGTGCACAGCTGACACCGAGGTGGCCAGGGACGGGCAACTAAGGGATTGATGGGTTTATTGTGTGCGTGAGTGGGACTGGGGCTTGAACCCAGGGGCATTCTACCTCTGAGTTATGCCTCCAGTCCTATTTTATTTTTATTTGGAAACTAGGTCTCACTAGGTTGACAAGAATCTCACTACTTGTTGAGGCTGTCCTCGAACCTGCAATCCTCCTGTCTCAGCCTCCTAAGTACTGGGATTCTAGGTGTGTGCCTCCACACCCAGCTGTAAGGGGATTTCTGAAGCCCTCTGAGCCTGTAGCACAGGCTCAGAGCGGGAGGACCAGCTGCAGGTTTGGGGCCCTGCTTTGAGACGGTTCAGGCCAACACCCCAGGACTGTGTGCTCCGGGAGCCGGTCTAACAGGCAGGGCGGAGGCGGGACGTGGTTGGTGGGGACGGGGGCGTGTCCACACAGCTGTCAATCAGCCTCGTACTGTGTCTCACCACCCCGGCCCCTCAGGACCTGCGGGGCCACGAGAGGTCTGTGTGCCGCAGCGCCCGTGTCGGGGGGAATGATGGGAAATGACAGGAGCGAACCTTAAGAACACTAGACCAAGCCGGGCGCGGTGGTGCAGCCTGTCATCCAGTGCCTGGGAGGCTGAGACAGATGACCTAGCCAGACCCTGCTTCAAAATAAAAAGGTCTGAGGGCGTGGTTCCGAGGTAGAGCACTGCTGGGTTCCGTCCCCAGAGCCAACACACACACATAAAGGTTAATTTCATGTTACATAAATGTTAGCGTACTTGGCACTGACCCAAGGTTGGAGGGAGGCCAGCACGGCTTGTCCTGTGACCAGCTGATCAGGATTCTGTCCTGGCCGCCGCACCAGCTCCCAAGTACTGAGCCCTGTGTTCCTCCGGGTTCCCTCCCTCTCTCCCTCCCTCCCTCCCTCCCTCTCCCTCCCTCTCCCCCTCCCTCCCCTCCCTCTCTCATTTTGGGGATTAAACTCAAGGACATTCAACTTCCCAGTCCACCCCCAAGCCTTTTTTTTTTTTTAACTAGGGCTGGAACCCAGGGGCATTCTACCTCTGGGCAACACCCCCAGCCCTAATTTTATTCTTTATTTTCAAACGGGGTCTCACAAGCCGGGCATGGTGGCGCACGCTTGTAATCCCCGCGCTTGGGAGGCTGACACAGGAGGATCGCACAGGTTCGAAGCCAGCCTCAGCTACTTAGTGAGACCCTGTTTCCAAATAAAATATAAAACAGGTCTGGGAGTATAGCCTGGAGGTAGTCACCCCCAGTACCACCAAACAAACAATCAAACAGGGTCTCACTAAGTTGTGGAGGGCCCCACTAAGTGAGGCTGGCTGTGAACCTGTAATCCTCCTGGGATTACAAGTGCGGGCCATCACCTCACCCGGCTCCCCTGAGTCTTTTTCATTTTTATTTTGAAACAGGGTCTTGATAAGTTGATAAGTACCACTATTTGCTGAGGCTGGCCTTGAACCTGTGATCCTCCTGTCTCCGCCTCCCAAGTACTGGGATTACAAGTGTGCACTACCACACCTGGATTAGTCTGGTTCTCTACAGGAAAAGGACTATAAAAGTATTTATAATTACAGAAGGGGAGTTATTAGATCATCTCCCTTGATCAGAGGATGGATTATTTCTCAGCAGCTGACTCACTGCAGGCGGAGAACCAGGAGCAGGAGGGCGAGGAGGAGCAGGAGGAGGAGTGAAGGAGGAGGAGCAGGGCTGAAGGTGTAGCCTGGGAGGTCGCTGGAGAGTCACTGATGTGCATCTGGGCTCAAAGGCTAAAGAATCTGAGTCTGACGTCCGCAGGTGGGGGCAGCAGCACCCGCTCAAGAAGTTGGACGCACGCCTGAGACAGGAGGATCGCAGGTTCGCAGCCAGCCTCAGCAACTTAGTGAGGCCCTCCACAACACTTAGTAAGGTCCTGTTCTAAAATAAAAAATAAGGAGGGCCGGGCGTGGTGGCGCACGCTTGTAATCCCCGCGCTTGGGAGGCGGAGACAGGAGGATCGCGCAGGTTCGAAGGCAGCCTCAGCTACTTAGTGAGGCTCTCAGCAACTGCTTTTCCCCGGCAGGAGCGACGCGGATCGGACCAGCATGAACGCCCGCATGGTCTCCTTCCTGATGGGCATCTTCTCGGTCCTCAACACCATCCAGTTCCTCATCTTCGACCTGAACCAGACCACGCACATCGGCTTCGAGGAGAAGTACAGCATCTTCCTGGCCCAGAGCACGGCGCTGGCCTCCTGGGTCCTCTCGTACCGGCAGGTGGTCAGCTGCTGCCTGTCGGTCACCACCATCCTGGTCAGCTGCTTCCTTCTGTACTGCGTACACAGGAACGTGTACACCGGGCTGCCCGTGTACGCCGTGTGGATCGTCACCCACGAGCTCCTCTGCCTCTCCGCCGTGATGCTCCTCTACACGGCCGTCAGGGAGCAGTTCAGGGCGCTGGCCCACCTGCACCTCGTCTTCCAGATCACGCGAATGGCCCTGCACCTCTCCGGCCTGCCCTTCGTCGTCAAGCACGGCTACAGCCTCTACAGGAACCCCCAGGTCCTCGGCAAGGTGGGCCGCCGCCGCCGCTCCTCCGTCAGCACGGTGGACTCGCTGCCCGCGGGCCTGGGGGTGCTGTGCCGCAAGCTAAACTGAGGCGTGCTCGAGGCGGGGACGGAGGGCGCACGGGCGGATGCTGGGCGAGCGTGCACACGCCCTGCCGGGGCGCTAACCATGTGATGTTTTGTGCTCACTGAAGCTTCTCTTACCGTCTCTCTTCCTTTGTGGTGCTAGGTATTGAGCCCAGGGGCACTCCACCTCTGAGCTACACACACACACACACACACACACACACACACACACACACAATAAAGTAGGCTGTTGAGATCGTCTCAGTAAGTGGCTGAGGCTGTCCTCGAGCCTGTGATCCACCGGTCTCAGCCTCCCAAGTATCGGGATTACAGGTATGCAACACCACACCTGGCAAAAACTGCTGTTTTCTTTATTTTATTTTAATTTTGTGTATGTGGTACTGGGGATTGAACCCAGGGGTATCCTACCTCGGAGCTACACCCTCAGTCCTATTTTATCATTTTTTCCAAACAGGGTCTCACTGAGTTGCAGCGGCCGGTCGTGGACTGCGGCCTTCCTGTCTCAGCTCCCGGCCCTGGGGTCACAGGTGTGCACATCACACCTGGCCTCAAACACTGCTGTTCTAGAGCAAGGCCTCCAAGTGCTGCGAGCCGGTAGGCTACTACCGCTAGTCCATGGATTAAGTCCTCCTGGAGCCAGGAGGGTCACAGGTTCAAAGACAGCCTCGGCAACTTAGGGAGATCCAGAAGAAGGAGAAGGAGGAGAAGAAGAAAGGGTTGGGGGTGTAGCTGGGAGATAAAATGCCCCTGTACCCCCCAAAAAGTGAAGATGCAGAACAGTTCCCCAGGTGACCACAGGGTGGCGGTCGGCGATAAGTTTCCGCTTAGCACCCGTCTAAGCAGACCTCCGCAGGGTGGGAAACTTGAGGTTCCCCAGCTGATGAACGGAGACTCCCAGTGTGTTTCTGCTCTAGTCTCAAGGGTGTGTGTTTGGGGGCTGTGGCTTGTTATTTTTATAGTTATTTATTTATTTATTTTTGGTGGTACTGGGGTGGAACCCAGAGACTTTCTACCTCCGGGCTATACTCCCAGACCTTTCTTATATTTTATTTGGAAACAGAGTCTCACTAAGTTGCTGAGAGCCTCACTCAGTAGTTGAGGCTGGCTTCGAACCTGTGCGATCCTCCTGTCTCAGCCTCCCAAGCGCGGGGATTACAAGCGTGCGCCACCACACCCGGCATGACTTGTTAGTAAAAAAAAAAAAAAAACAGCTGGTTGTGGTGGCGCACGCTTGTAATCCCCGCGCTTGGGAGGCTGAGACAGGAGGATCGCACAGGTTCGAAGCCAGCCTCAGCTACTGAGTGAGGCTCTCAGCAACTTAGTGAGACTCTGTTTCCAAATAAAGTATAAAATAGGGCTGGGAGTGTAGCCCGGAGGTAGAAAGCCCCTGGGTTCCATCCCTAGGGCCGCAAATAAATAAAACGGTAAGGAGACTTCTGGGTTCTGACCCCCTGTCCTTGTCGGGTAGGAGTGGAGAGGTGGGGTGGGGATTGGAGACCTGTGTGTTGAAAAGGCAAAGAAGTCAGTGTGATGGGGTGCCCGGCAATCCCAGCACTTGGGAGGCTGAAACAGGAGGATCACAGGTTCAAAGACAGCCTCAGCAACTTAGACTCTCAACAACCTAGCAAGATCCTCTTTTGAAATAAGAATAAAAAGGGGCTGAGGGTGTGGAATGGCCCTGGGTTCGACCCCCAGGACCACAGGCAGGCACAGAGAGCTATACAGGCAGGAAAAGGCCTCAGACAGAGGCGATCTCAGCTTTCCCCTCCTCTTCCCCGGCTCCTTCCCCTGGTGCCAGCCACACCTCCTTCCCCAGGGTGAGGCCAGCCTTCCTAGCGGGCAGGGGTCCCTGCTCAGTGTGGGCCCCGCCCCCTTGCTCCCCACAATCTGTCTAGCCTCACAGACCCCAGGCGGGCGCCAGGCAGCCCCCAGGGTGCCAGGGCTCTAGGGTCACGTGGGCCCTGCCTGGCAAGTGCCGCAGGAAGCTCTGGGGGCGCAGGACAGGCCCCCACTGGGGGCGGGCGGGGCGCCAGGGCGGTCTTCCTGGAGGAGGACAGCTTTATCTTCTTTGGTGTGTGTACTACTAGGGACTGAACTCAGGGGCCTTCTACCTCCAAGCTACACCCCCAGCCCTATTTTAGTTATTTCAAAACGGGGTCTCGCTAAGTTGCTGAAAGCCTCACTAAGTAGCTGAGGCTGGCTCAAACCTGCAATCCTCCTGTCTCAGCCTCCCAAGAACTGGGATTACAAGTGTGGACGCCATGGCCATCTGAGGAGGACAGCTTCCGGAGGAGACCTGGGGGACAGTGTGGGCCCCGAGCCGGCGAGGACAGAAGGGGAAGGTGCCGGCGAGGGGTGGCAGGGGCTGTGTGCAGGGACGCAGCGGAGGGAGCTTCCCCAGAGAAGACGGGGTCTCCCCTGTTCCCACGCCCGGGGGTTTCTAAAGCCTCCTCAGGCTGCTCCTGGCCTCTCTCACTTCTGGAGACCCCGCGTAGATGTGGCGGGGCCCTGGCCGGGGAAGCCCTCTCCTCCCCTCCCTGGCCCTGGCGACTGCTCTGTGTGCGCACCCCAGCTGCAAGGTCTCCCCCCTCTACACCCCAGCTCCAAGGTCTCCCCCCTATGCAGTGCTGGGGTTGAAAGCTACATGCTCAGCCCTTTTTAAAACTCTGAGACAGGGTCTCGTCAAGTTCCCAGGCTGACCTGACACGGGGTCCTCCTGCCTCTGCCTCCTGAGACACTGGGATGACAGGTGTGTCCGTGGCCCAGCACACCTCGTTTCTCTTTCCCTTCCTCACCCATTCATCAAGACACACGGCTCCGCCGGGCTCGGCGGTGTGCGCTTGTAATCCCAGCACTTGGGAGGCTGAGACGGGAGGTTACAGGCTTGAGGCCAGCCTCAGCAACATAGCAAGACTCAGAAACCTAGCCAGACGGTTTCAAAACAAACAAACAACCAAAAAGAAAGTGTGTGGGGGGGGGCAGGCAAGGGGTTTATGGGACGCGTGGGCATGAGGGCCCCCGGCCGCCCTAACACGCTAAGGGGCAGCCAGCCGTGGGGTGCCTCCCCCTGTGGCCCGTCTCCTCCCTGGCCGGGGAAGCCCGCTCCTCGCACAGGCGCCTGGGGTGGGGAGCAGGGCACTGGCCAAGCCAGGCCTCCACCCGGCCCGGGACCAAAACAAAGAAAAAAAGAAAAGGGCTGGGATCTATCTGGGGGCAACCCCACTGGGTTAAAGACCCCCATAAAGTGGGGGTGGGAGGGAGGCTGATTGCCAAGGCCAGACTCCAGGGTCTGTGGCTGCCGAACTGCCAGTGTTTGTATTTTTAGCGGGAAGTACTCCTGCATGCCACCTACAATTTATACCTGGAGCCTGGTTTTTTTATCCTTAATTTATTTTTATTATTATTTTTGCAGTCCTGGGGATGGAACCCAGGGACATTCTACCTCTGAGCTACACCCCCAGCCCTATTTTTTATTCTTTATTTTGAAACAGGGTCTCACTGAGTTACTGAGGCTCTCTAAGTAGCAGAGACTGGCCTTGAACCTGCGATCCTCCAGTCTCAGCCTCCCAAGTGCACCATGCCTGGCTTTGCCGCAGTGCTGTGTTCGCAAGGGTTGAGTCCTATCTCCACCTCCTCTGTGTTAAATTGGCACTTAAGGGTCTTGAGGGGTGCCTGGCAGCCCCCTCTTTGAACTGTGGTACCCCAGGGAAGACCTGCTGGGTTTCCAACACGTGGCACACCACACTCGGAGACAGGGCCGCTCCCAAGCTCGGGGACGCGCTCCCTTCACCCGTCCCTGAACCCCTGGAATCATTCACCTGCCTGACTGAGCCGCTGCCCTGGGACCCGGGGCTAGGCCTCTGGTGGCCTCATTAAATTACCATGCTCTCGACTGCAGACGCCAACATAAAGGTTTGGCCAGAAAAGAAAGAAGAATTGATACTACCCCATCTGTGTGTGTGTGTGTGTGTGTGTGTGTGTGTGGTACTGGACTTAAACCCAGGGGCATTCTACCTCCGAGCTACACCCCCAGCCCTTTTAAGTCTTTATTTTGAAACAAGGCCTCACTGAGTGGCTGAGTCTGTCTGAGAACCTGTGATCCTCCTGTCTCAGCCTCCTGAATGCTGGGATAACAAGCGCGTGCCACCAAGCCCAGCTCAAGTATACATTTTATTTTATTTTTTTATTTAGGTACTGGGGATGGAACCCAGGGGTATTCTACCTCCGAGTGACACCCCCAGCCCTATTTTTTTTATTCTCTTTATTTTGAAACAGGGTCTCACTGAGTTGTAAAGAGCCTCGCTGCGTAGCTGAGGCTGGCTGTGAACTGTGATCCTTTCTCCGCCTCCCAAGTGCTGGGATCGCAAGCGTGCGGCACCTCGCGCTTTCCACGGCCTTCCTGTGAGATTATCCATCGGGCTGCGGCTCCTCCCCCGGGCGGATATAAATAAACGCGAGAGCTACTTCTCACAACCACGTCAAGCCGGGAGCTGTGTCACGCAAGGGGGCGGCGGGGGCCGACACCCCGCCACGGCGTGACGAAGCCACACAAGACACCGTGCATTTTAAAATCACTAACTTCAAGGGGGAAAAGGCTTTTTTGGGTAAAATATTAAAAGTTTCTTAGGAACCGAGCCCGGCAGGGCACACACGTGATCCCAGCTACATGAGAGCCTGAGATAGGATCTCAAGCCCCGGGCCAGCCTGGGGAACTCCGGGAGACCCTGTCTCAAAATATTTTTATTTTTAAGAAAGGCCATAGCCGGGCGTGGTGGCGCACGCCTGTAATCCCAGCATTCGGGAGGCTGAGACCAGAGGATCACGGTTCACAGCCAGCCTCAGCTACTTAGTGAGGCCCTCTGCAACTCAGTGAGACCCTGTTTCTGAATAAAGTATAAAAATAGGTCTGGGAGTATAGCCCGGAGGTAGAAAGCCCCTGGGTTCCACGCCTAGTACCGCCAAAAAAAAAAAGCACATTAAGTTACCAAAAATATAAGCTCTGTTCTACAAATGTATATATGTATTTATAGTCTGGGTGTGCTAAAAGCACTTCTCTCTAGAGTGGTAAACTTGTACCATACAACTTTAATTCACGTTCTACCATTATTTAAAAAAACAAAACCATGAATCAGCAGGCATAGTGGCACACGCTGCAGACCCAGTGAGGCAGGAGGCTGAGGCAGTGCTCATCAGAAGGTCAAGGCCAGCCTCAGGGATGTAGCAGGACCCTGTCTGAAAATTTTTAAAAAAAGCCCGACGTGTTGGCGCACACCTGTAATCCCAGTACCTCGGAGGTTGAGACAGGAGGATCGCATGTTTGAGGACGGCCGCACAAGTACTGAGACTCTCATCACCCTAGCAAGGATGAGAACTCAGGGTCGTTCTACCTCCAAGTTACACCCAGCCCTATTTTTGTTCTTTATTTTGAAACAAGGTCTCCCTGAGTTGATCTGGCTAAATTGCTGAGGCTGGCCTTGAGCCTGCACCCAGGATCCTCCCTCCCTGTTTCAGCCTCCCAAATCCTGATATTACGGGGCTGGGGGTGGAGCTCAGAGGTAAAACGTCCCTGGGTTCAATCCTCAATCCTAAAAAATAAAGAGAACGCTGAGCCTGAAGTGCAGGAGAGCGCGTGCTTCCCGGGGAGGCCACGCAGACACACGGGGTCGCGGTGAACGTCCGGCGCTCCGGGGCTGTGATAAGATGCTCTCACAGCCAGCCCTGCTCACACTGCACCCGGGTCCCCATCAAGGCAGCCCCGGGCCTCACATGAACTGGGAAGAGGAATAGAAATAAAGTCCTCGGGCCGGCCGGGAGTTCTCCTGCTTTCTGCACTCCCCCGCGCCAGCGCCAGCGGCCACCTCGCTCTCTGCGAGGGAGCTCCGGGGCTGGGCCGGAAGCTGGGGTGAGGCCGTATCTGCTGCCCTAGGTCCTCTGTGGTGAGGGTTTCCAAGAACCAGCAGACAGTTAAAGGAGCTGAGCAATATTTACAAGAAATGGGGCCCTGCCCCCCCGCCCGGCCTCGGCGCCTTCCCCCCATTTAGACCTCCCCTCCACCCCTCAACTTAGTGAGACCATTTTAAAATAAAGAATAAAAAATAGAGCCAGGTGTGGTGGCGCACACTTGTAATTCCAGCATTCAGGAGGCTGAGACAGGAGGATCGTGGTTCGCAGACAGCTTCAGCTACTTAGTGAGGCCCTCCGCAACTCAGTGAGACCCTTTCAAATAAAGAATTAAAAAAAAAAATAGGGCAGGGGGTGTAGCTTGGAAGTAGAGTGCCTCTGGGTTCCATCCCCAGACCCACCAAAAAATAAAAAAAAGAATAAAAAATAGGGCAGGGGTGTAGCTTGGAGGTAGAATGCCCCTGGGTTCCATCCTCAGTACCACAAAAATAAATAAATAAATACATAAATAAATAAATACAAATAAACATAGTGAGTAGAGTGGACTGTGGGCCCACTGCTTCCTGGGCGGGAGGCTGAGGGTCCCCACCTGTGAAGTGGGGTACACAGTAGCGGCTCTCTCGGAGAGCGCTGTGAGGGTACAGACGCAGCGCGGGCCGGAGCTCTGAAGAGGCTGAGACAGGAGGGTCACAGGCTCCAGGCCAGCCTCGGCAGCTCAGCACGGCCTCGACTTGGTGAGACTTAGTTTTCCAAATAAAAAAACAGAACTGGGTTGGAGCTCATAGGTAGGAATGCTCCTGGGTTCCATCTCCAGTACCATGAAAAAAAGTTCATTCATGGAAAACATGCCAGTGCTGAGCACACAGTCGCACCAGGTGCCACCGATGTCTCTAAGGAGCTACAACTCCCGCCTGCCGCGCGCCCTGGAAGGCAGCTTCCATCCCCCTTCTGACTCCAGGTTTCTAAGCCTCGCCCTGCCCTCCAGAATAATCTCAATTCTGGGGAGAGGCCTCCTCTGAAACCTGTCTTTATATTCTCAGAATTCAGACTTTGTAACACCCCATCCGCCTGCGCGATTAGCCCGAGCAGGTGGGAATCCACTCCGATAAGGCCCCCACAAGGCCCAGCCTCCCTGCCTCCGCTCTCCCCTGAAAACCCTTCACACCCAAGCCTGAGGAGGTAGGGCTTTTTAGTTGGGGCTGCCCTTGAAGAAACCTAACTCCTTCCTACCAACTTAAAATGTCAAACTGAGGCCGGGCGTGGTGGTACACGCTTGTCATCCCCGCGCTTGGGAGGCTGACACAGGAGGATCGCACGGGTTCTAAGCCAGTCTCAGCTACTTAGTGAGGCCCTGTTTACAAAAAATATATATAAAAAGGTCTGGGAGTATAGCCTGGAGGTAGAAAGCCTCTGGGTTCCACCCCCAGTACCACAAAAAAATAAAAATATAAATAAATTAAATAAATTAAAAAAAATAAAATGTCAAACTAAGGCCGGAAGCCGCTAGAGCCTGTGGTCCTAGGGAGGCTGAGATGGGAGGATCAAGGCCAGCCAAAACCTGGACAGCAAATTAGCAGCACCCTTTATTGGCATGGTGGTGTTCGGCAGTAATCCCAGCGAGGAGAGGGTGAGACCAGAGGATCGCAGGTCTGAGGCCAGTCTCAGCAACGCAGCGAGGACCTAGCATCTTAGTGAGATCCTATTTAAAAATAAATGACAGGTGTGGTGGCGCACGCTTGTAATCCCAGATCGCACAGGTTCGAAGCCAGCCTCAGCTACTTAGTGAGGCTCTCACAACTTAGTGAGACCCCGTTTCCAAATAAAGTATAAAAAGGTCTGGGAGTGTAGCCCAGAGGTAGAAAAGCCCCAGGTTTCCACCCCAGTACCACACACAAAAAAAAAAAGAAAAAGAAGCAACATTTACTAATACTTCGAGTATAAACTGAAGAACAGGGCTCCGGCGGGGGCTCAGAACACACCCTGATCACGCATGCTAAGCCGACTCCGGGCTCTACCAACCAGCCTGTTACTCTAATAGACAAGGGCCCAGGAGGCAGATTCCTGCAGAGAAACCCGGGACTGGATACTGGCCCCCAGGAGCCAGCAGCGGGATCAGGGGCGGGGCTGGCATTTCACCAGCACACACCAGTCCCCGCCCACCTCGCCAACGCGGAGCCCTCACTGAGGGTGCGACGATGCAAACGAGCCGGGCCAATCCCAGTACTGAGACAGGAGGGTCGCAGGTTCAAAGCCAGCCTCAGACTTAGTGAGACCGTTTCCAAGTAAAATAGGGCTGCGGATGTAGCTCAGATAGGTAGAATACCCCTGGGCTCAATTCCCAGCACCACACCCCGAAGCTTGTGGGCAGCCCACGCCCGTAATCCCGGGACTTGGGAGGCTGAGCCAGGGTCACAGGTTCAAAGGCCAGCCTTGGCAGCTTGGCGTCTCAGCAACTGACACTTTGCAAATAAAAAAGGAAATTGGCCTCCACGACTCAGTGAGACCGGATTCAAAACAGAATAAAAAATAGGGCAGGGGGTGTAGTTCGGAGGTTGAATGCCCCTGGGTTCCATCCCCAGGACCACAGACATAAACAAATAAGTAAAATAAAATAAAATTGGGCTGGGGGTGTAGCTCAGCGGAAGACCATCTCTGGGTTTAAGTTCCCAGAACCAAAAAAAGAAGAAAAAAAAAAAAGACACAGCTCAAAGCCCTGGGTCCAGGACCCACTCATGGAAAAAAAAATTATTTTCTGAGGCCTCAGGGTAAATCTTATCCACACAACCCTGGCCCCAGCCCTCGGCCCCACACGTGCTTCCGTGAACCTCGCACTCTCACTGAAGGAAACCACGTTCACGCCGTTTCCTTTTCTCCACACAAGGCTGGCATGCAGTCGGCGCTCAGTGCGCATGCCTTCGCAGGCCTTCGCATGGACAACCACTGGACGCCACAGGTTAAGACAAAAGGTTTTTATTCAAAAAACGCCAAGTATAAAAAAAAAATAAGATCTCTTTTATTCCCCTGTACAGTATTTCACTCAGATAAAACCAGCAGGTTACAAATGCTTCTCGTAGGTCTATCCTATGTACACACGCCAGCGGCGGCCCGCCCGGCCCAAGCCCACGTGCAGAGCAAGCGGCGCAGCCCTCCCCGAAGGCCCCCAAGTCAGAGGAAAGAAAAAACCCAGAAGACAGAAAACAAACAAACAAAAAAAAAAAACAAAAAAATAAGACCCGGCGGTGGAAGCTCAGCGCAGGAACCAAATAAATAAATAAATAAATACATAACATCGACCTCCAGGTTAGAACGCGCATCTTTCAAAAAAAAAAAAAAAAAAAAAAACACCAAAACAGGTAAAATAACTTAAAGGCAGAAACAAGTTCTTTTCTTAAAAATTAGATCAGCTACAATCCTTTTGTATACGACCGTGCCGACTGTACACGTTTACAGCGCTTCCGTCCGTGACTTGCATTGCGTGTGCTTGTGTTGAGGTCGTGGCTTAGAAAGAGTTCAGTAAAAACCAAAAGGGAAGGCGGGTTCTCTGGGGAGGTTTTACTGGGGCGGAAGGGCAGGCGGCCGGCGATCGGCCCCGCTGCCCTCCCATGGCACCTTTCGTGGGAAAGAGGGGGTCGGGAGGAAGAGGGGTGCCGAACCCGGGCCGATTCTAGAAGCAGCAGGTGTAAGAGGCAAGTTCAAGTATCTCCCAGCGCAGCCGGAGTCCCCACAAAGGCACTCAGAGTCGGGGGGCGACAGGGACTGACCCAGCGCGAGTCCTCCCGTCCACCGTCGCCGGATGAGGGAGGTGTCGTGGCGGGGTCCTCCCCACCCCACCCCACCCGGGTCGCAGAGCCTGCAGGCCCGGGGCGGAGGCTGGGCGGGCCGGGGCCTGGAATGAGTTCTCGGTGGTGCTCCTGCATCAAGCACGTCCTGCTTGGCGACAGGATCACGGGGAATCGGAAGCTGCAGTCAGAAGCCCCGCGGTGGGGAGGGAGGCTGCCAGAAAGCCTGCTACTTGCTGGGCCCTGGGGACAGGCTGCGCAGGGGGATCTCGGCGGTCTCCTGGGGCAGGACGACGTCCTGCATCCAGGGGTGGCTCTGGATCTCCTCGAAGGACGGCCGATCGGACGGTCTCAGGGCCAAGCACCACCGGATGAGATGCTGACACTCTGTGGAGCGGGAGGCCTGAGCGTTAGGGGTGACTCAATCGCTTTCGCGATGCCGGGGGCGCTCAGGAGGCGCGCGGACCGCGCTGGCCAGGCAATGAACCCAGGCTAGAAGCCTTCGGTCGGCTTTCAGCTGAAAAAGCGGCTCCCCTATTAAACCTGTGGCTTTGAAACTTCAATAGCCGGGGCCTTTCCCACGACGCCCACTCATGAGAAATAGAAGGACGATGACGGGTTGTGATGAGACAGCGCCGATCACGGGAGGTGATCTAAGGCACCCACAGGACAGCACCCCGTGAGCTCATCGGGGTGCAGGACCAGCGAGCTACTGCCTCAGGGGAGGTGGCTAAAAGAGCTGGAGATACTTTATTCCCTGCCAAGACACCCAGGAATTCAGTTAGGGATCAGGCTAGTACTGCTAGTACTCCCCAAAATTTTCAGGGGCCAGAAATCATGCTACAGGAGTGTTTTCCTAGCACATAGAGCTAAGATCTAATGCCTAGCACGGGAAGAACACCCCCTTTCCAATAAACCAGATAGTTCTTTCTTTTCCTTTTTTTTTGAAACAGGTTCTCACTGAGTTGCAGAGGGCCTGTCTCACCCAAATGCTGGGATTACAAGCATGCGCCACCACACCTGGCCTCTATTTTATTTTATTTTTTGGTGGTACTGGGGTTCCTGGAAACCCTTCTACTTCCGGGCTACACTCCCAGACCTATTTTTATACTTTTTATTTGGAAACAGGGTCTCTTAAGACAGCGTGGCAGGCTTCGAACCTGCGCGATGCTCCTGTCTCTGCCTCCCAAGTGTGAGGATTACAAGCGTGCGCCACCATGCCCGCCCTTTTATTTTTTAATTTTATTTTTTTGTGGTACTGGGGGTGGAACCCAGAGGCTTTCTAACTCCGGGCTATACTCCCAGAC
This sequence comes from Muscardinus avellanarius, assembly GCF_963383645.1. Taxonomy (NCBI): domain Eukaryota; kingdom Metazoa; phylum Chordata; class Mammalia; order Rodentia; family Gliridae; genus Muscardinus; species Muscardinus avellanarius. Next base: position 91,931,057 of record NC_137800.1, on the reverse strand, counting down.
CTTTTTTATATTTTATTTGGAAACAGGGTCTCACTAAGTTGCTGAGAGCCTCACTAAGCAGCTGAGGCTGACCTCGAACCTGTGTGAACCTCCTGTCTCAGCCTCCCAAGCGCGGGGATTACAAGCGTGCGCCACCACGCCCGGCTTCTATTTTATTTTTGAAACCGGGTTTCGCTGGGTTGCTGACTCTTGCTAAGTTGCCGAGGCTGCTCATGAACCTGGAACGGCATCTCAGCCTCCCGAGTACTGGGATTCAGGCGTGCACCACCGCGCCCACCTGGCTCGGCCCTGATGCTACCACAGGGCTTCCGTCTCGCCTGCCAAGGGAAGCGCACGTGGGTGTGATGCTGGCCCCACCTCGGTATAAACTAGTGGCCTCTTTTTTTTTTTTTGTGGTACCGGGGGTGGAACCCAGAGGCTTTCTACCTCCGGGCTATACTCCCAGACCTTTTTTTATATTTTATTTGGAAACAGAGTCTCACTAAGTTGCTGAGAGCCTCACTAAGTAGCTGAGGCTGGCCTCGAACCTGCGCGATCCTCCTGTCTCAGCCTCCCAAGCGGGGATTACGAGCATGCGCCACCACGCCCGGCGGCCTCTAATTCTAAGCCAAAGGCCATGGCTGACCATCCCCGGAGGGCCCAGAGCAGTGGTAGTTCCTGCTCCTCTTTGACCAGGGGCTTCCTGGAAGTTACCTGAAGAGACCCTCTGTCTGAAGAAGACTTGGCCCCTGACGATCTCTTCGTCGTGCTCAAACGGAATGTCCCCGCACACCATGTCATACAGCAAGATCCCCAGGGACCAGACAGCCGCCGACCTGCCGTGGTAGCGATGGTAGCGGATCCACTCTGGAGGGCTGTACACCCGGGTCCCTGCACCAGGGGAGAGACAAAGCTCGCTCTAGGCAAAAATAAGCCCCGAGACGCGGCTCACCAGCCCTCTTTTCAAAGACCCCCCCCCCCAGGAGCTGGACGAACTGCGTTCTCCCTCCTGGGCTAGGAGGCAAGCTGAGGAGCAGATTATGCCGCCTTCCCAACACCTACTCTCCCCACCTCTCCACCAGACACACTCTGGGCCCTTTACGAGCTCCTCCGCAGGGCAAACGGCCGGTGTGTGACAGGACCCGCAGAGGGCAGCCTGGGTTACCCCATCTGTCCAGGAGCCACAGCACAATCCTCATCTCGGGAGGCAGGCAAGCGTCCTGGCACAGCCCCCAAGTCAGCGAGCCCCACCCGGATACAGGGCAGGCGAGCGCCACACCCCGCCCTCCCCGCAGGGCAAGGTCCCCGGAGCTGCCGGGCAGGTTTCAAACCACGTGATTCCTGTTTACAAACTTTGGGTAGTAAAAAAAAAAAAAAAAAAAGGTCATCCCAGTGGTGCTCAGCAGGGGGCAGCAGAGACTTGAAGGGAGGGGGAAAAACGCCCAGGGAGGGCCCGCCGGCCATGAACTGTTAATACAAAAAGCGCGGCCCAGCCCAGCGTCCTCCCCGGGCGGACACACACGAGTCCGGAGGGCGAGGAGTCTGCGGGCCCCCCCGCAGCAAGACGGGCTCCCCTCCTCCCCAGGGCCGGCCGATCGCCAAGCCCGCCCCCCAGCCGCCCCGCCGCAGCACCCCGCCCCCACGCCCCCCGACCCGCCTGCAGCTCCGGCCGGGCCCCGGGCCGGCGGGGGCGGCGCGGCGACCCCTCCCGGGATGGCGGCTCACCGTCGAAGTCCGTGTAGGCCGCGTCCTTGAGCAGCGCGCCCGAGCCGAAGTCGATGAGCTTGAGCTCGCCGGAGCGCAGGTCCACCAGCACGTTCTCGTCCTTGATGTCGCGGTGCAGCACGCCGCGCGCGTGGCAGTGGCGCACGGCCGCCAGCACCTGCGCGAAGAAGCCGCGCGCCAGCGCCTCGGGCAGCGCGCCGCGCTCCGTGATGAAGTCGAACAGGTCCTGCGCCGGCTCGGGCCGCTCGAGCACCAGCACGAAGCCGCCGGGCCGCTCGAACCAGTCGAGCAGGCGGATGACGCCGCGGCAGCCCGCGCCCGCCTTGAGCAGCAGCACCACCTCCATGGGCGCGCGCGCGCCGCCGGGCTGCGGGGACGGGCGGGCGGTCAGCGGGGACGGGGTGGTCAGCGGGCGGGCAGCGGGGACGGGGTGGTCAGCGGGGACGGGCGGGCGGGCAGCGGGGACGGGCGGGCGGGCAGCGGGGACGGGGTGGTCAGCGGGGACGGGCGGGCGGGCAGCGGGGACGGGCGGGCGGGCAGCGGGGACGGGCGGGCGGGCAGCGGGGACGGGGTGGTCAGCGGGGACGGGCGGGCGGGCAGCGGGGACGGGCGGGCGGGCAGCGGGGACGGGGTGGTCAGCGGGGACGGGCGGGCGGGCAGCGGGGACGGGCGGGCGGTCAGCGGGCGGGGGCGGGCGGGCAGCGGGGACGGGGTGGTCAGCGGGGACGGGCGGGCAGCGGGCGGTCAGCGGGCGGGCAGCGGGGACGGGGTGGTCAGCGGGGACAGGGCGGGCAGCGCGGGCAGCGGGCGCCGACTCACCAGCTCGCCCCAGTCCGAGACGCGGTCCCGCTCCACGTGCTTGATGGCCACCTGCGGGGCGGAGCGCGTCAGCCCGCCGCCCCCCGCCCGCCGCCCGCCGCCCCCCGCCCGCCCGCCGGCCGCCACTCACCGGCAGGTTGTCGGCGACGCGGACGCCCGAGTACACCGAGCCGAAGCCGCCGCTGCCCAGCAGCGGGCCCAGCCGGTACTGCGCCTCCAGCGGCTCGGGGTCCTTGGCCGCGGGCGCCGGCGCGTGCAGGTCGCCGCAGGGCGCGGCGCGCAGGTGGGCGAGCGGGCCCATCTTGGACAGCAGCATCCTGCGGGCGGCGGGCGGCGGGCGGCGGGACCGGGCTGGCGCGGCCGCCCGACTGCTCGGCCTGCTCGCCGCGCGGCCGCAGCGACGCCCGGCTGCCGCCCGCCGGGAGCGCGGGGCGGGGCGGGGCGGGGCCTGCCGGAAGGCGGCGGGGCGGGGCCTCGCGGACACGCCCCGGGCGCCGCCGGCCAACCCGGGCGCGGCTCATCTGCATAGCGCGGCGCGCCCCGCCCCGCCCCGCCCTCGCGGTCAGAATGGCGTGACGCCGCCACGACGTGGCGGGAAGGAAAAGGCGCCAAAGCGGCGGGGGAGGGGCGGCGCGCCGCCGGGAGGAACGATGGGGCGGGGCGGCGCGATTCAAACCCAAACAATAACAAAGCCATCAAAGGCCGCGCCGCGCTCGGCTCGCGGGGGCCGCGCGGCTCCGGAGGAGACCGGCGACGGGGGCGGTGCGCCCACCCGCGTCCGCGCCCTGCGGGCGGGGACAGGACGGCCAGCCGCAGGGCCGGGCCCACGCGGGACCGCGCCGAGACGCGGCCATCCCGGCGCTCGGGCGGCCCAGCAGGATGGCGGGCTCCAGGCCGCCTCTGCGACCCTCAGGACCCCATCTCACTTGTTTATTACTCATTCGTTATTTATTTTGCAATGCTGGGGATGGAACCCAGGGGCATTCTAGCTCGGAGTCACACCCCCTGCCCTATTTTTCGTTCTTTATTTGGAAACAGGGTCTCACTGAGTTGCAGAGGGCCTCACGACCTCCTGTCTCAGCCTCCCGAGGGCTGAGATGACAAGCGTGCGCCACCACGCCTGGCTTATGAGACCCTGTTTCAAAACAAAAAAACTAAAATAAGTTTGGGGGTATAGGCTAGCGGTAGAAGACCCCCGGGTTCAATCCGTAGTACCACAAAAATAAGAAAAAGAGTCGTCCAGTCCATCCTGGGAGCAGCTTCTGTAGTCCCACATGTTTACAAATAATTTTATTTTTATTTTTTGGTGGTACTGGGGATGGAACCCAGGGGCCTCCTACCTCCGGGATACACTCCCAGACCTATTTTATATTTTACTTGGAAACAGGGTCTCTTAGGCCAGCTGAGGCTGGCTTCAAGCCTGTGCGATCCTCCTCCCAAGCGCGGGGATTACAAGCGTGCCCACCACGCCCGGTTTGCAGATAATTTTAAAAGGGAGGTCTGCACACAATTTACTGTAAACTACATCTCCAGCCCTATTTTATTTTTTTATTTCGAAGCAGGGCTTCACTAAGTTAGACTGTCCTTGAAACCGCAGTCCTCCTGTGTCAGCCTTCGAGTATTGGGATTACAAGAACGCGCCACCACGCCCGGTCACACGGTTTATTAGAGTACTTCTGAGTCCAGTCAGTGTGCTTACTACAAAGGATTACATGGCTTTTTCTCTATAAGCTATTTGCAAATAACCAGGTAGCTAGAATGTGGATCTGAGCCAGGTGTGGTCACACATGCCAATGTGGGATAATTTAGCAAGATCCTGTTTCAAATAAAAAGTAAAGCCAGGCCTGGTTGCTCATGCTAGTAATCCCAGCATTCGGGAGGCTGACACAGGAGGATTACAGGGTTTCGGCCAGCCTCAGCCACTTAGTGAGGCCCTCTGCAACTTAGCGAGATCCTGTTTTTATAAAGAATAAAAAATAGAACTGGGGCCGGGCGTGGTGGCGCACACTTGTCATCCCCGCGCTTGGGAGGTGGAGACGGGAGGATCGCGCAGTTTCGAGGCCAGCCGCGCAGGCTTAAGAGACCCTGTTTCCAAATAAAAATATGAAAATAGGTCTGGGAGTGTAGCCCGGAGGTAGAAGGGTTTCCAGGAACCCCAGTACCACACACACACACACACACACACACACACACACACACACCAAAAAAAAAAAAAAATAGAACTGGGGGTGTAGCTAAGAGGTAGAATGCCCCTGGGTTAAATCCCCAGTACTGTTAAATAAATAAGTAACAAATACAGGTAAAAAGGGTTGGGGTGTAGCTGTGTGGTAGAACACACCTGGATTCAATCCTCAGTACCACACACAAAAAAAATCAATATAGTCCTGGAGTTTGAACCCAGAGGCATTCTATCTCCAAGCTACACCCCAGCCCAACTTTATTTTTTATTCGGAAACAATCTCATTAGGATGCCGAGAGCCTCCCTAAATTGCCATGGCAGGCTTTGAACATGTGATCCTCCAGGCTCATTCTCCCATGTACCGGGGTTACAAAGGAGCGCCACCGCGCCTAGCAATAAATTAAAAAGACTAAAACCAAGCCTGGCAGGGTGGCACACGTCTTTATTTTTGTATTTATTTCGTGGTACTAGGAATGGAAGCCAGGGGTATTCTACCTCTGAGCTATGCCCTAGTCCTATTTGTTTATTATTTTTGAAACATGGTCTCACTAAATTGTGGAGGGCCTCTTTAAATTTCTGAGGCTGGCCAAGAACCTGTGATCCGCTGGTCTCAGCCTCCAAAGTACTGGGATTAAGCTGGGCGCGGTGGGCACGCTTGTAATACCAGCATTTGGGAGGCTGAGACCAGAGGATCGCGGTTCGTGGACAGCCTCAGCTACTTAGCGAGGCCCTCTGCAACTCAGTGAGACCCGGTTTCAAAATTAAGAATATAAAATAGGCAGAGGGTGTAGCTCGGAGGTCGAATCCCCTTGGGTTCCACCCCCAGACCCGCAAAAAAAAAAAAAAAAAAGTACTGGGATTAACAGGCGTGCACCACTGCGCCACATGTACACACCGTGTGTGTGTGTGTGTGTGTGTGTGTGTGTGTGTGTGTGTGATACAATACTGAGGGTGGAACCCAGAGGCTTTCTACCTCCGGGCTATACTCCCAGACCTTTTTTATATTTTATCTGGAAACAGGGTCTCATTAAGTTGCTGAGAGCCTCACTAAGTAGCTGAGGCTGGCTTCGAACCTGTGTGATCCTCCTGTCTCAGCCTCCCAAGCGCGGGGATTACAAGCATGCGCCACCACGCCCAGCCTATTTTAAACTTTATTTAGAAACAGGGTCTCACTAAGTTGCTGAGAGTCTCAGTAAGTAGCTGAGGCTGGCTTCGAACCTGCGCGATCCTCCTGTCTCAGCCTCCCGAGCGCGGGGATGACAAACCTGAGCCACCACGCCCAGTTTATGTGCACACCTTTCATCCCAGCAAATCAAGAGGCAGAGGCAAGAGGATGGTTAGTTCCAGACCAGCCAGGGCAATTTAGCAAGACCCGGTGTTGAAAAGAAAAGATAAACCGGGCGTGGTGGCGCACGCTTGTGAGCTTGTGATCCCAGCATTCGGGAGGCTGAGATGGAGGATCGCGGTTCATACAGCCTCAGCTACTTAGTGAGGCCCTTTGCAGCTCAGTGAGACCCGGTTTCAAAATAAAGAATAAAATATAGGGCGGGAGGTGAGGTCGAATGCCCCTGGGTTCCATCCCCAGTATCACAATAAAATAAATAAATAAAAGATAAAAATGCCTAGGGATGTAGCTCAGTGGTAGAGCCCCTGGGTTTAATCCCCAGTACAAAAAGTAGGAGAAAGGGAGTGGGGCTAGGGATGGAGCACAGAGGGAGAATACTTGGTGCCACCAAAGAGAAAGGAAGAAGAAAGAAGGGAAAGAAGGAAGGCAAAGTTACCGTTGTCCCGGCGCTGGCGGCTGGCGGCTCGGTGCCTCGGTGTCAGGAAATAGTCTGCTCCAGTTACAACTGGCGCTGGCCCTTGACAAGATGTGATCGACAAATGTGAGTGTCTAAGTCTCTCAGGGCTGGCATGGTGCTTCAAGCTTGTAATCTTGGTACTTGGGAGGCTGGGACCGGAGGCTAGAGGTCCAAGGACGGCCTCATTAAGTACTGAGACTCAGCACCCCACAGAGACCCTGCTTCCAAATAAAAAATAAATTGAGAGCGGTGGCGCACACTTGTAATCTCAGTACTTTGGAGGCTGAGACATGAGACAGGAGGACCTCGGGTTTGTGGCCAGCCCCAGCTACTTAGTGAAGCCCTGTTTCAAAATAAAGAATAAAAAAAATAGGGCTGGTGGAGTAGCTCGGAGGTAGATACCCCCGAATCACTCCCCAGTACGCAAACAAACCGAAACCCCTTTCAGAGCTGAGCATGGTGGTGCCTGCAGTCCCGGGACTGGCGAGGTATAGACCGGAGGATCACAGGTTCACGGGCAGCCTCAGCCACTCAGCGAGGCCCTCCACAACTTTATGAGACCCTGTTCACTCTTTTATTCAAAAGAATAAGATAGGGCTGGGGTGTAGCCGAAGCTGCTCCTCCTGTCTCGGCCTCCCGAGCGTGGGGATTGCAGGCCGCCACCACACCTGGCATGTTTGTTGTTTGTCTGCTTGTTTATTCACTTGTTTGTGGTGCTGAGGATGGAACCCAAGGACGTTCTGTCAGAGCTACAGGGTCTCATTAAATTGCTGAGGCTGTCCTCAATCCTGCAGTCCTCCTGCCTCAGCCTCCCAAGTACTGGGGTTGCAAGGATGTGGCACCACGCCGGCTTCCAGCTTTTCTTCCGTTTTGTTTTGTCTTTGTTTGTTTGTTTGTTGGGTCTGGAGATGGAACCCAGGGGCAGTCTACCTCTGAGCTACACCCCCTGCCCTATTTTTTATTCTTTATTTTCGAAACAGGGTCTCACCAGGTTGCAGAGGGCCTCACTAAGTAGCTGAGGCTGTCGGCAAACCTGGATCCTCCGGTCTCAGCCTCCGGAATGCTGGGATGACAAGCGTGCGCCACCACGCCCGGCTTTTCTTTCCTTTTTGAGATAAAGACTTCCTACGTTGCCTAGGATGGTCTGGAACCTGTAGGCTGAAGGTATCCTGCCTGGGCCTCCCAGCAGCTGGGACTCCAGGCCGGAGCCAGGGCCCCCAGCCAGGGCCAGATTCTTTGACTGCCTAGATAGGATCCTGCTCGCTCTAGAGAACGCAGGAGGAAGGCGTTACTTCTCCCTGGGGAAGCCAAGCTTGTTTCTGGGTTCCGTGATGCTGTTTTATTGGAGACACACCCACCCTGCCATGAGATGAGACAGTCAAACTTGGCGGCCAGCACAGGTGGGTTCGAGGTCATTCTTGTGCATGGCCATAGTCCTGTGGGGCAGGGCTATGGAGACAGTGTACAGATCACGGTCTTTAACCCAAAGAACACGTTCCCAAGCCAAGTCTGTGCTTTCAATCCAACTCCAGGCTGTTTGGAGTTCTGGCAGCTTTCCCGAGACACGAGCCAATCCCTTAGAAACTCAGAGCAATTGTTTGTCCTAGTGACCTTCCACACGACCTTCTTCTGCGCCTTGGCACTTACTATCACCCTGGCACCCTCTTTAGGAAGAGCGAGCCGCGGGCCAGGCACCTGGCGCACACCTCGCGATTCTGGGAAGTGGGAGGCTGAGACAGGCGGGTCCCAGCTTCTAGGACAGCCTCAGCAAGTTAGCTGAGGCTAACTGTTTCAAAAACAAAAAGCCGGACATGGTGGCACATGCCTGTAATCCACGGGCTTGGGAGGCTGAGGCAGGAGGACTGCACTTTGCAGGCTTGTGGCCAGCCTCCACAACTTAGTGAGGCCAGCCTCAGCTACTGAGCAAGGCCGTTTCAAAATAAATTAATAAAAAGGGCTGGAATGTGGCTGAGTGGTAAAGCACCCTGGGTTCAATTCCCAGTTCTCTCTTACACACACACACACACACACACACACACACACACACACACACACCCCTGAGGCTGGCCTTGAAGGTGCCATCCTCTTCCTCAGCCTTTTTTTGGGGGGGTGGTACTAGGGGTGGAACCCAGAGGCCTTCTACCTCCGGGCTACACTCCCAGGCCTTTCTTATATTTTATTTGGAAACAGGGTCTCACTAAGTAGCTGAGAGCCTCACTGAGTAGCTGAGGCTGGCTTCGAACCTGTGATCCTCCTGTCTCCGCCTCCCAAGCGCGGGGATGACAAGCGTGCCCACCGCGCCCGGCTTCCTCAGCCTCTTAAGTAGCTGGGATTATGGGCAAGCAAAATCAGGCTCAGCTGATGTCTTATTTTGTGATGACTAAAACCCAGTCTTCGAGAAGGGAAGTGATTTATAAAGTTCCCTCTGAGACTCCCCCAGGCTTTTTCTATAATTAGGGAGGAGAGGTGGTCTTGGCCCAGTGGCAAATTCATGATACAGGCATCGCCCGCTTCTTCCCAGAGCGTGTTTACAAGTTCAAGGTCAAAGGCTCACGAAAACTTTTTCTGGGGAATTTTCAGGTACCAAGGGACTTTCCGGTTGTCCCTGCAGCTGCCTTAGCACAAAAACACAACACAGCCCGGCCCCTAGGCGGTCGGCGCACCTGTGCCCCTGGCCAAGCGTCTCAGGAGACCTTACACCTTCTCATCAGTTTGGAAAGTGCGGGGTCCAGGGGCCAGCAACACCTGGAAACCTGTGAGAAATGCAAATTTTCGTGGGCCACTCCAGACCCATTGGAAACTCTGGGGTGGCCGGAGACCTGAGCGTGGGCCAGCCCTCCGGTCACGGATGTGCGCCCAGTGCCGGGCCGCCTGGGGCTCTCCCCAGCAGGACCCCTTGCCCCGTTTCAAAATAAAGAATTAAATAGGGCTGGGGTGTAACTCAGAGGTAGCCCGCTGTGTTCCTGCCCCAGTATTACAGAACAAAATTTTAAAATAGGGCTGGGGTATAGCTCAGAGGTAAAACGCCCTTAGGTTCAATTCCCAGTACTACATATACATAACACACACAACCACAATAATGAAAATACATATTTAAAGAAGGGCTGGGAGCCGGCGTGGCGGGCACGCTTGTCATCCCCGCGCTTGGGAGGCTGAGACAGGAGGATCGCGCAGGTTCGAAGCCAGCCTCAGCTACTTAGTGAGGCTCTCAGCAACTTAGTGAGACCCTGTTTCCAAATAAAGTATAAAATAGGTCTGGGAGTATAGCCTGGAGGTAGAAAGCCTCTGGGTTCCACCCTCGATATGAAAGAAAGAAAGAAAGAAAGAAAGAAAGAAAGAAAGAAAGAAAGAAAGGAAGGAAGGAAGAAAGAATAAAGAGCCGGGCGTGGTGGCGCACACTTATAATCCCAGCATTCGGGAGGCTGAGACAGGAGGATCGCGGTTCGCGGCCAGCCTCAGCTACTTAGTGAGGCCCTCTGCGACTCAGTGAGACCCTGTTTCAAAATAAAGAATAAAAAACAGGGCAAGGGGTGTAGCTCGGAGGTAGAATGCCCCTGGGTTCCATCCCCAGTACCAAAATTAAAAAGGACCTGGGTGCAGCTCAGAGGTGGACTACCCAGGTTCTAATCTCCAGGACCAAAAGGAAGAAGAAAAAGCACGGGTACGGGTTCCTGTGGCTGAGCTTTGCTGGACACCGGGCTGGAGACCTCTCCGCGCCCTCCAAGGGAACACCCTCGCCGGCCCTGGGCCTGCCCCTCCGCAGAGCGGCAGCTCTGTTTCCTTTGCCTTCGGTCATTAAAAAAAGGCCTCATGGCTTCCGAGCCTGCTCTCTCTGAACTTTTCCCTTTTCTAGTAAAAGTACAGATTCCAGCTGGAGCTCTTGACCAGCAAGGTCTTTCTTCAGAAGTTGCTGTCCTCTGAGCTTTGCTGTTCCAGAGATAAGATAAATAATTTACCAAATGGAGGCTCTGATTACTCACTGGAGCCGGCGCGGGCTCTGGGGAGTAGATGTGTCCAGAGGCAGCCCATCTGCTTTTGTGCTTTGGTGGGGCGGGGTTTATTTTGGGGGGGGGGTGCCTGGAAAAACCAGGGAGCTCCCGGCATCCTACACATACTTTGGGAATGACCAGCTTCATTCTGATGGGTTTTACTGGAAATTCTGGGGAACGCTATTTTATTTTGTCACAGATACGCAGCTGGGAGGCTCCTCCCGCCGCTCCCTTCTCTCTCTCTTCCTTTAAGCTTAGTAGTAACAAAACTCCACATCTCATTTTCACGGATTGTACAAATAAGATATCTGACCAGGGAGAGGCATTCCCAGTCTGTTTGCCTGGGACTACGCTGCGTGCTGCAAGTGCAATTTCATGGACCTTTACGGAACAGATGAGGTAGAGGCTCTCCTAAATCGAGTGCCACTGCGCCTGGGTCCTCATATTGACATTTCTTTTTCATTTTCTTTCTTTCCTTATTTCTTGTGGTACTGGGGATGGAATCCAGGGGATTCCTACCTCTGAGCTGTACCCCCAGCCTTATTTTTGGGTCTGGGGATGGAACCCAAAGCGTTCGTCCTCCGAGCTACACCCCCAGCCCTATTTTTTTTTTTTTTTTGTATTCTTTATTTTGAAACAGGGTCTCACTGAGTTGCAGAGGGCCTCACTAAGTAGCTGAGGCTGTTCGAGAACCTCGATCTTTACTCTCAGCCTCCTGAATGCTGGGATTACAAGCGTGCCCGCCATGCCTGGCTAGGACGCTTTCTCTCCACTTGTTACACGTGGAGTGATGGCGCGCCCTTTCAGTGGCTCTTTGGTGGCCCTGTGCTGTCTGTGTCTGTGTCCTTCCCACAGGACTCTGCAAGTGACCTTCTGAACCCAGCAGACCCATCTGCTAAGGTCTAGCTAGCTCCCAACAGTGACCCCTGGCGCTGGGGTCTTATTCATGCGGTCTTGGGGAATAGAAATTCCACGTAGCCTGGAGCGGTGGCTCACACCTGTGATCCCAGCTACTCAGGAGGCGGAGGCAGAAGGAGCCCAGGTCCAAAGACAGCTTCAGCAACTTGGTGAGACCCTGTTTTAAAATAAAAAAGTAAGAGCCGGGCGTGGTGGCGCACGCTTGTAATCCCCGCGCTTGGGAGGCTGAGACAGGAGGATCGCGCAGGTTCGAAGCCAGCCTCAGCTACTTAGTGAGGCTCTCAGCAACTTAGTGAGACCCTGTTTCCAAATAAAATATAAAAAAAGGTCTGGGAGTAGAGCCCGGAGGTAGAAAGCCTCTGGGTTCCACCCCAGTACCACCCCCCCAAAAAAATAAAATAAAATAAATAAATAAAAAAGTAAGCTGGGCCTGGTGGTGCACACTTAGGAGGCTAAGACAGTAGGATCGTGGTTCCCAGACAGCCTCAGCTACTTAGTGAGGCCCTTTGCAGAATATAGGGAAGACCATGTCTCTCAGTGAGACCCTGTTGCAAAACACAGAATAAAAAACAGGTCTGAGGGTGTAGCTCCAAGGTAGAATGCCCCTGGGTTCCATCCCTAGTACCAGAAATAAAATAAAAAAATAAGACTAGGGTGGGGTGCAGCTGGGACGCCGTGGGCCCGTCCCGGGGGTTAGAAGCGGGACACTAGCAAAGCCGCGGAGGTCACCCGGGGACACGGGCAGCTCCCTGCGCGCAGCTCCGGGGCTGAAGCTGAAGGGGCGAAAGGTGTTTTAAAAACGCACGCCTGGCGCCGCCTGTCCCGTGTTTCTGTGGGAGATTAACCCACTCTCCTGCTCCCGTTCGGTGGGTTCGACACTTCGGCGGTTCCGAGTTCTCCGGCAGCATCTTTTGGGCTGCGACACCCATGCGGCGTCCACGACGAGGCTCCCTGGTGGCCCCGCGGCTGGGGTCCCTTGGCCCGTGCGGCCTGCGAGGTCAGCAGGCGCGATGGCCGCTTCTCCGGCGCTCCTTCGGCGCTCCTGGGCGGCCTCCCGTCCCCTCCCGGGCCGCTGTGGGCTTGGCGGCTCTGGCGCCTTCCGCTCCTCCGTCCCGTCCAGGTCCTGGCCGTAGCCCTGCACCCACCTCTGCCCGATACCGCAGGGGCTTGAGACACTTTGAACTAGGTCCAGGGGTAAAAGCAAAGGCCACAGATGCCATGCCCGCGTGCTTGCCACCTGCCCTGTTACCACACACACACACACACACACACACACACACACACACTCTTTCTTGTGTGGCCCTGGGGGTGACTCCCGGGCCCTGCAGGTGCGTGGCAAGGCGAGCCTCTCCCACTTAGCTACGCCCCAGAGCCCTCTTTTTATTTTATTTGCAGTACTAGAGATGGAACCCGGGGACACTCTAACTCCGAACTACACCCCAGCCCTGTTTAATTAAATTAAATAAATTAATTAATTTTTGTGGTACTGGGGGTTGGAACCCAGGGGCTTTCCTACCTCTGGACTATACTCCCAGACGTATTTGATATTTTATTTGGAAACAGGGTCTCACTAAGTTGCTGAGAGCCTCACTAAGTAGCTGAGGCTGGCTTCGAACCTGCGCGATCCTCCTGTCTCCGCCTCCCAAGCGCGGGGATGACAAGTGTGCGTCACCACGTCCGGCTTTGTTTTTTAATTTTTATTCTTTTGTCCTGTGATTCCACTTAAATTAGGGAAACTAAGATATCTAAGTGCGTTGTACCAGTCGTACAATGGATGGCACTTGTCATCCCAGCATTCTGGAGGCAGAGACCAGAGGATCACAGTTTGCGGACAGCCTCAGCTACAACTCAGTGAGACCCTGTTTCAAAGTAAAGAATAAAGTATAGGGCTGGGGTGCGGCTCAGAGGTCGAATGCCCCCGGGTTCCATCCCCAGCACCAAAATAAAACCCCAAACCACAGGAGATGTCAGGACTAGAAGGGGACAGGGCGTCAAGGCTGGCCTCGGGCTGGGTGTGGCGGGCAGGCCTGCGCCCCCAGCACCCGGAGGCTGGAGAGGACGTCTGCAGGTTGGAGTGGAGCTCAGCAGCAGTGGGCTCGCAACTCACCAGGCCGAGGGTCTCAGTTCTCTCTTTTCTCCTTTCCTCTTCCTTCCTTCTTTCTCTTTTGTACTGGGGGTTGAACTCAGGGGCATTTTACCTCCATATACACCCCCAGATCTTTTTCTCTTTTATATTGAAACAGGGTCTCGCTAAGACATTGCGAGTCTTGCTGAGTGAGGCTGGCCTCACACCTGTGATCCTCCGGTCTCGGCCTCCCAAGTGCTGGGATGACAGGCAGGCGCGCGCCACCTGGCCTGGCTGCGCGGGCATTTCTACTTGGCTCCCATGCTAAAGAGTCAGGCCTTGCTGTGGGTGTGGGGATGGCACTCCATTACAAGAGTTAAACGCGCACCTTCGTATTTTGCAGATAAGGACGTCAGGAAGTCGGGACAGAGTGATACTTGCTCGGGGCAGGCTCTGAGTGTGTGGCTTTGCCTGGGGGCGGCGGGAGCCGGTGCAGGGCGCCTTTCCCTGAAGACGCTCGCCTGAGCTGAGGCGGAGGAGCGGCCCCTCCCCTGCTGCTGGTTTCCCGCTTCTGGCCTCTGGAATTCTTCTGGGGATTCCTTGAGATGTCTTGGCAATAATTAGACCTCTTGCATGCGCCGAGCTTGCGCCTACACTTTGTCTTGTTTTCCGTCCAATGCTGGCGCGTTGCGCAAGCTCTCGCCGCCCGCGCTGCCGGCGGTGAGTTAGGGCCTATGGCCTGCTCCCCTGACGCCGAGGCAGAGAAGGCTCCCGTTTGCACACAGAGATGCCGAGCCCAGGACGGATCGTGCCTGGGCCGGTAGAGACTCAAACCGCTTTCTCGCCCTCCCTGAAGGAAGGCTAAGAGAGCTAATCGTTCCTCCTTAAAAACAGAAGAGCGCACGGGGTCCCTTCCTAACCTTGGAGGGCGACATCAGAGAAGGGATCCCTGCCTTGGGCTTCTCCGTCGACCCAAGAACTGACGTTTTAGTCCTGGGATCTGGGGATGGAACGCAGGGGCTTTCTACTTCTGACCTCCAGCCCGGTTTTGTTTTTATTTTGAGACAAGGTCTCACTAGGCTGAGACTGGCCTCAAACCTGTGGTCCTCCTGGCTCGGCCTCCCATGCCTGGCTTTTTGGAATCTTTTCTGATAACTAATTTCCAGATAACAAAACTCAAGAAAGTTTTCATACCAGAAAGCATTAGTAGAGAGTTGCGGGCATAGCTCAGTGCCAGAGCCTTTGCCTAGCATGTGGCAGGCCCTGGTCCCATTCAGCACGCCGCGCTGTGGGGGACAAAACCCAACATGCGCAGCCCCTCCCTAAGCCAGGTCTGTGTCCAGCACTGAATAGAACTTTCCTTCAGCACTGCAAACAGCCTCTGCGAGAAGGCCCTGTCGCAGGGTTAGGACATTCTGGTCTTCCCAAAGCACTTGTTACCTACGCGCCCTCCTTGCACAGCACTGTCCTGGGCCTTCTATCTGGAAGGGACAAAGGTCTGAAGCGCCTCGCCCGCTGCGCCTGCCTGCGGGCCAGAACCCGCCCTAGGCGCACAGTCCAGGCCCGGCTGACTTTGGAGCCTGCCCCCCGGGCTCCAGCGCAGGAAAGCGGAGGCTCGCTTTGGGAGGCCGGCGAGCGGGGCCTCCCCAGCCCGGGGCCATTAGTAGTCGGCTTTGTGAATGGAGGCGAGGAGGAGGGCGCGCATACTTGGAATTCCTTGGTCTGGGTGGGCTGCTTCTCTCCACACTTTCAGGATGTGGGAACCGGGAGATGAAAGCGGGTCCCCGCCAGCCTATCGGGTTACAAGGGCGGGCGGGGAGCGGGGCCGGGAAGCCCAGTGAGGGAACGGCCGGGGAGAGTGAAAGAAAGGCTGGGTGCCCGCCGGCCGCGGCTCACGCTTCACGTCACCTCAGCGCTGTGGAATTTCCTCTTTTGGGGGGAGCCCCGTGAACGGAGCTGGGTCAGGTCAGTCGTGGTGCACAGGCCCGGCCGGCCGCCAGGCGCTCCCGAGCCGGGCGCTGTGACCAGCCCAGCTGGCCTGGCAGGCTGGGCACCTGGTGCCGACAGGTCCCGTGACCCGCGCGGGGAGTCCATGTAGGGGTTTTATTTGTGCTTGGCCTCTGTGGTATGCAGGGCCTGACGCCGGGGAAGCCAGGCAAGGCATGGGGAGGTGATTAGCAGAGGCAGGCGGGCGGGCCGGGCGCAGTCCTCTCTGCTGCGGGTCTGCCACGTCCCTGGGGTGCCCGGGGTCCTCTCCGCTGGCTAAAGCCGCGTGCTCGGCACACAGTCGCTCCCGGGAACTTTCCTCCCAGGGATGGTACCCTGCCCAGCACGGGCCTCTCTCTTTCCGTTCTGGGAGAGCAAGCAGCCCTGGACAAGGGTGAACGTGTGCATGGTAAGGCAGGTGCTTCCCAAGGGCAGGTATGCCCTCTGTTTTACAATCAAATAAAAATAGTGGCAGCCACTGGGCATGGTCGCGCATTCCTGGAATCCCAGTGCTTGGGAGGCTGACACAGGAGGATTCCAGGTTTGAGGAGGCCTCATCAAACAGACTCTCAGCAGTCTAACAAGACCGTTTCCAAGTAAAAAATAAACCCGAGCTAGGCATAGAGGTGAATGCTTCTAATTCCAGTACTTGAGAGGCTGAGACAGGAGGATCGCAGGTTCAAGGACAGCCTCAGCACGCACTGAGACTCTCAGAAACCCAGTGAGACTCTGTTTCAAAATAAAACCAAAAACTTGGGCTAGCAGTGCAGATTGGTGGTGAAATGCCCTTGGACTAATATAGTGGAAGATCGTCTGGGTCAAGTTTGTACCTAAATAAAATCCAGCTCTGGCATCGAGCGCAGGGCCCGGGAAGCTGGACCCCAGGCAGGGAGGGGCGTGTGCAGGGAATATAGAGGGAAGGAGTGTTGGAGCCCCCACCCAGGCCCATTCTGGTATTGTGACGGGTAGGGAGTTACTGGGCAGCCTGTGCATCATCGCATGCTACAGAGGCAAAAATATTGCTTTTTTTCAAAAACAAATTAGAATACAGTAACACTGGCATGTCGCCAGGACGGCAGCAAGCTTAGTGGGTGTCCTTCCCGCTTCACAGGCCACTTAGGACTTAGGGCCGCTGCGCCAGGGCCTCCGGCCAGAGCATCCAGCAGCTGAGGGCCTCCCCGCGCTGTCTGTCCTGAGGGTCTGGGATAAAGGTTTCTGGTTGGTAGGTCGCTGGAGCACGCGGACTCTGCACTATTTTTTCTTCCTCCGGGTCTGGGGATGGAACCCATGAGCGTTCGACTCCGAGCTACACCCCCTGCCCTATTTCTTATTCTATATATTTAAAACAGGGTCTTACTAGTTGCGGAGGGCCTCACTCAGTAGCTGAGGCCGGCTTCAAACCTGTGCGATCCTCCTGTCTCAGCCTCCCGAGTCCCAGGATTACAGACGTGAGCATCACACCTGGCTTGTTTTTGTTTTTGTTTTCTGGTACTGGGGGTTGAACCCAGGCTCGTTCTACCTCTGAGCTACTCCCCCTGCCTATGTCCAGCTAGAAAGAGGGTCCCTTAAAGTTATCATGGCGCCAGGCGTGGTGGCGTATGTTTATAATCCCAGCATTCGGGAGGCTGAGAGAAGAGGCCTGCGGTTCACGGACAGCCTCAGCTACTTAGTGAGGCCCTCTGCAACTCAGTGAGACCCGGTTTCAAAATAGAGAATACAAAGTAAGGCAGGAGGTGTAGCTCGGAGGTCAAATGCCCCTGGGTTCCATCCCCAGACCACGAAAAAAGAAAAAAAAAGTTATTGTGGCTTGGCTTTGAACCTGTGATTCTCCTGTCTCAGCCTCGAGCAGCTGGGATCACAGGCCTGCCATACTGTGCCTGGCTCTGGCTTTAGTTTTTTTTTTTTTTTTTTTATGAGGCTTATAAATTTGAAATAGGCACTATATTTGAACTGGTACTTCTGGATTTCTGAGTGATTTCCCAAGAACAGGTAAGGGTAGTAACTGGAGTCATCGTTCCTGCGTGCCCAAAGGAAATAAGTCAACAACCTGTTTTTCTATTCTAGGTCAACACAAAAATTCATTTTTGAAAGTCCTCTAGCCAGCTTAGGTCATCCTAGCCTGCTGATGACCTCAGTGGTTAGGACCCAAGCACCCGAATGTTAAAATTAGAACCGACAGTGAGTACTGACCCTATTTACCAGCCGGGCACCTTGTTTTTATTGAACTAACACTTCTACAGCGTTTGTTGCGTGCCAAGCGCTGTTCTAAGCATTTTACAAATATTTGCTCGCTAATCCTCGCGCAGGAGGTGTTGTTAGGTAACACCCCAGTGGAGCGGCCTCCTTCGCATCCTCAGTAGAACCTGGAGATGTGAAGTCATCTGCCCACCTGGGAGGATTCCAGCGGCTCCCCTAGCGCAGCTCTAGGGGGAACCCAGCCCCGTGTGGCCTGCCTGTCATCCCAGTCCTTGGGAGGCTGAAACAGGAGGGTCGCAGTTGGAGGTCAGACTCAGAGACTTAGCAAGACTCAGCAATGTAATGAGACTATTTCTTTTATTTTTCTCTTTTACTAATTTTTGTTTGTTTGTTTGTTTTGTTTTTGTGGTACTGGGGGATAGAACCCACAGGCATTCTACCTCCGAGCTACACCACCAGCCCTATATTTATTCTTATTTTGAAACAGGGTCTCACCGAGCTGCAGAGGGTCTCAGTAAGTAGCTGAGACTGTCTGCGAACCAGGATCCTCCTGTCTCAGCCTCCCGAATGCTGGGAGTGCGCCACCACGCCCGGCTCCCCCACCCCTTTTTGTGTTTTATTTTGACACGGGGTCTCACTAAGTTGCCGAGGCTGTCTTCAGACCTGCGATCGTCTTGTCTCAGCCTCCCAAAGACTGGGATTACAAGCCTGTGCCACCATGTCTGACATGGGAACCTATTTCCAAACAAAAATAAAAAAGGCTAGGAGTGCGGCTCAGAGGTAGAATGCCTCTGGGTTCAGTGGTTTCTATCCCCACTAACCAGGGCCTAGACACACACACACACACACACACACACACACACACACACACACACACGCCCCTCCCCAGCCCTGGCCGGCCCAGCACCCTCTTCTCATTGGCTCCTCAGCTGCATCCTGGACGGGATGGTTCCGCTTCCTCGAGCTGCATCTAGACCGATTCGGTCCCAGCAGCTCTGACTCCCCGCTCTTGCTCTTGCTGTTTACCGCCTGGCCGCGCCTCTCCGCTGCCCCTGATTCCCCAGATAGGAATTTGGCTGCGGTCCTGGGCTGTGATTCAGGGCGCATTGCACCAGGCCCTCCCGGGTTCACGCCCCACTGGTCAGACTGGCACCCCGGGGCCCTCGCCTACCGAAACCCCTGCCGGGCGTGGCAGGTCCGCCCCAGGAGTCTGGGCAGGACCTCGGAGCGCCTGGAGTGAACGTGGGGGCACCAGGGAAGGCTGGAGTAGACTGGGATGGTGCGAAGAAGGGGCTTTGAGGAAGAGGAGGCCGTCGTGGGGGAGCCCGGAGGGAGGCCCACCACCTGCCAGCGCCTGTGGGACTCACCTGTAATACTTGGGAGGCTGAGGCTGGGGTCGCAGGTTCAAGGCCAGCCTTGACAACTTAGTGAGGTTCTCAGGAACCTAATGAAACCCTGTTTCCAAATAAGAAAATCGGGTTGGGGTGTAGCTCGGAGGTAGAATGCCCCTGGGCTCCATCCAGAGTGCCACAAAAAAAAAAGTGCGTGTTCCCTGTCCGGATCTGGGGGTAACAGGGCAAGGCCCATGTGCCCGCCATTTCCCAGGGGTACCCAAGTGAAGCTGCCACCCGCCCACCCGGTGGGGCCGGAACGGGGCGCAGCGAGGGGCTGGAGGGCCGAGCCCAAGGCCTTGACAAATGTTGACAGGACATACTAATCAGCCCGCAGAGCCCGCGTGGTGGCACACGCTCGTAATGCCAGCACTCGGGAGGCTGAGACAGTGTGCAGCCGGCCTCAGCTACTGAGTGAGGCGCTCAGCAACTCTGTGAGACCCAAGGATAAAATAGGTCTGGGAGTATAGCCCGGAGGTAGAGAGCCCCTGAGTTCAACCCCCAGAAACCCCCCCCCCAAAAAAAAAAAAAAAACTAATACCGCCCTGCCGCAGCAGTTCCGGGTCTGGTCCTCACATAGGAACGCAGCACGGGGCGCGGAGGGGTGAACCCCAAGGCACAGCCGGCCCCGGCGCACCCGTGTTCAGGAAAAGGGGAAGGTCCCGAGGTGAGAGCCCAGGCCCAGCGAGCAGGAAATGGGGGTTTCCTGCCAGGAATCACCTGCTTTTAGAATGAATCCCAGCTGGGCGCGGTAGTACACACCTGTCGTCCAGTACTTGGGAGGCTGAGACGGGAGGAAAAAGTAAAATAGTATAGAGGTCGGAAGTAGAATGTCCCTGGGTTCAATCCCTGGCACGGAATAAATGAATGAATGAATGAATAAATTAATGATTTTTGTGGCACCAGGGATTATATCCAGAGGCAATTTACCCCTGAGCTAAAACCCCCAGCCTGATTTTATTTTTATTTTACTTTATTTATTTATTTATTTATTTATTTATTTATTTATTTACTTTTGCAGTTCTGAGGTTGGAACCCAGGGGCATTTGACCTCTAAGCTACATTCCCAACCATATTTTATTTATTTATTTATTATTATTATTTATTTATTTATTTTGCGGGTCTGGAGATGGAACCCCGGGGCATTCTACCTCCGAGCCACACTCCCTGCCCTATTTTTTATTCCTCACTAAGTAGCTGAGGCTGTCCGCAAACCCTGATCCTCCTGTCTCAGCCTCCCAAATACTGGGGTTACAAGCGTGAGCCACCTTGCCTGCTTTATTCTTTATTTTGAAACAGTGTCTCACTGAGTTGCAAAGGGCCTCACTAAGTAGCTGAGGCTAAGAACCATGATCCTCCTGTCTCAGCCTGTCTCAGCCTCCCGGGTGCTGGGATCACAAGTGTGTGCCACCGTGCCCAGCTCTTATATTTATTTATTTTTTTGTGTGTGTGGTACTGGGGGTGGAACCCAGAGGCTTTCTACCTCCGGGCTATACTCCCAGACCCATTTTATATTTTATTTGGAAACAGGGTCTCACTAAGTTGCTGAGAGCCTCACTAAGTAGCTGAGGCTGGCTTCGAACCTGCGGGATCCTCCTGTCTCAGCCTCCCAAGCGCGGGGATTACAAGCGTGCGCCACCACGCCCGGCTCTTATTTTATTTTTAAAAATTATTTATTTATAGCCAGGCGTGGTGGTGCACGCTTGTAATCCCCGCGCTTGGGAGGCTGAGACAGGAGGATCGCGCAGATCTGCAGCCAGCCTCAGCCACTTAGTGAGACCCTGTTTCCAAATAAAAAATAGAGCTAGGGGTATAGCTCAAAGGTAGAATACCCTCAGTATGGCAAAAAATAAAATAAAATGAAATGAAGTAGGGCTGGGGCTGGGGCTGTAGCTCAGAAGTAGAATGTCCCTGGGTTCCATCCCTCCTACCAAAGAAAAGACAGAAAGCTCGGGGTGGGATTTGGTTTGAGCCCTGAAGTGTTCGCAGGGAGACTCCCGGGGCGGCCCGCTGCAGAGGGGAGAAGGCCAGGCCAGCTCCATCGCAGAGGGCGAGCAGCCGGAGCAGCGGGAGGCGGCGCCGGGATCTTCTGCGGGTGTCATGTGAGTGCAGACAGCTCGGCTCCCGGGCTGGCCGGCGCTGGAGATGCCCAAGTTGGGGAGTGGCGGGCCCGGGACCCCGCTCTGAACGTCAGCTCTCATGAGTTGGCAACAGTTCCTTCTTTCTGAGCTCAGAGCTTCCATTTAGAAATTCCTGGGTCACAAGACAGGGACCGCGGTGGCCCCGGCACACTTGTGGCCGCGGCAGGTGACCTGCACTCGCGCCAGCCTGCGGACGCCCAGGGATCCGGGTGGGCGAGGGATGGCCGTGTGCGGTGCGGCCCTGGCCCTCCCGTTCCCCAGGACGCTGGAGGCCGGCCGCGGGCCGAGCCAGAGACCAGCACAGCAGCCTGGCCCTCCCAGGGGGCCTGAGCAGAGCCAGCACTCCATCTCAAACCAGGGGCTCAAATCCACCCACGTGTGCGTTTCTTGACCTCTGTGGGGGGTGTGAGGAGAAGGGAGGAATGTTCTCTAAATTTGAGGGTGACCAAAAGAATCCTTCTGTTTATTTTTTGGTGCTGGAGGTGAAACCCAAGGGCCATTCTACCTTTGAGCTACACCACAGACTTTCTTATTTTTTATTTGGAAACAGAGTCTTGCTAGGCTGCTCAGGGTTTCACTCACTAGGGGACTGAGGTGAGGAGCCAGCCGGTTGTCCTGGAACTGGCCAACTGGCCATCCTCCTATCTCAGTCCTTCAAGGCTTGGGATTAGAGTGTGGCCGTCACTCCTGGCTAGGAGCCTTTTTTTTTTTTTTTTTTTTTTTTTTTTTTTTTTTTTGCGTGCACCACCATGTCCAGCTAATGCTGTAAATTTTGGGCCTAAAATACCTTTTGGAGCCGGGCGCGGTGGGCACGCTTGTAATCCCAGCATCTGGGAGGCTGAGACAGGAGGGTCGCAGGTTCAAGGACAGCCTCAGCAATTTAGTGAGACTCAGCAACCCAGCGAGGCCCTCTTTCCAAATAAGAAATAAAAAGGGCCTGGTGTGTAGCTTGGAGGTAAATGCCCCTGGCTTCAGTCCCCAGACAGACAGACAGACACACACACTGATGGTCAAAGGTGGGAAGTGTGCTTCTGCAGACAGACTCTGGTTCTTCGGTTTTCCAGGTTGGATCTGTGTTGTTTCCTAGCTCGGCCCCACTGGGACGGCCACACGCAGGCTCCTGTGCTCGCAGAGCCCAGGAGGCCACCGTTTCTGCCCAGAAGGAAGGTTGGGCTATGGCAGCTGGGGTTGGAGTCTAAACCAGCCCCCTACTGAATCCAAACTTGGCAAAACGGCACCTTCCCTTCTTCCCTCCCTCTCTAAAAAAGCAGGCTCGTAATCCCAGCATTCGGGAGGCTGAGACAGGAGGATCGCGGTTCTCAGCCAGCCTCAGCTCCTTAGCGAGGCCCTCTGCAACGCAGTGAGACCCCGTTTCAAAATAAAGAATTAAAAATAGGCCTGGGGGTGTAGCTCAGAGGTAGAGTGCCCCTGGGTTCTATCCCTAGTACCGCAAAGAAAAAAGGAAATAGAAGCAGCTCCCGCCCTGCTGCCCCCAGTACTGAGCTAGAGGCCTCCAGCCTCTGCAGCGAGCCCACTGCCAGCAGGTCTAGGAGAATACTCAGGCAGGTAGGACCCTCACATTCCAGACTCCGACCCAGTGTCCCTGGGAAAAGGCCGCAGTGCAGCTCTGGGGAGGCTTAGGGGGTGGGCCAGCAGCCATGACCAGGGTGAGGAGGTCAGGGCGGCGGCCTTTCATCTTGGCAGGACGCCTCCTTCTAGACAAAGGGCTCTGGCCAGGGGTGCGGCCCACCGCTGAAGGGGGGCTGGCAGGCCCATGGCCTGAGCCCAGGAAGCCAAGCCTCTTGGGTGACTGCTATCTGAGAGAGACCACCCAGCTTCTGCAGGAGGCCTGCAGGGCGGGCAGGCGGCCAGGAAGCCCGAGGCCCAGCAGGGAGACTGGGGCCAGGCCAGGCCAGAGCTGTCTCCGTTCAGCCATGTTCAGCCATGCGCCACAGCTCGGCTTGAGCCAGGGACATCCTACCTCTGAGCTGCACTCCAGCCCCCTTTTTCTATTTAGGAACAGACTGACTAAATTGCCAAGGGTCTCCTTAAGAGGCTGAGGCTGGCTTTGAATCCCTGATCCTATCCTGAATCACACACACACAAAAATCTTTTTAATATTGCGGCCGGGCGTGGTGGCGTACACTTGTAATCCCAGCATTCGGGAGGCTGAGACAGGAGGATCGCGGTTCGTGGCCAGCCTCAGCTACTTAGTGAGGCCCTCTGCAACTCAGTGAGACCCGGTTTCAAAATAAAGAATACAAAAATAGGGTAGGGGGTGTAGCTCGGAGGTTGAATTTGGGTTCCATCCCAATACTGCAAAACAAACAAACAAATAAATTGCTGAGGCTAGTCTTTTTTTTTTTTGTACTGGGAATTGAATTCAGGGGGTATTCTGGATTCAATCCCCAGTACAAAAAAATTCAGGTAGTTACACCTCCAGCCCTATTTTTCATTCTTTATTTTTATTTATTTGGGTTTTTTTGCAGGTTGGGGATGGAACCCAGGGGTATTTGATCTCCGAGCTATACCCCCTGCCCTATTTTTTACTCTTTGTTTTTGAAACAGGGTCTCAGTAAGTTGCGGAGGGCCTCACTAAGTAGCTGAGGCTGGCCACGAACCGCGATCCTCCTGTCTCAGCCTCCTGAACGCTGGGATCACAAGCGTGCCCACCACGCCCGGCTAAACCTTGTTTTGAACCAGCAATCCTCCTGTCTCAGCCTCCCAAACACTGGGATTCCAGGTGTGCACCACCACAGCCCACTGAGAGACTTTTTTTTTTAAAGATGGGTGAAATTTTAGCCTACTTGTTTATTTACCGATGAGAATGATTCAGCAAAGAGGAGGAAAAACCCAAACCCAACCCAAACAAAACAAACGCCCGCTGCAGGGAGAGGAGGAGGTGGGATGGGATCTGGTGCCCAGAGAGGGTGTCGGCCTCAGATAGGGGAAAGGCCGCTTTATCCCCAGAAGGCAGGAGGCAGGCAGAGGGGTGACTCCTGGTGTGGCGGGCGGCCGACCTGCGAGTGAAACAGGTCTCACTAGGTTGATGAGAGTCTCACTTCACTGCCTGCTGAGGCTGTCCTTAAACCCGGGATCCTCCTGTCTCAGCCTCCCAAGTACTGGGAATACAGGCGTGCATCACCACACCCGGCTTTTTTTTTTTTTTTTTTTTTTTTTTGAGGGGAGCAGTTTTGTAGATTAAACCAGAGTCATTCTTCCTTTGAGCTACACCCTAGCCCTATTTTATTTTATTATTTATTTATTTTGCAGTGGTGGGGAATGGAATTCAGGGGCAGTCTACCTCCAAGCTGTACCCCCGTCCTATTTTTCTTATTTTGGGGGGCGATACTGGGGATGGAACCCAGGGGCATTCTACTTCCAAGCTACACCCCCAGCCCTATTTTTTATTATTTGAAACAGGGTCTCACTGAGTTGTGGAGGGCCTCACTGAGTAGCTGAGGCTGTCCGCGAACCGCGATCCTCCTGTCTCAGCCTCCTAACTGCTGAGATGACAAGCGTGCCCACCACGCCCGGCTCCTGTTTATTTTTATTTTATTATTAGTCTTACCGTTTTGTGGTACTAGGGACTGAACCCAGAGGTGTCCTACCTCAGAGCTACATCATAACACTATCTTATTTTTTAGTTTGAAAGAGAATCTTGCCAAGTAGCTGAGGCTGGCCGCGAAGCTGCCATCTCCGGTCTCAGCCTCCCAGGTACCGGGACGACAGGCTGCGCCCGCGCGGCTTTGGCCGTGGTGTGTGCCCGCTGCTCAGTCTCGCCACTCCTCGGTGTCCCCGGTCAACTCGGTGCCCGGCACGAGCGGGTGCGGTATGCGGAGACCGTCTCCAGTCACTGCGAAGAGAACTCCTTGGCTGTGGCTTCCAAAATAGAAATTACACACTGCGCTTGGGGACAGTTCTTCCCCTGCGAGCTTGCTGAGCGCGCGAGGCTTTCTCCAGGGTCCTTGGCTCCTTGAATCCGGCCCAGGTAGCTGGAAGCCCGCTTGCTTCACTGCGAACAGGAGAGGGGCCTGCTGACACTCAGTGGCAGGGCGGAGCCTTAAGCCAGCACTCGGACATGTTTGTTTGGGAATATTAAGCAGGCACAGTTGGTAACTTGTCTGCTCCCTCTGTGCCCAGATGATCCTGGAAGAGACCGCGGAGCCGGGCGTGCTGCCTCCTGCCTGTCAACCCGGTACTCAGGAGGCGGAGACACGAGGACAGTGCTTCGCAGCCAGACCCCGCTGCTGAGTGAGGCTACCCAGTGAGCTACTGATGAGGCCCTCTGCTACTCGGACCCTGCTTCAAAGGAAACAATAGAGCCGGTGGCACGCTTGTAATCCCAGTACTTGGGAGGCTGAGACTGGAGGACTGCAGGTTCAAGGACAGCCTCAGCAACGTAGGAAACCTACATTGCATCCTAGGAAAACACGGTTTAAAAAATAAATAAACCGGACGGGCGAGGTGGCACACGGTTCTAATCCTAGCACTGGGGAGGCTGCAACAGGAGGATCCGGGTTCGTGAGGTCCTTTGCAACTCAGTGAAACCATTTCAAAATAAAGAATAAAAAATAGGGCTGGGGGCGTGGCTTGAAGGTAAATGCTAGTGGGTTCTATCCACAGTACCACAAAATAATAATAAAATAACAAAAATAAATAAGTAAACAGCTGAATGTGGTGGTGCACAATTGTAATCCCGACTTGGGAGGCTGAGACAGAAGGCTTTCTGGTTTGAGGACAGCCTCAGCAAGTAATGAGACTTTCATCAACCTAGCAAGACCCTGTTTCAAACTAAAAAATAAAATAGGGCTGGGGACGTGGTACGCCCCTGGGTTCAGTCCTGAGTGGGCATCCTGAGGTCGGCGGGGGGCAGGGAAGAGTGGGGTCACCCTGAGGTGCTGCGGGCACTCTTGGGAGGCCTGGGCACCCTGTCTTAATTCCCGGGGCCTGGGCAGCTGTTTCCCAGCGCCAACTTTCCGTCCACCTCAGTCCCCAGTCGGGGGGGGCCGTTTCATTATCACGGGTTGGCAGCTGAGCCTCCAGGAGGCCGTGACTGCCGGGTGACGGCTAATGAGCGGCTGGGGGAGCCCAGCCAGGTCTCCTGGCGGGAGGCGCCCGCTGACTGGCGTCCTCGAGGGACGGCTGCTCCCCAGCGCGCCTGGGCGTCCGTCCCAGCCGGGCAGGTTGCTGAGGGCTCGCCTTCCTCTTCGGAAATGAGCAAAACAAGCCAGGCCGGGGGCGCGCTAGTAATCCCAGTCCTTGGGAGGCCGAGACCGGAGGACTTGAGGCCTGTGATGCGTGGTAATTTAGCAAGACTCTTTCAAAATAAAACAAAAAGGGCTGGGGGTGTCGCTCAGAGGTAGAATGCCCCCGGGTCCCATCCCCAGTACAAAAAAAACCCTCAGATAAACGGCACCCACACTTGGCTTCCCCTCAGGAGCCAGGCGAGTGGGCCTGCGGTCGGCGGGGCAGGCGCTGGGCCTCTTCCTCCGCTCATTTCAGTTCTGTGTTCCTGGAAATCTCCAATGGTGTGGGTTTCCATCCCCGCTTTTGAAAGCGGGGGCCAGAGGAACTGAGGCCTGCAAGCTCCGGTTTCTTTCTTTCTCTTTCAGTACTGGGGATGGAACCCAGGGGCATCGACCTCGCGGTCCTCCTGTCTCAGCCTCCTGCATGCTGGACTACAAGCGTGTGCCATCACGCCCGGCTTCGGGGTTCATTTGACAAGAGAAACAGAGGGCAAAGTGGTTAGCAACTGAGGAGCCCTGGCTCTGCCCACCCCGGCCTCCGGGCCTCGGCGGGCCTGGGGACGCACCTGCAGTTCCCGCACTTGGGAAACTGAGATAGGAGGATCACAGATTTGCGGCCAGCCTCGGCAAGTAGCGAGACTCATCAACCTAGTGAGCCCTTGTTTCAAAATAAAAAAGAAAATATCAGTATCTAAGGTAAAATGCCCCTGGCTTAACCCTCAGTATCACCCTCCCCCCAAAAAAGTCTGAACCTTGGGCTGTGGGTGCAGCTCTGTGGCAGAGCATGTGCCTAGCACACAGCAAGTCCTGGGTTCAATTCCCAGCACCCCCCGCCCCCCAAAGAAAACAAGTTGTAGGCCGGGCGTGGTGGCGCACACTTGTCATCCCCGCGCTTGGGAGGCAAAGACAGGAGGATCGCGCAGGTTCGAAGCCAGCCCCGCGCGCTGGCTTAGGAGACCCTGTTTCCAAATATAAAAATGTAAAAAGAGGTCTGGGAGTGTAGCCCGGAGGTAGAAGGGCTTCCAGGAACCCCAGTACCACAAAAAAAAAAAAAAAAAAGAAAGAAAGAAAACCAGTTGTAGGCCTGGGAGCTGCAAAGGCTAGCCAGGGTAGGGGCAAATTCCAGGTCCAGCTCAAGACCAGCGGGGCGCCAACTCCAGCCAGCAGGGGAGGGTTGAAAGTTCAAAGGGCACAGTTCAATCCAGGATTCCTGCATCCTCTCTGGATATCTGAGAAGACCTTGAACAACCTGGGTGCATCTTGGTTTCCTCTTTTATAACAGGAAGACGCGATTAGATAAAGTCCCAGCTGCCTTCTGATAAGCAAAGAGATTTTTTTTTTTTGCCGTACTGGGGATGGAACCCAGGGACATTCTACCTCCGAGACACACCCCCAGCCTGATTTATTTTGAAACAGGGTCTCACTGAGTCACAAAGGGCCGCAGTCTCTGAGGCTGTCCGCACACCTGCAATCCTCCTGTCTCAGCCTCTCAAGCACTGGGATTACAAGTGTGCACACCACGCCCGGCTTCCTACTTATTTGTGTTTCCTTCTTTTGGGGTGCTGAGGCCTGGCCCAGGGTCATTTTCCCTCCGAGCTGTTGTGGGGCGCTGGGGATGGAAGCGGGGTCGCCTCGGAGCGTGGCGGCCTTCTCTTGTGCTTCTGTCCCAAGGCCTGTGCCCGGCTGCACCTCCCACAGGCTCGCTGGCCTTTTCCCCACACTTATGCTCTCAGTTTCTTCCCTCAGTTTTCTTCTTTCTTCTTTCTTTCTTTCTTTTCTTTGTTTTTTCTTTTCTTTTCTTTTTTTTTGCAGTACTGGGGCTAGAACCCAGGGGCATCCTACCTCCGAGTTCCACCCCCAGCCCTATTCTTTTATTCTTTATTTTGAAGCAGGGTCTCACTGAGTTGCAAAGGGCCTCACTAGGTAGCTGAGGCTGGCCGCGAACCGCAGTCCTCCCGTCTCAGCCTCCCGATGCTGGGATTACAAGCGTGCCCACCACGCCCGGCCTCTTCCCACGGTGGTTGGTGGTGGTTGGTTTTCTCTTTCCGGCCTCTTTCCTACAAGTGCGCTCTCCTACCTGCCACTGCTTCGCTTCCTAAAAACGTTACTTCCCCGCGGCCTCCCGCGCCCTCTCCTCAGGCCTCAACCCTTTGTCTTTGGGGTCTGTTCATGCCCTGCACACTCAGTGCTGAGCTAAAACCCCGGGGGCTCAGCCCAGGCCAGTTAGCCAACAATGAGGAGTGGATGGATGGATGGACAGACAGATGGACAGATGGATGGGTGGATGCAGAGGACCACATCTGCTGCAGCCGCCTTCAATCCAGCAGCAGCACTGTGCTCCACGGAGCGCACGGGGACCACTCTCTCTGCATCCGGCAAGAAGCTATCTATCTGCGGCCCCCTCGGGAGCCCCAGCCAGCGAGCTGACTTCCCGGCAAAGGCGAGGGGAGGACCCTCCTCCTCCACCTCCCTCCATTAAAAAAGAGGGCGCGCGGCCAGCTGGGCTATCATGGCGCTTCCTGTTTTCCTCCCTTGAAAGCATCCCGGGGAGGTAGATGGAGCAGAGATCAAGGGGGCCGGCGGCCTCTGGGGCCTGGGGACAGGAAGGGCTTTCGACCCTCTGCTGCCTCCCAAGAACGCGAGTGCGCAGTGGAAGCCGCTTCCCGGGTGGGTTTTAGCTTCGTTAAGGACACAGAGACGGACGTGGCACCATTCCTGACCTCGAGCCCGGACAGTCACCACGAGCGCCGACCACGAAGGAGCGCCGACCACGAAGCGCTTCTCCCCCGCCGGGCGCTCACGGTGCCATGGCCCCCATCGCCCAGATGAGGCAAACAAGGCTGTTGGGCATGAAATGTACTGCCATAGCCTGGCGCGGTGGCGCACGCCGGAATCGCCAGCACTTGGGAGGCTGAGACAGGAGGATCGCAGTCTCAGCTACAAAGGGAGACTCAGCCTGGCGAGCCCCTGTTCCAAAATAAAAAACAAAAACCAGGCTGGGGAGGAGCTCGGTGGTAGAATGTTCTGCGCTCAAGCGCGCAGGTGAGGGTCAGAGGGCTGACTGCGTCTCAGCCGGCCGGAGCCGCTGTTTCCGCCCTGCTGTAGCCGTGTGTAGGGAGGTGGGCCGGCACCGCGGCCACGCGGGTCTCACTTGAAGGAAGGGCCTCGGTCTTGCTTCCCTTCCTGAAAATTTTCTGAAATACATCAGATTCCTCAGATTTGTTTTGATTTGCATTTTTGTCAAAGCCTCAAAAGAAACCTGGCTACAGGAAGTTTTTGTTTGTTTTGTGGCACTGGGGATGGAACTGGGGCAGTCTACCTCTGAGCTCCACCCAGCCCTGCTTTGTATTTGGGACTCACTAGACTGGTGAGATTCTACTTTTTTTTTTTTTTTTTTTTTTTTTTGTGGTACTGGGGTGGAACCCAGAGGCTTTCTACCTCCGGGCTATACTCCCAGACCTATTTTATATTTTTATTTGGAAACAGGGTCTCACTAAGTTGCTGAGAGCCTCACTAAGTAGCTGAGGCTGGCTTCGAACCTGTGCGATCCTCCTGTCTCAGCCTCCCAAGCGCAGGGATTACAAGTGTGCACCACCACGCCCAGCTCAATAAATAAAAAAAAAAAATTTAACAGTACTGGGGTTTGAACCCAGTGGGGCTCTACCACTGGGGATGAAACCCAGGGGTATTCGACCTCTGAGCTACACCCCCCCTGCCCTATTTTTTTACTTTTTATTTTGAAAGAGGGTCTCACTAAATTGCGGAGAGCCTAACGCTGGGATTACAAGCATGCGCCACCACGGCCGGCTCCCAGCCCATTTTTTAATTAATTAATTATGATGCTAGGGTTTGAACCCAAGGGCATTCCATCTCCAATCTACATCCCCGGCCCTATTTTTTATTCTTTACTTTGAAACAGGGCCTCACTAGATTGAGGAGGCTCAATTTTTTCTTTCCTTTGTTTTGCGGTCTGGGGATGGAACCCAGGGGCATTCAACCTGTGAGCCGCACCCCCGGCCTTACTTTGTGTTCTTTATTTTTGAACAGAGTCTCGCTAAGTTGCAGAGGGCCTCACTAAGTAGCTGAGGCTGGCCTTGAACCTACGACCCTCTCACCTCAGCCTCCCAGGCGGTGCTGAGCTGGGCAGGAGGAGGAAGGCGCCCTCCCACTGAGCGGCAGGGAGGGCGGTGCAGCACCCTGAGGCCTGCTGTTTAGGGAGGCTGGGTGCAGATGGGCCTCTGCTTTGGCCTCTGTGATTCCAAGACCCGGGGCTTCGCGGCCACGCCTGTGCAGGGATTCTGGGGTCCTCGGAGATTCCCAGGGTGGGGAACTGGGAACGACTGTGTTGATGTACAAGAAGGAAAAGTAAAAAATAAAAGAGGACCTCAGCCTGTTGGCTGCGCCCCGTGGCTCCGGCCTCCTCCTCTCATTTATTTATGACTCCCTTCCTCCCTGGCCCTGCTGCTGTGTCAATACTGATAAAAGCAAATCGCCCCACAAACAGGTGCGGCTGGGAGCTGGCCCTTGGACAGCTGCCAGGGAAACACGATCTGCCTCGGCTCAGCTGGGAGACCCGCCCCCGCCCGGCCCCCTCTGGGACACAGCACACGCACGCACGCCCGCACTGTGCTGGAGCACGTGTCCTCGGCTGTCCCTGTGTCTGGTGTCCGAGCCCAGCTGGCCATGTGGGCCCTGGGGCTCTCCGTGTGCGGCTGGGGTGGGCGTGTGCAGGCAGAGCCGGCAGCACACAGTCATATTTTCTCTTTCGTTTTCCTCCAACATAGTCAGATAATGCCATTTCAAAGTCCCCAGCAAAGTATTTAAAAATATTTTCTAATCTGGGCATGGTGGCACACACGCTTGTAATCCCGGCATTCAAGGGGCTGAGACAGGAGGATCATGGTTCATGGTCAGCCTCAGCTACTTAGTGAGCCCTTTGCAACTCAGTGAGACCCTGCTTCAAAATAAAAAACAGGGCTGGGGTGAGCTTGGAGGTAGAATGCCCCGGGTTCCATCTCCAGTACCACAAAAAAAAATTAAAATTAAAAAAATAAAGAGCTGGGCGTGGTGGCGCACGCTTGTAATTCCCACGCTTGGGAGGCGGAGACAGGAGGATGGCGCAGGTCCAAAACCAGCCGCACTGGCTTAAGAGACCGTTTCTAAATAAAAAAGTATAAAATAGGTCTGAGAGTGTAGCCCTGAGGTAGAAGGCTTCCAGGAACCCCAGTACCACAGAAAGAAAGAAAGAAAGAAAGAAAGAAAGAAAGAAAGAAAGAAAGAAAGAAAGAAATCTCTAAGAATATTGCCAATCCCACCCCTCCATAAGTATGTAGAAATATTTCCTTTCCAGGCTCACCCATTTCCAAATATGAGCCCCCCAGCCCCCCATACACACACAGGATAATGACCCCACTGGCTAGTTGGTTTGTGCTGCTGGGATTGAACCAGGGGCATTCTTCCTCCCGACCACACCCCAACCTGATTTTATTTTTTGTTTGGAAACGGGGTCTCGCTAGGTTGCGGAGCTGTCCTCACACCTGAGACCCTCCTGTCTCAGCCTTCCAGGTCCTGGGATGACAGGTGTGCGCCACCCACACCCGGCTGCAGAGACATTTTCCTCCCAGGGCTGAGCTGTGGGTTTACCTAAACCAGCATCTCCCGAGCCGGCCGGACACCTCCTCCGGGATGCATTGGGAAGACACCAGCCATATGACTTGGAGTCTGGTTGAAAAAGATTCTCTTTCGC
This sequence comes from Muscardinus avellanarius, assembly GCF_963383645.1. Lineage (NCBI taxonomy): Eukaryota > Metazoa > Chordata > Mammalia > Rodentia > Gliridae > Muscardinus > Muscardinus avellanarius. The sequence continues at coordinate 91,898,872 of NC_137800.1, read as the reverse complement.
TCCCCCACCCCCCGCCCCTCGGGCACGGCCTCCTGGGAAGGCCTCGGGCTGGGCTCGCGTGCAGCTGGTGCTCCCTGCGGACCAGGAGCAGGGCGGGTGCAGGATGCTGGCACTGCGCACGCGCGGGCCCCGGACCCAGGGGCCCTCGGTTGCTAAAACAGACCATTCCCCAGAACGGTGGCCGGGAGCCACGCTGCCAGAGCCAGCCTGCTGCAGGAGGAGCCAGGCGGGCGCCAGCGGGCCTCTCTACACGCCTCCCCACCTGGGAAGGGTGGACGGCACAGCTGCTGCAGGCGAGGCCCTCACAGGATTGAACACCCCAGGGAGGGGAGGCAGGGAGGCTGCGGCTGTAAGGGGCTCCCTGGTCTAGGACTGGAGGGCCAGCGTCTTGTAGACAGGGGCTTGGATCTGAACTCAGCCTGGAGAGCCAGGGCTCGCGAAGCTCGCTCTGCTCCAGCCCCGTGCAGCGGGCTGACCCACACCGGTCCTCTTCAGCCCCTGGACCCTCTGTTCAAGCAGCTCCGCGCATCCGCCCGCCATGCTGGCCGGGCCCTGCAGAAACCTCCCACGAATCCACTTCGAGTGGCACCAGGGGGGCCGCTTCAGCATTAAGCGTGCGTCTAACCCAGCCAAGCTCACCTGCAGCTGAAACGTCTGAAAAGCAGGCTTGTGGCCGGGCAGGTGCAGTGACGCACGCCCATCATCCCAGGACTCGAGAGGCGGAGGCAGGAGGATCGCAGGTTCAAGGCCAGCTTCAGCTAGTTGGGCCCTCCACAACTCAGTGAGACTCTGTTTCAAAATAAAGAATAAAGAGTCGGGCTGGGGGTGTAGCTTGGAGGTCGAATGCCCCTGGGTTCCATCCCCAGTACTGCAAAAAAATAAAAAAAATAGTGGTAGAGTATACAGCCCTGCATGGCCCACCTCGACAAGAATAAGACAGATCTGAGGAGCGGCTTGAACTGAGGCGCCAGTGACCTCGGCAGCGTGGCCCAGGGCCCACGGTGGCCTCCATCACGGCCGGCCCCGGGGGAGGCTCAATGCAGCCTGGGGACTGACAGCCGGTCCCTCAGACCCAGGCTCAGCGCCGGTGTGTTCCAGCAGGCAGTGAGCGCGCACGCTGGGGTTGGGAGGATAGCCACGCTTCCCAGTCCAGAGCCCCAGTCTTTGATTTTTATTCGCTTATTTACATATGTATGTATTTACTTATGGTAGAGATTGAACCCAGGGGCATTCTGCCTCAGCTACACTCCAGCCCTATTTCGAAACAGGGTCCTGCTAAATCGCTGAAGGCCTCACTAAGTTGCTAAGGCCGCTCTGTCTCAGCCTCCCAAGTCCTGGGATGACAGGCGTGTGCCTCCACGCCCAGCAAAACGCAGTCACCATACAATACGCAAGTGACTTTCTCGCTCCCTGCCTCTCCACCCCTTTTCTTCCTTGTGTATGTATATGTATTTCCTTCCTTCCTCCCTCCTTTTTTTTTTTTTTTTTGGCGGTACTGGGGATTAAACCCACAGGCATTCTATCTCTGAACTATACCCTGGCCCTATTTTATTATTTTTATTTTATTTTACTCTATTTTGTGATACTAGGGATTGACCCAGGGGCATTCCACCTCTGAGCTACATTCCCAGCACTATATTATTTTTATTTTGAAACAGAGTCTCACTAGGTGGCTGAGGGTCCCACTATTTGCTAAGGCTGTCCTCAAACAGGTGAGCCTCCTGCCTCAGCCTCCCGAGGCCTGGGATTCCAAGCATGCGCCACCTCGCCCGGCTGCCGACACCTCTGGGTCAACTTTCCTGCTCGCGGGTTCTTCCTAAACCCTAAACCCCACTTCCCCAAAGCAAAGGGCAGCAGTTTCTTTCCCCAGAAGTCCTTGCAAGGAAGGGGTAGGCACGTGACCGCCATTCCTTCAGTCAGAGACGAGTTGGAGAAGAGCCACAGAGAAGCAGCGTCCTGGGGAAGGGTCTGAGGGCAGCCGCGTCCTCCCGAGCCCAACTTCGCCATCTTTGAGGGGCGAGAGAGGTCAGTTGCAGACTTTCTTTTCTTTTTGGTAGCGCTGAGAATTGAACCCAGGGGTCTTCTACCTCCGAGCTATATCTCCAGCCACCACGCCCGGCTCCTGTGGTCTCTTATTCTTGGGTTTTCCCCTAGGGATGGTCCAGCTCCAGTAACCTCCCCAGCCCTTTTTTGTTTTTTTTTAATTGGGAAACAAGGTCTTGCTAGGTTGAGTGTCGCTGCGTGCTGAGGCTGTCCTTGAACTCGCGTCATCTGAGCCTCTCAAGCACTAGGGTCGCAGGTGTGCGCCACCGTGCCCAGCTCTCACCGCGGCCTTGCCTTTCCGCACACTCCTGGAACATGTGGACCACTTTCTCCACTGGTTTATGTATCTCTCTTGCTATCCAGCTGTGACGCTGGGTGTGTGTGTGTCTGTGTGTGCGTGTCTGTCCCCAGCAGTGTGTGGCACACCCAGGCACTCATCAGTGCCTACCAACTGAATGGATCAGTGAATTCAGGAAAGAACGACGGGCCGTGCGTACACACGCTTAACGTTATGGAGCCAGGCGCCTGGCGCACACCTGCGGTCCCAGGCCTTGGGAGGCTGAGACAAGAGGATGGCAGGTTTGAGGACAGCCTCGGCAAGTAGTGAGACTCTCCTCAACCTAGCAAGACTCTGTTTCAAAATAAAAATAAAATTGGGTTGGGCGTGTCGCTCAGAGGTAGAATGCCATTGGGTTCAATCCCCAGCACCACACACACACACACACACACACACACACACACACACACACAGAAAAATTATTATGGAGAAAGTCATCAAGATGAAAATAAACAATGTGGTTCTCACCCGTGTGTGTGCATGTGCTCTATTTTTTATTCTTTTTCCCCCTCAGTATTGGGGGTGGAACCAACACCTTCTACCTCCGAGCTACACCCCAGCCCTATTTTTTATTTTTTATTATGAAACAGGGTCTCACTGAGTTGTAAAGGGCCTGAGTAGTAGCTGAGGCTGTCTACAAACTGTGATCCTCTTGTTTCACCCTTCCAAATGGTGGGATTACAAGCCCGGCTATTTTTTATTCTATATTTTGAAACAGGGCCTCACTACGTAGCCGAGGCTGGCCTTGAACCTGCGATCCTCCCTGCCACTTTTCCCCAACCGCGCTGAGTTGGGGTCCTGCGTCTCCCCCGTGCCCTGGCCCTTGGAGATGCCCTGCGCCCTGCGGTGGTCTCAGCCTCTGGTCGCCTCCCTGCCGGCTGTGGAGTGTTTGGGAAAGTCGTTGTGTGTTTGGGCGTCTCTAAGTAATGTCTGGTGGGAAGCCGTCTGGCCTTGGCTCCACGGTGCCGAAGCCCTCGAGTCCCATCACTCCGAGCTTCCCCAGAGGAATAATTCCCCAGTAACTGCCCTTCTCACTGCACCCCGGTCCAGGAGGAAAAAGGAGCCCTCTGCTGGGGCCTCAGCTCCCTTCGGCCCAGGTGACAGCGACTGAGCCTGAATTGGTCGCTAATAAGGACACGGTTTCATACTCGGCAGAACACCAGATCCTTTTCTCGGTCTCTGAGCTGCCAGCCAAGGGCTGCAGCCAGGGCTGACCTTGGTCAGCTAAACATTGGCTGTCAGCCCAGCTGAGCACCGAATGTTCAAACACAGACCCCTACACTTAGGAGAAGAACGATATAGACTCTCACAATAGTTTAGACTAAAGTTAAAAAATAAAAAGCAAACCTTATTAACCTGACACTAATGACTAATAACGCAAACAGTTATAATAGCTGCTCAAACCTCCGTGCTTTTTTTTTTCCCCGGGTCTGGGGCTGGATCCCAGGGGCATTCGACCTCCGAGCTACATCCCCCGCCCCATTTTTTATTCTTTATTTTGAAACCGGGTCTCACTGAGTTGCAGAGGCCTCATTAAGTAGCTGGGGCTGTCTGCAAACTGCGATCCTCCGGTCTCAGCCTCCCGAATGCTGGGATGACAAGCGTGCGCCGCCACACCCGGCTTAAAAGACCACGTTCCTGCGCCTTTCCTTCCTTTATTATAAAACAAGTTTCCAACATAAGTATCTTCTGGCAGACAGAGATAGGGAAAGGCTGAGAACTCCCCAAGGACATAGGTGGACAGTGCCTGCCTGAAACTTCAAAGCAGGCATGGACCATGTAGCCCCTGACCTTGCTAACCACGTAACACGTTTTGACCCGTGATCTAACAGAAAAGGCTCACACAGCAGAGATGACTGGCGGCCTGCACCTGCATTTGGGGGGGGGGGAGAAGATTACTGGCTAGACTGCATGGGAAAGGGAGATAATGAATTCTTACAAGAATGTCCCGTGCTCAGAGACCTGAGTCTTGCTTTCTGGGCACCCCGCCGCGTCCCTCTGACCTGCTCTGACTGTTCCGTCCCTTCTTTCTACCTGTGTCATAATGAACCTTGGCTCCAGTTGGCAGCAGGGTGGTGCTGGCTATTTTTTCTAAACTCGCCAAGAACAAGAGGATGGTTACCGGGTACCGTTCGGCCCGGCCCTCGAGGTGGCAGGGAATGCCGCTGGACACCATTTCCCCGGGTGCGGGCTAGGTTCCTAGCAGAGAGGCGCATGTCTCACATTGAAGGCAGATATCACCACTCTCTGATGACAGGCAGATGTCTGCGCTGCTGCTCAACGGCCTGGAATCCTCGCCCCACGCCTCAAACAACCCACAGTTACGAAATTTCTTCCTAAGTATTATCTGCAGATGGCATAAGATATGCAAAGGTCGGGAAGAGCCCGGGGTGAGCGGGGTGAGCCGTCGCCCCGGCCCGGCGGGCCACGAAGGTTTCTCCCCGACACAACTCTGCTATCAGACTGATCCGTGGAAAACGTAACCCACCAGCTAAATCTCACTTACTTGGGTGTGAAAACCAGAGCGCATAATTGGGCAGAATGCTGCGTTTCTGTGAACTTTAAAATAAAATAGAGCAGGACGCAGTGGCACACGGGGCTAAAACAGGAGGATCACAGGTTCAAGGTCAGCCTCAGCAAGTAGTGAGAAGCCCATCAGCCTAGCAAGACTGTTCCAAAATAAAAAATAAAATCGGGCTGGGGTGGAGGTCGGAGGTAGAATGCTCCTAGTTTCAATCCCCAGTACCACAAAAAATAAATAAAAAATTAAAAAGGAGCTGGGTGTGTTGGTGCACGCTTGTAATCCCAGTACTTGGGAGGCTGAGACAGGAGGATCTCAGGTTCAAAGCCAGCCTCAGCTATTTGGTGAGGCCCTCTGCAACTTAGGCCCTGTTTCAAAATAAAGAATAGAAAATAGGGCTGGAGGTGTAGCTCAGAGGTACAATGCCCCTGGTTTCCATCCCCAGGACTGCAAAATAAATAATTTTTTTAAAAGGGCCGGAGGAGTGTAGTTTGGAGGTAGAAAGCCCCTGGATTCAATCTTTCCAGCCCCCCCCCAAAAAAAAAGAGGCCAGTTTTATAGCTCAAAAGCAGAACACCCCTGGATTCAACCCTCAGCCCCCCAACGATAAAATAGGGGACTTGAAAGGCATTTTTTGTCAAGGCGGGGCAGGCTCTGCCCTGCATCTCTGCCAACAGGCGGGCTCAGCTCTGCGCACCAGGTGACTCGCGGGTGACTGCCCTGCGCTGCCTGCCTCTCCTCAGCACCAGCCCCTGGTGGGCGCCCTCTGAAAAGACCCTCCCAGCCCCGCAGCAGCTCACCTGCGGCTCCACCCGGAATCGCCACATCCGCAGGCGTGGGCTTCCCGCTTACCAAGGCAGGCGGCTGGCGTTCCAGCGCCCAGGGCCGGGCGTGGAAGTCAGAGATGGCACGGGCTCCTACCGGTGGCTGACCCAGAACCTCGCCCAAAGAAGAGTGCGCACGGCTGCCGCTCCACGCCTGGGACCGTGGGTGGGACGGTGCAGCGGGACACCTGTCCTGGGCCCTCCAGTGGGCCCCGGCCGGCAAGGACACGCGAGCCTGAGGTCTCCCCGTGGACCCACCCTGGGCTCCCTTCTCTGGCTGTGCCGCGAGTGGGGCTCTGACAAGCGAACACGCTGGCACACAGAATCCCAGGACTTGGGAGGCTGAGACAGGAGGCTCGCAGGTTCCAGGACAGCCTCAGCAAGTCCTGAGACTCAGCACCTGGAGAGACCCTGTTTCAAAATGCAAAGAAAAGCTGAGCATGGGGGTGCACGCTGAGACAGGAGGATCGCAGGGTCAAGACAGCCCCGGCCACTTAGTGAGGTCCTCTGCAATTTAGTGAGACCCTGTTTCAAAATAAAGAATAAAAAATAGTGCCGGGGTAGGGCTCAGAGGCTAAACGCCCTGGATTCAATCCCCAGGACCACCACCAAAGCAAGGGAGCAAACAAGTAAATAAAATAAAGCTGGGTGTGGTGGTACAGGCGTGAAACCCCAGGACTCGGGAGGCTGAGACGGGAGAGCTGCAGGTTTGGAGCCAGCCTCAGCAATTTAGTGAGACCCTGTTTCCAAATGAGAAAAAAAAAAGAGATCTGAGGTATAGCCTGGAAGTAGAAGGCCCCTGGGTTCCATTCCTAGCATCACACAAGTAAATAAACAATAAAAACAAATCAGGGTGGAGTGGAGCTCGGAAGGCTTCAATCTCTAGTACCAAGAGGGGGGAAAGAAAGAAAGAAAGAAAGAAAGAAAGAAAGAAAGAAAGAAAGAAAGAAAGGAGCCGGACGCAGTGGCGCACGCTTGTAATCCCAGCACTGGGAGGCGGAGACCGGAGGACCGGGGTTCGCGGCCAGCCTCAGCTACTTAGTGAGGCCCTTCACAACTCAGTGAGACTGGGTTTCCAAATAGAGTGAAAAATAGGACTGGGGGTGTAGCTCGGAGGTAGGATGACCCTGGGTTCCATCCCCAATACCAAAGAAATAAAGAAGGGAAGAAAGAAAGAAAGAAAGAAAGAAAGAAAGAAAGAAAGAAAGAAAGAAAGAAAGAAAGAAAGAAAGAAAGAGGGCCTGGTGAGATACGCCCTCCCATGTGTGGCCCGGAGGGGCCGCAGGTCCCGTGGGGGGCTCAGCGGCTGGCTCCAGCCCCGGGCGAGCTCCCACCTGGGCAGGTGCACGCCCAGCTGGAGGCTGTCGCTGTCTGCCCAGGCAGGTGGTCTAGCCACACCTGGATCCCAGACGTGTGGTTTTACGAGTGGAGACGGTGCCAACTGCTGTCAGCTCTCCTTTGCCAGAGGTTTGGTTGGGCTCCTGAATTTCCAGGGATGGTGTGAGGCGGGTGCCAGCCACCCACGGCCGGTGGGAAACAGGAAAGGTGTGGGCTGGCCGTGGAGTCCGGGCTGGTGGCCTCGCGTGACACACACACTGTATCCCGAGCACTGCCTCCAGCCCCCCGGGCCTCAGCAGACATTTTGTCGAAGCTGCTGGCAGGGTCTCCTTCAGTGAAGGCAGCTGGGCGAGCAGTCTGTGTCTCAGCCGGGATGGCCGTGGGGGTGGGAACCGGGGACCAGGGTCCCAGTTGTAGGCAGGACTGAGGGAGGCTTGTGCCTGCCTCGAAGGTCCCACACACACCCCTCTCCTGCTCTCTGGGGCAGGGCGGCTTCCACACTTGTCCAGGCTGCAGTCAGGAGCTTCAGCTGGAAGGCTCACATCCCGGCGGTCCCAGCCTCACCTGGGCGCAGGTCACTGGCATCTCCACTCTTAGCCCAGGTCTCTGAGTAGGAGCCCTGCAGCTGTGTCTGGGCCGCCATGTTTGGGAAATGCAGGAACGCGCGGGGTGGAGGTGGGGCAACGTCTCAGGGGAAGAGGTGACTTCAAACCGGGTTGGGAAAGTTGAGACAGGAGGATTGCAGGTTCAAGGCCAGCCTCGGCTGCTTAGTGAGACTCAGCAACCTGGCAAGACCCTGCTTTAAAATAAAAGATATAATTCGGGAGGCTGAGACCGGAGGGTCGCAGTTCGCGGACAGCCTCAGCTACCTAGTGAGGCCCTCTGCAACTCAGTGAGACCCAGTTTCAAAATAAAGAATAAAAAATAGGGCAGGGGGTGGAGCTTGGAGGTCGAATGCCCCTGGGTTCCATCCCCAGACCCGCAAAATAAAATACAATAAAAGATATAACAGGGCTGGGGTGTGGCTCAGAGTTGGTTCCAGCCTCTCCTGTCCCCCACATGCACAATAAAACCGCTTCAGGGAAGAGCGCTTGTCTAGCATGCTGGAGATCCTGGCCCCTTCCCCAGCACCGATCAATCAATCATTCAACGCGCATCAGCTGTTGGAAACAGCATGGTGGTTCATTAAAATACTAGAGGCCGGGCGTGGTGGCGCTCGCTTGCAATCCCAGCATTCGGGAGGCTGAGACAGGAGGATTCCAGGTTCACAGCCAGCCTCGGCTACTTAGTGAGGCCCTCTGCAACTCAGTGAGACCCTGCTTCAAAATAAAGAATTAAAAATAGGGCTGGGGGTGGAGCTCGGGGTAGAATGCCCCTGGGTTCCATCCCCAGTACCACACACACACACACACGCACACACACACACACACAGTAGCATCATATCCAGGAGCCTTAGGTATTAAAATTTTAATGTAGTTAAAATTTTCTTAAACATTCAGGCCTCGGTGACATCGCACTTCATGCACCTGATGGCTGCGAGTGGCCGGAGGCCCCCAGGCTGGCAGAGAGCATCTTCATTAGACAGGACGGGTGCTCCGGCCACACTGCTACAGGGAGGAGGAGGTGGCCGCGCCGCGCCAGGTGGCTGGCTGTGAGCACCCTACCTGTTCCTCAAAGGATCGGGCCGCCCAGGACAGCCCCCGGCCACCTGGCCAGAGCCCGCCGGCCGAGAGGGGGGCCGGGCACGTGGGCTGGCCCAGGTCAGGAGTGGGGCTGGCCAGGACCAGAGAGGCGCGGGGAGGGAGGACGGAGGGGACACCTGGGGGCAGTGCCAAAGGACAAGGCCGCGTGTCTCAGGGGCCAGTGAAGAAGGCCGGGGAGAGGTTCCCTGTCCCTCTTACGAGATACTGTTATCTGACCCGCTCAATCACAGAGCCCAGCCGCCTCCCTCCGACACCCAGTCCAAAGGCCGCCGAATGGGCTGCAATTAGAGGATTTTGTGGGCTGGTGCAAGTCTGGACACGCGGTGCCGACGGCTGCCAGGCCCAGCCCCGCGTCCGCTTTCCAGTGCTTGAAGCGAGCCGAGCCCCAGGGGCTTCCTGCAGTCCTTCCATGCCAGGAGCTAACGCGGGAGATGGACGCCGCCTGCCTTCTGCCCTAGTGGTACCGGGGACCGGTGCACTGGGCAAGCACTCTACCACTGAGCCCCGTCCCCAGCACGCCGCGGATTCTTTTTGAGAGAGTTTGAAAGATGGTCACTAATCTGGAGACAGTAGCCCACATCTGTCATCCCAGTACTGGGGAGGCTAAAACAGGAGGATCACAGGTTCGAGGCCAGCCTCAGCTACTTAGTGAGACCCTCTGCAAGTTTCTGAGACCTTTCCAGATAAAAAATAAAAAATGGGACTGGGGGTGTAGGTCAGAGGTAAGATGAGTAAGACGCCCTGGGTTCAAGCCCCACTACAAAAAAAAAAAGTTTTTTTTTCTTTTATCTCGAGGCATATCAGACTCAGAGCAAAGTGCACAAGTCTGTCCAGTCCGGCGCGGTGAGTTCTGACACATGTGTAAACCCGTGTGAGCTCTACCCCTCGAATCAGGCCGTTTCCTGAGCTCTCTGAATTGCCTTCCTCGCCAAGAGGCCCCAGCTCACTCCAGAGGGGTTCACGCGGGGTCAGGGTTCGCAGCCCAGGCACGGTAAGACTCCTCATCCCAGCCCTTGCCTGGGAGAGGTTTGCGGAGTGTGTGTGTGTGTGTGTGTGTGTGTGTGTGTGTGTGTGTGTGTTGTGGGGCTTGAGCTGAGAGCATTCTACCTCTGAGCTTCACCCCCGGCCCATTATTATATTATTATTATTATTATTATTATTATTATTAATTATTATTATTTATTTCAAAACGGGTTCACAGCCACAGCCAGGCGTGGTGGCGCACCCTTGTAATCCCAGCATTCAGGAGGCCAAGGCAGGAGGATCGTGGTTTGCCGACAGCCTGAGCTATTTAGGCCCTCTGCAACTCAGTGAGACCCTGTTTCAAAATAAAGAATAAAAAATAGAGCTGGGGTGTAGCTCGGAGGTCGAATGCCCCTGGGTTCCATCCCCAGACCTGCAAAAAAAAAAATCTTTTTGTTTGGTACTAGGGACTGAACTCAGGACCTCACACATGCTAGGCAAGTGTTCCGCCACTGAGCTGCTGCCCAGCTTGAGTTTTCTAGATTGCCTTTCATTATTGCTTATAATTCCATAATTAATAGACAGGTGTGGTGGCATATGCTTGCAATTCCAGTACTTGGGAGGCTGAGACAGGAGGATCGCAGGTGTGCAGCCAGCCTCAGCTACTTAGTGAGGCCCTCTGCAACTTAGACCCTGTTTCAAAATAAAGAATTTAAAGCCAGGTGTGGTGGCTCACGCTGTAATTCCAGCAATCGGGAGGCGAAGACCAGAGGATCGCAGTTTGCAGACAGCCTCGGCAATTTAGCGAGGTTCTTTGCAATTCAGTGAGACCCTGTTTCAAAAAAAAAAAAAAAGACTTAAAAAATAGGGCTGGGGGTGTAGCTCGGAGGTAGAATGCCCTGGGTTCCATCCCTGGAACTGCAAAAAAAAAAAAAAAAAAAAAAAAAAAAAAAAAAATTAAAAATGGGGCTGGGGATGTAGCTTGGTGGTAGACTGTTCCTTTGCTCCTGGGTTTAATTCCCAGTACCACAAAAAATAAAAATATAAAAAAGTAAAGAATACAAAATAGCTCAGAGGTAGAATGCCCCTGGGTTCAATCCCCAGTTTCACACAATAATAATAATAATAATAATAATAATAATAACAATTTCGAGACTCCAGGAATAAGGCACCCACTTCACGCACCACACCTAGAGCAGCCCAGCTCCCAGAAGAGGCCGGGCCGGGGCAAGGACGGCCCAACTGGAATTCCCTGGGAAGCCTTCCCGGCCCTGCAGCCAGCTCCCCGGCCCCCCTCTCTGTCGGCCCAGGCCAGGCTGCACATCTGGCTCGGTGGTGAGGTGCAGGGCAGGGCGGGCAGCGACGTCAGGACAGGCCGCCGCCTGTGCCCGGCCCCGGGACAGCGGGAGGCCTCCAGGCCAAGGCAGACACTCAGAGCTGCAGGCTCAGGCCTCTGGCCCTCAGGGCTCCGGGCTGAGCCCTGGGGTGGCTTCCACCCCAGGAACCAGCCACCGGGCGAGGTGGCGCAGGCCATAATCCCAGCACTTGGGAGGCTGAGACAGGAGCATCACAGGTTCAAGGCCAGCCTCAGCTACTTAGGAGGTTCTCAGCAACTTAGGCAGACTGTTTCTAAACAGAAAATAAAATAGGTCTGGAGGGATTCTTAAAGGTAGAATGCCCTGGGTTAAAAAAAATGTGATCAACCAGTCAATGAAATTCCAGAGCCTCTCAGCTCAGCCCCAAAGCCCCTCCTGGATGGCACCCCTTATCCATTATCATAAAACCCACGGGAGCCGGGTGTGGTGGCGCATGCTTGTAATCCCATAGTTGGGAGGCTGAGGCAGGAGGATCTCAGGTTCAAGGACAGCCTCAGCTGCTTAGTGAAGCTCCCTACAACTTATTGAGACCTTGTTTCCAAATAAAAAAAATGAAATAGGGCTAGGGGTGTAGCTGAGAGGTAGAATGTCTCTGGGTTCCATCCCCGGTACTGCAAAAATAAATACATAAATATAATGGAGTTTTATACTTCTCCAATAGAAATATAATGTGATTACTTGTGTAATTGGGGGAGGGTGTTTTATCATTTTCATTTTGGAATAATTTTAGATTTACAGAAAAATTACAAAGATAGTCTGGAGGGTTTCGGTAAGCCCTTCAGCCGCTTCTCTGAGGTTAACATCTTGCATGACCACGGTACAGCTGCCAAAACTAAGAAATTAACATCGGCACAACATTACTAACTCCACTGCTGGTACTCTGTAGATGCCAGTGATTTCTCCAGCCACATTTTTTTTTTCTTTTGGTGGTACTGGGGGTGGAACCCAGAGGCTTTCTACCTCCGGGCTATACTCCCAGACCTATTTTATATTTTATTTGGAAACAGGGTCTCACTAAGTTGCTGAGAACCTCACTAAGTCGCTGAGGCTGGCTTCGAACCCGTGCGATCCTCCTGTCTCAGCTTCCCAAGTGCAGGGATTACAAGCGTGCGCCACCACGCCCGGCTCTCCAGCCACATTTAAAAAAGTAAAAAAGAAACAGTTAAAATTAGCTTTAATTAACCCAATATATCCAAAATATTGTTCTGTCAGTTGATCAATATAAAGACCATAACGGGGCTGGGGCTGGAGCCTGGTTCTGCAGCGCTTGCCTGGCATGTGTGAGGCCCTGGGTCTGATTCCCAACACTGTAAAGAAATGTAAACATAAAGCAGCCAGGCGCCAGCCTGTAACGCCAGACTTAGGAGGCTGAGGCAGGAGGACCGTAACTTTGAGACCAGCCTCAGCAATGTAGCAAGGCTCTCGGCAACTCAGTGAGACCCTGTTTCAAAGTAAAAACTAAAAAAGCACTGGGGGCATAGTGTGGGGGCCCTGGGTTCAGTCCTTAGCACAAAAGAAGAAAAAAAGATGTCTAGCTGAGTCAGTAGATTCACAAATCCAAGTTGTTTCAGACCTTCCATCCTTCTGTCTCAACCTCCCAAGTGCTCGGGTCACAGGCATGTGCCGCCGCGGCTGCTCTTGATTTTCATTAGATTAATTTTGTTTATTTATTTTTGGTTATACTGGGGTGGAGTACAGGGGCCTTCTACTTCCACGCAGTACCCCCGGTCCTATTTTTATTTTTATTTTTATTTATTTTGCCATAATGGGGATGGAAGCCAGGGGCATTCGACCTCCGAGCTCCACCCCCGGCACTTTTTTATTCTTTATTTTGAAACAGGGTCTCACTGAGTAGCTGAGGCTGGCTGAGAACTGCAGTCCTCCTGTCTCAGCCTCCCGAATCCTGGGAATACAAGTGTGCGCCACCACGCCTGGTTTACACATTTGCTTTTTAACTTTTGTTCTTTAAATAGTTGTTTTGGCCGGGCGTGGTGGCGCACACTTGTAATCGCGCAGGCTCGCAGCCAGCCTCGGCTACTGAGTCAGGCTCTCAGCAACTTAGTGAGACCCTGTTTCCAAATAAAGTATAAAATGGATCTGGGAATATAGCCCGGAGGTAGAAAGCCTCTGGGTTCCACCCCCAGGACCACCAAAAAAAAAAAAATAGTTGTTTTGTGTGTGTGTGTATGTGTGTGTGCGCGCGCAGGTCTGGGTACGAAACCCAGGGGCATTCGACCTCCAAGCTACACCCCTACCCTGTTTTTTATTCTTTATTTTGAAACAGTGTGTTGCTGAGTTGAGGAGGGCCTCACTAAGTAGCTGAGGCTGGCAGCGACCAGACCGTGATCCTCCTGTCTCAGCCTCCAGAATGCTGGGATTACAAGCATGGGCCACCAAGCCCGGCTTAGTTTTTTCTTTTTAATAGCACTCAGAGTCCGGCGTGGTGGGCACGCTTGTCATCCCAGCATTCGGGAGGCTGAGACAGGAGGATCAGGATTCGCGGCCAGCTTCAGCTACTTAGTGAGGCCCTCTGCAGGTCGGTGAGACCCTATTTCAAAATAAAGAATAAAAAAATAGGGCTGGGAGTGTAGCTTGGGGGTTGAATGCCCCTGGGCTCCATCCCCAGTACCACAAAAATAGATAAAAACAGCAGTCCAGGCGACTTTTGTTTTGTGCCTACGTGGGTTTGTTGGTAGTTCTCAGTTTTTCTGTTGTGAATACCAGAGACTTCTGCAGCCCGGGGACACCGAGGTCACGAAAGCAGTAGCCGGCCGGTTGGCCGCGGGGCGGACGACTGTCCCCTCCAGGCTGCCGGCCACCTTCCCGGCCGGCCGGAGCCTGGGCACGGAGGCAGCGGGCACCCTCCCAGTCCTGTGTCCCCACTCTGACCCCGGCAGCCCCGCTGCCAGGCCGCCCTGCTGGACGCCAGCCCGGCCTCTGCCCAGCGCTCTCCCGGGGCGGGAGTGCCCGGCGCCACGCGGCCATTCAGCGCTGCCGCCGCGATCTCTTCGTTTTAGTTTATTTTATCTTGCAGCGGGGATTGAGCCCAGAGGTGGGCTGTCATTGAGCTGCGTCCCCAGCGCACACGCGTGCGAGTGCGTGTGTGCGTGCGTGTGTGTGCGTGTGTGCGCGTGCGTGCGTGTGTGTGTGTGCATGTGCGTGCGTGTGTGTGTGTGTGTTGCTGGGGATTGAACCCAGGAACATTCTGCCTCCAAGCTACACCCCTGCCCTATTTTTCATTTTTATTTTTAAAATTTATTTATTTATTTATTTTTGCGGTACTGGGTATGAAACCCAGGAACATTCTACCTCCGAGCTCCACCCCCAGCCTATTTTGTATTCTTTATTTTGAAACAGGGTCTCACTGAGTTGCAGAGGGCCTCACTAAGTAGCTGAGGCTGTTCGCAAACCTCCATCCTCCAGTCTCAGCCTCCTGAATGCTGGGATGACAAGCGTGCGCCACCACGCCCGGCTTAATTTTTACTTTGAAACAGGGTCTTGGTAGGTTGATAAGAGTCTCACTACCTGTTGAGGCTGTCCTCAAATCTGTGATCCTCCTGCTTTTGCCTCCCAAATCTCTGGAATGATGGGCCAGCCTCTGTGCCCGCTTTACAGCTGCAATCTCAGGACAAGCGAGGCTGTGGGCTGGGGTGGCGCTCACTGCTCACCTGACACCTGAGGCCTTGGGCTCATGCTCCAGCACTAAGAATAAAGTAGAAGGGAGAGCCGGGCATGCTGGTGCGCACCCGGAATGCAGTACTTGGGGGGCTGAGACTGGAGGATCGCAGGTGTGAAGCTAGCCTCGGCAACTTAGCGAGGCTCTCAGCAACCAAATAAAAAGTAAAATGGGCCAGCCATGGTGGCGCACACTTGTCATCCCAGCATTCGGGAGGCTGAGACCGGAGGATCCGGTTCGCAGACAGCCTCAGCTACTTAGTGAGGCCCTTTGCAACTCAGTGAGACCCTGTTTCAAAATAAAGACTAAAAAATAGGGCTGGGGGTGTAGCTGGGATGTAGAATAGCCCTGGGTTCCATCCCCAGTGCTGCAAAAAATAAAATAAAATGGGGCTGGGGGTATATAGTCAGAAGTAGGATGAATGGCCCCGGGTCCCATCCAGGGCTCCCAGTCCTCCCAGCTCTGCTCCTCCAGCGTCTACTTGGCGGGCGCAGGACTTGCCATCCGGGCTGGAGGCCGCCCGCCCCCTGGTCAAGAGCCCCAGGGTTCCTGCCCCCACCCCGTGTGCAGACACGCGGGGAGGGCTCCGGCCTGTCCTATCCGCCAGGGCGGCCCAGCTGTGTGACCTTGGACAGGGCCTGGGCTCTGCGTCCTCTGTCAAAGGGGCCGACCCTGACCGCCTCCACCTGGGGACTCGGAGGCTGAGGCCAGCCTTACCCACTTAGCGAGCCCCTCAGCAACTCCCTGAGACCTTGTTTCCAATAGGGGTGAGGGGTAGAAGGGAAGTACAGGGCCGCTGGGTCCCCTCCCCAGAGAGAGAGGGGAGAGAGGGGGGAGAGAGGGGAGAGAGGGGAGAGAGGGGAGAGGGGGGAGAGAGGGGAGAGACTCCTTCCACACTACTTGTGGGCGTGTTAACAGCAGTAGCGTGGAAAGTGGAAAGTGCGGAGCTCAGTCAGTATCGTAAATTCTTCTGATTTCAGGAAAGCAGCCCCTCCATTGAAAACATGTTATTTATTTTTAATGGTTTTCTGTGGTCCTGGGAATGGAGCCAGGGTGCTGAACACTCAGTGACAGTCTAGCCCCTTTTCTGAGGTGCTGTGAACGGAACCCAGGGGCGTCTACCTCTGAGCAACGCCCAGGACGGCTGTGCTTATTCTATTTATTATTTATTTATTGTTTTACAGGTCTGGGGATGGAACCCAGGGGCATTCAACCTCCGGGCTACACCCCAGCCCTATTTTTTTATTCCTTATTTTGAAACAGGGTCTCACTAAGTTGCGGAGGGCCTCACTAAGTAGCTGAGGCTGTCCCCGAACCGCGATCCTCCTGTCTCAGCCTCCCAAGTACTGGGATTACAAGCCTGTGCCACTATGCCTGGCTCCATTTCATGTGTTTGTGTGTGTGTGTGTGTGTGTGTGTGTGTGTGTGTAGTACTGGGGGTGGAACCCAGGGGCTTTTCTTCCTCCGGGCTATACTCCCAGACCTATTTTATATTTTATTTGGAAACAGGGTCTCACTAAGTTGCTGAGAGCCTCACTAAGTAGCTGAGGCTGGCTTCGAACCTGCGTGATCCTCCTGTCTCAGCCTCCCAAGCGCGGGGATGACAAGCATGTGCCACCACGCCTGGCCTTCATGTTTTATTTTGAAAAAAGCCTCACTAAATTGCCGAGGCTGGCCTCTAATCCTGTCTCAGCCTCCCAAGCACTGGGGTTTCCGGTGTGGGCCACCATGCCCGGCTCGCTCCGGCAGTCTCCTAACCCCCGTGGTCAGGGGGCTGACCCAGCCTTCGGCTGAAGGAAAGTGCTCTCCCTGCCCGCCTGGTGTGTCCAGCAAAGCTAGGCGGGCGCGGTGCCGCGGATGCCCGGTGCCGTCCCCAGCCCGCGTGGCGGCTGCAGAGACGGCTGCACTGAGAATAGCCAAGCCGCAGCACCAGGCACACGTGTGCCCTTGGGCACCCTCACCTTGTCCTGACCCGGTTGCCGGGGTCACCCCGGGTGGGAGATAATGCAGCAGTTCAAAGCCCAGGCTGTCCTGAGGAGGTAGAAGGCCCCTGGGTTCCATCCCCAGTGCCCAAAAGAAAAAGACAGCCGCCCGAGTCCAGGGCCCCTGACACAAGTGTCTCCGCTGCCCCGCGTCCAGCAGAACAGTTTCAGAGCCTCGGGCCCCGCCTGTCTCAGGGACGCCACCCCCTCTGTACAGGAGAGACGAGATTTTCAAAGAACTGCGGGCTCCCGCCAGCCTGGGAGGTCCAGCGGCCAACCCAGGGCCCGGGCAGGCCGTCCCTCCCCTCCTCCAGTTCTGGCCTGACCGCCAGCTCCCCTGGGGACGCTCTGGCGCTGAGCTACACCTCCAGCCCTCGGAGGTGGGCTGCGAACCTGCGGCGTTGGGGAGAGCACGCGGGATTTGCCAGGTCAGTAGGCAGGGACAGGGCCTGGGCGAGGCCGCCTCTCCCACGGCCTTTGTTTGCGGAAGGCCCTTGACCCCGGGTGTCACCTCACCAGGCCAGGTAGCGAGCCCTGACTCTGAGTCACGGTGACTCGGGAAATTCACAAGGACACAGGGAACACCCCAGTGTCACCCGGGGACAAGCCTGCTTCCCCCTGCTGGCCTGCAGCGAAACCAGGAATTTTTAAAAGTTTTCTGCGGGATGTTGGCAGAATTCTATGAGGTCATTCAGAGGAAGGCTTAGGCTTTGGGTATTTTTTTTTTTGGGGGGGTGAGTTACTAAAAAAATTTTTTTTTTGTTGGTACTGAGGATAGAACCCAGGGGCCTTCTACCTCCAGGCTACACTCCCAGACCTATTTTATATTTTATTTGGTAACAGGGTCTCTTAAGCCAGCTGAGGCTGGCTTCGAACCTGTGCGGTCCTCCTGTCTCCGCCTCCCAAGTGCGGGGATGACAAGCGTGCGCCACCACGCCCGGCTTTACTAAAAATTTAAAATCTTTATATCTCTGTGTAAGTTAGCTCCTTTTCTCTCTCTCCCTCTCTCTCTCTCTCTCTGTCTGTCTCTCTCTGTCTCTCTCTCTCTGTCTCTGTCTCTCTCTCTCCCTCTCCCTCTCTCTCTCTGTGGTGCTGGGGATTGAACTCCGTGCATTCAGAGCTGTGCCCCAGGGTCTGGCCAGGTCGCTGAGTCTCACTACTTGCTGAGTCTGTCCTGGAACCTATGATCCTCCTGTCAGTCTCTCAGTACTGGGATTGGGGGCGTGCACCACCACGCCAGGCTTTCCTCCGTTAACTCCAAATGAAAGCCGCGCGTGGTGGCTGGGCCGGTGGCGGTGGCGGTGGCGGGGCTGGGGTCCGCTCTTCCCTGTACTCCCCGCACCGGCCACGGCGCCAGCATTCAGCAGGTGCTTACTAAATGCTGGCTGACCGAATGCGTTTGGCAGTGCCCCTGGCAGGCCCTGCCCGTGATACCCCAGGAGGGAGAGGTGGGGCCGTCTGGCTGGTTCCAGCCACAGTGGGACAGGTCCCCGGCAGCGCCTGGTGAATCACCGCTGATGAGACCGGGAGGGCCGCGCCTGCGCTTCCCACACAGGCGGCTGGCAGGCCCCTGCCTGTCGCAGGCTCCCGAGCCAGGGCCGCCGGACCGGCTGCTGGCAGCCCCAGACCTACCCACCCCTCAGAGTCCCTCAGCTGGGCAGCAGCGTCCTCCAGCCCGGGCTCCAACTTCCTGCCCCAAAGAAGTTTCACTGCAGTGGCGTGCCGCGCCCATCCCCAGGGCGTGTGTCCTCCCCTGGCCCCGGGACCTTGGAGGGGGCCTCCGGGCAAACCCTGGCAACAAAGACCCCCCCAGCCTGTACGGGGTGATGGAATTTATTTTATTTATTTGTTTTTATACTGTAATTGAACCCAGAGGCATTCTACCTCTGAGCTACATCCCCAACCCTTATTTATTTATTTACTTATTTACTTATTTATTTATTTATTGTGGTACTGGGGATGAACGCAGAGGTATTCTACCTCCAAGCCACATCCCCAGCCCTCTTTTTCATTGTTTATTTTGAAACAGGGTCTCACTAAGTTGCAGAGGCCTCACTAAGTAGCTGAGACTGTCCGAGAACTGCGGTCCTCCTGTCTCAGCCTCCAAAGTACTGGGATTACAAGCGTGCGCCACCGCGCCCAGATCCCCGCCCCTAATTATTTATGTACTTATTTATTTGATCAGATTGGACGCCAGGCTCCGGGGGGCATTCTTGCTCTGAGCTATACCCCCAGCCCTCAAACCTGCAGTCCTCCCAAGACCTGGGACCTCAGGCTCACCCCACCACCGCTGGCTTGAAGGCCTTCGTCTGAGTTTGTGGAGCACGTGGCCAGGATCAGCGGGGTCCGTAAAGCCAAGGGGACCATGTGCGCCCATTACCCCTGCCCTGTGGAGCCTGGGCCGTGCCCGGCGACCTCGCCAGGCAGGGCGTCATGCCCGCGGCGCAGCGCAGGGGAAGCTCCGCCTGCGGGTGGCTGCGGTAGTGAGCAGGAGGAGCCCATGGGTGCTCGGGAAGGCGCGCAGGGGCAGCGGGCCTCCACCCGGGGGCTCAGGGCCTGGCCAGGCCTGGGAGCAGGCGGAGCTGGCCAGGGTGGCTCCTCCTTCCTCAGGGCCTGGAGACCTGCCTCGAGCCGCAACCCGCCCCGCCTGCCACCTGCAACCCAGGGGACTCGAGGTGGAGGCTGGAGCAGCACCAGCCTGGGCTACCAGCCGGAAGAATCCAGCTCTTCTTTCTTTTTTCTTTTCTTTTCTTTTCTTTCTTGCTTTCTTTCTTTTTCCTTTTGTTTTTTTTTTTTTGGGGTGTGTGTGTGTGTGTTACTAAGGATTGAGCCCAGGGACATTCTACCTACCTCCGAGCTACACCCCCAGCCCCATTTTTTATTCTTTATTTTGAAATAGGGTCTCACTGAGTTGAAAAGGGCCTCACTAAGTAGCTGAGGCTGTCCGTGAACTGTGATCCTCCTTTCTCGGCCTCCCGAATGCTAGGAGCTCTTGTCCATGTCCAGGGAGATCTTGTCTCAAAAAAAAAAAAAAAAAAAGGCTAAAGAAGCCGGGCGTGGTGGCGCACGCTTATAATCCCAGCATTCGGAAGGCTGAGACAGGAAGATTGAGGTTCTCAGCCAGCCTCAGCTGGTTAGTGAGGCCCTCTGCGACTCAGTAAGACCCGGTTTCAAAATAAGAATACAAAATAAAGTCGGGCGTGGTGGCTCACTCTTGTAATCCCCGCGCTTGGGAGGCTGAGACAGGAGGATTGCGTAGGTTCGAAGCCAGCCTCAGCTACTTAGTGAGGCTCTCAGCAACTTAGTGAGACCCTGTTTCCAAATAAAATATAAAATGGGTCTGGGAGTATAGGCCGGAGGTAGAAAGCCTCTGGGTTCCACCCCCAGTACCACAAAAAATATATATATATATATATATATATACAAAATAGGGCTGGGGTGTAGCTCGGAGGTAAAGTGCCCTGGGTTTGGTCCTCAGAAGTCCCTGGGCTGGTGTGTGCACGTGCGCACACACACACACACACACACACACACACACACACTCTGGCGTCTCTGCTGGGCTCAGGCAGGGAGCGGGTGCCCGCAGCGTGGTGTGGTTGTGTAAGACCGGGGTGTGCTTTGTGACCTGTCATTTCACCCCGCTGCCGGGCAGGGACGCTGGCAGTCCAGGCACCATCACGCCCATTTTATGGATGGCAAAGCCAAGGTTCAAAGAGGTGAGATGACTCTTCCCAGGCAGGCTCAGCGACAGAACGGCGGGCGCGGGGCAGGGCAGGCTGGCGACTACGAGGGCCGCAGGGAGCAGAGGAGCGAGGGGTGCCAGGGAGCCACGGACCCTAGAGGCCCGCCTACGAGCTCTTTGACCTGAACAAGAGGGGAGACACTGGAGGGTGTGGAGCGCAGGAGCCACCCGAGTTGACCTAGGCTTTTTTCTTTCTTCTTGGTGCCAGGGATTGAACCCAGAGAGTTTCTACCTCTCAGCTACATTCCCAGCCTTTTCCCACTAATTATTACTTTTTATTTTTTTTTTTATGGTACTGGAGGTGGAACCCAGGGGCCTTCTACCTCCAGGCTACACTCCCAGAACTATTTTATATATTTTATTTGGAGACAGGGTCTCACTAAGTAGCTGAGGCTGGCTTCGAACCTGTGCGATCCTCCTGTCTCAGCCTCCCAGTGCAGGGATTACAAGCGTGCCACCACGCCCGGCTTTTACTTTTTATTTTGAAACAGGATATGAGTTGGAGAGGCTGTCCTCAGACCTGCAATCCTCTGACTTGTGTTTTAAAAAGGATCTCTCTGAGCCAGGCGTGATGATATACACCTGTGAACCCAGTACTTGGGAGGCTGAGACAGGAGGACCTCAGGTCCAAGGCCAGCTTCTGCAATGCAGTAAGACCGGCTGCAAATTTGTGAGGCCCTATTTCAAAGTAAAAGAATAAAATCGGGCTGGGGTGTAGCTCAGAGGTAGAACACCTCTGGGTCCACTCTTCGGAGATTGAGGAGGTGGCCCTGGGCCGCCTCTTCTGCCCCAGCACATGTCAGGGCCCAGCAGGCCTGGCATGAGCCTCGCCCGGCAGCTCTCAGGCTCTGCCAGGGGCTACCGAGCGCCAGCACCTTTTTGGAAGGCAGCTTGTCCATGCCAGTGAGGATGTTATGGCTTCCGCGCCCTTTGGCCCAGTGGGCCCCTTTCTAGGAAGCCCCCTGGGCAAGCCATGCAGACTCAGGAAACGCTGGCAGCCGGCCTCCCGCCCCGGGCACTCAGAAGAAACACTTCCCTCAGCAAGCAGCCGGGCTGGGCCAGGGCACGGCCGCGCGGGACGGTCGGCCGCCCACGGAGCCGCGTCCACCGGAGCTTCCTGTCCAAGGACGGGGCTTGTGCTCCGGTGTCAAGCGCAGCCGGGGCAGCCTGGACGACCCTCTTTTCTCGCGAACCCAGGGCCAGCATTCCACCCTGCGGCGCCCCAGCCCAGAGATGCGCCCGCGGCGGTCCTGAGCACCGGCCTGGGGGGACTGGTGTTTTCTTTTTTCCCCACACTTTTCTGCATCGCTGTGATGTCCAAAGGTGGCCTGCAATTGCCTGCCTGATACCCTGATAAACATCTAGTGTTAGAAAAAGAAAGAGAAAGGACTTGAGTTCCCAGAAGCCGAGGCCTGCTGCCAAGCTCAGGGCAGCCGGGCCAGCTCTGTCCACCTGCCCGCAGGGACAGCGGGCGCCCGGGGGCACAGCACGTCCACAGCCTCCAACCCGCGTCGTAATCAGCCTCAGGGCTGGAGCTGAAAACCACCGGCTTATGGTAGGGCCCACTGTTTATCATTGTTTTATTTTATAGATTCCCCTTCAAGGAAACCAGCTCAGAGAGGCCAAGAGGCTTGCCCAAGGCCACACAGCCAGACAGAGGAAGCTTTGGGCCATCCTGTGGTCCAGCTCCGAGCTGCACACACGGCCTTCACAGACAGGGGTCAGCCTGGCCTTGGGCCACAGCTGCGCCCAGGCCCTGGGGGCTGGGTTGGAAAAACAGACTGACCCCTGCGACCCTGGCCCCTGACCCTGTGGGAGGTGGGCTCTGTGCAGCCTCTGGAGTGGGTGGGTCAGCGCCGTAGAGGAGGGGCGCAGCGCCACCTGCTGGCCCCAAAAGGACCCACAGCAGCCGGAGGCCTGCGCGGGCCCCTGTGCCGGCCACGCTGCTGCCCCCGCCTGTGGCCACGCGGGCGCCCAGCTATGAGCCTTGATGTGGCCAGGCGGAGGGGAACAGCCCGGAGAAGCCACGCCTGTAATCCCAGCACTTGAGAGGCTGAGACAGGAGGATCAAAGGCTAGAAGCCAGTCTCGGCCGCTTAGTGAGACCCGGTTTTGAAATAAAAAATTAAAAAATCAGGCTGGCTGGGTATGGTGGCGCACACCCGTCATCCTAGTACTTGGGAGGCTGAGACAGGAGGATCGCAGGACAGCCTCGGTGAGGGGTGAGACTCATCAACCTGGCAAGGCCCTGTTTCCAAATAAAAATAAAATAGGGCTGAGTGTCACGTGGAGTTGGAATGCCCTGGGTTCAACCCCAGCCCCCACAGGCCCAGGTGCCTCCCCGGGCCTGGCCCCGGCCTGCACCCCGCCTTGCGGTTTTCCTCCGGTGATGCTTCCGAGAAGTCCCACCGAGACTTTCCCGCCAGTCAAGCCCAAGTTCCTCTTCTGAGGGAGGGAAGTGGCGGCCTCTCCCCAGGGCTTTCCGTTTCGTTCTAAGAAGCTGAGGTGTCCCAACTCCGGGCCGGGCAGAGGCGAGCTCGGGGAACACGGCCCACCAGACTCATCCTTCCACAAGGAGGGCAGAGGCGGCTCGGCTCCTGCTCACAGCGCGTAGGAGCGTGGCCGCCCCCTCCCTCCCCTGCTCAGGCGTCTGGGGAGAAGGCGGGCTTCTGAGCCCTGGATCCCGGCTCCCCCGAAGGCTGACTACTGAGGATTTCATTTTTAATTCAAATAAGGAGCTGGCGCTTCCAGGGCTCCATACGGTCTGGTCCAGGCGTCCTGGGAACCTCAGCCCCAGCCACCAGAGAACACCGTCTGCCCGGGGCCTGGACCCGGGGCGTCCTACCCCCAAGCTCCACCCCAGCCCTTCTTACTTGTTTTTTATTTTAGTTGTTAGTTTGAAACGGGGTCTTTGCTAATTAGTTGCTGAGGGTCTGGCTAAGTTGCTGAGGCTGGCATTCAACCTGCGATCCTCCCGTCTCAGCCTCCCCAATCCTGGGATCATAGACAAGCATCAGAGGTCCCAGCTGAGAATGGGTCTTCTTAAAATGGCATGCTAGGTCGGGCATGGTGGTCCATACCTGTAATCCCAGTACTGGGAGGCTGAGACAGGAGGATTGAAGGCCCAAGGCTTTGACTTAGACCCTCAGCAACCTAGCAAGATCTGTTTAAAAACTAAACAAAATAAAAAGGGCTGGGGGTGGAACTCAGAGGTAGAATGCCCCTGGGTTCAATCCTCAGTATGCCCCTCCCCTCCAAAAAAAGAAAAAAGAAGACCCATTCATTGGCTCAGGGATAATAATGCAAAGGACCTTCCGGTCTCAGGACCAGGGCCCCACTGATGGCCGGCACTTCCTACCTGCTACAATCGCGCCAGCGTCCTGCACAAACTTCCCTCTGACCCCCTCAGCCAGCCCAGGTGGAGCCTCCCAGGAGGCCTCCTCCCAGAGGCCTTTGCGGGCAGAGGTTCCCACGCCCGGCTCGCGGGCACGGTCCACGCTCAGCACCTTTCCTAAGTTCCCTCCCACAGAACTATCTCTACTATGACAACACGTGTGTTTTGGGGCCGTGAGGGGGACTCCCCCGAACCATGACGCTGCTCCGTTCACAAGCAGCTGCTGCCGCCACAGCTGCCTGACTCTGATCGCTGTAGAGACGCCTGCGGGAGGGCCAGCCCCGCGGAGGGGCCTCACCAGGTGGCGGGTTCAGGACGTGGAAAAGCCGGTGCCCAGCTGAATCTGAATTTCAGAAGAACAGCAATGTCTGGAGCATGGTCATGCCAAAAAAGGGGGTTGTTGTCTCTCTGATGTTCAAATTTAACTGGCCCTGCTTTTTTTTTTTTTTTTTAAGTGCTGGGGATGGAACCCGGGGGCATTCCACTTCCGAGCTCCACCCCCAGCCCTTTTTTAAATTTATATTTTGAAACAGGGTCTCGCTGAGTTGCAGAGGGCCTCACTAAGTAGCCGAGGCTGTTTGTGAACCACGATCCTCCTGTCTCAGCCTCCCGAATGCTGGGATTACCATGCCTGGCTTCTGCTGGGTTTTATCTGACAACCCTGAACGCTCACTGGCACCAGTGGCAACTCACAGGTGGTTCCTCCAGGGCTAAGCAAAGCTCTGCGAGAGAGACACCGCGGGCAGCTGGGATGGCCACAAGCCTGAGGTTTCAGTGGTCAGAGAAGTGTTGAGATGCCCGGCTTCTGGAGTTCTCCCTACGACGGCAAGAGCTCAGCCTCAGCCCAGGACAGAGATCATGCTCAAACTCCACAAAATGAGCCGGGCGTGGTGGGCACGCTTGTCATCCCAGCACTCGGGAGGCTGAGACCTGGAGGATCGCGGTTCCCGGACAGCCTCAGCTACTTAGTGAGGCCCTCTGCAACTCAGTGAGACCCGGTTTCAAAATAAAAGAAAAAATAGGGCAGGAGGTATAGCTCGGAGGTCAAATGCCCCTGGGTTCCATCCCCAGACCCACAAAAAAAAAAAAAAGAGAGAAAAAATTAGGCAGGGGGTGTAGTTGGGAGGTTGAATGCCCTTGGGTTCCATCTCCAGTACCACAAAATGAGCCAGGCGCAGTGGTGCAGGCTTGTAATCCTAGTACTTGGGAGGCTGAGGCAGGAGGATTGCAGGTTCAGGGTCAGCCTCAGAAGTTTAATGAGACCCTTGCTAGCAACTTAACAAGACCCTATTTCAATTATAAGTGTTATTACAGGCATGCACCACCACGCCCAGCTGTACATCCCCCTTTGTAGACAAGAGCCAGGAATACATAGGATAGAGAAATGTGTCGGCTTTTTTTTTTTTTTTTAATACTGGGGATGGCATTCTGCCTCCAAGCGACACACCTAGCTCTATTTTTTTTTTTTATTCTTTATTTTGAAACAGGGTCTCAGTAAGTTGTGGAGCGCCTTACTAAGTAGTTGAGGCTGTCTGTGAACTGCAATCCTCCTGTCTCCGCTTCCCAAGTACTGGGATGACAAGCCTGCGCCACCACGCCCGGCTTGTATCGGTTATCTACTGCTGCGTAACAAACCGTTCCAAAACAGCGACTTAGGGGGCTGTGGTGGGAGCGGACAGAGGCTCAGGCCTCTTCTCGCAGGGGACCGCCACTGTAGCGATCCTCTGGAGAGAGCCATTTGCCCCCACCGAGCCAGCCCGCCCCACACATACACCCTGAGACCGGGAGGCTCGATCTCACCCTCGGCCATGACCCGGGGCCTCCCAACTTGCCCCACACCCACTCTCGGCTGGCCCCGCTGCGGAGCCTGGCCCTGAAGCCTTGGACTAGCTGGTGTTTCAGAGGCTCTGCCGGGGACAGCGGCCGCCTCCCCCACGCCGCCCCCTCTGCTTCCTGGAACCCGCGGCCCACGGCGGCCGCCTCCAGGACGCCCTCCCCTAGAGGAAGTTCCTCCAGCCCCAGCGTCCTCTTGACCAACTTCCCAGGAACCCTGCCTAGTACATCTGAGGGTGCCAAAGACTTCCCTTTCACTCGCCCAACCCGTCAGATCCAGTAAGTCGGGCCTTTGAGAAATCCCACGTGATGCTACAACATGTCATCACTTTTTTGGAGGGGTGCTAGGGACGAACCCGGGCCTCGTGCGTGCAAGCCAGCGCTCTCCGCTGAGGTGCACGCCCAGCCCCGGCACTGACTGTTCTGGGGGAGGCTCTAAAGTTCTCCCCGGGATTCTACCTCCAAGCTGTACTTCCAGCCCTCTTCATTCTGAAACAGTGTCTCACTGAATCGCTGAGGGCCTCACACAGCTACTGAGGCTGGCCGCAAACCGGCGGTCCTCCTGTCTCAGCCTCCCCAGTACTGGGATTCCAGGCGTGCACCATCATGCCCGCCAAGGGGCAGTTTTTTAGTAAAGATAATAATTTGCTACTTATTAAAGTCATCCTAGAGGCTGAGACAGGAGGGGGGCAGGTTTGAGGCCAGCCTCAGCAACTTCGCAAGGCTTTCAGTGACTTTAGTAAGACCCTGTTTCAAAACTAAAACGGCTGGGAGTGGAGCTCAGAGACACAGTAGCCCTGGGTTCCACCCCCAGTACCAAGAAAGAAAAAATATCTAGCAGAGTTGTGTTGGCTTCATTTTGTAGCTCTGGGGTTGAGCTGGGCCTCACGCCGGCTGGGCGAGCTCTCGGCCACTCGCTACATCCCAGTTCTGTGTGATGTGGGTGTGTGTGTGTTACTGGGGATTGAACCCAGAGCCATTCTACCACAGAGCTATAATCCACGCCCGTGTGTGTGTGTGTACGGACGGGCATGCCACCTCTGAAATATACCCCCAGCCCTACTTTTTTTTTTTTTTTTTTTTGAAACAGAGTCTCACTGAGTTGCTGAGGGCCTCACTATGTTGCTGAGGCTGGTCTTGAACCTGTGATCCTCCTGTCTCAGCCTCCCAAGGACTGGAAGAGAACAGAGGTGACTGTGTCACCTCCCAACCCAACAGAGGCTGGAGAGGAGCGGCAGCGGGAGCTACGCACCGGCCCGCGGAGCCGCACACCAGCTCCTCGTCCCCAGCTCCATGCACCGCCGCCACCCCGTTATGTCACATGACCCCGGGCAACCCGGGAACCGGGCCACCTCCGGGTAGGTCAGCTGCTTTCTGAATGAGGAAGGAGCAGAGAGGTAGGAAGCACACAGTCACAGGATGCCAACTGTGTTTAAAACCTACGTCCTCAGGCAGGCGTGGTGGGCACACTTGTGATACCAGCACTCGGGAGGCTGAGACAGGAGGATCGCTGTTCCCGGACAGCCTCAGGTACTTAGCAAGGCCCTCTGCAACTCAGTGAGACCCTGTTTCAAAATAAAGAATAAAATATAGGGCAGAGGGTGTAGCTTGGAGGCAGACTGCCCTGGGGTCCATCCCCAGTACCCCCCCACCACACACACACACAGCTCTTCTTCTCGTTCCCAGAGAAAAGAGAAGGAGCTGGAAGAGAATGGCCAGCCTGGGGACTGAGTGTGGCGGAGACGAGGCTGGGCAGGTCAGCAGTCAGCGCCTGGCTCCTGGCTGGCCGTCACACCGGGAGTGGAGGCCCCAGAGACCGGGAGCACAGGGGGAGGTCCCCAGGCGTGGCCTTGGCCCCCTGAGGCTCAGTCCCTGGCCCAGGACACAGTGGGGGGGGGGACAGGTCATCCTGGCCACCAAGGGGCGGGCTCTGGCGATGTGGGCCGAGGGGGCCCCTCAGTCTCCCGCGGCCGCTGGCCTGGCCAGTGTGTGCTGGTAAAATATTAACAGCCGGCCCTTGGAGGGCATCGAGGCAGGGGGCTGCCGGGCCAAGGCTCATGTTTGCCGATTCCCGGGTGTAAATACTCCCACAGCGGCCAGTTTTTAAAGAAGCATGTCCCAGAGTGCAGCCTGGGGGTGGGAGGCAGCTGCGCAGTCAGGCAGGGGTGAGGTGGTGGTCAGCAGAGGCCTGTGTGCTGCGCCCCAGGAGAGCCCACACCGCGGCCCCTCTCTGAGCGCAAGTCACCTCAACGTTAAGCCCAGAGGCCTTCTACCTCCAGGCCATACCCCCAGCCATATGAAGAATTGAACCCAGAGAGATTCTACCTCCAAGGTATACCTTCAACCCGATTTTATTTAAACTGTGATCCTCCTGTCTCAGCCTCCCAAGTACTAGGATTACAGATGTGCACATCACACCTGGCTACTATTTGTTTGTTTGTTTATTTATTTATTTATTTATTTATTTATTTATTTTTGTGGCGCTGGGGATGGAACCCAGAGGCATTCAACCCCCAAGCCCTATCTTTTTTAATTCTTTTTTTTTTTTTTTTTTTTTTTTGCGGGTGGGGGGTGGAACCCAGGGGCATTTGACCTTCGAGCTATACTCCCTGCCCTATTTTTATTCTTTATTTTGAAACCGGGTCTCACTGAGTTGCAGAGGGCCTCACTAAGTAACTGAGGCTGTCCGTGAACCGCGATCCTCCAGGTCTCAGCCTCCCTAATGCTGGGATGACAAGCGTGCGCCACCACGCCCGGCTCTTAATTCTTTAATTTGAAACAGGGTCTCACTGAGTTCCAAAGGGCCTCACTAGATAGCAGAGGCTGCCTGTGAACCACGATCCTCCTGTCTCGGCCTCCCAAATGCTGGGATTATAGGCGTGCGCCACCATGCCCGGCTTTGTTTATTTTGAAACAGGATCTCACTAAGTTGCTGAGGGAATCTGCCAAGTGGCTGAGGCTGGCCTCCAGCCTGCGATCCATCCCTCGGTCTCGGCCTCCCAGGACTGGGATCACCTGCGTGCGCCCGCACCCGACTCCAGCACTAGTCCTCCCTGCCCCGAATGGAAGGGCTGCGGCCTGTATCTGCAGTATCTGCTGATGAGTGCCTGGGGTCAAGGCCGGGTCCCAGTGCAGCAGTGCTGGGTGCGCAGGGCTGTGACCTCATCAGCGGGTTAGCCAAGCAAAGGGTTCATACTGGATGGCGAATGGGGGGCGCTAGAAACTGAAGATGGTGGGGCCCGGTGGGAGGAAGTAGGTCATGGGGGCGTGCCCTGGAAGCCGTATCTTGTCCCTGGGTGTCTGTCTGTCTGTCTGTCTGTCTCCCAGCTACTACGAAACCTCTCACTGCAGGTCCGGAGCCCTGGAGCCAGCCTGCCCTGGACTGAATCCTCTAAAACACAAGTCCAGATCAAGGTTCTTCCTCTGTGAGCTGTCACCGGTCTCAGAGCGTGGCTGAGGTAGCCCAGGGGCGCCCGGCGCCCTCAGCTGCCGATGCTGGGCCGTCCGTCCGTCCGTCCATCCGTCCCCGGCCACGCACCGGGCTTCGCCAGCACTGGGGGCCGCGGCACCTCTAGTTTTGCCTTGGTATGTTAACAGTAACAGGCCACGCGCCGCCCTGCTCGCCCTGCTCACTTAGCCCCGCGAGGAGGCCCGGGGAGACCCAGGCCGAGCGGCCAAGCTCAACAGGCTCCGGAGGCGTCGCCCGCCCGGGAGCCTGCGGCCTGCACCTGGGATTTGCGTGTATTTTCAAAAGCTTTCCACTTTGCAACTCAGTGAGACCCTGTTTCCAAATAAAGAATAAAAAACAGGGTTGGGGAAGTAGCGTGGAGGTAGAAGGCCCCTGGGTTCTACCCCAGTACAAAATAATAAATAAATAAATACACCTTTCCGGAGAGCCAGGTGTGGTGGCACATACCTGTGATCCCAGTACTTGGGAGGCTGAGACAGGAGAAGTACGGGATCAAAGTCAGCCTCAGCAACTTAGCAAAAAGACCCTGTCTCAAAATAAATAAAATAAAATGGGGTCAGAGGTGTAGCTCAAGGGTCAAATGACCCTGGATTCCATCCCCAGTACCAAAAATACAGTTTCTTGTCCAAATCCACAGGCTGTGTGGATTTGAGTGGCCCTGGCCCCTAACCACTGGGAGGTGCTGCCCCCTGGTGCCGGCTTGGGGCCAGGCCTGCGGGTGAATCTGAGGTCATTACTGCAAGGCGAGGTGACCTTGGGCACGCTGTGGGCACAGCAATGGCTGTCAAAGTCTGTCTCAGAGAGAGCTGGGCGCCATCCCGTGCAGGGCAGGTGTCTGCCATGCGCGAGGCCCTGGGCTCCATCCCAGCACCAAGGAAAGTCAAAACAAAAACAGGCCATTAGGCCGGGCGTGGTGGCGCACGCTTGTCATACCCGCGCTCGGGAGGCGGGGACAGGAGGATCGCGCAGGTTCGAAGCCAGCCGCGCTGGCTTAAGAGACCCTGTTTCCAAATATAAAAAGTATAAAAATAGGTCTGTGAGGGTAGCCCGGAGGTAGAAGGGCTTCCAGGAACCCCAGTACAAAAAAAAAAAAAAAAAAAAAAACCCAGGCTATTAGCTGGGCTGGCACCACTCGCACTTCAGCATTCGGGAGGCTGAGACCGGAGGATCGCGGTTCGCGGACAGCCTCAGCTACTGCTTAGTGAGGCTCTGCAACTCAGTGAGACCGGTTCAAAATAAGGAATAAAAAACAGGGCAGGGGGTGTAGCTCGGAGGTCAAATGCCCCTGAGTTCCATCTCCAGACCCGCAAACAAACAAACAAAAAAAAAAAAATAAGCACGCCCCCACACCCGCTTCGCATCTGTTTCTAGAGGTTAAGAATGATATGAAGTCAGGCCAGATGGTACATGCCTGTAGTCTCAGTACCCAGGAGGCTGAGGCAGGAGGACTGGGAGGTGGAGGCCAGCCTGGGCAACAGAGCCAGAACCTTTGTTGAAATCGGATTTAAAAGCCTGAGGTGTGGGGGCGCACGCCTGTAATCTCAGTACCTGGAGGCTGAGACAGGAGGATCCGGGTTCAAGGCCAGCCCTGGCTACTTAGTAAGGCCCTCTGCAACTTACTGAGACTGACCTTCCTTCCTTATTTTTCTTCTTTTTGTGTGTGTGTGTGTGTTTGTGGTACCGGGGATGGAACCCAGGGGTGCTCTACCTCCAAGGAACACCCGTAGCCCTATTTTATTATTTCATTCATTTACTTATTTGCAGTACCGAGGATGGAAGCCGGGGGCATTCTACCTCAGAGCTATACCCCCAGCCCAATTTTTTATCCTTAATTCTGAAACGGGGCGTCACTGAGTCGCAGAGGGCCTCGCTGAGCAACCGAGGCTGGCCGCGCCGCGGTCCTCCCGGGCCTGGCTGTACCCCTCTACTCTTGTTTCCTGTGTCCCAGGCCGCACGTCAGACTCACGTGAGTGCTCCCCAGTTCCAGACCAAGTAAGTAAAAAGCCTTTGGTGTTGGACACAGTCATTGAAATGTATTTTTTAATTAATATTTATTTTTTTACCAGTAATCTTGTAAAGCCCCAGGCGATCGTAATGAGTGCCCCAGTTGAGAGCCCCACAGAGTAACGGATGGGCTTTCTGCCAGGGATTTTTCCAGTATTAACACCCATCGACTGTCCCCTGACCCCGGACAGCTTCGCCTCGGCAAACTGGACCCTCAGCCGTCCCCTTCCCTAAGGAAGGGACCACATTTCTCTCTTCCTTCCTTTCTTTTCTTTCTTCCTTCCTTCTTTTTTTCTTTTGATACTGGGGTTAAACCCAGAGACATTCTACATCAGCTTACACCCCCAGCCCTATTTTATTTTTATGTAGCAACGGTCTCGCTAGGGTGATGAGAAGCCTCACTCCTTGCTGAGGCTGGCCTCAAACCTGCACTCCTCCTGTCTCAGCCTCCCAAGTACTGAGATTACATGCAGCCGGCCGCGCCCGGCCACCCACATTTTCTGCAGCAGGTTGGGAATGCACTGTCTGAGGGGCCTCGGCGGGAGGCAGCGCAGGTGTGTGGCTGCGGCTCAGGCCGCCCCCTCCCCCTCGCCCTGAGCCTCCTGGAGCTCGGGGCTCCCGGCCGCCGCCCGCACCATGGCCTGCACCCAACGGCCCGCCAGCTCCTCTGTGTCGGCCCTGAAGGTGTACAGCTGGCCCGACTGCTGCAGCTGGAAGGCCCGGGGGTCGCCCTGCACCCCGGCGGTCACCTGGTAGCCTGGCAGCGGGATGGAGGTGTGGGCGCATGTGTCCTGGGGGAGAGAGCACCGTGGGCAGCAGCCCTCCAGCCCGCCACGGGCGTGCTTGGCACCCCTAAAGCAGGACTTGGAGGAAGAGGGAGAAGGCCCCCGGGCTGTGCCTCGGGTACCGCCGCCCACTGGCCTTGCCTGTCTGCCGTATGAGGCCCCTGTCCTCACCCTGCACGTGCACCCAGGGCTTTACCTGGGGGGCGGCGTAGACATAGAGCACCAGGGGGTCGTGGCGAGGAATGACACACCAGCCTCGGGGCCCGCTCCGGCCCGCCCTGTCCCCCAGGAGCTGCAGGAAGCCGCACAGCAGACTCCCGCCCGGCCTGGCCGCGCCGCCCTTCTGAGGGGAGAGGGTCAGTCGGCCGGGGTTCGAGCTTCAGTCTTTACAGCCGCGGAGAGCAGGGGTACCATCGGGGCTCAGGAAGGGCCCCAGGTGCCTCGGCCGGGGCAGAGCGGAGGGCCCGGCCAGCCAGTGCGTACCCACGGGGACTGGCCACCCATGAGCCGCTCAGGGACGGTGGGAAGGACCGACTTGGGCCGGCACCTGGCCTTTAAGAGGGAGGGGGCGGGGCCCCCAGGCCTGGGCCAGCAGGTACACATCTGGGCCCAGGTCCAGGGCAAGTGCCCTTCTGGGCCTGGGTCTCAGGGCGCAGGACCAGCGGGCCTCTGAGGTCCCTTCCAGTTAGGGGATCTGCCGTCAGCCACCCCGGAGCCTCAGTGTCCCCGACTGCAAACCGTCTCACCAGCTCTCCGCCCCCAGGACACCGGCAGCCCTGGGGTCTAAGGCCGGGAGGGGGCAGGGGGGGGCGAGCAGCAGGCCTCACCTCCAGGAGGCGACGCCTGCGGGCCTCCCTGTGCTCGGGGAGCACGCTGCCCGTGAGGACGGAGTAGCAGTGGAGGCACACGCGGCTGGCCCGGTCGCCGGCATACTGCAGCGGGGCTCGGCAGTCGGAGCACCGGGCGCAGACCACCTGCGAGGGAGACGGGGCCTGACCCAGGGCGCCAGGCTGGACACCCGCACTGCGGCCGAGCCCGGCCTCTGCAGTCTTCCAAGTCGCCCCCCTTTCATGGCACGAGGGATGGAACCCAGGGCATTCTACCTCTGAGCTACACCCCCAGCCCTATTCTATTTTTTAGTTTGCAACAGTCACCGGGTGTGGTGGCGCACACTTATAATCCCCACGTTTGGAAGGCCGAGACGGGAGGATTGGGGTTCACGGCCAGCCTCAGCTACTTAGTGAGACCCTATTTCCAAATAAAGAATTAAAAATAGGGCTGGGGGTGTAGCTCGGAGGTAGAATGCCCCTGGGTTCCATCCCTTCTACCGCAAAATAAATAAATAAGTTAATTAATTAAAAAAAATAAAATAGAGCCAGGCGTGGTAGCACACGCTCATGATCCCAGTACTTGGGAGGCCGAAGCAGGAGGATCACAGGTTCAACACCAGCCTCGGCAACTTAGTGAGGCTCTCAGCAACCCAGTAAGAGCCTGTTTCCAAATAAGAAATAAAATCAGGCTGGGGGTGTAACTCAGAGGTAGAATGCCCCTGGGTTGTTCAATCCCCAGCACCGAAAAAGAAAAGAAAAGAAGGAAGGAAGGAGGAAGGAGAGGGGGGAGGAGGCTGTGGCAGGAGGGTCCCTGGCTGTCGTGGTAGGGCAGGGCCGGAGAGGCCTGGGCGCTGTGGCCTCCTGGATGGGCCTCTCTGAGCCCCAGATATGGGCCCTAGGAATTAGGGGAGACTCAGTCTCCATCCGCTAGAGAGATGGCGTCCAGCAGGGGCATGGCACGGGGTGGGCACTCACGAAGCCGCAGGCACGGCAGTGGTGGCGCCGGCGGGTCAGGGCGTTGAAGGGTTCCTGGCAGCGCATGCACATGGTCACCATCTTGTCCCGGATCCACTGTGGGGCCCGGAGCCCCAGCTCCTCCGACCCCAGCTGCGGGAAAGGTGGGCACTGTGGCTGGGCGTGCGCGGGCTCCGGGGGCTTCTGCCAGCCTACTGTGCCACTGAGCCCGGTGACCCCCAGGGGCTGGTGACTGTTAACCCTCTAGGACGGAAGCCGGGCCGGCAGGCCAAGGACTCCCGCAGTCCTCCAGCAAGCCAGAGCTGGAGTTCACACTGACATCAGGCCCTGGCAGCCTCCCGAAGACACTGTTTTCCTTGCAGTACTAAGGATGAAACCCAGGGCCATTCTACCTCCGAGCTACACCCCCAGCCCTATTTTTTATTCTTTTTTTTTTTTGGTGGTGGTGGTACTGGGGTTCCTGGAAGCCCTTGTACCTCCGGGCTACACTCCCAGACCTATTTTCACATTTTTATTTGGAAGCAGAGCCTCTTAAGCCAGCACGGCTGGCTTTGAACCTGCGCGATTCTCCTGTCTCCGCCTCCCAAGTGCGGGGATTGCAAGCGTGCGCCACCACGCTCGGCTATTCTTTATATTTAAACAGGGTCTCACTAAGTTGCAGAGGGCCTCACTAAGTAACTGAGGCTGTCCTCGAACCAAGATTCTCCTGTCTCAGCCTCCCGAATATTGGGATTACAAGTGTGTGCCACCATGCCCGGCTCCCAAGATACTTTTAAATTGGGCTGCACCCCAGAGAGGGCGCAGGCTCCAGTGGCCAGTGAGGGCGCAGGAGTCCCTGTACCTCGGGCTCCTGGGCGTCACCCTCGGGCCCCTGGACTGCAGCCTTGAAGGTCTCCTTCCTCTTCTCGATCTGGTCCACGGCGGCCTGGCAGGCCTGGGGCGGAGGGCGTGGGGAGGTGGGAGCTGAGGGCCAGTTGGGAGGGGCCGGGCAACCAGGACAGAGGCCGATCCGGGTCCAGAGCGAGAGCCCCCAGATCCCAGCCCAGGGCTGACTCCAAACTCCACAGAGCAGCTGACTCCTTAGGAAGCGTGTGTGCACACGCACACACACACGCGCACACGCACGCACACACACACACGCAACGCGCACACGCACGCACGCATGCACGCACGCACACACACGCACACCCTGGGAGCCCCGTACCTGAATCCAAGAGACCATCTCCTCCCGGGACCTGCTCAGAAGGAAGTACACAGGTGGTGTTGGGGCCCCGCCAGCCCCCGCCCCACCTGCTGCCGGCCACCGAGCCTACCGGGCCTGCAGCTCCAGGGTCCGCTGCTTCCCCGACACCAGGAAGGAGTGGGGGAACTCGGGGTCTGCCAGCTCCTGTACCTGCCGGCGAGGGACGGGCATGTTGGACCCCACAGAGCGGGTGGGTGGGCTGTGCCCCGGAATGATGCGTGTTTGAGGAACCCCAGATGGGCAGCACCTGGGCAGAGCCCGCCGCCCAGGCCTTGCTCTGAGAAACCAGCACCCGGGGCTCCTGGGACCACAGCCACAGTGCAGATGGCCGTGTATGGAGTGGCCAAGTGGTACCGGATTGCACACTCAGATTGTTTTTTTTGTTTTGTTTTGTTTTGTTTTGTTTTTTTTTTTTTTGCTTAAAATGTTAAGAAGGGCCGGGCGTGGTGGCGCACGCGTGTAATCCCAGCATTCGGGAGGCTGAGACCTGGAGGATCACGGTTCGCGGACAGCCTCAGCTACTTAGTGAGGCCCTCTGCAACTCAGTGAGACCCGGTTTCAAAAGAAAGAATAAAAAATAGGGTGGGGGTGTAGCTCGGAGGTCAAATGCCCCTGGGTTCCATCCCCAGATCCACACACACAAAAAATAAAATAAAATAAAATAAAATTTTAAGAAGGCATGGAGCCAGGCGTGGTGACACACACTTGTAATCTCAGTACTTGGGAGGGTGAGACAGAAGGATCACAGATTGGAGGCCAGCCTCAGCTACTTAGTAAAGCCCTCCGTGAGAACCTGTTTCTAAATAAAATATTAAGTAGTTCTAGGGCAAGCCGGGCATGGAGGCACACGCTTGTAACCCCAGCGTTTGAGTGGCTGAGACTGGAGGATCGTGGTTCATGGACGGCCTCGGCTACTTAGGCCATCTGCAACTTAGTGAGACCCTGTTTCACAATAAATAATAAAAATAGGGCAGGGGTGTAGCTCGGAAATCGAATGCCCCTGGGTTCCATCTCCAGACAGAAAGAAAGAAAGAAAGAAAGAAAGAAAGAAAGAAAGAAAGAAAGAAAGAAAGAAAGAAAGGAAGGAAGGAAGGAAGAGAGGTAGGTTCCTGTGGTGCGGGAGCTAGCACTGCTATGCCCGTGTTGTCCAGGAGAGGGCGATGGGTGGCCGCTGGAGCCGGCCCTGGGTGCTGGGGCGGAGCCTCTGGCCTGTGGGCACTGGCCACCGAGCACACCCGCCTCCTGGCCTGTTTCCTGCCTTTCTATCGGTCAGCGTTGGCTTCTTTCTGTCGGCCGCGTCTCCCTGACTCCCGCACACCTCCCGCCCGCCAAGGACACAGCACACACACGCTCAGCCGCCTGGCCTGGGCGTCCTGGCCACTGAAGGACGGGCGCTAGCTGCCCCGGGGCGGGCGAGCTGCGAACCCTGCTCCAGCCAAGGGCGCCTGCCTGCGTTTACTTTCTTATTTATTGGGAATGGGGACTAAACCCAAGGCCATTTTATTTCAAACTAAATCCCCCGCCCTTTTCAAATCTTTTTTATTATTTTATTTTATTTTTTTGGTGGTACTGGGGTTCCTGGAAGCCCTTCTACCTCCGGGCTACACTCCCAGACCTATTTTTACATTTTTATTTGGAAACAGGGTCTCCTAAGCCAGCGCACGTGGCTGGCTTCGAACCTGCGGGATCCTCCAGTCTCAGCCTTCCAAGCGCGGGGATGACAAGCGTGCGCCACCACGCCCGGCTATTTTTTATTTTTTTGGTGCTGCAGATTAAACCCAAGGGCGATCTACCTCCGAGCTACACCCCCTGCCCTAGTTTTTATTCTTCCTTCCTTCCCTCCTTTATTTATTTCTTGCAGTACTGGGGATGGAACCCAAGGGCATTCTACCTCCGAGCTCCACCTCCAGCCCTATTTTTTTATTCTTTATTTTGAAACCGGGTCTCACTGAATTGCAAAGGGCCTCACTAAGTAGCTGAGGCTGCCCTCGAACCGCGATCCTTCGGTCTCAGCCTCCTGAATGCTAGGATTACAAGTGTGCACCACCACGCCCGGCTCTATTTTATTTTATTTTATCTTATTTTGGAACAGGGCCCTGCTGGGCTGCTGGGAGTCTCAGTAGAATGCAGCTCTGTGGTCGAGCACGCCCTGGCTCCATCCTCAGCACCAAAAGGGGAAAAGGCGGTTCCCAGGCCCGCCCAGACCCGCAGACTCAGGACCTGCATCTAAGGAGCATCGGGCTGGTGCACACATTTCATGTGGGGAAGCGGCGGTGTGGACAGGAGGGCGAGCTCGGCAAGGTGGCCCTGGACCCCCTCGTAGGACCCGCAGGAGGCCGGGC
Organism: Muscardinus avellanarius; assembly: GCF_963383645.1. Taxonomy (NCBI): domain Eukaryota; kingdom Metazoa; phylum Chordata; class Mammalia; order Rodentia; family Gliridae; genus Muscardinus; species Muscardinus avellanarius. Next base: position 91,861,493 of record NC_137800.1, on the reverse strand, counting down.
CAGGCTCTCCTGGCCCCACGTTTGCGGCTGTCCCATGAGAAGTGGGCAGCCTGGACTCTTCCTGTGCTTGCTCGGGCCCCGCTGGGCGCCGCGGGCTGGGGCTCACCTTCATGCCGGCCACGTCGATGCGTGTCCTCACCTGGAACTGGGCGCCCACCTGGATGACCCTGGGCACGCAGCACAGCAGCGTGTTGTTGAACTGCGGGGACGGCGAGTGTGAGTGGGGGGCGCGGGCACCGCTCCCCTGCACCAGCCACCCGGGACGGCCCACAGGACAGCCCGGGGAGGGGCAGCGCGGGAGGCCGTGCTGTGCGGCTCAGGATGCCCTGGGGCACATGTGTTAACGGCCAGCTGTGATTCAGTCCCGGGCATCGCAGCTCGCTCCGTGGACAGCTCCCCCGTGGTGGCTGGCTGGGTGGTCACCGAGGCGGTGGGTGCGCTGGGAAGCGGGGGCCCTGGGGTGTCTGTGGGGACTGTGCTCGTGTCTCTGAATCCCCTTCCTTGGTGCCTTTTCCTTGCAGCTCCCTGCTTCCTGCCGCCACGCCCTGAGCTCACAGACCTGGCCTGTGGACCGAACCCAGACTCTCCAAAAAACTGTGAGCAAATAACCCGTCCCTCCTCCGAGCTGTGCGGCCAGTCCAGGCTGTCTAGGCTCAAGCCCACGAGGATGGGCTCGCGGGCCACCTGCCTGTGGGCATCGGGGGCCTCCACAGACCTCAGCAACCCGCCACGCTGTCCTCGCAGGCGCAGGGGCTTCTGGGAGGGCAGGCCTCCAGCAGGACCGCCTGGTCTGGGGAGACCCCTGGCTTCTTCAGGGCGAACCCAGGGCAGTGCTTCCTGGGAGCTAACCCAGTTCCCGCCTGCTGTGGATTCTCAACAGCCCGATTTGACTTCAGATCCAGACAGACCTGATCGGAACCCAGTGCGCGCCCTGGCAAGGCCATGGTTGGAGATTCCCAAGGCCCGGAGGCAGCCATGACTTCCCGAGCCACCCGGAGCTCAAAGCAGAAGCCGGCCTCCCCCGTCCACCCTGGGCCTGCGGGGCTGGGCTGGGCCCCCCAGGCTGGCGTCCTGCGCCCCTGGCCCTCACCAGGAAAAGGTGCCGCCCCATGGGGTCTCTGCGGCGGAAGGAGATCTTGAGCACTGGGCCCTCGCGCAGCAGGGCGTTGGAGGGGTCCACCATGTCCTCGTCCAGCCCCAGGCGCTGGTACACCTCCCACAGGCCCTGCAGCCGCTCCTGGGGGACGGGGACGGGCGGGGTCATGGCAGGACGGGGGTCGCAGATGGGGCGCGGTGGGGGTGTGGAGGCCGCGGCTCACCATCTCGGAGATGGCCGCGTTGGAGTGCTGTGCGGCGGAGAAGATCATGTCCAGCGCTTCTGCGACAGGAGCAGGGCCGGGTCAGCCCGGAACCGAAGCCCCAGGACGGCCCCCAGGGCGGCTCCAGCCGCAGCTCCACCCCTTCCTGGCTGCGTGGCTCCCAGCGAGCCACCCAACTCTCCCGGCCACGGTGTCCTCCATAAACGAAGGCCAAGGGTCGGGTGATGGCTACGAAGTCCTGCCGGCCCCGTGGCGCCCCAGGAGGCGCCCCAGCCCCTGGGCCCCGGGTGCGCTCACTCTGGGCATCGGCGTGGTCGGCGGCCTGGGTGGGCAGCTTCTGGACGTACTCCCTGAGCAACAGCTGGTAGCGTGGGATCCTCTGCACCGGCTCCAGCATGTGGTGCTGCAGGGTGAGGCTGCCCGAGGCCTCGCTGCTCTTGGGGAGGAAAGAGACAGCGAGCACTGGAAACCGAGTCCAGCTGGCGAGTGCCGGAAGCCGAGTCACGGTGCGCCGGGCTGGCACGCAGCCCCGGCCTGCTCCTGCCTCACCTGGATGCGGCTGACGACCTCCTGGAAGGCAGGAGACTTGTGGGTCCAGGCGGCCAGCAGCTCGGCGGCACGCTCAAAGTTCTTCACGTATTCACTGTACATCTTCAGGAACGGGGCCAGTTTCTGGATCACGTCTCCGATGCGGGGCATGGCCGACCTGCACGGCGCCAGGGCTCCCTCAACCCCTCTTGTAGTATGAGGGCTGGAACGGGGCGCTCTGCCAGGCAGCTACACCCCAGCCTTTCTGCTACTTATTGAGTTATCGGTTTTGGTGGTGCTTGGGATTGAACCCAAGGGCGCCCTACCTCTGAGCTGTAGCTCTAGTCCCGCCTTCTTAAAATGTTGCAACAGGGTCTTGTTAAGTTGCTGAGGGTCTCAACAAACAGCCAAGGCTCCTCCTGTCTCAGCCTCCCAAGTACTGGAATCCAGGCGTGCACCAGGGCCCCCAGATAGAATTTTTCATTTTAAGAAAGGCAAGTGAAGGATCCAGGCATGGTTGTGCATGCCTATAATCCCAGTATTAAGGAGGCTGAGACAGGAGGATTGCATGCTCAAGGCCAGCCTCAGCCGCTTAAAAAGGCCCTCAGCAACCTTAATTTTTAATTCAAAAATTAAAAATAAGCAGAAAGCTGGGCGCGGAGGTGCGCGCTTGTAATCCCAATACTTGGGAGGCTGATCCGGGTTCTCAGCCAGCTTCAGCTCCTTAGTGAAGCCCTCTGCAACTTGGTGAGACCCTGTTTCAAAATAAAGAATGAAAACTATGGAGGTTGGAGTGTAGTTCGGAGGTAGAATGCCCCTGGGTTCAATCCCCAGTACTGCAAGAAAGAAAGAAAGAAAGAAAGAAAGAAAGAAAGAAAGAAAGAAAGAAAGAAAGAAAGAAAGAAAGGAAGGAAGAAAGAGAGAAAGGACAAACAGCTGGGGATATAGTTCAGAAGTAAAATGTCCCTGGGTTCAATCTCCAGTACCAAAAGAAAAAAGAAAAAATATATGGACACACACACACACACACACACAGCGAGTAATTTCACCACTAAACACTTCAGTGGCCACCTCTGAAGGCAAGGAGGGTTTCTCGCACAGCGGGCAAGCTAGGGGAGCGCGGCCCAGCACCTGCAGGCCCGCGCCTGGCCGGCGGCAGTGACGCACCAGTCCCGCAGGCGGCGCTGCAGCTCGGGCAGGAAGAAGTCCGCGTGGAACCGGTGGATGGACGCGATGTTGGAGAAGATGAGCCGGACCACGTCCTCGGGGAAGGCCTTGCTGCGGCGGGCCTCCCTCAGCAGCTCCTGGAAGAACACCTGCGGCCGAGGCCAGCGGCTCACCGGCTGCCCAGGCCCGGCGCCCTCTGAGGAAGACCGAATCCGAGGAGAGGGAGGAGGCTTCCTCAGCACTTTCCCCCCCTTTTTTTGTGGTGCTGGGGATGGAAGCCAGGGGCGTTCTACCTTCAAGCTACAGCCCCAGCCTGATTTTATTTGGAAACAGGGTCTCGCTAGGTCGATGAGAGTCTCACTTGCTGAGGCGGTCCTCAAACCTGCGATCCTCCTGTCTCAGCCTCCCAGGTACTGGGGTTACAAACTCAGGCTGAAGGATTCTAACCTCTGGCCGCAGCGAGGGTGGGGCAGGGCTGGAAGGGCCCCACTGGGCCCCCCGCCAGGCATCGGGGTGCACCGGGGAGCCATGCTGAGGGCCAGGCTGCAGCCCATGGGCTCCAGGGCCCCGCCTGGCTCTGTAGGTGGCGGGCAGCAGGGTGGGAAGGCGGTGCTGGGGCTGGCGGGCGTCCTGGCCACCTACCTGGTCTAGCAAGTGCAGGCGGGCCACGTATGCCTGCTCCGTGTCCAGCAGCTCCTGCACGATCCTCTTCTCGGGCTCCTGCAGGGCCGGGGTCCAGGGAGGACAGCCGTGGGCTCCTCAGACGGGACCTTGGTCGCGCCCCATGGCTGAACCTCAAGAGACCCGGCAGCCACCACCTCCCCAGGGACTGTGAACACGGGGCGGAGGGGGCTGCCTGGTGAGGGCCCTGGAGCAGAGGCCCATGGGAGGGAATGGAAGGGCCTCGCAGCCCCCCCCCCAGGCTTGTAAATGGACCCGGCCCAGGACGGAATTGTGTCCCCCTCCCCAGGTCACATGCCCTGGCCCCAGCGCAACTGTCTGTGGGACCCGCAAGGAGGTAAAGAAGGTTCAGAGGGGTGCCGGGGTGGGGCCCTAACCGGAGGATCGGCGTCCTTATAAGAGAGAAGCCAGGCCGGTGATCTCAGTACCGGGAGGCGGAGACTGAAGGCTCGCAGTCGTTGGTTTTTGTTTGTTTGGGTACGAGGGATTGAACCCAGGGGCGTTCTACCTCGAAATTATACCGCCAGCCCAATTTTATTTTTTATTTGGAAAAAGGGTCTCGCTGATTGAGGAGAGGTCGCTAGGCCGTGGAGACCTGCGGTCCCCCCGTCTCAGCCTCCCAAGTATTGGGATCACAGCACGCCCGCACGGCCGGCCAGGCCGAGTCCTAATGTCCTGGTCTAAAGGGCTCTTTGCAGCCTGGTGTGGGCTGCGCCAGCGACCCGCACTTGGGCGGCTAAGACAGGAGGCGCGCAGGCTCATGGCCGGCTTCAACAACTTAGCGAGACCCTGCCTCAAAAGACAAAGTAAAATAGGGCTGGGGACGTTGCTCAGAGCTACGCAGGGCTCAGTCCCCAGCAGCACAAAATATAAACAAATGACTCCTTGTGAAGGTGTGAACGGGCCAGCGCTGGGGAGCCCCGGCTGGGGGCCGGGCGGGCCGGCTCCGCTGCGCACCTGTGTCTCGGGCCCGGGCTGGCAGGGCTTCCTCCAGGCCCCGCGGGACAGCTTGTCCTTGAGTGAGCTCAGGCACCTCCCGCTCACCGCCCGGGGCGCGGCGCCCGCGGCCTCCCCCAGGCCCAGCTTCTCGGGGGCGTGCTGGGCGTCCTCCGCGCTCTGGGCTCTGGGCGCTGCTCCCAGGGACCTGGGAACGGAGCGGACGTGGGGTCCCCTTGGCAGAGAGCAGGGCGACGGGCCGTGCCCAGCGAGGGCGCCGAGGGAGGGACCGGCGGTGCCCCTGGCGTGCAGGGCCTCCGAGCTCTCCGTGGGGATCTGCTAAGGAAGAATTCTACTTCTCTCCCACACCTGCCGCGGGGAAACGCCGGGCTTCGAGATGAGTCAGCGTGGACCGCGCTTTATTCTCTGGGGAACTACAAACTTCCCTATTTGAAACGCAGTTCCCTACAGGAAACTTCCTTCTGCAGAAAGTTTTTTCCCCCTTTGTGGTACTCGGGATTGAACCCAGGGGCTCTCTTCATCTGAGCTGCACTGTCAGCCCCATTTTAGTTTTTCTTTTGAGACAGGGTCTCCCTAATTTGTGGAGGCTGGCCTCGAACCTGGATCCTTCTGTCTCAGCCTCCTATTTACTGAGATTATAGATGTGAGCCACCAGGACGTGCCACCACATATAAATTAGAGAGTTAAGCGCCTTTCCTTACTTAACCCTTACTCTTTGTTTTCTTTTTCCAGTACTGGGGATGGAACCCAGGGGCATTTGACCTTCCGGCTACATCCCCAGCCCTTTTATTTTTTTAAACTATTTGTTTTGAAACAGAGTCTCACTAAGTTGTGGAGGGCCTCAGAAGTAGCTGAGGCTGGCCGCAAACCCGGATCCTTCTGTCTCAGCCTCCCAAGTACTGGGATTCAAAGTGTGTGGCAGCCAGGTGAGGTGGCGCACGCTTGGAATCCCAGCATTCGGGAGGCTGAGACGGGAGGATCGCGGCTCGAGGCCAGCTTCAGCTACTTAGTGAGGCCCTCTGCAACTCAGTGAGACCCTGTTTCCCAATAAAGAATAAAAATAGGGTTGGGGGTGTCGCTTGGAGAGAGAATGCCCCTGGGTTCCATCCCCAGTACCGCAAAATAAGTAAAGAAATAAAATTAAAACCCAACTCGGGCAGGATTCCCGAGCCACCTCTTCTTTGAGCAAAGAAACGAGCCGGGACTGAGTGGCCGGGCCACACCTGCGGCTAGTTCCTCAGCTCGCGGCCTCAGGGCATCTGGGCTTTCTGTTCTACATGTGGTTTCTCCTTCTGCATTTCTCTGCGGGAGCCCAGGCCAGCTTCTGCTCCCCCTCGGGCCTCAGTTTTAGATCTGCCAGGGTGCCAGGGAGCTCGTGGAGAAGCGGAGGCCGAGGTGGCTGGCGTGGGCCCACGGCAGAGGGCCGGCGGGCACCCTCCTGAGGACGCCTGCTCCGCCCGTGCCCGAGGGGGGCGTCTTCCTGCGGGGCGCTGGGCGCCCGCTCCACAGGTGAGGGGGCTCCGCTCCCCACGCCAGGGGGGGCGCTGGGAAGGCAGGGCCAGGAGCTGTCCTCGGTACTGGACGGGCCAGCCGCGGCCGGGACCCCAGGAGAGGCGGGCAGGGGCACCCCCACCCCGGAGCCTGCGGAGGCCCTCCAGGTCTCCTACGACGCCGCTGCCCATGACCTGGTCTACTACAGGAGCTCGGCGCCCTACGATGACCCTCCTCCGTCCCAGGCCCCGTGGGAGCCGCTCTCCTCTCCTCCACTCTCCTGAAGTCTGACGACTCGTCCCCACGGAGGCACAGCCAGCAGCCCTTGGCCTCAGAGCCGAGGCCATCCCAGCCCAGGGTCCCCAGGGCAGGCCAGCCTCAGCTACTTAGTGAGGCCTCGGCTGCAAGACCACCGCGCTCGGCCTCCCTCCGCCCACCCCACTCCGCTCGGCCCCCGCAGGCCCTGAGCTCTCCCCACAAGGAGACCCTCTATGTCAGAGTCCCAGGACCCACCCGCGCCGTCCCGAGCGCAGGAAGCCCCTCTCTCTCATGCGCACAGCCCCAGGCCCCAAGTCCCCGCGCACAGCCGGCCCTGCTGTGACTCGGCCTCCACCTGTGCATCCGGCAGCTCCTCCTCCCAGCCCAGCCGCCCACGAGGACCTTCCAGCTCCCGCCCAGCCTGAGGAGGTCAGCTGTCATGTCTGCGAGGTGCTGGAGGGCCGGCGCCAGGCCTGCAGCCCCGCCCTGCAACCTCAGACCCGCGCTGGCCTGGACTTCCCGAGGAAAGGCCAGGCAGGCTTGGGGCGAGAGGCCTCCCAGCCGCCTCTACCTGCAGGTCTCAAAGGCTGTCACCAGGTCAGACACAGAGGTCAGCGTCTCACTCTCCGGCTCCATCCCGCAGACCCGGGGGTGGCCGTGGGCCACCCGAAGCCAGCCAGGAGGGAGGCCTCTGGACAGCACGCTGGGCCACCTGCCTTGGGGACAGCAACGGCTAGGACAGGGTGGAACCCGCTCCCATCTCCCCTGTGGGCTCAGGCTTCAGAGTGAACAAAGAGGAAGCGTCCCAGAGCGAGGGGGGGGACCGATCCCTGCCACGCCACGGGGGAGGAGCCTGCGGCCCGGCCTCCTGTGGGGCTGACCCTCCACTCCTGCGGACCCCAGTTCCAGGAGGCGCCACGGGGCGCAGAGGTGGGTCCCGGAGCTGGGCGCTAGGCTGGCCTCAGCCAGTGGCTCTGGACGGCCACGCTTTCTCCAGTGCGACTCTGGGGGCCCCTTCTCGGATCTAGCTCTGCGCACGGCTGTAAGAAATCAGCTTATTACTAAACATAGGTCACAAGCCAAGGGTGGTGGCGCACGCCTGTAATCCCGGTGCCTGGGAGGCTGACACAGGAGGATCGCAGGTTCGAGGACAGCCTCAGCAAGCAGTAAGACTCTCATCAACCTAGTGACACTCTGTTTCAAAATCAAAGTAAAATAAGCCAGGTGCGTGGCACATGCCTGTCGTCCCAGTACTTGTGAGGCTGAGACAGGAGGACCTCAGGTTGGAGGACGGCCTCAGCAGGTAGCGAGGCTCATCAACATAAAGAGTCCCTGTTTCCATAGAAGAATGAAATCAGGCTGGGGCATAGCTCAAAGATAGAATGCCTCTGGGTTCAATTCCCAATGCCACATAATAAAATGAATAAAAATAAAAATAGGGCTAGGAATGCAGCTCTGAGGTAGAATTCCATTGGGTTAAGTCCCCAGTAACACACACACACACACACACACACACACACACACACACTCATGATCACAAGCCTGGCAGGAAGGAGCTCCAGGCCCCTCACTGGGTCCTCTTGTTTCAGTGACAGCCATCTTCACCTCTGGGTCTCCAGGGAGGGCAGCTTCCTGAAATCCTGAAGGTAACAGTAGCACAAATACTTCTTTTTGTTCTTGCTGTACTGGGATGGGGCCCAGGGCATCATACCTCCAGCGAAATGCCCAGCCCTATCCTATTTTCTTTCTTTCTCCCCCCCCCCCTCTCTCTTTCTTTGTATTTTTTGCGGGTCTGGGGATGGAACCCAGGGACATTCTACCTCTGAGCTACACCCCAGCCCTAGTTTTTTTTTTTTTTTGGTGGTGGTGGTACTGGGGTTCCGGGAAGCCCTTCTACCTCCGGGCTACACTCCCAGACCTATTTTATATTTTATTTGGAAACAGGGTCTCTTAAGCCAGCGCGGCTGGCTTGGAGCCTGCGCGATCCTCCTGTCTCCGCCTCCCGAGCGCGGGGATGACAAGCGTGCCCGCCACGCCCGGCTGTATTTCTATCGTTACCATCCTGACTTCCCTCCCACAAGAGGAAAGTGAGGATCAGAGGTGAAGTCTCTTGCCTAACACCCAGGAAGAGCACAGAGAACTAGATTCCCAAAGCAAAGACAGCGTCCTACAATCCTGCCAAGGTTTGTCCAGAAGCTGGATTCCGGCGCCTTCCTGCTGCCGGCCCTGGGCCTCGGCTCCCGGCCTGCTGGGCGGACCCTGCCGGGCCCAGCTGCTCCCAGCCGGCCGCGCCTCCGTCCCTGCTTCCAAGCCCCATCCCACCCCAGTGCTCCAGGCAGGCTTGTGCACCGGGTTCCGGGCTTGCTCTAAGACCCGTCCTTGCCCTGGCGCGCAGGAGCAGGGCCTCGGCCACCCTGGTTCCCGAGTTCCTAGGCAGCTGCGGGCAGCGGCTCTGTGAGCCTTCCTGGGCGGCCTCCACCACACAAGGCCTGCTGGGCAGCTCCCCTGCATCCTGTGTGCTGTGGTTTGGGGATTGCATCCGAGGGCATTCCACCTCTGAGCTCCACCCCAGCCCTATTGCATTTTTACTTGGAAACAGGGTCTCGCTAGGTTGATGAGAGTCTACTTGCTGACGCTGTCCTCGAACCTGCGATCCTCCCGTCTCAGCCTCTCAAGTTCTGGGATGACAGGTATGTGTCATCGTGCACAGCCCTAAGAGTTACTTAAACCATTCTTTTTTGTGTGCGTGCGGGTCTGGGGATGGAGCCCAGGGGCAGTCGACCTCCGAGCTACACCCCCGGCCCTATTTTTTATTCTTTCTTTTGAAACCGGGTCTCACTGAGTTGCAGAGGGCCTCACTCAGTAGCTGAGGCTGTCCGCGAACCGCGATCCTCCGGTCTCAGCCTCCCGAGTGCTGGGATGACAAGCGCGCCCGCCGCGCCCGGCTAAAACCATTCTTCAATATAACTGAATATCTAGAAAACATTCAGAATGCCAATTCCTTATAAACGTCTCTAATGAGAATAAAAGCCAGGGGCGTGGTGGTGTGCACTTGTAATCCCAGTACTTGGGAGGCTGAAACAGGAGGATCACGGGTTCACAGCCAGCCTCAGCTACTCAGTGAGACCCTCCACAACTTAATGAGACTCTGTTTCAAGATAAAAAATAAAAAATGCCAGGCGCGGTGACGCACGCTCGTCATCCCAGCACTCGGGAGGCTGAGACCGGAGGATCGCGGTTCGCGGACAGCCTCGGCTACTTAGGGAGGCCCTCTGCAACTCAGCGAGACCCGGTTTCAAAATAAAGAATAAAAAATAGGGCAGGGGGTGTAGCTCGGAGGCAGGTTGCCCCTGGGTTCGATTCCCAGTGCTGAATAATAAATAAACAAATAAGTAAGTAAGTCAGGATCCAAACACACGCACACATCCCAGCTGGCTTGGCCCCAGAGGTCCACCCCATCCTTTCCGCTTTCCGTTTGACACGTGGACCAGGATGCCGGGCCCCTGGCTGGGACTCGCCCCTGTGTGCCGTCCCCTGGATTCCTTGCCACGGCGGTTACATCTAGAGCCTGGGTCGGAGCCGTCCCATAAGGCCACTCTTCCTGGATGTCCTCCCTGGTCCTGGGAAGCCTCCTCACTGCTCCCCTCCCCGCCTCCCTCCACGCCGGCAGGGAGGGCACAGGCTCTTCCTTGGCCCCCGCCAAGCATGTGTCTGCCGCAGCAGGGGCTCAGAAGGTGCCTGGGACGGGGTGGACAGACATGACACCCTGAGTCCCAAAGGACCGTCTCATTTTTGAGCTGCAGGTGTGTGAACTTCCAAAGGGAGAGGACAGGCGGGCAAGTTCCCAGGCCCCCACCCCGGCCGGCTGCCAGCTCCAGCCCAGGCTTAACGCCGTGACTGATGGCAGCTGGGGAGGAGGGCCAGCCCGGAGGGATGACGTGGCCGCTGGGAGGCTGCACGCAGCCCGCTGAAACCCGTTCCTGCCGCTGCAGCTGCGGCCCTTCCCCTTGGGCCTCCTGCTCTGCTGGGGCCTGTGGGAGGTGCTGCTGGGCTCCGCGGGGGCCTCGCGTGGTGGGCAGGGGTGGCGCGGCCCGCGCTGCTGGGAGGTGGCCCCAAGCCCTGTCTGTCCTCTACACTCAGGCTTCCTCCGGAGGGCTCGGAGCTGCGGCTGTCCCTCGGCAGGCGCCACCCGACCTTGGCTTCCCAGGAACGCCCCTGTATTCTGGCTGCTGCGTGCCCTGGCCTCTTGCGGCCTGGCGTTCTTGAACGGCACCGTCCAGCACAGGGGGCCGGCTCCGAGGTGGCCCAGCCCTGCGAGGAGCAAGCGGCCCACTAGCGGCCTGAGCCTGCGGCGGGTCGGCTCGCAGCTGGGAGGTTGGCTGCGAGCCCAGACTGCCACTGTGCTCAGACGGCCGCCGTGCGGCCTGCCTGGTATGGACGGCTGGGGCGTTAGTGGGGAACAGAAACCGGTGCGGACTCTCCGGCAGGACCTGGGCGAGGCACGTGCCAGCCCCTCCCTTCTTCCCAAGGGACTCAAGGCCACCAGCGGGCATCGCGGTGGGGGCTGGGCAGCCTGGCCACCTGGCCGGGAGCGGGAGAGGCCGAGGGAGCCTGTGTTTCCAGGGGGGAGAGGGCCGGGAGGCTCCAGAAGGGGGCTGCGGGGACGGCGCCGTCCTCTTATCTCCCCACAACCGGGGGCCTTTCCTGCTCAGCTGCTCTGAGTGAAGCTTGAGTGGCCTGGAGAGAGCTGCCAGGCTGCCCGGGCGGAAGGGTACCCGGAGCTCCCGCAGGGCCGGCTGCCTGCGGGCCCGCCCCCCAGCTCCGGGCCGCTGCCCACACCCAGCAGCGGCCTTATTCCTTATCACTGCTGCTCAATTCCTCTATTGTGTCCTTGGACAAAACGGCCACCTGAGCCAGCCCCAGTCGGCCACCGGAGGCCTGCCCCGGGAGGCCCCTGGCTGGGTCTCCTGACACATCTGGCCTCATTCCTTTTTCTTCTTCTTCCCGTAGTGAACAATGAACTTGGGGGATTTCTGTCTCTGAGCTACACTCCCAACCTTTTTATTTTTATTTTCTATTTTCAACCAGGGCCTCAGCCAGGCGTGGCGTTGCACGCTTGTAAGCCCAGTACTTGGGAAGCTGGGACAGGAGGATCACGGTTCGTGGACAGCCTCAGGTACTTAGTGAGGCCTCCGCAACTTGGTGAGACCCTATTTTAAAATAAAGAACGGAGCCGGGCGTGGTGGCGCACACTTGTAATCCCCGCGCTTGGGAGGCTGAGACAGGAGGATCACGCAGGTTTGAAGCCAGCCTCAGCTACTTAGTGAGGCTCTCAGCAATTTAGTGAGACCCTGTTTCCAAATAAAATATAAAAAATAGGTCTGGGAGTATAGCCCGGAGGTAGAAAGCCTCTGGGTTCCACCCCAAGTACCACCAATAAATAAATAAATAAATAAATAAATAAATAAATAAAAATAAAGAATAAAAAAATAGGCCTGGGGGTATAGCTCAGAAGTAGAATTCTCCTGGATTCCATCCCCAGTACCAAAATAAAAATAGGGCTAGCCGGGCGTAGTGGTGCACGCTTGTAATCCCCGTGCTTGGGAGGTGGAGACAGGAGGATTGCACAGGTTCGAAGCCAGCCGCGCTGGCTTAAGAGACCCTGTTTCCAAATATAAAAAGTATAAAAAATAGGTCTGGGAGTATAGCCCGGATGTAGAAGGGCTTCCAGGAACCCCAGTAACACACACACACACACACACACACACACACACACACACACACACAGGGCTGGGGGTAGCTCAGAGGTAGACTGTCCCTGGGCTCAACCATCAGCACCACAAGTAAACTGACGCCGGCCTCAAACCTGAGATCCTCCTGTCTCAGCCTCCCAAGTCCTGGGATTCCAGGAGTGTGCCAGGCAAACGCTGCAGTGCTTGCCTGGTGCATGCCAGCCCTAGCTGGGCTCCTCTCCAGCCCGGATTCAGGATCCTGGCTCTTGGCTACCAGCCCCCGTCTGCCTCTGGCCCCGCTGAGCCCCGGGCTCGAGTCTCCCCGACAACAAGTGGCTCCGGCAGGTATCCAGAAGGGCGGTGGTGTGGCAGGCCGCCCTTCCCGTACTGCCCTGGGCCAGAGGAACGCTGGCTGAAATCGGTCCTCCTCCAGACTCTTTCTCATGCGAGGAACACACCGCCGCCGCCGCCATGGCGTCAGCACGATCACCATCTCCATTTGGTTCTAGGGACTGAGCCAAGAAGTGTTCCCCAAGGTACACCAGTTTTATTCTTTATTTTGAAACAGGGTCTCACTGGGTTGCTGAGGCTGGCCTTCGAACCTGTGATCCTCCTGTCTCAGCCTACCAGTATTGGAATTACAGGCCTGTGGCCACCCCTGGTCTTCAGACTCCCTCTTGACCTGGTTGAAGCGCAGTCAGCTTAGTTGCACTGGTGGGTACTTGGGATCTTCTGTTGTCTTTACCGCAACATAGTTACCACCCGGATCCCAAGGGCATGGTTTTGGCTATATTCTTGCAATTCTCAAGGTCTACAAGAGCCTTATTTTTTTTATAGTTTTCTGCTACTTGTTATCCTGCTGCTGGGGACATATGGGTGTTCCTAAAGTTTCAATTCCTTAAGTAATGTGACCTTAATAAATAACTTTGAACAGGTGTGTGTGTGTGTGTGTGTGTGTGTGTGTGTGTGTGTGTGTAGTGCCAGGAATTGAACCCAGAGGCATTCTACCTTTGAGATATATCCCCACCCTTTTTATTTCCAAACAGGGTCTTACTAACTTACTGAGGTTGTCCTTGAATCCGCGATCCCCCTGTCTCAGCCTCCCAAGTACTGGGGGTACAGGCGTGCCTTTGGAGTTTTTACTGGGGATCTTTTTCTTGGTCTCCTGAGCTTTGGGTTGTAGAAATACAGTGTAATACAATACTGTTGTTCCTTCTGCTTGGGACCCAGGGGCCTAAGGCACCTATTTTTACTGTATTTCCTTTGGGAAATAGTTTCACCACTTTTAAACAATTTATCCAAGCCGGGCGTGGTGGCGCACGCTTGTAATCCCGCCCTTGGGAGGCGGAGACAGGAGGATCGTGCAGGTTCGAAGCCAACCGTGCCTGCTGGCTTAAGAGACCCTGTTTCCAAATAAAATAGAAAAATAGGTCTGGGAGTGTATCCCGGAGGTAGAAGGGCTTCCAGGAACCCCAGGACCACCAAAACCAAAACAATTTATTCAACATATACTATATGTATATTTGTTGCTGTGGAAGAGACAAAATAATGCAAGATGATATACAAAAGAGCCCCCACGCCAGCCCGCGGCCTGAAAGGGCCAAATAAAGTGGGTGTGGTGGCTCGGGCAGGCTGGCACCCCGCACCTTGGGGTGCTGGGTTCGAGGACAGCCTCTGCAAGCAGTGAGACTCCTCAACCTAGCAAGATCCTGTTTCAAAAAAAAAAAAAAAAAAATAGTAGCCGGGCGTGGTGGGCACGCCTGTAAGCCCAGCACTCGGAGGCTGAGCCGGGAGGAGCGCCAGCCTAGCTACTCAGCGAGGCCCAGTTTCAAAATAAAGAATAAAAACATAGGGCTGGAGGTGTCGCTCCGAGGTAGAATGGCCCTGGGCTCCATCCCCAGTACGTCAAAAAATAAATAAGTGAGATAAAAAGAAATAAATAAAATAGGTAGTGTGGAGGTAGAATGCCCCTGGGTTCAATTCCCAGTACCGAGGGCGAAAAAAAGGAAGGAAGAAAGGGAGGAAGAAAGGGAGGGAGGGCGGGAGGGCAGAAGGAGGCTTCGGGGCATCGGCCTGGGCCGAGCCTGGGCGGAGGCGGCCACGGCCAGGGAGGACGGGCCCGGGGAGAACGGGCCCGGGAGGACGGGCCGGGGAGGACGGGCCCGGGGAGGACGGGCCCGGGGGGACGGGCCGGGGGGGACGGGCCCGGGGGGGACGGGCCGGGGGGGACGGGCCCGGGGGGACGGGCCGGGGAGGACGGGCGGGGAGGACGGGCCGGGGAGGACGGGCCCGGGGGGGACGGGCGGGGAGGACGGGCCCGGGGGGGACGGGCCCGGGGGGGACGGGGCCGGGGGGGACGGGGCCGGGGGGGACGGGCCCGGGGGGGGACGGGCGGGGAGGACGGGCCCGGGGGGGACGGGGCCGGGGGGGACGGGGCCGGGAGGGACGGGGCCGGGGGGGACGGGGCCGGGGGGAACGGGGCCGGGGGGGACGGGCCCGGGGAGGACGGGCGGGGAGGACGGGCCCGGGAGGACGGGCACGCTTGGCTCGCTCCCTTTCGCCCGAGCCCGGCGCGCTCCCGCCATCCCCGCCCAGCCCGCCCGCGAGGCCCCGCCCCGGCTGCCGTCACGTGACGGGCGGGCCTATCGCGGGCGGGGGCGGGGCCGCCGCGGCCTGGCCGGACCCGGAAGTGGCGCGGGCTGGCGGCGCCGGGCATGGCGGGAGCCGGAGCGGGAGCGGGCGCGCGGGGCGGCGCGGCGGCGGGCGTGGAGGCGCGGGCCCGGGACCCGCCGGCCGCCGCGCGCGCGCACCCGCGCCACCCCCGGCCCGCGGCGCCGCCCTCGGCGCGCAGGATGGACGGCGCGCCCGGCGGGCTGGGCGCGGGCGACGGCTCGCCGACCACCGAGGCGCTGTTCGTGGCGCTGGGCGCGGGCGTGACGGCGCTCAGCCACCCGCTGCTCTACGTGAAGCTGCTCATCCAGGTGCCGCGGCCGGCGGGGCGGGGGGGCCGGCGGGGAGGGGGGGGCCGGCGGGGAGGGGGGGGCCGGCGGGGCGGGGGGGCCGGGGGGGCCGGGGGGGCGCGGGGAGGGCGCCGGGAGGGGCCGGGGTGACGCAGCGGCGGGCGCGGGGACGAGGGGCGCGGGGCGGCGTGCGCGGAGCCCGGTGGGCGTGCCGCGGCCTGGACCCCGAGCTAGGATCTTCCGTGCCCCAGGGTGGGGGGGGCGTTGAGACGGACCCTCGGACCCTCGGAGGCGGGAGACGTCAGGCCGGCCCGCCCCAGGGTGCCTTCGAGTGGGGAGGCGGGAAGGGCCGCAGGGCGAGGAGACCCTGCTCAAAACAAAGAGTACGGCCCCGCAGGGTGGTGCACGCCTGCACCCACTGTTGGGAGGCCGAGGCAGGATGGGCACAGCTTCCAGGCCAGCCTCACGACCCAGCGAGACTCACCAACCCAGCCAAGACCCGTTTCCAAACAAAAAGGGCTGGGAGTGTAGCTCGGATGCAAGAACGCCCTGGGGTTCAGTCCCTAGTACCACAAACACGAGTAAATAAATAATTAGTTAATTAGGAGATAGAATTAAAGAGAAGCTGAGCATAGTGGCCCATGCCTGTGATCCCAGTACTTGGGAGGCCCAGACGGAAGTGCAGGTTTGAGGTTAGCCTCAGCACCTTCACCAGACCCCTTTTCAAAATAAACAGAATAGGGCTGGAGGTGTGTCAGGTACAAACCCCTGGATTCAATGAAAAAGAAACCTGGGGTGCAGGGAAGGGGTGTGTGGTGGCAGTGTCTGTTTCCCAAGCCCAAGACACTTGAAAGGGGACAAGACTCCCTGCGACGCCGGGGCCTGTAGGACATCCTGGTGAGTAGTGTAGTGAGTGAGCCGGCCGCCGAGGCCTGGGGAGGGGCCGGCCAGCCCTGGGCTGCTGCCTCTTCCCTTTCCCTGGGCCCTTCCCCTCTTTGGAATTTGTGCTTGTTTATTTTAAAGACAGCCCCCATCCTGAGCAAGGCTGTGATCCCAGCGCTTGGGAGGCTGAGACCGAAGGAGCCAGGTTTGAAGCCAGCCGCAGCCACGTAGCCAGGCTCTCAGCAACTTAGCCAGGCCCTGTCTCAAAGTAAAAAATAAAACTAAGCCAGGCGTGGTGGCGCACGCTTGTAATCCCCGCGCTTGGGAGGCTGAGACAGGAGGATCGCACGGGTTCGAAGCCAGCCTCAGCTACTGAGTGAGGCTCTCAGCAACTTAGTGAGACCCTGTTTCCAAATAAAATATAAAATGGGTCTGGGGAGCCTGGCGTGGTGGCTCACGTTTGTAATCCCTGCGCTAGGGAGGCTGAGACAGGAGGATCACACAGGTTCGAAGCCAGCCTCAGATACTGAGTGAGGCTCTCTGCAACTTAGTGAGACCCTGTTTCCAAATAAAGTATAAAATGGGTCTGGGAGTATAGCCTGGAGGTAGAAAGCCTCTGGGTTCCACCCCCAGTACCACGAAAAAAAGAATAGTTTATAAAATGGGTCTGGGAGTATAGCTCGGAGGTAGAAAGCCCCTGGGTTCCACCCCAGTAACCTCCTCCCTACAAATAAAATAAAAAATAGAGCTGGGGTGTGACTTGGAGTAGAATGCCCCTGGGTTCAATCCCCAGCACCACAATAAACAAACAAACAAACAAACAAACAAATAAATAAATAAATAGGCTGCTGGGGCAGCTCAGAGGTAAAATGTCCCTGGATTCAATTCCCAATACCACCAAAAAAAGTAAAGACAATCCCCAAATGAGAGGAGGATGTTACATTTATAACCTGTGATTACCCCGGAGTCACATTGCAGAGGGCGGACTGAACCTTCAGAAGCACTTGCTTAAGGCAGAAGGGAAAGGAGACTGGTCAGGGAGGTGCTGGGCACACCAGCAGTTCCTGGGCAGCGCCTCCCACTCCCCGCTGGGCGCCGGGCCCCTCCGAGCCTTGCCTCCTGCCCGGCAGCAGAGTGGGTGCGGGCGGCTCCCCCTGCCTCCTTAAGGTCCGCAGAAACCGGGCCTGGTCACGGGAGGCCGTGCCGAGCAGGTACCGGGGGGTCGGCTTGGTGGGGGGAGGCTGGGTGCGCAGCTGCTGCCTTGGGAGTTAGGTCGGAAAGAAGTTTTTCTCTGGAGGTGAAAATTAATGGGTTTATTAAACGTGGGTGTTTCTGCGCTGGGACTGCCCTTGTTGGCTTGAGATGCTGGGAATCCATGGACCTTGGGTTACGGTCTGGGGGTATCTGGGGCACGGCTGGAGCGTGACGAGGTTCTGGGGTGTCTGCGTGGGGAGTCAGGCGCGGCAGTGGAGTTTGTGGGCAGTTAGTGGGGGCACTCAGCGAGACTGCTTGTCTCTGTTCGTTCTGAAGGTGGGGCACGAGCCAATGCCCCCCACCCTGGGGACCAACGTGCTGGGGAGGAAGGTCCTGTACCTGCCGAGCTTCTTCACCTACGGTGAGTGCGGAAGGAGGCGGGCTTCCCATGGGGCCCGGCACCCCGAGGGCCAGGTGAGCACGGTCTGGTCCAGCTGCCCTGTCAGCAGGGACAGACAGGTGCCACCCCTGGGAGTAGGTGGGCGCAGCTTCTCCTGCTGCTGCTACCCCGGCAGTAGACCTTGGCAGCCTCCCAGGCTCCTTCCCTGCCACCCGGTCATCCCCCCCCCCGCTGCCACCACACCTGGGGTCTTGACCTCCCTCCTAGTCCCCTAGAAACAGCCGAGATGGAGATCGGGCCGCCCACCCCGCTCACATACAGGCCCCTTCAGTGCAGGGGCTGCGGCTTACGGACACTAGCTGCCCCTGAGTCCGAGTCCAGATGGCGTCTGTCGCCTTGTGTCTTGGGACAAAGAGAAACGTGTGCCCCCCCCTCCCCTCGAACGGCAGAGCCTCCTGCCTGCAAGTCTGTGAAACACCAGGAAGCCAGCTCCCGCTCCAGGCGGCCCGTGGCAGGGAGAGGCTAGCTAGCTAGGGGCTGCCGCCAGCCTCCGGTGCAGGGCGGCGCCCGGCCCAGCTTGTCCTGGCCCTTCCTGGTCTGTCTTCTTGCAGCCCTTCTACCTGGCTTCCTTGCTCAGGTGCCTGTGGGAACTCTTCCTTTTTCTCCCTTTCCTGAGAAAAACATTTTATAAATAACAGAAATTGGCTTAAAGAAAAAAAAAGGAAGCCTCTAAGCATGCTCACCCGAAGCATGCTGTGAAGGTCTCGCCAGCCATGGCCGGCTCGGAGGGGCTACTGCAGCCTGGGCTGGGGCTGGGGCCTGACGCCGCCGCCTCTGCCCTCAGCCAAGCACATCGTGCAAGTGGATGGGAAGATCGGGCTGTTCCGGGGCCTGAGCCCCCGCCTGATGTCCAACATGCTCTCCACCGTGACCCGGGGCAGTATGAAGAAGGTGAGCCCGTGCCTGGGGTCCCCCGCTCCTCGCTGCCAGCGGGTCCCACTCCCCGCATCTGGACCGGCACCGGGGCGGGCTGCCCTTGGCCTCGTTCTTAGGGCCCCACAGCCCTCTGTGGTGGTGGTCTCTACCCTGGGCTCCAGGCGTGGTGGGCACGCTTGTAATCCCAGCATTTGGGAGGCTGAGACTGGAGGATGGCGGTTCGCAGACAGCCCCAGCTACTTAGGCCCTTTGCAACTCAGTGAGACCCGGTTTCAAAATAAAGAAAAAATAGGGCTGGGGGTGTCGCTCGGAGGTCGAAGCCCCAGGGCCCACCTGAGCTTTGCTTTGTCTCTGCGCTGTGTCAGGCCTTCCCTCCAGATGAGATGGAGCAGGTTTCCAACAAGGACGACATGAAGACTTCTCTGAAGAAGGTGGTGAAGGAGGTGGGTGTGGGGCGCAGCGGGGACCGGGTGTTCTTCCTGGAAGAAACCATTAGGGCCGGGCGGTGGCACACGCCTGTCGCCCCAGTACTTGGGAGGGTCGCAGGTTCGAGGCCAGCCTCAGCAACTTAGCGAGACCCTATTTCAAAGTGAAAAATCAAATTGGTCTGGGGCCAGGCGTGGTGGTGCACGCTTGTAATCCCAGCATTTGGGAGGCAGAGACTGGAGGATTTCAGCTTGCCGTCAGCCTCGGCTACTTAGCAAGGGCCTTTGCAACTCAGCGAGACCATTCCAAAAAATAAAAAGATAAGCCGGGCGTGGTGGCGCACGCTTGTAATCCCAGCTTTTGGGAGACTGGGACCGGAGGATCGCCGTTCACGGACGGCCTCAGCTACTTAGTGAGGCCTTTGCAACTTAGTGAGACCTGGTTTCAAAATAATAAAAAATAGGGCTGGGGTTGTAGCTCGTAGGTCAAATGCCCCTGGGTTCCACCCCCAGACCCGCAAAAAAATAAAAAGACAAAAATAGGGCTGGGGGTGTAGAATGCCCATGGGTTTCATCCCCAGTACCGCAAAAAAAAAAAAAAAAAAAAAAAATCCGGGCTGGGCACACAGTTCAGAGGCTGCTCTCTTGCAGACATCCTACGAGATGATGATGCAGTGTGTGTCTCGCATGCTGGCCCATCCCCTGCACGGTGAGCTGGCCCGGGGCTGCGGAGAGCCTTGCCCCTCCTGAGGGCGGCTGGGCGGGCGGGCTTCTCCCCTCTTCCAGGCAGAGGCCGCAGGCTGCTGTGCTGGGTGGTGAGCCACCTCTCCTGCACTGGGCTGCGTGGCGGTTGCCCCTCTGCACAGCCCCACAGCGGGGTGCTGGGCCCCCAATGGCCCCACGGTGGGGTACTGGGCCGCTCCACAGCGGGATGCTGGGCCCCCACGGCGAGGTGCTGGGCCCCTCCACGGTCCCATGGCGGGGTGATGGGCCTCCCCATGGTCCCACGGTGGGGTGCTGGACCCCTCCATGGTCCCACAGCAGGGTGCTGGCCCCCCACAGTCCCACGGCGGGTGCTGGGCTGCGGCGTCACCTGTGTGCTCTCTCCCCAGTCATCTCGATGCGCTGCATGGTCCAGTTTGTGGGACGGGAGGCCAAGTACAGGTGGGTGGTCCTGGGGCCGGGCGCTGGGCCGTGGCCTTAGCTCGTGGTTGCTCTTGCCGGGCCGCGCAGCAGGCGCTGCAGTGCAGTGGGGGTTCAGTTAGGACAGAGCAGGGCCCCTGCATGT
Organism: Muscardinus avellanarius; assembly: GCF_963383645.1. NCBI lineage: Eukaryota > Metazoa > Chordata > Mammalia > Rodentia > Gliridae > Muscardinus > Muscardinus avellanarius. The sequence goes on along the minus strand of NC_137800.1, from coordinate 91,841,275 downwards.
GCTGGCCATGCCCTGGTGACTCCCCAGCCGCCTGTCAGACAGCTTTCCTTCCTCATCCTCTGAGAGGCCGCCCACACTCTGGACGGGGGCTGGCCCACTCTGCTGCGCCCCAGGTCCTCCCACGCTGTGCTTTCTCGCCACGTGGTACCCCTGCCTGAGGCGCCCTGGGTCACCGTCCACTCGGGTCCCCCCCTCCCGCAGGGTCACCGTCCACTCGGGCTCTCCCCGCCCGGTCACTGGTTTCTGAGCTGCTGTTGGCCTCGTCTCGGATTCTCTAATGAAAACAGCCTGTCCTCCCTGGCTGGGTTATGAGGTTGTCAAATGACCCAGAGAGAAGAGTGGCCAGGCCAAGCCTGGCAGGGGAGGGAGTGGGTCTGGTACCCACCAGGGCTCTGCTCTCTGCCAGCCCGGCTTTGCCAAGGCCCATGCCAGTCCTAGGCCGAGGGCCCGTCTCTGCCCTGGGAGGTGGCTCTGCTCGCCCCTCCTGCTGTCTGGCCGGGAGGGAGTGGGCAGAGATGAGCCCCAGGGCCAGCAGGGAAAGGCCGACCCAGGAAGCACAGGAGGGGCGGGGACTCCACCCCACGGGTCACGGGTTCCCCAGCCCTCCCCTGCTGCCCATCCCCTTGCCCAGATGCCGGCCCCCTTGGTCTCCCGGAGCGCTCCCCGTCCGGGTGGGCAGGCTGGCCGAGCAGGGCACCGGGACCTGCTGACTCGTCTCCCGTCTGCCCCCTCACAGCGGCGTGCTGAGCTCCATCGGGAAGATTTTCAAAGAGGAGGGGCTGCTGGGATTCTTCGTGTACGTGAGTTCACACGCCACGGAACCAGCCGCCGCGTGGCTCTATGACAGCCACAGGCCTCGGCTGCCGCTCCGCATACCTCACAGCCGGGCTCGGGGCGGCAGGGCCACGGCTCACCTAGAAACGGAACTGGGCCAGGGCTAGCTCAGTGGTAGAGTGTGCACCAAAGCCGGGTTCCGTCTCCAGCGCTGCAGAGCAGGGAGGGGCTGTTCATCCCTGCGTGGGGAGGCAGCTGGCTGTCGCGCCGGGACCCCTCTGTTCCCCCAGGCCGCGGCGGCATGGAGCTGGCGGGCCGGGGTACCGCGTGGCTCTGCTGCTCTGCCAGGAAGGACCGCAGGCCTGTGCCCTGGGCTGAGGCTGCTCCAGCCAGGGTCTAACATTGACCACTTGAGATTGGCCCTCAGAAGTGCATTTTGCTGGCTCTCGAGGGGTCAGGGGACCGGGCTGCAGGGCCTGTTTTGTATAGGGCCTCTGCTGGCTGGGCCTGCCCGGCAGGCACGAGGCCCCCGGGGGCCTCAGGCCCCTTGCACTTTATTTTTTAAATTTTGTTATCTTTTTGGTGGTACTGAGGTTCCTGGAAGCCCTTCTACCTCTAGGCTACACTCCCAGACCTATTTTTACATTTTTATTTGGAAACGGGGTCTCTTAAGCCAGTGTGGCTGGCTTGGAACCTGCACAATCCTCCTGTCTCTGCCTCCCAAGCGCGGGGATTACAAGCGTGCCCACCACGCCGGCCCCCTTGCACTTTATTGTGCAGTTCACCTGTAGAGTTCACACTGGAAAGACCGCAGGGAGAGCAAGCTGCGTGGGCGCAGTGGCACACACCAACCCTGCCACGCAGGCCGCGGCGGGAGGCGGCAAGCCCGGGCCAGCCTGGAGACTCAGCAAGGTCCCATCTCGAAGCAAAACCATAATCAAAAGGGCTGGGTGTGTGGTTTAGTGGTAGAGTACCCTTGGGTTCAAACCCAGCCCCCCCACAATACAACCACACGGCAAACCCAGGAGCCAGGCTCCCAGGCGCGCCCTTTGGGCTTTTTAAGGTCCAGCCGCAGTCTGCTCTGACGTGTGCAGTGAACACCGGGCTCCGTGTTGCCAAGACTTGCCCCGCGCTGCTCCAGTGTGACGTGGGGTCTTATTTTTTATCCTGTTTAACCAAGAGATAACTGAGCGGGGGTGCGTGTCACGCGTGCATGCACACGTGTCATACGTATGTGGCTTTGGACGGGGGCGACTTGCTTCCGGGGTGCATTGGCCGTGTGGGGAGGCGCTTCATCTTTGGGGCTGGCACTCGAGGCCTGCGGCCGGGGCGGAGTACACCCTGCGCGAAGGGGCACCAGCTCCGCGCGTCGATGGTGCTGCGGCCAGAGTCCAAGCCTGCCAGTCGCACTCGGGTGTACGGGCCTGACAGTGAGCCGGTGTTTGCCCGTGCACCGGTGCCTGGCTTGAGCCGTAGTCTGTCACGACCTCTGGCCATTTTTTTCCATTTTGTGTACTAGGGATTGAACCCAGGGGCCTTCTACCTCCAAGCTGCACCCCAGCCCTGTTCTATTTTTACCTTGAAACAAGGTCTCACTGGTTTGATGAGAGTCTCACTACTTTCTGAGGCTGTGCTCAAACGTGCGGTCCTCCTGTCTCAGCCTCCTAAACATTGGGGTCACAAGGCCTGCCACCACGCCCGGCTCCAAGCGTGTTTAGAGAGCACAGTGGCACCCGGTCTCGCGGTGCTGTGTGAGAGCCTCGCTGGCCTCCTAGCACCATCTGGAGGCCAGTGGCCTCCACATTACCAGGTGGCCCCTGGACTCAGTTCTAGGGCAGAGGAGTGTAGGCAGAGAGGCCGGGAGAAGCCACCAACATGAGCTGTCTGACACCCTGGACGGGCCTGTGCCGTGGGAGCGCAGCTTGGGCCAGCCTGCCTGGCCTGTGGCACCGCGGCCTGCCACGCGGGCCCTGGGGTCCCACCTGCCCTGGCCCGCGCCGCCCGCCGCTCACCCTCACCCGTCACCTTGTCTTCTAGCGGCTTAGTCCCTCACCTCCTGGGCGATGTGGTTTTCTTGTGGGGCTGTAACCTGCTGGCCCACTTCATCAATGCCTACCTGGTGGACGACAGCGTGAGTGACCCCCCAGGGGGGCTGGGGGGCGACCAGAGTCCAGGTTCCCAGGTTGGTTGGACCGAGCACTTGGGCTTCTTGCTGGGCTGCCCCTGGCGCCCGGGCGTGGGGCGAAGGGGCGAGGCCCCAGTTGTCCCTGGGCAGACGCCACAGATGGCCCGAGGTGGCCGGCCCTGCCGCCCCCGCCCACCCTGGGCCTTCCAACATGTGCCTGGGTGGCAGAACCTTTGGTCCTGACTGGCAGGGTGCGAGGCGGGTGCAGTGTCCCGGTCACAGACAGGAGCTCGGGACCCAGAGATTCTGTGGGAGCGAGCTGGACCGCCTTCCCGAGTCCTCGGGTGGGCAGGCAGGGCAGGTGCCACCAGGCCTGCTGTCCTACCAGCTTGGTGGACACAGCTGGGGCATGTTGAAAAGATGTCGTGGCCCCTGGTGGGCTGGGCCTCCTAGTGCCTAGACGGGCGCAGTGGGATGGTCGTGCCCAGGAGGACAGTGAAGGGCCTGGGGGCCAGTCTGCCAGAATCACCAGGTCCGGGAGGGATCGGGGTCGGGGCTGGGGTGTCTGGCACGTCTGTGGCCCCGGCTGAGACTGCTCATGGGAAGACAGGCTGCCCTGACTTGGAGGCCATCTTGACCAGCCTTGCAGTGTTGGGCGACGGGGCGGAAGCTCCAGAGACGCCCCCACCGCAGGCAGGGATGCCAGCCCGCAGCTCTGCCTCCTGGGCGTGTGGCCGGGGATTGGCCTGGGGAGCCCCAACTGGTGGCCCCGCTGCGGCTGGGACGCACAGCCGACGGGAGTGTGTGGGGGGCCAGGCGGAAGGCCTTCCCAGCCAGAATTGAATTTCAGGGTGGGGCTGGAGTCTGTCTCCATTAGGTAGCCGAGCCCTGGTCAGAGGCCGGGCTGGCAGACAAGGCAGCCCCTGGTGCAAAGTAGGAGGTTGGGTGGGGCTGCCATGAGCGTCCCTGGGCGCCCGCACGAACCGCGCTTCCTCTGTCTCCAGTTCAGCCAGGCCCTGGCCATCCGGAGCTACACCAAGTTTGTGATGGGGGTGAGTCCAGCCGGCTGCCGGGGTGGGGGCCGGGGCGCCCGGCGTGGGGCCGGGAGGGTGGCCCCACGCTCAGGCCGCTCTGGGTTTCAGATCGCTGTGAGCATGCTGACCTACCCCTTCCTGCTGGTGGGCGACCTCATGGCTGTCAACAACTGCGGGTAGGTGCTGCCCGGCGAGGCCGGCCCCGGGCTCCCGGGCTCCCGGCCTCACGCCCTCCACGCCCTCCCGCAGGCTGCAGGCCGGGCTGCCCCCGTACTCCCCGGTGTTCAAGTCCTGGATCCACTGCTGGAAGCACCTGAGTGTTCAGGTGAGCCAGCCCTGGAGACCCGGCCACGGCCTCGTGGTGGTGGGTGGGTGGAGAGCATGGGCCTCACCTTCTGAATTGGGGTGCGTTTGTTTTTGCAGTACTGGGGATGGAACCCAGGGGCGTTCGACCTCTGATCTACACCCCCAGCCCTATTTTTTATTCTTTATTTTGAAACAGGGTCTCACTGCAGTACGAGGGGCCTCACTAAGCTGCTGAGGCTGTCCGCGAACCATAATCCTACTGTCTCAGCCTCCCGAATGCTGGGATTACAAGCCTGTGCCACCACGCCCGGCCTGTTTTTTATTTTGACATAGTCTCACAGCCAGGCGTAGTGGCGCACGCTTGTAATCCCAGCACTTGGGAGGCTGAGACAGGAGAATCACATAGGTTCAAAGCCAGGCTCTGCTACTTAGTGAGGCTCTCAGCAACTTAGTGAGACCCTGTTTCCAAATAAAATATAAAATAGGTCTGGGAGTGTAGCCTGGATAGAAAGCCCCTGGCTCCACCCCAGTGCCGCACACACAGAGTTGGACGTAGTCTCACTGAGTAGCTGGAGTTGGGTGGAAACTCGAGATCTTCCATCTCAGCCTCCCAAGTGCAGGGGTTATAAGCGTGTACCGCCATACCTGGGTAAGCTCGGCTTTTTAAAAATTACATAGCAAGCTGGGTGCTGGTGGCACATGCCTAGAATCTAGTGCTTAGGAGGCTGAGCCAGCGGGAGCAGCTTCGAGGCAAATGCTGAGGCTGTCCTTAACCTAGCAAGACTGTTTCAAAGTAAAAATAAAACAGGGCTGGGGTGTGGCTTAGAGGTAGAATTCCCTTGGGTTCATTCCCCAGTACCACACACACACAAAATAAGGATCATAGGTTTGAGGCCTTCAGCAACTTAGGAGAGCTTGTTTTAAGATAAAATAGGACTAGGGTACAGCTCAGAGGTCGAGTGCCCGGGTCCAGTCCCCAGTGACAAGAAACAAGACAAAGCAGCAGAGTCAAAAACGCACACGTGACACGGGGACATCAAGCAGGCCAGCCTCGCTTCCTTCTGAGTCCGACTCAGGACGAGGAGAAGGGCTGGCCCCGGCGGGCGGCTCGGCTGTGAGCTGGCCTCAGGCGCTCGGGTTAAGGACGGAGGCGCCCGGCCGGGCTCCTGAGCCATCTGGACGCCGTGTTGGAGGCCCCCATCCCCTCCCGCGGGGAGCCAGCACACAGGCCGGCCCTGGGTTGGAGAGAGCGGGCGGGGCGGTCCATCCCCCGTGGGCTCGGCAGCCGGCCCCAGCGGGGTCCTCGGGCGCCCGGGCACGGGCAGCCGGCCTCAGCCCGCTGCTGTCTCCCCAGGGCCAGCTCTTCCGTGGCTCCAGCCTGCTGTTCCGCCGTGTGTCCTCGGGCGCCTGCTTTGCTACGGAGTAACCGGGCACCTTTCCACGCGCCTGCAGGCCCTCCTGACCCAGCGACGCCCACACTGCTCCAGCCCAGCGGGGCCTCAGCTTCGTGTCCAGTGTCTCCAGCGTGGGGCGGGCGGGCGGTCACCTGCTGGACCCGGGGGCTGGGGTGGCCCCGGCCTCCCGGGAGGGCCGAGGGAGGCTGTGGACAGGGAAGTTTTGAGGGTCAATCCCACCCGCCCCGCCGGCACCTGCCCTCCCACCGCCAGCTGGGAGCCGCTCCCCTGCTTGTACATAGGCGCTGCGGGGCAGGGCCTGGTCCCGCCTCCGTTTCCTCAACACTACGACAGGGCAGACCTGGGTGGAATCCTGTGCTCTCACAGACACCGGGTCCACCAGGGACGTGGGAGTGCGCAGAAGGCGGGCGCCCCTGCTGCAAAAGCTCATTGTCACGCCCCCGTCCCCCTCAAATAAATGTACTGGTGGTGATTTGGAATTCTGTGGGAGTCTTTTTTTTTTTTTTTGCAGATGAAACCCGGGGCATTTGACCTCCGAGCTACACCCCCTGCCTAATTTTTTATTCTTTATTTTGAAACAGGGTCTCAGTTACAGAGGGCCTCACTAAGTAGCTGAGGCGGTCCTAAAACTGCAGTTCTCCAGTCTCGGCCTCCCAAATGCTGGGATGACAAGTGTGCCCACCACGCCTGGCTGCAGGAGTCTTTCTTGTGAGCTCACGCCGTGCAGTCGGCTCGCCTGGGTGCTGTGGGCACCAGGTCACCATGGCCAGCACTGCAGGGCAGCTGACCTTGAGCACCACCCAGACCAAAGACGTCTTCAAGTGGCCACATGGCCCGGCGCAGGGGCAGAATCCCTTCCACCCAACGTAGAGTCACTTTGGGGTCCAGCAGGGTCCTCCAGCACCTCCCTGCCCTTGCGCTTGGGCATCGGCTGAGGGCTGGGTCTGGCGAGAGCCCTGACCCGCCCCCACTGCCCTGCTGGACTCCCCGGTGTCTGCCACTCTGGCCTCCAGGGGCGCTCCCCGCCACAGCAGGTGTGAGGCTGGGTCTGTGCGCAGACCCCTGGCCCAGCAGGGCTTCCTGCTGTGCGCCATTTTGGGGCAACTCTTACGTGGCGCCTTCTCGGGTTCCATTTGGGGGCCAACCACTTCTGTGGTCCCCCAGGCTTGAGGGACACTGAGCTGAGCAGGCATGTGGAGGGTGGGGGGGCCAGGCCAGCACCGCCCCCAGTGGCAGCTTAGGGCTTACTGCCAGTCCTGGAAGGTCTTAGGGCTTCAGCAGGAGGGCTGGGCGCGGGACCGTCCTTGGGGCCGGTCTCCCTCTTGGCAGCTTAGCCTGCCAGGCACTATCGGAAGGGCCTGTGGGAGCCCCGGGCAGCACCGGGGTGGCCTGCAGCCTGCCTGGGCCCCTGCACACCAGGAGCAGGCCCAGCCTCTGGACGAGCCGACATCCTCTGCCCGCCTTGCTGCAGTGGACGCCACGCCCTTGCCCTCGTATTCATCAAAAGCCAACTTCCTCAGGCTCTGCTTCTTGTCACAGGTTCCCCGTGTGACGGCTCTGAGGGCAGTGACCGACTTGGGCAGGAGCCCCGCCAGCACCAGGGAAGGTGGGGTGGGCCTCCATGGGTCCTGCTTGGCCCAGAGGGTCCCGCACCTGACCACCCTGTAGCCCCGTCGGCAAGAGACCAAGACGACAGGGCGCAGGGGAGGGGGCGCCCCAGGAATGTATCACAGCACCCACAAAGAAGAGAACCACGCGCCGTCTTAAGACTCCCAGCGCGTGGGGCGCAGCTTGTAATCCAGGACCTGGGAGGCTGAGGCGGGAGGTTGCAGGTTTGCGGCCAGCCTCAGCTCCTGCTTGTGAGTCACTAGTACAGTTAAAATGTAAGGGGGGTTGTAGGCCAGCATGCAGCCTGGCCTGGTGCTCACCGCACTCCTGCCCCCCACGCTCACGCACTTCCTGGCACAGAGCAGGACGTCCTGCTCAGCTCCCAGGGGAGGTGCCTGCGACTCCACCGTGGACGCCTCCGAGTCCCAGGGCACCAAGGCGCCACGCCCTGCCTGAGGCGCATCCCGTTTTGGTTTGGGGTGCTGGAGAGTGAACCCAGGGGCGTTCTACCTCTGCACCCTGGCCTTATTTTTACTTGTTTATTTTTGCAATACTGGGGATGGAACCCAGGGGCATTCTACCTCCGAGCTACACCCCAGCCCCATTTTTATTTTTATTTAGAAACGGTCTCACTGAGTAGCTGAGGCTGGCCATGAACCTTCTACCCTCCTGTCATGGCCGCCTAAGCCCTGGGATTGCAAGCGCACACCACCAGGGCCGGCTCCCATCTCCTTCTCGTTTTTTATTTTGAAAGGGCCTTGCCAAGTTGCTGAGGGCTTTATTTATCTTGAGCTAGGGTCTCACTCAGTGGCCGAGGCTGGCCTGGGACCTGCGATCCCCCCTCCCGTCTCAGCCTCCCGCCTTCCGGGATCGCAGGTGCGAGCCGCCACGCCCAGCCCGTAATCCTTCATTTCCACGTGTCCCAGCTGGGCCTGGGCAGCAGCGCCCCAGAGGGCCCCATGGCAGGCCTTGGCCCGAGCCCACAAGGGCCCACGGGACTCCTGAGGCTGCCTCCCCGGGGCGCGGAGGGAGGGGAGGCACCAAAAGAGGGGTCTCAGGGCCCTGGGGGGTCGTGGGACCAGAGGAGGAAGCCTTGCCAACGTGCTGGCCCCCCACAGCCCTCCTTTGCCAGCCCCTCGTAAGCACCAAGATTCCAGGCACTCTCACATGGCTTTATTCAGGGGTGGGCGCCTCCCCCGGCCCCCGCCTCCAGCCACAGAACCCCACTCGCATGGGGCTTGGCCTGCATGCCCCGCCAGGACAGGAGGGACTCCATGGTGGGGCAGCCGTGGTGCGGCCCCAGGTGGCGTGGCGAGGGCGAGGCTGCGGCTGTCCTGTGGCTTCGGGCAGTCAGCGTCTGATTTGAATGCTGGGCAGGTGGCAGTGAGGTGCTGACCTCTTCACCCTGGGAGGCAAAAGGCACTTCTGGGACAGCTCAAGGCACAGGCTGGGTGACCCTCCCGCTGTGGGGGGCACGCCTGCCTGCCCCTCCCAGAAGAGGCGCTCCTGGGCCCCCTCCAGAGGGTAAAGGGTGCAGGCCTGGAATGTGGCCCCGGGGGCTTTGGGGCCACCGCGCAGGGCCTGCCCAGGAAGCCGCGGCCCCTCACTTGGGCCGTCCAGAGTGGGCAAGAGGCCAGGGTCCCCGCACCGGGCCTTGCCTTAGAGGGGTCCTCTTCAGAGGGTTGCAGCCCACAGCAGAGGAGGCAGCAGCAGCAGCCCCAGGGGAGGGCCCCACACAGGACCCGAGGCCTTTGCCCTGGGGTCCCTGCCCGGCCCCTCTGCCCCTGTGGGAAGGAAGGGGGTCTGCCTGAGCCCCGAGCTGCCGAGCACCCACCAGCCCACCGTGTGGCTGGGAGGAAGCGCCGCTCAGAGCCCGATGGACCCTACCTGGCAGGGATGACTGCAGGGCCAGCACACGCCCACCTGTGGCGTTAGTGGAGGCAGGGGCTTTGGGGGCGTCGGGCGGGGTGCGTCCCGCGCGGCCCCGTGAAGCCTGCAGCTCATCTGAACTGTGCTCCGCTGGAGAGACTGAGGCCGGAGCCTCCACCTCAGCCTCCTCCTGGGCACTGGGTAGGGGCCCCCTGGTCCCTGTCGCTGGTGTCTTGGGGTACAGGGCTGGCTCTGGGCTCACGGAGGTTGCTCTGGTCCCATTATCTGCTCCGTCTGCATATTCTGGGACAGGAACGTGTGTGGGCTGGGGGAGAACTGGCCCTCCATCCCTGGAGAGCGGGTGGTGAGTGCTCCCGCCCAAGGGGCCCCCGCTGGCCAGGGAAGGCCGGGCCTCGGTGGCCAGGGAGGAAAGCTGCGTTGGCGCGGAGGATGGAACCGTGGTCACTGGGGCGCCCGAGGCCTCTGTGGCCGAGGAGCTCCGTGCTGCTGTTGCCGGGGAAGCGGCACCGGCCCTCCCTGAGCCCGAGGCTGCCGCCGCCCTGGTGGAGGTGGACGGGGCCTCGGTTCCTGTGAAAGGCAGATCCTGGGCGTCTTCCGGGCCTTCGATAGGCTCTGAGGGGACAGAATGTCTGGTGTTGGTGTCGCACGCCGCCCTACCTCACCAGCCATCCTGCCGGCCGCACCAACACACGCTGACAGAGCATTGCCAGCCGCGTCACTACGGGGACGGTGATGCGCTGACACTGGCTGAGAGCCGGGCGAGGGCGCGCCGGTCATCCCAGCGCTGGGGAGGCCGAGACCGGAGGACCGCGCTCACAGCAGCCTCCGCTACCTAGTGAGGCCCTCTGCAACTCAGTGAGACCCGGATTCAAAATAAAGAATGAAATATAGGGCCGGAGTAGCTCGGAGGTCGAATGCCCTGGGCTCCATCCCAGTACTGCACAGAAAGGAAAAGAAGAAAGTAAGATGATGATACCGTCTGAGAACAGACCGTTTTCTTGTTGACACAACTGCTCCTACATCTGCCTCCTTTTCTTGAGCCCGAGGGTGTAGGTTCCACCTCCGAACTACGCCTCCAGACCTATGTATTTATTTATTTTTGCAGTACTGGGGATGGAACCCAGGGACTTTCTACCTCTGAGCTACACCCCAAACCCCACTTTTTACTTTTTAGTTTGAAACAGGGTCTCACTGAGTTGCAGAGGGCCTAAGTAGCTGAGGCTGTCCACGAACCATGATCCTCCTGTCTCAGCCTCCCGAATGCTGGGATGACAAGCGTGCCCACCACGCCCGGCTTTAGTCTTTATTTTGTAACAGGGTCTCACCGAGTTGCAGAGGGCCTCACTAAGTAGCTGAGGCTGGCTGTGAACCGCGATCCTCTGGTCTCAGCCTCCCCAGTGCTGGGATGACAAGCTGCGCCTCCACGCCCAGCTTTTTTTTTTTTTTTTTTTTTTTTTTGGTGGTCCTGGGGTTCCTGGAAGCCCTTCTACCTCCGGGCTACACTCCCAGACCTATTTTTACATTTTTGTTTTTTGGAAACAGGGTCTCTTAAGCCAGCACGCGTGGCTGGCTTCGAACCTGCGCGATTCTCCTGTCTCTGCCTCCCAAGCGCGGGGATTACAAGCGTGCGCCACCACGCCCGGCCTCCAGCTTATTTTTTTACAAACTGTCTTGTGAAGTTGCCCAGGGCCTCACTAAATTGTGGAGTCCTCCTGCCTCCAGGCCCCGCCCCGCCCACCGGCGTGGCCACGCCCACCTGGCCTGGGGCTGGGGAGGCTCTGGGCCCTGCGCTGTCCTCGGTGCTACCCAGGGCCTGGGATCCGCTCCGCGGCCGGGGTCCAGGGCTCGCCCCACTCACCACAGAGGGAGGTCTTGCAGCCATAGCCGGGGGGACACTGGGAGCACGGTGTCCCCTCTTGGTAGGGTCTCTTCCCCTTCACGTTACCCCTGCGGGAGGCGAGGACAGGTGGGCTGGGGCGGGCCGGTGCCCATCACCCACGCACGACTTTGTGTGTGTGCGTGTGAGTGTGAGACTGGAAATTAAACCCAGGGCTGTTTCTACCGCCAAGCTGCACCCCCAGCCCTTTTTATTTGGAATTGTGGTCTTAATGGGTCTCCGAGGGTCTCGCTAAATTGCCCAGGCTGGCTCCAAACCTGCGTCCCTCCTCAGCTACTTAGTGAGGTTCTCAGCAACTGAGACCCTGTTTCCAAATAAAATATAAAAAATAGGCCTGGGAGTCTAGCCCGGAAGTAGAAAGCCTCTGGGTTCCACCCCCAGTACCACCAAAAAAAAAAAAAAACAAAAAACAAAAACCTGCATCGCAGGTCCCGGGCCACCACGCCCGCCCGCCCGCCCGGCTGCACAGCTTCTTCTGGCCTGCGTCCCGCCCACCTCCCGCGGGCTGGGGCTCCCGGCCCGCCGCCGCCCGGCACGTACGGGGGTTCGTAGTTGCACACCAGCAAGTGGACGTTGGTCTCCTCCACGCCCTGGAGCTGCTCGCAGAAGTGGGCGCCGCAGCCGATCCGCTCCGTCCTGCTCCACACGAGCTGCGGGGCGGCCCAGCCTTAGTCCCCACGGGCCGCCTCCGCCCACCTCGGCCCAAGCGAGCAGGCGGGGCAGGGAGTCTGTCTTGCAGTCTGCCCTCCTCAGCGAGCACACCGCCCTTTCCCCAGGCCTCGCTCCTTCCTGTGCGTGGGGGCTCTGGGGATGGAGCCCGGGGGCATTCCTCCTCCACCGCAGCCCTCTTTCCCCCCTCGGAGGCTGGCTAGCTCCTGTCCTGGTCTCCACGGGATTACAGGCGTGTACCACCATACTGTTTATTTTTTGTTTTGAAACAGGGTCTAAGTTGCAGAGGGTCTTGCTAAATTGCTGGGGCTGGCTTTGAACCTAGTATCCTCCTGTCTCAGCCTCCCAAGTACTGGGATTATGAGTGTGCGCCACCATGCCCTGCAGGAACGAATCTTTTTTTTTTTTTTTTTTTTTTTGTGGTACTGGGGATGGAACCCAGAGGCTTTCTACCTCTGGGCTGTACTCCCAGACCTACTTTTTATTTGTTTGGAAACAGGGTCTCACTAAGTTGCTGAGAGCCTCACTAAGTAGCTGAGGCTGGCTTCAAACATGTGCGATCCTCCTGTCTCAGCCTCCCAAGCGCGAGGATTACAAGCGTGCGCCACCACGCCCGGCTAGGAATGAATCTGAAATGGTAGAATTTTAGGTGTCTTTTGGGCACAAGAAAAGTCCACGGAAGGGAGCAGACAGAATTACTCCAAAAGCGGGAATCGTGCCCAGGCCAGGTCTCAGGCCGCGCTGCCTGTTTGTAGGGTTGGGTCTCTTGGCTGCTGGAGTGAGCGCTCTTGAGTGTGGCCCTTGTGCCCTGTTTTGAAATAAGAAATAACATAGGAGCCAAACGTGGTGGGCACGCTTGTCATCCCAGCATTCGGGAGGCTGAGACCGGAGGATCACGGTTCACGGACAGCCTCAGCTACTTAGTGAGGCCCTCTGCAACTCAGTGAGACCCGGTTTCAAAATAAAGAATAAAAAATAGGGCAGGGGGTGTAGCTCAGAGGTCGAATGCCCTGGGTTCCATCCCGAGACCCGCAAGAAAAATAAAATCAAGACTAAAAATACCACCCAGGGCCGTGGGAAGTGGACGGGTGTGGCAGGAAAGGAGCTGGGTTCTTTCTCTTGTGTTTGTCATGTTCTTGTTTGTGTTTCAAACGCATTGAGAGGAGGAAAAGGAATTCAGTTAATACAATATTAAATCCCCCACCCTACCCCCATGCGCACACACACAGGTGCGCCTGCTGCTTGGGGTCCAGGCTTTCCAAACCCAGGGAGAAGCCGGCCATAAGCAAGATGTGCCTGCGAGAGGCGGGGTGCTGCGGGAGGCCCCGACGCTCCCTAAGTGGCCCCGGCTCCTACATGCCGGCCCCTGTAGCGCCGGGGCTGGAGCCCGGGCCCTTCAGCCTCTGGGCTGCACTGCCAGCTCTATCTTTTTTTTTTTTGAAACAGGATCTGTTGCTGCGGCTGCCCTCGAACCCACAATCCTCCTGGCTCAGCCTCCAGGCGCGGGGAGCTCAGCACGAGCCCCCACGGGGTTCACACATTTGGCCACAGAAAAGTTAAACAAGATCGTTTGCTTTGTCAGCCCCTGGCTGACTGCAAGCAGCGCAGTAACGCAGTGTTGGATGTCAAGGGCCAACGAGAGAGGGCTGCGAAGTCAGGAGCCTTAGTGTGCAGCACAGGCCGCGTGTGGCTGGGCGGATCGCAGAGCTGCAGAGGGCCGGAGCACAGCCGTGGAGCACAACCACGGAGCACAGCCACGGAGCACAGCCACGGAGCACAGCCGAGCACAGCCACGGAGCACAGCCGCGGAGCACAGCCGCGGAGCACAGCCGCGGAGCACAGCCGCGGAGCACAGCCGCGGAGCACAACCACGGAGCACAACCACGGAGCACAGCCGCGGAGCACAGCCGCCGAGCACAGCCGCGGAGCACAGCCGCCGAGCACAGCCGCGGAGCACAGCCGCGGAGCACAGCCGCGGAGCACAGCCGCGGAGCACAGCCGCGGAGCACAGCCGCGGAGCACAACCACGGAGCACAACCACGGAGCACAGCCGCGGAGCACAGCCACGGAGCACAGCCGAGCACCACCGAGCACCGCCGCCGCCGCAGAAGCTGCCCGGTGACTCGCTGCCCCGTCGGCCGCGGGGCTTCAGAAATGTGTGTGCTGGGCTTGACTCCAGGGGCGGTCCATCCATCTCCAAGCTACACCTAAGCCCCATTGTATTTTTATTTCGAAACGGGGTCTCATTAAGTCGCGTGGTTGGCCTGGAACCGCGATCCTCCTCGCCAGCCCCCGTGTCAGAATTGCAGACCCAGGCCACCCTCCTGCCCGCTACAAGATGTCGTCTTTAAAGAGAAGGAATGGTGCAGGCAGTGAGAAGCCGACGTCGTCAAAGGCCTGGACGGCGCGCGCATGCGCGAACCCAGGTCGAGTCTCCAAGGGAGCGAGGGCGGCTGAGAGCAGAGCGAGGTGGGCACTGCCCGGCGCCGCCCAGCGCGCGAGCCCGGCCGCCCCCTGCGGGGCTGTGGACGCGCGAGCCCCGCCCACCAGCGCGGGCCCCACGCGAGGCCCCGCCCACCACGTGTGGGTCCCGCGCGAGGCCCCGCCCACCAGTGCAGACCCAGCACGAGGCCCCGCCCACCACGTGTGGGCCCCGCGCGAGGCCCCGCCCACCAGCGCAGACCCCACACGAGGCTCCGCCCACCAGCGCGGGCCCCACGCGAGGCCCCGCCCACCACCCTGGCTCCCCGCCCAGCGGCTCAGGCCCCGCCCACCACCCTGGCCCCGCCCAGCGGCTCAGGCCCCGCCCCGGCCCCGCCCCGCACCTGCGTGTAGTGGCCGCACACCTGGCCCGGGGCGCAGGCGGCGGCGCTGAGGTTGTAGTGCTCGCGCTCGTGGAACCACTCCTCCATGGCCAGCGGCACGTCCAGGCCCTCGTCGGTGATGGCGAACAGGTTCTCGCCGCGCCGCCCGCGCGCCGCGTTGTGGCCCCACACGCACCTGTGCGCGTAGGCCTGGGCGAAGGCGGCCAGCTCGGCGTCCCAGCTCTGCGGGGACAGCGGCGGGCAGCGGGCAGCGGGCAGGACAGCGGGCGGGGGCGGGCCTCCGCGGAGCCAGCCGTGGCCCCCTCCCGGCCACCTGGCCACCACCACGTGTCCTGGGCAGCAGCAGAAGCGACCGAGGGCCCAACTGCACGGGGTCCTGAGGTCAGGGCGCGTGTCCAGGAGGGCGGGCGCAGGTGGGCGGTGGGCCTGGGCTGCCTGGGCGGGGCCGCAGGCCCGGGGCTCTGGGAGGGTGACAATGGATGCAGGGGCCAGGAGGAGAGGCCGCCCCCAGGCCGGGCCCTGGGTGAGCCGCCAGTGAGCTACGGCCACCAGGAGCCGGTGCTTGGCACAGGCCACTCCTGTCTCCCCACTCTACAGGTAGGGAGCCTGAGGCACAGGCGTGAGTCCTGGGGTTAAGTACTGTGGCCAAGGTCGCGCAGCTGATGAGTCGCAATGGCCAGTCTGGACCCAGAGACTGTCCCCGGGTGAGCCTGAGACCTACGTTTACCCTGGCGTCCCCCAGGGGCAGTCTGCCTCCCAGATACACCCCCAGCGCTACTTTTTATTCTTTATTTTCAAAAAGGGTCTCACTGAGTTTGCAAAGGGCCTCCTACATAGCTGAGGCTGTCCTCAAACTGTGATCCTCCTGTCTCAGCCTCCCAAATGCTGGAATTGCAGGCTTGTGCCGCCATGCCCGCGCTTCTCAGCTGTGTCCTTTGAGTCCCAGCACAGGTGCCCGCCAGCCCTGCTCGCAGATGGAGGCTCTGGTACCGTGAGGACTGCCGCCCTCAGGCAGTGCGCCGAGCGTGCGACCACTGCGTTTCAGACTTCCCCGCCCACTCCACCGGAGCCATCTGGCCTGTGTTGACGGGTGTGTGGGTCTAACTGGACCCCACAGTCTACGGATGGGAAGCGGAGGGTCCGCGAGGTCACAGGCCCCAACTCCCATCAGTGCAGACTAGGCATGGGACCCAGGGGTGTTCTACCACTGAGCTACACTTCCAGCCCTATTTTACTTTTTAAGGGGTTCTTTTTTTGGAACTGGGGCTCGCACCCAGAACCCTACACCTGCAAAGCGGGCGCTTTGCCACTGAGCTACATCCCGGCCCCTTATTATTTTGAGACCTGGTCTTGCTGAGTGGCTGAGGCTGTCCTCGAACCTGCAATCCTGTCTCAGCCTCCCAAGCCCGTCTGCACCTGTTCTGCCCCTGCCCGGGCTGGGGCTTACAGTGCACCCTGGCCCTCTCCCCTTCTTTCTGGGAGGTCTCAGGCCCGCGCCCCCTCAGGGCTCAGGCCCCTGCGGGAGGGGCAGATCACTGCAGCAGAGCCAGGCTGCCCCTGCGCCCTGGTCTGCCTGTCTTGAGACAGTGCGGCCCGCGGTGGCGGCGAGGCACTCACCATGCGCCGCATGTCCGCGGCGGGCGGGGACACCTGCGCCCGGTACAGGTTGTGCAGCAGGAGCACGGCCTGTCTCTCCTCCTCCATGAGGGCTCCGGCGGGGCCCGAGGCGGCCAGCAGCAGCAGCGGCAGCAGCGGCAGCGCCCGGCGGCCCCAGGAGCCGTGCATGGCGGCCAGCGCTGTCCTCCGCTTGCAGCCAGGGGTCTGGCAGCGGGACTTAAAGCCCTCCCCACACAAGCACCACCCGGCCTGGGTGGGGCGCAGCCCAGCTCTCACACACAATGTCCCGACCAGAGCGAGTCCACTCCCCCGGTCCTCGGCCAAAGCCGCCTCTCTCTGCCACGGGGCTCAGGCCAAGGGCTGTGTGCCTGGGATCCTCGCACAGTCCCCGAGGCCGGGTGCACCCCTGGGCGTGAGGACCGAGGAAGGGAGCCGCTGCCAGCCCCGGGGAGTCAGGGAAGCCAGCCGCCCCTGGCCCAGGGTCAGGAGCCAGAGTGTGGCTCCTGGTTCTGCCCTCGCTGTCTGTTTCTGGCAGAACGGAATCGGCGACAGTCATGGGTCCTACCCCTGGGGCGGGACGGAGGAGTGTGCGAGGTAATGCAGGTCCAGGGCCGCTGTGGCCCTGGCCCCGGAGGTCTGCGGGCACGCACAGCCCCATGGCGTGGCCAGGCTGGCCCCGAGGGAGCAGGGCAAGGGCACGAGGGGTCCTGTCACGGGGCTCTGCACTCTGTGTCCTGGTGAGACCCTATCTCCAGAGAAAACAAAGGGGCCGGGCGTGCTGGTGCCCGCTGCCACCCCAGTGCCTGGGAGGCGGAGACAGGAGGGTCCTGCTTCGAGGCCCCATTTCAGAAGAAAATAGGGCCTAGGGTGTGGCTCAGAGGAAGAGCGCGCCAGGTTCGATCCCCAGGACTGCACACACGCAGGCGCACACGCACGTAAAAGCTTGTTTCAGTCAGAGTCACAGGCAATCTAAGCAGGGAGCATTGGCACACCGTCTCTACCTGGTAAGGGTGAACATCTCGAATAATGAAGAGCGCCTAAGCTGGCGTGGTGGCGCACGCTGGCAATCCCAGGACCTGGAGGCTGAGACAGGAGGATCACAGGCTCCCAACCAGCTCAGCCACTTAGTGAGGCCCTGTTTCAAAGTAATAAAAGTAGGGGTGGGGGTGTAGGTTGGAGGAGGTGGAATGCCCCTGGGTTCAATCCTCAGTACTGCCAAAAAAAAAAAATTCTGAATTTTGGAGTTTTGTTGTTTTTTTGGTTGTGGGGAGCCATTAAGGTCTTCCCTTTAAGAATACTTCTGACTGTCCTTTGCCCAGAGCCAGTAAGGTTTGGGGTCATGGAAAGTTCAAGGTCTGAGAGGAGCTCAGGTGGGATTGATTGGTTTGACGCTACGCGCACAGGTGGTGACGTCACGAGGGTTGATTGGTTTGACGTTACGCGCACAGGTGGTGACGTCACGGGAGTTGATTGGTTTGACGCTACGCGCACAGGTGGTGACGTCACGGGGGTTGATTGGTTTGACGCTACGCGCACAGGTGGTGACGGCACAGGGTTGATTGGCCGGGAGCTGTATAAATAGGACGGGAGTGGTAAACCCGGGATCGATCAGTAGAGGTATCGACCCGGGAGTGGACTGGCGATCCTTCCGTGAGAGAATGAAGTATTCTATGAATAAATTCTTTTCATCCCCGCTCCTCTCTTCAGACCCGTACTCTTGCCGGCTGGCTCCGCACGTGGTCCAAGGATTGAATCAGGGGCACTCTACCTCTCAGGTTCACTCCCAGCCCTTTTGGTTTTTTTTTTTTTTGGTGGTACTGGGGGTGGAACCCAGAGGCTTTCTACCTCCAGGCTCTCCTCCCAGACCTATTTTGTACTTTATTTGGAAACAGGGTCCCGCTAAGTTGCTGCGAGCCTAAGTAGCAGAGGCTGGCTTCGAACCTGTGCGAGCCTCCTGTCTCAGCCTCCCAAGCGCAGCCCTTTTGATTTTGAAAGGATCTCCTAAGTTGCTGCGGGTGGCCTTGAACCTACAGGTTGTTTTGTTTTGTCCTTGCAGGACAGACAGCCTCTGCCCTGGGGGGCTCAAGGCCCGCAGCTGAGCGTGGTGAGGTGTGAGGTGGGGGTCACTGGCTTCTGTCCGAGACACCTTCCCCAGTCGGCCCTGGTCACCAGGCTCGCCACACCAGGACTGCCCTGGAGCCCTGGGGAGCCAGAAGCAGTGGGCCGAACCTGCCCCGACTCTGGCATGGACACCGGAGCCGGCGGGCTGGAGTAGGAAGAGGTTCTGGGGTGCCCTTGCCCGAGCGGCCTGTGGGGACCTGTGGAAGTCCGGAGGCAGGCCCTCACCAGCCACCCAGACTGCCAGGACTGCCCTGCGCTTCCCGGCCCCGCGCTGAGTGATGGCTGTGAACCAGCTCTCCGCTCGTGGCCCTTTGTTACAGCAGCACAGACAGAGCTCGCTTCTCGAGGGCCCCTTGCTGTGGGAGCCTCTTATGCCTGAGCTCGGCTTGTTTACTTTCTGATACTGATATTGAACCCAGGGGCATTCTACCTCCAAGTCACACACCTAACCTTATTTATTTATTTATCTATTTGTTTATTTTTGTGGTCCTGGGGATGGAACCCAGGGGCATTCTACCTCCCAGCTACACCCTTTTTATTCTTTATTTTGAAACAGGGTCTCACTGAGTTGCTGAGGCTGGCCTTGAACCTGTGATCCTTCGTCTCAGCCTCCCAAGTACTGAGATTACAAGTGTGTGCCACCACACCTGGTTTATTTTTTATTTGTAAACAGGGTCTCACCAAGTTGCTGAGGCTGGCCTTGAACCTGCGATCCTCCTGTCTCAGCCTCCCAAGTGCTGGGATTACAAGCCTGGGCCACCCGTGCCCGGCACTAATGCTTAGTTCTTAAGCGTTATGCTATTCCTCGCCCCATCTCTCTGTCTCCTCAGATTATAAAACTTCAGAGAGCCAAGAGCATGTTTCTTTATGTTACTCCAGGGCCCAAGGGTGGGCACAGGGACAAACCCCAACACGCAGTGGCCCTGGGCTTCGCCAGGAGATGCCGAGATGGCAGAGGCAGGAGGGCTGGGCACCCGTGGTGGAGGGAGAGGGCGGGGAAGTGGAAGCCTTCTGGGACACTGAAGGCCTGGCCCCGGAACAGCCTGTGCTTGGTTCTCGCCCGTGGCCGTGACCGCTGAGCCGCCCGTGCTGCCAGGGCCCTGGGTTCCATCTCCAGTACCGAAAATAAAAAAAATAAAATAAAAAGAAGTAAAAAAGGGCTGGGGGTGGAGCTTAGAGGCAGAGCGCCCCTGACTCCACCCCTAGCTGCCCCTTGCACACACACTCATGGAGCGAGGTGAGGCTCTGGGGCTCCGCCTGGGCCGCCATGGGCAGTCTGGAGGCTGGCTCTGGAGGCCGCAGAACCGTCACGCAGGGCGGAGCAGGTGAGCGGCCTCCCCGCTGGCTGGGGAGGCAGAGCCCTCCAGAGCCGCTTCCCAGACCACGTACAGAGCCCTGGGCCGCTGGTGCGGCTGGAGGGGAAGAGGCCACTGAGTGGGCCTTCACGCCAACGCTGAATTCCGTCCTAGGCGGCGGGCTGTGGGTTGAGGGCGGGCTGTGGGTTGAGGTCGTTTACACTGCAACGTGGAGGCGCGCCCCGAGGCTGTGGAGCCACCTTCCTGCGAGCATGGTCTCGCTCCACACCCTCCAGTTCCTGCCTTTTTCCTGCAAATGACATCATTCTTTTCTTTTTGCGGGGTCTGGGATGGATCCCAGGGGCATTTGACCTCCGAGCTACACCCCCAGCCCTATTTTTATTCTTTATTTTGAAACCGGGTCTCACTGAGTTGCAGAGGGCCTCACTAAGTAGCTGAGGCTGCCCGCGAACTGCGATCCTCAGGTCTCAGCCTCCCGAATGCTGGGATGAGAAGCGTGCCCACCACGCCCAGCTCTAGCTTTTATTTTTAAAAAGTAGCATGACCCAGTCGTGTGCTATGGCGCACACCTGTAACCCTAATACTTGGGAGGCTGAGACAAGAGCATCACAAGTTCAAAGCCAGCCTCAGCTACTTAGTGAGGTTCTTGGCAACCTAGCAAACCCTTTTTAATTTTTCTGGTACTGGGGATAGAACCCAGGATGAATTCTACCACCCTACCACCAAGCTACACCCCCAGCCCTATATTTTATTTCTTATTTTGAAACATGGTCTAAGTTGTGGAGGGCCTAAGTAGTTGAGGCTGGCAGTGAACTTGTGATCCTTCTGTCTCAGCCTCCCAAATCCTGGGATTATAAGCATGGGCCACCACGCCTGGCTTCAAAACCCTGTTTTTAAAAAACAAGCCAGGGGCAGGCGTGGTGGCGCACGCTTGTCATCCCCGCGCTTGGGAGGCAGAGACAGGAGGATCGTGCAGGTTCGAAGCCAGCCGCGCTGGCTTAAGCGACCCTGTTTCCAAATAAAAAAGTATAAAAATAGGTCTGAGAGTGTAGCCCGGAGGTAGAAGGGCTTCCAGGAACCCCAGTACCATCAAAAACAAAAACCCAACAACAAAAAACAAGCCAGGGGTTGGGGTGCACACTTGTAATCTCAGCATCTGGGAGGCTGAGACAGGAGGATCGCGGTTTGTGGACAGCCTCAGCTACTTAGGCCCTTTGCAACTCAGTGAGACCCGGTTTCAAAATAAAAAATAAAAAATAGGGCTGAAGTTGTAGCTCAGAGGTCGAATGGCCCTGGCTCCATCCCCAGTACTGCAAAAATTAAAAAAAATAAAAAATTAATAAAAAAATATAAAGGGCTGGTGTGTAGCTTAGAGGTAGAATGTGTTCCTGGGTTCTATCCCTGGTATCAAACAAGAAAGAAAACTGGCCTGACCGGTCTCATTTTAACGACAGCATGTGTGCCGTCCCACCAGCCATATTCCAGAGATGCCAGGACGCAGCGCACCTGACGTGACAGTGCTTTCTGGGGGAGTTCTCCTGACTGCCCAAACTGTCCTCAGCTCTTTATTGTAAGAATGTACTGTTTTTACAAAAATAAAGTCACTACTATGACACCAGGCGCCTGGTAAAACGTCTGTCCTCGGCGCGGGGTCTAGGCCTGCCCGCTGGTTTACTGGGAAAGCCTCCAGGACGCGTCACACCAGAGGAATGCGCGGTGACGCAGTGGGCCACGCCGGGCAGGGAAGGCCACTGGAAAGTTCACAGCGCTGTCCCGAGGCGGGATTATAACTTCTAATTGAAGCAGGCTGGGGCTGGGGTGCAGCTCAGCGGCAAGGCCCTTGTCCAGCCAGCTCCATAAATAAATACGTTTTATTTCTTTTTTGGTCCTGAGGATTGAACCCAGAGGCATTCTACCTCCAGACTACACCCCCGGCCCGATTTTATTTATTTGGAAACAGGGTCTCACTAAGTTGCCAAGGCTGCTTTGAACTAGCAATCCTCCTGTCTCAGTCTCCTAAGTACTGGGATTACAGGATTGCACCCCCATGCCTGGTTAAATTAAAAAAAAAATCTCTATATATTTGTTTATGGTATTGGGGATTGAACTCAGAGGTGAGCTACACCCCCAGATCTATGTGATTGTGTATTTTGAACAGGGCCTCACAAGTTGCTGAGGCTGGCTGCGAACCTGTGATCCTCATATCTCAGTCTCCCAAGCGCGGGGATTACAAGCGTGCGCCACCACGCCCAGCAAAAAATAAAATATTTTTAAAAGCCAACTTGGAGCCAGATGCGGTGGCACACGCTTGTAATCCCCGCACTTGGGAGGCGGAAACAGGAGGATCGCGCTGGTTCAAAGCCAGATGCGCTGGTTTAAGAGACCCTGTTTCCAAATAAAATATAAAATGTGTCTGGGAGTGTAGCCCGGAGGTGGAGGGTTTCCAGGAACCCCAGTACCACCAAAAAAAAACAAAAACAAAAACAAAAACCATGAAAGCTTTAGCAGCTGTGTGGTACGCACACCTGTGACCCCTGTACGTGGGGAGGCCGAGTCAGGAGGATCGCAAGTTCAGGGACACAGTCAGACTCATCAAACTAGGGAGACTGTTTCTAATAATAAAACAGGACTGGGGTTGTAGCTCAAAGGTTCAATCCCCAGTAAAACACACACATCCTCAAATGTATTATGTGGATTATCAATTGATTCTTAAGTTAACATGTAGGGGCAACAGACCCAGAATAGCAAACTTGGCACAGAGGAAAATAGTGGGTGGCGGGCGCTCGTGACCCCAGTGCTCAGGAGGCTGAGACCGGAGGATCGCGGTCTGCAGGCAGCCTCCGCTACTTGCGAGGTCTCTCTCTGCAACCCACTGAGACCCTGTTTCAAAATAGAGAATAAAAAACAGAGCTGGGGGTGCAGCTCGGAGGTAGAATGCCCTGGGTTCCGTCCCCAGTACCGAAAAAAAAAAAAAAGTAGAATGAAAAAGAGGACTGGGACTGTAGCTCAGAGACCGAATGGCCCTGGATTCCACCCACAGTCCTGCAAAAGTAATAATTACTAAACTTCTAGCTGGGTGTCGTAGCACATGCTTGTAATCCTGGTATTTGGGAGGCTGAGACAAGAGGAACACAGATTTGAGGACAGCCTCAGCACCATAGCAAGATCCTGTTTCAAGACAAAAAGAAATGAATAAACAAAAAGGGCTGGGGGTGTATAAATACAGAGCTCAGAGGTGGGATGTTCCTCCAATCCAATTCTCAGTACCACACACAGACAAAAACATCCCAGAAATTTAAACATGTATGTAAAGTTGTGTGTATGTACAAAAGAAATTGCAAAATAAAAGCTAAAGATGCGTACATGAAATGGATTAAAATGCCGCCGAGCAGCCGGGAGTTCCTGGCCTGTGGCTGCGGGGAGCCGGTGGGGTCTGCAGCCACCCTGCGCCCGGCTGTCCCGCCCGGGGCTGCCCTGCATCAGGACGCGCAGGTGTGGAGGCGAGGGGCGCCTGGGCCGCCACGCTGCAGGACAGCGGGCGGAGGCCGTGCAGCCCTGCCCCGGGGTGTGTGTGTGTGTGTGTGTGTGTGTGCGCGCGGCCGTGCCCCCAGTCAGAGGAAGCTGGAGTTGAAAGGACAAGAACAGGAGAGCTCTTACCAACACACACTTTTAACTGCAAAAAGTACAAACTGTCATGACAAGGAAAGTTAATTTGCACACACTCCTTGCGTGGCCGTCTGCACACCTGCCGGCCCGGAGCCCCCGCGGCGGCCAGGTGCCCGCCTCCTCTGCGCACTGGGCACCTGTTCCCGAAGCCCTGCCGAGCCCCTCCAGCTTTCCCGGGGCGGGGCCCTGCCTCCTTACACAACACCCTTCTCCCGCCATCTCAATGCCCGGCCGCTCCTCCGTCTCCGGGAAAGCAAACGTCAGATGTAGTCAGCGCTAATACTTAAATTATGCAGGGCAGGGAGGCCAGGCGCTGCGGGGCCAGGACGGCAAGCCGGCCGGAGGGCCTCTCCTGCAAGCCAGCCCGGGCCAGCCACGCCCGGGCGTGGTGCGCCAGAGCCCAGCACCTGTCTGCAGGGGAAGCTGCTGGAGCTGGGGGACCAGCCCACGCCCAGAGCCACGTCCGGTTCTGCCTGCACCCGCAGCCCCGAGCGTGGCGAGCACCCCAACTGTCCTGCTGTGGGGCTCGGCTCTGAGGCCGGTTCCTCCGGCCAGCCGCCCAGTGGCTGTGGCTCAGGAGGCCCCAGAGCTAGGGGAGCTTAAAGCCTGGACCCGTTTACTTTGTCTTTCTTGTGGCACTGGGATTGAACCCAGGGGCATCCTACCTCCAAGCTACACTCCACCCTATTTTTTAGTCTTTATTTTGAAACAGGGTCTCGCTGAGTTGCGGAGGACCTCACTAAGTTGCAGAGGTTGTCCTCAAACCTGCGATCCTCCAGTCTCAGCCTCCCAAGTCCTGGGGCTACCGGTGTGCGCCACCATGCCCAGCTAGTCCCTGTAAGTAGTGGAGGCCAAGAGGCAGACACGGGCGGGTCTGCTCTCCTGCTCTGGCTTCTCCTGCAAGGCAGACAGAAGCTAAGGTTTGCTGTGGGGAGCAGCAAACACCAGCCACACCTTAGCCACAGAACAAGGAGGCCCGTGCTGGGCTTCAGAAGGGAAAACAGGTGAGGTGGAGCCCTCCTGGGGCCAGCGTCCCTGTCAGGCATCCGGAGGCTGCCGCGGCCGTGCCCCGCTGTGCCCACTCTTGAAGAGTGCTCGGGAGGGATGCGAAGGGCCTGATAAAGATCACGTGCGAGTTCTTGCTCCTCCATGTCTGCCAAGAGTTCTGAAAATAAGCCCTGCTCGCTGGCCCTCGGCCGCCCTCCCACCCCATGGCACAGGGGCCTGCCCCGCCTCCGCGCCCACCACAGAGCAGGTCTACTGGGGGTTAAGGAAAGCAGGCCCACGGAGGCAGCCTGGGCGCAGGGATGGACCAGGACGAATACTATCCCCTCAGAAAATGAGGCCAAGTCTGCCATCCACAGGCCGCTGCTAGCTGACAGGCAGGCTCTGCTCCCGAACCACTACCGCTTACCCCCCTTCCCTAGGAGGCAGGGGGGCGGCAGGCCTCCTTCCTACGTGTGACAGGTGTGCCCAGAGCCCAGGCACCTGGACATAGGCGCCGCCACGACCGTGGCAGCCTGCCCAGCAGAGCCGGCACCTGGGGCCGCAGTGCGCATGCCGGGACCTCCTGGCAGCCGCCACCAGCACGCACTGCGAGTCCGCGTCTTCCCAGAGCCCGTGCGCGGCTGCCGAGGGCTGCTGTCGCTCTCCTCGGCCTCCTCTCCCAGCCGGGCCATGCGGAGGGACACCACTCCCATCCAGAGGCGGCCAGCGCCCTCCGTGCTCCGGGGCAGGTCTGCCGCTCAGGATCAGCCCAGAAGGCTGACCGCTCTGCGGAGCCCTCCGCAGCACAAGCCCCCGGCTGGCCCTCCGGCGCCAGCACACGCAGGGCTTCTCGGTTCCAAAGCTTCGGGCGAAGTGAGCACTTTACAGACATTTAAGACGGAAAAGGCCAAAAGCAAGTGGGAGGAGACGAGGCAGCGTGGAAGCAGCTCCGTCCCGGGGCCGGCGGAGGCCGGGACCGTTCAGTCCACGCACACAGCAGCCTGGCCAGGCTCTTCCTAAGGCGGCTCAGGGCGAGCCTTCCTTCAGGCTGGCTCTACATCCGCTGTGGCCTTCCGAACAGCTGAGCGGGCCTGCCGGGGGAGGGCTGCTGACGCCGGGCTGCCCACCACGGCCAGGTGGAGTGGAGCGAGGGGTGAGGACGCCGGCTGCCGCCTGGGTCTCCAGTCACTTGAGGGCAGGTAGCTAAGCAACCAACCTCTGGCCAGCGGTTTCGCTGTCTGTTTTATTTCCCCTTTCAGCCTGTGTCCCAGCCCTTGGGCTGCTCCTCTAGAGTTCTGTCTCCGACGGCTCTGCCAGAGTGGTCCCGTCGCAGACGACCAGAGGCTGGGCACCTCTGGGCACGACGTAGACCTTCCAGTGCGCGGCTCCCGCGTACCCTTTGGGGACAACAACAGAGCGTGAGTGGCAAGGCGGCCACGCCGCTCCTGGCCTCAGCTCCTGCGCCCTCGCCCTCTGCAAACTGCAGGGCAGGGCCACTCTGCGCCAATGCTCCCGCCCCCGGAGCTGGCCTGGCGTCAGCAGGCCGCAGAGCCGGTGCTACCCACTGACCCTGTCGCTTCTCAGTGACAGCAGGGCCCTGACAGGGACGGGACCTACTGGCCAGCTCTCCTCAGGTCAGTGTGCCAGGGCTCGGGGCGGCACGTCCAGATGAGCCTAAGTCAGCGTCTCCCGAATGGGTTCTGTGAACAGGGGTGCTCTAGAACACACTCCAAAGAAAAGGGGTTCCACGGCCGAGCCGGGAGGCGCGGCCCTTCAGGCCTCTGCATGCTGCCGCCCTCGCTGACCAGGCCCTGTGCCTGGAGGAACGGCCCTGCCCTGTGCGCTTGCAGACTGAAGACCTCGTGCTGAGTTGTTTTGACCACTCTACAACACATTAAACAGCAAACCAGGCCAGGCGTGGCCACGCACACCCGTAACCCCAGCACTGGGAGGCTGAGACAGGAGGATCAGGGTCCACAGCCAGCTCCAGTTCCTTAGCGAGACCCCTCGGCGAGGGCATGGTGACACTTGTAATCCCAGGACCTGGGAGGCCGAGACAGGAGGATCGCAGGTTTGTGGCCTGCTACTTTGCGAGGCCATCTGCAACTTAGAGAGACCCTGTTTCAGCACGCTTGTAATCCCAGCATTCGGATTGCGGTTCACGGCCAGCCTCAGCTACTTAGTGAGGCCCTCCGTAACTTAGTGAGACCCCGTCTCAAAAGAAAGAATAAAAAATAGAGCTAGATATGGTGGCGTATACCTGTGATTCTGTACTTGGGAGGCTGAGACAGGAGGACCGTGGTTTGCGGACATCCTCAGCTACTTAGTGAGGCCCTCCACAACTCAGTGAGACCCTGCTTCAACATAAAGAATAAAAACCAGGGCTGGGGGTGTAGCTCAGAGGTAGAACACCTCTGGGTTCAATCCTCAGTACCAAAAAAACCCAAAAACAAACCAAAAAAACCCCTCAGTAAGTAAAAGAAAAGAATCTGTACATGCGCTCCCCAGGGCATGCTGGGCCCCTCATCTTCAAGCTGAGAGCATGCCTGGGCTCCAGCCGTTGCTGCTGGGCGCGGGAAGGCCGGGCAGCGTGCGGTGGGTGTGCCTGCGGGCGCTGACCCCTCCCTGGGCATCACCCTTGAGAGGCCTCCAACCCAAGGGCGCTGGCCGCCCGTGGCCCCTGCCCCTCCACTCGGGACGGCTCTTTGCCGACAGCCGCAGAGCTGCCCTGTCACGGCCATCCTTGGGGCCCCGGGTCAGGGGTCAGGGCCTGCTTCCACCCTCAGGTTCCACGATGGCAGCTGCAGCCGTCGCTTGTCACTCTGACAGTCACCCTTGGTGTCAGTCAGACACAGGAAAACGGATCTGGAACAATTTCCATGCAAGATTCTGTTTCTTTTTTGGGGGGAGTACTGGAGATTGAACCCGGGGGCATTCTACCTCTGAGCTACACACCCAGACATTTTTGCTTTTTGTTTTGAAACTAGGTTGCTGAGGCTGTCCTTGAATCTGAAATCCTCCTGTCTCAGCCTCCCCAAAACTGGGCACCCCGGTGTGCGCCTGCACCCGCGTACGCTCCCTGCCTGAAGGCGTTTCCAGAACAGGCCAGCTGTGCTGTGCGTGGTCAGAGCTCCGTCTGCGCCTGGTTTGTATTTGGCACCCCAGCTGACGTGAAGGTTATGTAACTCGGACACAGCTTGGCACGGCCTGTTTGTTCCCAGCCCCCACACAAGAGGAGACCCTTGGGGTGGCGGAGTGCACAGAAAGCCCCTGGAAAGCTGCCTGGGCTCCGCCGGGGACTGAGCCCCACCCAGGCTGAGAGGCGGCCGAGCCGAGGCCGTGGGGACGGCGCGCTTCTGCCAAGACCGCCGTCACGCTAATTGCTGCTGACGGCAGCGGTAAAAACCCGCTCCCCGACACGCCTCCTAAGCTCGTGGGGAGGGCGCCAGCCAGAGCCCAGGGCGGGCCACACGGGACGTTCTACGTGAGGCTCGGCGCTACCTCGCAGGCGTGCGCGCTGGACGCCGCCTCTCGCCTGTAACGTGAGGGACCGGTGGAGCGTTTCCAGAATCCCTCTGCCCCGAAGTTCTATGACCAGCAGACACGTGCCTTCTAAACCGTGTGTGCACCGGACACTTTTCTTTGCCCTGTCGCTGTTCTATTTCGGGGCGTAAATCCACCGACCCTGTTAGTGACAGAACGCTCTGCTGCCTCGCCCTGGGATCTGTCCTGCACCAGCGGATGGCACCAGGAGCCCGCCCGCGACGCCACCTACCGATGTCCCCCGGCTCGATGGGCATGGCCACCGTCTGGCAGTGCTGCCGGCACTGGAAGGGGGGGATGAGCTGCAGCATGGCCTCGCCGCTGCCGATGGTCAGCAGGTCGTGCACCCTGTGCATCTGGGGCACCGCGGGCGGGCAGGAAGGAAAGAGAAACAGCACGTGAGCTTCCCAGGAGCCGCAGCGGGCGGGAACACCACCGCAAAACTCACAGCAAACGCTGCGCCTCCCTGTATGTACCGGCAAAAGCTCTCTTCTGGGTTCTTGTAAAGAGACAGTGATTTACTGGGACACATCTCAACACTGGCCCAGAGCCGGCCACATGAGCTTCAGAACTGCAACCTCTGAGCCCCAGCTTCAAAGTGGGTCAAAGGCAAGCTGCAACATACGTGGCACAGGACAGTATAATCTACACAACTGGAACAATACATGCTTATATATATTATATGTATAATACAATATGATATAATCACTGGGCATGGTGACACTTGTAATCCCAGGACCTGGGAGGTTGAGACAGGAGGATCGCAGGTTTGTGGCCTGCTACTTTGTGAGGCCCTCTGCAACTTAGTGAGACCCTGTTTCAGCACGCTTGTAATCCCAGCATTCGGATCGCGGTTCACAGCCAGCCTCAGCTACTTAGTGAGGCCCTCCGTAACTTAGTGAGACCCTGTTTCAAAAGAAAGAGTAAAAAAACAGGGTAGAGGAGGCCGGGATTGGTGATGCATGCTTGTAATCCCTGCACTTGGGAGGCTGAGACAGGAGGATCGCACGGGTTCGAAGCCAGCCTCAGCTACTTAGGCTTTCAGCAACTTAGTGAGACCCTGTTTCCAAATAAAATATAAAAAAGGTCTGGGAATATAGCCTGGAGGTAGCAAGCCCCTGGGTTCCGCCCCCAGTACCACCAAAAAAAAAAAAAAAAAACCTAGGCCAGGGGGTATAGCTTGGGGGTCAAATGCTCCCGGGTTCCATCCCCAGACCTGAAAAAACAAACAAAAACAAACAAACAAACAAACAAAAAAACGGCAGAGGGTGTAGCTCAGAGGTCGAATGCCCCTTGGCTCCATCCCCAGACACAAGGAAAAAAAAAAAAAGATAATTATATACTTAAGGGCCGGAGATAGCCCCGGCTTTGTGCAAGTGAGGCAAGTGGGAGCGTTCTATCATTGAGAGACACCTGGCCCCTCTTGCTGGAGCCTGGGGGAGCCGGGTCTAGCAGAGGCTGGGCTGTGGTTGGTCTGAGGATACAATCTCTAGAGGGCCAGTTTTCCCTAGACTTTAGGATCAATAGATGGTCTGTGAAGATTTGCACACATGTATTACGTGGCACTGGGGAACTGGAGCCAGGGGCACTCTACCTCCGAGCTACACCCCAGCCCTAGTTTTTATTCTTTCTCTTGAAACAGGGTCTCACTGAGTTGCAGAGGGCCTCACTAGGTAGCTGAGGCTGGCTGAGAACCTGTGATCCTCCTGTCTCAGCCTCCCAAGCGCTGGGATGACAGCTGTGGCCACCACGCCAGGCTCTGGCGTCTGGTGTGCTGTGAGGCCCGTGGAGCGGGCTGACACAGGGCGGCGGGTTCCCCTCCCCCCAGCTCCGGCCTGTAGGCAGTGGAGGTCCCAGGTCTGGCCCCAGGCCCCCCACCACTGGCCCAGCGCTGGGCACTTTGGCCTCACCCGGCCCGTCCCCAATTCTGTTTCTAAGGCAACGTGACGCCACTTTGTCCCCACTGGTACTGCAGGTTGAGCCCAGGGACATTGTTTCCGAGCTATACCCAGAGCCTTATGTTTTTGTACTGGGGATTGACCCTAGAGGCGCTTCCTCCAAGCTATGTCCCCAGCCTGATTTCCTCTCTTTATTTGGAAGCAGGGTCTCCCGAGGTTGCTGAGAGCCTTGCTATAATGCTGAGGCTGCCTTTGAACCTGCGATCCTCCTGTCTCAGCCTCCCAAGTACTGGGATTACCAGCGTGCACCCCCGCGCCCAGCACCCACAGCCTTTTTGTTGTGTTTTGAAACAGGGTCTTCCCAGGTTGCTGAGTTTTACCATATTGCCTAGTGATGCTGCTGAGGCCGGCCTCAGACCTGTGGCCCTTCTATCTTACCTACCAAGTACTGGGATCACAGGTGTGTTTGTAAACCAAGAGGCCAGAGACAGGAGGGTCACAAGTCTGAAGCTTAGTGAGACACTGCCTCAAAATAAAAAAAGGGGCAGCTGGGCATGGTGGCGCATGCCTGTAATCCCAGCATGTGGGAGGCTGAGACAGGAGGACTGCAGTTCACGGCCAGCCTCAGCTGCTTCTTAAGTGAAACAACTCAAGTGAAACCCAAAATAAAGAATAAAAAATAGAGCTGGGGGTGCAGCTTGGAGGGAGAATGCCCCCTGCACCAGGTACTGGGATGGGGCTCCATCCCCAGTACTACACACACACACACACACACACACACACACACAGTATGGCACTCCCGGGCCCACAGTACTAAGTTCCATAGGAGGCCTGATGTCCTGGGGTGAAATGGGCCTCCCTCCCTCTTCTGCCCCAGGTGCCTTGGGCTGCTGGCCCCCAGACAGGCACAGGGATGGCGGGTGGCATGCTGGGGCTGGAGGCGGGCCTGGCGGGATGCTTTGAGAACCAGACACTGGCGCTGGCCTTTAGGTGCCCTCCCCTTCCCAGAACAGCCCCGGCCCAGCTGCCATCAGCGTGTGAGTAGTGTATCTCCTGCCTGGCTGGCTCCTGGGCAGGCGGTGAGGGTGCCGTCAATGTTCCAGCGGGAGAAGCGGCACACAGGCCATCGCCCAGGGCTGTATCATGAGGAGGAAGACGGAACCGCCCCAGGGCCTGTGTTCTAGGACAGCAGGATAAACTGGGTGAAGTCTGAGACTGAAGACAGCCCCTCCCGGCTGCTGGCAGACACAAGTTCTTACTTCTAGACAAAAGTCATTGTTTTTATTGGCTTTTAAATTCCTTCAACACAATTCAGCAAATCTGGGGCCAAACAAGAGTAACAGGAGACTGAGGAGTCTCCCGGTAGGGCGTCACCGTTTACGAAATCGAATTTTTTTCCCTTTTAAACTGGTGCTGGGGGTTGAGCACAGCCTTCAAGCATGAGCCCCGCCACTAAACTTTTTTTGGTTTTGTGGTGCTGGGGATTGAACCCAGGGGCATTCTGTCTTCAAGCTATACCTCCACCCAATTTTCTTTTAATTCATTCTTTATTTTGAAATAGGGTCTCACTAAGTTGCAGAGGGCCTCAGTAGTGAGGCTCTGGTTGCGAACCTGCGATCCTCCTGTCTCAGCCTCCCAATTGCTGGGATTACTAGCGTGCTTCACCATGCCTGGCACCCTAAACTTTTTACAAAGGAGTTTAAGTTTTAGCTTTTCCAAACCAATCCAAGCTCAACATGTTCAGGAATGAGCTCAACAAAGGAGCGATTCAGAGGAGAGCAGACAGACACACACAGAACAGCCCTGCAGTGCAGCCTGGACGCCGCAGGTCGGAGGCCGTGCTGCGGCCCCGCCTTCCCCCGTCTCCAGCCCAAGCCTCCCGCTGGCTCTGGCTCGTGGCGGGCTTGGAGGATCCTCCTACTGACCTGCTCTGTGACCCCGACAAACTCTTCACTCCCTATCTACAGAATAAAGATCTGGATTATTTATTTACATACTACCAATCTCTAGCTTGTCTACGTTCTTATTTTTTAATTTTAATTTTTGGTGTTGGGAATTGAACCCAGGAGCATTCTACCTCCGAGCTACAGCCCCAGCCTTCTTTTTTTTTTTTCTTTTTTTTCTTTTTTTGGTGGTACTGGGGATGGAACCCAGGGGCCTTCTAACTCTGGGCTACACTCCCTGACCTATTTTTTTTTTTTTTTTAATTTGGAAACAGGGTCTCTCAAGACAGCAAGGCTGGCTTCGAACCTGCGCGATCCTCCTGTCTCAGCCTCCCAAGCGCAGGGATTACAAGTGTGCGCCCCCACGCCCGGCTCCCAGCCCGATTTTATTTTTACTTTGAAACAAGGTCTTGCTAGGTCAACGAGAGGCTCACTACTTGCTGAGGCTGGCCTTGTACCTGCGATCCTTCTGTCTCAGCCTCCCAAGTACTGGGCTCCAGGCGTGTGTCACCGTGCCTGGCTCTAACTTGCCTACTATTTTTATTTTTCTGTAGTGGGGATGGAACCCAGAGGCATTCTACCTCTGAGCTACACCCCTAGCCCTATTTTTTTATTCTTTATTTTGAAACTGGGTCTCACTGAGTTGCAAAGGCCTCGCTAAGTAGCTGAGACTCATTTTGGGGTTTCTTTGGTGGTACTGAGGATTGAAGTCAGGGCATACTATGTCTGACCTACACTCCCAGCCCTATTATATTTTTATTTGGAAACAAGGGTCTCACAAAGTTGCAGAGGGCCTCACTAAGCTGCAGAGGCTGGCCATGAACCTGCGTCTCCTGTCCCCGAGCACTGAGCTCAGGCTGAGCCCACGCCTGCTCGCTTTGCAACTGGCGGAAGGGAGGCAGCCTTCGGCGCCGTGCCCTCCCAGCCTGTGCTCCCCCAGGGCAGAAAGCAGGAGCAGCCTCGGAGCAGCCGTGTGTGAGGGAGGCCTCCGCTTCACCATCGGCCCAGGCCCAAGCGCTCTGGACATTTCCTACCTTGCTCCCCACAACAGGGTCCGGGTGAAGCAGGAAACACTTTTTCAAGGAGGAATCTTTGGGAAACGGCAAGTGGGCAAAAACAGGAAAAAGCTCCTGTAAAACTTGTGATCTGTTCAGGGGTCTTCTCCTGGAAAGAGCGAGACAGAAGAGGTCAGCAGACTGAGCGCGCAGCCGTCTAGGCGGCGCGGGGCGGGGAGCAGCGGAGCGCACCACCACACCCGAACAGCGTCCACGAGGACCGAGGCCATGGCGTCCTCCTCCCCAGGCCACTGCACAGACCTCATCTGTGTGGGGCGGAGGAG
This sequence comes from Muscardinus avellanarius, assembly GCF_963383645.1. Classification (NCBI taxonomy): domain Eukaryota; kingdom Metazoa; phylum Chordata; class Mammalia; order Rodentia; family Gliridae; genus Muscardinus; species Muscardinus avellanarius. Next base: position 91,808,302 of record NC_137800.1, on the reverse strand, counting down.
GGGGAAGTGACGTGTTCACTCCGTCTTGGCAGGGACCAGTTAACAGCGGCCAGGTGCGGAGGGCAGAGAAGGCCCGGGGAAGACTGATTAGCTGCTTAAACTGGGCGTTCTATCTGCAAGTCTGTGGCAAGTTTGTTTGTTTATTGTGGTGCTGGGATGGAGCCCAGGGCATCTACCTCTGAGCTACACCCCAGCCCTATTTTTTTTAATTCATTATTTTGAAACAGGGTCTCACTAAGTTGCTCACTAAGTTGCAGGGGGCCTCACTAAGGAGCTGAGGCTGGCCTCTAATCTGCGACCCTCCTGACTCAGCTTCTGAAGCACTGGGATTCAAGTGCGCCACCGCGCCCGGGTGCTTCCTGGTTCTGTACATTTGTCATTAGCCGGGCGTGGTGGGCACGCTTGTCATCCTAGTACCTGGGAGGCTGAGACAGAGGATCGCAGGTTTTCTGCCAGCCTCAGCCACTTAGCGAGGCCCTCCGCAAATCAGTGAGACCCTGTTCCAAAGTAAAGAATAAAAAATGGGGCTGGGGTGCCGCTCAGAGCTAGAATGCCCCTGGGTCCACCCCTAGAGCAGCGCAGGGCAGGGAGGATGCCCCAAGCCCGCACCAGCCATGGTCCCTGCGGAGCAGCTCCGCGTGGAAGCTGCTCTGCTTTCTCGCTAGAGGCCACCTTCACCCTGGCCGAGGCCTCGGGCTCTAGAGACAGGCTGAGCCTCGCCGGCCCCTCTCCTACCCGAAAGGCACAGCCCGGGCCCCACTTCCCAGGGCTTTGGTGAGGTCACCAAGGGGCAAGCGGCAGACAGCGCGCCAGGGCGCCGCGGCCCCTCCGCGATCTCCCGACGCACGGCTGATGGCTGCCGGCCGACAGCTGAGGTGGAACCGCTCTCCGACTGGGCCGCCGGGGCTGCCAGCTGTGGCCCCTGCCCCTTCCCTCTGCACACGCACAGGCTCAGCCCCTGGGACTCACCAGGGGTACGGGAACGGGAACCACCGCTCGGGAAGGCAGCGCCACCACCTGGCGAGCGGGCCCTCGGGGAAGCCTTCGGTCAGCTCGGGGTAGCGGCACAGCGCGCGCTGCGTCTCCTCGGGCGGCAGGGGGCGCCCCGTCTGCACGGAGGAGGCGAAGGCGGCGTTACCTGGGTGCTCCATGGGTGCCGTTACCTGGGTGCTCCATGGGTGCCCGGGCGGCCTGGGGAGGCCCACTCCCGGCCTACCTTGATCACCAGAGGGCGCAGCCTCTCGAAGCTCCGCGGCGCGTCCTGCAGGAGCACCACCTGCAGGGCCAGCTTCCCCGCGCAGCCCGCGCAGCCGGCGGGGACGGGCTCAGACTCGTTCTGCTCGCCGGCGCCCCAGGGCTCCGCGTCTAGGAGGGCAGTGGGCAGGAGGGCCAGGGCTGAGCCAGGGGCTCTGGGCGCAAGGGAAGAGACGCTAACTCTTCAGTGGGAGACCCGGGGTGGGGATGCGGAGGCAGAGGCACAGGCACCTGCACACCACTCTGCTGAACTCTGGGAATATCTTCTCACATGGACATGTAGTGTCTAAATCAAATCAATACGTAAAACCACCACTGGAAAGGCACTCAGCTACTGAGTTCTCGTGTGTGTGCGCGCGCGCGCGCGCGCGCGCGCGGTCCTGGGGATTGAACCCAGGGGCATTCCACCTCTGAGCTACACCTTCAGCCCTAGTTTATTTTTTTGTTTGGAAACAGGGTCTCACTAAGTTGCAGAGAGCTTCAGGAGGTGGCTGAGGCTGGCTATGAACCTGCGATGCTCCTGTCTCTGCTTCCCAAGTGTGGGGATTACAAGCGTGTGCCACCATGCCGGGCTTATACTTTTTAATCTGAAACGGGGCCTCACTAAGTAGCTGAGGCTGTCCACCGACCATGATCCTCCTGTCTCAGCCCACCGAGTGCTGGGATGACAAGCGTGCCCCGCGCGGCTCCCCACCTCGCAGGCCCACCTGGGAGCGCTGCGCCCTCGCGTCCCGCGTGCAGAGGAACGCCCTTATTTTCTGGCATGTGCTTCTTGGTGATGGGCAAGGACATCAGCCGGATGTGATGGACGAGGGAGCGCCAGGTGTGAGCCCCGGAAAGCACCGGCTCGGGTGCCAAGGCGCTGAAGGGCTGGACCACGAAGTAGGCGGTGAGCAAGACGAGCCCGAGAGCCAGGAAGGCCTGCGGGGATGAGTGATGAGGGTTGGCCACGCTACCCCAAGTGGAAACACCGGCCCGGGCCTCTTCTGCTATTTCCAACGAGCCTGGGGAACCCGTCGGCTTCTGTGAACAAGACACTTGCACACTGGAGAGCAAGCAACGTCCGAGAACTGTGAGGCCCGCAGCCTGCCGAGCTCCTACCGAGCAACCAGAGGCACTAGGGACTGAGCCCAGAGGCATTCTGGGCCAGCCGCCAGCCCTTCTCATGCCACCTGGAACAGACTCACTCCGTTGCTGGGGCTGTCCTTGGTCCTCCACCCTCCGTCCCAGCCCCGGGATCAAGGTGCCGCGCCCGGCCCTCACTGGCTCATCTGTTATCACACAAGAGCCAGCTGTCCCGCGGCCCCGGAACCCACGCGCACACTCGCCTTATACACAGCGACGAGGAGTGGGCGCTGCGGCGGCCCCCGCCGGGGCTCGTTCTTCTCCAGCAGCTGTCTGATGAACTTCTCGATCGCCTTCTCCGACATGCCGCACTGGTGGCCCGTCTGCCTCACCAGATCCACGGTCTCTGAAAGCTTGTCGTAGATGCTCAGCTCATGGGCAGCGAGGTCCATGTCTTCCAATGCAAAGTCCCTGGGAAAGACGGGGAACAAAGCGGGTTCTCTAAAACGCCCTCCCGCAAGCCACCCCAAGGCGAGGGTCGCAGGTTCGAGAGCAGCCCCAGCAACTGAGTGAGATCTCTACCACTCAGTGACACCCTGAGGGTACTGAACGGCTGGGTCTCCAGGAGCGCGCGGACGCGCGTTCCAGCCTCTTCTGCTGCTGAAGGCACGCCACCCCATGTAAGAGGGCGGAGCACGGCGAGCCTGCTCTGCGGGGCACTGGGATGCGTCGCAAGACGTTTGGGTTGGTGTTTTGGTGCTGGAGATTGAGCAGAGGGGCCTCCGACCTCCGAGTGTCACCCCAGCACTATCTTGTTCTTACGCACAAACAAGGTCTTACTAAGGCGATGAGTCTCACTGCCCGCTGAGGCTGTCCCCCACCCGCGGTCCTCAGGCGGCCCCTCGAGCCCTGCGCTCCGTGCGCGCCACCACACCCGCGTCTGGAACTTTTTTTTTTTTTTTTTGCGGTAGTAAGGATTGAACCCAGGGCATTCTACTTCCAAACTCATCCCCAGTCCTATTTTTTATTCTTTTTTTTTTTTTGCGGTCTGGAGATGGAACTCAAGGGCATTTGACCTCCGAGCGACATCCCCTGCCCTATATTAGAGTCTTTATTTTGAAACAGGGCCTCACTAAGTTACAGAGGGCCTCACTCAGTAGCTGAGGCTGGCTCCCAAACTGCGATCCTCCTGCTCAGCCTCCAAATGCTGGGATTATAAGCGCGCACCACCACGCCCAGCTATGAAGACATTTTTGATGATAAATAATGGAGAGGTAGGCCGGGCGTGGTGATGCACGCTTGTAATCCCAGTATAGGAGGATCACACAGGTTCTAAGCCAGACTCAGCTACTTAGTGAGGCCCTCAACAACTTAGTGAGACCCTGTTTCCAAATAAAGTATAAAATAGGTCTGAGAGTATAGCGTATAGCCCGGAGATAGAAAGCCCCTGGATTCCACCCCCAGTACCACACACACACACACACACACACACACACACACACACACACACAGAGGTAGCCAGGTGTAGTGGCACATGCTTGTAATCCCAATACTTGGGAGGCTGAGACAGGAGGAGCCCAGGTTTACAGGCAACCTCAAAAACAAAACAAAATAGAACCCAACAAACTGGAGAGATACCACAGGCATCAAGGGGGTGGAGAGTGAGACAGTGGGATTGCAGGTTCGAGGTCAACCTCAGCAACTTAGTGAAGCCATTTTTTTTTTTTTTTTTTGCAGTACTGGAAATGGAATCCAGGGGCATTCTACCTCTGAGCTACACCCCAGCTCTATTTTTTAGTCTTTATTTTGAAACAGGGTGTCACTGGGTTGCAAAGGGCCTCCTTAAGTAGCTGAGGCTACCCCTGAACCGCCATCCTCCAGTCTCAGCCTCCGGAGTACTGGGAGGGCAGGCAGCGATGCTCCCTGCTCACCTGTTTCATGAAGTTGCCACGTTTTTCAACTTAACCCCCACCTTCTCCAGTGGGCTCTATGAAAAGCAGTCATCTTCTCCCGCAGTTTCCAGCCTCCCTCCCTCCAGAGCCACACTCCTTCCTGCTTGTTTACCAACCTGCTGAAAGCACGTTTCCGCCCCACCCCGCGCTCAAGGTCACCTTGGCCTTCCAAAGCCAAGCCCTTGGGCACTGGCCGGTCACTGCCCCGACTTCCTCCTGCGCCTGCTCCCGGCCTCGGCGGCGCGCTTGCTCTCCCCGAGGCTGGCAGGGCGCCGCTGTCTGGCCTTCTCAACAGCCCCGTGACTTGAACCCCAAATCTCTCCTCCAGTCTAGGTTCCCGCCAAAACCCAAGACCTGTTTTTTTTTTTGGTGCTGGGGATGGAGCCAGGGGCACTCTACCTCCGAGCTCCACCCCAGCCCTATTTTCTATTCTTTACTTTGGAACAGGGCCTCACTGAGTAGCTGGGCTGGTTGTGAACGGCGACCCTCCTGCCTCGGCCTCCCGAATGCTGGGGTTACACGCGTGCCCACCCCGCCCCCACTCGTTTATTCAACTCCCGCCAGACACCCTGACCCTAAATTCTCTATTCGTAATGTGTCCATATCCCAACTGATGTTCCCCCTTCGAAGACCCTTTTTGTAACGGAAACACTTGCCTTCAAATTAAAAGCTCTCGTTCCCATCAAGGACCCCAGTGCTAAAGTCCTCTTGGGTGAACCCAGGGAATCCTCTCGCTCATTACCTCCTCCCTAGCTTGACACTAACCGCAGTCAAGGTTCTCAACCTCCTCCTAAGACCAGCCAAAAGAACTCTCTGGAGTCCCAGACTCCTCCCCTGTCCACAAGTTACTTTTCTGAAGCATACTGGTTGACATCAAATACCTGCCAAGAGCCCCACCGTCTGCTGCGGCGGTCAGGCACTGAAGCTGGAGAAGCCCGGTGCGAGCGCTCCATCGTCCCACCTCCTCCCCGGCCAGGAGACGCAGCCATCCTCCCCAAGCCTCCAGGCTCTCATTTATAAGTGGGGATATATCAGCCGGCCGTGGTGGGCACGCTTGTCATCCCAGCATTGGGAGGCTGAGACAGGAGGATGGCGGTTCATGGCCAGCCTCAGCTACTTAGCGAGACCTTTTGCAACCCAGTGAGATCCTGTTTCAAAATAAATAAAAAATAGGTCTGGGGGTGCCTCTCAGAGGTAGAATGGCCCTGGGTTCCATCCCAAGTACCAAAAATATATCTCCCCACAATGTTGGGAGGATTTTACTACCATCCTGTCCTTTTTCCCTCCCTCCCTTCCTTTTCTTCTTGGTACTGCCCACTGAGCCCGGGGGCAGTCCACCTCCAGCACTCCAGCCCTTTTTATGTAGAAACTGGGTCTAAGTAGCTGAGACTGTCCTCCAACCTGCAATCCTCCTGCCTCAGTCTGCCAAATACGTGGATTATAGGCATGTGTGCCACCACTTGGCAAAAGGATTATAAAATGACGCATGTAAGACACCTGTTCCGACATCCAAATTAAATACTCAACAGTGGCCGGGCGCGGTGCGCACGCTTGTCGTCCCCGCGCTCGGGAGGCCGAGACCGGAGGATCGCGCTGGCTTAGGAGACCCTGTTTCCAAATCTAAAAAATGTAAAAATAGGTCTGGGAGTGTAGCCCGGAGGTAGAAGGGCTTCCAGGAACCCCAGTACCACACACACACAAAATCCTCAACAGAAACGATTAAGAAGTGAAGTCCAATTACTCAGCACAGCCCCTCTGGTCTGGGCCCTGCCAGCCCCTAAGACTCCCGTGCACAGGCCTCCCTCACAGTCGCACCGGCCGCCCGTCTCCCTGCCTTTCGTCCTCATAAACACAGCTGCCTGGGAAGCCGCTGCGCTCGGTCCTCGGGTGCGCGCCTTCGAGCAGCCTCCGCTTGCCCTTTGAGCTCCGCACGGCTCTGTTACTTTGTACTGGGGCTGTTTCCTTGTACACCTCCCACACCAACTTTCTAGAAAGCGGACGCATGGAGAGAACCCCGCAGGGCGGAGGGTGGGCTGTCATCCACCCGACTCCCAGGCTGGGGCTCCGAGCTGCAGCCTCGTCGGTACTGAGGAGGACGCGCCCAAAGTGAACATCCTGCTCCCTGCCGGCGGGCTGACACTCACAGCTCGCCATTCTACTTTTTATTTATCTATTATTATTTTTTGCGGGTCTGTGGATGGAACTCGGGCATTCGACCTCCGAGCTACACCCCCGGCCCTATTTTTTATTCTTTATTTGAAACCGGGTCTCACTGAGTTGCGGAGGGCCTCACTAAGGAGCTGAGGCTGTCCGCGAACCGCGATCCTCCGGTCTCAGCCTCCCGAGTGCTGGGGTGACAAGCGCGCCCGCCACGCCCGGCGAGGCTTAGTATTTTTTTAAGGCATGTTTAGCGGGAAAATGATTGCTGAAGACTTCATCATAAGAAACTACCAAAGAGCAGTCGCAAATGTCAGATGCCAAGCAGACGGGGGTCGTCTCTATCGCGAGGCTCGTAGAAGGCGAGGCCTGGAGAATGAAGCCCCAAGATCCCAGGCCGTGCCTCTGCACTCGTCCTCGGTCCGCACACCAAGGCCTCTTTCCCCGTCCACGCGCGTCACCGAGACGCCCGGGCCGGGCGGGGACACGCCTGGGGTCCCAGGACTCGGAGGCTGAGCCTGGAGGTTCGAGGCCAGCCTCAGCATGGGCGAGGCCCTCCGAGACCTCGCGAGACGGATTCAAAACAGTCAAACGGGGCCGCGGGCAGCTCAGGGCGGAAGCGGGCTGGGTCCCCGGCACCATCGACAAAGCACTCGCGCTCCGTCGGGCCCTCTCGCCCCCCACGCAGGGTGACGCCCGTCCCGGGCGGGTGCGGGGCGGGCGGCATGGCGGCGGGCGGCATGGCGGCGGGCGGCATGGCGGCGCCCCCCTCCCCGCCTCGCCCGGCACTCACATGCGGCCCGCGCCCTCGCGCGGCTCCCGCCTCGGGACTCGGCCTCCGGGCGCGGAGGACGGGTCGAGCGCTCCCCGCTTCCGGGAGCGCGACCCGGAAGCGATCCCCGCCGCCCGCGAGGCCGCGGCCCGCCGGGCTCCTCCCCCGGCGCGTGACGTCACCGCGCGGAGACTCTCGCGATCCCTGGAGCTGGCGGTCCTCGCGCCCCCTGGCGGCCGGATACATGGCTGCGGCTCTTTTCTTTCTTTTTTACCCGGGGGCTGTCGACTTCTGAGCTACACCCCAGCTCTATTTTTTTTTGGTGGTACTGGGGTGGAACCCAGAGGCTTTCTACCTCCGGCCTATACTCCCAGACCTTTTTTTTATATTTTATTTGGAAACAGGGTCTCACTAAGTTGCTGAGAGCCTAAGTACCCCAGCTCTGTTTTTTATTCTTTATTTGGAAACAGGGGCTCACTGAGTTGCAGAGGGCCTCCCTAAGTAGCTGAGCTGAGGCTGGCCGCGAACCGCGGTCCTCCTCCGTCTCGGCCTCTCGAATGTTGGGATTCCTGCACCTCCACGCCCGGCTCATTCATTCTTTATTTGGAAACAGGGCCTCACCGAGTGGCTGAGGCTGCAGGGGAACCTGGCTGCGGCTCTTTTCTCTGCTGTCCTCTGTCTGTAGCCCTAGCCTGAGTTGGTCTTTCCCACCCAGCCGCAAATTTCATAGGCGAATGGATTCGTCGGCGGACATTTATTGAGTCCCCTCAATGTTGTGCTCCAGACAATCTGTTGGGCATTAGGAGATCATGGGAGAATGCTTGGGAGGCTGAGGCAGGAGGATTGCAGGTTGGAGGCCTCAGCAACCCAGACCCTGTTTCAAAGTAAAAAATCAAACAGGGCTGGGGGTGTAGCTCAGAGGTAGAATGCTCCTGGGTTCAATCCCAGTACTAAATAAATAGGTAAATAAATAACTGGCTGGTGGTATATTTTGGGGGCAGAATGCCCCTGGATTTCAAATTCCCAATACAGGAGGTGGGGGATGAAAAGCAGTTCTTTCCCTAGAGTTCCTACCTTCAGGGAAAGACAAGTCACTCGATTTTGCTTTTGTTTATTCACGGAGGATTGAACCCAGCAGCATTCTACCTCCGAGCTGCACCACAGTCCTAGTTTTCATTCTTTCTTTTTCTTTTGGTGGTCCTGGGGGTGGAACCCAGGGGCTTTCTACCTCCGGGCTATACTCCCAGACCGTTCTTTATATTTTATTTGGAAACAGGGCTCACTAAGTTGCTGGAAGCCTCACTGAGTAGCCGAGGCTGGCTTCGACCCCGTGAGATGCTCCTGTCTCAGCCTCCCAAGCGCGGGATGACAAGCGTGCGCCACGCCCGGCTTAGTTTTCATTCTTATTCTGAACCGTCTGCCTAAGTCGCTAAGTCCCGGAGCCCAGGTGGCTGGGGCTGTCCGCGAACCGCCATCCTCCCTCCCCCTGGCCTCGCCCGTGTCGCTGGCCTGTTCTGCCGGCCATTCCTGCCGTCCATGGAGGCCTCTGGCTTTGTGGCACAAACAGCCCACCCCGTGGCTCATGCAGCCGATGGAGGAGCAGGGAGAGGCCCCGGGCGGAGAGGAGAGGTGGGGTCGGCATGGCGGCGGGCTCCTCATCCTGCCCCAGGCGAGTGCCAAGGCGCCCTGTCTTCTGCAAACAAAACACTGCTGGGCCGGGCGTGGCGGGCGCGCACTGGGAGGGGACAGGAGGACCGCGGTTCGCGGACAGCCCCGGCTACTTGGCGAGGCCTGCGGCTCAGCGAGACCTGTTTCAAAACAAAGAATAAGCGCGGCGTGGCGGCGCTCGCCGTCCCCGCTGGGGGCCAGGAGGGCCCGCAGGTCGGAGCAGCCGCGCTGGCTACAGACGTTTCCAAATAAGAAGTATAAAATAGGTCTGGGAGTGGAGCCCGAGGTAGAAGGACCCCAGTACCCCCCCACACTAATAATAATAATAATAATAATAATAATAATAATAATAATAAACAGGGCGAGGGTGTAGCCCGGAAGCCGAATGCCCCTGGGTTCCCTCCCCAGACCCGCAAAACAAAGTGCCGGGTAAGCCATACAGCTGTGTACAAAATTCCCCCTTCCATCTCGGCCCAATCGTGGGGCTAAACATTCTTCAAGTCGAAGGCGGGGTGGTGACGCAAGCCTGGAGTCTCAGTACTCGGGAGGCTGAGACAGGAGGATCGGGTTCGAGGCCAGCCTCAGCCACTTAGTGAGCCGTCGGCAATTTAGAAAGACCGTGCTTCAAAATAATAAAACAGGGACGGGAGCGTAGCTCGGAGGCGGAATGCCCCTCGGCTCAATGGAGGAGGAGGAGGAGGAGGAGGAGGAGGAGGAGGAGGAGGAGGAGGAGGAGGAGGAGGAGGAGGAGGAGGAGGAGGAGGAGGAGGAGGAGGAGGAGGAGGAGGAGGAGGAGGAGGGCGGGGAAGGAGCAGCAGGAGCAGCAGCGGCTGTGCAGTAGTAGTGGTGGAAATAGTTCTTCGATTTGATTGCTTGGCGTTCACTCCAATCAGAGCGAAGCTCGCTGTTCCCGCCTCCCAGCCCTAAGCGGCCCAATCGCAGGGCCGGGAGCGTGGCGGGCCGACGCTCGCGGGCGGCTTTACGGAGTGGGCTTCGCGGGATCTCGCACTCCGCTCCTCCCTTCCGCCCGCTCCGCCTCGCCGGGCACCCCGGCTTCCGACCGCAAGAAGGCTCCGCTCCTCCCGCGCCCCAGCCGCCACGCTCCAGTAGTCCGAGCAGAGGGCGGGGCCGGAAGTGTGCCGCGGCGCGTGGGGTCCCCGGGCGCCGGAGCGGAGGGCGGGACCGGAAGTGAGCAAAGGCGCGGCGGGTCCCCGGGCGCGGGAGCGGAGGGCGGGACCGGAAGTGAGCAAAGGCGCGGCGCGTCCCCGGGCGCCGGGGCGGAAGGCGGGGCCGGAAGTGTGCACTGCGTGGCGCGTCCCCGGGCGCCGCCGGAAGTAGCGACCGCTGGAGGAAGAGCCCGCCCGCTCCGCGATGGCGGCGATACCCCCGGACTCCTGGCAGCCGCCCAACGTTTACCTGGAGACCAGGTGAGGGGCGGCAGGGCCGGCGGAGGCGCGCGGGGCCGCGGCCTGGGCCCGCGCGCTGCTCCCGGGGGCCGGCCTCCCGCCCGCCCATTCATTCACGCCGCGAGCGGGGTCCACCCCGGCCCCTGCGTGTGGAATCTGAGCCGGCCCGGCCGGACACGGCCCTCCCTTCGGGAGCGCGGGGGTCGTCGGCTGCGGTCCCAGGACTCGGGAGGCTGAGGCGGGAGGGCCGCAGGTTCGAGGCCAGCCTCAGCAGCTCAGCGAGCCCGTGTTGCCAACTCAGAACGGCTGAGGGTGTAGTTCAGAGGTGGAATGCCCGTGGTCACCCCAGCACGCACACGCACGCACACACGCCGGGGCTGGGGCTGGGACTCGGTCAAGTGCCCCAGGATTTGATCTCCTGTAGCGAAAATAAGTGCACGCTCTGCGGTGGGCTGTGGTGCGTAAACACGTTAACGTGAAAAGAGGGCGCCGGCCGCCCAGGTCGCGGGAGGCAAGGCAGTGGGGTCCGCCTGGGGTCCGCCGACGTCGAAGGTGCGCTTTCGCTCCCCCCCATCTTGGATCTCCTATTTTTTATTTTTATCTTTTTGCGGGTCTGGGGATGGAACCCAGGGGCATTTGACCTCCGAGCTACACCCCCTGCCCTGTATTTTATTCTTTATTTGGAAACGGTCTCACTGAGTTGCCGAGGGCCTCACTAAGTAGCTGAGGCTGTCCGCGAACCCCGATCCTCCTGTCTCAGCCTCCCGAATGCTGGGATGACAAGCCTGGGCCACCACGCCCAGCTTCCTCCCTCCCAATTTTGGCAGGGAAAATGTTGATTTTTTTTTTTTTTTTTTTTTTTGCAGTACTGGGGATCAAACCCAGGGACATTACACCCCCAGCCCTATTTTTTTAAATTTATTTTTATTGGTGCATTGTAATTATACATCACATTGGAGTACAAGCACACATCATCCAGTTAGCCCTCATCCAGCCCCCATCCCATTCCCTCCCCCTCCCTCAATCCCATGCTTGTTTGGTGATTAACTTTGATACATTTGTTTATGTACCTCCTGCTTTTTTTTTTTTTTTTTTGGTGGTACTGGGGTTCCTGGAAGCCCTTCTACCCCCTGGGCTACACTCCCAGACCTATTTTCTGTATTTTTGAAACAGGGTCTCTTAAACCAGCGCAGCTGGCCTCGATCCTCCTGCCTCTGCCTCCCAAGCGCAGGGATTACAAGCATGCGCCACCATGCCCAGCTACCTCCTGCTTTTTAAAGAGGCTCCATCCTCCCCTATTCCATACCCTCTGATTGGTCACCTTAATTGCTTCACTATAGGGCTCTTTCTATAGCTTGGCCACTTCCTGTTGCCCCTTTCCTCCTAGTTATTGCTGATTAGGGGAAGCATCTGGTTTTAATTTTCTGCAATATTTCTCTGTGCATGCCGTGTTGCAAATACCGATCCCACTCTTGACGGCCCCAGTTGTGGCCTGGCTACCCGGTGGACTGATCCAGACCTCGCTGGCTCAAGCAGCGGCCTTGCCTCATGGGAGGCCCTGGTTCTGGCCTCGCTGGCCCCAACACTGGCCTAACCCCTCAGCTGGCTCCTATCCCGGCCTCGGAGGCCGCAGCACCAGCCTTGCCTCACGGCAGGCTCCGATGCTAGCCGCTGGCCCCGGCATCGGCCTAACCCCTCGGCAGGCTCCAATCCAGGCCTCGGAGGCCTCAGTAGCGGCCTTGCCTCACGAAAGGCTCTGATGCCGGCCAGTGGCCCCGGCACCGGCCTAACCCCTCAGCAGGCTCTGCTCCCGGCCTCGAAGGCCCCAGCATCAGTCTTTCCTCGCGGCAGGCTCCGATCCCGGCCTCGCTGGCCCCAGCACCGGCCTAACCCCTCAGCAGGCTCCGATCCCGGCCTCAGAGGCCTCAATAATGCCCTTGCCTCACGGAAGGCTCCGATGTCAGCCGTTGGCCCCAGCACCGGCCTAACCCCTCGGCAGGCTTCGATCCCAGCCTCAGAGGCCCCAGCACCGGCCTTGCCTCACAGCAGGCTCCAATCCTGGCCTTGCTGGCTCCGGCACCGGCCTAACCCCTCGGCAGGCTCTGATCCCAGCCTCGGAGGCCCCAGCACTGGCCTTGCCTCATGGCAGGCTCCGATCCTGGCCTCGGAGGCCTCGTTAATGGCCTTGCCTCACGGAAGGCTCCGATGCCAGCCGTTGGCCCCAGCACCGGCCTAACCCCTCGGCAGGCTTTGATCCCAGCCTCAGAGGCCCCAGCACCGGCCTTGCCTCACGGCAGGCTCCGATCCTGGCCTTGCTGGCCCCGGCACTGGCCTAACCCCTCGGCAGGCTCTGATCCCGGCCTCGGAGGCCCCAGCACTGGCCTTCCTCAGCCTATTTTTTAAATCTTATCTTAAAACAGAGTCTCACTAGGCTGACAAGAGTCTCACTACTAGCTGAGGCTGTCCTTGAACCTTCGATCCTCCTGTCTCAGCCTCCCAAGTACTGGCGTGACAAAGGTGCGCCACCACGCCTGGCTGAAATGCCCAGTTTTACAATGAAATGGCTTGACCAAAGCCTCCCCGGTGGTAAGTGGAGACAAACCGTCCCTGTCTCACTAAGTTCCTCAGCCCTGTTACCACCCCCACCCCTGCTGCCGCCTCTTTGGAAGAAGTGATCTTTCCGAAGGAGGACAAGGGCTCCTGCTAGAGAGCCTTAAGAAGATTTTCCTTGGTCCTCTAATGGCCTAAAGTTAAAACTTTTCAGTCCAGCATTCAGGATGATCCCCCCACTCCCAAGTCTGGCCTTGCCTGCCTGCTGTCCCCGTCAGCCGCCAGGGTCGCAGGAGGTCTCTGCTGTCTTGTTGCTACCACCTCTCCTGAGCTGTCTGTATTCACGCCGGCTTCCTCCCAGGCATCTTCCTCATCCTCTTGGTCCTGGGGATGGAACCCAGGGGCATTCTACCCGAGCCACACCCCTCGCCCTATTATTTTTAATAACCATGGTCCTGATGACTAGAGCTGTGCCCTCCCTGCAGCATGGGACTCATCGTGCTGGAGCTGTACTGGAAGCACGCGCCCAAGACCTGTAAGAACTTCGCCGAGCTGGCCCGTCGGGGCTACTACAATGGCACTAAGTTCCACCGGATCATCAAGGATTTCATGGTCCAGGGGGGCGACCCCACAGGCACAGGTACGGTGAGCCAGCGCATGCAGTGGCCCTCAGCACTGCGTGACCGGGCGGCCAGGCTGCTCCTCCTGGGCCCGGCCTGGGTTGGTCGATTGTGGCGCCGTTCCTGCCTGCCCCACACAGGCGTGGAATTGACTGGGATGCAGTTTGACCCCTGGGCTCGGTAGTTTCTCAGACCTTTGTGTATTGCCCAGTGAGAGCGGATAGTAGTCGCCTGGACTTGAGTGAGGTGTAGCGTAGCCTTCCCAGTCAGCATCCTGAGACTTCACCCACCGGGAAGCGTGGACCACGAGACACTCCGCGGGGGCGGCCTGCCCAGGGGCGGGAGGACCGATGTGGCGCCTGCGGGGCTGAGGATTTGTCCTCTGGGTGGTAAAGTGTCCGTGGAGGGCTCAGCAGGGGAGCATGGCGGTTTAGCTCATTTAAGAAGGGTCCCCAGAGGGAAGGGGCACTCGGTGCCCAGAGCCCCCCACGTGGCAGTCTGGCCCTGGGGAGGCGGCACCAGGTGGAGTCCGTGCTTGGCAGGTAGAGGGGAGGGTGGGGTCTCCAGGACGCTGGTGCGCGCAGAGTCAGAAGCTGGGTCTGTGCCCAGCCACAGGAGGTGCAGGCAGGGCAGGGCACCGCATCATGGGGACAGGGACCTGAGGCGGGGCAGCGTGGAGCCCTGTGTGGCCACTTACGCGAGAGAGACATCTAGAAAGGCTCGCAGAGTGCCCGCGGCGCAGCGCTGGGATGGGAGTTGCCGGCCCTGCCGCTGCTGGTTTGTGGGAAGGTGGCAGTCCTGAGGAGGTGGCACCGGCCGGGCCAAGGCCTGTGCTCAAAAGCGCCCCCTAGAAGGCCGTCCTCAGCCGTGGCCCCCGGCTGGCCTTCCTCTTCCTTGTCCGGGTGGTCCTTGGTTCCTACTGGGCAGGGATGAGGCCCAGTCCTCCAGCCACGCCCTGGAGCTCCGCCTGCGGCCGACACAGGCCGCTGTCCTCGTGCCCTTGGCCCGTGCGTGCGCGGGGCTGAGGGAGGCGGGTGCTGTTGGGAGTGCGCGGCAGGCCGCGGTCTTGGGAGTGGATTTTCGCAGGGTGTGGTATGGTTCGGTATGTTTCTAGAGCACAGGTGCCTGGGCGGTGAGAGCCCCCGTCTGCCAGGTCCCTCCACGCTGCACGAGGACAGCGCTTTCCCCGGCGGGCTCCTGGGAGAGCAGCAGAGGTGGGGCGGCCTTGGCGGCCGCGCTGTCAGTGGCGAGTGGAGGGGGCTCCTTGCGTCTGGGCGGTTTCCTGGTGGCCCCTGTGTGCTCGCTCCAGAGTGCTCAGGGAGACTGATGGGGCACCTCCTGTGGTGTCCCTGTGGGAGCGTCTCCAGCGTAGCTCTTCTGCACTCAGAGCCTCCGAGCCCAGAGCCCTGCACGGCGCCCGCCAGTGGGCGCATGTCAGCAGCACAGCAGGTGGGAAGCGGGAAGCGGGTGCAGCGCTGCGTGCCCATTACCTCAGTGCTCGGGAGGCTGGGACAGGTAAACGGTAAAAACTAAAAACAGCCGGGTGCAGCTCTGACGTGGTGCCCTGGGCGCGGCCCCACAGCACAGTAAGCAAGCGCACGCCAGCCTGGGCTTCGTCCCCTTCACCACCTGTCACTCCCGCCACCACTCGCTCCTTAAGCAGGAGAGCTTTGACTCCAATGTTGTATTTTTAATTTTTACTTTTCAGTTTTGAGAGCTCACCAAGTTGCCCAGGCTGGCCTTGAACCCAGCGCCCGGCGGCTGAGGCGAGCCTTGCTTTCGTCCCTGGTTGAGGGGCACAGGTGTCCACTCCCTCACCCGCAGCGTGGCTGCCTGAGTTGGGTTGGGGAGGATTTGTAGGCAGGGCTCAGCTCCGCAGGGAAGCGTTCTGATTGGCCGGCACAGGGTCAGAGCTTGGGGTATTTCCACTAAAATACTCGTGAAAGCGGAAAATCAAACACCTTACCATCTCGGACTGTGAGCAAGAGGTGATGTCAGATTGCAGGGGACTTGGTGTTCTTTTGATAATGCCCTGCATCAGTGCATTCTTGGCGGTGACCTCCTTAGTTCAGTGAGCAGGAGGAAAGCGCTCCTGTTCTGAAGGAAGGTGCCCCCCCCCCCAGGACGCCTGCGGGGGTGTGCCTGGCGGGGGTGTGCCTGGGGGTGTGTCTGGCGGGGGTGTGCCCCTCTGGCCACGGCCTCCTCAGCGCTCTGTGGCGCCCCTGCTGGTGGGCTCGGGTGGGCGTGGCTTGCGCCTCTTGCTCTGATTGGGTAGGGTGTGGGTTCGGGTGGGTGTGGCTCACGTCTCGCGCTCTGATTGGGCAGGGCGAGGCGGCGCATCCATCTATGGCAAGCAGTTTGAGGACGAGCTCCACCCCGACCTGAAGTTCACGGGTGAGCGCGGGGCGTGGTGCGGTGTTCAGGGCTCTTAAGGACCTCTAACTAAAGGAGACCAGAAGCTTCCCCGGCCACCAGCCTCCCGGGCCTGGGGTGCTCACCTGGGAGGCCCAGGCGGCCTCTTGTCTGAGCCCAAGCGCCCTCCCCGTCTGTCTCTCTGTCCTTCCAGGGGCCGGGATTCTCGCGATGGCCAATGCGGGGCCGGACACCAACGGCAGCCAGTTCTTTGTGACCCTCGCCCCCACCCAGTGGCTGGACGGCAAGCACACCATTTTCGGCCGGGTGTGCCAGGGAATTGGGATGGTGAACCGCGTGGGCATGGTGGAGACGAACTCGCAGGACCGCCCGGTGGACGACGTGAAGATCATCAAGGCCTACCCGTCTGCCTAGGCGTCCTGGGCGGGCTTCCTAGGGTGCTCGGCTCTCCTGGTGCCCGGCTGGGGCCAGGCCCCCGCCGCAGATCACCGCCGACTCGCCGGGGACGGTGAGTCGCTCCGGGAGCTTTGCATTCGGCCTGCGCCGTCGCCGATGGCCATGGCATGCAGAGGTGCCCGCCTTGCCCGGCCGGGCTCGCATCTGTTTTCCCCTCAGAACCAGCACATCAGCAGAGCTGCTGACACTTGAGCACCCCAAGGCGCTGAACTCCTGCCAAGTGGAGAGTGCGGCCAGCCTTCTGCCGAGGAGCTGTCACGTGGGGAATGACAATGGGCAGCGCTCGAGGAAAGAATTTATCAGAAGGAAAAGCGCTGGCGTCTCCCCAGGAGGGAGCCGCGCTTCCAACCCAAGGCTTCAGGGAAAGCCGCCAGGGGCGTTTGTACAGGCCTCCGTGGAAGTCTTTCTGGATGGGGGAGTTGTAGGGGGTAAGAAAGGAAGTCCATGCCTACTTAATACCAAGAAACTTCCAGAATAAAACGCAGTCGATGGTTCAAATCGCAGCTGTGGTCTGGTTCTAAACATCGTGCAAGGTTCTAATACCATTTCCTCTCAGCTAGTGTTGCAGAGCTCATGTCTTCAAGCTTGCCCATCAAGCCAGCTGCCTCGGTGCACACCTGTGATCTGAGTGCTTAAGGAGCCGAGACAGGAAGATTGCAGGTTCGAAGACAGCCTCTGCAACGTAGCGAGACCCTCGGCAATTTAGGAGGCCCTGCTTCCAAACAGAAACTTAAAAAGGCTGAGGATGAGCCGGGAAAAAGGCTGAGGATGAGCCGGGCGCGGCGGGCACGCTTGTCATCCCAGCACTCGGAGGCTGAGGCGGGAGGATCGCGGGCCACGGACAGCCTCAGCCACCACTTAGACCCTTCGCAACTCAGTGAGACCCTGTTTCAGAAAGACTAGCTGGACGTAAGCCCCGAGCTTGGGGGGCAGAGCAAAAGGCTGGGGGTGGTGAGGGCTTACTGGGGGTTGGGTGGGGCTGGTGTGATCAGGGGATGGGAGAGCCACTGGCAGGGAGGAGATATCAGACTCGGGGGGAGGCTTAAGACTGGGGAGTAGATTAGTGCTGGGCGGGGGTGGTGAAGTCCCACGTGCCGAGGGCAAGGTGTGTGGCCCTGGGCCCACCCAACCTCCCCCCTTCACTGCTCACTGCTCGGTGCTCTTCCCCTCCCCTGGCAGTCAGCCAGAGACCGCCTTCCCAACGCCACCCACCCAACATGCGGCTGGGAGAGGTCTTCCCAAGGGCGTGGACAGCGGGGCCACGACCACGTTCCTGCCTTCCCCGAGACCTGGGCTGGTGGCCTAGGAGGAGCGGGGGCACCGACAGCTGCTGCTGCGGGGGGCATTGAGGGGCAGGGCCCTCGTCCCCGCCGCAGTGGACCGTGGGCATCAGATTGGCATGTGGCCCCAAGAGCCCTGGGGTAGGCACCGTCCCGGGCACAAGACAGGGAAAGTGTCTTCCACCCTCCGGTCAGCAAGCACCGGCATCGCCTGAAGTCAGCTGTTGAACTGTTGTTTGACAACTATCACAATTGTTTTGGGGGGAGTGTACTGGGGATGGAGCCCAGGGCATTCTGCCCCCCAGCCCTTTTTATTTTGAATCAGGGTCTTGCTAAATTGCTGAGGGCCTCCCTCAGCGGCTCACTGCGAACCTGCGATCCTCCCGTCTCAGCCTCCCAAATACTTTTTTTTTTTTTTTTTTGGTGGTAGTGGGGTTCCTGGAAACCCTTCTCTGGGCCACACTCCCAGACCTATTTTATGTTTTTTTATTTGGAAACAGGGTGTCTTAGGCTGGCTTCGAACCTGCGTGATTCTCCTGCCTCCCCCTCCCAAGCACGGGGATTGCAAGTGTGCCCCACCACGCCCGGCTTAATTCTTTATCTTGAAATAGGTTCTAAGTTGCTGAGAGCCTTGCTAAGTTGCTGAGGCTGGCCTTGAACCTGCAACCCTCGGTCTCAACCTTCCCCAATACTGAGATTACAGGCATGCACTACCACGCACGGCTTATTTATTCCTTCAAACTGATGGTTCACATCAGGGAAACCACAGAGCAGCGGCGTGCGAGCGGCCTGTGGACAGAGGGCTTTGAGGCCTTCAGCCTTGGGGTCGCGTTTCCTGGGAGTTGGGACCCTTATTCCTGGAGCCACGATCTGAACCAGACCTCCGGAGGCCTACGTCTCTGAACCACCCATCAGAAGACTCCTTGGCAGTCAGGGACCTCCAGCCCGTGCCATCCTGAAGACAGGCCACTAGAGGCCGCTGTGGCACTGCTCAGCCCGGCCTCCGCCTTCCAGGGTGCGCAGAGCCAGCGGCTCTGGGCTTGTGAGGCTGGGATGCGGTGTCCGGCGGGCACGGCGGGAGCCTCTGGGCCTCTGGGCGCCGCTGGCGGGCCCCTCTGTCCCGGAGGCCGGTGGGGCGGGTGGAGGAGCCCCGAGGCCGGGCCAGCTCCTCCCGGCCCAGGGCACTGGCTTCAGGTGCGGCTCATCAGTCAGCAGGGACCTGAGGCCGCGGGTACCTTCTACCTCCAAACTAAACTTCAGCCCTACTTTTTGGGTTTAGTTTGAAACAGAGTCTTGCTAGGTTGGGAGTCTCGCCGCTTGCTGAGGCTGCCATTGGTCCTGTGGTGCTGTCTCGGCCTCCCAGGTGCTGGGATCACAGGCGTGCGTCGCCACGGCCGGCTGGCTTATAGATATCTGAAGGTTGGCATTATTGTGCCCTTTCTTGGATGAGCGAGCTTGGGCCCGGAGGCACCTAGCACAGGCCTACCACAGAATGAAGGAAGGGCCGAGGAGAAGGCAGGACCAGGCTCGAAGTCGGGGTTTCCGACCCCAGATTCGACAGAGGAAGACAGGCACGGGAAGAGACGCGCTCCTGGCTGGCTGTGTGGCCAGAGCTGGGCCTGCCTCGCGCCGGCGGACAGCCATCCTGACTGCAGTCTCCCGGAGCGTCCGGCCCAGCCCGAGCCAGCCCCGCGAGGCACCAAGCTCCCCCGGACAGAGCACTGCCCTCTGCCGGGGCAGGGGAACACAGGGGAGTTTACTTATTGGATACCAGGAATTAAACCCGGGGGCCTTCTACCTCCCAGCTAGACCCCCAGCCCTTTTTATTTATTTATTTTGAAACAGGGTCTCACTGAGTTTCTGAGACAGGCCTCAAACCTGTGGGTCTCCTGTCTCAGCCTCCTAAGCACCGGGATCCCAGCTGTGCACCACCACGCCCAGCTTAAACTCTGTGATTTGGTGATGAGATTTTTCTCCCAGCACCTCCTTTTATTATTTATTTATTTATTTATTTTTGCGGGTCTGGGGATGGAACCCGGGGCATTCGACCTCTGGGCTACACCCCCAGTCCTATTTTTTATTCTTTATTTGAAACAGGGTCTCACTGAGTTGCAGAGGGTCTCACTAAGTAGCTGAGGCTGGCCGCGAACCGTGATCCTCCCGTCTCAGCCTCTCAAGTGCTGGGATTACAAGCGTGCACCACCACGCCTGGCTCCAGCACCTCCTTTTCTACTTGTGCTCTCATGGTGACTCTGGGGAGGGTTTTGTGCGAGGAGCGTTATCCCCCCCCCCCCCCCGTCTTTGTGTACGCACGGCTCTCGTGGCCGAACCCTGGCCTGGCCCCTGCTCCGTGACTGCTCTGGCGCTGTGCCGCACCCCAGCCTGGCCACCCCATCGTGAAGCTGGGCATCTGAGAAGCAGACTGGCGAGGTGGCGCGAAGAGAGCCCTGCGCTGCCCTCCGGCTCCTGGGCCTGACACCTGAGCCCTGCCCAGGCACTGATGGAATTACCAGAGAACAGGGAACAGGGCCTTCCGGTAATGGGGCAGCGGAAGTGGAGGAGGCAGGGCTCTCCCTGTGCTAAGAGACCCAGCAGGTGGCGGGGTGCAGGCCGCAGGGCGCTGAGGGCAGGGCTGACATGGCTTCCACGCAGAGCCAGGCGCCCGGCATTTCCCGCACGCTGCCGCTGCCTCGGGCAGCCAGGCAAGCAACGAAGGCAGCGTGGCATGCAACTGAGTTCAGAGCTTAAGAAAACAAAGCCAGTGTCTCATCCTCAGTGGCTGGGCAGGCGCGGAGCCACCGGGTGACGCCTCGGGCCCCTCTCCGCCCAGGCACGCCCGCGGCCCAGGCAGGGAGGCAGAGCCCTGAAGCCCAGGCAGACTGTCGGCGCAGCCGCGAGGCCTGAGCGTGCCCAGCCCGGGAGGCTGGCTGCTACGAGAGGCCTAGTTTGCTTCTGAGCTTCTGAAGAAATGTGAAAATCCTGTTCTCCACTCCCTAAGATGTTCCAGCAAGGGGGAGGGGGTGTCCACAGAGTGCAGAGTGTGGACTCCCAAGAACTTACGGGCTGTAGCTCAGCGGTGGAGTGCTTGCCCAGTATGCACAGGCCCTGGGTTCCACCCCCCACCCCACCCCCCCAAAAAAAAAGCAAGAGAGAAGCAGTACTTGGGAGGCTGGGACAGGAGGATCACAGGCTCATAGCCTGGGTCAGCCGCTGAGTGAGGCCCTCAGCAATTTAGCAAGACCCTGACTCAAAATAAATAGGGCAGCCCCGTCCTCCCAGAGGGAGGATGTAGCTCAGAGGTGGGATGCCCCTGGCCTCCATCCCCAGGACACCCCCTCAAAAAAATTCTGAGAGTTGTCCAACAACAGTTCAACAGCCGACTTCAGACTTGAGTCTCTGCCCGGTACTTGCTGGCTGGAGGGGAGGGCGGTGTGTGCCCGCGGCAGAGACCAGGCCCTCTCGGGCACACGCGCCAGGCACGCGGGGCCTCACCAGCAGCTGTCTCCAAGGCGAGGCGGGCTTCTGCTGAGTGCTGTCCTTGGTGCTGGGGCTGCGACTGAACAAGACAGCCCTGCCTGTGTGGAGCGGAAACCGAGCAGAAGGGTGCGGGGATGGTGGAGCCGTGACTGGAGGGTCCTGAGCGGAGGAGTGCCTGTCCAGACTGGTTTTAAGTGGATCGGGGCCCTTGGAAGGTTCTGGTTGCTGAGATAACTGAGAGTCAGGGCTGCTCTGGATGCAGGGCAGAATGGAAGGGCCTGGCTTCCCTGCCTGAGCTGGTCCACACCGCAGCAATGAGCCTGAGAGCCGTGAGCCCGTGAGCCATGAGCCCGTGAGCCTGAGAGCCGTGAGCCTGAGAGCCGTGAGCCCGTGAGCCATGAGCCCGTGAGCCATGAGCCCGTGAGCCGTGAGCCTGAGAGCCGAGAGCCCGTGAGCCTGAGAGCCGTGAGCCCGTGAGCCATGAGCCCGTGAGCCGTGAGCCTGAGAGCCGAGAGCCCGTGAGCCTGAGAGCCGTGAGCCCGTGAGCCATGAGCCCGTGAGCCGTGAGCCTGAGAGCCGTGAGCCTGAGAGCCGAGACCCCGTGAGCCATGAGCCCGTGAGCCGTGAGCCGTGAGCCCGAGAGCCGTGAGCCCGTGAGCCTGAGAGCCGAGAGCCCGTGAGCCATGAGCCCGTGAGCCGTGAGCCCGAGAGCCATGAGCCCGTGAGCCTGAGAGCCATGAGCCATGAGCCCGTGAGCCGTGAGCCCGAGAGCCGTGAGCCCGTGAGCCTGAGAGCCATGAGCCATGAGCCCGTGAGCTGTGAGCCCGTGAGCCGTGAGCCTGAGAGCCGTGAGCCCGTGAGCCATGAGCCCGTGAGCCGTGAGCCTGAGAGCCGTGAGCCGTGAGCCGTGAGCCCGAGAGCCGTGAGCCCGTGAGCCTGAGAGCCATGAGCCCGTGAGCCGTGAGCCTGAGAGCCGTGAGCCATGAGCCCGTGAGCCGTGAGCCCAAGAGCCGTGAGCCCATGAGCCCGTGAGCTGTGAGCCTGAGAGCCATGAGCCCGTGAGCTGTGAGCCCGAGAGCCGTGAGCCCGTGAGCCTGAGAGCCGAGAGCCCGTGAGCCATGAGCCCGTGAGCCGTGAGCCCGAGAGCCGTGAGCCCGTGAGCCCGTGAGCCTGAGAGCCATGAGCCATGAGCCCGTGAGCCGTGAGCCCGAGAGCCGTGAGCCCGTGAGCCTGAGAGCCATGAGCCATGAGCCCGTGAGCTGTGAGCCTGAGAGCCATGAGCCCGTGAGCTGTGAGCCCGTGAGCCGTGAGCCTGAGAGCCGTGAGCCCGTGAGCCATGAGCCCGTGAGCCGTGAGCCTGAGAGCCGTGAGCCGTGAGCCGTGAGCCCGAGAGCCGTGAGCCCGTGAGCCTGAGAGCCATGAGCCCGTGAGCCTGAGAGCCGTGAGCCATGAGCCCGTGAGCCGTGAGCCCAAGAGCCGTGAGCCCATGAGCCTGAGAGCCGTGAGCCCGTGAGCCGTGAGCCGTGAGCCTGAGAGCCGTGAGCCCGTGAGCCTGAGAGCCGTGAGCCATGAGCCCGTGAGCCGTGAGGCTGAGAGCCGTGAGCCCGTGAGCCTGAGAGCCGTGAGCCATGAGCCCGTGAGCCGTGAGGCTGAGAGCCGTGAGCCCGTGAGCCTGAGAGCCGTGAGCCCGTGAGCCATGAGCCCGTGAGCCGTGAGCCTGAGAGCCGTGAGCCGTGAGCCTGAGAGCCGTGAGCCCGTGAGCCTGAGAGCCGTGAGCCGTGAGCCTGAGAGCCGTGAGCCGTGAGCCTGAGAGCTGTGAGCCCGTGAGCCATGAGCCCGTGAGCTGTGAGCCGTGAGCCTGTGAGCTGTGAGCCTGTGAGCCGTGAGCCCGAGAGCTGTGAGCCCATGAGCCATGAGCCTGTGAGCCATGAGCTGTGAGCCGTGAGCCTGTGAGCCGTGAGCCTGAGAGCTGTGAGTCCGTGAGCCCACGGCTGGCTGCGCGCTGTGCCTTGCCGTTCCTTAGGAGGGGAGTTTCTCCTGGGGGGAAGAACTGGTGACCTTGAGTTTGCTCTCCAGCAAAGGCGGGGCTTTCACGAGATGGCCGTCCTAGGATTTCTGCTAATGGACGGAATCAGACTCTGCCCCACTCCCCCTTTACTGTCAGGCGGTTCAAGTTCCTGCCCTTCCTCTTCTCTTCTTCCTCGGTCCCTGCGGTCCCTGTCCTGCGGTGTGGGGTGTTCGCAGTGTCAGCGCCCCAGCTGAGGGGTCAGTGGGCTCCCGTCCCGTCCAGCGCACACTCACCCAGTGAGCCGCGGCCCTGCCTGGCTCGGGGCTGCATTTTGTTTTTGTTTTTGCGGGTCTGGGGGTGGAACCCAGGGACAGTCTACCTCCGAGCTACACCCCCAGCCCTATTTTTATTCTTTATTTTAAGGCAGGGTCTCACTGAGTTGCAGAGGGCCTCTCTAAGTAGCTGAGGCTGGCTGTGAACCGCGATCCTCCTGTCTCAGCCTCCCAAGTGCTGGGATGACAAGCGCCCCACGCCGGCTCAGGGCTGTCTTCACCCAGAGCAAAGGACGCCTTTTTCTAGCTTGTCCTTCCCCCTTGGTACTGGGGTCAAACTCAGGCTCGTTCTACTTTGGAGCTACGCCCCCAGCTCAATCTTATTTTTAGTTTTTTTTTTTTTTTTTTTTTTTTTGTATGTGTGTGGTACTGGGGATGGAATTCAGGGGCATTCTGCCTCCAAGCTACACCCTTATTTTATTTTTTATTTTGAAACAAGGTCTGACTAGGTTACCGAAAGTCTCATTATTTTGCTGAGACCGGCTGTGCACCTGCGATCCTTCTGCCCCAGCTCCCAAGCACTGGGGCACCACCACGCCCAGCTTACTGTTTTGTTTTCTGAAGCACGGTCTCACTAGGTTGCTGAGCGTCGCACTACCTGCTGCGGCTGGCTGTGAACCTGCGATCCTCCTGTCTCAGCCCCCCAAGGACTGGGGCCGCCAGCGTGTACCATCACGCTGGGCTGCAGCGCGTTCTAAGGAGCAGAGTGGGCAGCCCGCCTCCCTGTCCCTCGCACAGTCCGCGCCCCCGCCCCCCAGCGCCACCTCCTCCAGCAGGGCAGATGGGAGGGCAGAGTACCCAGAGGGGGGCGAGGGCGGCAGCTGCCTGAGCCGAGCCACACTGGCGCCGCGTTCCCTTCTCCTCCTTATCGATGCTGCGAGTGGCCTCTGGAAATTGCTCTGCGTCATTAACACGCGGATTAGGTCAGATGAGAGCGCGTCTGCAGTCTTGGGGGCGAAGGCAAAACGCTGATGTTGATTACTCCAGATCTTCCAGGCCCGGCCTGCTCCGTGCTCCAGGTTCTTAATCAGGCGGACGTGCGCCACGGTTACGTGGCGGGCGGGCCGGGGTCAGGGTTGGTTCTAATCTGGCTGTCGGCCCGAAGCGTCGACAGCACCTGCTGGCCTGCCCGCCGGCTGCCCTGGGTGCACGGATGACCAGGTTCCTCAGCACTGTCTCCTCTCTGGGGAGAGAAGCCGTCCGGTGGGTTGGTGGGCCGCTGTGGAGCCGCAGCAGGGCTTATGTTTGGGGCTCAGCCGTCAGCCACACGAGTGGCGTGCCTTTCGGACCCCACCTCCTCCAGTGGGTTCTCTTTGCCTTCCTTTGGTACTGGGCATTGAACCCAGCGGCATTCTACCTCCCAGCTACACTCCCAGCCCAATTTTATTTTTTATTCCGAAACAAGGTCTCACTAGGTTGCTGAGGCTGAACTGGAACCCGCGGTCCTCCCGTCTCAGCCTCCCAAGTGCCGGGATGACAGGCGTGCGCCACAGTGCCTGGCAGCAACCCCTTCTGCAAAGGCTAGAATCAGACGTGACGGGCTGGAGAAGCCGAGGCCTAGTGCGGGCCTCACCCGGCTGTGTTCTCCCCCAGCAACCCGGCTTCCACTGCCTCCCCCCAGGGCCCAGCCCGCCCCTGGCCGCAGCACCTGCCTCTCTGCCCCGGGGCTTTTCTTGGCCTGGAACCTGCATCGCTACAGAGATGAAGACAGGCGGCGGCGGCTAGTGCATAGTCTCAGCTGGCCCTCGCCGCCCGCAGGGATGACTGGCTGTACGCCTCCCGGGGCTGCTGGGCCTGCCTGTCTCCCCCGTGGGGCGTCCTCTCAGGCTTCCTAATGAATACCCAGCAGGCCTTTGCCTCCAGGGCGGCTTCTGGGCACCCAGGTCAGACGTGTCCCCAAGGCATCTCAGTGTCAGCCCTCTGCCGTTTCCCAGCCTCCCCTCCCCCAGAGCTGCCGGCCACGCTCCCCCACGGTACTGGAGATCAAACTCAGGGTCCTCTGAGCTACAGCCCCAGACTGGTTTATTTTATTGTATTTTATTTTATTGAAATCTGGGCATTCTGTCTCCAAGCTACACTCCCAGCCCTATTTTGTTTTTATTTTGAAAGAGGGTCTCGCCAAGTTGGTGTTGGTGAGCCTCGCCGCTGGCGGAGGCTGTGCTCAAACCGCAATCCTCCCGTCTCCGTCTCCCAAGTACTAGGATGTACAGGCGTGTGCCACCATGCCTGGCGCATTTTTTGTTTTGAAACAGGGTCTCGCTAGGTCGCTGAGGCTGGCTCTGAGCCTGCCATCCTCCTGTCTCAGCCTCCCAAGTCCTGGGATTCCAGGCATGTGTCGGCGGCCAGGCCTGGCTGCATCTCAAGTGTGACTGTCACGCTCTGCTCTCGACTGCCTGCCTCAGGCCCCCGCCTGTCCCCAGCCTTTCTGGACACCAGCTTCCCGACTCTCAAGAGTGGATAATGATATCTCGCTCCTATAATTATCTTAAGAATTTTAAAGCACGCACTGGTCCTTCGAATATACTACAAACTTTCAAATGAAGGTCTCGTGGAACATGCATAATGTCTACAAAGTGAAAGGTGGCTTCTGGCCCGCCTCCCGCACAGCTCCAAGGTGGCCCTCCCAGAGCCAGGCTGGAGCCGCTCAGTGAGTACTCACGGCACAGGGCGAGCCCGCCGCACACCTCGAGCGTCGTCCGCGGCAGCTGTGGAGCGGTGGGAGCAGACATTCCGATCTTGTCCAGCCTGAGTGGGGTGCCACCGCCTGTGACCCCAGCGCTCGGGAGGCCGCCCCGGGAGGACCGCGGGCTGGAGGCCGCTGTGGTAACTGAGTGAATGCACTCCTGTTTCAGAATCTCAAAGGGCTGAGCGCACAGGTAGAGCGCCGCTGGGTTCAATGTTCAGTACAAAGAAGGAAGAAGGAGGAAAAATAGAAAGAAATAGAAAGGAAGGGGGCGGGGAAGAAGGAAAGGGAAGGGGAAAGAGAGAGGCCAGTGCCGCCTTGGACAGCGCTGGAAACCCTGTTTCTTCTTTACTCAAATATATATATATTGCAGTACTGGGGCTGGAACAAGCCAGGGGCATTCTACCCCCAAGCTACACCCCAGCCCTAGTTTTTAATTCTTTATTTGGAAACAGAGTCTCACTGAGATGCAGAGGCCTCACTAGGTAGCTGAGCAGCTGAGGCCGTCCTCCACCGCGCCCCTCGGGGCTCAGCCTCCCGAATGCTGGGCTCACAAGCGCGCCCACCGCGCCCGGCTCAGAGGTGCATTTCAAACATTCACAGCCACGAGTTTTGGCGAGTCACTAAAATATTTTTCTGTTTTCTGTACAGTTCTCTCTCTCTCTTTTTTTTGGTGGTACTGGGGTTCCTGGAAGCCCTTCTACTTCCAGGCTACACTCCCAGACCTTTTTTTGTGTGTGTGGTCCTGGGGTTCCTGGAAGCCCTTCTACCTCCGGGCCACACCCCCAGACCTATTTTATATATTTTTTTGGAAACAGGGTCTCTTACGCCAGCACGGCTGGCTTCGAACCTGCGCGATCCTCCTGCCTCCGCCTCCCAAGCGCGGGGATGACAAGCGTGCGCCGCCACGCCCGGCTATCACATTTTTAAAATGTAATTCATCCTAAGAAGATAAAGAAACCACTGGCATGAAAACCTCACCTTATTTTATTCTGTTATTTCTTATTATATGGACTAATAGTTTAAGGAAAAAAATATGTTTTTTGGCGGGTCTGGGGATGGAACCCAGGGCCATCTGACCTCCGAGCTACAGCCCCTGCCCTATTTTTATTCTTTATTTTGAAGCCGGGTCTCACTGAGTTGCAGAGGGCCTCACTAGGTAGCCGAGGCTGTCTGCGAACGGCGATCCTCCAGTGTCAGCCTCCAGAATGCTGGGATGACAAGTGTGCGCCACCGTGCCTGGCTAAGAAATATATTGAAAACACTATTTCCACTTGGAGTTTGAACTGGATTTTAAACTTAAAATCAATAAAAATTAAAAAAAATTAAGATCCGGGTATGGTGGCCCGCTTTTGTAATCCCAGTAGTTGAGAGGCGGAGACAGGATCGGTGGAGGACAGCCTCAGCTACTACTTAGTGAGGCCTTCGTGACTCAATGAGACCCTGTTTCCAAATAAAGAATAAAAAATCGGCTGAAGGTGTAGCTCAGAGGTAGAATGCCCCTGGTCTCAATCCTCAACACCACACAAAGTAAAAGAAAAGAAAATAATAAAAATATTAAAAGAAAAAAGAGCAGGAATTCTATTTTGCCTTGGAGGAGGCCCGGTGGCTGTGTGGGAGCAGGGGGGGCCGCCAGCTGTCCGCGTGGACCGGACCCTCGTCGCCCGGCCCTGCTCGGGTCCTGGCCGGCTGCTGCGAAGGATCTCAGCGGAGGCGGGGCGCGGGGTATGGGTGCGGGGTAGGGGCAGGGGCGCGGGGTATGGGTGCGGGGTAGGGGCAGGGGTGCGGGGCAGGGGCGCGGGGTAGGGGTATGGGTGCGGGGTAGGGGCAGGGGCGCGGGGTATGGGTGCGGGGTAGGGGCAGGGGCGCGGGGTAGGGGTGCGGGGTAGGGGTAGGGGTGGGGTAGGAGTGTGGGGTAGGGGCGCGCGGGGCAGGGGCGCAGGGTAGGGGTAGGGGTAGGGGTGCGGGGCGCGGGGCAGGGGTATGGGTAGGGGTGGGGGTGCGGGGTAGGGTGCGGGGCGCGGGGTAGGGTTAGGGGTAGGGGCGCGGGGCAGGGGTAGGGGTGCGGGGCGGGGTGCGGGGCGCGGGGTAGGGGTGGGGGTGCGGGGTATGGGTGCGGGGCGCGGGGTAGGGGTAGGGGTGGGGGTGCGGGGCGGGGTGCGGGGCGCGGGGTAGTGGTCGGGGTAGGGGTGCGGGGCGCGGGGTAGGGGTGGGGTGGGGGCGCTCCGCTCCCCGGCCGCCGCCCCCAGCGGCTCCAGGCTCCTAGGCCGGGGGCTGGCGGGGAAACCGAGGCAGGCAGGCGCGCGCACGGGGCGGAGCCCGGCCGGGCACACCCGCCGCACACGCGCACAGCCCGCCCGCCCGCCCGGCTGGCGGCTCGCGGCTCACTCCGCGGGCTCGGCGGGCGGCGATGGAGCGGCCCGAGGACATGGCGTCGCTGAGCGAGTTCGACTCCCTGGCGGGCAGCATCCCGGCCACCAAGGTGGAGATCACCGTGTCCTGCAGGTGAGCCGCCCGCCCGCCGCGGCGCCCTCCGAAAGTTTGCGGGGCGGGGGCCGGGGGCTGCGGGACTGGGGGCGCGGGGGCTGCGGGGCCGGGAGCTGGGGGCTGCAGGGGCCGGGGGCTCCGGGGCCGGGGATGAGGGGCCGGGGGCTGCGGGGCCCGGGGGCGCCCACCCACCCACCCGCCCGCCCGCCCTCCGGCGCCCAGCCTCCGCGCCCCTGCCCCGCGCCTCCCGCGCCCTCCTGGGGGCGAAAGCCTTCCCTCGCGGACCACTTGTCTGCGGAGGGTGGGCAGCGGGCGCGGGGCTCCACGCCGCCCCAGGCAAAGCCGGCGGGGGCGTGGTGAGATTTGGAATCTGGCTGGGAGGTGGAGGGGTATTTTCATGGGCTGCTGTCACCCCCAAATCCTCAGCTTCCTCACGCGGGGTTCAGGGTAACCTCTGGCTAAGAGCGCCCTCGCCTAGCCCAGGGGGAGCTGCCCCAGGCAGGAGGAGGGCACAGGTGGACAAGGGGGACCCCGCAGCCCCTCTGTGGCTGGCCGAGGGTCACTGCTTGCTGGGACTGAGGGCACCGTGACGGGTCCCCCCAAGATGCCCCCAATTACCAGCAGCCTTTCCGGAGCTCCGGCTGCACCCCCGCCCCAAATCACCACCCGCCTTCTTCTGGGTCACTGCTTGGCCAGATTTTCCATGCACCCTTGTGCCCCCTCCACACTGCCAAGTTGTGACGCTGGGACTTCAGGTAGGGCTGGAGCCTCCGGGCGGGGGCAGGCGGGCAGGCAGGAGGGGCTCAGGGGCTCCCTCCTGAAGACTTGGAGGTGAGTGGAGCCCAGGGCTGGGGAGTAGAACCATGCCCCCCCAACCAGACCCTCCCGGAGAGAGGAGAGCATCTCAGGGGGGGCCGCCGCCCCTGCGATTGCTCTGCTGGGTCTCTGCCCTCCCCGCAGGTGTCAGCGGCTTCCACCCTGCCAGCCCTCCTCCTCCACACGCGGCCTCCTCCTCCTCCAGCCTTCCTCAGAACAGCCTCCCCGCCACACTGCTCTCCTTCGTGTCCCGGGTCCCCAGAGGCCGGGCCTTATGCTCCCCAATTCCAGGAGCCCCTCCCCAGACACCCGCTGGAACCCCTGTGCTCTGCTTCCCGGGTCCTGGGAATGCTGAGCCCTCAGCCTGACTCGGCGGCTCAGGTGTGCGGACGCCGCCTGCTTCCCCAGAGCAGCCGCTGCCGAGGCCACAGGTTGGACGCCCGCCTCCGCAGCTTAGCCAAACCCGGTTTCAAAATAAAAATAAAATAGGGCTGGGGGTATAGCTAGGAGGCAGAATGCCTCTGGGTCCAACCTTCTGTCCTGAAACAAAACAAAGACAGAAAACCCCCGTGCCTGGCACAGGCGCTGGTGGCCTGTTGCCTGCGGGATGGAGAAGCAGGGTCCTAGCCGGCGCCCCTGGGCGCTCCACAAGTAGCCACAGGCGCGGGGCGCACGTCTCCCGCACTTGGGAGGCTGAGACGGGGATCACAGATTCCAAGACAGCGTCAGCAACGTAGCAAGACACTGTTTTGCAATAAAAATAAAAAGTGCCTGGGTATGGCTCAAGGTAGAGGGACCCTGGGTGCCATCCCCAGTACTGGGAAAAAAAAGAGGAGCTACAGGAAGTGTCCTAAGGCGGTCCACTGGGCCGCCCGAGGGTGCCTCTGAGCCACCCTGGCCGGAGGGAGTGGTGCCAGCTTGACCCCAGCCCCAGCCCGGGAGGGCCTGCCCCTGCTCTCCAGAAAGCCAGGAGGGGGAGAGCAGGCCTTCATCTGTAGCTCCTGTCTTCAGGTGATCAGAGGCCAGCTCCCCCTCCTAGAACACGGCGAGCTGGACACACAGGAGAGCAGGGGCGAGGAGGGCGAGGAGGGCGAGGAGGGCGAGGAGGGCGGGATGCGGGGCTTTCTCTGGCAGGCTCCTCACCGTGCAGTTAGAGTGAAGTCCCGCCCTCACCTGTGCTCAGCGCCCACTGGGCCCAAGAGGCGGCCACGAGAGACGCCGCTGTGGGCAGCTAGACAACACCTGCTGGTGGGCAGCAGAGGGGCTGTGTGCGGGGACCCCAGAGGGTCTGGTGGCATCTGGGGGGTGTTCAGGGACGACTGTGAGCTGCCATCTCTGGCCCCTCGGAGATGGCAGGCGGCGTGGAGAGGCGAGGTCCCTCTCCAGGCAGGGCACACTGTAGCTAAGGTATAGACCACCCCTAGCAATGTGTTTTGTTTTGTTTTGTTTTTGCAGTCCTGGTAATGGAACCCAGGGCCCTTCTACCTCCGAGCTACACCCTGAGCCCTATTTTTTATTCTTTATTTGGAAACAGGGTCTCACTGAGTTGCAGAGGGCCTCACTAAGTAGCTGAGGCTGTCCTTGAACTGCGATCCTCCTGTCTCAGCCTCCTGAATGCTGGGATTGCAAGCGTGCCCACCACGCCCGGCTCCAGCAATGCTTTTTACCCACATTGGTAAGCTCAAGGCCAAAGATCAGAACGCCTTGGGTGGTTGGGCACAGTGGCTAAGAACAGAGGCCCTGGCGCCGGCCTGCCTGGGATCACAGGGCTCACCGCGGCTCGTGCCCCTGCCTCCTGCTCTGTGAAGAAACCGTGACTCTCACGTGAATTAACCCATGAAGAGCAGCTTGTGCTGTCTGCTGTTTGGCGCCAGGGAGTGAGGATCTGCCGTGCTAGCTGGAGCCCAGGTGTGGGTCCTACACATCGACAGAGCTAGAGATCCTTAGAGATAACTTTGGGAATGGGCCCGGCAGATGGTCTGTGGGACTAGATTCGAACAGACATAGAAAATGCGATTTTAAAGACCCTTCTCCTTTGAGCGCAAAGCTCCTCTTCCGTCTTCCTGGCCTCTCCTGACTGTTAGCCATCCTGCAAAACTTCCTTGCCTGGCCGAGTGCAGTGGCACACACCTGTAATCCCTGTACTTGGAGGCCGAGCCAGGAGGATCGCAGGTTTGAGGACAGTGCACAGGTACTTAGCATTTTTTTTTGCGGTACTGGGGATGGAACCCTGGAGCATTCTGCCTCCGAGCTACACCCCAGCCCTAGTTTTTAGTCTCTTTATTTTTGAAACAGGGTCTCACCGAGTTGCAAAGGGCCTCGCTAAGTAGCTGAGGCGAATGGCGATCCTCTGGTCTCTGCCTCCCGAATGCTGGGATTACAAGCCTGTGCCGCCACACCTGGCCAGCAAGTTTGTTTTCTCAAAACTGCTTTTAAAGGTTTTAAAGGGCTGGGAATGTAGCTTAGTGGTGGAACGCCCCTGGGTTCAATCCCCAGCACACAGAATTAAACACAAGGAGCCTACTTGTCCCCAGAGGCCCCGCTGCTTTTCAGCTCTTATCTTGTCCACGAATCTGGATTTGCATGTTGGTTAGAAAGAACAATTTTCTTTTTGTGGGGGCCGTATGGGGGACTAACCCAGTGCCTCTCTACCGCTGAGCCCCACCCCAGCCCCAGCCGCTCCCTTTTTTGTTTTGTTTTTTTGGTGGTACTGGGGTTCCTGGAAGCCCTTCTACCTCCGGGCTACACTCCCAGACCTATTTTTATACTTTTTTATTTGGAAACAGGGTCTCTTGAGCCAGCGCGGCTGGCTTCGAACCTGCACGATCCTCCTGTCTCCGCCTCCCAAGTGCGGGGATCACAAGCGTGCCCACCACGCCCGGCCAGCTGCTCCCTTTTTGAGATAGGGTCTTGCTAAATTGCCCAGGCTGGCCTTAAACTGGCCTCCAGAGTAGCTGGGATTCCAGGTGTGCGCCACCCAGCCTGGCCAATCTGCATTTTTATGTAACGGGAAGCTGTGCGCTTGGGCGGGGTCCCCTTCGGGAAGCAGTGCACAGCCCCGAGGTTCTGCGTGGGCTCTCGAGCCCCAGGGAGACGCCGAGGCTGCAGGGCCCCCGAGCTCGGCTGCAATGCGGGGCGGCTGCCCTCTCCCCTCCAGCTGGTACGGCTGGTGGCAGCTGCAGCCTCTGCCCCAGAGACATCGTTATCTGCTGTCTGCACGGGCTGGCGTTTGGCTGGCGGGGCCTGAGAGGCAGCCCGACTCTGGAGCTGCGCCCCAGACCTCTCAGCAGCGGCTCTGAGCCTCTCTTCTGCCAGGCAGGAGGGGGGACGCTGGGGAGCCAGGGCCGGGGCACTGTGGAAACTGTCAGAGCCGGCTAGGAAAGAGGCCGTGTAACTGTCAGAGACAGCCAGGCGCCGAGCCAGTGGAATCATCCAGTGGGCCTTTGTGTGCGCGCTGGGGATGGCGCCCGGGGCGTTCTGCCTCCAAGCTACACCCCCAGCCTGATTTTCCCTTTTAGTTTTGAAGCAGAGGCTCACTGAGCTGCAGAGGCTCTCACTATGTTGCTGAGGCCAGCTGCAAACCTGTGAGCCTCTTTCTCGGCCTCCCAAGTATGGGGCTTACGGGCGCGCACCCCCACGCTCTCCCCAGCACTTACGAGCGACCGGGCGCTTCACATGGGTATGGTGTTGAACTAGATCCAGCCGCTTGTGCTTTTGACCCACTCAAAATGGCACTCTTACACGGTTCAAACTAAGATCATGATATGAGCATTCGGTTGCCGCAGAGGGCATGTCTATAAAGCCAGTGGCTTTAAAACAACAGGGCTGTATTATCTCTCGGGTTTTATGGGTCCCCGGCCCGGCCCCACTTGGGGGTCTCACGAGGCCAATGCAAGGCGGGCTGTAGTGCCCCCCAGGCATGGGGGTCATTAGCCTGGTTACTTCCCCGCAGCTGTGAGGTGGAAGCCCTATTTTCTTGCTGGTTGTTTGACCAGAGTGACTCTCGGCCCCTCTGGGCCACCGTCAGGTCTTGTCACGTGGATTCTTCAAAGCCAGAGGAAGCCTGGTGTGGCTGCACACACTTGTAATCCCAGTGCTTGGAGGCTGAAACAGGAGGATCGCAGGTTCGAGGACAGCCTCAGCAAGTAGTGAGACTCATCAACCTAGTGAGATCCTGTTTCCAGATAAGAAATAAAAAGGGGCTGGGAGCGTGCACGCGGCCTGGGGCTGGCACGAGGAGGAGCCGCCCCGTTTTCCTCAGTCAGCAGAGCCTGTGTTAGGCGATGGCCCTGGCCCTCCGCGCGCAGCTGGGCTGGACCCCCGGGCGCCTCTCTTCCTGGTAACGCGTCAGCCCAGAGGAAGGGAGAAGGCGCGTGTCATTTCCTAAGCCCCGCCTGGCCGCCCTCCGAGCCTTTGGGTGTTGTGGGCAGGGGCTGCAGCGCAGCCGGCTCACCGCAGCCTCAGCGTGCTCCCGGTTCTTGCGTGTGACTCAGTGCCTGGCGAGCTCAGCTCAGAGGGAGAAAGGTTTGCTGGGCTCAGGAGCGCACAGGTGCGGGCCATGGTCGGCAGGACACGCTGAGCTCAACTCAGCGGACTGAAAACGGAGGTGACGCGGGGCGTGGTCCCCAAGGCCGTGGCTCCAGCTGCGCCCCGCGGAGGTCGGCGCCCAGCAGACACACTCAGCGGTCAGCCCTGCGGCCGCGCATCTCGTGGTGAGCCGAGAGTGCTGTCGGGCGTCACTCGGGACAGGAGCGGGCTACGCCCCAAGCAAGCCTAGCACTCGGCCAGGCCCGGCCTCGGCCTCTCCGGCTGAACATGGTGGGGCGTGCCGGCCGGCTCACATCCCGGGGCTGTCATAAAGACAAAAGACATGGCGTCTGCGGGGTTTTGTGTAACCGGCAGGTGCCAGATCAGCGTGAGGACAGTACAGGTGCCCGCAGCCGCGCCGCTCAGCCCGGTCACTGGCACGGGTCTGCGTTCGCCTCCGAGCCCGGGCCACCGGGTGCGGTCCGATGTTGGGCAGAGCTCCGAACAGGAGCGAACCGTCTCCTCCACTCAGGGCGTGGGGTGGAATAGAATATATCTAATAAAGCCGGGCGTGGTGGGCGCGCTTGTCATCCAGCACTCGGGAGGCTGAGACCGGAGGGTCGCGGTTCGCGGCCAGCCTCGGCTACTTAGTGAGGCCTCCGCAACTCAGTGAGGCCCTGTTTCAAAATAAAGAATAAAAAGTAGGCCGGGCGTGGTGGCGCTCCTTGTCATCCCCGAGCTTGGGAGGCGGAGACAGGAGGATCGCGCAGGTTCGAAGCCAGCCGCGCTGGCTTAAGAGACCTTGTTTCCAAAGAAAAATATTAAAAAATAGGTCTGGGAGCGTAGCCCGGAGGTAGGAGGGCTCCCAGGAACCCCAGTACCACCAAATAATAATAATAATAATAATAATAATAATAATAATAATAATAATATAAAAATAAAATATAAAAAATAGGGCTGGGGTTATAGCGCAGAGGAGAATGCCCCTGGGTTTCATCTCCAGTGCCGAAAAAAAGAATACATTCAGTAAGCTCAAATATAAGCGCTTCTTTATTAAGCACATTATGTCTGGTGGGGTAAGTGCTCTGCAGAGGATTCCATTGCTGTTGGAGATGTTTTATTTATTTTTGTGGTGCTGGGGATTAAACCCACGGGCATTCTACCTCCACGCTACACTCCCAGCTCTTTTTTTCTTAATTAATTAATTTATTTTTGTTTTGAAACAGGGTCTTGCTGAGAGAGAAACAGAGGTCTCGCTGTGTTGCAGAGAACCTTGCTAAGCTGCTGAGGCTGGTCTCAAGCCTGTGATCCTCCTGTCTCAGCCTCCCAAGTGCTGAGATGACAGGCCACTGCGCCAGGCTCGAGAAGCTTTTTTTATTATTTATTTATTTATTTATTTTTGGTATTGGAGATTGAGCTCAGGGGCATTCTACCTCTGAGCTGTGCCCCCAGCCCTATTTTACTCTCTCTCTTTTGGTGATACTGGAGCTTGAACCCAGAGGCATTCTACCTCGGAGCTACACCCCGGCCCTTTTCTATTTTGTTGCTGAGAGGAGGCTGGCCTTTATCCTATGACCCTCCCGTCTCATCCTCCCAAGGAGGGGGATTCAGTGTGCGCGCCCATGCCCAGCGTGGCTGTATAAACCTGAGACGGGGCTGAGGAGTGCTGGGAGAGAGGAGGCGCACTTCCCTATGTCTGCTTTAAGCTGCAGCCTCCACCGGGCAGGTAAGCCATCACTCACCTGTCCGCGCAGCCTGCCAAGAGGCTTGGCCCCGGGCGGGGGTCCTGCTCCTGAGTCTGGGCTCAGGCCTCTGCCCTGGGCCCCCACACAGCTTGGGAGGCACAATTATTCCCGGCATTCTCAATAATAAAAATGCAAATCGCCCCAGGCAGGAGGCTCTTTAAGCTGAGTGGAAATTGCATTTTAGACCAGGGTGGGAGACGCAGTCCTGGGCAACCAGGAGCCGGGGTCCCCCCCCCCCCGCTCCTCGGGGAGCAGGCGGGGGCGACAGAGGCCCCCGTTGCTCTCCAGTCGCGCATGGGGGGCTGCCGAGGATGCCAGGGTGGGGACGCGCTGGCTGTCGGTTACAAATGGCTCCCGCGAGCTTCAGAGTTCCGACCCGCCCCGCCTGCCTGCCCCGCCTGCCGGGGCGTGAGTGACATCTCCCCGGCCTTGCCGTGCGGGGAGGGGACGCGGTGGGTCCGTGACTCCACCAGGGCCTGGCGCGCGCGGCGTGATAGAGCCATCCCCTCTGCCAGGTGCTTGGCATTAGGCTGCTCCAGAGGGTGGGGGGCGCCGGGCTGGGCGGGGCAGCCTGGCTCCTGGCCGCCGTCCCGCTCTGCCGGGCGGTAAGGACCAGGGAGGGAGGGGCCCCGGCGCCACAGGCCCTGGCCCCGTGCCCAGCACTAAGTTGCCACTTGCTACGTGCCAGAAATCGTTGTAATGTTCTTCCTGGGGAACTCTGCTGATCCCAGAAGATCCTTGAGCGGGGACTGTTAGCAACCCCTCCTTCCTGGGGCAGGTGCTCCGGCACAGAGAGGGTAAGCGACCTGCCTGAGGCCGCACAGACGGCGCGAGGGCAGAGCTGGTGTGGTCCCAGCAGCGGCCGGCCTGCGCTCCGGGCTGGAGAGCTGCCGAGGCGTGGGGTCCTTTCCTGAAATGTCGCAGCCTCGTGGATCTCTTCACGAACCTTAGGAAAACTGCAAAAGCATGTGCACGTGTGTGTGCGCGGAGGTGCGCGTCCACATGCCGTGCGCTCACAGTTCCGGGGGTCTGCGGCCCCCGCTAAGGGTCCAGTGAACGCCAGTACAAGGCGGGCTTTTCCATTTGCACTGGGGGTGGGGATGGAACCAGGGGCGTCCCGTGTCGAGCCACACACCCGGCCCTTTTTATTTTTTTGCTTTGAAGCAGTCTCCTAGGTTGCTGGGCGTCTCGCGCGTCCTCGCTGAGGCTGGCCTTGAACCTGCGATCCTCCTGTCTCAGCCTCCCAAGCACGGGGATGCCAGGCTGGGCCTGGGGATTCTGCCCTCGGAGCTGGAAATGATTCCTGGGTGGAGCGGGGGCCAGGGCTGCCTCTGCTTCCCTGGCCTCCATTTAGGGAAGAACCGAGCTCGGGCTGCCGGCTGAAGGGTTTTATGTCTTTGGGGGAAAATGCATTTTGCCTGTTGGAAAAAATTTCTCTCTGAGCTCTCTAAAAACAGCAGGAGTAGAGAAAGCACTTACGGGCTGGCTCCTCGTGCCTGGTGGTCAGGCCCCGGTGGGGCAGAAGGCCTGGCTCGCCCCGCCCCAGGCCGTGCGCTGTGCGCCTGTGGGCTGGCCGCTGCCTGTCTCTGAGCCCCGAGACCGCGGCTGGCGTGGAAGGAGCCTGCCTGTGAGTTTACCTCCAGGGGCTTGACCTGGGCGGAGAGTCCCGTCCTGGTCTGTGGGGCACCCGCTGTTTCTTCTTATTTCGGGGGGGGGACGCTCAGAATTGAACCCAGGGGTGCTCTGCCTCTGAGCTGCACCTCCAGCAGGGGCTCAGGCAGGCGCACGCTTGCAGTCCCAGCACTTGGGAGGCTGAGACCGGAGGATCGCAGGTTCGCGAACCACCTCAGCTACTTAGTGAGGCCCTCTGCAACTTAGTGAGACCCTGTTTCAAAATAAAGAATAAAAAGTAGGACTGGGGGGTGTAGCTCAGAGGGAGAACATACCTGGGTTCTATCCTCAGTGCAGCAAAAGAAAAAAAAAAAGACAGCCCCCCCCCCGCCCTTGCTTTGATAGGGAACCGCCCCCTCCCATAATTTTCCAGTTCCTCGCTGCACCTGAGGACCCGCCGCCGCAGTCAGCATCCTCTGTGTGAAGACATTTTGTCTTTTAAATCAAGACAGACGCCCCAGACCTGCCTACCTGAGCCCCTGCCTGCGGGCGGGAGCAGCGCGCCCCTCGGGCCACCGCAGGCTTTCAGAGCTCCTCCTGTGTCCTCTGAGGCCTCGGGCTGGGAGCGCTGTGCCGCTGAGCCTGGCCCGGGAGGCCCAGCCGGGGCGGCCGTGGGAGAGGCTCCTGCAGGAGGACCGGTGCGGAGCTGGGCTGGGGGCTGCGTCCCTGAAGCCGCCTGGGAGCTCTCGGGAGCATGCTGACTCTGCCCCAGGGAAGAGCTGGGGCGATGGGACCTTCTCCAGCATTGCGGTCCCCAGGCTGCTGCCATGTCTGTCTAGCTGTCTGGCAGTCTGTCTGCCAGCTGGTCTTGGCTCGTGCTTCGGGTGGGCAGGGGTTGGCTGTGGGTCAGGTGGCTGACAGGCGGTCACCGCTGGCGGCTTCGGGGATGGTGACCGGGCCTTTGGGCCGCGCCGCTCCTGCCCCTCTCCAATCCGGCCCCAGGTCCTGGTGCGGCCGGACACGGAGCTGCCTGTCAGTGGGCGACTCAGGCCAGGGCTGCTTTGGGGAAGCTGGCCGAGGGGCGCAGGGGCCTCCGGGGGCTGCGGTTGGACAGGAGGGGCAAGGCCCCGGGACTGTGGGAGGGGTGGCCCCGCTGAGCCCTGGGAAGAGAGCCGGGAATTGGGGCGCTGCGAGCAGGGAGTCAGAGCTGCCCACGGGCGGGAAGGGTCCGCAGCTCAGCGCTGCCCTGGCCGCTGGGGACGCACCCACTGCAGCCCGGCTGGCCGCCAGGGAGCCCGGGAGAGGCAGGTGCGGGGAGGCGCTGGTGTGGAGATGGCGCAGGGCCTGGGGTGCCAAGGGCGCAGGCCAGGGCGCCAGGCACCTCCCAGCCAGGGCCCGGCTCCCCCGTGGCCGTGCCGCTTCCTCACGCCTCTGGTCACGGCGGTGGGGACTCTGGGCGTGCAGACACGCCTGCAGAAGATGAGGCGGCGTGGGAACGCTGAGCCGGACCTTTCTGAGGGTCACTGTGCCGCCGCCGTCACAGGAGAACGTTCTGCCCCGTCACCCTGCTGAGCGCCCCCGCGTCTTGACCACAGAAGGACCCTGCTCAAAAAGACAGGCGTGATGGCACACGTCTGTCACACGTCTGTCATCCCAGAACTGGGGAGGCTGAGACAGGAGGATCACAGATTTGAGGCCAGTCTCAGCAACTTAGTAAGACCTTGTCTCAAAATAAAAAATCAAAAGGAAGCCGGGCGTGGTGGCGCACGCTTGTAAGCCCAGCACTCGGAGGCTGAGGCAGGAGGATCACAGTCCACGGCCAGCCTCGGCTACTTAGCGAGGCCCTTTGCAACTCAGTGAGATCCTTTTTCAAAATCAAGAATAAAAAATAGGGCAGGGGGTGTAGCTCGGAGGTTGAATGCCCCTGGGTTCCATCCTCAGTCCACAAATAAAATAAAATAATAAAAAGGCCAGGGAGGTCGCTTAGTGGTGGAGAATACCCCTGAGTTCAATTCCCAGCACCGCATACACAGAGAAAGAAAGAGAGAGAAAAAGGAGAGAGGAGAGAGGGCCCTGCTGAGATGAGTCCACACCCCCGGGAGGTGTAACTCATGAATGCCTCAGCACAGGGGAGATGATAGAATAAACTGGTTTTTGGTTTTTCTTCTTTTGGCCCTAGAGATGGAACCCAGGACCTCCTACCTCTGAGCCACACCCAGCCCTGTTTTATTTTTTAGACTCTCAGTAGGTTGACAAGAGTCTCACTACTCGCTGAGGCTGTCCTCGAACCTGCGATCCTCCTGTCTCAGCCTCCCAAGTCCTGGGATTACAAGTGTGCGCCGCCACGCCTGGCTTAAACAGAACCTCAGAAACTATGTCTGTGGAGGCTGTGTGGACAAGTTTTTGGGGTTTGTTTTCTGTGGTACCGGGGATTGAACCCAGGGACATTCGCCTCTGAGCTATATTCCCAGCCCTATTTTTTATTTTTATTTTGAAACAAGGAGGTCTTGCTAAGTTGTTGAGAGTCTTACTAAGTTGCTGAGGCTGGCTTTGAACCTGTGCTCCTCCTGTCTCAGCCTCCCATGAACATGTGTGCAGGTCAATCCTGGCTTCAGGATGCACAGGTTCTCGTTGCTTGATTTTATTTGTTGAGAGAGGACGACTGCAGAGCTCCTAGGAAGGGCTTACACGCGGGCCGATGGGGATTGGCCGGCGGGCGTCCCCCGGGGCCTGGGTCCCGGGCACGTGTGGCCGCGTCCGGCTGGGAGGTGGGGAGCCCGGCTCCGGCTCTTAGGGAGCCTGACTTCTCTCGGGTCTCGGTAGCAGCCCGGGGCCCCGCCCGCTCCCCTCCAGCCGCTGAATTCTCTCTCTCCCTCTTTCAGGAACCTCTTGGACAAAGACATGTTCTCCAAGTCTGACCCACGTAAGTCCTCGTGGAATGAGCAGCTCCCGGGTGACCCCACGAGCCCTTGCTGAGCATGTCCCCACGACCAGCGCTTCCCGTAGTGTCCAGAGAAGAGGAACCGGGGCTTGATCGGCCTGATCGCCATCTTGCGAGGCCTCTGCAGAAAAGAGCGGCGGGAGGGCCAGAGGCCCCGCCCGGGAGCCCGGCACTGATGAGCCCGCCGGGTGTCGCGGGAGGGACGCCGGCCTTGGCGTGCGGGCTCTGGTGCTGAGCGTCCCCCAGCCTGTGTGGCCGCTCTTGGACCCTAGTTTTCCCGCAGTTGAGAGGGGCTGAGCCCGGCGTGGTGGTGCACACCTATAATCCTAGTACTTGGGAGGCTGAGGCAGGAGGATCGCAGGTGTGAGGCCAGCACACATTAACTAGGCGAGACCCTGTTTTAAAATAAAAAACAGGAGCTGGGCATATGGCACAGGTTTGTAATCCCAGCATGGGAAGCTGAGACCAGAGGACGGCGGTTCAGGGGCAGTCTCAGCTACTTAGTGAGGCCCTCTGCAACTCAGTGAGGCCCTCTTTCAAAGAACAAAGAAAGAAAAGTGGGGCTGGGACTGTTGCTCGGAGGTAGACGCCCCTGGGCTCCATCCCTAGTACCGCAAAGAAACAAGTAAACAAAAATACAAAATTAGGCCTGGGGGTGGAAATCGGAGGCGGACTCTTGCCGGGTTTGATCCCTAGTACTGCCACCAAAATAAAGCAGAAGCCGGGCCCAGACCTGGGGGCCAAACGTATAGACCTGATCGCCAGGACCCGGCTCCCAGTGCAGATGCCCCAGAGAGCAGCGGAGGCCGCAGCCAGCCTCCCTCCGGCCTCCCTCCCGGCCTCCCTCTGGCCTCGCTCCAGCCTCCCTCCCGGCCTCCCTCCCGGCCTCGCTCCGGCCCCGCGAAGGTGACGGCCTGTCTCTCTCCACAGTGTGCGTCATGTACACCCAGGGAATGGAGAACAAGCAGTGGAGGGAGGTAGGTGCAGCCCCGCGGCTCCTCGGCTGACCGCGAGCCCCATGCAGAGCCCGCCAAGGCCGTCGCAGGTGGCGGGAGTCTGGGCTCCCGCGCCCCGAGGCTGCCTCCGTCCGGGTTCTGTCCCGGTGAGCGTGGTGCGGCCCAGCTCCAACGTGGCCCCTGCGGCGACCAAGTCCCGCGACCCAGGCTGAGCCCGGTTCACTGGGGGTGGAGCCCGGCCCCGGTGTCTTGGAGGCTACCCCCCCCCCCCCGCGGCCCGCTGTCGCCTCCTCTTCTCATCCCCTCCGTGGGCCCGCCTGGCCGCGGGCGTGAGGAGAGGGCAGACTCCGGAGCCAGAGGCCTCGAGGGAACAGGGTCTCCTGCCCCGCTGGCCCAGCCCCCAGCCTCCCTCCCTTGCCTGGCTGGCCTCGGCTCCTGGGGGCCGTCCCAGCACAGGGCCTTTGCACCTGCCGGTCCTGTGCCGCAGAGTTGGGCCCCGCGTGCCCCTCCGGAGGCCTTCCCAGGCCCACTCGCGCATCTCAGCCTCGCCATCCCGCGCCCCCTCCCCGCCTCCCCTCGGCCCTCCCCACGGTCACACGCGCTCTGCACACCTGTCCGTCTGGCCATGCGTCGGCCCCGCGAGGTGGGATTGTCATCCGCTTTAACACAGCGTGGCTTTGAGCGCCCAGGACGGGGCCCAGTGCGCCGCGGTGCCTCGCAAGGAGCGAGGGCGTAGGAGGGAGCCGGCCCCGCGCCGAGCCGCCCTGGGCTCCTCAGGCCCACAGAGGAGAGGAGGATTCTGGCCGGGTTGCCCGAGCTCACAGGAGCCATCCTCCTTCCTCTGGGACAGGAGGGCGAGGCTGCGGCTGGGGAGGTGCTGTTTCCTGGTGGCTTGATTGGAGCTGGCCTCAGGGATGGCCAGAGGGGCTTGGACTGCAGGGGCTCCGGGTGGAGGCTGGCTGGGCGCCCCCAGGGCTAGCAGGGCTGTGGGACGGTCTAGCCCCAGGTCTCAGGACGGCGCTGGTTCACATGGTGACTCGTGCCCAGGCCACGGCGAGTGGCCTCCCGAGGACAGGGTCAGGGTGGCCAGTGAAGCTTCCAGAACCTTATTTTTTATTTGTATGTGGGGGAGGCTGGGGATTTCACCTGGGGGCCTTCTGTCTCGGAGCTATATCCCCAGCCCTATTTATTTCTTTTTTATTTTGAAAGAGGTTGCCGAGAGTCTCGCTACATTGCTGAGGCTGGCCTCAAACCTGAGATCCTTCCCGTCTCAGCCTCCCAAGTACTGGGATGACAGGTGTGTGCGCCACGGCGCCCGGCTGCTAACCCACGTTTTCATAACCAACTTCCCGCTTCTTGTGAGTGGCCCAGCTGGAGCGCCACGGCCGGTCCAGGCCTGGCGGGAGCGAGAGGCCGTGGTGGGGCCTCCGCGTAGAAAGCCTGTGGTAAATATGTCCAGAGGGGCCGGCCGAGGATTCCTTTCGCCCCCTCCAGGGCGCGGGCCGCTGAAGCACAGACCCACTGCTAGGGAAACTTTAGCCTACTTGGGTGGACTCATGTTTGAGGGCCTGTGGCCGAGCTTTGAGAATGGAGCTAGTGTCCTGGTGATTCATTAAGGAGAGTCTGGAAGGGTCTCCACGGAAGCGCAGTGCTCCGTGCATAAGTAATTACATTCTGGTGTGTGTGTGTGTGTGTGTGTGTGTGTGTGTGTGTGTGGCTTCCGACTGAACCCAGGGGTATTCTACCTCCAAGCGACACCCCCAGCCCTGCGTTTTATTTTTTATTTTGCAGAGGGCTTCACTAAGTAGCCGAGGCTGGCTGTGAACCCAGATCCTCCTGTCTCAGCCTCCTGAGTGCTGGGATACAAGCGTGCCCACCACGCCTGGCTGATTCTGTCCTGTGATTGGGAGTCCCGTTTGGTTCCCGCTGCGCCACGCACATCTACGCCAGGGAGTGCTGGGAAGGCCAGGGCTGCTGTCCGGCCGGCCGTGCCTCGCCCTCGCTCCGGCCATTTCTGGAAGCAGGACCTGGGTTTTTCTCTACCCCTGGGCGTCTGTGGGTGTGAGATGGCGCACTCCGGCCTCCCAGGCCTGTGGTGTGGGCGGCCCACGTGCTGGCAGCAAAGCGCCAGGTGTGCCGTCTTGGTGCCCTAGACGCCACTCTCCCGGGGCCTTGCTGGTCCCTTGGCCCAGGTCAGCATTTGCAACAGAAAGCTTCTGTGAGCTGGGCATGGTGGCACACACGCCTGGAGTCCTGGTACTCGGGAGGCTGACACGGGAGGAGCACAGGTTTGAAGCCAGCCTCAGCAAGGAGTGGGGCCCTGTTTCAAAAAAAAAAAATAGGGCTGGGGGTGTAGAGCTCAGAGGTAGAATGCCCCTGGGTTCAACCCTCAGCATAAAATAAATAAATAAATAAATAACCCGTAGGCACCCGTGCCGGGGAAGGAGGCCCCTGCAGGCCGAGAGCCAGCTCCCCAGCTGCCCGCCTGCACACTGCGCTTTGACGCCAGCGCCCACCCCAACGCCACAGCCTCGGCCGAGCGTTGATCCTGCGCCGGGCGCGGGCGCGGGCCCAGCTGGGCGCGGACCTGGGCTTCACCCCCGGGAGGCCAGGCTACAGCCGGGGAGGGCGCAGCGCCCTCGTGGTACTGGCCGCCGGGCTTCCGATGATTTTAACCATTTGGGTCATTTTTATGCCTTCTGAGAAAGCTCCAGCTTCCCAGCACCTAAATGTGTCAGCACGTTTTATGAAAATTGATTCGAGATGTCATTTTAGCCCAAGAAGTCGAGCGCTGTTTACATCAACCTGGCCCGGCCTCGCGCGTGTCCTGGGCGTCGGCCCGGCCAGGCAGGAAGAGCCCGAATGGCTGTCGCTGGACAGAGGGACACGGGGCAGGGAGCCACGCATGGGCCTCCGCCAGAAAAGTGGGGGTGGCTGTCCTGGCCCTGGAGAGGAGGCGTCCCGGGCCTCGGCTGTGCAGCCCACCGCGCCTCGGCCCTGCCGGAGCCCGGGGTCTCTGCGTGCACTGCACGGTGAGCGGGGTCTTGATCTGTAGCGCGGTACCTCTGAGCTATATCCAGCCCTTTGTACTTGTTTACCTTGAAGTGGGGTCTCACAGCCAGGCCTGGTGGCACACCACTGCAGTCCTAGTACTTGGGAGCCTGAGACAAGAGGTTCACAGGTTCGAGGACAGCCTCAGCAAGTAGTGGGAGTCTTATCAACCTAGAGCGAGACCCTGCTTCCAAATAAATTTAAAAAAATAGGGCTGGGGGTATAGCTCGAAGTTAAGGTGCCCTGGTTCAATCCTCAGTACCACACACAAGAAAGAAAAAGAAGCCGGGCGTGGTGGCGCACACTTGTAATCCCCGCACTTGGGAGGCTGAGACAGGAGGATCGCACAGGTTCAAAGCCAGCCGCACTAGCTTAAGAGACCCTGTTTCCAAACAAAAGTATAAAAATAGGTCTGGGAGTGTAGCCTGGAGGTAGAAGGGTTCCATCCCCAGTACCACCAAAAAAAAAAAAAAAAAAGAAAAAAGAAAAAGAAAGAAAGAAAAAAACTAGGGTCTCACAAGCCAGGAATGGTGGCACACACTCGTAATTCCTCTGCTTGGGAGGCTGAGACAGGAGGATCGCAGGTTCAAGGTCAGCCTCAGGAACTTAGCAAGGCCTTCTGCAAGTTAGTGAAACCCTGTTTCAAAATAAAATAGGGCTGAGGATTTAGCTCAGAGGTAGGATGCCCCTGGAGTCAATTCCCAGCACCTCAGGTAAAGGGAGGAGGGAGG
This sequence comes from Muscardinus avellanarius, assembly GCF_963383645.1. Classification (NCBI taxonomy): domain Eukaryota; kingdom Metazoa; phylum Chordata; class Mammalia; order Rodentia; family Gliridae; genus Muscardinus; species Muscardinus avellanarius. The sequence goes on along the minus strand of NC_137800.1, from coordinate 91,763,384 downwards.
AAAGAAAGTACTTAAGCTTCAGGCTGGCCTCCAACCTGCAGTCCTGTCTCAGCCTCCCAAGCACCAGGATCACAGGCGTGTGCGAGTGTACGGCCGGTGCCATGGTTACACGGTGCCACCTGGAGGGCGATGGGGAGCCCTGCCTTCCCTCTCCCGTACGGCACCCACATCAGCAGCGCCCGTCCTCTCTTGGGTCCTCACCACACCACAGGTGGGGAGCCGAGGCACGAGGGGTCCTCGCTCCGCCCAGCAACTCCACTAGAGAGTGTCGAGCGACAGATCAGAGTACTTGGGAGGGTCTGGAGGGTCACCAGGGCTCCTGGGGCCTGGTCCCCCCAGGCCTGGCTGGCTCGGTGCGTGCGCGTGGTGCCCCTCCCCCCCCCCCCTCTCTCTCTCTCTCTCCACCCCCTAGCCCTATTGTATTTTTATTTGGAAACAGTCTCACTAAGCTGCTGAGAGGCTCACCATTTGCTGAGGCTGTCCTCTAACCTGGGATCCTCCTTTCTCAGTCTCCCAAATACTGGGACGACAGGTGTGTGCCACCACACCTGGCTTATTTTTATTTTGAAGCAGGGTCTCTCCTGGTTGATGAGAGCCTGGCTACTTGCAGAGGCTGTCCTGGAACCTGCGATCCTCCTTCCTCAGCCCCCGGAGTGCTAGGATGGCAGGCGAGCTGGCTGGCTGATAAGTCCACCTGCGACCCCGCCCCCGGCCCCGTCGCAGATGAGGCTCTTGTTCTAATCCCGGGAAACATGGGACTCACAAGGGGCCGGCTTTTTTCTTTTTCTTTTTCTTTCTTTTTTTTTTTTTTTTGGTGGTACTGGGGTTCCTGGAAGCCCTTCTACCTCTGGGCTATACTCCCAGACCTATTTTATATTTTTATTTGGAAACAGGGTCTCCTAAGCCAGGGAGACTGGCTCTGAACCTGCACGATCCTCCTGTCTCCACCTCCTAAGCGCGGGGATGACAAGCGTGCGCCACCAAGCCTGGCCAGGGGCCGGCTTTTAGGGTCTCCAGTTAGGGGGCCATCAGTGACAGAGGGAGGTCACAGGGAGCGCGGCTGCGGGAGAGCCGGCCCTCCATCCCCGCTGCCGGCTGGGCACGTCGGAAGCGCCAAGCGGCTGTCATTTGCAGAAAGGCAGAGGAGACTCAGGCCGCAGCGGGGCGAGTGCATGCGGCACTCCTGGGGTTCACTGCTCATCTGTCCGGGGCAGGAGGGTGCCGTCGCCTGGGGTCGCGGGGAGGTGGAGCAAGATCGTGGGGTGTAGAAGTGTCTGGAAGACGAGAAGTCACGGTGCAGAGGGAGGAAGAGGAGGGTGGAGGAAAGAAAGAAGCCAGAGAAGCCGGCGGCAGGGGCGCGGCCAGCTGCTGCTCTGTGTCCTGCCTCTGTTTTATCAGGGGGTGAAGGAAGGGTTTAGTTCCCTCCAGCTTGAAAATTTGCACGTCTTAGTCATCGTGTGTGTGTGTGTGTGTGTGTGTGTGTGTGTGTGTGCGCGCGCGGTAGTGGGAATGGAACCCAAGGGCATTCCTCCTCTGAGCTACACCCCCTGCCCTAGTTTTTATTCTTTATTTTGAAACAGGGTCTCTCTAAATTGCAGAGAGCCTCACTGAGTCGCTGAGGCTGCTGTGAACCCGCGATCCTCCTGTCTCAGCCTCCTGTCTCAGTATTAGGATTACAGGCAAACGCCGCCACACCGGCTTCAACTTGTTAATTGACGTGTTTTATAAGAGACAGGAGGTGGGACAGCGCCGAGACCCCGCGGGGACTGCCCGGGACACTGGCGTCTGGCTTCAGCGGGGGTAGCCCGCACTCTCTTGGTGACGTGAATTTGCACAGGTGGGCGGCGGGGCGGCGGAAGCGCTATGTGGATGTGTTTGTGATGGGCAAGATCCATCAGTCAGAGCCCCAGCAGGCAGGAGAATTCTGCTCGAAGGGGTTTGGGGAGATTTAATGATGAGATTTCTCCACGGCACGGGCGAGGCTGAGCAGACCCACAGGGCAGCGCTGTGCCTGGGGACGGGGCAGGGCAGGGAGCGCCCACCCCAGACCCCTCCATGGGGGGCTGGGACCTGCCTGGCGCCTTGGTCCCCAAGCGTGGTGCTGGGCCCTGTAGAACTGGAGAAACACCCCGACATTTCCCAGCTCCCAAACCGGGATGGGGGCTGCAGGGCAAGGCTTCAGGGAGGAGGCCATACCAGCAGGGAGCGGCATGGGGCATTGCAGGGGAGCCCCAGTCCAAGACGCCTCCAGATGGGGAGGCCCGTCTAGGAGGACCTTGCTGCGGACCTGGACTTCCAGTCCCGGACGGCTGTCCGCTGCCTGGTGAGCTTGAACGCCAGCTCTTACTTACATAGAGCCCCGGGGTTCAGCCCCAAAGAGTATAGCAGAGCCCCTCCGGGGCCCTCTGGGACAGGTGATGAGTAATTAACACTGCTTAATTGAGATTCTTGGGGCTCCATCATGGAGGTCTCCGGAGCCCTGGGGACCAGCTCTTCCGCTGGGCTTTGTAGCCTGAGACCAGGAGCCACTACATCGCGGCACTCCCTGACCACCAAGGCCCCAGGTCCAGTGCAGCCGGCTGGCTGGGTGGCTCCGATCCCCGGGGTCCTGGTCGGGGTCGGGCTGCAGGTCCTGGGCTCCCACAGCGGGGCGCTTCTTCAGACAAGAGGCTGCAGCCAAACTGCCTTTCCCTCTCTCTCTCTTCTCTCTTCTCTCTCTCTCTCTCTCTCTCTCTCTCTCTCTCTCTCTTCCCTCTCTTATCAGCGCTGCTGATAAACCTAAGGGACCTGGCGCCCCTTAGGTTTTTAGCACCTGGGTTTGAGCCCCCCTTTGTTATTAGATCAAGCAATGAAGCCATAAAACATCTTCAGGAAGCCCCGGGTGGTTTCTCATGGTGGATGTTAATTACCTCTGAGTCCTGGTAAGCACTGGCCCTGCCTGATGCTCCAGCGGAGGCTGGGGGCTGAGTCCCCGGCCCCTCCTCGCCACGTTTCCAGGGGAACTCCATTCTCTTCTTAGGCAGAGCTCAGTCTCCAGAGAATTCCCCTCCGCCCAATTCCAGCACCATTTAACAGCAGCTTGTCAGCAGCCTCCCGGGTGGGGCCTTTGGGGAGTGGGGGGGGGGCTGCGGAAGAGGTTGCCCGGCTCACTCCTGGGGGTGCTGCCAGAGGTCGGGGAGGAGGGCCGTGCAGAAAACAGGAGGGGGGCCTGCTACCTGAGCGCTGGCCTGGAATATGCCTTAAGAAAGCCATCAGGAGCGGCCGTGGGGGTGCACGCCTGCAATCCCAGTGCCCGAGGCTGAGCCAGGAGGATCGCAGGTTCCCGGGCAGCCGGGATTCGGACCTGACCGGGCTGTAGTGGGACTTGAGCAGGGTATTTTAAAAAGCACCAGCTGAAGGGTGTGTGTGTGTGGTGTGTGACCAGGGATTGGGTTCCGGTGCCATTTACCTCTGAGCTACACCCCAGCCCTTTTTACTTATTACGTGAATTGGGGCTCAGCCTCAATTCACGGCCGGTTCACGCTGCCCACTGTGCCCGGCCCGGTAGCCGTGGGCGGAGGTGGCCGACAGCCCCTGCCTGCCTACCCACCCGAGTGCTGCGTGGTCCGGGGAACACAGCCATTGCGCCCGAGGCCCGGGGCTTTTAGCCGCGTGACCCTGGGCAAGCTACCTTGCTTTTCCTTCCGCTTGGCTGTCGTCTGGTCTCTAAGATGAGAGCTCGTCTGGGAAGGCCTTGCTGGCAGTACAGCCGCTCCTGGGCAGTGTCCGCGCTCCGTGACGTAGCCATCAGCACCGGTGTGTCGGGTGTGGCGGGCCTCGACGATAACGGGGGCTCTCCGGTGCCCGGGAAGCTCCCGACCCATGGTGGAGGGCGCCGCTGCAGGCCACCGCCAGGCAGGCAGCAAGGCAGGGCCAGGGCGCCCAGAGTTGCGTGGGGGCTGGGGCAGGCCCTCCAGGGAGCCAGGCCTCCAGCATGGAGACGCGCCTGTGGGAGCTGGTCAGCAGGAGAGGGGACCATGAGGCCTGATGGTCTGGGCAGAGAGGCGGGACAGGAGAGGCACCCCGCAAAGGCGTCGTCTAGAAGAAGAGGTGGGTTCGAAGGGACGGAGACTCCCAAGCCGGTGCTCCTCACTGACGCCTCGCCGTCTTGAGACGGAGGTTCCCTTTTGCAAGCTTCTGACTTGATTCGGGGCAGAAGGGTAGGTCTCAGGTGGGGCGCGGGGCCTAGCACGGGGGCGCGGGACGTGTGTGCGGCCGTTTTATGCACTACAAAGTCAGGATGGAGGAGGACTTGCCACAGACACTCGGGAGTTTAGTGGGGCTTTTGAGTGGTGTATGCAAAGTCGGCAAGGCCCTGCTCAAGGACAAGGAGGGAAATTCAGTCTGTGTTAGTCACCTACTGCCGAGTAACAGACAGCCCCAGAGCTGCGCCTAAACCGCAGGGCCGGGATCTGGGCACCGCCGGCCGGGAGCCCTGGCCCTTGGTCCCTCCCGAGGCTGCAGTGAGGGCCTAGTGCGGGGGAGCAGGTCGGCCCCGCCCGGCAGCCCAGGCCCGCGCGTGCCCTCTTGCAGTTCGGGCGCACAGAGGTCATCGATAACACGCTCAACCCCGACTTCGTGCGCAAGTTCATCGTGGACTACTTCTTTGAGGAGAAGCAGAACCTCCGCTTCGACCTGTGAGTGGATGCTGGGCTGGGGGACGTGGGGCTGCAGGTGGGGCTGGGGGAGCACTGGGGCTGGGGGAGCACTGGGGCTGGAGCTGGGGCTGGGGGAGCATTGGGGCTGCAGGTGGGGCTGGGGGAGCACTGGGGCTGGAGCTGGGGCTGGGGGAGCGCTGGGGCCGGAGCTGGGGCTGGGGGAGCACTGGGGCTGGGGGAGCATGGGCGGGAGCTGGGCCTTGGCACCTCACGGGGCAGGGGAGGAGACGTTTGGGGGTCCCAGGGCAGGGGAGGGGTGGAGCAGCCGCTGCACAAAGGCCCCTCCCTCCCTCCCCAGGTGCCAGTCCCCTGGGCGGTGGGGGAAGGCACCGGGCCAGTTGTCCGGCTCTGGGGACTGCCCCGCGGGAGATCCTGGGGACCGCTCTGGGCCCTGCCTCCTGCGCCCCTCTCCCCCTGGTAGGGACTTGTGGGAAGGACCCCTCCATCCTCCCTGTCTGCAGACGTGCTGGGGCTCAAGGCGTGTGGGTCCACCAGAAAGAGGGAGAGGAGCCAGGCATGGTGGCGCACGCCTGTAATCCCAGGACTTGGGAGGCTGAGGCAGGAGGATCGCAGGTTCAAGGCCAGCCTCAGCAACTTAGCAAGACCCTGCTTCAAAATAAAATAGTAGCTTGGAGGTAGAATGCCTCTGGGTTCAGTCCCCAGTACCAAAAAGAAAAAGAAACAGAAAGGTCTGTGTGCCCGAGACTAGTGGCCAGCCGGCTGGGGAGGGCAGGTGCCGCTCAGGGTGGACCTTACGGGGGCATTTGGACGGTGCCGGGCAGGGGAGCGCAGGCAGACACTGCGCGGACACTCTGCTCAGGCAGGGGCGGCGCCACCTGCGGGAGGCTGAGGCGAGGTGGGGGCGGCCCCCGCCGAGAGACAGCGAAGGGAAAGGGGCTCGATCGCCCGAAGCCCAGCAGGCCTCTGTTTTTGTTTTCTTTGGGCTTAGGTGGAGATAAGGAGATGGATAGATAGGATTTTTTTTTTTTTATAGTAGGGATTGACCTTAAGGGCATTCTACCTCCAAGCTAGACCCTATTTACTTATTTATTTTATCTCAAAGCAGGGCCTTGCTAAGTGTTGGAGGCTGGCCCTGAACCTGCCATCCTCCTGTCTCAGCCTCCCAAGTGCTGGGGTCACAGGCGTGGCCACCGTGCTGGGCTGAGGCTCCTGTCGCATCTCCTCTGGCCGCCGATGCTCAGATCAAGGGACAGCACTTGTCGGGGCGCGTGGTGGAAGGCTCCCTTTGTGTCTTGGCGGTGGGCCTGGGGAGGGCTGGGCAGGACCCCTCCCGCCACCAGGCTCCTCTCTGCCCCTGCACCCTCTCTGTAGGTACGACGTTGACTCCAAGAGCCCGGATCTGTCCAAGCACGTGAGTCCGCATGTGGCCCGAGAGTCCGGATTGTTTTTAAGTGCCACCCTCTGGGTGGCCCGCGGGCGTCCCTGTGACCGTGTGTCTCTGCTGTGTCTGTGTGTGGCCACTTCGGGGCCCTCTGGCTTCCGTGGGGGCGGCGAGAGGGCTGTGCCGCCGCGGGTGACCCTGGTCTCTCTGTCCCTGATCTGCAGGACTTCCTGGGCCAGGCCTTCTGCACCCTGGGAGAGATTGTAGGGTCCTCTGGAAGCCGTCTGGAGAAGCCCCTCACGTGAGTGAGGGGGGGGTTCACCCTGCCAGGGCTGCTTCCCAGAGACCAGTTCCCTACCGCCAGTAGCCAGTCACAGGACCCATGGGCCCTGCCCTGGAACACCCCGCTTCTAACCCAGTCTCCTGGGAGGGAACCAGGCCCTCCTTTCTCCCGGGAAGGTCCACCGCTCTCCTCCAGCCCACCCCTACCGCGGGAGCGCAGGGGAAGACGCTAAACCCAGAGAGGGAGGGCCTTGCCCAGGGTCACGCGGCCAGGACGTGGGAGCGCCTGAATTTGAACTCGGGACTCCACTCACACAGGGTCCCTTCCGGACGGGCCAAGCGTCCAGGCGCGGGGCGGGCGAGGGCACGGCCCCGCCGGCTCCCACCAAGTCCCCTCTCCATGGCCCATGCTGCGGCGTGTGCGCACGCATGAGCATGGGGTCTCTCTCCCAGTCCCTCACGCGTGTCCCCCAGGAACTGCGTGGGGACTTCAGGGCCCCCAGACAGGCCTTTGTGATCCCCCAAGATCCAGTCTCCCGGCTCCCAGAAAATGACAATAGCCATCTTGATTGAGGACAGGAGGAAACACCAAGTTTGAGGAGCTCTGGCACTTAAAAAATCGGGAGCTTAAAAAAAAAAAGCAAATTCACAATCACGGCCCCGCCCCAGCATGTCCTTCACCACTGGTGTGTGTGTGTGTGTGTGTGTGTGTGTGTGTGTGTGTGTGTGTGCGCGCGCGCGCGCGCGGTACTGGGGACTGAACCCAGAGGCATTCTACCTTCAAGCAACACCCCCAGCCCGATTTTATTTCTTATGTAGAAACAGGGTCTCACTAGGTTGATGAGAGGCTCACTATTTGCTGAGGCTGCCGCCGAACCCGAGTCCCTCCTATCTCAGCCTCCCAAGTACTAGGATTGCAGGTGTGTGCCACCATCTCAGGCTTACCATTTTTTATTGTAATTTTCTTTTCTTGTCCTAGCGGGTGCCCCTGGGCCTTCGGTCTTGAAGGCGGCCCCTCCCTCCCATCTGTACCCACCGCTCCCAGGCTGCCCACAGGCCAGGTGGCAGCTCGTCTGTGCTCTTAGCCCGCCGCCTGGCCAGGGCCCCCAGTCACTGGGCCTGCCTCTTGCCTGATCACCTGGGCCCCAGCGGCGAGGGCACACCTGGGGGGGAAGCAGGTGTGTCGCGCTTTAGGACACACGGCTCCCGGGAGAGGCGGGGAGGGGGAGGCCCCTTACCCCACGGCAGCTCTCATGACTCTAAGTTTAGCTGCCGTTGTGACTCAGCCCTGTTTGCTACCAGCCCTTGTTGACTGGGCGTCTATTCTTGGCCAGACATGGGGGTCAGCGTTCTGCTCAAGAAACCTCCACAGCGGCCCTCGGCCGCGTCTGCAAACTCAGCCAGCTGCACGGTGAAAATATTTTTTAAAAGTTGTGTCTGTACAGACGATCTACGCTTTTTTACACAGTCCAACACGTATTTGCAGGATGCGTGCACTGTGTCGGGTATTCTCAGTCGTCTAGAGACAGGCAGGAGGATCTGTGCAGCTCCTCTGGCGATGCTCTGTCTTTTGGCAGAAGGATTTTGTTGTCTGAGGGGGTCCTGGGGCCAATTTCTCATGGACACCGAGGGACGAATGTATTGCTTTGTTAGCACTTGTATACAATAGCACAGACAGAGTGGATTAAATAACCTAGGACCCGGTGTGGCGGGCACGCTTGTCATCCCAGCACTCGGGAGGCTGAGACGGGAGGATCACAGTTTGCGGACAGCCTCAGCTACTTAGTGAGGCCTTCGCAACTCGGTGAGACCCTGTTTCAAAATAAAGAATAAAAAAGAGGACTGGGGGTGTAGCTCAGAGGTAGAATGCCCCTGGGTTCCAGCCCCGATAACACAAAAATAAATAAATAAATAAATAAATAGCCTAGGTTTATTTTCTCATGAAAAGGCCAGCAGTTCAAGATCAAGGTACGAACAGAGATTCTTCAAGGCTCTCTCTCCCCTTGGCTTGAGGATGATCAGCCCCTTCCTCCTCTCTGCGACCCCTCACCTGGTCTTCCCTTCCCCGTGTGTCTGTGACTCAATCCCTTCTTAAAAGGTCACCAGTAGGGCCAGGCATGGTGACACACGCCTGTGATCCCAGGACTTGGGAGGCCACGACAGGAGGATTGTAGGTTCAAGGCCAGCCTTAGTAACTTAGTGAGGGAGGCCTTCTACAACTTAGTGAGACCCTGTTTCCAAATAGAAGTTAAAAGAGGATGGGGGTAGAGCTCAAAGACAGAATGCTCCTGGTACCAAGGAAAAAGAACACCAGCTGTGTGTGGTGGCGCACACTTGTAATCCCGCTTTCGGGAGGCTGAGACAGGAGGATCGCGGTTCGCGGACAGCCTCGGCTACTTAGTGAGGCCCTGTGCAACTCAGTGAGACCCGGTTTCAAAATAAAGAATAAAAACTAGGGCAGGGGGTGTAGCTTGGAGGTAGAATGCCCCTGGCTTCCATCCCCAGGACCACACACACACACACACCAGGCTGATGAGGCAGCCCATGCCTGTGGTCCCAGCACTGGCGAGGCCGACAGGAGAGCAGCAACTCGGCAGAATGAATTCGGGCGGGGGAGGTTCTTGGAGGTAGACTGTCCCTGGGTTCAGTTCCCAGGACTACACACACACGCACACGCACACACACACACGCACACACACACGCACGTCAAGTCATCCTGTTAGGGCCGACCCACATGCACCCTTTTACCTTTCTGACCTCTTTAAGGGCCCGTCTCCAGCACACTCAACTCCAAGGTCTGGGGCACAGCCGTCAACATCTGAATCGGGCACGCAGCTCACGCGGCAGCACGGTCTCACCGAGGCCTCCGGCTCTGCCAGCCTGGACACGCGGCTCCGCGAGGTGCCCCCCGGCCCTCGGGCAGCGCGTCAGTGCCTAGCTGGGCCGCACCCCAGGGCTCCAAGGGCCGGTGGAGCCTGAGCTGCACCTGCTAGGTGTCCCGGGGCCGCCGTGCCAGCCTGGCCAGGCGCTCTGCCGACCTGTGGGGTGGGCTTCGTGCCACAGTTCTGGACGGCCTTTCCTGCCTGGCCTGGGGCTTTATGGTCCTGTTCAGTGAGCTTTAGGACAGACACGGTCCCCAGCACCCACGGACCGAATCCCGGGCTCAGGGCCTGCCTCCCCCTCTCTCCACAGGATAGGCGCGTTCAGCCTGAACTCCAGGACGGGCAAACCCATCCCAGCTGTGTCCAACGGGTAGGTCCCCGGGTACCTCTGGCGCGGGTTCCCGTGAACTCGGACGGGTCCTGGGTCCCGCTGCAGAGTTCCAGGTACACTGGGTCCTGGAGGGGACCCATCCCCCCGCAGCTGGCCTTCCCCATCCGGGCCAAAGCTGGGACAGGGCATGGAGCTCAGAGCTGAGGGCTGGCAGCCCCTTCTCTTTGTCCCGGCCTGCCTGGTTTCCATGGTGGGGGCGCACTTGGAGGAACCCTCACCCTCAGCTCCTGCCGTAGGGAGCCCACTCCAGGAGCTCTGGGCCGGCCACATGCAGAGCCCCCAGAGCCCCTCCCCCCCTCCCCTAGCGCCTTCCCTCGCCCACCCGCGGGGGGAGGGCTGAGCCTCCGGTGAGGCCAGCCCGCAGGGGCCCGGAGCTGGGCAAGCCCAGCCCTCCTGGCCTCCCCCAGGGCAGGGTCTTGGGGAGCCCGGGCTGCTCAGCCCTGGGAGAGAGCGCCCCGATTTACAATGAGGGCGGGTCACAGCCATACGGAGAGGGAGAGGCGGCAGAGGCAGGGAGGGGCCGAGGGCCAGCACCCGTGGGAGCAGGTGGGGCTGGAGCCGAGGAAAAGAAAGATCAGAAATAGAGGACCCAGAGCAAAGGGAGGCGCAGATGGAGAGCGGGCAGCGGGGCTGGCGGGGGCTCCTCTGCCTGGCCACAAATCACATCTTTACTACCCACGGGCGGGCGGGGAGGGTTCTGGACACGCCAGCCGCCTGCCGGCGTCTTGGGGACAGGCTGGCAGAACTGGGCCTGCCGGGAGGTGGGGGGTGCCTGGTGTGCACCCTGCCTCCGTGGGAGCCCCCCTCACAAAGCAGGCGCCGGGGAGAGCGCCCTCGGTGCTTCTCAGAGTGCCATCTGAGACAGCTGCTGCTGGCCGGGGCAGGGTGGGCCGAGGGCGTGCGGGCGGCCAGGTGAGCTTTTCCCGGCCGTGCTGGGTAGTGCTCTGTACGCCTGGGGAACGTGGATGCCCCGGCACACTCATTAATGGGAACCTGAGCCACAGCTGCCCACAGCCAGGACCCCCCAGCACAGCCCTGCCTCACCGTGCCATGGCTGGTGCGACAGGAGAACGGGCAGGGGGCCCAGCAGGACCTCCCCCTCGCCTCAGCCACAGTGAGGCCCCTCCAGAGCCCTGGCCAACGGGCCCTTCTGGCCCTGGCTCTTTCTCACCCCCACCTGGACCATGCCCTCCTGGAAGGGCCTCTGCTGGGGTCTCTCACCCGCAGGGAGAGCAGCCAGGGGTGGGAGCGCTGGCCCCCCTCGTGCCCCCGCCCCCGCCTGCGACCATCAGAGTCAGAGCGGCTGAGTCAGCCCGGTGCGGGTGGGGTGGTAGCCCACGAGGTCTTTTGCCCGCAGAGGTGGTCTTTGGATGGAAGGTTTGAGAACCCCTGGCCCGGAGGCCTCTGGGTGAGTCCGGATGCTCTGGCCGTCCCTCCCGCGGGCTCTCTGGGAGCCGGGGCGGGCAGCGCCCCCCATGGCCACCAGCATCTCGGAGACTTGGTCTTCCCAGGGGCTGGCCGAGGGCGGGCGGCGGGCCAGAGTGCGGGCTCAGCGGTCCCTGTCTGCCTTTCCACCTTCCCTCTCTTCCCCAGCGGCGTTCCGGGGAAGAAGTGTGGTACCATCATCCTGTCGGCCGAGGAGCTTAGCAACTGCAGGGTGAGTGGCCGAGGGCGCCGGGGGTGGACAGAACTCCGGCATCTGCCTGCCGGGCCTCGGCTCCCGGGCCAGCCGAGCCAGAAGGGCAGTCCCCGGTTCCCCTGCGCGCTGGGGCCAGTGGGGCGCCTGCCCCGCGGGTGGGCACCAGGCCTGGCGACGGGGGCGTCTGAGTCTTGGGCACCTGATATTCGGGTCTTGCTCTTTAATGCGTGTGGCATGGGGGGGACCCAGGGGCAGTCTACCTCCCAGCCACATCCTCAGTCCTGTTCCGTCCTGATTTTGAAACAGGGTCTTGCTGGCTTGTCTCACGCTTAGCTAAAGCCGCCCAGAACCTGGGATCCCGTCCCTGCAGGCTCCCCGGGCTGGGAGCGATGGGGCAGGAACAGGACGTCCTGACCTTTCTGGGTCAGAGCAACTGTCTTGTGAGCTAGCTGTTGATATTGACCTGTGTGTGTGTGTGTGTGTGTGTGTGTGTGTGTGTGTGTGTGTGGTGCTAGGATGGAACCCAGGAGCTCTCTACCTCCCGGCTACACTCTCAGCCCTATTTTAGTTTTTATTTGGAACAGAGTCACACTAAGCTACACATGCTGGTCTTGAACCTGCGATCCTCCTGTCTCAGCCTCCCAAGTACTGGATTACAGGTGTACACCACCGTGCCTGGCCAGAAAAAAAATTAAAATTATATTGGTTCTATTTAAAAATAACACATTTTTGGCCGGGCGTGGTGGCGCACACTTGTAATCCCTGCGCTTGGGAGGTGGAGACAGGAGGATCACGCAGGTTCGAAGCCAGCCGTGCTGGCCTAAGAGACCCTGTTTCCAAATAAAAAAATATATATATATAAATAGGTCTGGGAGTGTAGCCCGGAGGTCGAAAGGTTTCCAGGAACCCCAGTACCACCAAAAATAAAAAATAACACATTTTTGAAAAAAATTATATTTTCCCAAATGACCATTCTTTAGTAAGAAGTGTGGCCTTGTTTCACTTTTTATTTTTCCTTTGAGGGGATGGAGATCAAACCCAGAGGCTCCACAGTGCGGGGCGGGCATTTCTCGCTGCCGGCTGCCAAGCTAAATCCTCAGCCCCTTGTTTTACATTCCTGCAAATCTCTTTCATGTCTGGCTTCTTAGAAGACAGCTGAAGCAGGGTGGGGGCAGCCCAGTGCTGAGGAGTGCTTGCCTGGCATGGGAGCCCTGCGTTTGATCCCTGTCATTAAAAAAAAAAAAAGACAGCTGCGTGCTCACATCAACTTTTGTGTGTGTGTGTGTGTGTGTGTGTGTGTGTGTGTATGTGTGTGCGTACTGGGGTTGGAACCCAGGGGCATTCTACCTCTGAGTGACACCCCCAGCCCTAGTTTTTTTTTTTTTTTTTGCGGATCTGGGGATGGAAACCAGGGACATTCTACCTCGGAGCTACACCCCCTGCCTTATTTTTTATTCTTTATTTTGAAACCGGGTCTCACTGAGTTGCAGAGGGCCTCACTAAGTAGCTGAGGCTGTCCGCGAACTGCGATCCTCCTGTCTCAGCCTCCCGAATGCTGGGGTTACAAGCGTGCGCCACCACGCCCGGCTCAGCCCTAGTTTTTATTCTTTATTTAGGAACAAGGTCTCACTGAGTTGCAGAGGGCCTCACTAAGTAGCTGAGGCTGGCTGTGATCCTCCTGTCTCAGCCTCCTGAATGCTGGGATGACAAGCGTGCGCCCCCACTTGTGCAGTCGGTCCACTGTGATGCCAGCCGGGCATGTTCACCTGGGAAGCCGCCCTCGCCCAGAGCTCACTGGCACAGAGGTAGGACCGCGTATGAGCATTAGCTGAGCTTTACCGGCCGCCTCTGCCCAGTGGTGTCCGCGGGGCCACTCATCTCTCTGGCCATTCGTGTGTCTTACGCACATGGCACCTGGTAGAGTGACAGATGACCAGACTGAGGCTCATAGAGGGCAGGCGAGCTGTCCACGGTCCCAGACACTGAACAGAAGAGAGGTCCTAGGATGCAGGGGCGTCTGGATAGAGCGAGGCCTGTCACCGCTCCACATCACAAACCCCGCCTCCAGGGGCTTCCGGGTTGGAGGGTCAGGTGTGAGGACAGTGAATTGGAGGCCGGTGCAGAGGGGCGGATGGGGCTGCCCGCCAGGCCGCCACCCTCCCTCCTGTGCCTCGGTGGCTGTGGAGGGGCGCAGGGCCGGGGGCCAGGGCCCATGATTGTGGGGGAGCCGCTGTGAGCCCCTGGCTGAGTGCCTAGGCCAGAGTGGCCGCTGGGCAGCGCTCCCCGAGCGCACTCCCACGCCTGTGACCTCGCGGAGAGCTGCAGCTGGCCCTGCGCTGGGGCTGCCGGGCTCCTGGGCTGAGCGGAGCGGAGCTGAGGCCGGGGTGGGAAGGTGCCCCCTGCCTGCCAGCAGAGGTGGAATCTGCCTCTCGAAGCCTCAATTCAGCTTCCCCTGAGCTTTCAGCCCAGCTGGCTACTTCCTCCCGGGCTGATAATTAAATAAGGTAATAGAAGGAAGGTACTTGGGGACCTGAGCAGCCAGTGTTTAGGCCTCCCCCGCCCTGGCTTTCTGGATCTCAGCTGCTCCCGTGCCGGGGCTGGGGCCCTCTCCCTCTTCCTGAGCTCCTGTCCTTCTCTGGCACATCTTTGGCTGAGTTCTGGCCTTCCCTAGGATACTTGAAAGGGAAGGAGACTAATTCCCAGCATCTGGCTGAATTAAAACAATTACCTCGCGGCTCGCTGTCTCTGCGGCCGCCCCTCAGTGGGAGGATCAAAGGCGCAGGGCGGAGCCTGAGTGGGGCCTCCTGAGCCGGGCTTCCTGCCCAGAAGAATCCCAGCCTCGCGGCTTAGGGCGGACCCCGGAGTGTCGTGCCTACTTTGACAGCGTAGAAAGGCCTTGCTCTTCTAGAATTGAAACGCCAAGCCCCCGCCATTGGAACTCGCTCCAGATCCTGCCCCACGTTGACAGGGTGAGGCGGGGCTGTGGCAGGCCCTCCGGCTCCCCCAGCTTTCCTTAAGCTCAGCGTAGGGTGACCCTGTTGTCACCCCCAAGCCCAGCCCGCCAGCGTCCGCGCGGCCCTTGGCCGACCATGGCCCGCAGGGTCTCCCTTCTCCCACGGGCCTGGGGGCTGGGCAGGGGAGCGGCGCTCTCGGTCAACACCGTCACCGAAATGATCCAAGACGCTATCCAGGACGCCAGGGCAAGAGCGCCAGCGAGCAGGGGCTCCGAGACACGAGCGGTCCCCCCGGCCACCCCCGGGCCCCAGCTTCCCCAGACACCCACTGCCCGGGCGACCACCCAGCAAACCGTTGCGAGGGACTCATCCACTGACACGATTCCAACCCTGAACGTCGACACGCGAGCTCCCTGGGGATCGTCCACATCTAACCATAAGAGCGGCCCCATTTTACAGACGTGGGGAGGCTAAGAGGTGGCCCAGGATAACGGCTGCTAGCGCAGGCCTCTGGCCGCCGTGCCCAGGGAGCGCTTCCCTCACCGGGGCCTGGACGTCGCGGGCCGAGGGCCAGTCAGCCTGTGGCCTCTGTGGCTCTGTGGCTTTGTAGCTTTTGGCAGGCGCGACGGCTGTGACCAGAGGATCCGGGTTTGTGGCTAGCCTCAGCTTAGACCCTCTTTCAAAATACAGAATAAAAAATAGGCTGGGAGCCGGGCGTGGCGGCGCACGCTTGTCATCCCTGTGCTTGGGAGGCAGAGACAGGAGGATCGCAGGTTCGAAGCCAGCCTCAGCTGGCTTAAGAGACTCTGTTTCCAAAATGAAAATGTAAAAATAGGTCTGGGAGTGTAGCCTGGAGGTAGAAGGGTTTCCAGGAGCCCCAGTAGGGCTGGTGGTGTAGCTCTGAGACAGAATGCCCTGGGTTCCATCCCCAGTACCACAAGAAAGGAAGAAAGAAAGAAAGAAAGAAAGAAAGAAAGAAAGAAAGAAAGAAAGAAAGAAAGAAAGCAGGCTATGTATGGGGCTAGTGGCAGAGAGGCCAGTTGGTGTGGGACCTTAGAGCGGGAGCCTAAGAGCGCTGAGGACAGGGCGGCGGGGAGGCTTCTTGGAGACGCAGGTGAGTGCGAGTTGTGTAGGTATGCAGCTCCAGGAGCCTGAGCGTCCTGGGTGACGAGTGGTCTGAATTCAGACGGCATCTTTTTAAAAGCTTAGCATGTTAGTTTTTAGTCTTTGAAATAATTTCCCTGGATAAAACAGCAAAACAAAAACACTTGATGCTTAAAAAAATAAAACCGTGTTCATCATGGACAAGTTGAAAAATACAGAAAAATATAAGGAACCGGAAAATCACTCAGAGATACGCACTGTTGACGTTCTGATCTATTTCCTGTAAGACTTTCTTTGGAGTGTGTATGCATTTTAAGTTGGGCATATTCATTATGCGGAATGATGCAGTTTGTTGTGGCATATTTGTAGTGTGTGTGTGTGTGTGTGTGTGTGTGGATTGAACCCAGGGGCTACATCCTAGCTACATCCCCAACCCAATTTTATTGTTTAATTAAAAAAAAAAGACAGCTGCATGCTCACAACTATTTTTCTTTTTTCTTTTTTTTTTTTTTAACAGATCTGGGGATTGAACCCAGGGGCATTCAACCTCCGAGCTATACCCCCTGCCCTATTTTTTTTTTTTTTTTGTGGGTCTGGGGATGGAACTCAGGGGCATTTGACCTCCAAGCTATACCCCCTGCCCTATTTTTTTTTTTTTTTTGTGGGTCTGGGGATGGAACTCAGGGGCATTTGACCTCCAAGCTATACCCCCTGCCCTATTTTTTATTCTTTATTTTGAAACCGGGTCTCACTGAGTCGCAGAGGGCCTCACTCAGTAGCTGAGGCTGTCTGTGAACTGCGATGCTTCAAGCCTTTGGTGTGAGCCTCCTGAGTGCTGGGATGATAAGCGTGCGCCACCTCGCCCGGCTTTATTGTTTATTTTGAAAAGGGTCACACTTGCTAAAGGCTGTCCTCAAACCCGCGATCCTCCTGTCTCAGCCTCCCAAGTACTAGGCTTACAAGCGTGCACCACCACACCCGGCTTAGCCTGAGTTTTTCTCCATCATTAGATACTCTTAGCAAACCCGCACCTAATAGCTGTGTGTTCCTCCTCTGCTGAGCGGGGCCGCCGTTTACTGCACCTGTTCTAATCTCAGGAGCCGTGTAAGTGGTGCTGTGTGCAGGTCCTCGTGCCCTGATTGGCTGCCTTGAGTTAGAATCCACCGCACAGCTCCCTGAATGGGAGGGGAACCGGCGAACCCGGGGCTTCCCGCCTCTGACGGGCCAAATCCGTGGCCGATCCAGTCAGCCATTAAGACCATGAAGAAGCCGGGCGTGGTGGGCACGCTTGTAATCCCAGCATTTGGGAGGCTGAGACAGGAGGATCACGGTTCGTGGACAGCCTCAGCTACTTAGTGAGGCCCTCTGCAACTCAATGAGACCCTGTTTCAAAATAAAGAATAAAAAATAGGGCTGGCGTGTAGCTCGGAGGTTGAATGCCCCTGGGCTCCATCCCCAGACCCGCAATAAGTAAGTAAATAAATAATTAAACACTCTGAAGAAGTGTGGCGGCAGCACACCCGTCATCCCAGTGCCTGGGAGGCTGAGACGGGAGGATGGCAGGGTGGAGGACAGCTCCAACCTGTTTCCAAATAAAAAACAAAATAGGACTGGAGGTGTGGCTAGGAGGTAGAATGCCCCTGGGTTCCATCTCCATTACCACAGAAAGAAAATAAAGCAAAAGTCATTGAAGGAGCCGGGCATGGCAGCGCACGATGTCATCACAGGACCTGGGAGGCTGAGACAGGAGGATGGCAGGTTCGCAGCCAGCCTCAGCTACCTAGTGAGGCCCTGTTTCAAAAAAATAAGAAGAAGAAATAGGGCTGAGTGAGTGTATAGCTCGGAGGTAGAATGCCCCTGAGTTCCATCCCCACTACCACATTAAAAAAAAAAAGACTCAAGCAAAGGCAGGCTGTGCCTGGTGAGTCTCCCCGCGGGCTCCTCCCCCGGGTCCACAGCCCAGGCCAGGCCGCCTTGCCCCGTGGCAGTGTGGCATACCAAGAGTTGTGGCTAAGGTGCCTTTTCTTTTCTTTCTTTCTTTTTTTGGGGGAGAGGGGGATGCAACCCAGGGGCTTTCTACCTTCGGGCTACACTCCCACACCTATTTTATACATTTTATTTTTGGAAACAGGGTCTCCTAAGCCAGCGCGCGGCTGGCTTCGAACCTGCGCGATCCTCCTGTCTCCGCCTCCCAAGCGCGGGGATTCCAAGCGTGCGCCACCACGCCGGGCTCCCAGCCCTATTTTATATTTTATTTAGTAACGGCGTCTCACTAAGTTGCTGAGAGCCTCAGTAAGTAGCTGAGGCTGGCTTCAACCTGCTTGATCCTCCTGGCCCAGCCTCCCAAGGACTGGGATTACAGGCCTGCGCCACCATGCCCAGCCCTCTTCTTTCTTTCTTTCTTTTTTTCCCCAGTACTGGGGGTGAATCACAGGGGCAGCTACATCCCCAGCCCTATTTTTTATTCTTTATTTTGAAACAGGGTCTCACTGAGTTGCAGAGGGCCTCACTAAGCAGCTGGCCATGAACTGCGATCCTCTGGTCTCAGCCTCTGGAATGCTGGGATGACACCACCACGCCCGGCCCTTTCTTTTTAATTGATGGCTTTCCTCTTTTTTTTTTTTTCTGACTGAAAAGGACAATGTGCTAATTCTAGGAAATGTGGAAATTCCAACAGACCTCAGAGAAGACAGTAAATGTCACCGCGGTCCTGCATCTATTTAAAAGCGTGCCTCCAGGGATGGCTGGGGGGGGCAGTGGACACCCCCGGGCTCTGTGTCCAGACCAAGGGCCGTGTGACCGGCCGTGTGACCCTGGCCGCGGTGCCCACTTCTCTCAGCCTTAGCTGCTTCCATTGTAAAATGTCTTTATTTAAAATCTTGGCGCCGCTGGGCGTGGCGGCGCACTCCTGGAATCCTGCATTTGGAAGGTTGAGGCGAGCATTGGGGTTCGCAGACAGCCTCAGCTACTTAGTGAGACCCCCGACAACTCAGTGGGACCATGTTTCAGAATAAAGAATAAAATAAAAAATAGAGCTGGGGCTATAACTTGGAGGTAGAATGCCCCTGGGTTCCATCCCCAGTACTGCAAAAAAAAAAAAAAAAAAAAAAAAAAATTTATTTGGAGCCAAATGTGGGAGTGCGTTTCTATAATCCCAGGGACTCAGGAGCCCCAGGCCAAAGGGTCAAAAGTTTGAGGCCAGCCTCAGAAACTTAGCGAGACCCTGTGTCAGAATAAAAAGAGCTGGAGACGTGCCTCTGCGGTAAGACACGCCTGGACTCAATCTCTAGTGTGCAAATACGTAAATAAAGAGATAAAATAATTTTATTTTGGTGGTACTGGGGTTCCTGGAAACCCTTCTACCTGCAGGCCACACTCCCAGACCTATTTTTATACTTTTAAAATATGGAAACAGGGTCTCTTAAGCCAGCGCGGCTGGCTTCGAACCTGCGCGATCCTCCTGTCTCCGCCTCCCAAGCGCGGGGATTACAAGCGTGCGCCACCACGCCCGGCGAGATAAAATAATTTTTATATTTTATTATGGGTTTTTGCATTGCCTTTTAGTTTAATATTTATTATTATTATTATTATTATTATTATTATTACTACTACTATATTTTTTGTAGAACTGTGGATTGGCCTAGTGGTGTTCTACCTCCAAGCTCCACCCTCAGCCCTATTTTATTTTCTCTTTTTGCAGTACTAGGATGGAGTCCAGGAGTATTCTCCCTCTGAGCTAAACCCCAGCCCTATTTATTTATTTACTTATTTATTTAATTATTTTGTGGTCCTGGGGATGGAACCCAGCGGCATCCTACCTTCAAGCTCCACCCCCTGCCCTATTTTTAGCTTTTTATTTGGAAACCGGGTCTCGCTGAGTTGCCGAGGGCCTCACTAGGTAACTGAGGCTGTCCCTGAACTGCGATCCCCCGTCTCAGCCTCCCGAATGCTGGGATGACAAGTATATGCTACCATGCCTGGCTGCCCTTTTTATTTTTCTTTTTTGCAGTACTGGGGATGGAACCCAGGGGCACTCGACCTCTGAGCTGTACCCCCAACCTAATCTTTCATTCTTTATTTTGAAACGGTCTCATTGAGTTGCTGAAGGTCTCACTAGATAGCTGAGCCTGCTCATGAACCATCTTCCTGTCTCAGCCTCCCAAATGCTGGGATTACAAGCTTGCGCCACCACGCCTGGCTCTTTTTTTGTTTTGTTTTGGAAACAGTCTCACTAAGTTGCCAAGGGCCTAAGTTGCTGAGGCTGGCCTTGAACCTGCAGTCCTCCTATCTCAGCCTCCCAAGTACTGGAATGACAGGTGTGGCCATCTTAATTTTGTGTCTACCTGGGCTCCTTCTCCTCCTGGGGGCTGCCGGCGGACCCAGGCAGAGCAGCCTTCCATTCTCCCTTCCTGGGGCTGCTCCGTCGGTTCTCAGCTCCTGAGCTGACCTCCGACCTTCACAGAACCTCTGACCTCCACAGCCCCTTCTGACCTCCGACCTCCTCAGCCCCTTCTGACCTCCGACCTCCACAGCCCCTTCTGACCTCCGACCTCCTCAGCCCCTTCTGACCTCCGGCCACAGCCCCTTCTGCGGCAGAGGGGCTGAGGTGCCGTGAGGCGCGGGAGGCAGCCAGGCTGGCAGAAAACGGCTGCCTGCTGTATTCACCCAGGCAGCTCGATTAACATGCGGAGAGATGCAAATTGAGGCCATCCTGCTGTTTTAGAAGAACTTAATATGTTTTTTAAGAAGATAGGGTGAAAGGCAGAAATTGCAGGAAATTATATATTTCAGGAGCTGCTTTATCTCCGGTGGCTGCTTCCCGGAGGCCGCTCGCTGGGAGCGGCATCTCACGTGCGCCGCGATCGGGAGTGATTGGACCCGCCGTGGCGCCTGGCCTCCCTCTCCTGCGGCCGCCTGGGCCTCTGGGCGCTCCCAGAGCAAGGGCTTCATACTTGGCAGTCGCTGGGCAGGGATCGGGGAGCTTGGGCATACGCTCTTTTTTAAATTTTTTTCTTTGTGGTGCTTTCTTACTTTGAAACAGGGTCTGGCTAAATTGCTGAGTCTGGCCTTGAGCCTGCTGCAATCCTCCTGTCTCAGCCTCCCAAGTATTAGGATTACAGGTGTGGACTGCCATGCCCGACTATGGGACTCTTTTATTTTATTTATTTTGTGGTACTGGGGATGGAACCCAGAGGCATTCTACCTCCGAGCTACACCGCCAGCTCTATTTTGTATTCTTCCTTTCTTTCTTTCTTTTTTTCTTTTTTCTTTTTTTTTTTTTTTTTTTTTTTTTTTTTTGGTGGTACTGGGGATGGAACCCTTCTACCTCCGGGCTACACTTCCAACCTATTTTATATTTTATTTGGAAACAGGGTCTCTTAAGGCAGCAAGGCCAGTTTCGAACCTGTGCGATCCTCCTGTCTCCGCCTCCTGAGCGCAGGGATGACAAGCGTGCGCCACCACGCCCGGCTGTATTCTTTATTTTTTTTTAGTGGTACTGGGGGTGGAACCCAGGGGCGTTCTACCTCCAAGCTACACTCCCAGACCTATTTTTTATTTTCTTTGGAAACAGGGTCTCTTAAGCCAACTGAGGCTGGCTTCAAACCTGAGCGATCCTCCTGTCTCCGCCTCCCGAGCGCAGGGATTACAAGCGTGCCCACCGCGCCCGGCTGTATTCTTTATTTTTGAAACGGCATCTCACTGAGTCGCAGAGACCTCATTTAGGATCTGAGGCTGGCCACAAACTCCTGTCTCAGCCTGCCGAATGCTGGGATTACTGGCATTCGCCACCACGCCTGGTTTATAGGACATTAAAAAAAAAACTTTTATTTAAGCCAGGTGTGGTGGTGCACGCTTGTAATCCCAGCATTTGGGAGGCTGAGACAGGAGGATTGCCGTTCGGTTCGCAGCCAGCCTCAGCTACTTAGTGAGGCTCTCCACAACTCAGTGAGACCCTGCTTAAACTAAAGAATTTAGAAAAAGTAGGGCTGGGGGTGTAGCTTGGAGGTAGAATGCTCCTGGGTTTCATCCCTAGTACCACACAAAAATAACAAATACTTTTATAGGTACATTTTTGTAATCTTGCATCCCGTGTTAGTGTGAGGGGCTAGAGGGCTCTGGGTTTCTTCAGCGCCACTTTCAGAGCCTTAGGCATGGCAGGGTGGTGGCTCACGCCTCTCATCCTAGCCGCTTGGAGGCTAGGCCAGGAGGACTGCAGGGTAGAGGCCAGTCTGGGCAACTTTGCGAGACCCTGTCTCAAAATTAAGTAAGAAGGGCTGGGGTGTAGCTCATTGCTAGAGCCCCCCACCCCCGGGTTCAATTCCGGCATAAACAAAAACAAGGAGGGAGGGAGGGAGGGAAGGGCAGCGGTGTAGACGGTGTAGACAGTGGCACGGCTCTCGGCCACACGACCAGGCGGCCTGGGTGAGGCCTGTCCTCTCTGGAGCTGTTCTGGGCGGCGCTGTGCGGCAGAGCCGGCTGAGCCTCACTGCTGTCGGCAGGGAAGCGCTGTCTCAGGCTGGGAGCTGGATTTCAGAGCTGGCTTTTTTTATTTTTTAATTTTAACACATTTGCACGGAGGCCTTTCTAAATGGATTTCACACTTCCCTGACTCCTCCAGCCAGCGAGGTTACAGAACATAATTAAACTTATCTTCGCGATTCCAGGGCATCGTTTAGAATTTCAGTTATTAACTGAGGAGTCAGCCTGTCTGGGTCCAGTCCCGCTCCTCCTCCTGGCCAGCCCTTGACCTTTCTGTGTCTCCGTCTTCTCATCTTTAAAATGGAAATAAGCCGGGCGTGGCGCGCTTGTCATCCCAGCATTCGGGAGGCTGAGACAGGAGGTTCGCTGACAGCCTCAGCTACTTAGTGAGGCTCTGCAACTCAGGGAGACCCGGTTTCAAATAAAAACTAGGGCTAGGGGTGCAGCTCGGAAGGGAGAATGTCCCTGGTTTAATTCCCAGCACCACGAAAAGAAGAAAAGGAGTTTCCTCTGCGGAGCAAGAGGGGTGCTGAGGGCGGGCGGGCGCTGGCAGCGGCGCCCTGGGGCAGGAGGGCCGGGCTCCCCTCCGGGCTCCCTCCGGCCTCACGCGCGCCCCCTCCCTCCGCAGGATGTGGCCACCATGCAGTTCTGCGCCAACAAGCTGGACAAGAAGGATTTCTTCGGGAAATCCGACCCCTTCCTGGTGTTCTACCGGAGCAACGAGGACGGCACGTGAGTGTCCAGCGGCTCCCGCTCCTCCAGGCCCCGCGACGGCCAGAGCGGCCCTGGGGGGCAGCGGGCGAGGGCAGGAGTGACGGGCGGGGAACCCGGGGCATGCGACCTTCCGGCTCCGGCCCCAGCACTGTCTTCTTTTTTATTTATTTTTGTTTTTATATTTTTGCAGAACTGGAGGCAGAACCCAGGGCATTCTACCACTCCCACTCCCAACCCTATTTTTTTTTTTTTTGTAGTACCAGGGATGGAACCCGGGGGCATTGCACCTCTGACTACACCCCCAGCTCTATTTCTTAGTCTTTTTATTTTTGAAACGGGGTCTCACTGAGTTGCAAAGGGCCTCGCTAAGTAGCCGAGGCTGTCCACGAACCGCCATCTTCCAGTCTCTGTCTCCCGAGTCTGGGATGAGTGCGCGGGGCCCAGGCCCTGTTCGCTTTTTGGTTTTTGGAACAAGGGCCCACTGGTTGCTGAGGGGCTTCACTGAGCGGCGAGGCTGGCTTCTGACGCGCGTTCCTCGTCTCACCCTCCCGGGCGCTGGGATGCCGGGCATGGCGGCTGCCCGCTCCTGGTTCCGAATCAGTCAGCCCCTCCTCTCCTTCCCCAAGCCCGAGGCGCCCGCGAGGTGATGGAAACACCCCCCACGCTGGCAGATGCAGGTCAGCCATACCTGCAGCGGGGACCTGGGCCTGCCCCGCCCCTCGCCCGTCGTGTGCCCCCCTCTGGGCCGTTATCTCCTCCATAAAATGGACCAGTTGAACGTGCTGGTCTCCGCGGTCTCCTTAAGACCTGCAGTCCTGGGCAGCCACCTGGAGGCAGGAGGCTCATTGGAGATGGCGCTGCCGGGCACGGCCTGGGGCAGCGGAGGAGAGGAGGCCCGGGCGGGGCACAGGGCGACGAGCCTGGCGCACGCCGTCCCCCACTCTGAACCGCCGGGATGAGTGTGTGTGCGTGTGTGTGTGTGTGTGTGCGTGTGTGTGTGTGTGTGCATGCGTGAGAGGCAGGGGGAGGTGTGTTTCAGTTTAAAAACGGATTTTAAACCTGACTACAAAAGCAGTGGAGATTAGGTGCGATCATCTGCATGACAAAGGCCCCCACGGCAGGCTTTCTTTAAATAATTCTTGTTGACTTGGTCTGGGCTCTGGCGGGAAAGAAGGGGGAGGCGCTGCTGCCGGCTGGGGTGTCCAGAGCCGCGGGCGGGCGGGAGCCAGAGGGTGGGGGGGCGTCCCAGGGCGTTGTTTATTATTTGGGGACACGTTTTCCTTGAAGTGGGGGGCCAGGGCTCTGGGGGGGCTCTGCCGGGGCTGCCAGGAGGTGGATGGGGTGCTCGCCAGGGCGTGAGGAGGGAGGAGCCCGAGGAAGCCGAGCAGGGCGGGCGGTCAGGGGCCTAGCAAAGGAAGGGAAGGAGGCGACCAAGCGCAGAGCACCCCGCCCCATGCCCCAGGAGCTGTGCACCCCCGGCCTCAGCCTGTCTCCCTGCGGGCCAAGGGCTGACAGGGAAGAGCAGTGGCCAGGACAGCCAGCGGCCAACTGGGAACTGTGGACAAGCCAGGCGCAGTGGTGCAGGCCTGGAATCCCAACGCTTGGGAGGCTGAGGCAGGAGGACCGTAGGTTCGAGGCCAGCCTCAGTAATTTAACAAAGCTCTCAGCAAGCTAAGAGACCCTGTGTCCAAATAAAAATAAAATAGGTTGTGGATGTTGCTCGAAGGTAGAATGTCCCTGAATTCAATGTCCCACACTGAAAAGAGGGAAGGAGGGAAGGAAGGAAGGGAGGGAGTCTGAGCCAGCAGCAGCGTCTGGGCCATGGCCGTGTTCTGTCTCCGGGTCTACAGTGGTCGCCTCTGTGCACGGACCTGGGGTTAGTGAGCCCAAGGAGCTGCGTTTTTGCTTCTTTCATTTTAATTAATCTAAGCTTGAGTGCCCAGGTACTGCCCGATGCTGGCATTCCGGACAGTGTGGGCACCACCTCTCCTGTGGACGTGGGGACCTGGGAGCACCTCTCAGGGTGCTGTGGGGATGGGGCGGGGAAACAGGTGTCGGCAGAACGGGGCCCAGCCCGGCACGGGGCGCACACCTGAAATCCCAGGACTTGGGAGGCTGAAACAGGACTGAAGGTTAGAGGCCAGCCTTGGCAATTTAGGAAGACCTTCAGCAACTTAGTGAGACCCCGTTACAAAATAAAAAGTGCTGGAGATGTAGTTAGAGATAGGATGCCCTGGGAGGAGGGGATGGAGGGAGGGAGGAGGAGGAGGGCGAGGAGGAGGGCGAGGAGGAGGGCGAGGAGGACCGTGGCTCCGCTGACTAGTCTTCCCACTTCACAATGAGGGAAGGTCAGCGAGGGGAAGGAGGTTCCTCAGGACGCCCAGCTTGGGGTGTGAGGCCCTGGCCTGGAACTCACGCCCGTCTCTGCTGGGCACCACGAGCCCACACTTAGGCCCCGTTTGTGTCTGAGAATCAGTGGAATGGTGAGAGGTCGCGGGGCGCCCCCGCGGGGCCGCCGGGTTGGGCGGCGGGGTCGGAGGAGTTCAGGATCCTTCCGGTCAAGAGTTGGAGGCAGATTCCGGACGGCGGGGTCCAGGAAGAACGAGGGGATCCCCAAGAACGCGGGCTGGCAGCTTAGACCTGCTGGGCCTTGGAGGCTGGGACTAGAGGAGCAGAGGCTCAAGGCCACGGTGTAGTAACTTACCGAGACGTGTGTGTGAGTGTGTGTGTGTGCGTGTGTGTGTGAGAGTGTGTGTGCGTGTGTGTGTGTGTGTGTGTGTGTGCACGTGTGCGCACGCGCGGTGCTGGCGATGGGACCCAGGAACATTCTACCTCCAAGCTTTACCCCAGCCCTATGTCTAATTTTTTTTTTTTTTTTGGTGGTCCTGGGGTTCCTGGAAGCCCTTCTGCCTCGGGCTACACTCCCAGACCTATTTTTTATACTTTTTTATTTGGAAACAGGGTCTCTTGAGCCAGCGCGGCTGGCTTCGAACCTGCGCCATCCTCCTGTCTCCGCCTCCCAAGCGCGGGGATTATTTTGAAACAGGGTCTCACTAAGTTGTGGAGGGCCTCACTAAGTAGCTGAGGCTGGCCTCGAACCTAGGATCCTCCTACCTCAGCCTCCCAAGTCCTGGGATTACAAGCGTGCGCCACCACGCCTGGCTAGTGAGATCTCATTTCAAAATAAAAAGAGATTGATGGCGGTGCCGGAGGGTCCACAGGAGACCCGTGAGTCCCAGGGGTCAGATGAGCCCCCTCCCCGCAGGCACTGCTCCTGGCCCAGCCCGCAGCTCCCCTCCCCCTCGTGTCTCCACGCTGCGCTCCCGCGGGTGGGCGAGAGCAGCACATGGGAGCAGAGGAGCGCTGAGCCACGCTGACAGGAATGACATTTTGACTTGAAAATTGCCAGAGAAGGGATGTCGCGGGCTGTGTGGGCACGGGCGGGCCCGGCACCCACCCACCAGCCACCTTTCCCACTGTCTTGGGCCGGGCGGCTGCTGGGGGGCGCTGTTCCCGCTGCCCACGGTGTGGCAGTGGACCCCAGGACAGAGCGCACCCCAGGACAGCAGCGGGCAGGCGGGGCAGGAGGGTCTGGCTGCACACACCAGCTCTGAGCTCAAGCTGGCCAAGCGGGTTCCTGGATTCAGCCGGGCAAAGCTGAAGGGGCCGTGGAGATCCCTGGGGTCAGGGGCTTTAACCCCACTGGACTGTGTCCCCTGGGGCACAGCGACTCATTGGTTCCTTTTTTATTCTGGGGGTGGAACCCAGGGGCATTCTACCTCCAAGCTACACCCCCAGCTCTTTTTTTTTTTTTTTTTAATTTGAAACAGGATCTCATTAAGTTGCAGAAAGCCTTACTAAGTTGTTGAGGCTGGCCTCGAACCTAGGATCCTCCTGTCTCAGCCTCCCAAGTACTGGGATTACAGGCGTGCGCCACCACACCTGGCCCATTGCTTCCTCTAAAACAAAAAAATATTGAATATTTATTAAGTGCCAGGATATACCAGTGACCAAGAGACAGAATTCAGTGGCCCACACTGGCGATTCCAGTCGCTCAGGAGGCTGAGGCAGGAGGCTCCCAAGTTGGAGACCAGCCTGGACAACTTAGCCGGCAAGACCCTGTCTTAAAATAAAAGATAATGCCGGGCGTGGTGGCGCACGCTTGTAATCCCAGCATTCGGGAGGCTGACAGACGGGTCGTGGTTCACAGACAGCCTCCGCTACGTAGTGAGGCCCTTTGCAACTCAGGCCCTCTTTCAAAATAGAGAATTAAAAAAAATAGGGCTGGGGGTGTCGCTCAGAGGTAGGAATGTCTCTGGGTCCCATCCCCAGTAACACACACACACACACACACACACACACACGAGACAAAAGTCCTCGTTCTTAGGAAGTTATATTTCAGCGATATATCCCACACCGCATCAATAACGTGTCAACTTGTCGAGTAATGACGAATGAAACGGAAGCAGCCGTGGACGGAGACCAGAGGGTGTAAATGTTGGACTGGTAGCAGGGTGTGCCCGCCCGAGGCGGCCTTTGCCCTGAAGGTCTCCTGAGGACCTGGAGAGGGTGCCCCAGGGAGGGGCCGCCCAAGCCCAGCCCAACACCCGGGGCCGCCTGGAGCTTGCCGGGTTCACAGACCCGTGAAGTCCATGGAGACAGAGTCTTCTGCAGGTCTCAGAGGAGGACTCTGGTGGAAGCCTGGGCTGGGCTGCAGGCGGGGAAGTGGGGCCCAGAGAGGGAAGGATTTGACAGTCACGCCGCCCGCTGGCCCCAGAGCCGGGGCCAGCCGCCACGCCTGCGGACACTGCCCGGGCCCTCCAGTCCACGCCTTCTCTGCAGCGGGACCTGAAGCCGGTAGAGTCTAGTTTCAGCGCGCTGCTGCTGTGACCCGTGGAGCCACGGAGCGCAGGGTCCAGTCGCCACAGGGGTTAGCAGCTGGCCCGGCCTCCCCTGGCGTCGGGCCTGACGACCTTCTCTCCCCGCTGCACCAGGTTCACCATCTGCCACAAGACGGAGGCCATGAAGAACACCCTGAACCCGGTCTGGCAGACCTTCTCCATCCCCGTGAGAGCGCTCTGCAACGGGGACTATGACCGGTGCGGGGGAGCGGGTCCCGGGCGGTCTTCCTCGCACACCTCGGGCCTCTCCAGACACGGGGGATCCCACACCGGGTGGGCCTGGGCGAGCCCCACTTCCCCGTGGGCGGCCTCCCAAACCCCTGCCTTGGTGGGGGGCTCCCGAGGGAGAGGAGGGCCTAGGGAGGCCTAGATACCCCCAGCTGTCTCCTCATTGTGGGGGGAGACGGCGGCAGGGTGGGTGGAGGACCGGCTGCAGGCAGACACAAGATCCGGGAACATGGCCCACCACGGGGGGCTTAGGACTGTGGCGCGTTGATTCAATGACAGGTCAGCCGTCGCGGTCACCCCATCACTGACGACTGTCCAGGGCAGACGCCAGACACCTGGCTCCCAATCCCACCACCGCGACAAAAAGCATGGCCCACCTGAGTGGGCATGGGCCCGCCCCTCCCCGCCTGCAGGCCTGGCCCGGGCCAAATGGCAAAGCCCTCGTCCTGGTCCCAAACTCCTGGCGCCCCCGCTGTGAATCAGAAACTGAAGTCACTTGGGAGCAGAGGCGGGGTCCTTGCCCGGCATCCAGCCTTGGGGGGCAGCTAGGAGGGGGAGCAGACGCGAACCCGATAATCACAGCCTGTGCAGAGAGCAGGGCCGCCTCAGACAAGAGCTAAGATGGACACGCTCCCCGCCGCGCTGCGGCTGGCCGCTCCACAGGGACCCGTGGGAGTACGCCTGGGGCCTGCACAGCCACCACCTCGGCGACACCCCCGGCCCTATCTTTTATCCTTTATTTTGAAACCGGTCTCACTGAGTTGCGGAGGGCCTCACTAAGTAGCTGAGGCTGCCCGCGAACCGCGATCCTCTGGTCTCAGCCTCCCGAGTGCTGGGATGACAAGCCCGGCTTTGTGGGTGTCTTTTAAGTAGCTAAATAATGGCGCTCCAGTCCACCAGGCCGGCTGGCTGGCTGGGCCCGGGGTGGGGAGGGCCTGGGGACCTGGAAGAGGCTTCAGGAAGAGCCGGGGGAGTGTCTGCCCTGGGGAAGGGGCCTGGGAAGAATGTGAGGTGAGATGGGTGGCGAGGCCGCGGGGCTGGGAGCCAGAGCTGGGGCCCCTGCAGCTACCCTGGGGTTGTTGGGGACCCGGCTGGCTCCCCAACCCTCATCCCCTAGGGAGAAGCCCCCGGGCCTCAGAACCAGCCTCGGGAGGAGGAGAGGCAGCGAGGCTGCAGGCGGGGCAGAAGGGTGCGGCCAGCTCCCGCCGCCCCTCCTCTCCTCCTCCAGCACATCACTGCCCCTTGCCTTCCTGGTGGCTGGGACCGACCCTGGGACATGACGGGCTGTGTTAATCAAGGCCAGGCGTGTCCCATTGTCCCTGCCCGCAGAGCGGGGCGTACCCAGCGGAGGTGCTGTGCCCAGAGACCCGCAGGGAGATGAGGCTGCCGTGCCTCCCCTGCCGAGGCCCCTCTGGGAGCCAGTGCCAGCTCCCGGGCCACCTCGGAGCAGACGCCGTGCTGTGCCGTCCCAGGCAGGCCTGCTGGAGTCTGGCAGTGAGGGCCCGGGGTGAACCCTCCCGGGAGCGCCTCCCAGGGAGAAGCCTTGACATTCTCCACACCTCCTGGGCAGAGAACGAGGCCCAGAGGGGTTCTGAGGCTGGCCCAGCTTCTTCCTGCCGGGCCGGTAGGACGAGGACCTGGCCCAGCCAGGCTGGCGGCTGGCGTGCGCGCGAGCGTGTGGCTAATGATTGAACCCAGCGCGTTCCGCCTCCGAGCTGCATGCTCGGCCTTTTTTCATTTTTCTTTTGAAACAAGATCTCAGTAGGTTGCTGAGTCTCGCTACATTGAGGCTGTCCTCCAACCTGCAGTCCTCCTGTCTCGGGCTCCCAAGTACTGGGATTATAGGCGCGCTACCACGTCTGGCGGGACCTGGGTTCTTAACTGCTGCGCTGTGGCCGGAAAGTCAGGTGCGGTGTGACAGCCAGGGTGGGCGGCTGGGAGGATTCTGTAGGAGTGCCCTGCTCGAGCTGGGTCCTGTCTGCTTTGGGATAGGAGGTGCCAGAGTCCCTTAGAAGTGGCCTGGTGGTGCACACTTGTAATCCCAGTACTTGGGAGGCTGAGACAAGAGGATTGCAGGTTCCAGCCTCAGCAGGTAGTGAGACGCTCATCAACCTAGTGAGACCCCCTTTCCAAATAAGAGCTTAAAAAACAAAATTAGTCTGAGGATGTAGGTCAGAGAGAATGCCCCTGGGTTCAATCCTCAGTAACACACGCACACACACACGCACACACGCTCAGGCAAGCCTTAAGTAAAGGTTCTTTGAGCAGCGTTGACCTGGAGTGATTCCGAGAGGAGGGAACAGCGGGGAGCAGCCAGCAGAGGCAGCGCTGCGAGCCTGGCACAGCCCGGCGCCCACCGGCAGACGGGCGAGGCGCGGCCGCAGCCAGACTCTTCCCGACCGAGCGCATCACGCAGCTCACTTTCGCAGCCGACAGGCAGTCCATTTGCAAAACGTGATCCTTCCTAAATTATGAAAGCGATGTTTGTTGTTTGCTGACCAGAGGCTGCGGTTGAGGGGGAAAGAAAGAGCAGGTGACCTGGTTTGATTCCCAGCCGGAGCAGCTGCGTAGGCCAGGCACAGGGACGAGAGGAGGGGACTAAGTCGGGGCGTCCCAGGCCGGGGGCAGAGGTCAGATGCCCACGGTCTTGTTGGAGAGGCTACGAACCGGGAGCAAGAAAGAAAATGAAGCTGGTCATGGTAGCACACACTTGTAATCCCAGTACTTGGGAGGCAGAGACAGGAGGATTGCAGGTTCAAGGCCAGCCTCAACAATGCAAGGCCCTCTGCGATTTGGTAAGGCCCTGTTTTAAAATAAAATAATATAGGGCTGGGGGTGTAGCTCAGAGGTAGAATGCACCCCAGTACCAAAAAAATTAAAAAAGAGAGAAAACAAGATAGCCTGGGAAATAGAAGGGGACCAACAGGAGCTGAGAAGCCTGCGGGGAGCAGAGGGTGAGTCCCGTGGTGGGGAGGAGGTTCAGAGGTCTTACCAGGACCGCTGAGAGGGCGGCCACCCCCAGGTGATGGGGTGGGAGCCAGTTAATATTCAAGTTACTGCCGGGCGTGGTGGGCACATGCCGGTATTCTCAGTCCTTGGGAGATTGAGGCAGGAAGACCACAGGTTTGAGGCCAGCCTCAGCAACTTAGACCCTCAGCAACTTAGCAAGAGCCTGTTTTACAATCAAAAGTAAAATAGGGCTGGAGGTAGAGCTTGGGTAGAATGGCCCTGGGTTCAGTTCCCAGCACCCCCAAACAAAGCAGAATTTACTGAGCCCTAGGACACGGGCCAGGTCGTGCCCGGATTGTTTCAATGCCTATTTTACTCCGTGAAGAACCTCTTGGCTGGCACCCTGGTTTGGGGTCCGCCGCCCTGCTGTGTGTCTGGTCCAGACCAGGCTTACCACCAGCTCAGCTGGGATGGAGTGGGGCGGTGACCAGAAGCCCTTCCCCGTCCTCCAGCATGTCCCCCTCTCCTTGAACACCCGTGACTTGAGGACTTGGCCCCGTCTAACCAGAATCCTCAGGGTCGGGCGCCGCCACGCTGCTCGACATGGGACAAGCGAGAGTGTGCGTGTGTGTGTGTGGGGGGGCGCTGGGGTCTGAACCCAGGGGCATCCTACCCCTGAGCTACACCCCAGCCTATTTTTTATTCTTTATATTGAAACAGTCTCACCGAGTTGGGAGGGGCCCCACTAAGTAGCTGAGGCTGGCTGTGAACCTGCGATCCTCCTGTCTCAGCCTCCCGAGTCCTGGGATCACAAGCGTGCCCACCCCGCCGGCTGGGATGAGCAGGTTTTAAGCATGGGTGCTGAGGTCCAGAGCCCTCTCCTGCAGGAGAGTCTCCCCGAGGCCAGAGCTCCAGCACCAGAGTGGCCTCAGCCTCCACCCGGCCTCGGACGCAGGAGCCGCCTCCCCTGAGCCAGGAGCCGCAGCGTGGGGCCTTCGGCAGGGTGTCAGCATCCCCACGTGCACAAGCAGAAGCCGAGGCTCAGCGCGGAGGCCACCGTGGACGCTGGAGGCCGCTCTGGGGAGGCCGGGTGCTCCTCCTCCCCTTCTCCTAGCTGAGCTGGAGTGCTGAGCGCCTGACAGGGTAGCGCACACCCTCGGGGTCTGTCAGCGGGGCTTGTGAGCAGCGGGGTATGTGTTGGCCTGGGAGCGGCTCAGGCTCATTAGGAGGCCGCGCAGGTCCAGACTGCTGGAGCTGGCGCCCGCCCGGGAGTGCAGGGTGGGGCCTGGGGTCCACCCTTGGCCCTCACGCTGGGACTCAGCGCTGGTGTCCAGAGGCCCAGGACAGAGGCCTTGACGCGGTCCTGCTATGCAGCTTAGGGCTAGGGAGAGCCCCCTTTTGCTTTTTTTTGCAGTACTGGGGATGGAACCCAGGGGCGTTCTACCTCCAAGCTACACCCCCAGCCCTATTTTTTACTCTTTATTTTGAAACAGTGTCTCACTGAATTGCGAAGGCCTCACTAAGTAGCTGAGGCTGTCTGCGAACCGCGATCCTCCTGTGTCAGCCTCCGGGATGCTGGGATTGCAAGCGTGCGCCACCACACCCGGCTTGTTCTTTATTTTGAACCAGGGCCTCACTAAGTAGCTGAGGCTGGCCACGAACCACGATCCTCCTGTCTCAGCCTCCTTTGCTTTGTTTTTGTAGCAGGGATTGAACCCAGGGGCGTCTACCTCCACGCTATACCCCAAGCCCTATTGTATTACTAATTTTTAAAATTTTTTTTTATTTTTTGGTGGTAAGAGTGGAACCCAGGGCTTTCCTACCTCTGGGCTACACTCCCAGACCTATTTTATATTTTATTTGGAAACAGGGTCTCACTAAGTTGCTGAGAGCCTCACTAAGTAGCTGAGGCTGGCTTCGAACCTGCGCGATCCTCCTGTCTCAGCCTCCCAAGCGCGGGGATTACAAGCGTGCGCCACCACGCCTGGTGTATATTATTAATTTTGGAACAAGGTCTCTCTAAGTTGCTAAGGTTGGCCTCAAGTCTGAGATCCTCCTGTCTCAGCCTCCCAAGCACCAGTATCACGGACGTGCGCCACGTGCCGAGCCTCTTTTTGTGTTTTATGGGACAAGGGTATCGTCACCTGCACAGCCCGCGGCACAGCTGTTAGGGAGCTCATTGGCAGCCATGGTGTGTGTCTTGTTACGCATGCGAGGTGCCTGCTGGGTCTTGAGGATGCACGGGGTCTACAGAACCAACGTGCTCCTGGCCCCGGGTAGGCACCCGAGGCGAAGGGGGCCTTTGTGTCCAGAGCCGAGTGGCAGACCAGCTTCTGCAGCACCACCAGAGCGCGTGTGACCGTCCCACTTTACAGAGGGCCTCAGGCCGCGCAGCCAGAACCCAGAGGAGCGGGATGCTCGGGCCCTTCCCTCCCAGCGCTCCCCGTCCTGCTCGGCGCCTTGGTGCCAACAGGACATTGATTTTGTGCTTGGCAGACACCTGTTTTGTTGGCCCGAGCCGGACGCCGCCCCCAGGAGTCACAGCCAGCCCGACAGGCCCTTGTTTGGGGGCTATGCTAGGGCTCGTGAGCCGAGGCCGGCAGGCCACACGTGATGCCTGTTGGCCTGGTGCGGCCCAGCCAGGGCTGGACGTGGCTAAGGGAGAGGAGAGGCCCCTCGGCCTTCACCTCTGAGGCTGCGGGGCAGCCTTGGCCAACCGGACCCCCGGTTAGCTGCAGCCCCGGAGCGCCTTGGTCTGGACCAGCTGCAAGTTGGACTCCTCTGGGGGCCTCTCTTGTCACTCCACACAGGCCGCACTCTGAACCTCCTGAGAAGCACTGGTGGGTATCTGTGCTCCTAAAGCTCCCAGGGGTCCCAGAGGGCAACTCAGCTTGAAAAGCAGTGCTCTAGCCGGGCGTGGCGGGCACGCTTGTAATCCCAGCATTTAGGAGGCTGAGACGGGAGGATCGCGGTTCGCGGACAGCCTCAGCTACTTAGTGAGGCCCTCTGCAACTCAGTGAGACCCTGTTCCCAAATAAAGAATAAAAAATAGGGCTGGAGATGTAGCTCGGAGGTAGAATGCCCTGGGTTCCATCCCCAGTCCTGAAAAAAAAGAAAAAAATATGTAAAACCAGTGCTCTAGCCTAGAGGACGCACATCTGTGCCTCTGGGGGAACTTTCTAGAACAACAGGGGCCGGGGGTGCAGCTCAGTGGTAGGGCGCCAGCCCTGCAGACGCAAGGCCTGCTCCATCCCCAGCTCTGCAGATGCCACCACAGAACACCCGAGAGCTCAGGCCTGGATCCTAGACAGGCCAATTAAATCATGCCCTCTGGCCATGCAGTTTAAAGGCAACCCCAGTGACTGTGCTCGCTCAGGGCTGTCCCTGCGCCCTCCCTGGTGTGGTCTAGCCACTGGAGGCCAGGGGAGGGGCCCTGCCTGGGGTTTCTGGAGGAGGATGGGGGCAGCGAGGTGCAGCCGAGCTGTTGGGAGGTAGCTCACTGGTGGAGCGCTGCCTAGCACGCTCAGGGCCCTGGGTTGGTCCCCAGCATGGCCAAGATAAAGGGTCAAAGGCAGAGGCCCCAGCCGTGGGCAGTGGGCAGCAGGGCCCCGTCTTGTTGGCTGAGGCAGTCGCCGGCTGTGTGGCCTGGGCCATAAGTCTCAGCTTTGCAGCTGACTGCAGAGCCCCAGGATCCCTACTTAAAAATGAGGTTATTTACCAATCAGACAGGAGGATTGCAGGTTCGAGGACAGCCTCAGCAATATAGCCAGACTCGGTTTAAAAACAAAAGTTAAAAAGGACGCAGGGTGTAGCCCTTGGGTTCAATAGTGCAGAAACAAAGAAAACGAGGTTTGTGCGTCAGGGCGGGCCAGGTGGCGCCGCCCGGGATCTGCGTCCGCCAGGCCGTCCGCCCACCTCCGCACCGTCGTCGTCTTTGTTTTTCTTCTCAATAATTCACCTGGGAGAAGCGTAATTTTTTTACAATAATTGAAAGGATTTCCCTAAATGGCGATCTTCTATGCTCCATTTTACACGCGTTTGCAAAAACCCAGCGGCTACAGAGCCCTCCTGGCATTCCTCCATTCTGTGGGGGAATCCGAGTCCGCCCCTGCCGGAGGCTCAGCTGAAGGAAGACAGCGCCCCCTGCCGGGGGCCATGAGCCCAGGGCCGGCTTCTGGCCGCCCCAAGGAGCCGCCGGGATGCTCCGGGAAGACCAGCCGGCCGATCCGAGCCTCCTCGCGTCCCGCTGGGCGCCGGAGCTGGGGACCCCTGCTCTCTGGGTGTCGCCCGGGGCCCGGCCGCTCCCCTTCCCCTGGGCATCTGGAGGATGGAGCCCCTCCGCTCCCTCCTCCTGCCTCCTCCCTCCTCCTGCCTCTGGTCCGCTAGCCTGTTGCCATGGGAACGTGGCTAAAAATAAACTGGGCTCCCAAAGCCCAGCCCTGTGCATAGGAGTCAAAACAAACTAATTAAAGCAGCCAAGCTAAAATGTGAGGATAATTACACCCTCACCCAGGAGCCAGTCGTGGGGATGGAGGAGCCTGGCATGCGGTCCGAGCCGCCGGCCTCTCTGTGCAGGGCTGGCTCCTCGCTCGCGCCCCTCGGGCCCAGGTCCCCACAAGTAGTGTTGAGGCGCCTCCCCAGGGAAAACACCCTGCTCAGGCCTGAGGTCCAGCCACTCCGGGTTCGTGCCAGGACTTGGGCTCCGTCTGGGAGCCCCCGAGGGTGGCCTGGACTGAAGCGCCCCACCTCCTCGGAATTCCAGAAGTCCCTGCTGGGACCACCTCTGTCCCCAGCACCTTGATAAGGTCCCACGGGTCCCTTTGTCTGCGGGGCTGCCGTCTCCCCACCTGGAGGGAGCCCCCAGTCCCCTTCTGGTCCAGAGCGGGAGGCGGGAGGGCCGGGCCTCAGGGCCGCCAGGCAGCTCCTCAGGGGCTCCTTGTCTTCCAGGACCATCAAGGTGGAGGTGTATGACTGGGACCGGGACGGCAGGTAAGCGGGGCAGGAGGGTAACAGGTGCGCGGCCCCGCTCCGTGGGAGCACTGACAGGGAG
The DNA here is from genome assembly GCF_963383645.1 of Muscardinus avellanarius. Lineage (NCBI taxonomy): Eukaryota > Metazoa > Chordata > Mammalia > Rodentia > Gliridae > Muscardinus > Muscardinus avellanarius. Next base: position 91,727,771 of record NC_137800.1, on the reverse strand, counting down.
GAGCGGGAGCTGTGCCCAAGCCGCTCCGTGGCAGCTCTGGGCCGAGGGGCCCGGGTTCCCTGCAGGAGGGTCTGCTGCCCTAGGACCTCTGTCCCACAGGACACCGTGCTGGGGGCAAGAAAGGCCTCTTTCCCCCAGCCAGCCTCCCAGTGGACAGCCGGCGCGGGCGGCGTGCAGGGTTTCCTGGAGCGTGTGCTTCAGGGTGCAGAGGCCAGGAGCCCCCGAGCTTTGGTGTGCAGGTCCTCCGTCCCCCACTGTAGGGTGCCTGAGCCGCAGGCGAGCTCAGCCCTCCCCGCAGCCCCGCGGCCAGGCCGACTGCACACAGGAGGGGTGAGGGGCGGAGGAGGGAGGCTGGCTCCCACTGCGGTCTTGGAGGCCAGGCCCTTCACCTTCTGCCGTCGTAGTGCCCCGGGGGCGCGAGTGCTGCTGGGAAATCACTGGACAGCAGCTGTGTGGGTTCTCGGGTTCGGGTTCGTCTGTGGAAGCAACACCAGACGGGCCACCTGGGCCCGTTGTTTGTTTGTTTATATTGTGGTACTGGGGATGGAGCTCAGAGGCATTCTACCTCTGAACTATGCCCCAGCCCTATTTTGTTTATTGTTTTCAAAACAGGGTCTCACCAAGTTGCAGAGGGCCTCACTAAGTAGGTGAGGCTGGCCTCAAACCTGTGGTCCTCCTGGCCTCAAACCTCCTGGTCCTCAAACCTGGCGGTCCCCAGCTCACACGGAAGAGAGCATTCCAGAGACAGGGAAAGTGTGGGGAATGCCAGGGTTAGAAGTACGGAGCCAGCCGGGCGTGGTGGCGCACACCTGCAATCCAGCGCTTGGGAGGCTGAGACAGGAGGATCGCACAGGTCCGAAGCCAGCCTCAGCTACTGAGTGAGACCCTGTTTCCAAATAAAGTATAAAATGGGTCTGGGAGTATAGCCTGGAGGTAGAAGGGCTTCCAGGAACCCCAGTACGACCCCAAAATAAATAAATAAATAATAAAGTGCTAAGGGTCAAGCTGGGAACAGTGGCGCAGGCTTGCGATCTCAGCATTTGGGAGGCTGAAACAGGAGGATTGCCATTCATGGACAGCCTCAGCTACTTAGTGTGGCCCTTTTCAAAACTCAATGAGACCCTGTTTCAAAATAAAGACTAAAAAATAGGGCTGGGGGTGTAGCTTGGAGGTAGAATGCCCCTGGGTTCCATCCCCAGTACCCCCCCCACACACACACACAAATAATAATAATAAAGTGCCGAGAGTCTCACTAAGTAGCCGAGGCTGTCCTCCAAACTGTAATCCTCCTGTGTCAGCCTCCAGAGCACTGGGATTACAGGCACTGCCACTACCCGGCCCCCAGGTGCCGCTCACCTGTTGTTGCAGTGGCCTGCTTCCTCCGGGACCCTCCTCTTTGCACGCTGACCTCCCGGGCTCTCTCCGTGGGGACCCAGCTTTTCGGCTGGGCAGGCAGGGCCGTGGGGGCCGGGCGGGAGAGACCCCGGGGCCTGCGTCTCAGCAGCCGCTTCCCTTCCAGCCACGACTTCATCGGGGAGTTCACCACCAGCTACCGGGAGCTGGCCCGGGGCCAGAGCCAGTTCAACATCTACGAGGTGAGAGGGCGCCGGGCCGCGGGGACACGGGCCGGGGCTTTGAGCGCTTCCCCTACCGCTGAGGAGGCCTGAGGTAGAGTGCGTGCTCACCAAGTGTGAAACCCCGCGTCCATCCCTAGCCCCAAAATAACAAAAAAGGAATTCCCAGCCAGACATGCCGGTGCCCACCTGCCATCCCACACACACCTTGGGAGGCCGAGACAGGACGATCGAGGGTTCAAGGACAGCCTCGGGAGGTAGTGGGACTCATCAACCACGTGAGACCCTGTTTCAAAATAAAAATAAAACAGGCCTGGGGGTATAGCTTAGAGAAAGAATGCCCCTGGGTTCAGCCTCCAGTCCAAAAAAAAAAAAAAAAAGAAAAGAAAAGAAAAGAAAAGAAAAAAAAGGAAGTAAGGACTCCGCTTGCCCTGGGTCCCACTCTCCCAAGTCTAGCTGTCTGCTGACCCCTCCTTGGACTCAGCCTTCCAGAACTGGACGCCCCAGCCAGGTGCCACAGAACTGCCCAGCTCCTGGCCAGCGGCTCCATCTCCCTTCCCCAGCGCGAGAGCACGGCTGCCGCCCTCGGAAGCCGCCGCTCGCCTGGACCAGCAGGTGCAGAGCGGGCGCAGGTGCCTTGCTCAGGTCCATGGGCAAAATTCTTGTGATATAAACAAAAGGGCTGGAGCCGGGCATGGGGGCACGCTGGTCACCCTAGCACTTGGGATGCTGAGACAGGAGGGCCACGGTTCGCGGACAGCCTCGGCCACTTAGTGAAGCCCTTTGCAACTCAGTGAGACCCTGTTTCAAAATAAAGAAAAAATAGGGATGGCAGTGTAGCTTGGAGATAGAATGCCCCTGGGTTCCACCACCAGTACCGAAAAAAAAAAAAAAAAAGCTGGAATGTTCTAGTAGGACAGCCATGTCTGGTGGCTCTTACCTGTAACCCCAGTACTTGGGAGGCTGAGACAGGAGGATCAGGTTTGAGGCCAGCCTCGGCTACTGCTTAGCAAGAACTTCTTTCAAAATAAAAAGGGCTGGGGAGCCGGGTGTGGTGGTGCACGCCTGTAATCCCAGTACTTGGGAGGCTGAGACAGGAGGATCACGGGTTCAAAGCCAGCCTCAGCAATTTAGTGAGACCCTGTTTCAAGATAAATAAGTAAAAAGGACTGGGGGAGTAGCTCAGAGGCAGAACGCCCCTGGGTTCCTCTCTGGTACAAAAAATAATAAAAAATTAACGGGCACACGCAGGGCGTGTGGCAGCCTGCGGAGGCTCCCGGGCACAGCGGCCTCCGCTCAGCCCAGGGGCTCGGCCTCCGCTCTGCAGCTTCGGGCCAGGCTCTCGTGGCCGCGGCAGCTGTCCTGGGTGTGGGTATTCAGCAGCGTCTCTGGCTGACCTCCTAGTGCGACAGCCTGTCCCCCATCACCCATGACTCCTGGGGCGCGCTCGCCCTTGCGTGGGCCCACTGAGCGCCCACCAGCGAGGGTCCACTGAGCGCCCGCTGTACGCCAGCCCTGTGGGCGCTGCCTGGCGGCCGGCCTGGTCTGGAAGTTCAAGCTGGTGGCGATGGCCTGCAGGAGGGGCAGGGCCGGCCCAGGGAGGGCAGGGGCGAGCCGGCGGGCGGCAGGAGCGGCGCTCCGTGGTTGGCGGTACCGGGTGGTATTTGGGGAGCGGGGCGGGGGACAAGATTAAATAACCAGTCGGGCGTGCTCGACTGTCGACGGAGCCTCAGCCCGCAGCCGTCGGTCGCGCCTCCTCCCGCAGACCACCAAGTGCCCGCTCCTGGGGCCGCCAGGCAGGGAGGAAGCCCAGGGCCCGGCCTCCGCCGCTCTGAACCTGTGGCTGGTTTTGCCTACAGGTGATAAACCCGAAAAAGAAAATGAAGAAGAAGAAATACGTGAATTCCGGCACGGTGAGCGGGCGCTCGCGGGCCGAGGGGCAGGGCGGGCGGCGAGAGGGGTGCCCGCAGTCCTCAGCAGGGGAGCAGAAGGAGGCGTTCTGGCGGGAGGGACCTTCGCGTCTCCTAGTCACTGTGAGCACAGGAGCCCGGCCGGAGGCGCCCCTGGCGGGCGAGGCCCGCATGCCGGGGGCCGCCAGCAGAGCGGACGCTGCCCCTGGCTGGGGAGCGGCCAGGCTTCAGGGCTGGCCTCCAGAGCGCAAGCGCCTGCCTTCGGCGGTGTTTGTTGAGTGCCCCCGTGGGCAGGCACTGCTGCAGGCACGTGGTGTCCCGCTGTGGCTGGGAGCAGGACGGACCCCAGGCCCTAGTGCTCAACTCCAGGCGGGGGGCACAGAGAACACACGTGTGGATTTGTGGATGCGTGTCAGGGGGCTTCCAATGCCATGGGGAAAGTCTAATAAGCCGGGCGCGGTGGGCACGCTTGTCATCCCAGCATTCAGGAGGCTGAGACAGGAGGATTGAGGTTCAAAGACAGCCTCGGCTACTTAGGCCCTTTGGAACTCAGTGAGACCCGGTTTCAAAATAAAGAATAAAAAATAGGGCTGAGGGTGTAGCTCGGAGGTCGACTGCCCCTGGGTTCCACCCCATATATATACATGTACACACACACACACACACACGTGGTATAATGGTGCACGGAGTGAGAACATTGGGGAGATGGAATTCCTGCTGTAGGGTGAGTGTGTGCAAAGGCCCTAAGGCAGAGGCAGAGGGCAGGATGTGTTCTTTGGAGAACAGACCTTGTCTGCAGGGCAGGCACACCCAGGTTCCTGTGCCCCGCTCTAGAGGGTCCTGGCCTGGCAATGTATGCAGCCAGTCTTGGTTACTTGAGCCAGGCCGACTGCAGCCTAGGTCCTGAAGAGGGTTTTGGGAGATCCTGAGAACTTCCTCAAAGGAATCCTATTTTCCTCCTCTGTGAAACAGAGCTAGCGGGACGTGGAGACACATAATCTGTAATCCCGGGACTCAGGAGGCTGAGACAGGAGGATAGCCGGTTTAAGGCTAGCCTCAACAACATTCAAAAGTCTCAGCAACCTAGGGAGACTGTTTCCAAACAAAAAATAAAAAAGGGCTGGGGATGTAACTCAGAGGTAGAATGCCCTTGGGTTCAATTCCCGGTACACACACACCAAAGAGAGAGAGAGAGAGAGAGAGAGAGAGAGAGAAAGAGATAAAGAAAGAAAAGGGGGGAGAGAGGGGGGGGACAGAGAAGAGAGGCGAGGAGAGGGAGAAAGGGAGGGGCGGATCCCGGCAGGCCCTCAAAGCTGCCCTGGGAGGCTAGGGATGGCCGGGCCTGGGGAAGCCACTGCCACAGTGGTCCCTCCAGCGTGGGTGCGCGGTGGGGTCTCGCCAGCCCGGCACCTCGGAGCCTCCGCGCTGTTCAGGCCGTGCCCATCGGCTTTGCTGCGCCGAGCCTGGCGCGCCCGACCCCTAGAGGAGGCTCCTCCGCAGGTCCGCCCCCGGCCCCAGGCGCCTCCTCACTCTGGCCTAGGATGCCCGGATGTTACTTGCCTCTCTGACCCGGGGGTGGGGGGCTGCCTGTCTTGTAAAGTGAAGGGCACCTCGGCCTGGGGAGGGAAGCTTCTGCTTGGGGGGGTCCCGGGTGTCAGTGCCTCGGGGCAAGAGCCGCGCCCACCAGGGTCTTGGGTCTTGGCCGTTGAGAGGCACCAGACGGATGAGGGGACAGGCAAGGCTTCAGGTAGACACTAGTAGTTGGGAGGCTGAGACAGGAGTGAAAGTTTGAGGCCAGCCTCAGCAACTTAGAACCTGCTTCAAAGTAAAGTAAAATTAAGAGGCAGGGGGTATATCTCAGAGGTAGAATGCCAGTGGGTCCCATCCCCAGGACCACCAAAGACAAACGGCAACCAAAAAGGTAGGTCAAGGAGTCACGTCTCAGGATCAGGAGCCGCCCGTGGGCCGGGCGGGGTGGCGCACACCTATAATCCCGGCTCTTGGGAGGGTGAGACAGGAGGATTGCAGGTTCAAGAACAGCCTCAGCAACTGAGTGAGACCTTGTTTTGAAACAAAAAAACAAAATAGGCTGGGGGTGCAGTTCAGAGGTCCAATCCCCAGTGCCACACAAAACAGAAATACCGCTCCATGGACGCGTTAGGACCTCTGGCCCGCCGCGCCTCTCCCGGGGCAGGAGCCGATGCCCGCGCTCTGGGCACCGGTGACCTGGGCCCCGGGCCGCCTTGGGCTCCGCTGTGGCGACGCAGTCTCTGGAATCAGCGGGTTCAGAGCCCCTCTGCCACGTCTGGGCAGTGCCCGGACACGCGGCCGCTCTCAGGCCTGTTTCCCACACTGGGAAGCGGGATGGTGCCGGGCGGGCAGGTTGTCATGGGCGCAGGCGCACAGGCGGGGCTCCGCCCCAGCCGCTGACCGGCCCTTCTGCGTCCCAGGTGACCCTGCTCTCCTTCGCCGTGGAATCCGAGTGCACCTTCCTGGACTACATCAAAGGAGGGTGAGCGGATGTGGCGGCCATTTGGCCTGGGGAGAGGGTGGGCCTGAGCAGAACTGGCCCAGAGCCCGCACGCCCCGGTCCTGAGCCAGCAGGCCAGCCGGGGTCACATCAGCTCCCCAAGATGGGGCTTGAAGGTGGCAGGGACTCTTACCAAAGGCCCTCCTTGAGGGGGGGCACTCCTGGACTTGCTGGGTGGCGCGCTGGGCACGCCATGGTCCACTTCCCCGTGAATCACACGATTGTAGTAGGTCGGTTCAAATGCCCCTCCTGAGCCCCTGGTACCTCTGATGGTCGGGGCGGGGGTGGCGACAGCAACACACCTGCTGGTTATTATCAGGAGGCTGGAGGGGGCGGTAGGTTTGGGAGATAGGTGAGGGGTCCAGGGGCCTGTAGGTGGCCATGCACGAGTTAAGGGGCAGAGAGGAGCCTGTCACGGGGTGCACACCTCTCCTCCCAGCACCTGAGAGGCTGAGACAGGAGGACCGAAGGTTGAGGCCAGCGCATGGTGACTTACTGGGACTCTGTTTCAAATTTTAAAAATAAGATAGGGCTGGAGGTGTATATCAGAGGCAGAATGGCCCTGGGTTCAGTCCCCAATACAACACACACAAACACACACACACAGATGGGCATGGTGGCACATGCCTGTAATCTTAGTACTTTGGAGTCTGAGACAGGAGGATCGGAGCTTTCAGGACAGCCTCAGCAAATTAGTGAGACCCTCTTTCTAAATAAAAAAAAAAAAAAAGTCATGCATGGTGTACACACCTGTAATGCCAGGACTTGAGAGGCTGAGACATGGGGATTGCAGGTTCAAGGACAGCCTCAGCAGGTGGTGAACTGCTCGTCCACCCAGCAAGACCCAGTTTAAAACTTAAAAAAAAATAGGCTGGAGGTGTCACTTGGAGATAGAATCTGGGTTCAATCCCCAGCACCACAACAAAAAATAAAATAGGGCCGAGGGTATAGCTCAGAGGCAGAATCCCCCGGGTTGCTGGGCGTGGTGGCGCACGCTTATAATCTCAGTGCTTGGAGGGCTGAGACAGGAGGATCGCGCAGGTTCAAAGCCAGCCTCAGCTACTGAGTGAGGCTCTCAGCAACTTAGTGAGACCCTGTTTCCAAATAAAGTATAAAATAGGTCTGGGAATGTAGCCTGGAGGTAGAAAAGGCCCTGGGTTCCACCCCAGTACCACACACACACACACACACACACACACACACACACACACACACACAGAATGCCCTTGGGTTTAATCTTCAAATGGAAGGAAGGGAGGAAAAAAAGAGAAAAATAAACACAGAGCCGGGCATGGTAGCGCACGCTTGTAATCCCAGCACTTGGGAGGCTGAGACGGGAGGATCACGGTTTGAGGACGTCCTCAGCTACTACCACTTAGTGAGGGTGAGACCCTGTTTCAAAATAAAGGATAAAAAGTAGGGCGGGGGGTGTAGCTCGGAGGTCAAATGCCCCTGGGTTCCATTCCCGGTACCAAAAAAAAAAAAAAAAAAAAGAAAAATAAATTCAGAAGCAGGGGCTGTGGCATCCAGGCTCCGGGGCGAGGGCCCACCTGCCGTAATCCCTGCTAGACAGGTGCCAGGTCTGCCGGGCAGCGAGGGCCCACAGGTGCAGCGGTGCCTGCACCTGCCTGCAGAGGAGCGCAGGAAGGATGCCGGGGCTCCAGGGCAGAGGGAGGGGGAGCCTGGGAAGATGCCGTTTCCCATCCTGGGCTGGACTCTGCGCCCGGGCACAGACAGAAGCCCACAAGCGCCCTCCCCCGCCCCACCTCATCCAATGAGGCAGCACCCGGTCCCTTCCAAACAGTCCTCATTCTGTTTCCGTCCTCATTTGCATAGCGCCCCTTGCCCCGCCTTTGTCCCAGGCCATTGGTAACCCCGGCCTGCCTCCCTCCCGCCTCCAGGTGGGGCCAGATGCGGATGGAGCCCAGTGGGTTAAAGGCGCCAGGCTGTGAGGTCCCCAGAGAAGGAGCCTTCAGAGGCCCCGGCACAGCTGGCGCTTCTGCGGGGCAAATTAGAGCTGCCCCTCGCCGCCCTCTCCACCATGAGGACCCCAGAGAGCTGGCCCCGGCAGTGGGAGCCAGGCGGGCATGTCCAGGCAGGAAGCTGATGGAAGCCTTTGTCTAGGGATTCTCCCTGCTCAGCCTCACCGGGACCTGGAAGAGGACATGGTGTCTCCACCCTGGAGTCCTGAGAAGAGCAGCCCGTGCTCAGCCCGTGTTCTGCCCATAGGCAGGGAGTGCAGAGTCATTTCCCAGAGAAGTATCTGCTTTCAGCCGGGCATGGTGGCACATGCCTGCAATCCCAGTATTTGGGAGGCTGAGATAGGAGGATTGAAGGTTTAAGGCCAGCCTCAACAACTTAGAGCCTCTGGATCATAGTAAGACCCAGTTCCAAAATAAAGACTTAAATATAGGGCTGTGGGTGTAGCTCGGAGGTAGAATGCCCCTGGGTTCCATCCCCAGTACCACAAAACAAAAAACAAAAACAAACAAAAATAGAGCTGGAGGTGTGTCTCTGAGGTAGAATGCCCCCGAGTTCAATCTCCAGGACAAAAACTAAAAAGGAAAAAAGAAACTACTTTCCAGGTGATTCTGCCCCCAGGTTTTTTTCAGGACCCAGCGCAGGAGACGAATTGTTCAGGAGTGGGGCCAGCCTATCCCCTTGCCCTGTTTTTAGAAAAGCCAGCTGGGCGTTGTCCGTTGGCTGGCGTCCTGCGGCCAGAGCCACCCTGAAGGGCGAGCGGGAGCAGGGTTGTTGCCTCGGAATGGCACCCTCACTACTTCTTTTACCCTGAGAAATAACGGCGGACGGCGGGTGACGAGGACAGGGCAGAGGCTCTAACAAATAGTCTCCCAATCTCCAGAATTGACACGAGTGAATGTTCACTGCACCCGGCGCTGGGTGGAGGGGCGTGTGCGCCATCGTCCAGGGCCCGGCCTCCGCGCTCTGTGGCTCCTCCTCCCCGCAGCCCGCTGCGCCCAGCCTGCAGTAGGCCGGCCCTACTCCTTAGCCATTTCTCCCCGCTCTGGGTCTTGGAAAAACCTGGGGTAGAATCCCCTGGAACGTGGTTGAACTCCGGGACGCTCTACCTCAGAGACGCCTCACTGAGTGGAGAGGGCCTCACCCAGTAGCTGCGGCTGGCCTTGAACCGTGATCCTCTGGCTCGGCCCCCCAAGTGCTGGGATTACAAGCTGCGCCACCACGTCTGCCTATTTTTTATTCTTTAGTTCGGAACAGGGCCTCACAAGTTGCTGACGCCGGCCGCGAACCCGGATCCTCCTGTCTCAGCCTCCCAACTACGAGATTACAAGTGTGCGCCACCATGCCCAGCTGGCAACCCCATCTCTGCCGGGCGCCCACGCCCCTGACCCCACCCCTTGGGGGAGGGTGTTCCCATCCCGGGTCTCAGGACTGAGGGACTGGGTGCCGCAGCCGGCCCGCCCGGCCCCGCGGGGCTCCCACCGCCCTCTTCCTCTTCCAGGACCCAGATCAACTTCACGGTGGCCATCGACTTCACGGCCTCCAATGGTGAGTGGGGGCAGACCGGGTCATGTTTTGGCAAGACGACTTGTGGGTGCCGTCCTGCTCTGGTGGGTGGAGAAATGTAGAAAATAAAGCAACTCAGGCACACGTTAACCGACCGCAGAGCCAGGCACGGTGGCGCACACCTGTGACCTCGGTGCGTGGGAGGCCGAGACAGGAGGAACGCAGGTTTGAGGCTAGGCCTGGCAACTCTGGAAGACCAGGGACCCTTGTGCACTCTGGGCTCTTCCTCACCCAAAAGGAAGTACCTAGACTGTAAGGACCAAAGCTACAGCCAAGATGGTGGAGGTCTCCACTGCTCCCAACACCCCCGCTCCTGGGCGTTAGGGGACTCCCAGAAGGCCTCCCGGGGCTGCAGGCCCAGGCATCATGGCACGCTGGGGTCTCAGGGGCCTTCGTCACCAGCCGCGGTCACCGTGGGTTACACTGGTAACAAGGCTTGGCCTCCCAGCCATCTGAGGAGCGGGGACTCTTGTTACAGATGAGCAGGCCCAGTTAGCATCCCACAGGTAGACACGGCGCGGCGGCCCGGCCTCTGCTCCTTGGTGAACACGCTGGGGGTGCCGCCGAGCACTGTGGGCGGAGTCCCGGCAGGATGAGGGCTGGGGAGGCTGTGACCTCCAGGCCTCGGCAGGTGGGAGGCGGCCCAGGCCTGGGGGCCACAGCAGGAGGAGGGCCGGCCGCAGTGGGGGGTTAGGGGGTACTCTGTGTCTCAGTCGTCAGGCTCCCTCCTGCACGGAAGTCTCCGGCACCGGTGCCGAATCAGAAAAAACTTCCGAGACAAAGAGGAGAACCAACAGGAGAACCACGGAAGGGCTTACTTAGGAAAGCGGGAAATGCAGCCTGTGGGCGCGCGCTTGTCACCCCAGCGTTCTGGGGGCTGAGACGGAGGATCGCGGTTCGCGGACAGCCTCAGCTACTCAGTGAGGCCTCTGCGACTCAGTGAGCCCCGGCTTCAAAATAAAGAATAAAAAATAGGCAGGGGGTGTAGCTCGGAGGTCGAATGCCCCTGGGTTCCATCCCCGGCACAAAATAGGCAGTGCAATTCAGGGGAGGACTGGGAGAGAGAGATACCTTTGGGGGTTCGTGGCTCCTCTGCGCATTTATTTTTGTGGTGCTGGGGACTAAACCCCGGGGCATTCTTCCGAGCTGCGCTCCCCAGGCCCATTTATTTTTATCTGAAAACAGGGTCTCCCTGCACTAAGCTGCAGAGGTCGGCTTTGAACCTGTGACCCTCTGGTGCCAGCCTCCCACGCACAGGGATGGCGGGCGTGCGGCACCACGCCCGGCTGTGGCGGCTGTGGCGAGGGAGGCAGGGGGGGCGCGTGAGGGTGCCGAGGGTCCGGTGGTCCCAAGATGACGCGGGTGCTTCGGCCGCCGCGGGCCTCCAGGGACTGTTATTTTGATCGTGACATGGCTGGGCTTGCCATGGGGATATGTCCTTGGGGTCACGACGTGGCAGGTGGGGCTCCTTGGGGTCTGTGGTCAGAACACTCGTTTCCGGGGCTCCCTGAAGACGTCTCCTTCAGTTGAGAAGGCTCCACGGAAAGGAGGCAGGGAGGCTGGTTAGAGGCCGTGGCTGTCCCGTGAGGTGGGGGAGGAGGCGGGATTCTGGAGGTTTCCATGCAGCCAGGACTTGCCTCGGGAATGAGAAAGGAGTGGGGAGGGTTCCTCTGCGTCGAGCCTGTCCCCGTCGCAGGGAACCCGTCGCAGTCCACGTCCCTGCACTACATGAGCCCTTACCAGCTGAATGCCTACGCGCTGGCGCTGACCGCCGTCGGGGAGATCATCCAGCACTACGACAGCGACAAGATGTTCCCGGCCCTGGGCTTCGGGGCCAAGCTGCCCCCCGACGGCAGGGTGTCCCACGAGTTCCCGCTGGTAGGCCTCCCGGGAGAAAGGCCGGGGCGGCAGGGCTGGGGTCCCGCGTGCGTGCGTGGGGGCTGTCGGGCCGCCCCACCCGCTCACACCCCGGCCTCCCTGTTCCTGAGAGGACGCAGGGTGCTGGGCAGCTGAGGCTAGCCGGGCTGGAGCAGGATGAGGGCGGGGTGGCCGGAGGTGACTGCAGGCGCCCCTGCTGCTGAGACGGGGCGTGGGCGCCTCGTAGCACCAGGAGGGTCCTGAGCCCCTGGAGACACATCTCCCGGCCCCCTTCTCCTTTCTTCCGCGAGCTGGGTCACTTGGTCACAGCCAGTGTCCCTCCCATGACCGGCTGAGCCAGGTGCCATGCCAGGCAGGACAGGCGTGGACAAGCAGCCGCAGGCCCCTCCGACCGGCCAGACCCAGCAGGCCTCCTGGGGCGCCGGGCGTTGATGGTTCCCCGGGGAAGCAGCCAGCCCTCTGGACCTGGGATTAAACCCAGAGACGTTCTACCTCCAAGCTGCACCCCAAGCCTTTTGAAATTTTTTTCTCGCGCTGGGCGTGGTGGCGCACACTTGTAATCCCAGCACCTGGGAGGATCGCACAGGTTCGAAGCCAGCCTCAGCTACTTAGTGAGGCTCTCACCAACTTAGTGAGACTCTGTTTCCAAATAAAGTATAAAAATAGGTCTGAGAGGCCGGGCGTGGTGGGCACGCTTGTAATCCCCGTACTTGGGAGGCCGAGACAGGAGGATCGCGCAGGTTCGAAGCCAGCCGCGCTGGCTTAAGAGACCCTGTTTCCAAAAAATATAAAATAGGTCTGGGAGTGTAGCCCGGAGGTAGAAGGGCTTCCAGGAACCCCAGTACCACACAAAAAAAAAAAGTCTGAGAGTATAGCCCAGAGGTAGAAAGCCCCTAGGTTCCACCCCCAGTACCACCAAAACCAAATTTTTTTCTTGTTTGGGAACAGGGTCTCCCTAGGTTGCTGAGTCTCGCCAAGTTGCTGAGGCTGCCTCCAGCCTGTGATCCTCCCGTCTCAGCCTCCCAAGTGCTGGGGTTCCAGACGTGCAGTACACGCCAGGCTCTGGGCCCGTTTGAGCAGGTCCAGGGAACGGACAAGGAGCAGGTCTGGTCCCTCCTCACCAGCGCCAGGCGCTGCCCTTCAAAGTGACCGTGAGCGCTCCCTCCCTGGCCCTGAGAAGAAGTTAGTGGGTTCAAGGCCAGCCTCAGCAACGCAGGGAGACCCTCTGCAACTTAGCAAGACCGTATTTCGAAAAACTTAAAATGGCAGCAAGAAAACAGGGCTGCGGGTGCAGCGGTGGCTGCTGGCCTGCCCCGCCTGGCCCTGCCCCGTCCTCGGGCTCAGCCTCCATGTCTTCTGTGCCCCAGAACGGCAACCAGGAGAACCCCTCGTGCTGCGGCATCGACGGCATCCTGGAGGCGTACCACCGCAGCCTGCGCACCGTGCAGCTCTACGGCCCCACCAACTTCGCGCCCGTGGTCACCCACGTGGCCAGGTGAGTAGTGGCCGCCGTCCCCACCCGGCCGCCGAGGAGCCGCCCCACCGAGCGCAGGGTCCTCCCGGGGAGCACCCGGCCCGGCCGGCCTCAGCGGTGTCCCGCCCCGCGCAGGAGCGCGGCCACCGTGCAGGACGGCTCCCAGTACTCTGTGCTGCTCATTATCACCGACGGGGTCATCTCGGACATGGCGCAGACCAAGGAGGCCATCGTCAACGTGAGCAGACACGGCGCGGTCTCTTCCCCCCGGCCCCCGGCCCCGCAGTGTCTGATGGGAGCCGGGATGGGGCAGGAGGGCTGGTGGGTGAAGGGGCCACGGGGGACTCTCGCTGGTGAACTCTGCCCCGCTTCTGAGCACACCTGGGCGGGTCCCGTCCCTCAAAGACCTAGGCCCCTTGTTCATCCTAGAAGGGCTGCCCCAGACAGCTCTGCTGGTCGGGCAGAGGCGGAGCGCGCCAGGTTCCCTCTACCTCGTGGTTTCCTGTAAAAGGGGTTCGGGAGCCGGGCGTGGTGACACACATAATCCCAGCATCGGGAGGCTGAGACGGGAGGATTGGGTTCGAGGCTAGCCTCAGCTACTTAGCGAGGCCCTCTACAACTTAGTGAGACCTTGTTTCAAAATAAAGAATAAAAGCCGGGCATGGGGGCCTCAGCTACTTAGTGAGGCCCTCTGCGACTGTGAGACCCTGTTTCAAAATAGAGAACAAAAAACAGGGCAGGGCTGTAGCTCGGAGGTCGAATGCCCCTGGGTTCCAACCCCAACCTGCAAAATATAAATAAAAAATTTTTTAGAAATCGGGCTGGGGGTATAGCTCAGAGGTAGAATGGACCTGGGTTCAGTCCTCAGCACTATAAAAAAAAATTTTTTTTAAAGAGCTGAGGTGTAGCTTGGAGGTAAATCACCCTGGGATCCATCCCCAGTAACAGAAAAGGAGGCTTAGCCAAGGCCGCCCGGCCATTTCTCCCAACCCCATGGCAGAGGGGCCTCCCCGCCCACCCGCCCCCTCCCCTCTCCCTCCCTGGGCCCCGCCTACTCCTCACGGCCCCCACGTGCCCCCCCAGGCCGCCAAGCTGCCCATGTCCATCATCATCGTCGGCGTGGGCCAGGCAGAGTTCGATGGTGAGTCCCGCGGCGCTGTCTGCGCCCCCCGACCCCCCCCCCCAGCCCCTGGTAGTGGATCTGGGCTGGGTGTGGGTATGCGCCCCACGCCCAGAGGAGAGGGAGCGCCTTCCTTCTCAGCCTGGCACCCTTGAGAGCCAGGAGTCAGACGCCCGGGGCTGGGCTCGGAGGCTCACCTGCCTGGGCACCCCGCCTCCTGCCTCGGTTTCCCCACCTCCGGCATGCCGGGCCTCGCCTGGGGCCCAGGGCCGGTCCCACTGCTAACCCTCCTCCCGCACAGCCATGGTGGAGCTGGACGGTGATGACGTACGGATCTCCTCCCGGGGCAAGCTGGCGGAGCGCGACATCGTGCAGGTGCAGCCCACCCGCCCGCTGGGGAACACAGCCCCCCGGGTGGACGGGAGGGGCCGGGCACCAGAGCCCACGGGGACCCGCTGCAGTCCCAGCACTTGGGAGGCCGAGACTGGAGGATCGCAGGCTCAAGGCCAGCCTCGAAACTTTGAGACGCTCAGCAACTTAGTGAGATTCCCAAAGTAAATAGGGCTGGAGGTGTAGCTCGGAGGTAGAATACTCCTGGGTTCAATCCCTAGTAGAAGGGGGGGGGGGAGGAGGAGAAGAGACCGAGCTGGTCCTCGGGCCATGCTTCTCCGTGGCGGCCCTCTCCGGCCAGGTCTGGGACCCGTCCTCACACTCGGTGCCCCCGATGCCGCCCAGCCCCGCCCTGGTGGCTTGGCGAACCTTAGAGGCGAAGGCGCTGTCCAGCATCCGAGCAGCTGAAGCCCCCCCCCACGCCTCCGTGCGCAGGGAGCTGCAAGGAGCAGGAGGCCGCCCTGGGGACCCCCCAGGAGGAGCCCCTCAGCGAGCGCGGCCTCTGAGTCCCCCGCAGACTGAAGCCCCAGTGCTCAGGAGGCGTGGATGGGAAGCGGACGTCCCCGGCTTGAGACAGTCGGACCAGTGCAGGAAGCCAGCGAGGCCGGGAGGGGCCCAGGCCCGAGCCCCTGGGCCGCCGTCCCCCGTGGAGCCTGGCACGGCCCCGCTGCCCATGCGTGTTCCTTGAGTGAACGCAAGAGCGGGACGGACGGTCCTCGGTGCTCACAGGGAGCAGGGCGGAGCGGGGCGGGTGGGTGCAGGCCCCGCTGACCAGCCCCCCCCCCCCCCCGCCAGTTCGTGCCTTTCAGGGACTATGTGGACCGCACAGGCAACCACGTGCTGAGCATGGCGCGCCTGGCCCGCGACGTGCTGGCGGAGATCCCCGACCAGCTGGTGTCCTACATGAAGGCGCAGGGCATCCGCCCGCGGCCCCCGCCCGCCGCGCCCAGCGCCTCGGCCCCGCAGTCCCCAGCGGGCACGCCGCCCGCGTCCCCGTCCCCGTCCCCGCTGCGCGCACACGTCTGACCAGCCTGCGGCAGGGGCTGGGGGCTGCTGGGGGCAGAGCCCCAGACGCCCACGGCGCCCGCCTGGGCCCGGCAGGCCTGGAGGCTCCGCCCAACTTCCTGGCCGCCTCGCTGCGCACCCAGGGAGTGGGGGTCGAGGCCTGGGGCGGCTGGGGGCCCGCCGCAAGGTGTGCATGGGAGGAGTGGGGCGCCCAGCCCACCCCAGCAAGCTCAGCTCCGGGCCTGAAGGCTGAGCTGGGCCTCCCTGCCCGGCCTCTTCCCTCCCGTCCTCCTCCTCACCTGCCCCGGCCCCACCCCGTTACCTCCTACACACACACACACACACACACACACACACACACACACACACACACACACACGGTTGGTGGGTCTGTCTGCTGGGATACCTGAACTGTGAGCCTCCCAGGGACCCCAAAGTGAGCCCTGTGCACCCTGGGGGGGTGTGACGGCCCCGAGGCCGCCACGCTCTGCAGCGCTGGGCCCAGAGTGGAGGCTCCTTGGCACAGAGCCGTCCCTGGGGCCCGGGGAGACACAGATCGGGGCCTCCCCGGTACGGGCCCCAGGCGCCTGCTGGCTCAGGGTCCCCAGCCCCTCTTGAGGGTGCCCAGGGCCCGCCACCCACCTGGAGGCCTGGGCGCAGTCAGCCCGGCGGGGCCCTGGCCCTCGGCTCCTGCCCTCGGCCCGCTCAGGGCACTGGAGACAGGGATGCCCAGCTCCGGCCCGCCCAGCCTCCCCGCGGCGGGCACAGGCCTGGCCGGGATCCACATCCTCCCGATGCCAGGGTCGGCCACACAGGCCCCGGCTTCTTCCGTCCAACGTCCTGAGGGTCCACGCACCCCGCTCCCACCAGCGCCCCACCCAGGCCGCGCTGGCCCCAGGGCCACCTGGTCCATCCCGTCACCCACACGGACCTTCAGCCCCGGCTCCTGCCCCGTGGCCTGCATGCCCCACGCCGCCCGCCCGCCGCATGGCCGCGCCGCTCACCCCGCCCGCCCGCCCGTCGTGCATGGTGGTGGTTCTGCTGCCTGTCCTGTGCCCGTCTGTGCCAGTCCTCAGAGTCTGTGTGGAATCTGCCTTAAACTGAAGTAAATTTGGTTCTTTTAGTAGAGCTCCTGTTCTCCTTCCTCTTGGGGAGAAGCGTGGCAAGAGCCAGGCCTCCCCTCGCCCCTGCTTCCGCGCTGGCTGGCTCCCGCGCTCGGCGAGGGCTTCCCGGGCCACGACCTGCGCCGACCCCGCTCCGCGCGATGTCCAGCGGCACACACGACAAAGACGGGGCCCAGCAACCTAGAGCGTGTGGCCACAGCAGAGTAGGCGCTACGGGAGAAACAGAATAGCGGGTAGACTGGGGGAGCCGCATTCGATTTATTTTGGGCCCTGGGGATTCTGCCTCCAAGCTACACCCCCAGCCTGGTTTGTTTCATGTTGAAACAGGGTCTGGCTAGCTTGCTGAGTCTCACCAAGTAGCTGAGGCTGGCCTTGAACCTGTGATCCTCCTGTCTCAGCCTCCCAAGCACTAGGATTGCACCCAGCTGTGGAGCAGCGTTTTAGATAAGGTTGACAAGATTCCTAAGCCAATGAGACTGCACCACGCTGGTATGTGGGGAAGACGGCTCCAAGTATAGGGGACGGGTGCGCAGAGGCCCTGGGCTGGGCTCTGGTGAGCTGACGGAGGCCGGCGTGTCTGGGGCTGAGATGAGCCAGGGTGAAGCTCCGGGAACACGCAGGCCGCGCTGTCATGTAAGGCTTTCTACACCGTGTGAGGTGGGCCGGAGGGGGACAGAGTCTCTGAACCCTGCGGGCCACTACTGCGCTTGTGTTCACCTCTCAGGCACAGGGGCCGCCGCCAGCCACTCGCTCAGGGCTGCGAGAAGGAAAGCCCCCCACGGTGGGGCGGCGGGAGGCCGTGCCCACCACTCTCCCCTGCAGGGCTGTCCTGTGGCCTCGCAGCGTGACCGGGAGGGCCGGCCGGCGAGCGGACCTCAGCCCAGGACGCCTTGCTCGCCTTCCCCGGCTCCCTGTTCGCGTGTAAAGCCCCGTGGCCGGCAGGGAGGAGCCATGGCCTCAGCTCGAGGCGGCCTCCCAGCCGCGCATGGAGGGGATTTGGTGCTGACCACCCCCAGCTCTGGGCGTGTTTAGCTCTTCTGGCTCTGGAGTAGGAGAGCTGATTCGCGGCCGTCCCTGTAAAGGGCTGCCCTCGCCATGATGGTCGTAGGTGGAAGGTAGAAAGTTCCTGGGTTCAATCGCCAGTACCATAAAATAGGAAAATAAAAATGGGCGCTCTAAAGCCGGGCGTGGTGGCGCAGGCTTGTCATCCCAGCATTCGGGAGGCTGAGACAGGAGGATCGCGGTTCGTGGACAGCCTCAGCTGCTTAGCGAGGCCCTCTGCAACTTAGTGAGACCCGGTTTCAAAATAAAGAATAAAAAATAGGGCAGGGTGTGTCACTCGGAGGTCGAACGCCCTGGGTTCCACCTGGGCGCTCTAGCCCAGCCACATCCTGGCTCAGTCCCCTCCGTGGATCTGTCTCCCCGAGGGGTCGGCAGGTGGGCGGGGCTCCATCGCTGAGGCTCCTCCCACCGCCCTTGCTCTCCCTGCCCTCGGGCCGCGCCCCAGCGCCTCCCGCAGCCCCGCGGTGGCCGCTGCCGTCACCCTGGGCCCTGGGCCGCCCGGAGGGTGCCGGAGAGGCCGAGGCCGAGCGCCGGGCAGGCGGGCAGGCCAGCAGGGCGCAGAGGCCGAGGCCGCGGGCATGTCCGGCAGGTGGCCAGCACCGAGCAGGGGCCCCGCATCCCCACGAGGACCAGCAGCAGCAGGAGCCCGGTGTCCTCGCGGTGCTCCCGCACGCCCTCCCCGGGGGCCAGCCCAGTGGCCGAGGAGCAGCCCAGCCCCAGCGCGCAGGGCAGGACGGCCAGGGCGCCCAGGGGTGAAGGAGCAGGACGCCGCGAGGGGCTGAGCAGCAGGAGGCAGGCCTGGGCCGGCACCGCCGCCTCCGCTGGAACAGCCAGTTGGGCAGCGAGGCCCCAGGCCCAGGGCCCACATGGCCTGCAGAGCAGCAGGCGGGCTCCCGGCCGGTGGGGAGGGCAGGCCGGGCCAGGCCACCGCCACGTGGTGCAGGAGGGCTGTGGCCACCATGCTGTAGAAGGTGCAGAGCATGGTGGCGGTGTTGGCGGCCTGGCTGGCGGTGCACACGGCAGGGCCCAGTCCTGCCGCAGGAAGCTGAGCAGCAGCACGGGCACCACGCAGCCCAGGAAGAGCAGGTCGGACAGCGTGATGGTCACCATGAGGTTGTCGGTGAGCGCCAGGAGCGGGCGGGGGCCGCGGGGCCACCAGCAGCATGAGCCCGTTGGCCGGCAGCCCCCCAGCAGGATGAGGCTGCAGGCGCCCACGAAGACCAGGCTGAGCGGCCGCTCGGCGCTGGGCTCCATCTCCTGTCCGGGACACAAGAGGGCGGTGTAGAACCCGGCCCGCAGGCCGCCCTGGCCCTGCCCAGCCTCCACGGCGCCGGGGCCCCTGACCCAGCCAGCCAACGCCTGCGGGGCTGGCTTCTGTTTCCTCAACCGGGAGGAAGAGAAAAAGGAACCAGGAGACAAAACGGGGATGCCGGCGGCAAGCGTCCAAAGACCGGCAGGCAGCAGGGAAGCTTCTTCCTGCCCTTGTTGGTCCTCGGGGTTAAGTCCAGGCACTGGCTGCCCCTGAGCTATTCCCCAGCCTTTTGAAATTTTAAGACAGCCGGGCGCGGTGGCGCACCTTGTAATC
Source organism: Muscardinus avellanarius (assembly GCF_963383645.1). Classification (NCBI taxonomy): domain Eukaryota; kingdom Metazoa; phylum Chordata; class Mammalia; order Rodentia; family Gliridae; genus Muscardinus; species Muscardinus avellanarius. Next base: position 91,708,573 of record NC_137800.1, on the reverse strand, counting down.
CTAGTACTTGGGAGGCTGAGACCGGAGGCTCGCGGTTCACGGACAGACTCGGCTTCTTAGTGAGGCCCTCTGCAACTCCTCAGTGAGACCCTGTTTCCAAATAAAGAATAAAAAATAGGGCAGGGGGTGTAGCTCGGAGGTAGAATGCCCCTGGGTTCCATCCCCAGCACCAAGAATATTAAAAAAGGGTCTCGTGAAGCTGCTGAGGTCTCACTAAGTAACTGAAGCCAGCCTGGGATCTGCAATCCTACCTCAGCCTACCCCAGCGACTCTAAGGGGCAGACCTCCCCAGGTTGTGCTGTGCCGGGCCCCAGCAGGGTGCAAGGAAGCTGCGGTGGCTGCCAGAGCCTCCCCTGGCCACTGGGCCCTCTAGGGGAGCACATGATGGGCCAGGATCTCCTCCGGGAGACGCCTGCTGTTAGCTCAGTCAGCAGTTCCCCAGCGTGGCCTCTGCCGGGCCGGAGAGCTGCAGACACCTTCTCTATTTCACGGCCCAACCTGAGGGTCCCAAGCCCCAGGGCTTGGTGTCTGAGATGCCCGCCAACACCCCTCCTGGGCACACGCCGAGGTCCAGGGACGCAGGGGAAGGAAATGAAGGAACATTTCCCCAGGTGCTCAGACAAGTGCCACAGCCAGCCAGCTTCCTGGCGTTTGTCCCAGACCTGTGGTGCCATGCAGTATAACCGTGTGTGTGTGTGTGTGTGTATGTGTGTGTGTGTGTGTGTTGTGTGCACGCGCGCAAGTGTAGGGACCTGGCCCTGTTCTGTGCACCCTCTTGTCCCCCTAAGACACTCTGACTCCGGAGTTCAGCTGTCTCTACTGGAGGCGGCTCGAAGCCGGGCACCGGGCTGTGGGCGGGGAATCGCCTCTGGTGCCCGGCTCCCCTCCTCGGGAAGCGCTGGACAAGCGGCCCGCTCACGGGCTGAGATGAGGATCGGTGAGCTCTGGGCTCAGCCCTCAGATCAGCAGACCATGGCAGCTGTCCCGCCTGCCCGCGCCCAGGCCACCGCCACCCAGGGCCACAATGTCCCTTTTTTATGAGCCTCAAGCCAACTTGTGGCCAGAATCCTCCCCCCCACCCAGACCTCGGCCTTGCCTGGAAGTTCAGCCCGACTCTCCCTCCTGCCGCGCGTCCGAGGCTCCCGGTCCGCTGGCTTGTGGCAGTAGGCGAGGCTGGAGCCCTGCTCGGCTCTGCCCAGAAAGGCCGGGCGGGGCGGCGGCTCTCAGCCGTCCACCTCCAGGGACACCGAGCCCGCTGCCAGGCCTCTCCTGCCCGGGGCCCCAGGAGTCACACCTGCCTCATTTACTCCCTGGACCACGGCACAGGGATGCCTGAGCCTGCCAGGCCGGGACCCCAGAAGACCTGCCCCCCTCCGGCGGCGCCCAAGGCCCCCAGCGCCCGTGTGCAATGATGGTACCGGTGGCCAGTGATACGTGGTTTTGTTTCCAGATATTGCAGCCTCTTGATTCTGTTTCAAAATAAAACTAAAGCAGGGGTCAGAGCCGGACCTGAGAGGCCGGTTCCAAAGCCCCCGAAGGGCTCCTGCTCGGGCCCCCGCGGTCCTCCAGGCTCCTCGGCCCGCCCAGCCCCAGGGCTCCCCGTGTCCAGGAGGACAGCGAGGGCCGCACACCAGGCAGGGGTGGGGAGCAGGACCCCGGCGGGGTAGGAGGACAGCCGGAGCCCCCGGAGCCCTGCTCTGCCAGGAGTCGTGTCCTGCTGAGCCCAGGCCTGTGATCCAGTACTGGGAAGGCTGAGACAGGAGGATCACAGGGTTGAGGCCAGCCTCAGCAATTTAGAGAGACCCTATTTCAAAATAAAAAATAAAAATGGCTGGGTTAGGGGTGTGGCTTGGAGGTAAGAGCGCCCCTGCCTGGGTTCAATCTCCAGCACAGGTGCATGCCCATGTACACACACACACGCACGCACACACACACACACACACGCACGCACGCACACACACGCACGCACAGGGTGCTCTGTAGCTAACGGGCTGTGTGAATTAGGACTCAGCACCAGAGCACATACGGGTCTTGAAGTTTCTTTTCCTTCTCAACATTTCTGTTGGTTTTTTGGGGGGCGTGCTGGGGATTGAACTCAGGGACAGTCCTCCGAATTACACCCCTAGCTCTATTTTATTTTTTATTTTTGAAGTAAAGTCTCACTAAGTGGCTGAGGGCCTTACTAAACTGCTGAGGCTGGCCTCGAGTTACAGTCCTCCTGTCTTGGCCTCCCAGGTACTGGATTACAGGCCTGCGTCACCATGCCTGAGCAGGGCATCTTTTTGTCTGATCATATAATCGCCAGTGATTGTAAAACTCTGAAAACGCCAGTGTGTATAAGAAGAAAGCAGCCCCCCCACACCTTGTTATCTTACCACCCAGAGACGCACGGCCAGTGTTTCGGTATATTCTCCTAATGTCGACTTTCTGGACTTTTCCTTTACAGAGTGCCCACCTCCCCCAGCCCAGCCTCAGGTCAGCAGCTAGGTCCTTCTTGGGCACGCCCCGCCCGGGCCTGGGTCCGGCGTCCTGAGCTTTCCGGCTGGTCTGCGGCAGCCGTGTCCAGGGAGGCCGCGGGGGCTAAGGGGCAGGACGCGGCCGTCAGGAGCAGCAGCCGGCCCTCCTGGGCGGCCTTTTGAGGGGCGCCTCCACCGGGGACCCCTTCAGGCGGTCTTCCTGCACCTTAAGTGCCCTGCAACAAGGTCCCGTGTCAGTCGCCCTCTCGCCTCCAGGAGCGGATGGAGGGGCCGGTGTGGCCAAGGGGGTGCGCGGCTGCACCCCAGCCCCTCCTGCCTCACGCCGGGTAAGGACTGCGCCAGAAGGATGGTGCCAGGAAGGCTTTCACTCTCTCTCTCTCTCTTTCAACACCAGGGATTGAACCCGGGGTATTCTACCTCCAAGCTACACCCCCAGCCCAATTTATTATTATTATTATTATTAGTTATTATCATTATTATTATTGGTGGAACCCAGGGGCTTTCTACCTCTGGGCTATACTCCCAGACCTATTTTATACTTTATTTGGAAACAGGGTCTCACTCAGTAGCTGAGGCTGGCTTCGAACCTGTCCAGTCCTCCTGTCTCAGCCTCCCAAGTGCAGGGATTACAAGCGTGCGCCACCACGCCCGGCTTTATTCTTTATTTTTAAACAGGGTCTCACTGAGTTGCAGAGGGCCTCACTAAGTAGCTGAGGCTGGCTGTGAACCGAGATCCTCCAGTCTCAGCCTCCCGAATGCTGGGATAACAAATGTGCACCACGCCTGGATCCCAGCTTCCCTTTTTATTTTTATTTTTTATTTTGAAGCAGGGTCTTGCTACCCTGCTAAGGGTGTCTGTCTCTACATTGCTCATGTCCAGCCTCAGCTACTTAGTGAGGCCTTCTGCAACCTAGGGAGACCCTATTTCAAAAGAATAAAAAAGTTAGCCAGGCGTGGTGGCGCATGCTTGTAACCCCAGCATTCGGGAGGCTGAGACCGGAGGATTGCGGTTCACGGTTCACGGCCAGCCTCAGCTACTTAGGCCCTCTGCAACTCAATGAGACCCTGTTTCAAAATAAAGAATAAAAAATAGGGCTGAGGGTGTAGCTTGGAGGTCGAATGCCCCTGGGTTCCATCCCCAGAACCACAAAAACAAAGATAATGTAAGATAATATAAATTTTTAAAAGGCTGGGGTGTGGCTCACAGGTAGAATGCTTCTGGGATCAGCTTCCAGAACAAAACAAAAGCCACTCCCTTGTCCCCACTCTAGGTGGCGGCGCCGGGCGGCCGCCTGGGCCAGCGCCTCCCTGCACCTGCCTCTCTCCCTTCCTGAGCGTCGGCCCGGCACGCCTTACCACAGACCGTGGGGGAGCAGCGGGGCGGAGGAGGTCAGGCCTGCGCGCCTGTGCAGAGGGCCCGGGGAGAGGGCATCTGAATTTTAGTCCAGTCCACGGGGGTCATAGAAGGTTGGAGTAAAAGGGAGACAGCCGGTCTCCCAGTGTGCTTTCAGGAGGCAGAGAGATGGGGGCTCCGCGCGGGGAGTTCGGGGTGCGGCGGGACGCGGGAGGCCGTGAGTGGAATTGGCCGGGCTCAGGGGCTCACTCTCCCCCCAGCCTGGGGAGCCCGGCTTCTTTTTTCGGTCCTGGGGACGGAGTAGAGTACCCAGGGCAGTCCACCTCTGAGCTTCCCTCCAGCCCTATTTTTATTATTTGGAAACAGGGTCTCACTAGACTGCGGAGGCTGCCTGCAACCTGCGACCTCCTGTCTCAGCCTCCCAGGTACTGGGATTCCAGGCTTGGGGAGCCGGTCCTTCACCCTGGGACTTCCTCGCCTGTGGGCTCGGTTGGCCTCGGGAAGGACCTTCCCTTCCCCTGGGGGCCAGGGCTGCAGAGGATTCTGGGTGGGGCAGGACGGGCGCACTCACCGGGCCAGGCTCACCACGGGCTCCAGGATGTTATGCCCCAGGGCTGAGCTGCACTCCCCAAAGGACACCCCCAGCTCCTGCAGGACAGAGGGGCCTGAGTGTCCGGCAAGCCCCCGACCCCAGAGCCCGAGGTGCTGGCGCCAGGCTCCGCCCCAAGCCCCGGCCATCTCAGTGGCAGGGCGGCCGAAGTGGCCCAGGCAGCCCCATCCCAGGGGAGTCTGCGACCCGCCAGACCCACACGGTGTGCTGTGGCCATTGCCCCACACCCTTCAATATTCTCTTTATGTGTGTGGGTTAGGGTTAGGGGGACTGGGGGCTGAACCCAGGGCCATTCTACTTCTGAACTACAACCCCCAACCCGATTTTTATTTTTTATTTGGAAACAGCATCTCGCTAAGTTTCTGAGAGTCTCGATAAAATTGCTGAGGCTGGCCTCAAACCTGTCATCCTCCTGTCTCAGCCTCCCAAGTACTGGGATGACAGGCGTGTGCCACCGCGCCCGGCTTAAATATTTTTCTAGAACAGCGTTCTTCATGGCAAATGCCCACCTCTCCTGAGAACCTCTACCATGTAACCAACTGTGGCCAAGTGTTTGTTCTTATAAATAATACTGTAATGAACATCCTCACGGAAATGTTCGTGATCGTACCTCCTACGTGGGCCTCTGCTACTTGGTCCCTGAGGGACTGTTATTTCCAATTTTTCCTTTGGAATAAATGGTAGGAGAAGGAATGATTAAAAGGACAAGAGGCTGCTCTTAGGAGGGCGCCTGGTGACCGTGAGAAACTCGGGAGAGCGGGGAGGGCTGGGAAGGAGGCGCGGCAGGAGGGGTGTGTGTCAGAGAGCCGGGCGAGGCCCTGGCGCCCCTTTTATAGACCCTTAAATCCCATTTGTAAATAAATAGCATCCACTGCCAGCCAGCAGGGCTTTTGATGTTGATGTTCTCTTCTGAGTGGGGAGGGAGTGGGGAGGGAGTGCGTTAATTAGAGCGGGGGGGGGGGGGGGGGGAGGTTGGACCGGCTTCAGGGGCGCTCAAGGCCTCTCTGCTCCCAGGAGACCAACCCAGGTGCGGGCTGGGTGCCGCCTGGGGACGCGCTCCCGCTCGCTGAGGCCGGGCCTCCGCCTGGGCCTCCGCCTGCTCACCTGGGCCAGCCGGCGCCCGGCCTCCGTGGGCACCTGCCGCTGCTCCTCAAGGTCTGTCTTGTTCCCCAGGAGAAGGATGACGGCCTCCGCGCCACCTGCGTCCTGCCCACAGACACGCGGGTCTCAGCCCCGGGGTGGCCAGGAGAGGCGGCTCTGCCCTCCCAGAAGCCCCGCCACGCTTCCTCTCCCTACTTCTAGCCGGGCCCTCACTTCTAGGCCAGTGCGCGCCTCACCAGCTTCCCAGACTCCAGGGCGCCTCCCCCAGGAAGCCTTCTGGGTGGCTCCTGCCCACCCCTCTCCCCGCCCCACCTTCACGACACAGGCTGCCTGGGGACCTCTCCTGATTGTCTCATTAATAATAATAATAATAATCCCTTCTCCACCTTTTGGCTAAGATCAAGCGTAAGAATAATAATAGCTGGGCGGAGGCTGACACAGGAGGACAGCAGGTTCAAAGACAGCCTCAGGAAGTCCTGAGACCCTCGGCAACCTGTTTCAAAAAAAAATTTTTTTTTTTTGGTGGTACTGAGGGTGGAACCCAGGGGCTTTTCTACCTCTGGGCTACACTCCCAGACCTATGTTTTCTATTTTATTTGGAAACAGGGTCTCACTAAGTTGCTGAGAACTTAAGTAGCTGAGAATGGCTTCGAACCTGTGTGATCTTCCTGTCTCAGCCTCGCAAGTGGGGGAGTTACAAGCGTGCGCCACCACGCCCGGCTTCAAAATTTTAAAAAAGTACTGGAAGGCGTAGCTCAGAGGTAGAATGCTCCTGGGTCCAATCCCTAGTACCAAATAATAATAATAATAATAATAATAATAATAATAATAATAATATGCCAGTTGCTGAGCACCTGCTATAACCAGGTACCATGCTGAAAGTACCTCTGTCAGCCAAGTCTCACAAGCCCTTGTGAGAGAAGCCAGGCACTAAAGTTCAGAGACATCAAGTCACTCGATCAAAGTCACAGCTGGGGTTCAAGCTGCAATCCTAGCGGGGCTCGGTGGCACGCTTGTCATCTGAGTAACGGGAGCTGGGACAGGAGGACCTCAGGTTCCTGGCCAGCCTCGGGGACTTAGTGAGGCCCCCCGCAACTTAGTGAGACCTTGCTTCAAAATAAGGGATAAAAAATAGGGCTGGGGTGTAGCTCAGAGGCAGAATGCCCCTGGCTTCCATCCCCGGTCAGGCCTCAGAGCCCAGCTCCTCCTCACCCACAGCCCGACCCGCTTTTCTAAACCCAAGAAGTTCTCATCAGGTCACGGTGGCCCTGCCTTCATCCCAGGACTTGAGAGGCGGAGACAGGAGGATCACAGGTCTGAGGCCAGCCTCAGCAACTTAACGAGGTTGTTTCACAATAAGAAATAAAATGAAATGTGGCTAGGGTACAGTTCAGAGGGAGAACGCCTCTGGGTTCAACCTTCAGTGCCAAGAAAAGAAGTGCTCAGGGTGAAGGGCGCAGTCTGGCTCGGAGGCCGCACAGGAGGCGCGCTGTGCGGCTGTGGCTTCTCAGCACCTCTGCCGCTTGTCATCCCAGCAGGAGGGAGCGGGCACCAAGCTCCCAGCTCCCAGGCCCCGGGCCGCTCACCTGCAGGCAGTCCAGCCAGTAGCGCACGTGCGCGAAGCTCTCCCGGGAGGTCACGTCGTACATGAGCACCACCCCGTCGGCCTTGCGAAGCAGCGGGCGCGTCAGGCTGCGGTACCTGCCCGAGAGTCCCCCGTGAGGCCAGCACCCCCGCCCCAGCCGGCTCCTGGCTCAGCCTCCCCTCCGCGAGGCGGTGGACTAGCCCGTCCAGCCTCAGCACTGCAGCCAGACTCCAAATGACTTAGCAAGACCCCTTCCTTCCTTCCTTCCTTCCTTTCCTTTCCTTTCCTTTTTTTTTTTTTAACACCAGGGGTAGAGCCCAGGGGCATTCTACCTCCAAGCTACACCCCCAGCCCTATTTATTTCATTCTTTTTTTTTTTTTAACTGGGTCTCACTGAGTTGCAAAGAACCTCACTAAGTAGCTGAGGCTGGCCACAAACCACAATCCTGTCTCAGCCTCCCAAAAGCTGGGATTACAAGCGTGTGCTACCATGTCTGGCTTGCGAGACCCCATTTTGAAGACAATAAATACATACATACATACATAAATAAGGGCTGGGGATGTAGCTTGGAGGTAGAATGCCTCTGAGTTCAATCTCCAAAACGACATTAAAAAAAAAAAAAAAGCACTGCTGGGCGCGCTTGTAATCCCAGCATTCAGGAGGCTGAGACAGGAGGATCTCGGTTTGAGGACAGCCTCAGCTGCTTAGTGAGGCCCTTTGCAAGTCAGCGAGACCCTGCTTCAAAGTAAAGACTAAAAAATAAGGCCGGAGGTGTAGCTCTGAGGTAGAATGTCCCTGGGTTCCATCCCCAGTACCGCAAAAACAGACAAATAAAAACAGAAGGAGCTCCTGCGAGCGGCGCGGCGGGCTCCAACGCAGGTCGCCTCCGCGTTCCGATCCCTGTGGCTAGGAGGCTGCGTGTCCAGGACAGGCAGCGATGGCCGCCTCAGCCGCCCCCTGCCTGGGCTTGGCCCGCCCTCCTCCCCGGCACCCAGGCCCGGCCGCACCTCTCCTGGCCCGCCGTGTCCCAGAGCTGCAGCGCGAAGCTCTTGTTGTCCACCAGCAGGGTCTTGACCCGAAAGTCCACTCCTAGGGCACAGAGCGGGGTCAGGCCTCAGCACAGGCCCAGCGCCAGCCACGGCAGGAGGGGCCGGCCACGGGCTCCCTCTGCCCTCCAGGGCCGCGCACACCGGGCCGCTGCCTCCACGAAGCCCTCCTGCTGCCCGGAGGCCACGGGCCACGCGCCCCAGAAGCTGCCGCACTGTTCAGGGTCTTGGCTTCGCTCCCTGATCGTGCGCACAGGGTCCTCTTTTTCTTTCCCCTGCGGTACTGGGGATGGAGCCCGGGGGCAGTCTCCTCCGAGCTACACCCCAGCCCTATGTTTTATTCTTTATTTTGAAACCAGGTCTCACTGAGTTGCAGAGGGCCTCACTAAGTAGCTGAGGCTGTCCTTGAACGGCGATCCTCCTGTCTCAGCCTCCCGAGCGCTGGGATCGTAAGCCGGCTGCCCAGAGGAAGCAGGCCTAGCGTTAGGGACTCCGAGTCGGCCCATGCTGGCGCTCTGTGGCCTGGGCAAGTCAGTTTCCCTCTCAGAGAAGAGATAAGAGGGCCGATAAGATCCGACCTCCAACGTGGCCATTTAGAAGAGCCACATTAGAAGGCGTGGTGGTACAGAAGTGTAACCTCCGTGCCTGCGAGGCTGAGACCGGAGCATCCATCTCAGGTCGGGGCGGCCTCGGCTGCTTAGTGAGATGCTGTTTCCAAATAAAAATATTTTAAAAATAGCAGAGGATGTAGCTCAGAGGTAGAACGCCCCTGGCTTCAATCAAAAAATAAAAACAAAAAATAAAAACAAGAAATAAATGTTCCCCGAGAAGAGTCTGCGATTCAGCTGGGACTTAGCTGGGACATGTTTCGGGGAGTGTGGGGCTCTGGCGGGCTGAAGATGGAGCGGGCAGGGAGGAGAGCGAGCCAGCCCGGGTGTCAGGTGCTGCGTTGCACAGCCAGGTAGAGTTACACGTGGGGCAGCCTGGGCGCGTCCTGCAGCCCGGGGCTTCCCTAGACCGGGGAAGAGGGCCTGGAGGGATGGGGACACTGGAAGCCTACCAGGTGGCCGAGGGAGGGAGGGCAGAGGCGGCGGCAGCGGTGCCCGGGGACCCCGGGCCTGGGGGGCACTGTGGTGCTAGCAGTCACGGGGGGGGGGGGGGGGGGGAGCTGGCCTAGGCCTGCGCGGCCCTGCACGGCTGGGGGAGGGCCTAGCGACGCCCATCCTTTATAGCAGGAAGGCCCTGGGGATTGAAGCCAGGAGCGAGCATTCTACCTGTGAGTCACACCCCAGCCCTTTTTAACTTTTATTTCAAAACAGGGTCCTGCTAAGTTAGTGCCGGCCTCAAACCTGTCATCCTCCCTTCTCAGTCTCCCGAGTACTGAAATTACAGGCATGAGCACCTCACCCCGCACATGGAATCGATGATTTATTTTTATTTATTGCTACTGGGGATTAAAATCAAGGCTGCTCTACCTCTGAGCTACACCCAGCCCTGTTTTATTTTTTATTTTGGGAGAGGCATTAACTAAGTTACTGAGGCTGGGTCTTGTCATTAGAGCTACTTATTTATTTATTTATTTATTTATTTATTTATTTATGGTACTGGGGATTGAACCCAGGAATATTCTACCTCCAAGATACACCCTCCAGCCTGATTTTATTTTTTATTTGGAAATAGGGCCTAAGTTGCGGAGGGCCTCCTCAGTGCTAAGGCTGGGCTCCAATCTGCAATCATCCTATCTCAGCCTCCCAAGTTCTGAGATTTCAAGCATGTACCAACACTCCTTGCTCTGAGGCTGGCTTTGAACATATGATTTACATATTACAGATGCGTGCCACCATACCTGTTGGGGAATTTGCGTGTGTGTGTGTGTGTGTGAGACTGGGGATTGAACCCAGGAATGTTCTACCTCTGAGCTATACCTCCTGTCCTATTTTTTACTTTTATTATTATTAATTATTATTATTATTATTATTATTATTATTATTATTATGGCAGTACTGGGGATGGAACCCAGAGGCCTTCTACCTCCGAGCTACATTCCCAGACCTATTTTTATATTTCATTTGGAAACAGGGTCTCACTAAGTTGCTGAGCGCCTCACTAAATAGCTGAGGCTGGCTTCGAACCTGCGTGATCTTCCTATCTCAGCCTCCCAAGCATGGGGATTACAAGCGTGCGCCGCCACGCCTGGCTTATATTTTTATTTTAAAACAGGGTCTTGCTAGCCGGGCGTGGTGGCGCACCCTTGTAATCCCCACGTTTGGAAGGCTGAGACAGGAGGATCGCACAGGTTCAAAGCCAGCCTCAGCTGGTTTAAGAGACCCTGTTTCCAAATAAAATATAAAATAGGTCTGGGAGTATAGCCCGGAGGTAGAAGGCACCTGGGTTCCATCCCCAGTACCACCAAAACAAACAAACAAACAAACAAACAAACAAACAGGGTCTTGCTAGATTGCCAAAGCTGGCCTTGAACCTGCAATCCTCTGTCAGAATCTCCCAAGGACTGTAATCACAGGTGTGTGCCACCACATCCAGTATTATTTCTGAGGCCTGACATGAGTTCACAAATCCTTACACTTCCTCTATGAAGCTGGCGTTGCTATGGTCTCCACTGTGTACGTGAAGGTTTCAGAGGCTCAGAAAGTGTTACAGCTTGCATCTGGAATGTCCCCCAAAGGCCTACATATTGGAGGCTTGGTCCCCAACAAGGCGCTCTTGGGAGGGTGGAACCTTTAGGAGGTGGGACTCAGGAGAGGTGGGACCTCATGGGAGGTAGGACTGGCAGGAGGTGGAATCTTTAGGAGATGGGACCTTTTGGGAGGTGGAACCTTTAGGAGGTGGGACCTCATGGTAGGTGGAACCTTTAGGAGGTGGGACCTTTTGGGAGGTGGAACCTTTAGGAGGTGGGACCTCATGGGAGGTGGAACCTTTAGGAAGTGGGACTTTATGGGAGGTGGGACCTTTAGAAGGTGGGACCTCATGGGAGGTGGAACCTTTAGGAGGTGGAACTTTTAGGAGGTGGGACCTCATGGGTGGTGGGACCTCATGGGAGGTGGAACCTTTAGGAGGTGAGATCTCATGGGCAATGGGGCTTCATGGGTGGTTGGACCTTTAGGAGGTGGGAACCTCATGAGCAGTGGGAAATCATGGGTGGTGGGACCTCATGGGAGGTGGAACCCTTAGGTGGTAGGAACCTCATGCACAGTGGCACCTCCTGGGAGGTGGGACCTCATAGCAGGTGGGACCTCATGGGAGGTGGAACTTTTAGGTGGTGGGACCTCATGGGAGGTGGAACCTTTAGGTGGTGGGACCTCCTGGGTGGTGGGACCTCATAGGAGGTGGGACCTCCTGGGCAGTGGGCCTCTGTGGCGGTCTTCTGGCCATGGAGAATGTGCCCTTGAAGAGTATGGCGTGCTATTGTGCTGTTGGCTCAAAAGCCCCCCGGGCCACCAGCCAGGGACGGACACCTCCCGGACCACAAGTCAAAACCTACCTCTGTTCATACCGCGGAACGCTGCCCCGAGGGCTTAGATAACCGCCCGAGTTCACATCACTCAGGAGCAGGCCGTGGAGCCAGGGTCTGAGCACTGGGCCTGGGGCCCTCTTCTGCCCACTGTCCAGATGGCTCCCCTGTATGAGACTCCCCTTGCCCCAGGGACTCTGCCTGAGCAGCCGCGAGCCCCGGGCTCCTCGTGAGCAGACCTGACGTGGGCCTGCAGTGGCCTGCCCACACGCCGTGCGCGGAGCCGCACGCTGCCGCCCGGGCTGCCCGGCACCCCCTGCAGGGTGCTCTGTCGATGTGGCACATCACAAGCTAATCAGATCAGTGCAGAAAAGGCAAATGGCCTGTACTTAGAGACGATCCGTGCACTGCTGAGGTGATGCCCACATAAAATAACGTCTATTGCAGGGCCCAAGGCAGAACCTGCCGTCTCCTGGGGGAGGCTGGCCCCGGCTCCTGGGCCTCCCCTGCCACCGCTGCCCTCCCCGCGGGGCCTTACCTATGGTGGCGGTCTGCCCTGTGGCAAAGGTGTTTTGGTGCAGCAGGTGTAGGAAGGAGGTCTTGCCCACATTGGAGTCTCCCAAGAAGATGACGTGGAAGAGGTAGTCGGGGTCGGCCTGAGGCTCGCGGGCCTCGGGGCTCCCCGGGGGTGAGGCTGGCCCCTTCTCTCTGGAGCCGGCCCCCAGGCGTTCCTCGGGACTACTCTGTGTCCTGGGCTCCCTGGATGGAGTGCCGCCAGCCTCTCCGTGTGCCTGATCAGTCATGGTGGGGGACCTGGGGTCAGCTTCCAGCTCAGCCAGGCTGGGAAAGGCTGGCTTGGGCTCCTGGGCTCCCACTGCAGCCCCGGGCCAGGCCCCCAGGGAGGCAGGACCCTTTGGAGGGGCCAGCTTCCCAGGAGCAGGGGCTTCTGCTTCCACCGGAGCCTGGGCTGAGTCAGAGAAGGGAGAAGCAGGCAGAGGGTCTTGCTGGGGGGACTGTGGACGCCCAGGCTCCAGGCTGCAAGCCTCCACAGCCTCCTCTGGACCCTGGTCCTGCCCGCCTCCGCCCCCTGCTTTATATTCCCCAGCCTTGAGCTCCTCTTCCAGACTCCAGAGGGAGCAGGCAGATGGCTCATCTGGCCCGATGTCCTGGCCACCAGCTTCCCTTAGGCCCCCAGGACGTCCCTCCACAGGCGCTGCCTGGCCCAGCTCCAGCCTCCCTGGGGGAGCCTGGCCTGCAGCCTGTGGGCCCTGGGAGCCCTCCGCTGACCCCTCGGGGCAGACCGTGGCCCCTGGGGACCCCAGGCCTGTCTCGGAGCCCGCAGCACCCAGGTCCTCGCAGAGGGCCTCTCCCTGCCTGGCTGGCTCGGTGGGGTCTGGATCTGAGGCCTGGAACTGTTGGCCAGGCCCAGCCGGGGGCTGGGGAGGGGGAGCAGTCTCCAGAGGACTGAGGACTTTGAGTGCGGCTGCCACCAGCGTCCCCGACCCCCAGGGGGAGTGGGCCTCAGGTTCCAGGTCACTGAGCTCCGCAGGACTCTCTCCACCCGCGTCCTGCCCAGCTGTGTGGACTCCGTCCCTGTCCTGGGTGCTGGACAGTGCCCCAGGGGGGCTCCCCGGACCTGCAGGCAGCTCCTGACCCAACAGCAGCTCACAGGGCTCCGAGATAGAAATGTGCCGGACCACGCGGGGCGTCGGGGCGCCCTCGGCTGCCCTCGGGGTGGGGGGCGGGCTCCAAGAGAGCTGCGGGGCCCCGTGGGGAGGGCTGCTCAGGAGCGGGCTGCGGTCATCACTGGCCCCAGACAGCCCCGCCAGGGGGAACTCGACAGGGAAGGCAGCCTGGCGGGCTCCGGCCTCCTCTCTTGCTCCAGGAACGCTGGGAATGTCGTGAGGAGGCAAAGGTCAGGGAGGCTGAGGCAGATGGCGGGACTCCGCCCTGCCTGCGAAGCTCCGGTGCCCAGCACGTGGCCATGGCCGCTCCCTCCCAGACCTCCTCACCGCCTACCCGGCCTGCGCCCACGGCTCCTGCTCATCTCCAGCCCCACGGAGCCCCTCCACTTCCAGGAAGCCTTCCCCCACCGTTGTGTGTGTGTGTGTGTGTGTGTGTGTGTGTGTGTGTGTGTCTGTCTGTCTGTCTGTCTGTCTGTCTTAACCAGGGCCGTGTAGTCCTTTTCCTTTTCTAAGACTCAGTTTCCCCATCCAATACATGGGCATGATGATCCTGCTGCATCCAGAACCCCAGGAGCTCAGAGGAAGCCATGGTCTGCGCCCTGGTCCGAGGATGGTCAACACTCACCTCTGTTCCTCCTCCAACTGCCAGGACACCCGTGCCCGGGCCACATCCAGGCGCCTCCTGGTCACCTGCAGCTGCCCCCGCGTCTCCGCCAGCTGCTCAGCCAGCTCCTGCTCGGCTTCCCGAAGCCTCTGGTTCTCGAAGGTGGCCTCCTCCTGCATGCTACCGAGCTGGTGCAGCTGTGCCTCCAGCTGTGGAGGGCAGGACAGAGGCAGTGGTGTGACCGAGGCTGCCACGGGGGAACGGGCCACCACCCACCCGCTGCTGGGCTCCTGGAGACCAGCTTGAGACAAAATTAGGGCCAGATGTGGTGGCACACGCCTGTCAGCCCACTACTTGGGAGGCTGAGACAGGAGGATCACAGACTCAAGGCCAGCCTCAGCACTTAGTGAGACTCTCAGTAACCTAGCCAGACCCTGTTTCCGAACAAAAAATAGCCAGGCGTGGTGGTGCGCTCTTGTAATCCCAGCATTCCGGAGGCTGAGACAGGAGGATCGGGGTTCGCAGCCAGCCTCAGCTAAGGTGAGGCCCTCTGCAACTTAGTGAGACCCTGTTTCAAAATAAAGAATAAAAAATAGGGCTGGGGGTGTGGCTCGGACTAGGAGGGGATGATCACCCCTAAAGGGGCCTGAGCTCCCTCACCTCCCTCCACAGGGGCCCTGTGAGGGTGGGGTGGGCATTCAGGGGGGTGAAGAAGACACACGCCACTCAGACACACCCGCTGTGGTCCCGCCTGCCCGGCCTGGCCGCTCATCCCGGAGCCCCAGCTGGGCCCCAGGGGCTCCTGACCCATCGGCAGATCCCGGGCTCACGCTGAGGCCCCCACGTTTCCTCAGGCCTCCTGGCTCTCCCTGCTGCCCTGTGTGGCCTCAGCTCAGAAAAGGGCCCCAGGTGCCTCTCCCCGGGGCCACCCTGTGGGAGCCCAGCCAGCCCTCACCTCCCTCTGGCCCTCGGCCAGCCGCCGCACCTCTTGCTCCTTGGCCTGCAGCACCTCCTCCACCTGGGAGCTGAGGGCCAGGCGCCTGGCGTCGCTCTGCGGATGAACAGAGGGCACACCTCAACCCTGCCCCCCCTCCTCCCTGCCCCCAGGCTCCCAGGACTGCGGGGAGGAGGCCGAGACCCAGAGGCAGGTGCGGCCCTGCCCATGGCAGCACACGCGTGGCCTCTGGGGCAGGGCCCCCCAGCACCTGCGCCTGCAGCTGCTGCTGGTCCTGGCTGATCTGCTGCTCCGCCTCCGCGTGCAGCCGCTGAACCGCAACCTGGTGGTCCGCGTCCTGCCTGGCAGGGCCGGGGGCAGGCAGCCCTCAGCAGCCGGCCCGGGGAGGGAGCCAGCCACCGCCACCCGGCCACCGCCACCCGGCCACCGCCACCCGGCCACCTGGGAAGGGCCACCTGGCCCACAGGACTCGACATGAGCGGCTTGTGGGCTCCTCTGGCCTGTTGCAGGTCCCCAGGCCCACCTTCCCTGGTCACTGGTGTCCTGTCACCCAGACCCCCTGCGCAGTGGCCCCTTTGCCAGCTCCAGGGTGGGCTGTGGCCTGCAGCTGGCTCTCATAGCGGCCAGCACCTAGACGCCCTTGCCACTCCCCTCCTGCTGAAGGATGTGCTGGCCTTCTCCTCCCTCCTCCTCCTCCCTCCTCCTCCTCCCTCCTCCCCCTCCTCCAGCTCAGCTCTGCCGCATGCTGTCTCCTGGACGGCCGATCCCACCATGGCCAGGTGTCCTGCCGCGGGCAGCGCTGGGAGACACTCACTTCCGCAGCGTCCGCTCCAGCGCCTCCCGCTCGGCCCGGGCCTCCCGCAGGCGGCTGCTCATCCCGGCCACCAGGCCCTCCAGGTCGCCGGCCGGCTGGGGCTCCTCCTGCCGCAGCCTGCGGAGCGGGGCCGGAGACACCAGTGCAAGGGCCACGCGCGGGCGCCCTGCCCCTCGGTTTTCAAGAAACGCTCCGAGAGGCTTGGGCACCACCTCCTGTGACACCTACGAGCAACTCAAAGGCCACCTCCCCAGACCTATCGCTCATGAGGGTGTGTGTGTGTGTGTGTGTGTGTGTGTGTGTTACAGGGATTGGGCCCGGGGTCTTCTACCACTGAGCTACACCCTCAGCCCGTTTTTAGTTTTTCGTTGAAACAAGGTCTCGATAAATTATCTGTGCGCTGGCCTCGAGCCCGCGACGCTCCCGTCTCAGCCTCCCAAGTGCTGGGATCACAGGTGTGCGCCCGCCAGGCCTGGCTGCCCGTCCCTTCGTGGCCTCCCGACGCTGTCCCGGGATTAGCAGTGGGGGGGGCTGAGGCTGGGGCTTCCCTCCTCCCCCCGCGCTGTGCGATCTCCAGTCGTGCCCTCTCTGGGCTCTTTGTGACGCGGTGAGGCGATTCCTGCCCAGCGGGGCACGCCCAGGGGAAGCTGCCGCTCCCTCCAGAGGCCGGCTCTCACTGGGGTCTAATTAAGTCATGGAGACAGCGCCAGAGGGCGGAGCCGGCCGGCCGCCAAGTGGGTGACCGGCTCCCCACCATGGCCGCCCGCCAGCTACACCCTGGTCCCGCCCGCCTGCCCGTCCTGCCGCGCCCGGCCCCACCTCCCAAGTGCGGGGTTCCCCAGCCCTGAGAGCAGGAGTGCGGGGGCTCTGGAGGGCGGGAGGGCATTTTCAGGCAGGGTCCCTCGGGTGTGAGAGTGTGTGTGTGTGTGTGTGTGATGCTGGGGATTGAACCAGGGGCCTTCGACCTCTTATCTATACCTCCAGACCTTTTCCTTTGAAAGCAGGGTCTCCCCACATTGCTGAGGCTGTCCTCAAACCTGCAATCCTCCTGTCTCAGCCTCCTGGGAGTACAGGAGGAGCATCTCTGTTCCTGGCTAGGGCCACCCTTCTCAAGCATGAGAGACCCCGTAAGCCCAGGGCCCAAGACACAGCTGCCCGACCGAGCCATGACCGCGCGGGAAATCCTCCACACCCAGGACGGCCCGGGCCCCGGCCCCCACCCCGCCAGGTGGCCTTACTCGGGGAGGAGGTGGCCGGTCCCCAGCTGCCCCATGAGGGCCAGGAAGGCCTCCCGCTCCTCAGCCTCCGCCTCCTCCAGCTCAGGGAAGCTGGCGGTCACCGACGCCCGCTGGGAGGGCCTCGGCCTCCGTCCGCGGAGTCTGTGGGTGCTCGGGCTGGAGCCAAAGACGTTTCCTATGGAAGGGAGCAGAGGTGAGTGGCGTTGGCCCTGGCCTCCCGCCCAGCCCACCTAGCCCTGGGAAGGAGTTAGAGCCGGGCCAGTCCCACTTCACAGGGCCGTTCACTCAACCCCAGCCCAGCCTGGGGAGTCGCTGAAGGTACACTGCACTTGTCTCTCAGATTCTGTGGCCCCGAGGCCGCAACAGAATTCCAAGCCGAGCACGGGGCACACGCCTGTGATCCCAGTTCTGCGAGGCTGAGACAGGAGGATCACAGGTTCGAGGCCAGCCTCAGCAATTTAGCAAGACTCTGGTCAACTTAGACCCTGTTTCAAAATAAAAAATAATAAGATAAAGCTGGAGTGTAACTTGAAGGTGGAATGCCTCTGCTTTCAATCCCTAATACCAAAAAGAGAGAGAGAGAGAGAGAGAGAGAGAGAGAGAGAGAGAGAAAGCTGTGGGTTCCAGAGAAGGGCGCTCTGGCTGAAGGGCGCACACAGGCCCTGAGCGACCCGCCAGCCTGGCAGGGCAGAGGCTGGATGGAGCCCAGCACACCCAGGGGTGGGCAGGGCCTGGATGGGCCCTGGGGAGGGGGTGGTTTGTTCCACAGACAGCGGAACAGATGCCTGGGAGCCATTTGGGGTGAGGGTGGCCCTTGCGGCTGCGTGGACGGCCGCGTCCCCTCTCGGCCGGCCGGCCGCAGGTCCCGGCCAGGACCCTCGGCTCTCAGATGATTACGCTGCCGCTGCTGTGTGGCACTGGGGATGGAGCCCAGGGGCCTTCTACCTCTGGACTACACTCCCAGACCTATTTTTTATATTTTATTTGGAAACAGAGGCCCTTAAGCCAGCTGGGGCCGGCTTCAAACCTGTGTGGTCCTCGTCTCAGCCTCCCAAGCGCGGGGATTACGAGCGTGCGCCACCACGCCCGGCTATTTTTATTTTTTAAACAAGGTCTCACTAGGTTGCTGAGGTCTCAGGCTGTCCTCCTCAAGCCTCCCAAGTACTGGGATCATAGGTGTACGACCCCGTGCCCGGCCGGGCAGCCTCCTCCTAGGGGAGCCCCAGCCTCCCTCGCGGCCTCCTCCAAACCCAGCCTCTCTGCTCACCTGAGAATCGTGGCCGGTGGTGCTGTGGAGGCTGAGATAGGTTGTTTTTTCTTTTGTTTGTTTGTGTTTTGGGGGAACACTAGCAGTTAAACTCGGGTGTTCTATCTCTGAGCTACACCCCAGCCCTATTTATTTATTTACTTATATATTTATTTATTGTTGCTCTGGAGATTGAAGCCCAGGGCAGTCTACCTCTAAGCTACACCACCAGCCCTATTTTAATTTTATTTGGAAACAATTTGAATACATTGCGGGTGTGGGCCTCCATGCTAGCTGAGCTGCGGGCCGGAGGGGCCGTCCCTTCCCCAGGGCCTGAGTCCTGCCAGGCTCCCGGAGGTGGAGGCGGCACCTCAGCCTCGCTGTGGCTCCCAGGGCCTGCATCTCCCTCAGGCCAAGCTGGGAGGCTTCCCCTGCCCCCAGGAGGTCCTGGCTGCTCTGGGCGGGGGTCTAAGGGGCTGCCTTTCCGACCACCCTGCCCAACACTGCGAACAAGTCCCCAGGGCCCTCCCAGGACAGACGGACAGACGTACTGAGTCCGGAGCTGAATTCCTCCAGGGAGAGGCGGCCTCTCTGCTCCACATCTGCCCAGTCGAAGATCATCTGTGGCTCCCCGCTGCCCAGGAAGCTGAACGCGGCCCCCTGGAAGGACGGGGTGCTGGGCGGCTGTCCCGGGCTGGCTCCGGACGCGAGCCTTCAGCCGCCCCACTTTCCCTGAGCCCAGGGCAGGGTGCCCCGAACAGCCGGGCCAGGGCCTCCCCAGGCACGCACCCAGCACCGCCCAGCAAAGCCAGAGCCCGTGCGTGTCCCTTTCTCCCCCTGGAATCCACATTTGACTCTTCTGAGTCCCAGCGCTGAAGGGCCTTGATAAGGGACAGCAGCTGCCCCACCCCGTGTGTGCACCAGCGTCTAGAAGTGACCTGGGGCTGGCCAGGCCTGGTGCGCCCTGCGATCCCGTACTCGGGAGGCTGAGGCAGGAGGATGACGGTTCGTGGACAGCCTCAGCTACTTAGCGAGGCCTTCTGCAGCTCAGTGAGACCCGGTTTCAAAATTTAAAAGCCAAAAAAAAAAAAAAAAAATAGGACTGGGGGTATAGCTCATAGGTACAATGCCCTTGGGTTCCTTTCCCAGTACCACAAAAATAATTAATAAATAAATAAATAAATAAATAAATAGGGCTGGGGGTATAGAGTGCCCCTGGGTTCAATCACCACTATCACAAGGGGAAAATTTAAATAAATTAACTAAAAATGATCTGAAACAAACAAGAAATCATAAAGGTGAACAGTGCATTCTTCTGGCAGGTACAGGGCCCAGGCTGCTCAAGCACAGGCTTGAGGGGGTGTGGGTCTCCTGGGACTGATCAAAGAGCAGATTACATGAAATTACATGTTAACATGTAGACTTTGTTCAGGAGAGATGAAAATAATTTTCGTTTAGTGGAACAAATAACCCCAAAGATTTATGGCCTTTTAGACATTAACCATTTTTTAAAATTGAACTCAGCAAGCCAGCTATGGTGGCACAGGCTTGTAGTCCCAGCATTTGGGAGGCTGAGACAGGAAGATCGGGTTTGCGGCCAGCCTCGGCTACTTAGTGAGGCCTTCTGCACCTTAGTGAGACCCTGTTTCAAAATAAAGAATAAAAAAATAGGGCTTAGGGTGTAGCTCAGAGGTAGAATGCCTGGGTTCAATTCCCAGTACTACAAAAAAAAAAAAAAATTGAATTCAGTAATTTTATCCTAATACCTTTCTGACAAATTGCCTATAAATATCCCAGTGTCACGTGGGCTCTTTGAACCAGTTATGATGTCTGTCTGGTTTCTTCTTTAGTTAATAATAATAATAATAATAATAAATTACCGGGTACTGTGACACATGCCTATAACCCCAGTACTTGGGAGGTTGAGACAGGAGGTCATAGGTTCAAGACCAACCTCAGCAATTTAGTGAGGCCCTCAGCAACTTAGAGAGACCCTGCTTCAAAATCGAACGCTTGTCGGGGTGGCGCACACCAGGGTCCTCCTGAGACCGGAGGATGGCAGGTTTGAGGCCAGTCTCAGCAAATTAGTGGGACCCTGCTTCCAAACAGAATAAGACACAGGGCCAGGGTGGGATGGGCCCTGCGCTCACCGCCAGGTCCTCGCGAGTGACAAAGCCCCTGTCGGTGGCACCGCAGGCCTCAAAGAAGCCCTGCAGTTCTGCGTCGGCCTGGGAGGGCCAGGACTCTGGCTCCGGGGCCGCTGGGGCGTCCTGGCCCTCGGCCAGCTCTCTCGTCTGCCGCCGGCGGCTGGAGCCCAACTTCCGGCCTTTCGGGGCCGCTTTCTGTCCACTGTCCATGGTACCTGGGACCTGGCGACAGGGGAAATGAGGGGCGCTGGGCCGCTGGACACGGCCGAAACCCTCTCGTGCTCCCCGTCACCTCCGGAGAAAATCCCCTTGGCTGATGCAGCCTCATCCTCGGTCCCGGCTGCCCCCCCAGCCGCTCCGCACCTAGCCAGCTGCCCCGGTGCCATCAGGTCTCTGCTCAACCGTCACACCTAACCTGACTTTTGTATAAACGAGCTTCATGCCCGTGATGCCAGCACTGGGGGGCTGAGGCAGGAGGATGGCAGACTGGAAGCCAGCCTCAGCAGCTTAGTGAGACCCTGCTTCGGAGTAAAATAGGGCTGGAGGTTTAGCTTGGAGGTAGAACGCCCCTGTGTCCAATCCTCAGTAACACACACACACAGCCGGGCTTGGGGGCACACACTGGTCATCCAAGCACTTGGGAGGCTGAGACGGGAGTGTCACAGGTTTGAGGCCAGCCTGGGCAACTTAGCAAGACCCTGTTTTGAAATAAGAAATAACATAGGAGCCGGGCATGGTGAGCACGCTTGTCATCCCAGCATTCGGGAGGCTAAGACCTGGGGGATCGCCGTTCGCGGACAGCCTCAGCTACTTAGTGAGGCCCTCTGCAACTCAGTGAGACCCGGTTTCAAAATAAAGAATAAAAAAATAGGGCTGGGGTTGTAGCCCGGAGGTCGAATGCCCCTGGGTTCCATCCCCAGACCCGCCAAAAAAAAAAAAAAGAAAGAAAGAAAGAAAGAAAGAAAGAAAGAAAGAAAGAAAAAAGAAATAACATAGGGCTGGAGGTGACGCTCAGCGGCAGAACGGCCCTGGGCTCAATTCCCAGGACAAAGAAGGAGGGCTCCCATCTGCGGCCACCGCCCTGCTTAGCGCCCGCCTCACCCATCCTGGATCAGGCGTGTTTACGCTGAATGCGGCCCACCGAGAGCTGAGCTGAGCTTGATTTCCACCGCGCCTGCCTGGCCGCTGTTATTACATCTTGGGAGCCTCCGCTGTTGTTCTTGTACAGACGGCCTTCTTTAACCCCGCCTGGCCCCAGGTCCTCCGCCCCCGTGGGCCCCCTTGGGAGCAGGTCTGTGGCGCAGAGAACCATGTGCAACGTCAGGACGCTGGAGTGCGGGTAGCGGGGTGCTTCCCACTGACGCTGGGCCCCGGCCAGCTCTACAGGAGGCGACAGTCGGAGGGTCCTGGAGGCTCACGGTTGATGTCTTGACCCCAGCACAGCTGCGTGCAGAGGTGGGGCCTGGGGGAGCCAGCGGACCATGGGGAATCCGCTGACAGGTGCGCAGGGAGTGGGCCGGGGCGGGGAAGCGTGGGCCCCCTTGGAGGAAGGTCACCGGGGCGCCCTGGAAGGGGTTTCCTGCCCCTCGCCCCGCTCCCTGCCAACGGCGGCCCTCTGTGTAAACGATGAGGGAGGAGCAGCTGGTGGCTCAGGAGTTGGAGGGGCCCACGGACCCAGGGGCGTTCAAATAAAGGATCAACGCTGGTCACACACTGGGCCTCCAAGACCCAACTCTGACCAATCATAAAAGAACAGATGGGCTGAGCATGGTGGAGGGTGCTTGTAATCCAGCACCTGGGAGGCTGAGACAGGAGGATTGGAGGATTGCAGGCTTGCGGCTGGCCTCTGCTGCTGAGTGAGGCCCT
This sequence comes from Muscardinus avellanarius, assembly GCF_963383645.1. Lineage (NCBI taxonomy): Eukaryota > Metazoa > Chordata > Mammalia > Rodentia > Gliridae > Muscardinus > Muscardinus avellanarius. The sequence continues at coordinate 91,686,375 of NC_137800.1, read as the reverse complement.
CTGCAACTTAGGCCTTGTCTCAAAAGAATAGGGCTGGGAATGTAACTCGGAGGTAGAATGCCCCTGGGTTCCATCCTCAGTACCACACACACACAAAAAAAACAGAACAGATAGACCTCAGCGAGGTATTACAGCCCACCTCCCCGGAAGTTCAGAGGTTCCTTTCGGGGACTCCTCTCCCACTGTGTGGAGAGCTGGATTTTTTTTTTTTCAGTACTGGGTGTTGAACCCAGGGGCATTCTACCTCCAAGCTACACCCCCAAGCCGATTTTTTATTCTCCATTTTGAAACAGGTCTCAGAAAGTTGCACAGGGCCTCACTAAGTAGCTGAGGATAGCCACAAACGGCGATCCTCCTGCCTCAGCCTCCCAAGTACTAGGGTGCCCCACCACACCTGGCTAGTGAAAGGACAAAGGCTGACCACACAGGACCACCTTGTAGCCAAGAGGTTTATTGGAGGGGCCGGTATGAAGGGAAGAAACAGAGAGAGAGACAGAGAGACAGAGAGACAGACAGACAGACAGACAGACAGAGAGACAGAGAGGCAGAGAGACAGAGAGAGAAAGAAAGAAGAATCCGGGAAAAGAGAGAGCATGTGCTGGGATCAGGGTTATTTAGGGGCTTGGGGTTACAGATTGGGGGCCAATGGGCTAGGAGAAATGTCCTTTAACTAATTGGCTAGAGTCCCACGGGAGGGGGTCGTGCGGCCAGGTAATCGGCTCGGGGTCAGCGGGGAATGTCCCTTCCACTGATTGGCCGAGGGCACCAGGAGGGGGCAGGTGTCCCAGGTAAGTGACCAGGTGCGGTCAGAGGGGGATGGCAGCTTAACTGGGCAGACCAGGGCCTTTCAGGAGACTTAGCTTATGGGGGGGGTCTGAAGAAAGAACTTAATTCATCTAACAGCTAGAAGCTTTTTTTTTTAATCTTCTATCTTTTCTTCATTTAAAATAAACTTTCATATTTCTAAATTTTTTAAATTAGTCCTTGGGTTTCACTCGTTAAAATCCACTGGACACGCCGGGCGCGGTGGGCACGCTTGTCATCCCCGCGCTGGGGAGGCGGAGACAGGAGGATCGCGCAGGTTCCAAGCCAGCCGCGCGCGCTGGCTTAAGAGACCCCGTTTCCAAATAAAAAATATAAAAAATAGGTCTGGGAGTGTAGCCCGGAGGTAGAAGGGCTCCCAGGAACCCCAGTACCACAAAAAAAAAATCCACTGGACAAGAGCCCAGTAAGAGGAGACTCTACCGCGGGAGCTCAGCGCTCTCCCCGGGCGCCCCGACGAGCCACAGAGCCACAGAGCCAAAGCGACTCTTGTCTCCTTTCAGCTGTTTTTCTCAGATAAATGTCTCGGTGACGAAAAGAAAGCTAACCCGGGCCACAGGCCGCGCGGGCCTGGGAGGCTGTGCTTCCAGACGGCGCGTCCCGGGGCTGGGGCCGCAGGGAGGCTGCCCAGGCAAGTCCTCACACCGGGACTTGGACAGAGCAGGGCCTCACCCTGGGGAGCCCCGAGGTAGAGCCTGCCCCCCACCCCGTTTCAGAAGCAGTTTAATATCTCAGATGTATGCTGGGTGTGGTATGGTGGTGCACACCTGTGATCCCAGTATTTGGAATTACAAAACAAGAGGTCCTCAGGTTTTAACGAGACCCTATTTCATTTCCTTTTTTTTTTTTTTTTTTTTTTTTGGTGGTGCTGGGGTTCCTGGAAGCCCTTCTACATCCGGGCTACACTCCCAGACCTATTTTTTATATTTTTATTTGGAAACAGGGTCTCTTAAGCCAGCGCGGCTGGCTTCGAACCCGCACCATCCTGTCTCTGCCTCCCAAGGGTGGGGATTACAAGCGTGCGCCACCACGACAGGCCTCATTTTTTTTTTTTATTTTTTATTTTTTATTTTCTTGCAGTACTGGGGATTAAACCCAGAGGCATTCTATCTCTGAGCTACACTCCCCCACCACCAGCCTTACTTTTTTATTCTTTATTTCTGAAAAGGGTCTCACTAAGTTGCGAGGTCCTCACTAAGTAGCTGAGGCTGGCTGTGAACCTATGATCCTCCTGTCTCAGCCTCCCAAGTACTAGGATTATAAGCGTGCGCCATCATGCCCGGCTTGACCCTATTTCAAAAAATAAAACTAAAGTCAAAAGGCCTGGGGATATAGCTCAGAGCTAGAATGCCCCTGGGTTCAATTCTTAATGAAGAAAGAAAGAAAGAAAGAAAGAAAGAAAGAAAGAAAGAAAGAAAGAAAGAAAGAAACAAACTAGGCATGGTGGGCACGCTTGTAATCCCAGCATTCGGGAGGCTGAAACAGGAGGCTTTCAGTTTGCGGCCAGCCTCAGCTACTTAGTGAGGCCTTCGCAACTCAGTGAGACCCTGTTTCAAAAATAAAGAATAAAAAATAGGGCTGGGGGTGTAGCTCAGAGGTAGAATGTCCCTGGTTCCACCCCCAGTACTGAAAAAAGGAAGGAAGAAAGGAAGGAAGGAGGAGGAGGAAGGAAGGAAAAGGAAGGAAGGAAGGAAGGAAGGAAAAGGAAGGAAGGAAGGAAGGAAGGAAGGAAGGAAGGCAGGAAGGGGGAAGGAGGGAGAAGGCAGGAGGGAGAAGGCAGGCAGGCAGCGGACCTCAGACGCAGAGCCGCGGGGCGCTATGCGGGCGGGGAGGGCCGGCTGCGCCCTCTCCCTGGCTCTGCGCTCTGCTTGTTATCAGCTATGGTGGGAACAGCCCGCCGTGGGAATCCTCAGCGCGCACACCCTGGGGCTCCTCCCCACAAACGGCAGTCACGGCACAGCCCTGGGAACACTCGCTCCTGCCCCAGCCATTCCAAGACCCGTCATGCCACAGGCCACGGGCACCCCCTGGGCGCCAGCTGAGCGCCAGCACAGGGCCAAGCCGCCGCTGTCCCGCTCCCTTCAGATGACCGAGGAAAGGCCTCCTTCCTCCTGCAGCTCAGCCCTGCGCACCATGCCGCGCTCCCTGGGCAGGGACATGGCCTGGGCCCCGTCCTTGTTGCTTTTTGAAAAGAAATTTGACGCCCTCCAGTCTCGGCCCCTCAGCCAGCAAGGCCACCCCGACAGAGGGGACAGCTTCAGCTGATACCCAGATACTTGTGCACGCACACACACGCACACGCACACACGCACACACACGGTCCCTCCCCGGCCACCTCCTCCGCCTGTCCGTCAGATCCAGGCCCCTCGCACCACGTGGCCTGTGCGAAGTCTCTCAGGACATCGCCCCCAGGGTTGGGCCGCAGGGACGCCCCCTTTTCCACAGTCCCCTGGGGATCCTTGTCCCTCACTCTTCACCCAGGAAACCACATGGGGCACAAAGCCAAACGTGAGCACCAGGGAACCCTGCTCGGGGTCGGGGAGGCCGCGGGCCTTCCAACCCCAGCAACTCAGGAGGAAGGGGCGGCGCGGACCTGCGTCGTCTCCCAACCACCCGCCATCACAGAGGGACCTGCTGTCACAGAGGGACCCGCCGTCACAGAGGGCCAGAGACCAGGTCTGCTCATGTCAACAGCCACCATAAATACCCGGGTCGCTGAGCCGGCCACGCTGCCACTCTCTGGTCGGCTTGGGCCCCTCTCCCTCGCCAGCCAGAGCAAACACTGGGCCTCCCACCCAGGGTGGTGCCCTCCTGAGGGTAGACGGCCTGGCCCAGCCCCACCGCCCCCTCTGCAGACCCTGCAGAGGCCGAGGGCCAGCCCTGCCCAGCTTCCCTTCCCCGCGCCCTACCTGAGGCTGCCCGTCTGCTTGCTGCCCTGTGCCCTGGCTGGGAACCTGGCACGGACTGTTAACAGGCTGTCGCTTGCCTAATGGCCCTTTCCGTTCCCCAGCAGCAAATCTCCCGCCATCGCCTGCAGGGCTTCCTGTTCAAGGCACCCACGAGCCCTTCGCAATCTTGCCTGGCACCCCTTGGGCCTCGCGCCCAGGAATCCTGGGACTTGAGCGGATGCCGGAGCCGGAGGGGCACCTTCCAAGCAGAGCTTCGGAAGGGACCTGGGACCCAAGGTCACCCAGGCAGGGGCAAGGCCAGGACCTCAGCCCCCACTCTGAGCCTACCGTCCCTGCAGGGCGTCCTCAGCCAGGCGGGTGGTCGAGAGGCACAGCGGAGGCTAAAGCTGGTGTGCAGAGCGCCCCGGGGGGGGCTGGCAGCTCCTGACCTGGCTGGCGCGCTTGTGAGCCCCTTATCCTGCGCCATCGCGCCCGGCTGTCGTGAATTTTAAAACCCAGGTGTGCTGGCCTTAAATACACTGAGCTCAGAAACTAAGTTTTACCAAAATGGAACTAAAGGGCCGGGGCCTCTGGCAAAGAGCACAGAATGACCGGCAGGTCTGCACACGGGCTGATTTTTTTTTTTTTTTTTTTTTTTTTTGTACTACAGATGGAACCCAGGGGCCCTCTGTTCTGGGGTACAGTGGTACAACCTGGGCTACAAGCTAGGCGACCCCGACAGCCCTGGCCTCTACCTGCGGCCTCCACATTGCTCGAGCAGGTGCAGAGGCCGGAGTGCGCCTGGAGGCCGCATTTGTCTCGTGCGCTTTCCAGAAGATTGAGAAAACCCAAATTACACCAAAGACCGAGGAGCCGTGAGATTGGTCCGGGCAAACCCCCCTTAGAGCTGTGAGCCCGCGGGGCACTTCTCCTTTCCGACTTATCTGGCTGGCAGGGCGGGTGGCCTGCAGATCTGGGCCTCTCGATACTTCCTAGAGGCGCGACCTCGGGCAAGGGAGCCTCTTGCCTCAAAATGGAGGAGGTGATAGCAATACCCACCTTGTAGGTTTGTCGTGAAGATTCAGTGATATAAACCAGCCAGGCGTGGTGCCACACGCTCAGAATCACAGTGCTTGGGAGGCTGACACGAGAGGACCACAGGTTGGAGGCCAGCCTCAGCAAGAAGTGGGACTCTCATCAACCTAGCAAGACCCTGCTTTAAAAACTAGGGCTGGGGTGTAGCTCGGGGGTAGACTGCCTCTGGGGTCCATCCTCCAACAGCATACACGCGCGCACACATGGATATGAATCATATAAAACATTTAGAACAGTCAGATGGTAACCAACGGTAGCTGTGGTTATTTTTGCGATTGCTGGAAGGGGATCGAGAGCGGGCGTGGTGGGCACACTTGTAATCCCAGCACTCGGGAGGATGAGACATGAAGATCACAGTTCTCGACCAGCCTCAACTACGTAGGCCTCTGCAACTCACTGAGACCCTGTTTCAAAATAAAGAATAAAAAATAGGGCTGGGGGTGTAGCTTGGAGGTAGAATGCCCCTGGGTCCCATCCCCTGGGTACACACACACACACACACACACACACAGAAGACTGAATAAAAGATTCCTTAATCACTCCAGACTACCAATCTGAGGACGTGCTATTTATATGTAAGACTGATTGGGCCAGACACAGTGGCATAGCCCTGTGATCCCAGTACTTGGGAGGCTGAGAGAGGAAGCTCCCAGATTTGACCCCAGCCTCAGCAATTCAGCAAGACCCTGTTTCAAAATAAAAAATAGGAAGAGCTGGGAGTGTAGCTCGGAGGTAACTGGACCACAAACATAAGTCAATCAACACGTCTGACTGCCCAGGGTGAGGAGCGGTGGCCAGTGCCCTGGGGACTGCGGAGGGGGACAGGATCGGGCGTTGGGGAAGGAAACTCAAGCCATGGTGAATCGGTCAGGCTTTAAACACCCACAGTGGGCCAGTCGCTTTCCGGGTGTTGGGACAGATCAGCGGAGGACCGACTGTCAGGGAGTCCACACCTCCGTGGGCTGGTGGCAGAGGCTGAGGCCGCAGGGACTCTGCCGCCGAGGGGTCGCCTGGGCACCAGGCTGGTGGATGGACGGTCAGTTATGGCGGCTCTCTTGCTGCCCCAGCCCCGGTCGCCCAGGCCGTGCCCAGCGGGCTCGGAACGTGCCCCCTTCCCTTCCCACCTGCCTCCCTCTGCAGCTTGGGAATTTGCTCAGCGGTGAGCCTGGGATTGGCCTAAGGGAACGGGCGGGGTCAGCAGGGAGCCCCGTAGGGACGCGGTCTAGGGCGCAGAGTCCTTCCACAGTTCCCCCAGCGGCCCGCTGCCGGGTCTCCGCTTGGCTGCGCACAGTAGGCTTGTTCGCCAGCACCTGCGCTGACCTTCACTTCTTGCCCTTGCTCTTTCCTCTCTCCTGCCTGTGCCTCTGGGGAATATCCCCTCCTCCCCTAGGAAGTCGGCTGCTCACAGGCCTGTCTCAGGCTGCCTTCGGGGAAAGAAATGTGTACGATTGGTCCCAGCCAGGGCCAGGAGCAGGATGGGCTTCTGGAAACCAGCCCAGAGGGACGTGTGATGACGAAGGAGGAGGGGTCTGGTGGAGGGTGGTAGAGGGAGAAGACTCAGAAATGGGCGCACTTCACAAAGTGGAGAGGGAGGGGCAGGCCCACAAGTGCTGTGTGCAGGTGTCCCTGTCGCTCTGAGCTACACTGTGACGAGATACAGTGCACCAACAGAAGTACATACACAGAGCCGGGCGTGGGCGCACGCGTCATCCCAGCTGGGACGGGGGGGGGGGGGGGGGGGATCGTGGTTCAAGGCCAGCCTCAGCTACTTAGTGAGGCCCTGCAACTCAGTGAGACCCTGCTTCAAAATAAAGAATAAAAAGGCTGGGGTGTAGCTCAGAGGTCGAATGTGCCTGGGTTCCATCCCCAGTACTGCACACACACACACGCACACACATGAACAAATAACATATACAAATGCACATATACACACATGTAAAGAATGCAAGGAGTAAAAAAGGAACGGCTCCTAGGGAGCTGGTGGCCAGGAGGGCGGGGCGACCCGGCAGCTCAGTGTCCTAAGGAGTGAGGTGTGGATGGAAACCCAGGGCAATGTTAGACTTGCACAGTAAGCCTAACACTTGAAACATACAGGTGATGGTCAGCATGAACGCTGCGGAGTTGACTGACTCTTGTTAACCCAGAGGAGTCTTGAAGGGAAGGACTCAGAAAGAGCTGACTCCGAGCGTTGTAAGAAACAGAGGGACTCCATCACACAGTTCTAAGAGCTCTTATCTCTTCAGGCCCAAGGGCGGGAGGTGCTGAAAATCCGCTCCAGGATCTGATTTAATGGTGGCTCTGCAGCAGGCTCCCTATCAGGACCTTGATAGGGATCTCTGAATGGAGATATGTGCAAGGATATACTTGAGAACCTTGTACTCTGTTTCCCCTGAATCCTCAGACCTGCAGAGCTGACCCTCCCTTGGTAGAGGACAATAATCTCCCATATGCTGGAGACCATGCAAGGACTCAGGTGAGGGGGAGCCTCCCAGGGTGATGGCTATCTCCCTCCACATCCACCCTCCTCCCATCATTACCACTAGACCAGCAAAGAACTTTTCTTGTGTGTGTGTGGTGTGTGTGTGTGTCATACTTGGGGTTGAGCCCAGGGCATTCTACCTCCGAGCTACACCCACAGCCCTATTTTTGAAACAGGGTCTCACTAGGTTGATGAGTCTCACTGCGTGGTAAGGTGTCCTGGAACCTGCGCTCCGCCTGTCTAGCCTCCCAAGTACTGGGGTTACAGGTGTGCACCACCACACCCCACCAAGAGTTTCTTAAAGAGCAAGACAGCCGCTGAGTATGGTGGCTTGTAATCCTAGTACTTGGGAGGCTGAGACAGTAGGATCATGGCTTGCGGCAGCCTCAGCAATTTAGTGAGGCCCTCTGCAACTTAGTGAGACCTTGTTCCAGAGTATTTTATGAAAGATAAATTCTATTTTGTAAAAAAAATAAAATAATATAGGGCTGGGAGTGTAGCTTGAAGGCAGAATGACCCTAGGTTCTATCCCTAGTACCACAAAACAAAAAATAAAACATCAAAGTAAAAGAGAGCAAGATAAAATTGTAATTTACTCTGTAAGTCACATGGTCTTTGTAGCAACTACCCAATTTTGCTTTCACACTACTCACAACAAGCACAGATAAGCAGACGGCGGATCTGTGTTCCCAAAACTACACACCGCCACAAGCGGCTGGCCCACAGCTGAGGTTTGCCCACCTCGCTCTCGGCTACAATGAGGGCCAGGTCTCTCCGTGTGACTGGAGGAAGTAACGTGCTTACCAAAGATACAGACTTAGTGAGACCCTGCTCCAGACTAAACGGTAAAGTAGGCCTGGGGCGTAGAGGTAGAATACCCCTGGCTGCAGTCCCAGCACCACACACGCGCGCGCGCACACACACACACACACACACACACACACACACACACGCGCGCGATCTAGCTATGAGCTCTAAGTCTCCTCCTTGGTCAGCAGGACAGGAAACACATGAAGAGATCTTACTAGTGTGCGGTCAGAGTCAGGTTTGTTTGGAAACATCGGTCTTCTTAGTACTTAGAAGGCTGAGACAGGAGGATTGCAGGTTTGAGGCCAGCTTTAGCAACTTAGCAAAACTGTTTTCTTGTTTCCAAATGAAAAATAAAATCAGGCTGGGAATGTAGCTCAGAGGTAGATGGGCCCTGGGTTCCATCCCCAGTGCCATAAAAATTGCTAAACTGGGTGTAGCGGCGCACACTTGTAATCCCAGCATTCGGGAGGCTGAGACAGGAGGATCGCGTTTCCTGGCCAGCCTCAGCTACTTAGTGAGGCCCTCGGCAACTCAGTGAGACCCTGTTGCAAAATAAAGTATAAAGGAGCCGGGCGTGGTGGGCACGCTTGTCATCCCAGCATTCGGGAGGCTGAGGCTGGAGGATCGCAGTTCGCGGACAGCCTCGGCTACTTAGTGAGGCCCTCCGCAACTCAGTGAGACCCTGTTGCAAAATAAATAAAAAACAGTGCTGCGGGTAGAGCTCAGAAATTTATTTATTACTGAAAAAAATAAAATAAATGACAATATAATGACAACGGCAACATCACAAGTGACTGGTTAGTATTTATTGAGCACCTGACATACCCCTGGCCCCGGGAGGAGCTGTGGAAGGACGGCACGGGGCAGGGGCTTACAGCCTGGCGGAGGCGGGACCGGGACGCGGGGCCTAGAAGACCGCTGGCCAGAGGTACAGAAACCGGAGGGTGCTTGGGTCAGCCCACTAAGTGCTAAGTGTCTCTGGAATTCGGCCTTCAGTGCGCAGCCCCGCCTCCCGTCACCCGGGCCTCCAGCTCGGCCTGACGTCTTGTCCAGCCCCTACTCCAAGTGCGGTGGGACCAGGAAGGACAGGGCAGAGGAGGTAGGTCACCGGGTGACCTCGGACACTAGGGCCTCATTCTAGAAAGATCCACTCTCCCCACCACACGCCCCTAGCACAGAGCGGCTCCCTGCCCACCCAGGACCCCCATCCCCGTCCCCGGGAGACGGGTGCCGCTTGAGCTGCCTGAGGTAGAACTGGGGGGCCCGCTGCCTGGCACTCATTTCCCACCCAGTCTGCTCAGTCTGGGGGGACAGGTGCCGCCCCAGGGCTCGTCACCAAGGCCAGGAGGGGGACACGGGGACAGGACAGCAGCAAAAGGGGCTTGAGAGCCCACTTGGAAAGACGGTAGCTGGAGCCCCCAAAAGTAGAGGGGGGCCAGTGGGAAAGGCCCAGGCAGCTCCCCAGGGATGGCCGAGGGGCTCTGTGGGCCCTGTCCCCCTGCGCCCACTGGGCCGGGCCCTCCACAAAGTGCTCTCCTTCTCAAACTTTAAGGAACTGTGGCGTGAGGAGGGGCGGGAGGCGTGGAATCTCAAGCCTTAAGAAAGGTGAGGAGGGAGAGAGCAGGTCCCCCAGAGAGCGCAGCCCACCCGGGGGGCTAGGCTGGGTTAGCCAGGAGAGGAGGCAGAGTATAGGAAGAGAAGGTTTTAAATAACAGTTTATATAATAAAAATGCCCAGCCTCGCCTACCGCCTAACTGTTCTTTAAATAATTCTCAAAGCAGAGGCCGGGGGAGGGGCGCAGGTGGGCAGGCGGGCACACACCCCGGGAGAAGATTAAATTAAAACACAATAATTAAGACGCACAAACAGAGGGGCGAGGGCAGAGGGGGCGGGAGGGGCCTCGGCGCTCAGGGTTTCCTCCGGGAGAAGATCAGCCGGCGCTTAGAGTGGTAGAAATCTGTGGAGAGAGGACAGGCGCCCGTCAGCAGGCCGGGCAGGGCGACACCGGACAACTTCCACTCGGCGTCCTGGGCGGGCGGCCGGGCCGGGCCACCTCTGAGCCACACCGAGCCCATTCCATTTGATTTTGAAGCAGGGTCTCGCTAAGTTATCTCGCACCGGCCCCACACCTTCACCTGTCTCAGCCCCAGGTGCCGGGCCGCACATGGTTCTATCAACCGACTCAAATCAAATCAAATGAAAAGGCTCGTTTTGCTTAGCCACCTGCCACACGCCCGCAGTGGCTCGCGGCCTCAGAGGCCGGCACTGGCCCTCCATCCCCGCCACACACAGGGCTTGGCGGTGCCTCGGCGTTGAATCAGCGCCATTTTAGTTCTGACCCAACCGCAAGCCTGCGGTGGGATTCTTGCCTTCCCCTCTCAGCCCCAGTTTCCAGCCTATCACAAGAAGAGAACAAGCCAGGCATGGTGGGAGGGGCATGCCCGAATCCCAGTTCTTGGGAGGGTGACACATGAGGACTGCAGGTTCAAGGCCAGCCTCAGCAACTCAGCTACTTGGCAAGACTTTGTTTCAAAATAAAAAATAAAATAGAGCGTGGGGGTGTCGCTCAGAGATAAAACGCCCCTGAGACCAATCTCCAGTGCCAAAAGAAAATAAAGAGGGTACCGAAACCAGGTATGGTGGTGGCGCACACTTGTAATCCCAGCATTCGGGAGGCTGAGACTGGTGAGGCCCTCTGGAACTCAGTGAGACCCTGTTTCAAAATAAAGAATGAAAAATAAGGCTGGGGTGTTACTTGGAGGTAGCATGCCCCTGGGTTCCAGCCCCAGTACTGCAAAAAAAAAAAAAAAGGTGTGGAGGTGCTGGGGGGAGGAGGCACGGGAAGGGCTCCCATGTCAGCTCCACACCTATCCTTGGCCCAGCACCTGAGATGCGCCCGCAGCGTTCTCAGGACTGAGCAATGAGCCGGAGCCCCTGGTCCCTGTCCTGGGGGCACGAACTGTCACCACCACCACTGGCCTCTCTACACCGCAAATTCCCCATGGGGCCTTGAGTGGCGGAGCGCGGGGCCAGTCTTGGCTGGAGGGTTGCTCTGAGGACCCATCGGAGCCCCCAGGCACTCTGCAGAGGGCCGCCATCACTTCGCGGGAGACTGTAGCTAGCTGGTCCAGCCGCACACTTGCCGTGTGGCCCGGGGCAGGTTCCCTCCCTCACCTGTCCTGCCTCTCGGGCGCCGGCGGGCCAGGTGCCGCCCTCGCCCGTCATGCCCCTCATGGTGGTCTCACCTGTCAAGCTGGTCTGCCGCCGTTTTCGGCCCTGAGAGGCTGCAGGGCCGCCGGGCGACTCCTCGGGCTGCTCGGGGGAGCGAGGGGCCAGGGTGCAGGCCCGCGGCAGGCCCAGGCGGCCGTCCTCGGGGCGCTGGGCGGTGCCCGGGCTCAGGTAGAGCCGGGGCAGCCCCAGGCCGCGCACGCGCTCCCAGGCGAAGCTGCCCTCCAGCGGGGTCTCGGTGGCGAAGTCGAAGTTCCAGCGCTCGCGGGCCTCCTGCAGGCAGCCGGCCAGGAGCGCGTCGCAGTCCCTGCGCAGCTGCTCGCCGTCCACCGGGCCGAAGAGGTTGCGGCAGGCCTTGCTGCTGTGCGGCACCGGGCGGGGGTCCTCGGGCTCCGACATGGTGCCTGCGGGGGACAGAGGCCCGGTCACGGGAGCCCGGCGGTCCACCTCGGAGCCACGCCCCAGCCCTTTTGATTTTTTAACTTGTTTCTTGACAGCACTGGGGCTGGAAGCCAGGAGCATTCTACCTCGAGCTACACCCACCGCCCTACTTTTTATCCTTTTTTATTTTTATTTATTTTATTTTTTGTGGTACGAGGGGTGGAACCCAGGGGCATTCTACCTCCAAGTTCCAACCTCAGCCCGATATTTTATTCTTTATTTTGAAACAAGGTCTCACTGAGTTACAAAGGACCTCACTAAGTAGCTGAGGCTGTCCTTGAACCCCGATCCTCCTGTCTCAGCCTCCCAAATGCTGGGATTACCAGCGTGTGCCACTACGCCTGGCTCCTTTTTTATTTGGAAACAGGGTCTCACTGAGTTGCAGAGGCCTAAGTAGCTGAGGCTGGCCGCAAACCTGCGGTCCTCCTGTCTCAGCCTCCCAAGTGCTGGCACTACAAGGGTGCGCCACCTCGGCCCAACCTGGGCCCTCCTTCACCCGGCCCGGCTTCGCTGTGTGATTTCAGGAGGCGCCCCGCCAGCAACCGCTCTTGATCCCGTCCAGCTGACTTTCCACCACCCCTCTCACAGAACCCCCACCCCACCAATGGAGAGCACAGGCGGGGCGGAGCTCAGCCCACCAGCACCCCAGGATTCACAGGGCAGCAGGTAGCTCAGGTCCACAAAGGCAGAGGCAGGGACCAGGGTCCTGTTTACAACCAGGCATTATCAGCTAAAGTCTCACCAGGGGTGTTCCTCCTGGGTATGTGTGAATTGCCAGCAGCCTCCCAATCCGGGCCCTGGCCAGGTTGCAGCTCCTCCGCCCTCCCCCAGTCTGGCCCCCAGATGCCCATGTGGGGTCCCCTGCCCTGCAACTGAAAGGCACCCTGGACCTTGGGGTAAAAGCCCCGCTTGCCTGCCTCTAACCCTGTGGTGCTGGGCATTGAACCCAGCCCTTTTTTTTTTGCGGGTCTGGGGATGAAACCCAGGGGCATTTGACCTCCGAGCGACACCCCCTGCCCTATTTTTCATTCTTTATTTTGAAACCAGGTCTCACTGAGTTGCAGAGGGCCTCACTAAGGAGCTGAGGCTATCCATGAACTGCGGTCCTCCTGTCTCAGCCTCCCGAGCGCTGGGATTACAAGCGTGCGCCACCACGCCCGGCTTTAGACTTTTCGCTTTTTGAAACAGGGTCTCTGGTTGCTGAGGCTGTCCTCAAACCTGCGATCCTCCCGTCTCAGCCTCCCAGGGGCTGGGATTATAGGCGTGAGCCCTCACACCTGGCTACTACCTAAACTTTAAAAGCCACTAATGTCTGGGGGCCTTTCCTCGTCCATGAGGGGCTGTGATAGTTTAAGGAGCCTGGCCCTGGGCACGGGTGCAGGTGACTGACAGAGAAGCCACGCAGGCAAGGCAGTCAGGAGAGCCGAGACCCTCGGCTCGGTGGACCAGTCTGCCTGGGCTAGCGCCCAGCCTCTGCTGGTGGCCCTGACCCAGTGCCTTGACTTCTCTGGGCTCTGTTTGCCGTCTGTGGAATAGGGGTGAGTACCAGCTGTCCCGAGGGATGTGGAGAATAACTGAATTTCCACAGGCGCGGCGCGGGGGGCCGCCTGGTGCAGAGCAATCCTTGGAACAGGCCCTGCTTTACTCCGTCCCGCACTCCCAGGCCGCCACTCCCTCCAGGTGGCGGCTGACAGGTGCTGGAGGCAGGGGCCTCTCCCAGGGATGTCACCGGAGGGCCAGGGAGAGGAGGGGCAGGGCGGGCGGGGGTTTCTCCCCGGCTGAGACACATCCTGCCAGGCCAGTCAGGTGATCCCAGTCTAGACAGCGCACCGCGCCCTCCCGTGCGGTTCCCAGGGGCCAGCTCCCAGGGAACCCGTTTTGCAGGCACCGAAAATGAAAGGTGCCCAGCCCAGCCGCTCCTCTCTCCCTCCTCAGAAGCGGGAGGCCAGCGTGAGTCTGCCCACGAGGAGCCGCAGGCCCACCTGCCCTGCTCGGCAGAGTCCTGATGGGCAGGACCTGAGGCCGTTTGGTGGCCCCAGACCAGGTTGAAAGGGCTGGAGCCCCGGGAGGTGTCAGACGTGCCCCTAAATTACACAGCCCAAAAGGCCAAATCCACCACCCCGGGGAGGGCCACAGTGGACGGCGCTCAGATGACCTCTGCCGGCCACCTTCAGGGCAGCAGCTGGGACTTACTTAGGATGTGCAGGGGCTGTTCCAGTTTGCAATGTTGGGCCTCCCAAAAGTGGGTGTATATGCTGCGCCTTTTCACAAGAGAGGTGAACAAGGCCCAAAGAAGTTGAGCGACTTGTCCAAGGTCACGCAGCCCACAGGTGGCACGGCCAGGATTCGAACCCTGACCCGTTTGTTGCTTGTTGGCTGGTTCTTTCTTTTTTTGGTGGTACGGGGAATTGAACCCAGAGACAGTACACCTCTGAGCTACACCTCCAGCCCTGTTTTTTTATTCTTTATTTTGAAACAGGGTGTCACTGAGTTGCAAGGGGCCTCACCAAGTAGCTGAGGCTGTCTGTGAACCGATCCTCTGGTCTCGGTCTCGGCCTCCCGAGCACTGGGATGACAAGTGTGCCCGCCACGCCCGGCTTCCTTTTCACTTTGAAATGGGGTCTCATTAAACTTGCCAAGACTGGCCTCTTTACTCTGCTGTCCCGTCCTGGCCTCTCCAGCACTGGGACACAGGTGCGCGCCACCACGCCCAGCTTTCTCCTAGGACATTCTGAGAGGCCTGTCGGAATACCTGGGGAACACTTTAAAACCTGATTAGAAGGTGCCACCTCCCCGCACCCGCTTCATCCAAACTGAAGGGAACTTAAGTCTGTTTCAGGGTGCTGGAGATGGGGGCGTTCTACCTGAGCTACACCCCCTGCCCTCTTTCACTTTTTCCTTTTGAAACAAGGTCTCCGGGGCTGCGGGGGGCCAGGGCTGGCCTCGAGCCTGCTCCAGCTCAGCTCCCCGTGCTGGAGCCGGCTCAGCCCAGTGTGCCAAGTGCGCGGTGCGCGGTACACCGCGCTGCTGGGACGCGGGGGGCTGGCGCCTGGAGCCCCCACACTCCCGGTGGCCTCCCGCGCCGCAGGCGGGCCGGGCGCGGCAGGTGCCCTCCCCCAGGCCCCCGGCTCGCGGGGGGGCGCTGACTCAGTTTCCTGCGGGCGGGGCGGCCACGTCACGCGGCGCTGAGCGGCGGGCGCGCTCCCGAGGCTCGCTCACGCGCGGGCGCGCCCCGGGCCGGCGGCCTCCTGACCCGCAGCCCGCGGGGGAGTCGGAGCCGGGCGGAGCCGAAGACCGCGGCCCCCGCGACCCCGCGACCCCGGGGGCCCAGGCGCGCCCTCCCCCGCCCGGCCCCGCCCTCACCTGCTCGGCGTCGCGGGCTCCGCGCTCGGGCGCCGGGGCTGGGGCGGCTCGAAGTCCGCGGGCGCCGCGGGGCGCGGGATTTATCCACCGCGCCGGCCCCGCCCCCGCCGGCCACGCCCACCGGCCCCGCCCACCGCCCCGCGCCGGCCACGCCCCCGGGCCTGGCTCCGCTCCTCCTCCCCCGCCCATCACGGGGGTTAGGGGCTCGCCACGCGGGGAGCGACCTGGCCCCCATGTGCGGAAGGATGTGCGCGGTGTGGGTGACAAGATGAGCACGCGCACACACACACACACACCTGTAATCCCGGGACACACGCACACTCACACGCACACACACACCTGTAATCCCGGGACACACACACGCGCGCGCACACACGCACGCACACACACACACACACACACCTGTAATCCCAGGACACGCACACACGCACACACGCACACACGCACACACACCTGTAATCCCGGGACACACGCACACACACACACACACACACACACGCACACCTGTAATCCCAGGACACGCACACACACACACACACACCTGTAATCCTGGGACACACACATACACGCGCACACACACACGCACACACACGCACACACACGCACACCTGTAATCCCGGGATTTGGAAGGGACTAGAGGCCCCAGGTTTGAGGCCAGCTACAGTAACTTGGTCAAACTCGGCTTCCAAATAAAAAATAAAATGGGAGTGGGGGTGTGGTTCAGAGGTAGAAGCCCCTGGGTTCAACCCCCAGTACCACAAACATAATAAATAAAAATAAAAAGGGCTGGGGTGTAGTTTGGAGGTGGAATGCCTTTGGGTTTCATCCCCAGTACCCCAAATAAGTAATAATAAAACAGGGCTAGGGGTGTAGCTCAAAGGTACAATGCCCCCAAATTCAATCCCTACTACGCACACACACAAATAAATAAGTAAAAAGTTTACAAACCCATAAATAATAAAGCCTTTGTCCCTCTCTTTGGGATTCCCAGGAAAGTTTCTCCATACCACCCATTCCCCTGACCCCTCCCTGGACACCTCTCCCAGCAGCACCTGGGGCAGCCAGACACCCCAACAAGGCACCCATGGGGCTAGAATGAGATTCCAGCCTCCGGGTCTCACAGAGGAGGAAACTGAGGCCCCGAAAGCTTAAAGTACGCGGAGCTGTCCAGGAACTGGGGACCCTTCTCAGAAAGGACCATGCGGCCCCGAGGAGATGTGGAGAGAGGGCTCGGGGGGAGCCGGAGCCGGCCGCGGCTCCCAGGTATTCACACAGCCCGCATCCACTGCAATTGAAAGGGGGCTCAGGGAGGTCCGGGCCCCAACGGGGATGGCACGGAGAATAGACGGCCGTGCCTGGCCTGTGGCTTCCTGCCCAGAGCTCTCCTGTTTCCCTCTCTTGTTACCCCTCTCTATTTCTGTGGGTTCAGAATGAGGAAGATGCCAGCACCCCTTGATCCCGGGCAGTTGATCGAGACAATATTAATCAGGGATAATTCTAGAAGTTTCCTGACAGACACAGATGTAAGGCGTCCCCAGCTCAGCTGCCCACCACATCTAACCACCGGCTCCTCGCCCTGGCCGCCTTCCTTTCTTCCTGGGACCTCTGCAGTTGGGCTTTTTAATATTGCAGAGAAGGAGCATGTGAACAGACATTCCACTGGAGAAACAGAATCTGGGCTTGGAGCAGCTGTAGCCACCACGCTCGGGCCGTGCAGAGGCTGGGAGCTTCTGCCCGGACATGCCCAGGCCTCTTCCTCTGAAGCAGCTGACAGCAGGCAGGGAGGTCAGGGCTCCTCTCCTCCGGCACGGGACAGAGCCTGGCACGGAGGGGGCAGGGAACCAGACCCTCTCGCCCGACGGACCTGGACGGCCGGCCGGGCTGCAGCTGGGCCTCAGGACTCTCAGCCCAGCTCCCCCTCCCCACAGCAGAGGACAGCAGGGGACTGCACAGCCTCCTGCTGCCCTGAGTCCCAAGGCTCCCGAGCACTTCAGATAGACTGGGCACCTCAAATTCCAGTACTGGAGGCTGGAAGAGGAGGATCAAAGGTTCAAGGCCAGCCTCAACAACTCAGCAAGGCCCTCCGCAACTTAGTGAGACCCTGTTTCAAAATAAAAAATAAATTAAAAACAGGGCTGGAGGTAGAATATCACTGGGTTTAGTCCCCAGTACAATAATAATAATAATAATAATAATAATAATAATAATAATAAAAATTGGGCGTGGTGGCACATGCTTGTAATCCCAATACTTGGGAGGCTAAGACAGGAAGACAGCAGGCCCATGGCCAGCCTCAGCAACTTAGTGAGACCCAGTTTCAAAATAAACAATAAAACAATGTTGGGGATTTAGCTCAGAAATAGAATGTCCCTGGGTTCAATCCCTAGTAACACACACACACACACACACACACACACACACACACACACTAATAATAATAATAATAATAATCTGGCATGGTGGCTCACACTTGTAGTTGAGAGGCTGAGACAGGAGGATCTTGGTTCTCAGCTACTTAGTGAGGCCCTCTACAACTTAGTGAGACTGTGTTTCAAAATAAAGAATAAAAATATCAGGATGAGGGTTTATCTCAGAGGTAGAATGCCCCTGGGTTCAATCTCCAGCAAAACACACACATACAAACACTAATAATAATAATAATAATAATAATAATAATACAAAGAAATGGGGTTGTAGCTTGAAACTGGCAATGCTTCTGGGCCCAGACCCAGTTACTCCCCCGCTGCCCAGGAGACTTCACACTGCCTGTTACTTTGGGGGGGGGGATTTTTTAAATGAAGACTTCCCACTACAATAATAGGATCTTTTTTTTTTTTTTTTTTTTTTGGTGGTACTGGGGTTCCTGGAAGCCCTTCTAACTCCGGGCTACACTCCCAGACCTATTTTTACATTTTTATTTGGAAACAGGGTCTCCTAAGCCATTGCGTGCGGCTGGCTTCGAACCTGCGCGATCCTCCTGTCTCCGCCTCCCAAGCGCGGGGATGACAAGCGTGCCCACCACGCCCGGCGATCTTTTTTTTTTTTTAATAGTGGGCATTGAACCAAGGGCAAGCTACCATTCTTAGCCTTTTTTTTTTTTTTTCTTTTCTTTTTTTTTTAGCAGTACTGGGGATGGAACCCAGGGGCATTCAACCTCTGAGCTACACCCCCAGCCCTATTTTTTATTCTTTATTTTGAAACAGGGTCTCACTGAGTTACAAAGAGCCTCACTTAGTAGTGATAGGTCGGGTCCTCCCTCCTCTCCCCCCACGTGACCCCTCGGTGGGCCAGGAGGCAGAACCCTAGAGACTCCAGGTGTCACAAGACTCCAAACATCGCGAGACAGACTCCAGAGACAGACTCCAGGGGTTGCGAGACCACAGATGTCGCGAGAGAATCTGCATGCCTATAAGACATCTGTGCTTCCGCTCCGCCACGTGACTCGGCCTCGGATTGGGACTACGCGACTCTCCAAAAGCTAGCTTGGGTCCTCCCCCACGGCCTGCTGACTCCCGGAGGCTGCCGGGTGGAATAAAGCAGCAGCTTTTGATAACCTGGCTGGTGTTTTACCTCCTCCGCGGCTCCCTAGCTCCATTTTCAGCGTTTCAAGTAATATCTGAAGCCTGTGAGAACTGCAATCCTGTCTCAGCCATCCCAACGCTGGGAGTACAAGCGTGTGCCACCATGCCCGACTCTGCTTTTTATTTTATTTATTTATTTATTTGTATATATTTTTGAGTCAGGTTCTTACTAAAGTGGCCCAAGCTGGCCTCCAACTTCAGACCCTCCTGTCTCATCTTCCCAGGTCCCGGGGATGACATATACGCGCCGCTGTGCCTGGCAGTAATCAGCAAACATTTATGAAGCGGTTACTAAGTATTCTGTATTTTTTTAAAAAACCATTTGCAATTGGCTGTGGTGCCATGCACCTGTAACCCCAGTCCTTGGGAGGTTGAGAAAGGAGGATGGCATGTTCGAGGCCAACCTGGGTAGTTAAGTGAGACTCAGCAACTTAGGGAGACCCTGTTTCCAACCAAAACAAAACAAAAACAGAAAAAGAAAAAGGGCTGGGAGGTAGCTTGAGAATGTCCCTGGGTTAATCTCCTGAACCAAATAAAAAAAGAAAAAGAAAGGAAAAAGATAAAGGAAAGAAAGAGGAGAAGAGACTGCGGCAAGGTGGGGGCCGGCCGGCCTCCTGCCCCGCCCCCGGGCCCCAGCGCAGGCTCTGGGAGGCCGCGGCCGGCAGCCTGGCCGGGCTCGACATGTTAGGACTTGTCCCTGAGAGCTGGCCTGGGCGCGCTCCAGAACACAGGCGCTCAGGGACGGGCGAGGGCGGCTCTGGGGCAGACCCACTCCGAGGAGGAGGGTGTGAGGGTGGCGGTGGGCAGCTGCCCAAGAAGGGACAGGAAGTGTGGGAGCAATGTCTCCTCTTCTTAGAAAAGGCCGGGAAGTCCCACGCGGGGCCAGTCGGTGTTTGCAGGAATTCACCTCCTCGCAGGCTTCAAGAAGTGAGACCCTAGAGGGAAGGCAGACCCTAGAGGGAAGGCAGACCGAGGAAGAAGTTTGGGTTTTACGAGGAGTAAACTAGTACTGCCACAGGACAGGGGAGCGGGGATGAGGAAGGCTCCAGGAGGCCTCTGTGTCCCCTTCTGTGAGACAGGGGAGGTGAGGGTCAGACCTCCAGCAAATCAGAGCCCAGCAGCCCAAAGGACAGACGGCGCAAATCCAGCATAGAGCTGGGCGGGGTGGGCACGCTTGTCATCCCAGCACTTGGGAGGCTGAGACAGGGGGATCCAGGTTCACGGACAGCTCCAGCTACTTAGTGAGGCCCTCTGCAAGCGAGTGAGATCCCGTTTCAAAATAGAGAATGAAAGATAGGGCTGAAGGTATAGCTCAGAGGTAGAATGCCCCTGGGTTCCATCCCCAGTACTGCCAAAAACAAAAAAAGAAAAAGAAAAAAATTCAGCATCGAAATTGGGCAAAACATTGGCTCCCCAAGACCCAATTCTTTTTTTTGGTGGTTCTGGGGTTCCTGGAAACCCTTCTACCTCGGGCTACACTCCCAGACCTATTTTTTATATTTTTATGTGGAAACAGGGTCTCTTAAGCCAGCGAGGGTAGCTGTGAACCTGCGCCATCCTCCTGTCTCCGCCTCCCAAGCGCGGGGATGACAAGCGTGCGCCACCACGCCCGGCGCCAAGACCCAATTCTGACCAACCAGAAAAGAGCAGATGGAGACCCTCAAAAGGTATAGGAGCTCACCTCCCAGGACTTCGAGGGGTACTCTTCTGGGGTGCGTGGTGGGGAGCTGTTTTTGTCTTCTATCTTTCCTGGGCTTACAAATGAACTTTCATATTTCTATACCTTTCATCAGACCTTGGACTTGGCCGGTTGAAATCCTCAGGACAAGAGACCCGATAAGAGAAGACACCCCATATCATTTTTTGGTGACTCAGATGAAAAAAAGAAAGAAAGGGAACCAGCAGAGGAAGAATGGTCACATCAGCATCATCACTGTCGCTGCTGTCAGGAGCCACTCTGGCCGGCTGTGCTCGGGCTCAGGTTTCCTTGGCTGGAGCTGATCCCAGGCTCCTGTTTAACCTGCAGAAAAAGGGGCCGGAGCTGGGTGTGGTGGCGCACAGCCCGAACCCCAGTATTTGGGAGGCTGAGACAAGAGGACCGCAGACTCGAGGGCAGCCTCAACCTAAGGAGACCCTGTTTCCTGAGGGTGTATCTTGGAAGCAGGATGCCCCGGGGTTCAATCCCCAGCACAACACACACACACACACACACACACACACACACACACACACGTGAAAGGTTTGAAGATTTCAATCTTTCAAGGAAAGATTTCAGAAAGGAAATCATTGAGCCATGAGGGTTCTAATATCACCCGTGGGTAAATGCACTGATGGGTTGATGGTCTGATTGGATGGTGAGGTAGGCAGGCAGGTGGGGCATGGCCGGAGGCGAGGTCACTGTGGTGAGGCCTTGGGACTGTATCAATGCCCCTTGCCCTCGTTCCCTCCCCTGTGCTATCTCCATGTGCCCTAGGCTCCGCAGAGGGGAGCGAGGGCACAGCAGTGGCCTAGCATGGACTGCAGTCTCTGAAATCTCCAGAACTGTGAGCAAACAAAAGCTCCCTCCTCTGCATTGCGGTCGTCGGGCATTATGGGTCACGGCAGTGTGAGTGGAATGCGTGCTGATGGAAACACCATCAAGTTATTCCTTAGCCCCTTGTACCTACCTCAAAGCACGGAGAGTCGGGGGCCTCGCTTGCCCAGCAGGCCCTGGGACCTCGCCTCTCGCCACCCACGCCCCCCTCGCTCCCCTGCCCGGGGCGGTTTCTTAGATCCATCAGCCATTGGTGTTGGGTTCTGGCTGTGGCCCCATCTCTTGCGCCCCTTCTCACCAGCTGCTTCTCCTGACCTGTGCTTCCTTGGTGCACCCCACCCTCCAAGTCCCTGGTGATTCCTCACAACCCCGTGCCCACAGGGTGGACTGGTGGCCACATCTCCTCCTGGTTTATCTTAGCGGCTCAGGATGGAACCCAGGAAAAAGCCTGTGGCTAGTTTGGCATGATGGTGCACGCTTGTAATCCCAGTACTTGGGAGGCTGAGACAGGTGTTAGATGAATTAGGTTCTTATTTCAGACCCCCCCATAAGCTAAGTCTCCTGAAAGGCCCTGGTCTGACCAGTTAAGCTGCCATCCCCCTCTGACCGCACCTGGTCACTTACCTGGGACACCTGCCCCCTCCTGGTGCCCTTGGCCAATCAGTGAAAGGGACATTCCCCGCTGACCCCGAGCCAATTACCTGGCCGCACGACCCCCTCCCGTGGGACTCTAGCCAATTAGTTCAAAGAGCATTTCTCCTATCCTATTGGCCCCCAATCTGTAACCCCAAGCCCCTATATAACCCTGATCCCAGCACATGCTCTCTCTTTTCCCGGATTCTTCTTTCTCTCTCCCCCTCTGTCTGTCTGTCTGTCTCTCTCTCTCTCTCCTCTCTCTTCCTTTCATACCGGCCCTTCCAATAAATCTCTTGGCTACAAGGTGGTCTCTGGTGTGGTCAAACTTTGTCCTTTCAACAGGAGGATCACAGTTGCGAGGCCAGGCTCAGCTACTTAGTGAGGCCCTCTGCAACTTGGTGAGACCCTGTTTCAAAAACAAAGAATAAAAAAAAACAGGGCTGGGGGTGTAGCTCGGAGGTAGAATGCGCCTGGGTTCAATTCCCAGGATCCCCAAACAAAGTAAAATTAAATTTAGTGAAAGCGTTCCGTTTGGCTGCGGCCGGCCGCCCGGTGGCGGAGCGCTGCGCCGGACCCTCTGCGCCCGGGAACATGGCGCTGCGAGTGGCATGGAGCTGCGGGCCGCGGCCTGGCCACCGCGCACCGGACCCGCTCTGCCCTCGGTGCGTAAGTTCACAGACGAGCATGAACGGGCGACGACAGAAAATGGAGCCGGGACAGTGGGAGTCAGCGGTTCTGCACAGGAAGCTTTGGCGATGTTTACTGTAGACTCCTGAGGTTGGGACAATTGAAAAAGGATGGCTTGGCGCCTTGGAAAGCGCGAACGCTGCCCGGGAACCCTGTCCTCCTCTCGGAGAGGAGACGGGTCGGCGAGGCCTCGCAGAGAATGGCCGCCAGCGACTCATGAAGATGCCGCTGAGGACGGCGAGTGGCCGCGGGCTGGCGGCCTCCGAGGGGAGCGGCCTGAGAAGCCCAGGAGGCCCGGGAGGCCGGAGCCGGGAGCGGCCGCCTTTAGCAGTGCTGGTGGACAGGAAACTGGCCTCGACACTGCGACTACAAGAAAATACTCCTCTCCTGTGACCCCAGGTAAATACACCCTTTTATAATCTCTTAGAATTTGTCACAGTAGACTCTAGGCTCTGATATTCAGAATTTGTAAACAATCGGTGGCAAAAACTGGTTACAAAAATAATGTAATTCAAGGATAAGGTTATTACCATAAAGCTTGTATAATATTGTCACTTACTCCCCTCTCTGGATTTCTGTCAAAGTATTGGTCTTTCCACCGCAAGTGCCCGGCAGTGGAGGACAAGTGTGTCAGCTGTACAGTGTCGGATGAAGAACACTATCTTAATTCTTATATTGCATTTGCTGGTGCTATTTTTTCTTTAAGGTGAAGCAGCAGCTTTGCAACAAAATAAACAAAACATTCAGCTTCATTAAAAAACAAATGAGCGTTCAGTTCGCAGGTGGTGATCCAGGGATCCCGGGCCTCAGGACTGTCTCTAGCAGGAGGCGACGCCAGGAGGCGACACCTGGCTCGGGGCTTACAGCGGCCCCCACACATTCCGTGGGTGGGAACTAGACTCCAGCCCCACTGAGGTGCGCAGGCTGACGGTCCCGGGTAGGGGCACAGCTGTGTGATGGCGGGCGCTGCGCTGACCATCCCCCAGCAGGCGGGAACCGCGGCAGGACGCCTCCCTCCCCGCCCTCGTGGGTATCCTCACCGAGATGCCCTGAACCCGGCATGGGCATCCTCACCCAGAAAACAGGTCACGGCGTATCTGTGATCACACGACCCCCCGAGGGACTGGGGGCGAAGACTGAGCAGACAGGGTCTCCTGGGTCCCCAGAAGAGGAAGCGGGAGCCAGACTGCGAGGCTCACAGCAGGGCCGCTTCCTCCTCCGTAAGAGGCCTTCTTATTTTTTTCACTAGTCAACATCAAAGTCTGAGAAGTCACTGGGCTGAAACAGAGGAAAATCCCTCACTCAGCAAATGTGTCCCAAACCCCCGGAGGCCGAGGAGAGAGGTTTCTTAGAAAAGAGCCAGAAATGCAGACAGAGACCCGGGGTCTCCTGAGCAGGGGCTGGGGCTCAGTCTAGACGCCTGGGGGCCAGGGAGCCTCCTGCCTGAATCCCCAGGGGCCTGAGATGACCCCAGTGACCCTCCAGCCTCCCCAGGTCCCAACAGAGGAGGAGAGGATAGGAACCCCGCTGTTATTTAGTCATCGTTTGTGCTGTTAGGGATTGAACCCAGGGGCATTCCACCTCCAGCCCCTGTGTGTTTGTTTGTTTTGATTTTTTTTTTTTTTTTTTTTTTTTTGCAGTACTGGGGATAGAACCCAGGGGCTTTCTACCTCCGGGCTACATCCCCAGACCTATTATTTGGAAACAGGGTCTCACTAGGTTGCTGAGAGCCTCACTAAGCTTCTGAGGCTGGCTTCAAACCTGTGCCATCCTCCTGTCTCAGCCTCCCCAAGTGCTGGGATTACAAGCATGCGCCACCATGCCCGCTCTATTCATTTATTTTTTATTTTGAAACGGGGTCTAAGTTGCAGAGGGCCTCACTAAGTGGCTGAGGCTGTCCATGAACTGTGATCCTCCTGTCTCAGCCTCCTGAGTGTTGGCATTATAAGCGTGTGCCACCGTGCCAGGCTTCCTGTTTTATTTTCGATTTGGAAACAGGGTCTTACTAAGTTGTAGACAGTCTCACTAAATTGCTGCGGCTGGTATTGAACCTGCGGTCCTCCTGTCTCAGCCACCCAAGTACTGGGGTTACAGGAGTGCAACCCCACACCTGGTAATGGAACCCTCTCCCCTTTAGAAAAACGCTCAGGTCCTACTCAAACATAAACTCTCTCTACAAGAAGAGACGAAAATTGTTCCCAGTGGCAGCCTTGGGACAGTTGAGCAGGTCGCTGGCACTGCCCAACTCCAGGGCCCACCAGGCTCTTCCTGCGTGTGTAAGTAGTGCCCCGGGAGCTGTGCTGTGCTCGGAGGGCTTGACTTGAGGTGAAGGGTCAGCCTGTTCCTCATCCTATATTCCTAAAGACTTAATGCTATTTTTTGGGGGGGCGGGTCTGGGGATGGAACCCAGGGGCAGTAGACCTCCGAGCTACACCCCCTGCCGTTTTTTATTCTTTACTTTGAAACAGGGTCTCACTAAGTTATGGAGGGCCTCACTAGGTAGCCGAGGCTGTCCATGAACCACAAACCTCCTGTCTTAGCCTCTCGAATACTGGGATTACAAGTGTGCGCCACCACGCCCGGCTAGGACTTAATACTGATTTAGATAATAATTAACACAATTAAAAATGTATTCTAAGCCGGGCGTGGTGGTGCGCGCTTGTCATCCCAACATTTGAGAGGCTGAGACAGAAGAATTGTGGTTCGCAGACAGCCTTACCTACTTAGTGAGACCCTCTGCAACTCAGTGAGACCCTGTTACAAAATAAAGAATAAAAAGTAGGGCAGGGAGCTGGGCGTGGGGGCGCACGCTTGTCATCCCTGCGCTTGGGAGGCAGAGACAGGAGGATCGCGCAGGTTCGAAGCCAGCCGCGCTGGCGTAAGAGACCCTGTTTCCAAATAAAAATGTAAAAATAGGTCTGGGAGTGTAGCCCGGAGGTAGAAGGGCTTCCAGGAACCCCAGCACCACCAAAAAAAATAGGGCAGGGGTGCAGCTCAGAGGTAGAATGCCCCCTGGGTTCCATCCCAAGTACCACAAAAATATAAAATAAAAATAAATAAAAAAGACTGAGGGCGTAGCTCAGAGGTAGAGTGTCCTGGGGTCCAATCCCTGGCGCGCGCACACGCGAGCACACACACACACACACACACACACACACACACACACACACACACACTGTATGTCCCAGCCCTATTGCACCTACTGAATTAAAATTGGATGAAGTGCGCTGGCAGGTGCGGGCAGGGGCTTTGCAAATCCTCCTGGGAAATTGGAAGCGCCTGCCCACCCTGCCAGCCGGAGGCGGAGGCGCAGCGCACAGAGGCCGGCCCTTCCCTGCCCTGGAAGCTCTGGGAGACCCTCCACCTGGGAACAGGGGCTCTGTGGGAGGAGGGGCAGGCGGCAGCTCTGCCGGCCCGGTGGCGGCCACGGCCAGGGAGCTTTGTCCAGACTTGCCTCTAGCACCACCCCGGGCCCTTGCCCGGTGCCAGAGGAGCGAGCCGCCCACAGCGTGGGAAATCCAGCTCATCGTGTCAGCCGGAGACCTAGGGCCAGCGTGCGGGCATTTCCAGCCGGCCCGGCTGCCATCCCCTGGCTCTGCAAGGCTGTTCTTGGGTTTTTCAAGGCACGTCCAGGGAGGGGCTGGGCCGGAGCATCGCAGGCCTGGACCCCTGCGCCCGCACAGCCGCAAACAGGAGCCAGGCCGCTTGCTATTTTTTTCAAAGCCCTTTAAAATTCTGTTTGTTATGTCGTCCAAAGCGCCCGGTTTTGTCTTTTCCACAGTTTCCTGTGTTTGTTTTTGGAGCGGATAATGCATTGACATGGTTCACAGTCAAAAGATGCAGAAAGCACTGCAGGGAAACAGCTCCCCAGGCCAGACACCGATTTCCTCCCCCCAGGCTGTGGCGCCCTCGGTCTCCTTCCAGAGGTCAAAGCCTTGGGGGTCCGCGGGTGGCAGGGCCCAGAACTTTCCTGACCGCAGACAGGTGGAGAGGTGCGCAGGAGCGTATTCCGTAACACCCTGGGGAGGCTCTGCCCTGCCCTGTCCAGGGGATCCCCTCGGTCCCAGGACGATTGGTTCCCCCGGGTGGGGTGTCACGTCTTCACAGGAGCAGGCATACATAAAGACTGCCGATGGCGCCATGTCCCACCGACAAAAGAAATGGTTTTCAGAGCCATTTGGGATCGGGAACTGTGGGTAGGGGGTGGACCTGCAAGCAATCCACTTATATAAGTGTGTGTGTGTGTGTGTGTGTGTGTGTGTGTGTGTGTGTGTGTTTTACTGGGGATTGACTCCGGGGGTCATTCTACCTTGGAGTCCCATCCCCAGCCCAATTTTATTTTATTTTATTGGGATACCGGGGGTGGAACCAAGAGGCTTTTTACCTCCAGGCTATACTCCCAGACCTATTTTATATTTTATTTGGAAACAGGGTCTCACTAAGTAGCTGAGGTTGGCATTGAACCTGCACGATCCTCCTGTCTCAGCCTCCCAAGTTCTGGGATTATAAGCGTGCACCATCATGCCCGGTTTATGTCTTTTATTTTGAAACAGGGCCTCACTGAGGCTGGCCTTGACCTGCGGTCCTCATGTCTCAGCCTCCCAGGTACTGAGATAACAGCCCCCACGCCCGGCTGACACGTCTTGTCCAAAGTGGACAGGTGGGGTAGCCTTAGCAAAGTTCGAATGCAAAGAGATCACAGGTTCGGGGAAGGTGGCGCCATCAGTCCCCTCCTCCTGACCCGTGACTCGACTCTTCGTCCATTTCACCTCTGGTGAAGAACCCGGAACGGTCCGTTTCCCACCAGCCCTGAACATGGAGCGGAGGTGCCGATCATGCTGAGATCTCAGGGCTTCTTGTGGTCAAAACTCCTCCTGGCTTCTCCGCCATCCCATGACTGAGCCATCTCCTGCTGGTTTCCCTCAAGAACAAAACAAACCCAGGGCTGCTCAGCATTCTCGCCTGCGCTTGAGACGGACGGGTGAGCACCGGTGAAACGCCATGCACCGTCAACAAAAGGGAGCAACGTCACCGGGGCAAAACGCCGCTCAGGAGAGGTCTCTGGTGACGGGGCCAGTCAAGACGAGGGCTAGCTGGGCATGGTGATGCACACCTGTGATCCTAGCACCTGGGAAGCTCAGACAGGAGGACCACAGCAATAGCTGAGGCCGTCTGCAAACCGCGGTCCTCCAGTCTCAGCCTCCTGAATGCTGGGATTACAAGCGTGCGCCACCACGCCCAGCACGAGACCCTGTTTCAAAATACAAACTAAAACAGGGCTGGGGATTCAGCACAAAGGTAGAACAGCCCTGGGTTCAATTTCCAGCACCACACACATACAAGATCTAACGGACCAAGCTGGGCGTGGTGGCATACACCTGCAATCCCAGAATTTGGGAAGAAGACAGAAGGATCACAGGTTTGAGGCCAGCGTCAGCAACTTAGTGAGCCCCTCAGCAACGCAGCAAGACCCTGCTTCCAAATTATAAAAATAGCCGGGCGTGGTGGCGCACGCTTGTCATCCCCGCGCTTGGGAGGCGGAGACAGGAGGATCGCGCGGGTTCGAAGCCAGCCGCGCACGCTGGCTTAGGAGACCCCGTTTCCAAAATGAAAATGTAAAAATAGGTCTGGGAGTGTAGCCCGGAGGTAGAAGGGCTTCCAGGAACCCCAGTACCACACAAAAAAAAATTATAAAAATAAAAATAAAATAGGGATGGGGGTTTAACTCGGAGGTAAAATGCCGCTGGGTTCAATCCCTAGTAACACACACACACACCACACACAGAGAAAACTTCGAAGGGCGAGAGAGAGAGAGAGAGAGAGAGAGAGAGAGAGAGAGAGAGGAGAGAGAGAGAGAGAGGGAGAGATGGATGGAGATGGATGGGGCCCCTGCTTCCCGCTCGCTGCCCGCCCCGGCTCCAGGGCGCTCTGTGGCTCCTCACCTCCACGCCCTGACTCCTCCGGCAGGAAGGACCGCAGCAGTCAGGACCGCGGCGCCCACACTCTGAGCACCTCTGCGGGCTGGGCAAGTGCTTCCTCCGAGTGACCCAGCTCGTTTTCTGCTCGCTCAGCTCCTGAACAAAGCTCCGTGACTTTCATCTTCTTTTGACAGATTAGGAAACTGAGGTACATAGAGGTGAACTCGTTTTCCCAGCCAGGCAGACAAGCCGGCTCCCGAGGCCGCCTCCCTACCGCGGGCGGCCGCCCCGCCGACGCCCGGCTCGCTGTCCTCGCCAGTGGGCAGCCCGGCACAGAAAGGGCCAGCGCGAGGCCGGGTCACACAGCGCGGGAGACACGGGGAGCCGCGCAGGCCGCAATGCCCACGGTGTGCAATGCCCACGGTCTGCGCGGAGCTGCAGCTCTGGCCGCAAGCAGCTGCGATGGTAGTCGGAGAGCGGAGCCCCGCTGTCCTCCGTGTTGTACGCGGGCCCCACACCAGGGAATTTTATAAGGAGCTGATGAGTCTCCTTCTAAAAGTCTTTCTAGCCAGGCATGGCGGTGCACGCCTGGAATCCCACTTCAGAGGCTGAGACGGGAGGATCACCGGTTAGCAGACAGCCTCAGCAGTGTAGTGAGGCTCGTGAGGACCTAGTGAGATTCTGTTTCAAAACAAAAAAATTAGCCGGGCGTGGTGGCGCACGCTTGTCATCCCCGCGCTTGGGAGGCTGAGACAGGAGGATCGCGCAGGTTCGAAGCCGGCCTCGGCTACTTAGTGAGGCTCTCAGCAGCTTAGTGAGACCCTGTTTCCAAATAAAGTATAAAATAGGTCTGGGAGGAGAGCCCAGAGGTAGGAAAGCTGAGGCCGTCCTGGAAACTGCGGTCCTCCTGCCTCAAGTACTGGGGTTACGGTAAGAGGCTCCGGCCCGGCTCATTCTTACGTTTCTTCTGCTAGCTCCACAGAGGAGCACTGTGTGAGAGGCTTGTGCGGCCCACAGACCAGGCCCCTCCGCCCCCAAACCTGCCGCCCTGCACAGGGTGGCCTGAGGGACTCCCTCCTAGACCGTGGGCCACCTGCGCCCTGCCAGGCGTGCCCATCCCTCTCCACGCCCCATCTCCAAGCCACTCTGTGCCCTTCCACGCCCCCCTCACCCACGAGCAGAGCTGTCCATCCTGTGCCCCCTCACAGAAAGAGCTGGACGCAGCCCCGCCCCGCCCGGGGATGCTGGGATTCGCTCAGGAGCAGAGCACCTGCCCAGCACGCGTGCCGGCCTGGGTTGGATTCCTAGCACCAGACGGACGTGCAATGGGTAAACCAATGGAGTATTAGCTGGGCGCTTGCAATCCCAGTACTTGGGAGGCTGAGGCAGGAGGCTGGCAGGTGGGAGGCCAGTCAGCAATGTAGCAACCCCTTGTTTTAAAAAAAAACAAATAAACAAACAAAAAATAGAATAAAATTGGGCCGGGGTGTAGTCAGAGGTAGAATGCCGCTGAGTTCAACCCCTAGTGCCACAAACAAAACAAAATAAAACGCAGCGGGCAGCAGGCTGGCGGGGCAGAGGAGGTGTGGGCCAGGAGGCGGGGAGGGGCTGTCCTGGTACAGGTGCGGCTTGCTGGGGGGGCGGGCGTTGGGCTTGGGGCAGGCTGCACAGCGGACGCCTTCCCTGAAAGGGGACTCCGGGACAATTTCAGGGCCTCGGCAGGGCCTTCGGAGCTATTTTGGTGCTGGGAGCTCTTTTGATGTGCCTTGAACTCGGCGGGAGGCCCCGCCTGCTGCAGCCCGAGGGTGGGGCCGCCGGGCGCCTCACCCCATTAGGACGGAATGAGACGCTTTTGAAGCTGCTGGTGGCTCTAGACTGGCGGCTTTGACTCCAGCCACGGCGTCTCAGCCTGGCGGGGACGGGACGGTGGGGTGGGTACCATCCACGCGGCCTGCCCTGGGGCGGGGGGGGTCCGGGTCTCGGGAGCAGGAAGACCGGTCTTCTCCCTACCTCTGCCTGGCCCGGGCTTCTCTGGGTCCCTCCTAACAGCGCCCCCACACCTACCTGACCCGTCAGGGATCATAGGTCAGGAGAGTTCAGTGAAAGCGCTTTGCCAGGATGGAAGCCTGGGGTCCTCAGGGCCTCTGTGCCTCTCTGCCGTGCTGGGGATTAAACTCAGGGCGGGCTACCTCCAAGGACGCCCCCAGCCCCTTGCGTTTTTTGTTTTGAAGCAGTCTCCTGAGGATGTTGTCTCCTACACTGCTGGAGCTGGCCTGGAACCTGCGGTTCTCTGGTCTCAGTCTCCCACCAGGTACGGGATGACAGGGTGGGATTCCAGGGGTGTGCCACCACGCCGGGCTCCAGCTCATTTATTTTGAAACAGGTCTCAGTCAAGTTGCTGAGGCTGGCCTTGAACCCCCGACCCTCCTGTCTCAGCCTCCAGGGTACTGGGACTATGGGGCCGCAACACACCTGGCTCCCACCTATTTTTAAGGCTCTTCATTCCGCTCCAGACAAAGGTGTGGGGGCCCTGGAGCCCGGGAGGCACCCCGCCGTGGGGGTCTCTTTGCCCGGAGCAGCTCAGTTTTCACGGCTGGTGTTTAATGGGGTCCAGGTGGACTCCTAGACCACTGCCCCGGCTCAGCAGGCCCGAAGGAGCTCCTGGGGCCTGGGACTGAAGCGCGGCCAGCCCCGCAGTCCTGGGGTCCCAGCTGGGGGGCCATGGCGAGGCTGTGGTCTGGCCAGGACGCGGGGTGTGGCCCTGGGGCACTCCGGGTGAGTGTGCGGTTCACGCGCTGGGCGAGCCTTGGCGGGGCGTGGCCTCGTGTGGTGTCATCCAGGGGCGTGGTCTGTCAGTGCCTTGACCAATGGGTGGGCCTGTCCGCGTGCCCTGACCAGTGGAAGGATCAACATCTCTTTATTTATCTCTTTATTATTATTTATTATTTATTTTTGTTGTACTGGGGTTGGAACCCAGGGGCCGTCTGCCTTTGAGCTACACCCCCAGCCCGATTTTTTATTCTTTATTTTGAAACTGAGTTGCAGAGGCCTCACTAAGTAGCTGAGGCTGTCCGAGAACCACAATCCTCCTGTCTCAGCCTCCCGAGTGCTGGGATTACAAGGTGCGCCACCACGCCCGGCTGAAAATGTTTTACTTTGAGAGAGGGTCCCACCAGATCACAAAGACTAACCTTGAATTTGGGGGGACACTGAGAGGCATTCTACCTCCTAGCCACACTCCCGGCCCTATTTTATTTTTATTTGGAAACAGGATCTCACTGGGTTGATGAGAGTCTCACTACTTGCTGCGGCTGTACTCAGACCTGCGATGTTCCCGTCCAAGCAGCAGGTGTGCGCCCTGCCCAGCTCGTGCCAGCCTGGGGGGCTCGCGTGTGCTGACTGCGGGACCCTGGAGCCCCAGGGCGCGGGTCCTGTGGCAGTGCACTCCAGCGAGTGTCCCCACGCCGTCCTCCCTGCTGCCTCTGGTCTGGCCCTCCCTGCAAAGGCAGCCTTGTGGAGCCTCTTCATCCGCAGCTGTATTTTATGTATGGCGTCTGCATAGGGCCAAGGCTCCCTCCACCCTCCTCACATCAGGTTCCTTAGCCTCATCCAGCGACTCCACCGTCCAAAGCCCGTCTGCAGCAGCTCCGAGCCCACGGGCAAGGTCCTGGGAGCGCCCGCTGCATGCGCTCTCGCAGGCCCCGGGTCTGAGCGAGCCTAAGACGCTGTGTTGACTTCTAAGGCTGGACCATAAAAGAGGGTGCACGGGGAGGCTGAGACAGGAGGGGCGCAGGGGCGAGGCCAGCCTCAGCTACTTAGCCAGGCCCTCAGCAACATAATGAGACCCTGTTTCAAAATAAAAAATAAAAGCCGGACGTGGTGGCACATACTTGTCATCCCAGCATTCGGGAGGCTGAGACAGGAGGATCATGGTTCACAGACAGCCTCAGCCACTTAGTGAGGCCCTCTGCAACTCAGTGAGACCCTGTTTCAAAATAAAGAATAAGAACTAGGGTTGGGGTGTAGCTCGGAGGTAGACTGTCCCTGGGTTCCATCCCCGGTACTGAAAAAAATAAAAGGTCGGGGGGTATAGCTCAGAGGCAGAACGCCCCTGGGCTCCATGCCCAGTGCCACCAAAACAAAAAAGGGCAGAGGGTGCCCTTCCTGCCCCGTGCTCCAGGGAGGCTTGCTCCTGGGACCCAGGGGCCAAGCCCGGAGGACGCCACATGGAGGGAGGGCGGCGTGGGTCTGTGGCAGCCGGTCCCAGCTGAGGCCCTCCGCAGGCTGCGCCAGCCTCCAGCTTCCAGACGTGTGCGTGAGTGTGTGTGCCGGCGAGGGTGCGGATGGTGCCAGCCCAGCCCTGGAGCCAGCCCAGCTCACCTTAGGGGTTTAGTCGCACAAGAACTGATGGCAGATTTTTGTTTTTAGTACTGGGGACTGAACCCAGGGGCATTTTATCTCCGAGCTATGCTCCCAGCTATTTTTAATTTTTATTTTGAACCAGGGCCTCATAGGTTGCAGAGGGCCTGGCTAAGTTGCCGAGGCTGGCCTCACACTGGCTATCCTCCTGTCTCAGCCTCCCAAGTACTGGGGTGACAGGCATGGGCCACCACCCCTGGCTGTGTGGATGATTATGGTTTGTTTTGTTTTGTTTTGGTGCTGGACACGGAACCCAGGGGCATTCTACCTCTGAGCTGCATCCCCAGCTGTTCTTATTTTTGTGTTTTGAAGCAGAGCCTCACTAGGTTGCTGAGAACCTCACTACATTGTTGAGACTGTTCTCGACTCTGTGATCCTCCTGTCTCAGCTCCCAGGTACTGGGTTGCAGATGTGTGCCATCATGCCCGGTTGGCGATTGTGGTGTTAAGGCTCCGGGTTTGGATGGCATCGCTCCCTGCGGGGGAGAGGGGGCGTGTGCAGCGCCTTTCTCCTTTCTGCTGCAGGGCTTCCCGGTGTGAGTTCCTGGTGCCCCCTGGGATCTCTAAACCCAAAGTGTCCTCGGCCATTTATAAAGAAATTCAAACCTAGCCAGGCGTGGTGGCACACACCTGTAATCCCGGCATTCGGGAGGCTGAGACTGGAGGATCGCAGTCCACAGACAGCCTCAGCTACTTAGGCCCTCTGCAACTCAGTGAGACCCTGTTTCAAAATAAAGAATAAAAAATAGAGAGCTGGGCGTGGTGGCACACGCTTGTCATCCCAGCACTCAGGAGGCTCACACCAAAGGGTTGAAGCATTGCAATTCGCGGACAGCCTCAGCCACTTAGGCCTCTGCAACTCAGTGAGACCTGGTTTCAAAATAAAGAATAAAAAATAGGGCAGGGGCTGTAGCTCAGAGGTCGAGTGCCCCTGGGTTCCATTTCCAGACCCACAAAAAAATAAAAAATAAAAAATAAATAGGGCTGGGGGTTGCCATCTCTGAGCCTTGATTCCTCAGAGGTAGAATGCCCCTGGGTTCCATCCCCAGTACCACAAAATAAATAAATAAGTAAATAAATAAAATATTCAAACCTCATGCATTATTTCAAGGTTCCTTCTGCTCTGCACAGAGCTTCTCTGGTCTCAAGGAAGAGCAGCCGCCCATTCAACTCAACTCGGGAAAGGGGCTTTCGCTCGAGGGCCAGGCCCGTGGGAGTCCAGGAAGAGGAATTGGCCAGGCCCCGTGCACAGCTGGCCACAGACTCCGCGGTGCCCGCCCTCTCCCGCCCCTCGCCGGATCTGTCTGTTGATCAGTCAGACTGGGAGTGCCGTCCTTCCTCACCCTCCAGCCCCTCTCTACATCTCAGCCTTGGTGCAGCCATTCAGTGCCCGGTCCCCAAATCCCAAAAAGACATTAGCCAGGCGTGGTGGCACACGCCCAGAATCCCAGCACTTGGGAGGCTGAGACAGGAGGATTGCAGGTTAGAGGCCAGCCTCAGCAACTTAACACGACCTTCAGCAACCTAGTAAGACTCTGTCTCAAAACTAAATAGGACTGGGTGTTAGCTTGGAGGTAGAACGTGCCTGGGTTCAATCTCCAGTACCACAATGAATAAATGAGTAAATAAATAAAAGCTTAAGTTGCCATCTCTGAGCCTTGATTTCCCCATCTGCCAAGTGGGGTAACATGCAGAGCAAGGGCAAGAAATGGATGAAATATCGCCGGTCCCAGGTCTGCAGCGTCTGGCACATCCCAGCGGCTCCCTTTCCTCCTCCGCCCGGAGCCAGAACGCCCCTTCCAGGCTGAGCTGCGGAGTCCAGGAGGGCGACGGCGGTCGGAAGGCCTCCTTCCCGCTGACTCCCGCCCTCAGAGGCCTCCCTGCCTAGGGCTTTGCGCCTTGCGGAGGTGAAACCGGGGGGCGCGGCCCTGCGGTGGCGTCCGCCTCGCCTTCCTGCAATTCCTGGAAATCTGCAAAAGAGAATTAGGCTACCAGTGGCCTAGAGCCAGAGCCAGAGCCAGGCGGCCTTAGACCGCAGCAGACGGGCCTAGAACCAAGAGCCGCGGCAGCAACGGGGCAGGACCCGCCAGCGCCTCGAGACCGCTTGACAACGGGGTGAAGCTGGGGCAACAGGTCAGTGAGACACTAACCACTCAGAAACACTGCAACCACTCAGCAACACGGTCACAACAACTCAGAAACACGGTAACAATTCAGAAACACTGTAATAACTCAGAAACACTGTAACAACAACTCAGAAACATGGTAACAACTCAGAAACACTGTAACAACAACCCAGAAACACGGTAATAACTCAGAAACATTGTAACAACAACTCAGCAAAACACTGTAACAACTCAGAAACACTGTAACAATAACTCAGAAACACGGTAACAACTCAGAAACACTGTAACAACAACCCAGAAACACTGTAATAACTCAGAAACATTGTAACAACAAGTCAGCGAAACACTGTAACAACTCAGAAACACGGTAACAACTCAGAAACATGGTAACAACTCAGAAACACTGTAACAACAACTCAGAAACACGGTAACAACTCAGAAACACTGTAACAACAACCCAGAAACACGGTAATAACTCAGAAACATTGTAACAACAACTCAGCAAAACACTGTAACAACTCAGAAACACTAACTCAGAAACACTAACAACTCAGAAACACTGTAACAACAACTCAGAAACACAGTAACAACTCAGCGAAACACTGTAACAACAACCCAGAAACACTGTAATAACTCAGAAACATTGTAACAACAACTCAGCGAAACACTGTAACAACTCAGAAACACTGTAACAACTCAGAAACACTGTAACAACAACTCAGCGAAACACTGTAACAACAACTCAGCGAAACACTGCAACAACTCAGAAACACTGTAACAACAACTCAGTGAGACACTAACAGCTCAGAAACACTGTTACTCAGAAACGCTGTAACAACTCAGTGAACTGTTGCAGTGGCGGGGCTCAGTCTCCCAAGACTCTCCTCAGGCAGTTCTCCTCGGCTCCTGGCAGTGGCAGCTACTGATTGTCCAGGTGCATGGAACGCCAGGACAGTGGCCCCCCAAAGAGAGCACTGGGCCAGGAGTCCCAGGCTGGGGCTCCTGCTGACAAGCTAAGCTCTACCATCGTGGGCAAGCCACTTTCCCCTCCCAGCCTTGGTCTTCACAGCTGTAAAATCAGAGGTGAAGCTGTGTGTGGTGGCGCACACCTGAAATCCTAGTAGTACTTGGGAGCCTGAGACAGGAGGATTGCAGATTTGAGGACAGCCTCAGCAATGTAGACTCTCAGTAACCTAGCAAGACCCTGTTTCAAAATAAAAAATAAAATAGAGCTGGGGATGTAGCTCAGACACAGAATGCCCCTGGGTTCAACCCCAGCACCACAAAAAGAAGAAACGAAAGAAGGTGGTATGATTTTTTTTTTTTTTTTTTTTTTTGGTGGTACTGGGGTTCCTGGAAGCCCTTCTACCTCCGGGCTACACACCCAGACCTATTTTTACATTTTCATTTTGGAAACAGGGTCTCCTAAGCCAGCACGCGCGGCTGGCTCCGAACCTGCGCGATCCTCCTGTCTCCACCTCCCAAGCGCGGGGATTACAAGCGTGCCCACCACGCCCGGCTAAGTAAAGAATTTTTTAAAAATAGGTCTGGGGGTGTAGCCGGAGGTGGGTGCCCCTGGGTTCTATCCCCAGCACCGCACACACCAAGACGAAAGTCCTGACGGGAGGGCCACTCCAGCGGGGGCCACGGGGGACTGGGCCAGGTCGGGCCCCTCAAGGCCAAGAGGCCGCTCTGCTCTGGGAAAGGTGGGGGGCAGGAGGGCATCAGGTCTCCCCAGGGGGCCACAGGCCGCCAGATTAAAGCAGCCCACGCAGACAATTTTGAAATCCCAGGTCAGCGCGCTCTGGCCTGCATCTGGCCCTGCCACTCCTGGACACGGCCTGAGCACCCGTCTTTCTTTTCTCTTCTCCTCTTTCTTTCATTCTCCTCTTTTTCCTCTTTTATTTTTCTTATGCAGATTGAACCCAGGAGCATTCTACCTCCAAGCTACACCCTCAGCCCTTATATTATATGTGTGTGTGTGTGTGTGTGTGTGTGTGTGTGTGTGTGTGTAGTACTGGGGACGGAACCCTTCGAGCTACACCCTCAGCCCTATTCTTTAGTCTTTATTTTTGAAACAGGGTCTCACTGAGTTGCAAAGGGCCTCGCTAAGTAGCCA
Organism: Muscardinus avellanarius; assembly: GCF_963383645.1. Lineage (NCBI taxonomy): Eukaryota > Metazoa > Chordata > Mammalia > Rodentia > Gliridae > Muscardinus > Muscardinus avellanarius. Next base: position 91,649,231 of record NC_137800.1, on the reverse strand, counting down.
AGGCTGTTCATGAACCACATTCTTCCTGTCTCAGCCTTCCAAATGCTGGGATTACAAATGTTAGCCATCATGCCTGGCTTATATCTTTTCTTTTGAAACAGGTGCCTGCAGCCAGGCGTGGTGGCGCACGCTTGTCATCCCAGCATTCAGGAGGTTGAGACAGGAGGATCGAGGTTCGCGGACAGCCTCAGCTACTTAGGGAGGCCCTGTGCAACTCAGTGAGACCCTGTTTCAAAAGAAAGACTAAAATAGGGCTGGGAGTGTAGCTCGGAGGTCGAAGGCTCCAGGGCTCCATCCCCAGCACCACAGAAGAGTGAAAACAAGGAGAAAGAAGGCAAGCTGTCCCTGCGCACCTCTGTTCCTTTATCTGTTCTAAAAACACCAGCCTGGCTGCCTCCCGGAGGCTTCTTTTATGCAAGAGACGCTTGGTGCCGGTGTCTTCCTGTACAGGGGCCGTCTCCGCCTCACCTGCTGCTGGAAGCCATGTCTGCCCAGGGGCCCCAGACCCAGCCTCCGCTGCAGCGGCTGCTGCCCAGGACATCTGCGGGGGCCCTCCCAGGCAGAGACCGGCCTCCCCTCCAAGTCCCGGGCGTCTCACCTCCTGGGCCTCCTCTCTCTGCTGACAGCAGGGTGGCACGCCTGTCCCCGAGCCTGGAGCCCGCCGACCCGGTCCACGCGCCCTCGTGGCCCCTGCACGGGGTGACAGCCGGCACAGCCGACCTGGAGACTGAGGCTGGTGGGTTAAGATGCCGCCAGAGCGACCCAGGTGCGCCCCCCGGGGTCTCTCTGGAGATGAGGCCTTGTGGCCAGCAGAAGCCAGGTTCTGCCGCCCCCTCCCCACAGTGGGCCAGGCCGGCCTCAGCCAGGTGGGCCTCAGCCAGGCGGGCTGCCTACTGAAAGTGAGAGGGGGAGGAATTGAAACAGAAAGATAATAAAACCGCACAGGAAGAGAAGAATCAGCTGGTAGAAGACTGGAAAAATTCCCAGGTGGGAATTCCCAGCCCTTGAGGGCCCCGCCAGGCTGAGGGAGCCCTTTGGACAAGCAAAGTCTATTTATTTTCTTTTTGGTACTGAGGATTAAACTCAGAGGCATTCTATCTTCAAGCTACACCCCCAGCCCTATTTTATTTTTTGAAACAGGGTCTGAGACAGGACGATCACGGTTTGCAGCCAGCCTCAGCTACTTTGTGAGGCCCTTTGCCACCCAATGAGACCCTGTTTCAAAATAAGGAAGAGACAGGCGTGGTGCTGTGTACTTCTAACCCCGGCATTTGGGAGGCTGAGACAGGAGAATCTGGGTTTACGAACAGCCTCAGCTACTTAGACCCTTTGTAACTCAGTGAGACCCTGCTTCCAAATAAAGAAGGTCGAATGCCTCTGGGTTCCATCTCCAGGCCCACAAAAAAAAAAAAAAATAAATAAATAAATAAAAAAGAAGGAAGAAGAAGAAAAAGAAGAAAGTAGCCGAGGCTGGCCTCACCTGTGATTCTCCTGTCTCAGCCTCACAAGTACTGGGACGGCTGGTGTGGGCCTCCACAACCAACAGGAAATCCCATCTCCTCTCTGTCCCCAACTCAGAGAAGCAGCTGGCCTTGGCCCTGCCGGGAAGCTGGAGTCGAGCTTGGAGGGTCACTGCAGAGCTGGGGCAGGAGGGGACCCAGGAACATGGACCCTGGTAGGTGTGTCGCGGTGCTGAGGTCCAGGCCCTGCGGGGTTGGGGGGAGAAGGCAGCTTGGCAGCGTGTGCGGCCACGGTGTGCGCAGGTGTGGGGGACCGGGACAGGGATGGCTGGTGCCACCCAGGTCTGGAGGAGACCTGAGGGCCAGGACCGGATGGGCCTGGGAGCCGGGTGGCGGGCCTGGCTGAAGGGATCGGAGAGAAGGCCCGAGGCTGAATGCATGCGCGGCGCCCTCCAGACCAGCCTGGGAGCCTGGCAGGCCCTTGCCGGTGGTGGGAGCGGGGTCTACAGGCCGAGGCCGAGGATCCGCGGCCCAGGATCCGCGGCCCCATCTTGCCTAGCAAGCTCCTGGATGGAGTGGGGGCACCTCTGAGCTACACTAAGTTGCTAAAAGTCTCTCTGGATTGCTGAGGCTGGCCATGAACCTACAGTCCTCCTGTCTCAGCCTCCCAAGCCCTAGAATAAAAGCGTATGCCACCACAACCAGCTCACCCAGCCCTTTTTATTTTTTTCAATTTTGAAACAGGGGTTTGCTAGGTTGCTGAGGCTGGCCTTGAACCTGCGGTCCTCCTAGCTCCCAGTACTCGATAGCAGACCTACAGCCCGCAGCCTCCCGCGTGCACTTCATCTCGGGCGCCCTCCCTCCCTGTCGGGGCCCACTCGGCTGGACCGAGGTGGCACCCAGGCTTGTTGCCAGCGTGGACTCAAGATGGCGCCTGGGCATGTTGCCAAGTCACGAGGCTCGCGAGGCTGGGGTGCCCTGAGCCTGCGCATTGAGCCCTATCAGGCGCCCTACGGATGATCAGTGACGCAGCGCCTCGTGCTCCCACCAGCCCGCCTATGAGAGGGTTAGAAATGCGCACGCCCTAGCTGTGGGAAGCTTGGGATTGGTGGAGTGATGAGGGAGGGGTTATGAGACTGATATATATTTGCCTGCTGTGCGCATTGAAGGGGAAGCATCAAAGAGGAAGCATCAGCAGCAGACTCGGCGTTTGTATCTTCTTTCCCGGGGCTCTGCAGGACAGAGCCTTAGGGACGTGATACCTCCCCTCTCGGGGCGCCGGCCCTCGGGATCCCCCACACCCAGGCCCGCCAGCCCCTCCCCTCGGAAGCCGGGCTCCCAAAGGAGTCCCCTCAGAGACTTGGCGCTCTGAGCGGCACCCGCCCGGCTCCTGTCCTTAGCCCGCGGCTCGCCATTCAGAGAGGGAGGGGGCGCGCCCTCCGCCGCGGGGTCTCCGCCGCCCCCCTCCCTGGTGCGCTCGAAGACGGAGGCCTTTTTGCCCCAGAAGCCCGAGCCGAGCTGCGGCGGCCACTGCCTCCGGGCCACAGGAAAGGCCACACTTTCAACAGTCCCCAGGGATGCGAGGCTGCGCCCAGTCCTCAAGGAATAAAAGGCAGAGGCGCCGGGGTGTGGCGAGCCCGCTAGACCCCACCACTGGGCTGACGTGCTCTCCCTGCGTCGGCGGCGGGCCCTCTGCAGACCCGGGGGGCCGGGGCCAGGCGGACAGACCAGCGGGGCCAGGCCCCAGACAGCGCTGCCCCGGCCTGCCCGGTCTGGCTCCAGCCCTATTTTTTTTTTCCCCCCCTGCGGGCCTGGGGATGGAACCCAGAGGCATTCGACCTCCGAGCTACACCCCCTGCCCAATATTTTTTTACTCTTTATTTTGAAACAGGGTCTCACTGAGTTGCGGAGGGCCTCACTAAGTAGCTGAGGCTGTCCGTGAACCGCGATCCTCCTGTCTCAGCCTCCCAAAGCTGGGATGACGTGTGCCCGCCACGCCCTGCATCCAGCCCTAGTTTTTAATTTTTAATTTTGAATCGGGGTGGGTCTCGCTAAGTTGCAGAGGACCTCGCTAAGCTGCTGAGACTGGCTGTGAATTTATGACGCTCCGGTCTCAGCCTCCCAGGTATTAGGATTACAGGCATGGCGGCATGCCTAGCTTTTTTATTTTGGGAATGAGGGGCTGGGGATTGAACCCAGGGGTGTTCTACCTCCAAGCTAATGCCCCAGCCCTATTTTTTACTTTGAAATTATTATTTATTATTTATTTTTTTTATTTTTTATTTTTTTAAAATTATTTTTTATTTTTTACTTTGAAATAGGACCTAAGTTATGGAGGGTCTAAGTTACAGAGGCTGTCCTCACACCTAGGATCCTCCTGTCTCAGCCTCCCAAGTACTGGGATTACAAGTGTGAGCTACCACTCCTGGCTCACAGCTGTGTGTGTGTGTGTGTGTGTGTGTGTGTGTGTGTGTGTGGTATTGGGGGTAGAACCCAGGGGAATTCTATCTCTGACTTACACTTCCATTTTATTATCTTGAAACTGAATCTCACTACACTCCCATTTTTTAAATTTTATTATAACACACACACACACACACACACACACACACACACACATAGTGGATCTAGAGATGGAACCCAGGGGCATTCGATCTCTGAGCTACACCCCCTGCCTTAATTTTTATTTATTTTGAAACAGGGTCTCACTGAGTTGCAAAGGGCCTAAGTAGCTGAGGCTGTCCGTGAACTGCGATCCTCCGGTCTCAGCCTCCTGAATGCTGGGATTATAAGCGTGCTCCACCACGCCTGCTGATTTTTTATTTTTTTTGGTGTGGTACTGGAGATAGAACCCAGGGGCACAGGGGCATTCTACCTCTGAGTGACACCCCCAGCCCTATTTTTTTTTTTTATTATTTTTGGTGGTACTAGGGATATAACCCTTCTACCTCCGGGCTATACTCCCAGACCTATTTTTACATTTTTATTTGGAAACAGGGTCTCCTAAGCCAGCGCGCGGCTGGCTTCGAACCTGCGCGATCCTCCTGTCTCCGCCTCCCAAGCGCGGGGATGACAAGCGTGCCCACCACGCCCGGCTTTTATTCTTTATTTTGAAACAGCGTCTCACTAAGTTGCTGAAGCTGGCCGGGAACCTGAGAGCCTCCTGTCTCGGTCTCCCGAGTACTGGGATTACGAGTGTGAGCCACCACTCCTGGTTCACAGCTGTGTGTGTGGTGTGTGTGGGGATATTGGGGGTGGAACCAGGGCCATTCTACCTCTGAGCTACACCCCCAGCCCCATTTTACTTTTTATTTTGAAACAAGGTGTAAGTTGCGGAGGGCCCCACTAAGTCGCCGAGGCTGGCCGCGGACCTGAGAGCCTCCGCCTCAGCCTCCCAGATCTTGGGATTGCAAGCGTGCCCACCGTGCCCAGCGCCCAGCTCTCTTCACCCACACCCACTGCCTGAAAGACACGCCCCGTTAAGTCTGCACTGACGGGCGGGGAAGCCGAGGCTCCAGGCGTCTCCCGCCTGCTCCATATTCCGTGCCCGGGCTGGCTGGGCGCGGCTCTGCCGGGCTCTGGGCGGCGCCGAGCCAGGGGGGCCTCTCCTAGCCCAGCGGAGCCCCCGATGTTGGGCCCCACCCCCTGGCTGAACCTGGGCCAGCTGCCCGGGCACCCGTGAACTCTGCGCTGCTGGCCGATAAGGAGGACATCGCCCGGGTTTATGGTTTCCTCCTGGCGTCTCTGGCGACACCTGAGCTGGCTGCTTCCCCACTTCCCCCGCCGCCCGCGCGGGGAAGCTCAGGCTTGGCACACTCCACACTCAGTCACGGGGCACGCCCACCCGGCGTCACCGTCATAACCACACGCAGGGCACTGCAGACACACACGCGCACACGCCTCCATGGTGGCGGGTGGGCGTAGCTGCCTTCCGGAACCCTCCACCTGTCTGGAGCCAGGCGCAGTGGTGCACACCTGTAATCCCAGTACTAAGACGGGAGGGCCACAGGTTGGAGCTGGGCTCCGGAGCTTAAGGAGATTCTCAACGATCTAGTGAGACGCTGATTCTAAAATTAAAAGGCTGGGTGTGCAGGCCAGAGGTAGGACGCCCCTGGATTCGCTTCCCGGCACTCAAACCAAAGCACAGCTGCCTCTCCTGGCTGCCCCTGCCGGCCCTGGAGTCCTGGCCACACCGCACGGCGTGTTGGGTAAGTGAGCAGCCCCGGGACCCTGGCGCCCTCTGCTCCCGAGCCGCCGCCTTCTGGATCCAAGAACCCGCTTTCCTCGTGCTGACACCTTGTGGTCCAGGCCCAGAACTGCAGGCGGTGCCCAGGCAGGCTCCGGAGCCGGCGCCTGCACACCTCTGCCCTGCCAGGCCCCAGGAGACAGGCTACAGGCACACGCAGTCGGCCCCGGAGGCGGTGGGCACTGAGGCAGCAACAGCAGGCCCCAGGTGACCGGACGCCCAGGGGGCTGGCCTGCAAGCCCCTCTTCCTGATACCCTTTTTCTTCTAAGCACTGGGGCTTGAACCCAGGGTGCTCTGCCTGGGAGCTACACCTCAGCCCTACCTTAATTTTTATTTGGAAACGGGGCCTCCCTAAGTTGCCGAGGCTGGCCTTGAACCTGCCATCCTCCCATCTCAGCCTCCCAGTAGTGGGATGACAGGCGTGGCCCTGGCTTCCGACTGGCAGGCGGGCTCAGCAAGTACCACAGGCTGCCCAGGCTCTGGGGCACACCCGGCGCCCTGGAAGGCCCCAGAGCCTGGGCAGCCTGTGGTCTTTGCTGAGCAGGAGGATCAGGTCACAAGTTCGATGCCCACTTGTGCATCACAGTGAGAACTTAGGACCTCAAAGGGCTGGGGTGTGGCTCGGGGTACGCAGCCTGGGTCCGAACTCAGGACCAAGAGGAAAAGGATCTAGAAAGGCCAACGCAGGTCAAGAGCGCCTTGGAGTCCCGGGTGGTGGCACCCTGACCGCGCCTTCCAGCCAACCGTCCGCCAACGTGTCTGCAGTCAACACTTGCCGCAGAGCCCCACCCGCACCCCGCCCTGACACTGAAACTGCAGCCGGGCGGCGCGCAGGTGCCTGCCCAGCCGACGCTGCGGTGAGTCAGACCCGGGGCCTCCTGGAGCACACGGAGGGAGGGCTTGTTTGCCATCGTCTGAGGCCTTGGTGCCAGGCAGCCGGGCAAGCGGCCAAGGCCCTCTCTCTCAGGGTGAGAGGTTGAGCGGCCGGGCTGCAGCACGCAGAGGGAGCACTGGAGACGGAGTCTGGAGGCCACGCCCTGGGTGAGCCCCCACCCCACCCCGCGGGCTCCAGGAGCCTGGGCGGCTCCCCTGGCGGGCCTGGGCCCCAGCCCTTCATCCCTAGCAGCAAAAGTGCGGCCAGCTCAGGGACGTCTCACAGCCGCCTGGCTGTAAAAAACACACATTCAAGCCGGGCGTGGTGGGCACGCTTGTCATCCCAGCATTCGGGAGGCTGAGACCTATCGCGGTTCGCGGACAGCCTCAGCTACTTAGTGAGGCCCTCCGCAACTCAGTGAGACCCGGTTTCAAAATAAAGAATAAGAAATAGGGCAGGGGGTGTAGCTCGGAGGTCGAATGCCCCTGGGTCCCATCCCCAGACCTGCAAAAAATAAAAAATAAAACACACACACACACACACACTCCAAGCCGGGCATCGTGGTGCACACTTGTCATCCCAGTACTTGGGAGGCTAAGACGGGAGGATCGCGGTTCCCAGACAGCCTCCGCTACTGAGACCTCTGCAGTTTAGGAATAAAAAACAGGGCAGGGGGTGCAGCTTAAAGGTAGAAACCCCTGGTTCCATCCCCAGTACCGCAAAAATAAATAGTTAAAAATAGGGCAGGGAGCTCTTTCCGTGCCTAGCGCAGCCATGGCTCGTGGTCCCAAGAAGCACCTGAAGCGGGTAGCAGCTCCAAAGCATTGGATGCTGGATAAGCTGACTGGTGTGTTTGCTCCTCGTCCCTCCACCGGTCCCCACAAGCTGAGGGAATGTCTTCCTCTCATCATCTTCCTAAGAAACAGGCTTAAATATGCCCTGACGGGGGATGAAGTCAAGAAGATTTGCATGCAGCGCTTCATTAAGATTGATGGCAAAGTCCGAACTGATATAACCTATCCTGCTGGTTTTATGGATGTCATCAGCATTGACAAGACTGGAGAGAATTTCCGTCTGATCTATGACACCAAAGGTCGCTTTGCTGTTCATCGCATTACAGCTGAGGAGGCCAAGTACAAGTTGTGCAAAGTGAGAAAGATCTTCGTGGGCACAAAAGGAATTCCTCACCTAGTCACGCACGACGCTCGGACCATCCGTTACCCTGATCCCCTCATCAAGGTGAATGATACGATTCAGATTGATTTAGAAACTGGCAAAATCACTGATTTCATCAAGTTTGACACTGGTAACCTGTGCATGGTGACCGGAGGTGCTAACTTGGGAAGAATCGGCGTGATCACCAACAGAGAGAGACATCCTGGCTCTTTTGATGTAGTTCACGTGAAAGATGCCAATGGCAACAGCTTTGCCACCCGCCTCTCCAACATTTTCGTCATTGGAAAAGGAAACAAACCATGGATTTCTCTTCCCCGAGGAAAAGGTATCCGCCTCACCATTGCTGAAGAGAGAGACAAGAGACTGGCAGCCAAGCAGAGCAGTGGGTGAAATCATGGCCTCTAGCTGACTGGCTCAAAAAGGAGAAACCTTTGTACTTAAAAAGACAATATATGATTGGCTGCCTTTAAAAAAAAAAAAAAAAAAAAAAAATAGGGCAGGGAGTGTAGCTCGGATACAGAAACCCCGGGGTTTCATCCCCAGACCCACAAAACACACACACACACACACACTCCAATTTAAGCTTGCTTGTAAGGGTACTGGGGGTGAACCCAGGACACTGTCTTGAGTGAACCCCTGGCTCTTTTTTTTTTTTTTTCTTTTTGGTGGTACTGGGGTTCCTGGAAGCCCTTCTACCTTAGGGCTACACTCCCAGACCTATTTTATATTTTTATTTGGAAACAGGGTCTCTTAAGCCAGCAAGGCTGGCCCACCTCCCAAGCACGGGGATTACAAGTGTGCGCCTGGCTAGGCTCTTTTTTTCCTAAGTTCAGAGGGCCTATGTAGCTGAGGCCAGCCTTGAATCTGTGATCCTCCTGTCTCAGCCTCCCTAGTACTGGGATTACAAGAGTGTGCCACCACGCCCGGCTTCCCCAGCTCTTATTTTTTGCACTGGGGATTGAACTCAGAGTCATTTTACCTCCAAGCTACACAGCCAGCCTTGCTTTTATTTTTATATAGAAACAGGGTCTCCCTAGTTGATGAGTCTACTGGAACCTGTGAACTCCTTTCTATCTCCCAGTACTGGGGTTACGAGCATGCAGCACCACCCAGCTTTTTTTTTAAGACAAGATCACATTGAATTGTCCAGACTGGCCTCAAATGTGCAGTCCTCTTGCCCCAGCTTCCCATATTGCTAGGATTATAGGTGTGCACTACATGTCTGGTTCGTAATCTTTTTAAGTTTTCTTTTGTGGGGGGCTAGGAGTATAATTCACTGGTAAAGCGCTTGCTTGGCATGCCTAAGGCCCTGGGTTTGATGCCCAGCTGCGGACAGCCTCAGCTCCTTAGTGAGGCTCTGCAACTCAGTGAGACCATTTCAAAATAAAGAATAAAAAATAGGGCTGGGGTGTAGCCTGGAGGTAGAATGCCCAAGTTCCATCCCTAGAACCATAAAAATAAATAAAACTGTTGTGACTTCATTTAAAAAGCAGTTTGAACTTTTTTTTTTTTTTTTTGGCACTGGGGATTGAATCCAGGGACATTCTACCTCTGAGCTACACTCCCAGCCCTGTTTTTATCATTTTGAGACAGGATCGTGCTGGGTTGCTGAAAGGCTGTACTGGAATCTGCGATCTTCCCATCTCGGCATCCCAATTACTGGGAATATAACTCTGCACCAGCTTTTAAAACTTGACAAGCAGCTCTCCGACTGTCACTAAAGTGTCCCTCTGTGCCGTGAGTGCCTGCGGCACTGGGGACTGAGCCCGGGGCACTCCACCTCCAGGCTACACCCGGGCCTTCCATCTTCAGACGGGCTCTCACTAGGCCGAAGTCCACTTGGGGCTGGCCAGGAACCAGCCATCGTCCTGTCCTGAGGGCCCAGGCACGCGCCAAGACGCCCGGCTCGTACGTGGCTTCCCCCCTCAGTACTGAGGATGGAACCCACGGGCATTCTACTTCCAAGCTACACCCCCAGACCTATTTTTCTTTCTTTCAGGTTTGGGGATGGAACCCAGGGGCATTTGACCTCCGAGCTACACCCCCTGCCCTATTTTTCATTCTTTATTTTTTATTCTTTATTCTTAGGGTCCCACTAGGTTGCGGAGGGCAATAGCTGAGGCTGTCCGCAAACCGCGGTCCTCCGGTCTCAGCCTCCTGAATGCTGGGATCACAAGCGTGCGCCACCATGCCCGGCTTCCTCTTTATTCCTTTTTTGAAACAAGGTCTCACACGGTTGTGGAGAGCCTCACCAAGTACCTGAGGCTGGCCGCGAACCTGTGATCCTCCTGTCTCGGCCTCCCAAGACCTGAGATGAGCAGCGTGGGCCCCCACGCCCGCCTACGTGGCTTCGGGAAGCCTCAGCTCCTCGCGGCCAGCGGCATGGGCCGTCCGGTGTTGTTGCTGAGCAGGGCCGCCGGCCTGGCCTGCTGGCCCACGGGACCCTTTCGGCCCTCGTCTTTGTGCTTTCGAGCCCGTGGCTGTTCATTCAGCCTGCTCTTAGCCAAATCCCACCGCTCGCCACCCCACCGAGGGAAAGCCTCTGCCACACAGAACAGCGCTCGGCTTGACCCAAGCCCCCGTCAGACGCGATGGCACGGACGCAGGCCGGATCCCCGCCAACTTGGGAGGCGGAGACGGGGGGACTGCAGGTTCCAGACAGCAAGTAGCGACACTCTCACTAGTGAGACCCTGTTTCCAATTAAGAGATAAAGTCAGGCTGGGGGTTTAGCGCAAAGGTAGAATGGCTCTGCGTTCAATCCCCAGCACCAAAAATTAAATAAACGAGTTCCCCAAAGGGTGAGATTTAGGGCCGGGGTGCAGCTCTGTGGTGGAGCAGAGGCTTTGTGCGCAGATCTGGGTCCAAATCCCAGCTCCCCGCACTGCGGTTCAGGGGACGTGGGGCATGCGCGTGCAATGCTTAGACTCACCTAGCAGGTCCGCGGGTCGGCCGAGCGCTTGTCCCCATTCAAGCCCAGTCCAGTCGCGACCCAACCAAATTACCTGTACATGCTAATGCTCTCAACGTCTGGGCTTTCTTGTGGGCACTGAGCTGGATATGGCATCTTTATCTACTTGTTTCAAAGTAGGCTGAAAGCCAAAAATCATCACGTCGGGGCTGGGGCATCCTGACTGGCACGGGGAAGGCACAGCCCACACCTGCCCGGTGGTGCACCTCCACAGCGCCCCCTGCCGTCGCCTCTGCCCTCATCATTGGGGCGCAAGCTCTACCCTTAAGCCTCCTCCGCAGGGCACCATTCGACCCCATTCACCTGGTCTTAGCCAGGTGGAAGCACTAGGGCTTCTCAAAGGACCCTCAAGACCAGGTCAAAGCCCTGCAGCCGCCTGCCTCGGCTTGCTGGCCAGAGACCCAGGGAAGACGCCCAGAATATCCTGACGGGGACGGTGTGAACCCTGGCACACGGGTGGCTCCTTCCGGACTGCTTTTGCAACTCACTGGGGGTTGCTGAGCCCCATCCCTGGACAAACCAAAACCCCAACGTGCATCTGTTGTCTCACTAGAAACCCACCATGGTGGGAAATTCTGGTGGCAGAATACCAAACCGGACTGTTTCCACAACTTAGTGAGGCCCCGTTTCAAAACAAAAATACAACTGGGGTGTAGCTTGGAGACACAAGGCCCTGGGTTCAACCCCTAGTACCACAAAAATAGAAAACTTCAAAACATGATATTCTCAGCCAGGCGTGGTGGTGCACGCTTGTAATCCCAGCATTCAGGAGGCTGAGACTGGAGAACTGCGGTTCACAGACAGCTTCAGCTACTGGTGAGGCCCTGTCTCAAATTTAAAAAATAGGGCAGGTAGTGTAGCTCGGAGGTTGAATGCCCCTAGGTTCCCATCCCAGACCCGAAAATAAACAAATAAATAAAATTAGGGCTGGGGGTGCAGCTCAGAGGTTGTATGCCCCTGGGTCCCACCGCCAGTACCGCCCCCCAAAATATCATTCTTACTCCCGTATCCTCCCTCCCTTTTGGAAACTGGAGACTGAACTCAGGCATTCTACCTCCAAGCTACACCTAGTTCTTTTTTTTAATTTTAAAACCAGGTCTCGAGCCGGGTGTGGTGGCACACACTTGTAATCCCAGCATTTGGGAGGCTGAGACAGAAGGATCACGGTTCATGGACAGCCTCAGCTACTCAGGTGAGGCCCTTCGCATCAGCGAGACTGTTTTCAAATAAATAGGGCTGGGGGTGCAGCTCAGAGGTCAAATGCCCTTGGGTTTCATCCCCCAGCGCCAGAAAAACAAAGCAAACAAAAACACCCTGGTCTTAGGCAGTTGCAGTAAGATTACAGGCCTGCATTAACATGCCCGGCTCCGCATCCTTCTCCAAACGAATACAAACGGCAAAGCCTCAGCCCCAGCCCAGCTTCAGTCCTGCTAGGATCTGACAGACCGGCGCTGGGAGCCCCCGGCCATGCGGATGTGAGCGGGGATCCTGACAGAGGGCTTCTGGAATCTACCTGTAAAGTTACTTTTGGCTCTGGAAAGGAGTACTTTCCATCTCAGGAACTCACATGACGGTTCTAAGGAAGCCCGGTATCGGAGTTTTCAGATTTTGTCAGGTAACTTAGTCAAGGCACTAGATGGCCATCCTAAGGCTTCTGTGTGGCAGTGGGGTGCTAGGGATTCAGTCCACAAGTACCTACGGAATGTACACCCCGGCCCTTATCTTCAGACAGGGTCTAAGTGCCGAGGCTGCCCTTGATTCTCCCGTTTTGGCCTCCCAAGGCCTGGGAGTACAGGTGAGCACCACCAGGCCGTCTGCATTTAACTGCACTACAGAAGCAGGGCCGCGCGTGGCGATGTGCACGCGTAGTCCTTGTGGGGAGAGGGGAGAACGGCAGGTCAGGGCAGCCTCCGCCACTTGGGCCGTCCACAGCAGTGACACCCGTTCCAAAAGTACAGGCTGGGCAGCTGGCGTGGTGGCGCATGCATGATCCCAGTGCTTGGGAGACAGACAAGAGGTGCTTCCGGGCCAGCCTCAGCTGCTTAGAGTGAGGTGCTGTTTCGAAATAAATACCCAGCATTTGGGAGGCTGAAACCAGAGGACCGTGGTTCGTGGACAGCCTCAGCTACTTAGTGAGGCCCTCTGCAACTCAGTGAGACCTGGTTTCAAACTAATTAAAAAATAGGGCAGGGGGGTGTAGCTCAGGTCGAACGCCCCTGGGTTTCATCCCCAGACCCTCAAAAAAATAAAAAATAAAAAACAGGGTCTCATTGATTTGCAGAGGGCCTAAGTAGTAGCTGAGGCGAACTGCAATCCTCCAGTCTCAGCCTCCCGAATGCGGGGATTACACACGTACGCCACCACACCTGGCATGTTTATTTTGAAACAGGGTCTCAGGGAGTTGCAGAGGGCCTAAGTAGCTGAGTCAGTGAGAACTGCAATCCTCGTCTCAGCCTCCCGAATGCTGGGATGACAAGCGTGCGCCACCACGCCTGGCTGACACATTTTGATAGAACCGAGGAAACACAGGAGCAGAGCGACCGCCGAAGCTTGTACTCCTGACAACTGAGAACGCCAGGGTCAATGATCATCTACCGTGTCAGGAATTCCTATGGTGCAACCAAAGACATGTATGGACAAACCAAGTCACATTAGGCTTATCAACAAGGGGTTCAATCTTGTGTGTGTGTGGTACTGGGGGTGGAACCCAGAGGCTTCCTACCTCCAGGCTACACTCCCAGCCCTATTTTGTATTTTATTTGGAAACAGGGTCTCACTAAGTTGCTGAAGGCTGGCTTTGAACCTGTGTGACCCTCCTGTCTCAGCCTCCCAAGGATAGGGATTACAAGCGTGCGCCACCATGCCTGGCTCTCAACGTGGGGTTCAATGATCCCTCTTCTCAGATCCTCAAGGGCAGAGGTCCATTCTTTTCAGGTACGCAGTGAATTCTTAATAAAACAGGGTAAGAATGTGCACATATAAAATCTAATTTAACAGTACCGGATTGTTTAGATAAAAATATACTCCAACCCAGTTTTTTCTTCAGTGACTTTAATTATAAAAATCTTTTATGTTCTCAAAAAATGGAAAACCAGAAGGCAACAGTCTGGTAGTACAAAAATATACAACTGGAAGAGGTTATGAACTAAGTCTGACACTAAAGCCCACTCAGGATCATGAAAACACGAGCACATTTAGACAAAGCAGTAACATCAGTGGTTCTCGTTTTACCAGGGGTCATCTCGAGCACTCTGGAAAGCTGAGCCAATAGGGCGGGCTCGGCTCCATTTTCAAAGATCTCTACAATTAGGACCAGTCCAGCCTAAGCAGCACTGTCCCACGCGAAAGCAGAGCGCCAACCTAACAGAACGCAGGGGCTCCTGCAGACGTGTGCTCGCACGGACGAGACTGGCCCAGGCCAGCAGGGCAGAGGCGCCGCTCACAACCGCCTGGCTTCAAGGCTGCTGCGGAAGATGTCAACATACAAATGACAGATCCCATGACACGTGTCTGCTAATCTGCAAATGGTGTTGGATTATCTGCTTAAGACATGGAGGTCAGAGGTAACCCACAACGGAGTGAGGACGTTTACTACTCTTAAAATGATCACCAGGTGCTGAGTGACTTCCTAGTGAGCACCTGCAATCTCCCAAGAGTTAAAGCGGCTCCTTCCATCACAACTCAGATGATGGGCAGGCCTGACCTATTTGAGAAACTACGGAGCTTTAATTTAGGACTTCCAAATTTCGACAACCTAAATGTCAGTTCAAAGTTGTAGCCACTTCACATTCTGTATTTCCCGCGAGCCATGAAGCAGTGCTAATCCTTCTGATTACAGATCTCGTGACCATGAGTCCATTAAGCAGCTACCCAGTGGAGGACTCCCCTCTCAAGGTCAACCTGAGGCTGTGTTAGCCCACCTCTTCCAACTGAAGACTGCAAGTTATGTACTCCTCCCATGTTCCCTACAACAGTGTAATTGATGTACAGTATTATTTCTCAGCTATCTATCTTGGCTTCTTACAGAAGGAACCTGGCTTTAGCATTTGGGAACACCAAAGGACAGAGATCCCAGCCCAAAGCTCCATCTTCTTTGAACATGTGCGGTTGTAAAGGGACACACTGAACACTCTAGAACTAATCCTGAGATTCGTGAGAGGCTAATGGGACCACTGGCGATAACCTGTCTTAGGAGCTGCATCCTGACATCCCCATGCAGATGGAACTCAATGCAAAGACCCGACCTTTCACTTCAAGACTAAGTCCACACAACATAATCCAAATCTTTTTTTTTTTTTTTTGTGGTACTGGGGTTCCTGGAAGCCCTTCTACCTCCGGGCTACACTCCCAGACCTATTTTATATTTTTATTTGTAAACAGGGTCTCCTAAGCCATTGTGCGTGGCTGGCTTTGAACCTGCGCGATCCTCCTGTCTCTGCCTCCAAGTGCGGGGATGACAGGCGTGCGCCACCACGCCCGGCCCAAAACTATCTTGAAAGAGCATATTTAAGGAAACTAAGCCACAAGACTGTTGCATTATGATTTAATCTAATTGCACAAAAACCGTGAAGTCACAACTCCTCAGAGGAAGGTTATGCATGCCTCGACGTTCAACTCCGCAGTTACATTCGAACCACAGTGTGACCGTTACATCGTGATGGGTCGGGGTCAGTTCAGAATTCCCATGCAACACCTCAGGAAGTATAAAATGGAAGCAATTTTTAAAACTTTGTGGAAGCTTTCATGCCTTTTTTTTTTTTTAATGGCCAACTTAACTTTGGATTACAATATACCAGGTTACTGTTTGCTTTAAAATGTTAGTCACTAAAGATCATAAACCCTGGACTGGCTTTGACTCCTTAAAAATGGCTAGCCACCTAAGATTCAGGTGATAGAATTGCCTTCACTTGGAAAGACTAATCCACAGTGACGCCTCCCGGCTGGGTTTCTATGTGTGACTGATTGCTTTCCATGGATGAGAACGATGGTCACAGTGGGTTCAACTGGCTATCACACAATTATGCTAATATTTTATTAATTCAAAAGCACTTTACAAGAAAATATAAGTATGGCTTCCGATAGGAATGTTACCTGGACTTGGTACCAAGCTCACAGGTTTTGAGTTTGCAAGGAAAAACAGGCTTTCAAGTTAAACAACAATTTGTAACCAAAACTTTAATCCCAAGGATTCTCACAAAACATAGTACAAAGGACAGCATGAAGAAAATCTTGCACAGTAACTCAGGTGGAGCTCTACAATGTACCCTTAAGCAGGCAGGATCTCAGTTTCCCAAATAAAAGATGTTACAATAGCTATGTATTCACTTACAGCAATCACATAAGGAACTTCTGACTTAAAGCAGAGGTAAACTTTCCTGAAACGTATCCGATTCTGTCCCAACCTAGCTGGATTTCCCACCACCTCTAATCTAGTGTACACTGGTGCAGCTTTCTTCTCTACCCATGGGCCTGTGTGCACACCTTTACAGGCTGCTTACTCATCTACGGCTGCATACTGTACCCAGCTACAAGGGAAAAAATCTTGGCTCAATTGATTTTTGCCAGTTCTGTTCCTTTAACATTAGAACATGACACCTGCTGGGCAGAATTTAGAGGTTTAGTCTACACAAGACTAAAATTTTAGGCAAATTCAATTTTGCTTAAGGGAACATTGTAAAGTAACAATTCTTGGTATTACAAGCCTCATATGATCCATTTCAAACCATAGAGAATTACATCGTTACATGTGTCACTGTTCCAAGAGACAAATAAATTTGAACAGCTAAAACATCTTAAAAATGCACCAAGCTTATGAAGTCTCAAACAAAACTTGAATTCTCTGTACATACTCCTGTCGAGCGCGGTCACTTCCTGTACACCGATGCTCTTGCCCGCCGCTCTTCTACTTCCTCTCATTCGACCTAGATCGGCTGAGAGAGAAAACAAAGCAGACTTTCACCTCTGTTACCTGGTGCCAGTGACGAACAGCGAGAACGACAGGGCCTAAAAGCAGCGGGAAGAGACGTAAGAGGCTCAGGCTACCGGAGCGCTTACCTACGAGACCTAGAGAAGGAGCGAGACGGCTTATGGTTTCTCTCCCGAGATAGGGATCTTTCTCTTCTCCTATCCCTAGAAAGGGACCTGCGCCAGAGAAAAAGAGCATTCCGTTAGCACGGTTCAGCTTTGACAGCCACACCTACACTTTCTGACCGTGGCCTCCAAACAGAACTACTTACCTGCTCCGGCTACGAGAGAAGCTTCTCCTTCTTGGAGATCTAAAAGCAGAAACAGGAAAATCAGGCTATTTGCCAGTTACCATGAATGGCGTGAGGCATTTCCCAACTTTTCAATCTCACCGTTGGGCCCAGTGAATGTGCCGAAGAACTGGCACCCATCGTCCAAAATAAAAAAAGAAAAGAAAAAAGGCACAGAAGGATTAAGGAACAAAAAGCTCAAGTGAAAAGCAGGTATTCCAACCATGGATTCATTTAACAAAGAATGCTTCACAGCAGATCTGTCCAATGCAAAACTTCATGTCAAACTAACTTCACTACCCAAACACCACACCAAAATGTAGTCCCACGAGTAGTTCCAAAAACAGTACCATAACCAGTATTTGGAACCCATGCAAACCTATGTCCTTAACAAGACTTAGGTACCAGGTGGATAGTGTCATTTTTGTGAAAACGCGTTGGTGTAAATACTGATGCCATTTAGTGCTACATTAGAACTGCATTTGTGATTGTCACATTTAAGAGTGTGTTTAGGCTCATCAAAATTACCTTAGAGCTTGGCCCACACTTCACCCCCAAAATTTAAAAATTTTGAAAACTGTTAGTAAAACCATTTAAAGGTGATAGGTTTCAACAATTTTTTTTGCTAGGAAGAAAAGCTAAACTGTTAGAGATATTAAAATTTTTAGTTTGGCATCTCACACATGCAAATAAGTTCCACTTGAAGGTCTAGTTACATTATGAGTTCCCTATCACCCTTAAAAGTTTTTTTCAAGCAATATATATGTACGTTACCATTCAATTATGCACAGCCAGCCTTTGATCCAGAAAAAAGAATTACTTTAAGCCGCTTACTCCTTATTTTAACCAGCAGTAAACTGTATAAGCAGGAAAAACTTACTAGTTTTGGGTTTCAACAAGCTAGAAATGGTGAGGTGAGGCTGCCGGACTGACGGCCAGGAAGAATTTGCTGAAAAGGTTTTGCCAGATGTTGCGTTGGATTTAGTTGGTTGGCGAGGGGGTGTTGTGGATTTTTCCTGCTTTTTTGTTAGCCGAAGGCTGCTGCTGTAGTTGTTGTGAAGACATTTGGTAAATAAACAGCTGAGCTGATTGGCCAGGAATGTGTGGGCGGTCGAGGTGGCTGCTGCCGATTTGGTTAAGGTTGGAGAGAAGGCTGAGAAAACAGCATGCTCGGGAACCAAAGGGCGGTGCAACCTGACGACTGGCCAGCCTGGGTCGTGTGAAACGACACCAGCCAAGCTGAATGGGGCGCGCTGGTCACATGACGCTGAAAGGGCTAGTTGACTGGCTAATGCAGATTCAGAGGGTGGTGAGAAGAGACATGATGGTGACTCTGTAACGGGGTTCATTTTTATTAATAGATGGACCAAAAAGCACAAAAAAATGAAAAACAAGCCATCAGTACAACCATCTATTAGCTAGCAATACTCTCTATTATGATGGGCAACTGTGTGTTGTCTTTCAAAACAGCCAAAGGGGCAAGAGTTTGAGCTCCTATCTCCTACGAGGACCGCACTCACCTGTAAGAGGTAAATCAGTGCTACAGAAACTATTGGAGGTTTGAGGAGATGTGGAGCTAGCACCAGACAGTACTGCCTGGTCCAAGAATGATGCCATTTCCAATTATAAAAAAACGGAATTCGCTCCTATTTAGGATTGAAGAACAGATGACTGGGATTACTTTTTTAGCCCCATTTATCGGTCAGTGACTTAAGTTAGTTTCAGAATGATTTCTACTTTACCAGTTGTAACATTTTGATAAACATTACAATTGTTCTAGTAGAAAACACACTCCTGTGGAGAGCTAGAGTTGAATGTCATGTTTGTCATTATGGAGTCAAGAAATGGAAAAGGCCTAAACTCAAGTATAAGGGAAGACTTGGGAAGATGCAACTAGAAGATGAACTAGAAGACAGATCCGAGACAGAAGTGACTGGCTACCGACATGAGCAGGGACCTACGAACAAACGCCGACACTCAGCACAGCTCACATACCCCAGACTACGCCCAGCCATGTTTCTTTCATAGAAACCTCCGAGTTTCGCAGTAACCTGAAACCCACCAACCAACTTTAGGAGAGGCACCTGCTCCTACCAGCTACGCCATCACACCAACACCTCGAAGGCGCGCTCGAGTACCTGCGGCGCGGCGGCGGGCTCCTCCTGCGGTAGTCATCCCGAGGGCGCCGGCCCCAGGAGGGTGGCGGGCCGCGGTTCCGGCTCCGCTTCTCGCCGTTGGACAGCTCCACTCTTACTCGGCAGCCGCAAAGCGTTCTGAGGGAGAGCAGTAGGTTAAAACCGCCCGCCTTTCTGAAGAGTCTGGCTACCCCCTAGCTCCTTTGCAAACACACCTACACGGCAACAGACCTTGCTTTTTTTGGGGGAGGGGCAGGTCTACTAATATCCCCTGCTCTATTTTTTTGGGGGGCGGGTCTAACCCAGGGGCATTTGACCTCCAAGCTACATTCCCCTGCCTTACTTTTTTATTTTGAAACAGGGTTTCACTAAGTCGCGGAGGGCCTCACTAAGTAGCTGAGGCTGCCAGCGAACCACCATCTTCGGTCTCAGCCTCCCCAATGCTGGGGTTACAAGTGTGTACTACCATGGCCCGGGTCTAATTTCTATTTCGTAACAGGGTCTCCCTGTCTCAGCCTCCCATGTACTGGGATTCCAGGCATGTTATCAGGCCCAGCTTAAACTATTACCTTCACCCCCCAATCCATCAAAGTAGTTGGCACATAAGAAATCACAGCCAAGAACAGTAGGAAAGGGCATTCACCTTCCCTTTGTTTCTCCACAGCAATAAAATTTTGATACGCCACCACATCTGGACAGCAACTGAGAAGTGGATCTTGCAAAACTTTTCACTACAACTTATCCCCCTTTCTATTAAGCTCAATGATTTTCAAATACCATTAGGACACTAGAGACACTCCTAGATTAAACACACACACGTAAATAGTAATAGAAAAAGCAGCCCCTACTTGTAATTTTTTTCCTGTGTGGTTCTGGGGAATGAGCCCCAAAGGCAGGGACATTCTACCCCCAAGCTACACTCAACAACCTTTTCATGGCTTTTTTTTTTGGAGCAAGTTCTCCCTAGGTTGCCGAGAGTCTTGCTAAGTTTCTAAGACTGGCTTCAAACCTGCATTCCTCCTGCACAGCCTCCCCACGTACGGGGATTACAGGCCTGGACCATCATGCACAGCCGCCAACAACTTCTGAACCATTATCAGGAGTCAGGTGTGATGGCATACACCTGTAACCACAGTACTTGGGAGGCTGAGAGGGGCAGACAGCAGGTTTGAGGGCAACCTTGGCAACCCTGTTTCAAGACATACTTATGCATGCATGTGTAGGATGGGTATAGCTCCAGGCAGAATGCTCATGGGTTCAATTCCCCCACTCCACACACACAAGTCTATGGTTATCGAATTACTTCTAATCTCTCCAAAAGCCAACTAAAAGCCACATATCCTAGAATTTTAGGTTGAAAAAGCAGGCAACACATCTGCCATTAGTGTACATCATCAAATTACCTTCCATCTAGCTCTCGGACAGCATCAGCTGCATCTCGGGGATCTTCAAACTCAACGAAAGCAAAGCCGGGAGGGTTTCTGGCAACCCACACACTGCGCAGTGGCCCATAGTAGCCAAAAGCACGTTCCAATTCAGTCTTGTTGCCATTGTTTCCAAGATTGCCTACATACACCTTGCAGTCCAGGGGACAAGAGTCACGATGCATTTCTGTAACAAAAAGACACGAAAATATTAGATTACCCAAATGGTCTGCAGTTGAGAGAGATTCTACGCCAGGCACGGCTACACACACTTGTAATCCCAGTACTTGGGAGGCTGAGACAAGAGGATCACAGGTTTGTGGCCACCCTCAGCTACTTGGTAAGGGCCTGTTTCAAGAGAGAAAAAATAGGGCTCAAGGGCGTAGTTCAAAAGTACAATGTCCCTGGGTTCCGCTCCCAGTACCAAAGGGAGGGATATGAAACCAGTACGTACCCCCGGAGCATTCTACCTGAGCTACACTCCCCAGCCCTGGAAACATGGTATAAGCTGCTGAGGCTGGCTTCAAACCTGTGATCCTCCTGTCTCAGCTCCCAAGTACTAGAATTCCAGGCATATGCCACTGTGCCCAGCAACAATAGTTGGTTCTTAAGTTTTTTTTTTTTTTTTTTGGTGTCTGTGTGGTACTGGGGATGGGACCCAGGGGCATTCTACTTCTGAGCTACACCCCTAGCCTTATTTTTTATTCTTTATTTTGAAACAGGGTCTCACTAAGTAGTAGCTGAGGCTGTCCTGGAACCATGATCCTCCTGTCTCAGTCTCCCAAAAGCTGAGATTACAAGCGTGCACCACCACATCCGGCTGGTTCTTAAGTTTTGATTACCCACATTTGGACCATACCAATAATACAAAGTGCTTTCATAAGCAAAAACATAACTGGTTTTAATAAGGCCAAAATCTTTCACTTAAAAAAAAAAAAAAGGTCAGGTATGGTGGTACATGCCTATAATCCCAGGTCTTGGGAGGGTAAGACAGGAGCGCAGGCTCCAGGACACCCACAGCAAATAATGAGACTCAAGCAAATAAACCTGTTTTCAAATAAAATCAGGCTGGGGGTGCAGCTGGAAAGTAGAAAGCCTAAGAGTTCAATCCCCAATACTACAGGGGAAAAGAAATTCATCTGATGCCGCAGAAAAATAAAGTCTCTTGGCAGCCAACAAGTGTACCCCAAGCATAGAGGAGTAAAACGTGATGTAGCTATAGGATGGAATACTTATTCATTAGTAAGAGGGAAGGCACAGCGGAGGACAGTTTAAGTTATAGAAAAGGCTATTATACAAAGTATTAATTGCCCTTTGGGGTCTTTCTTTTGGGGGGCACTGGGGAATGAGCGCTCCAGCGCTCTACCTGTGAGTTTTATCTCCAGCCCTTTTTATTTGAAAAAGGGTCTCTCTCCAAGTTGGAGCGGACCGGAGCCTGCCGCTCCTCTTCAGCCTCCCGAGTAATGGGATTACAGGCATGCGCCACCACGCCCGGCCGCGGGCCTTATTTTCATAAATTCAGTTCTGACAGCCCGACCGGCGATGCATCCAGTTAAAGCCAACTCGCAGCTCGCAGGCTTCTCGTTTACACCACGTTCTTCTCCATTCTAGGCTTAACTAAAAAATCCAGTCCAGACACATCCCGTTTGCCGTGACCCCACCCTGTGCCCGGAGTTATGCGGGGCCCGACCACGAGAGAAGTTCTTTCTTTAGAAAGGAAAACGTCTTTTCCCGTGACCAGACTCAGGCCTGGTCCCGGGGAGCGGCTGCCCAAACACTCCTGCTCAACTTCGAGGGCTACGACCGGGCTGACGTGAAACAACACCGACTCCGCGCAGAATGGAGTTAGAAACCAACGCCGCCACACAGGCGGAGGTCGGGGGCATCAAGGGCGGACTCCGGCCCAACCAGTACTTATGAGCAGTCCCAAGAGGCCGTCCCCCCAAAAGACACGAGAAAGGGAAAAAGGCGCCGTAAGTCCAAAGGCCGCGCGAGCGAGCGGGGGCGCGACGACGGCCGGCCCCGGCCCGGGCGCCCGCGAAGGGACGCCAGCACCCGGCCCCAGGCCGCGGACGCACGCCCCGAGGCCCCGAGCCCCGCCGCCGCCCGCGCCCAACGTCACAAAATGGCGGCGGCGCCTTTGTCTCAGCCTGGCGCCGCCGCGGAGCCCGGCCGCCCGGCTCGCTCCCGCCCCGCCGGCCGCGCCCGCCGCTCACCGAGACCGGGGGCGTGAGGCGCCGAGGCTCAAGTCCGCACGCTCGGCCGCGTCTTCCCGCTCCCGCTCCGGCCCAGGCCCACACACACGCTCCTCAACCCGGCGTCCACGAAATGGCGGACCGCCGCCTTCTCCCCGCCCGTATTTATAGGCTGCGCTCACGTCACGCGTTCGGCCGGGCTCGCCCAATCAGAGGCGACGGCGCCGTGACGCGCCGCTGGCCGGGAGCGCGCCCCGGCCGTTCCGGCAGGTGGGCGGGGCCGTGCGGGTGCGCGCTCCCTCGGGCCGTTCCCGCGCTGCAGCCACTTCCGGCGAGACCCCCGAGCGCGCGCCGCGTCGCTTGGGTGCGGTTTAACAATCGCGCCGCGCAGGCCGAGGACCGCGGTTCGCGGACGGCCTCCGCTGCTTAGTGAGCCCTCTGCCACTCAGTGAGGCCCCGCCTCAAAATAAAGAATAAATCCCGCGCTTGGGAGGCCTGGGAGGCAGAGACGCGAGGATAGAGGATCGCACAGGTTCGAAGCCAGCCTCAGCTACTGAGTGAGGCTCTCAACAACTCAGTGAGACCCTGTTTCCAAATAAAATATGAAATAGTTTTGGGAGTGTAGCCCGGAGGTAGAAAGCCCTACCCCCAGTAAAATAAATAAATTAAAGAATAAAAACTAGGCCAGGGGGATGTAGCTTGGAGGTAGAATGTCCCTGGGTTTCACCCCCAATACTGCAAAATAAATAATTAATTAATTAGTGCAAGCCAGGCACAGTAGTATATTCCTGTAATCTCAGTACTTGGGAGGCTGAAACAGGAGGATCACAGGTTTGAGAACAGCTTCAGCAAATAGTGAGACTCACCAACCTAGACAGGCCCTGTTTCAAAATAAAAATAAAATTGGACTGGGAGTGTAGCTCAGAAGTAGACTGCTCCCTGGATTCCATCTGCAAAAAAAAAAAAAAAAAAAAGAAAAAGAAAAAGAAAAAAAAGAAATAGATAAGGGTGAGAAATACTGTGTGTTAGAAAAATCACCAAGACCTCCCACCCTCTCCAGAGAGTTCAGCTAAATTGTCTCCTGTCCCACCTCCTGTCCCACCTGTCTCGGTCTACCTTGATTATCCCAAAGTTAGTTTTATCTGGTCTGAAGAAAAATAGCCTGTTTTTTCAGTCAGTCACTATATTTCCAGTCCCTTTGCAGAAAAATATGCCAATTGTTTACTTTTGCTTTTTTCTCTCCTGGTTTTTTTTTGTTTTTTTTTTTTTTTGGTGCTGGTGATTGAACCCAGGAACATTCTACTTCCAAGCTCTGCCCTTTTTTTTTGTTTTGTTTTTGGTTTTTTTGTTTTGTTTTGTTTGTTTGTTTTGCAGTACTGGGGATGGAACCCAGGGGCATCTACCTCGGAGCTGCACCCCCAGTCCTATTTTTTTTCTTCATTTTGAAACAGGGTCTCACATTCAGTAGCTGAGGCTGTCCTCCTGTCTCAGCCTCCCGAATGCTGGGATTACAAGCGTGCGCCTAGATTTAACAGCGCGGAGCCCGTTCCTACGGAACCCCCTGGGAAGTCGGGTTGTGGAGCTGGGCCCAGAGCCTGCTGATCTGGGGCGGCGTCCCAGGTGGGAAGGAATGGCAGGAATCCCCTCCTCCTCTTCTTTCCGTTTTAGTTGTTGCAGCACTTGGTGCAGAGAATAACAATCCACCGCGGTCCTTCTCTGGGTCGTTTAGAACTTAGCCTCGCTTTAATCAGAACAAAGACCGCAGAGCCCGTTTTGGCTCGAGCTGGGGGTGCTGCTGAGGTGCCGGAGCTCTTGAGCTCTGGGGACAGTGTCCTCTCAACGACGGCATAACACCTGTGGCTCAGGGCCGCTCTGGGCTGCCACGTTCCCACAGAACATCAGCTGTGCAGTGTGTGTGTGTGTGTGTGTGTGTGTGTGTGTTACTGAGGATTGGACCCAGCCGGGCGTCGTGGCACACGCTTGTCATCCCAGCATTCGGGAGGCTGAGACAGGAGGATCGTGGTTCTTGGACAGCCTCAGCTACTTAGTGAGGCCCTCCGCAACTCAGTGAGACCCTGTTCCAAAATAAAGGATAAAATATACAGCAGGGGTGTAGCTCGGAGGTCGAATGTCCCTGGGTTCCATCCCCAGACCCGAAAAAAGAAAACAAAAACAAAACTACACCCCTGGCCCATTCTAGTTTTATCTCAAAACAGGGTCTCTCTGGGTGGATGAAAGTTTCACTACTTTCTGAGCCTGGCCTTGAACCTGTGATCCAGCCTGTTTCAGCCTCCCAAGTGTGGGGCCTCTGGCGACTCTAGTGTTTCCTGTCTCTGCGAGTTGTTCTGGTGAGTTATTAAGCAGGAGAGGTTGGGAAGCTCCCTGGATCTGTACCCGCTGTCCAGAGGCGTGGTGACCCGGGTGGAGGTCGCCGCGGAGGCCGCTGGTTAGATGCTGCGCCTGGCACTCGCCGGCCACTGCGTCAGGTAGGGCTGCAGTGATGGGTGCAGAGAACTGCAGTCGCCAAGAAGCTGTCCTGGAACCTGAGATCTCCGTGCCTGCCTAGGATATACAACTTTCATATTTTTATTTATTTGTGGGAATAAAGACTGAACCCAGGGGCATTTCATCTCAGAGCTAAACCCCCAGAGCTAAACCCCCAGCCCTATTTTCCTATCTTTTCTTTTCTTTCTTTCTTTCTTTCTTTCTTTCTTTCTTTCTTTCTTTTTTTTTTTTTTTTTTTTTTTTTTTGCAGGTCTGGGAATGGAACCCACAGGCATTCAACCTCCGAGCTACACCCCTGCCCTATTTTTTATTTTTAATTTTGAAACAGGGTCTCACTGAATTGCAAAGGGCCTCACGCAAACACGATCCTCCTGTCTCAGCCTCCCGAATGCTGGGATTACAAGCGTGCGCCACCATCCCCAGCTGCTCCTTTTTTTTTTTTTTTTTGATAGGGTCTAACTTGCTGAGAACCACTGTAAATTGCTAGGATTGGCCTCAAATCTGCAATCCTTCTGGCTCAACCTGTCTAGATTCAGACGTGTGCCTCTTTGTCTGGCTCACTCCCAGGTCATTTACTTATTTATTTAGTCCTGGGGATTGACCCAAAAGCCTTCTGCCTCCAAGGTACACCCTCAGCCCAGTTTATTTCTTTTATGGAAACAGGGTCTCACTAGGTTGCTGAGAGCCTCGCAGAATTGCTGGAGCTGGCTTTGAATCTGTGATAGTCCTGTCTCAGTCTTCCAGGTGTTGGGATTATAGGTGTCCCCACCATGCCCAGCTATGGCAGTGTCTTAAAAACCTTCACTGGGTGTGGTGGCACACACTTATAATCCTAGTACTTGGGAGGCTGAAACAGGAGGATCACAGGTTTGAGGTTAGCCTCAGAAATTAGTGAGGCCCTCCCCAACTCAGTGAGACCCTGTTTCAAAATGAAGAACAACAAATAGGGCTGGGGGTGTAGCTCAGAGGTAGAATGCCCCTGGACTCCATCCCTAGTACCACACACACACAAAATTGTGGATTCTGAATCAGATGCGGGATCTAGGTAGAGGCCCGTGCGAGGGACGAAGCCTGGGGACCAGAGGCTGCCCTTGGGGCTCCCTGTCTCCTCTGCCTGTCTGTCCTTCACGAACCCTGTCTTTCTGGCAGTTTTCCCTGGCTGACTTTGCGTCCCCTGGCGTGGGTCGTTGAACCCGACTCCGTGGCGCATGCTAGGCTAGCTCTCCATCGCTGAGCCATCCCCAGGTCTTGACACCCAATCTCTGAAAATAGGGGTGACAATTTCTGCTTTCGTTTTGATTTGTTTGATTTGAGCATAAGGGATTGAACTCACGGGCATTCTAACTCGGAGCTACACGTCCAGCCCTATGTTTTCTTTTTTTATTTTGAAGTAGGGTCTTGCTGAAATGCCGAGGCTGGCCTCGAACCTGGGGTCCTCCTGTTTCAGCAGCCCAAGTATCAGGATGACAGGCCTGGGCCACTGAGCTCGGCTCCGATCCCTGTTTTTTACGGTGGTCAGAAGGTCAGTGAAAGAGCCTGTCCATCTAGTAGTCACTCAATACACGGTGCTTATTGTTAATGACCTTAATGATAAGAAACGAAGCCCTCCCATGACAAGCCTGTGTCTCAGTGTGGGTTTGGAATAAGACATGAGCTGGAGAAAAGAGTTTTGTCAGCTCGCTCCGGCCGCCCACAGCGCGGCTCTCCCTGGAGTCCAATTATTTTGGTTTCTCCGAAGCCATCTCTCCAGAGAGAAATCTGAGGGAACAATAATAGAGCCAGGCTTCCCAAACCAAAGGCCACAGCGTCCTGGGAGAGTCCTCAGGGCCCGGCACCAGCACTCCACTCACAGCGTCCACGGGAGGAGAAGCTTTGAGCCATCGAAAATCTACCACCGAAAGAAAGCAGATTCCATTTCCTTCCTCCCTCCTCCCTCCCTCCCTCCCTCCCTCCCTCCTCCCTCCCTCCCTCCCTCCTCCCTCCCTCCCTCCTCCCTCCCTCCCTCCCTCCTCCCTCCCTCCCTCCCTCCTCCCTCCCTCCCTCCCTCCCTCCCTCCTCCCTCCCTCCCTCCCTCCTCCCTCCTCCCTCCCTCCCTCCTTCCTCCCTCCTCCCTCCCTCCCTCCCTCCCCCCTCCCTCCCTCCTTCCAGCTCCAATCTCCCAAACTTATTGGTTTATGGCCACCTACTCAGAAAAAAAATTACCCAGCACCCCTGGGTGCTTCCACTGCCCCCCCCCCTTTTATTTCTTTGGCGGTACTGGGGATGTAACGCAGGGGCCTTCTACCTCCAGGCTACACTCCCAGACCTATTTTATATTTTATTTGGAAAAGGGTCTCTTAAGCCAGCGAGGCTGGCTTCGAACCTGCACGATCCTCCTGTCTCAGCCTCCCAAGCGTGGGGATGACAAGCGTGCGCCACCACGCCCGGCTCCACTGCCCCCTTATTTTTATTCAGTGTACCCCAAAATGCATTCAAAACAACCATTGCCTCCCCGATGCTTCCAGTATGCCCAGCCCAGAGGTGCCTTCACCCAACTTGGGAATTTATTTATTGATTTATGCAGTACTGGGGATTGAACTCAGGGACATTCTACCTCCAAGCTACACCCCTAGCCCTACTTTTTATTTTTTAATTTCTTTTTTGTTTGTTTTTTGTTTTTGTTTTGTTTTGTTTGCAGTACTGGAGACTGGACCCAGGAACATTCTACCTCTGAGCTACACCCCCAGTTGTATTTTTTTTTGGGGGGGGGGTCTGAGGATGGAACCCAGGGGCATTTGACCTCCGAGCTACAGCCCCTGCCCTATTTTTTATTGTTTGTCTTGAAACAGGTCTCACTGAGTTGCAGAGGGCCTCACTAAGTAGCTGAGGCTGTCCGCGAACTGCGATCCTTAGGTCTCAGCCTCCTGAATGCTGGGATGACAAGAGTGCCCACTATGCCCGGCTCCCAGCATATTTTTTATTCTTTATTTTGAAACAGGGTCTCACTAAGTTGCAGAGGGCCTCACAAAGGAGCTGAGGCTGGCCGTGAACTGTGGTCCTCCTGTCGCAGCCCCCCGAGTGTTGGGATTACAAGTGTGCACAACCACACTTGGCTTTTTCCTTTTTTTTTGTACTGGGGATGGAACCCAGGGACACTTTACCTCTGAGCTACACCCCAGCCCTATTTTTTTTTTTTAATTTATCTCT
Organism: Muscardinus avellanarius; assembly: GCF_963383645.1. NCBI lineage: Eukaryota > Metazoa > Chordata > Mammalia > Rodentia > Gliridae > Muscardinus > Muscardinus avellanarius. Next base: position 91,620,806 of record NC_137800.1, on the reverse strand, counting down.
TTCATGGTACTGGGAATGGAACTCAGAGGCATTCTACCTCCAAGCTACACTGCCAGCCCTATTTTTTATTCTTTTTTTTTTTTTTTTTTTGCAGTACTGGGGATGGAACCCAGGGACATTTTACCTCTGAGCTACACCCCAGCCATATTTTTTATTCTTTTTATTTTTGAAGTAGAGTGTCACTGATTTGCAAAGGGCCTCACTAAGTAGCTGGGACTGCCCACAAACTGTGACCCTGTCTCAGCCTCACAAATGCTGGGATTAAAGGTGTGCGCCACCACGCACTGCTCTATTCTGTTTTTTTAATTTTTAATTTTTAATTTTTGCGGGTATGGGGGTGGAACCCAGGGGCATTCGACCTCCAAGCTACACCCCCTGCCCTATTTTTTATTCTTTATTTTGAAACCGGCTCTCACTGAGTTGCAGAGGGCCTCACTAGGTAGCTGAGGCTGTCCGCGAACCGCGATCCTCCAGGTCTCAGCCTCCAGAATGCTGGGATGACAAGCGTGCGCCATCACGCCTGGTGTTCTATTCTTTATTTTGAAACAGGGTCTCACTAACATTGTGAAGGGCCTAACACGTTGAGGCTGGCTGTGTGTGAACCTGTGATCCTCACATGAAATATAAAACAAGTCTGGTTGGAAGTGTAGTCTGGAGGTAGAGAACCCCTGGGTTCCATCCCCAGTACCACACACACACAATAATAATTATATATAGTGACAAGAAAACAGTAGACTCTCTCCCAAATGTGGGTCCTCCCTGGTTGTCCGTGGGCTTTTGTTGGTGGTGGCCTGCTGTTTCATTTAGAAAATAAACAATAAACAAGGCCATGTGGGTGGAGATAGGTCATATCATGGTAGGAGGTAATTAGATTAATTGGATAGTTAAGGAGCCTTTCGTGGGTGCTGATTAACCTTGTTGCTAGGACACGCAGACAAGCAGAGGCCTTATTTTTATTAATATTTACAAGTGACTCATAGCCTTTGCCTTATCAGCAAACCCAGCGTCTTCCCGCTTCCCCAGACATCCCTTCTTGTGACGCTGAGGACGATACAGCCCTGCTTTTTCTGTTCCCTGGCAAAATGGGCCTCCTCCCGTTACGCCTACTTGTCTTCCTAGCACGGCCCTCAGGCAGGGGGCGTTTTGCCTCTGACCTACCCTGCCAGCTCTGTGTTATTTATTTTTTTATTCTGAAGCAGGGTCTTACTAAGGGCATCCCTAAGTGGCTGAGGCTGGCCTTGAGCCTGCCATCTCCTGGCTCGGCCGTCTAAGCACTGGGATGACAGGCGTGTGTCACTGGTCCTGAAGATTTTGGTTTCTGAGCAGGAAACATAGACAGCACCCGGGCTCTGCAGATGAGACCAGGGTCCCCGATTCAGAAGGAAGCGGGCAGAGAATCAGAAGCTTGTGTTTGCACAGCCCTGTAATGGATTCCAAACTGGACCAGGCCTTCTCCTTCTTTCTTCTCCTTCCTCTCGTCCTTCTCATTTTACCTCCGAGCCACCCTCCCAGCCCTATTTTATTTTCACTTATTTTGAAACAGGGTCTTGCTAGGCTGCAAAGGGCATCAGCAGAGTAGCTGGAGCTGGCCGTAAGCCTGCAGGCCTCCGTCTCAGCCTCCCAAGCACTGGGATTACAAGTGTGCGCCACCACCAGGACCAGCAGGTCTTCCAGGATGGGAGTAGGGGACAGGGAGAAGATGACCCTGTTACCGCCCAGGTCTTCAGTGGTGTCTGCTGAACTTTTATATCATCTGGCTACTCTCTGGAACTGTTGATTTTTACTTACTAATTTAGTTTTTTTTTTTTTTTTTTTTTTTTTGTGTGTGTGTGTGTGTGGTACTGGGGATGGAACCCGGGGGTATTTGACCTCTGAGTTACACCCCCAGCCCTGTTTTTTATTCTTTACTTTTTTTTTTTTTTTTTTTTTTTGGTGGTACTGGGGTTCCTGGAAGCCCTTCTACCTCCGGGCTACACTCCCAGACCTATTTTTACATTTTTATTTGGAAACAGGGTCTCCTAAGCCAGCGCGCGGCTGGCTTCGAACCTGCGCGATCCTCCTGTCTCTGCCTCCCAAGCGCGGGGATTACAAGCGTGCGCCACCACGCCCGGCCCTTATTCTTTACTTTGAAACAGGGTTTCACTGCATTGCAGAGGGCCTCACTAAGTAGCTGAGGCTGTCCGTGAACCGCGATCCTCCCGTCTCAGCCTCCTGAATGCTGGGATGACAACAGCGCGCCACCACGCCCGGCTTATATTTTATATTTGTTTTGAAACAGGATCTTAGTAGCTTTCTGAGAGTCCCACTAAGTTGCTGAGGCTGACCTCGAACCTGCAATCCTCCTGTGTCATCCCCCCAAGTCCTGGGATTCCGGGTGTGCCCCCCCACGCCTGGCTTTTGGGCACCTTAAGCACGCCCTCCACCCATTTTAAAGGTGCTGCTTTAACCCGTTTTCAGTGAGCACTTAGGGAAATTTCTAGAAAGACACAGAGGAAACACAAGCAGAGGGAAGCAGGGGATGACTCTGTGCCACCCGAGTGCTCAGTGGATTCCAGCCCCTCCGGTGGAGCAACCAGGGGAGACCCTGGCCGCAGCAGCCCCGCGCATCTCACACAGGCCTGATGACCGCGGCTCTGGTACTCCCCGAGCCGTGCGGAGGGTCCCAGGTGACGGGGTGGGGTGGGGTGAGCTCAGTCCTCAAGGAGAATTGGAGATAACGAGGTGTTTGTGTGTAATGGCAGAAAGGGAAGCCAGTCCCTGTGCTGGCAAGACCCAGCGAGCCACCCAGAACCACTTACAAACTCGCGTCTGGAGGAAGACAGCCTGGAGACCGGGTCCCTCAGGGGAGAGCTGCCCGGAGGGAAATGCTGCAGAGAGCCCGCGCCGAACAGACAGGGCTGGGGCAGGCTGAAAGAAGAAAGCAAAATGCCAGGAGGCGGAGGCGACCAGAGCAGAGAAACAGAGACTGTGTTACCTCCCAACTCTATTTTTTATTCTTTATTTTGAAACAGGGTCTCGCTAAGTTGCAAAGGGCCTCACTAAGTAGCTGAGGCTGGCCACAAATCGTGATCCTCCGGTCTCGGCCTCCCGAATGCTGGGATTACAAGTGTGCGCCACCACGGCCGGCTCTCAGAGATTGTAAATGGGATGGACTCTTTCAAGAAATTCAGCTGTGAAGGGGATGTGGAAGGGGCAGTATCAAGACAGGGCTCAAAGGACCTGGCTTTTGCAGAGCATAGTGGCCCACACCTGTAACCCCCACACCTGGGTGGCTGAGACAGGAGGACTGTAGATTTGAGGCCAGCCTCGGCAACTTAGTGAGTCCCTCAACAACTTAATAAGACAATATTTTTTTCTTTTTGGTACTGGGGTTGGAACCCAGGGGCCTTCTAAACCCCTAGCACTAGCCGGGTGTGGTGCTGCACGGTTGTAATTCCAGCATTCAGGAGGCTGAGACAGACTCAGCTATTTAGTGAGACCCTCCGCAACTTAGTGAGACCCCGTTTTAAAACAAAGAATAAAAAATAGGGCGGGGGGGTGTATCTTGGAGGTTGAATGCCCCTGGGTTCCATCCCCAGACCCGCAAAAAACCAAAACAACAAAAAAAAAAAACCCAGCACTGATTTATTTTTATTTTGAAACAAGGTCTCACTAAGTTGCTGAGCGCCTCACTGAGTTGCTGGGACTGGCTGTGAACCTGTGATCCCCCTGTTTCAGCCTCCCAAGTACTGGGATTACAGGCATGCCCAGGCATTACCACCATGCCCAGCTTAGCAAGACACTATTTCACAATAAAAAATAAAAAGGGCTTACTTGGGAGGCTGAAATAGAAGGATCACAGCCAGCCTCAGCAACTTGGTGAGGCTCTCAGAAACTTAAGGAATCACTTTTCTTTTTTCTTTCTTTTTTCAGTACTGGGGATGGAACCCAGGGGCATTCAATTTTTATTTTTATTTCTTGTGCTGTACTGGGGATGGAACCTAGGGGCATTGTACCTCTGAGCTACACCTCCAGCCCTATTTTTTAGTCTTTTTAATATTGAAACAGGGTCTTGCTGAGTTGCAGAGGGCCTCACTAAGTAGCTGAGGCTGGCTGTGAGCCGTAATCCTCCTGCCTCAGCCTCCCAAATGCTGGGATTACAAGCGTGGGCCGCCATGCCTGGCTCTCTATGTTTTATTTTGGAAAAGGGTCTTGCTGCTGGGCACCACACACACCTGTAATTCCAGTATTTGGGAGGAGACAGGAAGATCACAGGTCCAAGGCCAGCCTCGGCAACAGTGACTCCATCTAAGGAGACCCTGCAGAATACAAATTAAAAGGTAGGGCTGGGTGTGCAGCTCAAAGGTAGAATGCCCCTGGGCTCACTGGCAAGTGCACAAGAGATTTTAGAATGGCATGTTCACCTATGCAAAGACTACAGAAGCATAAACAAGGAAGGAAGCCGCAGTGGCCCAAGACCCCAGCTAAGGTTTTTTTTTTTTGCAATTTTTTTTATTGAACATATTTGGTTTACATTTAAGCTATGCTTGGTGCCCTCTCCCCTCACCCCCATTTTCCCTTCACCCTCCACCAATGATTTTCCAGGGTCACCATGCCACATTCATAATTTTACACATACTCGGATGTAGACCCTCAGTAAACAAGTTCAGCCTTCCTCCTCTCCTATCCTTCCATTCAAACTTTCCAGCTAAGGGTTTTTAATGCTTGCTATTTTTCAATTTTGTATATGAAATTTTATATACATATTATCTCTTTAATAAATAAATGTATGTAAGAATGAAAAAATAGGGCTGGGAGTGTGGCTCAGAGATAGAATGCCCCTGGGTTCCATCCCCAGTACTGCAAAAAAAAAAAAGAAAAAATATATGTATATATAAACACATTTTAAAAGGTTTGCTGGATCATTTTGCAAGGTTCATTTGAAATGCAAACGGCCACTCCTTACTTTGCGTTGGGAATGCTGACATCTGGGTACTGAGTTTTCTTCAATACCAGGTCTGTAAACCACACCCTGCTTGCCTGAATCTAAGGTCACTGACAAAACCAGCCCAGCCAGTGTGGCTTTCAAAAAAAGAAAGAAACGGACCCTGGCCAGAGGCAGGGCCAGTGGCAGGGCCTTGCTGGTTCCCAGTGGCAGAGGCAAGTCTGGGAGAAGGCATTACAGACAGAGTCTGTGTAATCCTCCTTTAAAAATCAGGAAACGAGAAACCGGGCCCAGTAAGACGCTGGGTTCTGGGCAGGGGTCGCGCGGCGCGGGGCACGCCAGATGGGGCCCGGGTCGCAGGACTCTGGGCCCCGGGCCGAACTGCGAGTAGCACGCCAGACCCCTGGAGAAACCGGGCCCAGTAAGACGCTGGGTTCTGGGCGGGGGTCGCGCACAGGGCACGCCAGCTGGGGCCCGGGTCGCGGGACTCTGGGCCCCGGGCCGAACTGCGAGTAGCACGCCAGACCCCTGGAGAAACCGGGCCCAGAACAGAAAAAGATAAAGAAAAATATCGGAGAGGAGGTAAGAAAGCCGTTATGGATGCCAGGACACTGGAGATGCAGACAAAACTTATCTAAATGCACTGGAACTTATGGAAAAATTCGCCGTGAAAGAGGACTGCTATTTATATTGTTAAGAATCTCAGACATCACATATAAGGAGAGAGTTTAGCAGAGACCAAGGAGAAATGCGGTGTTGAAAGAGTTCTCCGCGATGGTGGTGGAGACTTGTATTCAGGAGAAGCAGAAACCGGATCTTACCAACTTTATTTTTTTGGAGAAATTACACCAAATGTCGAATGCTACCATCACGCATGCTTAGGAACACTGGACAACATTCAGAGTGGAAAAAGAGCCTGGGAAGGATTTGAAACGGTGGAAGCAGTGGCAATGCCAGTGGCCAATACTCAGGGGAGGCAGAGATCTGATACATTACACCTGGAACCTTTGAAATAATAACCACAGAGACAGTGATCGGAACCTGCTGAGGGGTTAGGTGGGCGCCGGGGCCAGTGGCCGACATCGGAGCATGCTGTGAGGCAAGGCCACTACTGAGACCTCTGTGGCCAGGATTGGAACCTGCAGAGGGGTTAGACCGATGCTGGGGCCAGCGAGGCCGGCATGGGAGCCTGCCATGAGGCAAGGCTTGTGCTAGGGCCTCCGAGGTCGGGTCTGGAACTTGCTGAGGGGTTAGGCCGGTGCTGGGGTCAGCGAGGCCGGCATCGGAGCCTGCCGTGAGGCAAGGCCAGTGCTGGGGCCTCCAAGGCCGGGATCAGAGCCTGCCTTGAGGCAAGGCTGGTACTGGGGCCAGCGAGGCCGGCATCGGAGCCTGCCGTGAGGCAAGGCCGGTGCTGGGGCCAGCGAGGCCGGCATCGGAGCCTGCCGTGAGGCAAGGCCGGTACTGGGGCCTCCGAGGCCAGGATCGGAGCCTGCCGAGGGGTTAGGCCGGTGCCGGGGCCAGCGAGGCCGGCATCGGAGCCTGCCGTGAGGCATGACCAGTGCTGGGGCCTCCGAGGCCGGGATCGGAGCCTGCCGAGGGGTTAGGCCGGTGCTGGGGCCAGCGAGGCCGGCATCGGAGCCTGCCGTGAGGCAAGGCCGGTACTGGGGCCTCCGAGGCCAGGATAAGAGCCTGCCGAGGGGTTAGGCCGGTGCCGGGGCCAGCGAGGCCGGCATCGGAGCCTGCCATGAGGCATGACCAGTGCTGGGGCCTCCGAGGCCGGGATCGGAGCCTGCCGAGGGGTTAGGCCGGTGCTGGGGCCAGCGAGGCCGGCATCGGAGCCTGCCGTGAGGCAAGGCCGGTACTGGGGCCTCCGAGGCCAGGATAAGAGCTTGCCGAGGGGTTAGGCCGGTGCTGGGGCCAGCGAGGCCGGCATCGGAGCCTGCCGTGAGGCAAGGCCGGTACTGGGGCCTCCGAGGCCAGGATAAGAGCCTGCTGAGGGGTTAGGCCGCTGCTGGGGCCAGTGAGGCCGGCATCGGAGCCTGCCGTGAGGCAAGGCCGGTACTGGGGCCTCCGAGGCCAGGATAAGAGCCTGCTGAGGGGTTAGGCCGGTGCTGGGGCCAGAGAGGCCGGCATCGGAGCCTGCCTTGAGGCATGACCAGTGCTGGGGCCTCCGAGGCCGGGATCGGAGCCTGCCGAGGGGTGAGGCCGATGCTGGGGCCAGCAAGGCCGGCATTGGAGCCTGCCGTGAGGCAAGGCCGGTGCTGAGGCCTCCGAGGCCGGGATTGGAGCCTACCTTGAGGCAAGGCCGGTACTGGGGCCTCCGAGGTCAGGATAAGAGACTGCCGAGGGGTTAGGCCGGTGCTGGGGCCAGTGAGGCCGGCATTGGAGCCTGCCGTGAGGCAAGGCCAGTACTGGGACATCCGAGGCCGGGATAAGAGCCTGTCGAGGGGTTAGGCCGGTGCTGGGGCCAGCGAGACCGGCATTGGAGCCTGCCGTGAGGCGAGGCCATCATCGGAGCCTGCCGTGAGACATGGCCAGTGCTGGGGCCTCCTAACCCGGGAACGGAACCTGCCGAGGGGTTAGGCCGGTGCTGGGGCCAACGAGGCTGGCATTGGAGCTTGCCGTGAGGCTAGGCCGGTGCTAGGGCCTCTGAGGCCAGGATTGGAATACTGCCAAGGGGTTAGACCGGTGCAGGGGCCAATGGCCAGCATCGGAGCCTGGCGTGAGGCAAGTTCACTCCTGCGGCCTCCAAGGCCGGGACCAAAGCCAGCTTAGGGGTTAGACCGGTGCAGAGGCCAGCGAGACCAGAACTGGGGCCTCCCATGAGGCAAGGCCGCTGCTTGAGCCAGCGAGGTCTGGATCAGTCCACTGAGTAGCCAGGCCACTACTGGGGCCGTCAAGAGTGGGATCGGTACTTGCAACGCAGCATGCACAGAGAAATATCGCAGAAAATATAAATCAGACGCTTCTCTTAATCAGCAATAACTAGGAGGAAAGGGGCAACAGGAAGAGGTTGAGCTATAGAAAGGGCCCTATAGTGAAGCAACTAATGTGACCAATCAGAAGGTATGTAATACTGGAGGACGGAGCCTCTTTAAAACGCAGGAGGTACATAAACAAATGTATCAAAGTTAATCACCAAAGAAGCGTGGGATGGAGGGAGGGGGAGGGAATGGGATGGGGGCTGGAGGAGGGCTAATTGGATGATGTGTGCTCGTATATCCTCTCAAGTCTTGTACTCCAATGTGATTGATATATGACTACAATGCACCAATTTAAAAAATAAATTAATTAAAAAAAATCAGGAAACGAGCCGGCATGGGGGTGCTTGTTGTAATTCCCATACTTGGGAGGCTGACACGGGAGGATTCCAGGTTCAAATCCAACCTCGGCAACTCAGTGAGACCCTCGGCAACCTAGTGAGACCCTGTTTCTAAATAAAAAATAATAAAATCCCGGGCGTGGTGGCGCACGCTTGTCATCCCAGCATTCGGGAGGCTGAGACCTGGAGGATCGCGGTTCGCGGACAGCCTCAGCTACTTAGTAAGGCCCTCTGCAACTCAGTGAGACCCAGTTTCAAAACAGAATAAAAATTAGGGCAGGGGGTGTAGCTCAGAGGTCATATGCCCCTGGGTTCCATCCCCAGACCCGAAAGAAAAATAATAAAATCAGGAAGTTGGGCATGGTGATGTACACTACCAGTACTTCGGAGACTGAAAGAAACAGGAGGATTGCAGGTTCGCTGCCAGCCTCAGATACTTAGTGAGGCCCTCCATAATTTAGTGAGACCCTATTTCAAAATAAAGAATTTTAAAAAGTAGAGTTAGGGGTGTATCTTGGAGGTAGAATGCTCCTGGGTTCGATCCCCAAACCCCCCCACACCCCCTCACACACAAATAGGGTTGGAGGTGTAGCTCGAACTTAGAATGCCCGAGTTCAATCCCCATTTCCGCAAAAATAAATAAATACATACACACATAAATAGCACTGGGGGTGTAGCTTGGAGGTAGATTGCTTCTGGGTTCAATCACCAGCACCAAATTAAAAAAAAATCAGGAAACCAAGCCAGATGTGGTGGTGCATTCCTGTAATTTCAGTACCTGGGAGGCTAAGGCAGGAGGATTTTAGGTTCAAGGACAGCCTTTGCTACTTAGTGAGGCCCTCCACAACTTAGTGAGACCCTGTTTCAAAATAAAGAATAAGAGATAGGGCTGGGGGTGGAGCTTGGAGGTAGAATACCCCTGTTCAATCCCCAGTACAGAAAAAAAAAAAAAAAGTAGACCCTCAGCAACCTATCAAGACCCTGTTTCAGAACAAAAAATAAAAAGGGATGGGAGTGTAGCTCGGAGATTGAATGAACTGGATTCAATCCCCAGAATAAAACAAAACAAAAACCATTGAGCTAGGGACTGGATTATTTTGTTTTATTGACGTTTCACTGCACTGAGGTTAGTTTGCGGCCGGGCTAAGCGATCACCTTTGGTTTAGGCAGCTCTGCCAACATTGTGCAGGACCGTCTCTTGGCTCCGCGGTGGATTTAGTCTAGGGGTGGGGGTGGGGGAGGGCACAGGACAGGAGGGAAGGCGGCGCGCAGGTCTGTGGCCACGTGTCTGTTTCATCTTGTATTGGGGACTGAAGCCAGCGGCATCCTATCCTATGCTTCAGTTTAATTACTACTGTTAGTATTGGTACTGGGGATTGAACTCTGAGACATTCTACTTCCAAGCTACACCCAAGCTGCTGCTTCTTTTTTTTTTGCCTTACTGGGGATGGAACCCAGGGGCATTCGACCTACGAGCTACACCCCTGCCCTATTTTTTATTCTTTATTTTGAAACAGGGTCTCACTGAGTTGCAAAGGGCCTAAGTACCTGAGGCTGGCCACGCACCAATATCCTCCTGTCCCAGCCTCCCAAGTGCTGGGATTACCTCAGCTTGTTTTTTTTGCAGTACTGGAGATGGAATCCAGGGGGCATTCTACCTCCCAGCGACACCTCCAGCCCTGTTTTTTTTTTTTTTTTTCTTTTCATACTGAGGGTGGAACCCAGGGGCTTTCTATCTCCAGGCTATATTCCCAGACCTATTTTATACTTTTTTTGGAAACAGGGTCTCACTAAGTTGCTGAGAGCCTCACTAAGTAGCTGAGGCTGGCTTTGAACCTATGCGATTCTTCTGTTTCTGTGGCAGACCGGCTCAACCGGGAATAATAAATCCAGCACTGAATATGGCCACTGAGTCCGCTCGAGATCGAGTTTCTCAGAAAGATGTGCAAAGGATTCGGGTGCAGTTCTGCAGGCACTTATCTGCAGCGATTCTTTCCCTTTTATGAAATAAACTTTAAGTTCCTATTCACGGCGCTAAAGGTGGAGATTCCTCTCCGGGAAAGAATCTGACATGGACAAAAGCCTCTTGTGCGATTGACACTTTATTACAAGAACCCAGAAAATTTATATCCTTCACCAGTGAGATTAATAGTAAGAAAAAAGAGAGGAGTGCAATCACTGCAAAACAATAGTGAAGGGCATGTAAACAAAGTAAAAAGATTAGCTCCGGATCTTGTGACCAGATCCAGCCCCCTGCCCTTGAGCCCCCTGCCCTGGCAGACAGGCGGCTCCAAAGGGCAAATTCCAGAAGGCACAGGCACACCCAGGGCTTGGAGAAGACGGCCTCTCACGGAATCTCTTTTAACTTTTTTCGGAACTTTCTGTTTCTAGGGCTTAGTCCATATGGCAGGCATGGGGAGATATGACGATCCAAGAGGATGCGATGGAGGTCTCCTGGGTTTCGTCCGCATTGCCATCCAAAGTCTGAAAGCTTAAACAAGCTCACAACACAGTTGAGCAGATAAACACCAAAAAGTAACATGAAGTCTTTAGATTTAGTTGTCAGATGTACTTCTCTAGCTGCTGAGCACTTTTCCTCAAATGACAGGATTATTAGAAGCCTAATCCATTTTCCTATCACAGACCCTCTGCAACTTCCTTTTCTGATTACCCTGATTCTTTCCCATTTGGGACAATCTTAGGATAAGCTCTTCTTCATACAAAAATGCTTTCTTATTCTCACCATATTCCCTTTCTTTCACACTTACACATTTATTATATCTGTCCTTTGTTCTGACATATCCATTTCTTAGCCACGTGGCGCCTGCCTCCCTGTCTTGGGCAGCGCACATACTGGGTGTAAAGAATCTTCCTGGCCTTCGGCTCTATTGTATTGGCTCCTCATCAACTAGGCTGCTTTGATGTCACACACAAAGTTTATCTTCTCTGTATCTAGGCCGGATCACAAGCAAAGGGGTAAACAGAGGCACCGGTTGCCTCCCTTACAAGTTTTTATGGCTAATGGTTTCAGCTGACTCAATGCTTTTACTGTGAGTTAATGATTAGAATGAAGGTCAGAGATAGAGGGGAAATCTGCGTTTGTAATTGCTGTGACTGGCTTCCACAGCATCTAAATTCTGACTAGATTTTATTACCATTAGAGCAAAGCCAAGGGCGTTTAGAGGCTTAGACAAATTACTAGAAAATTTATTTTCCACGGACTCAGTTTCTCTCACAGTCCTGATCTTACATCACCGGAGCAATTCATGTGGAAAGTTAAAATAATCATTACCAAAAGAATAATAGTTATGAAAGAATATCTAAGAGTGGGGGAGTACTTTGGCCAGAGACAACACTTCCCCTCGGGGCTTCGCTTACTTTAAGCTTTAGCCAATTTCCTGCATGGGAAATCTTTCACGCAGATGCCGAGGAAAAGGAAGTAATCTCAGCACGTTTCAGCCTCCCAAGCGCGAGAATTTTAAGCGTGTGTCACCACGCCCGGCCAGCTGTTTTTTAAATTCTTTTTTTATTTGTTTTTGGTGGTACTGGGATACTTGGAAGCCCTTCTACCTCTGGGCTACACTCCCAGACCTATTTTATATTTCTTTATTTGGAAACAGGGTCTCTTAAGCCAGTGGGGCTGGCTTTGAACTTGCACGATCCTCCTGCCTCCGCCTCCCAAGCGCGGGGATCACAAGCGTGCGCCACCACGCCCGGCTACTTACTTATTTATGGGTGGTACTGGGGTTCCTGGAAGCCCTTCTTCCTCCGGGCTACACTCCCAGACCTATTCTTATATTTTTGAAACAGGGTCTCTTACACCAGCACGGCTGGCTTCGAACCTGCGCGATCCTCCTGTCTCTGCCTCCCAAGCGCGGGGATTACAAGCGTGCGCCACCATGCCCGGCCCGGCTTTTTAATTCTTTATTTTGAAACAGGGTCTCACTGAGTTGTAAAGGGCACGAGTATCTGACGCTGGCTTCGAACCTGCATTCGTCTTGTTTCAGCCTCCCAAGTACTGAGATTATAGGTGTGCACACTGTGTCTGCCTTCACTCAGCAGTTTACTTATGGATGCAGAACGGGTTAAGGGGCGTGCGTGTGTGTGCGTGTGTGTGGTTGCATCTCCTTGGAACACATGAGATCCGAATGGTATAGGCCAACCACCAGAGAAGACCACTCGGACCTCGCTTGAGCCAAGTGGAAAGCCTGCGAGCCGGCCGCGCTGTGCTGCAGTGTTTAGTCCCGAGCGGATTCTCAGGGCTCCTTTCACACGTCAAAATCGCAAGCTCAGGAGTGAAGAGTGCAGGTCCCCGTGGAGTGGACGTCCCCCAAGTTTCTTTCAGCGGGTGCGAGTCAAGCGGAAAGTACAGAAGCAGGAACAGCACGGTGCAGGAGCTCCACAAGCCAGGGGGGTTCCTTGGCACCTTTGACCGTTTTATGGAAGGAATCCCCCCCGGCTTTGATTCCCTGCAGGTGCAAGCCAAGCAGGAGTTGCAGAAGCCAAACAGGCGGCTGTGCGTGACCAGCCAGGTACCTTGGTTCTCAGGCTGAGGCGTGTGGGTGGCTCGGGGTCGCCGAGGGCAACATCCTGGTGTCCCCGAAGCCAAGGCCCCCGCTCACCTAATCACCAACACTTCCAATTTCCTGGAATTTATGATCACTCATCAGTTGGCAGTTAGGGTTCTGGGACCTCTGAATATGGAGAGTCCAGTGACTCCAGGGCCTCTCCACTCTCCTCTGAAGGAAAACCTCGGAGCTGCGTGTGGTGGCGCACCTTGTAACCCCAGCATTTGGGAGGCCGAGACAGGAGGATCGCAGTTCGTGGCCAGCCTCAGCTTAGTGAAGCCCTTTGCAACTCAGTGAGACCCTGTTTCAAAATCAAGAATAAAAAATAGGGCTGGGGGTGGAGCTCGGAGGTAGAATGCCCCTGGGTTCCATCACAGTACCAAAACACACACATACATACTACAATAAAAAACAAATTTGGGGACATGGTCTTGCTAAATTGCCAGGCTGGCCTCGAGTTTGCGATCCTCCTGCTTCGGCCTCCTAAGCAGCTGGGACCACAGGCGCGTGCACTGAGCCTGGCTGGGAACTTGCTTTCCTTGTTGTCTTTCTCTCCTGCCTCCACGCGGCCTTCAGACTATACATGAAGACAGACCTCCTGCCTCCCAAGAGGGAAAAACTAGCTGTCCCTGGGTTGTGGCAGGTCTGCCATACTCTACATTCTTCATTAGTTCTCGAAATTCCACCCTCACTGCCAAAGAAACACTGACTCATCACGACACGTACACATCGTTTGGAAAATATTAATTTAAAAATCTAAGGCCGGGCGTGGAGGGCACGCTCGCTATCCCAGCATTCGGGAGGCTGAGACTGGAGGATCGCGGTTTGCAGACAGCCTCAGCTACTTAGTGAGGCCTCTGCAACTCAGTGAGACCCTGTTGCAAAATAAAGACTTAAAAATAGGGTGGAGGGTGTAGCTCAGAGGTCAAATGCCCCTGGGTTCCATCCCCAGGCCTGCAAAAATAAAAATAGAAATTTAAAGCTCGGTTTGGTGGCACAGGCTTGTCATCCTAGTACTTGGGAGGCTGAGACAGGAGGATAGCTGATTCAAAGCCAGCCTCAGCTACTTAGTGAGGCCCTTTGCAACTCAATGAGACCGTTTCAAAATAAAAAATGCCGGGCGTGATGGCGCACGCTTGTAATCCCAGCATTCTAGAGGGTGAGACCAGAGGATCACGGTTCGCCGACAGCCTCGGCTACTTAGTGAGGCTCTCCGCAACTTAGTGAGACCCGGTTTCAAAATAAAGAATAAAAAACAGGGCAGGGGGTGTAGCTCGGAAGGAGAATGTCCCTGGGTTTCATCCCCAGTAGCGCAAAAATAAATAAATAAATAAATAAATAAATAAAAAGGAAAAGCCTATCAGGGAGGGCGGGGCAGCGCAGGCAGCGGCTGTGTCCCAAGGCTGCACACCCGCGCACCCGCACACCTGCGCACCGGCACACCCGCGCACCCGGCACACCCGCGCACCCGGCACACCCGCGCACCCGCACACCCGAGCACCCGGCACACCTGCACACCCGCACACCCGGCACACCTGCGCACCCGCACACCCGAGCACCCGGCACACCCGAGCACCCGGCACACCTGCACACCCGCACACCCGAGCACCCAGCACACCTGCACACCTGCACACCCGCACACCCGGCACACCTGCGCACCCGCACACCCGAGCACCCGGCACACCGGCGCACCCGCACACCCGGCACACCTGCGCACCCGCACACCCGGCACACCTGCGCACCCGCACACCCGGCACACCTGCGCACCCGCACACCCGAGCACCCGGCACACCTGCACACCCGCACACCCGCGCACCGGCACACCCGCACACCCGGCACACCCGCGCACCCGCACACCCGCGCACCCGCACACCCGCGCACCCGCACACCCGCGCACCCGGCACACCCGCGCACACGCACACCCGCGCACCTGCACACCCGCACACCCGCGCACCTGCACACCCGCACACCCGGCACACCCGCGCACCTGCACACCCGCACACCCGGCACACCTGCACACCCGGCACACCCGCGCACACGCACACCCGCACGCCCGAGCGTGCGCGCCCAGCGAGCGCGCCCCTGTTGAGCGCTCGGTGCCAGCGTCAGTTCCGGGTTCTGATGCCGCGGTGGTCCCCAGGAGGGAAGGCGAGGAGGGAAGCCGGGCGACCACACACTTCTCCGGACTCATTTAGCAACCTCTCGCGAGTTTACGCCAGATTTCAAAATTTAAAAAAAAAAGGCGTAAAATCCAAACACGAGGAAAGACACTTGCCCAGCCCAGCGGGAGCCCGGGGCACGACAGCCGCTCACTCCGGTTTCCCCCGAGCCGCGTCCGCAGGGTGCACCGGGTCAGAGGTCGAGGCGTGGGCGGGGCCGCGCACGCGCAGTGCGCCATCCCGGCCGCCGCGCACGCGCAGTGCGCCATCCCGGCCGCCGCGCACGCGCAGTGCGCGATCCCCGCCGCCGCCCGCCGCGCACGCGCAGTCTCGGCCCCCGGCCGCCGCCGCAGCCCCTCTCCGCGGCCGGCCCCGCCGCCCGGCCCTGCGCGCCGTCTTCCCGGACGGCTGGGCGCTCGCTGGGGTCCTCGGCCCGCCACCGCCTGCGCCGCGCGTCCACTCCGCCGCCCGCCGCCCCGGCCCTGGTGAGTGAGGCGCAGCCGGCCCGGGCTCCGCGGCCCCGCGCGCCCCTGGCCCGGCCCCGGCCCCGGCCCCGGCCTCCGTGCGCTGGCTCGGTGCCCCGGCCCCCGTGCTTTGCTCGCGGCTGCCTCGGGGGCTTCGTCCTCACCTGGCCGTGTGTGTGCGTGTGTGTGTGTGCGTGTGTGTGCGTGTGTGTGTGTGTGTGCGCGTGTGTGTGCGCGTGCTAGGGATGGAGCCTGGGGGCATTGTACTTCCGAGCCACGCCCCCACCCCTACTTTATTTCAAGTTTTTACTTAGAAACGGGGTCTCATGGAGTTGCTCACAGAGGCTGACCTCAAGGCTGCGGGCCTCCCGTCTCAGCCTCCCCAGGCCTGGGGTTGTAGTCATGCGCCCCACGCCCGGCTGCCCTCGGCAAGGTCCTCCGGGGGTCTGGAAGCCGGATGGAGGTGGTCTGGGTGGCCAAGGCCCCCTCCCCGCGGTTCCTTTTAGGGGTCTGGGCGTCGAATAATTGTAAAAGATCACAGCCAAGGCCGGGAAGGCTCTTCCGAAGCGAGCCAGAGGAAAGGAAAAAGTCAACAGGGAGTTAGAGGAAGGGGGCCCGGCGCAGGAGCTGATGAGTTCCCGAGTTGCGCCCACGCCCCCCGGCAAGGCGAGGGAAGCCGGCCTGGGCGCCCCTGCTTCCCGCTCGCCTTGGCCAGTCCCTGTGGAGTCCCTGGACGCGAGCCTTGGCCCACCCCGCGCACCCCGACCAGCCCCCCGCTTCCTGCACGCCGCCCAGGTCCAGCCCCCACTCACACTCCGCTCCTAGAAACGGGCGGCGAGTGTGTTAACCCGGGGTTGAACCCAGAGCTCGTACCTCCGGGCTATGGAACAGCCGCACTAAGTAGCTGGCCGCCTGCAGCCCGTGATCCTCGCCTCGGCCTCCCCGGTGCCGGGACGGCGGGGTGCCCGCCTCCACCAGCTCTGGTCAGTGCTTTCTTTGTTTCTTTATTTTGTGGTCCCGAGAGGATTGAGTCCAGGGGCATTCTAACTCTGAGCTACACCCCCGGCCACGTGTGTGTGTATGCATACATACACACATACATACATAATTATATATGTATAATTTAGGTGGTTCTGGGGATTGAGGCATTCTACCTCTAAGGTACACCCCCAGCCCTACTTTTTCTTTTCTTTTTTTTTTTTTGCAGTACTCGGGATAGAACTTAGGGGCATTGTGCATCCAAGCTACACCCCAGCCCTATTTTTTTAGTCTTTTTATGTTTGAAACAGGGTCTCACCAAGTTGCAAAGGGCCTTGCTGAGTAGCTGAGGCAGTCCGCCTACCGTGATCCTCCATTCTCAGCCTCCCAAATGCTCGATTACAAGCTGTGCCACCACGCCTGGCTTATCCTTTATTTTTTTGCAGTACGGCGGGGGGGGGGGGGGGCTGGAACCCAGGGGCATTCTACCTCCCAGCTACACCCCCAGCCCTATTTTTTCTTTTTTTTTGAAACAGGATCTCACTGAATTGCAAAGGGCCTCACTAAGTAGTAGCTGAGGCTGGCCGCAAACCACGATCCTCCTGTCTCAGCCTCCCAAATCTGGGATTCCAAGGGTGCTCCACCCTTTTAGTCTTTATTTTGAAGCCGGGTCTCACTGTATTGCTGAGGGCCTTACTAAGTAGCTGAGGCCGGTCTTGAGCCAGTGATCCTCCTGTCTCAGCCTCCCAAGTACTGGGATTACAGGAGTGCACCACCACACCCGGCTTGGTTAATCTTTTTGTAGGTTCTTATAAAGTGCACAGCACTATATGAGACGAGGAAGAATATCAAAAAGAAATGTCTAGGATGTGGCTGGTGTTGCCTTCCGGCGACTTAGAGCTCGGAAGGAGAGGTTAGACATGTGACTCTTCAGGAAGTCTTGTTCTCAAGGCGGAGTCCTCCAAGGGAGATAGTGTGTTATTAGTCACAAAGAAATGAAGTGTCGGTAAGAGGTGTTTAGAGTCAGCAGGGCACCACTGCAAGGTCAGCCAAGCGAGCGGGCGTGACTCCAGGTTGCGCAGAGTAATAGCTTCCACTTGGCCTCCTGCGGGTCTGCAGTCCTCACCCTGACTTGACGAGGGCCACCCTCCTTCAGGGGCTTCTAGAGAACTCGTAAGGCTTCCTCCCGTCCCTGGCACTCTGCTTCTTGAGAGCCAGCAGAATGGCGGAGTGGGCAAGGGCTCCAGCGGCCCTGGTGGGACAGCGAGGCTCGCGGCGTGGGCGCGCGTGGTTGGCCGGGGCCTCTCGTAGAGGTTCCTGGAGTCGGGCTAGGCCTGCTGAGTGGAGGGGAGGAGGCCCAAGGAAGGGCAAAGGAGAGGGAGCGCAGGGATTACAAGCGTGCACCACCCCACCCGGCTGTTCTTTTAGTTTTTTGACAATTAAAAGTCATTAACTTGCTCACCTTACACTTATCAATTCCCGTTACACAGAAGGCATTGCTTATAAATCGCCACAGTTCAATGTCAGAATAGTTTCAGTTGTTAAAACGGAACTCTGAAGCCGGGCGTGGTGGCGCCCCTTGTAATCCCAGCATCTGGGAGGCTGGGACAGGACTGCGCAGCTTCAAGGTAGAGAGGCCTCTGCAACTCAGTGGGACCCTGTTTCCAAATAAAGAGTAAAAAATAGGGCTGGGGTGTAGCTCGGAGGTCGAATGCCCCTGGGTTCATCCCCAGGACCACACACACACACACACACACACACACACACACACACACACACACACACACACACACGGAACTATGTTTATGCAAAGGGTCTCCAGAAATTTCCAAAGAAGGGCGGAGCCCGGCTCTGCACTGGCTTAGACCTGGTTTTAAACTTTCTTTACACACTTAGAGCACATGTGGTTTGCATTGCGGGCTGGGGGTGTGGGCCACAAATAAGGAACCACACCCGAGCTTCCTCCACCCAGACTTGTTTGTTCTTCGTACTAGGGATTGAGCGGAGGGGTATTCTACCAAGCTCTATACCCTAGTCCTGTGTTCAAGTTTTTATTTTTATTTTTGTGGTATTAGGGGGATTCTATCTCAGAGCTACACCCCCAGCCCTATCTTAATCTTTTATTTTGAAACCAGGTTTCAACTAAGTTGCTGAGAGTGGCCTTGAACCTTTAATCTTCCCATCTCAGCCTCCCAAGGACTGGGCTTACAAACAGCTACCACCATGCTCAGCTAAAGTTTTTTCTTTTTCTCTTTTTAAAGGGGTTCTTTTTTTGTCTTTTTTGGAACCGGGGAGCGAACCCAGAGCGCCACACCTGCAAAGCCGGCGCTTTGCCACTGAGCTACACCCCGGCCCCTTTTTTCTTTTTTGAAGTACTGAGGAGGGAACCAAGGGGCATTCTACCTCTGAGCTAAACCCTCAGCCCTATTATTTTTTATTCTTTATTTTTATTTATTTATTTATTTATTTTTGCGGGTCTGGGATGGAACCCAGAGGCATTTGACCTCTGAGCTACACCCCCTGCCCAATTTTTTTTTTTTTTTTTTTTTGGTGGTACTGGGGTTCCTGGAAGCCCTTCTACCTCCGGGCTACACTCCCACGGGCTACACTCCCAGACCTGTTTTTTAACATTTTTATGTGGAAACAGGGTCTCTTAAGCCAGCGAGGCTGGCTCCGAACCAGCGCATCCTCCTGTCTCTGCCTCCCAAGCACGGGGGATTACAAGCGTGGGCCACCACGCCCGGCCCTGCCCAATTTTTTATTCTTTATTTTGAAGCAGGGTCTCACTGAGTTGTGAAGGGCCTCACTAAGTAGCTGAGGCTGGCCGTGAACCGCGGTCTCCTGTCTCAGCCTCCCAAATGCTGGGATTACAAACACGTGCCACCACGTCCGGCTGCTTTTTTTTTTTTTTTAATTTTTAAACAGGGTCTCACTAAGTTACAGACGGCCTCGCTAAGTAGCTGACGCTGGCCACTAAGCTGTGATCCTCCTGTATTAGCCTCCCACATACTGGGATTACAAGCGTTTGGCAACACACCTGGCTCTATTTTATTTCTATTTGGAAACAGGGTCTCACTACATTGGCTAGAGCCTCACTAAGTTGCTGGGGTTGGCTTTGAGCCTGTGATCACCCTGTCTCAGCTTCCCAAGTCCTGGGATTAAAAGCACATGTCACCGTGCCTGGCTTATTTTTTATTTTGAAACAGGATCTCACTAGGTTGCTGAGTCTTGCTAAGGTTGCTGAGGCTGGCCTCAGGCCTGCGATCCTCCAGTCTCAGCCTCCCCAGTACGGGGCGATGGGCGTGGGCACCCAGCAGCTGCAGCATTGTGAAACATTCCATGCTGCCTCTGTGGCCTCTTATGCTGGCCGGCGGGTGCGCTTGGTGTCTTGGTGCGAGGAGGCCTCTCCTGTCCCCAGCAGTCATGGCGATGACAGGTGCGGCGCCCTGCACGTCCATGAGCAGCCACACGAAGGAGAGGGTGACCATGACCAAGGTGACGCTGGAGAACTTCTACAGCAACCTTATCGCGCAGCATGAGGAGCGGGAGATGAGGTGAGAGCTCTGATCCGCATCTGCGTGGCCCGAGGCCTTGCCGTCAGCCGCTTATTTCTACAGCCACAGGACCTGCGAGTGCACCATGGGAAAGCCTGGGGCGCGCCTGTGACCCTTACCTGGCCGGGCCTGGGGCGCGCCTGTGACCCTTACCTGGCCGGGCCTGGGGCGCGCCCGTGACCCTTACCTGGCCGGGCCTGGGGCGCGCCTGTGACCCTTACCTGGCCGGGCCTGGGGCGCGCCTGTGACCCTTACCTGGCCGGGCCTGGGGCGCGCCTGTGACCCCTTACCTGGCCGGGCGTGGGGCGCGCCTGTGACCCTTACCTGGCCGGGCCTGGGGCGCGCCTGTGACCCCTTACCTCGGAGGCCGAGACAGGACACTCGCAGCTCGGAGCCAGCTGTGGCCGCGCAGCCCTCGGCAGCCTGTGAGGCCCTCTTTCTAAGTACAGAAAGAAATTTGGGCTGGAGGTGTAGCTTGGAGATAGAAAGCTTTTTTGTGGGTCTGGGGATGGAACCCAGGGGCATTCTACCTCCAGGCTATACCCCCTGCCCTATCTTTTTTTATTCTTTCTTTTGAAACAGGGCCTCACTGAGTTGCAAAGGGCCTTGCTAAGTAGCTGAGGCTGTCCTCAACCGTGATCCTCCTGTCTCGGCCTCCCGAGTGCTGGGATGACAGGTGTGCGCCACCGCGCCCCGCTGCCAACCACCATTTTGGTCATTTCCCTCCACTCCAAATTCTGCTTTTATTTTTGTTGTTTTTCACTCATTGCTTACAGCAGGAAGGAAGGAAAAGGCGTGAGAATGAAGTGGGTTTTAGTCAGGGCTCGAGAAGCACCTGTCGGCAGAAGGTGAATGCCGGCGGCTTTGTGATCTGCTGAGGAAGTGACTGAAGAGAGCAGACACAGACAGACAGACAGACTGAGCACGCACGCACGTTTGGTTTGGGAGCGGGGTTCTGTGTTGCGTTATGCAGTCTTTTTCAAGCTGTAAGTTGAAGAATGGGAATCTTTTCGCCTTAGTAATTGTAAGGCGTTCTGTTGATAGTTGTGTAGGTTTTGTTTCAGTGAACTATTTTTATGCCCCTCGTTTGCCATGTTTTTTCTTTCTATTTTTTTCTTTTCTTTTTTTTTTTTTTTTTTTTGCAGGTCTGGGGATGGAGCCCAGGGGCATTCTACCTCTGAGCTACAGCCCAGCCCTATTTTGTATTATTGTGAAGCCGGGCCTCACTGAGTAGCTGAGGCTGGCCGCGAACCGCGATCCTCCGGTCTCGGCCTCCCGAGTGCTGGGATGACAGCGTGCCCGCCACGCCCGGCCCTGCATTTTTCAGAAACCAATTAGGTTACATGGGATTTCAGACAGCAATTGAAATATTTTTCATGCATGTTTTGTTGTTGATTATTTGTTTTAGACAAAAGAAGTTAGAAAAAGTGATGGAAGAGGAAGGCCTAAAGGATGAAGAGGTAATTGACATTGGAGATCCTCCCGGAATCCACAGGGAAGGCAGGTGTCAGCCACGAGGCGGCCTGGGCGCGGGCAGGTCTGCCCGTCCCACAGGAGGTTGAAGGGGCGTGCTTCTGGACCTGGGAGAAGGCAGCACTGAGTGTCCAGCAGAGCAGGATTTCTCTAGAAGCCACTTTAGTTGATTGGAGTTAGAATCCAAGAAGAAGGTGAAACCAAGATCAAACTAAGCCGGGCGTGGTGGGCACGCTCGTCATCCCAGCATCCTGGAGGCTGAGACAGGAGGGTCACAGTTCCTGGACAGCCTCGGCTGCTTAGTGAGGCCCTTTGCAAGTCAGTGCGACCCTGTTTCAAAATAAGAAAAAAAGATTAGGGCGGGGGGGTAGCTCAGAGGTAGAATGCCCCTGCGTTCCATCCCCAGTACTGCAAATAAATAAATAAATAAAACTTGTATTTTATTTTAAAAATTGAAAGGCAACAGTGCCGGCGGAGTGGGCTGCCGAAGCGGGTCGGTCAGAGCCCGGCGGGGCGCGAGCAGCCCGGGCCCTCTGGCCCTGCGGGAGGGACCTTGGCTCTGCCTCCAGCCGCCAGAGTCAGAGTGTCAGCGCCCACCCTGCCCTCCTTTGTCTACTTTAGAAACGCCTCAGGAGATCAGCGCATGCTCGGAAGGAGACCGAGTTTCTTCGTTTGAAGAGAACAAGGCTTGGGTTGGAAGACTTTGAGTCGCTAAAGGTCATAGGCAGAGGAGCGTTTGGCGAGGTAACGCCCGCACGCAGCAGCCCGCTTCGCAGCAGTGCCTCGGCTGCCGACCTGCACCATCTGGCTGTGGAGCGGTGGTGCTGCTCTCGTGCTGGCCAGGCGGGGGGTGAGGGCAGGAAGCCGTCCACGTGTGGGCTTTGTTTTTTTGCAATACTGGGCATGGAACCCAGGGGCATTCTACCTCTGAGCTACACCCCCAGCCCTATTTTTTATTCTTTATTTTGAAAAGAGTCTCACTGAGTTGCAGAGGCCTCACTGAGGAGCTGAGGCTGGTCTTGAGCCATGATCCTCCAGTCTCAGCCTCCCGAGTGTCAGGATAACAAGTGTGCCTATCACACTGCAAAGCCTTTTCTTCTACTTTGTTACCACTAGGTGCTTATATTCAGATTATAATGCGTTTTTCTCAGGTCCTGGTTCCATCTCCAGCATTGCAAAACAACAAAGCAGAACAAAATCACTTTGCTTTAACATAAAAGCACTGGCTTGGTCGTGTGAACCTTTGACTTGGCGTTTCTTTTCTCATTTTGAGGTGCGGCTTGTTCAGAAGAAAGACACGGGGCATGTGTATGCAATGAAGATCCTCCGCAAAGCGGACATGCTCGAGAAGGAGCAGGTGAGCGCCGGGCGCGTCTCAGCGCTCCGCGGCCGATGGTGGCGGTGACGGAGGGCACAGGATGCAGCTCGGGGTGGTCTTCTTAAAGCTGGAACGCGGGAGGAGCTGCCTGCGCCCCGCCGAGCCCACGGTGGTGTGGCGCGAGCCCTCTGAGGTCATGCTTGGTGCAGTAGCGTCTCTCGCCAAAGGCTGGAAACAGAGATTGTATGTTCACTTCGGCACTGAGGCCTGGCAGGTAGGAATGGGTGTGCAGTGTGAAGCTTGTCTTGGCACGCTTTGTTCTGCAGGCTCATCCATTGCAGCCTGAGGATGCTGGGGCGGTACGGTGCCCAGGGCCGCGCAGGTCCTGCTGACAATGCAGTGCTCAGGGAGGCTGCTGCGTGACAGTGCAGCCCATCCCTGCGCCCACCCCGCCCAGACAGCTGGCCAGGACCTGGACCGCTGTGCAAGAGCTCTGCAGATGAGAATAAGGCCGCCACTGGGAGGCCTTTTTTTTTTTTTGAGGGTCTGAGGCATTTGACCTCCGAGCCATACCCCCTCTGCCCTATTTTTTATTCTTTATTTTGAAACAGGGTCTCACTGAGTTGCTGAGGGCCTCACTAAGTAGCTGAGGCTGTCTGCGAACCACTATCCTCCGGTCTCAGCTTCCCAAATGCTGGGATTACAGGCATGCGCCACCAAGCCTGGCTGATGGCATGTTTTTAATAAGCCAGGATGCAGACTCTCCTGAATTGGGCCTCTCTTGCTGATTGATTCAGACAGGTGGCTGTGGGCGCAGGGCTGCGGGAGACCTGGCTGAGGGAGGCAGAGCCCACCGGGGTGAGAAGGGCGCGGGCTGGGGTGAGCACAGGCCCAGCTCAGGCCGGCCCTGTGTCCACCCCAGGACCACAGCCATCCCATCCCGCCTTCCCGCCTTGACTTAGGCCTCTTCGTGTTCTCCTGCGCCCCAGAGCCCAGGCTCGGGAACTCCAGTGTGAGCATCACACCTCGGGCAGGGTCTTCAGCTGAAACCCACCTCGTGCCACGGGGCCAGGCAGGCGCACTTGTTGGCACAGCCTCGTGGCCCCAGTTCCTCGAGAGGCGGAGGCAGGAAGGTGGCCGTGAAGGTGCGTGGGTGATTGAGCCGTCTCCCGTGAAAGGCCGACGGTAGCGTCCGTGGAGGCTGCTGGGCTGTCGGCCCTGCGGAGAGCGAGCCAGTGAGCCGCGTTTACGTGTTGCCTGAAGGTAGTGCACGGCCCGGCCTGCAGTGCCGAGGAGCCGCCTCATTCAGGAGGCGCACGGGAGAGCCCTGCTTTGCGTGTGTCGCACTGGGGAGTCGGGTTGGTTCCTTGGTCTGCTCCTGTATTCATCTTTCAGAGCCGGGGCTGAGCCCCGAGTTTACTCTGTTTTGAAACAGTGTCAGGGAGTTGCAGAGGGCCTCAGCTGAGGCTGGCCGCACACCTGTGGTCCTCCTTTCTCGGCGTGCGCCACCACCCGGGCTGTTTTTTTTCTTTGTTTTTGTGCTACTGGGAATTAAACCCAGAAGCATTCTACCTTTGAGCTACAACACCCAGCCTTCTTTATTTTTTGTTTTTGTTTTGGTACTGGGGATTGAACGCAAAGGCCTTCTACTTCCAAGTAGACTTTATTTCTCATTTTGAAACAGGGCCTCCCTAAGTTGCTGAGGCTGGCTTTGAACCTGCCATCCTCCTGTCTCAGCCTCCCAAGTACTGGAATTATAAGCATGTGTCAACATGCCTGGCTTATTTTTTTTTTTAATGGTTTTCATTAGGTTGCCAAGAGTCTTGCTATGCCGCTGAAGCTGTCCTTGAACCTGTGATCCTCCTGTCTTAACCTCCCAAGTACTGGGATTACAGGTGTTTGCCACCAAAGCCAGCCAAGTTTATTTTTATGAGACATATTTCCTATAGTTTTAGGCAAGTCTCAAAACTTCTATTCAATAAATAGTACTCAGAAAAAGAAAATTGTATAGTGAGGAATATATTACAACTCTCAGAATTATTTCCTATAGTATGTGCCAAGAGCCCAGCCTGGTAACAGGTGATCCAAATAGATTGTTTTATTTTTGTTGTTTTTGTGGTACTGGGGTTGGAACCCAGGGGCATTCCACCTTTGAGCTACACTCCCAGCCATATTTTTTATTCTTTAATTTGAGACAGAAGCCGGGCGTGGTGGGCACGCTTGTAATCCCAGCATTTGGGAGGCTGAGACAGGAGGATCACAGTTTGTGGACAGCCTCAGCTACTTAGTGAGGCCCTCTGTAACTTAGTGAGACCCTGTCTCATTGAGTTGCAGAGGGCCTCACTAAGTAGCTGAGGCTGGCTGTGAACCCCAATCCAGTCTCAGCAGCTTAGCAAGGCCCTCAGCAATTTAGAGAAACCCTGTTTCAAGATAAAAAATAGCTGGGTGTGGTGGCGCACGCATGTAATCCCCATGCTTGGGAGGCGGAGACAGGAGGATTGCGCGGGTTCAAAGCCAGATGCGCTGGCTTAAGAGACCCTGTTTTCAAATAAAATATAAAATAGGTCTGGGAGTGTAGCCTGGAGGTAGAAGGGTTCCATCCCCAGTACCATCAAAAAAGTAAAAAATAAAAAATAAAAGCCGGGTGTGGTGGTACACACTTGTAATTCCAGTACTTGGGACTCCGAGACAGGAGGGTCCAAGTTCATAGCTAGCTTCAGCTGCTTAGCGAGGCTCTGTAACTTAGCGAGGCTCTGTAACTTCAGCTGCTTAGCGAGGCTCTGTAACCCTGTTTCAAAACAAAGTGAATAAAAAGTAGGCTGAGGTGTAGCTTGGAGGTAGAAAGCCCCTGGGTTCATCCTCAGCACCACACACACACACACACACACACACACACACACACTCTCTCTCTCTCTCTCTCTCTCTCTCTCTCTCTCAATAAATAAAGGACCTGTCTCATGATCTTAAACATGCGTTAATTCCTGCACGAAGCGCTGTGTGACGTTGATTGTTCAGCTCATGTCAGCTAATGGGCTCGATGCCCGAGGTCTGACTTCAGTCCGGGCCAGCTAAAGCCTCTCATCACAAGCTCGAGGCTGCTGAGGCTGGCTAGGAACCTGGGACCCTCCTGTCTCAGCCCTGCAAGTGCTGGGGCTGCAGGTGTGCGCCACCATACCCAGCTGCTTATTGAATCTGTTAAAAAATTCTCCAAAGAACATAGTACAGACTGAAAATGGGCCCAGCCTTGGCCAGGAAGAATGAGACGGTAAACACAGGATACGCCAGGTGGGATCTGAGTCCACACGGAAGAGCAGTGTGAGAGCAGCTGCCCTCACTGGAGACTGGCCCGTGGACAGAGCGCAGATACTGTCTTGCACCGCTTCGTGCAGGAATTAATGCATGTTTAAGATCGGCATGCTGTACACACTTAAGACTGGCAGCAGGACCACAACCTCTATTTAAGGCTTAGACTGGCTGGGTGTGGTGGGTACGCTTGTAATCCGAGTACCTGGGAGGCTGAGATGGGATTGCGGGCTTGTGGCCTGCCTCAGCAACTTAGGCCTTCTGAAATTTAGTGAGACCGTGTTTCAAATAAAAGGGATAAGCTGGGCGTGGTGGCGCACGTTTGTAATCCCAGCGCTTGGGAGGCTGAGACAGGAGGATCGCACAGGGTCAAAGCCAGCCTCAGCTACTCAGTGAGACCCTGTTCTCAAATAAAGTATATATATAAAAAAAAAGGTCTGGGAGTACAGCCCGGAGGTAGAAAGCCCCTGGGTTCCATCCCCAGTACCACCAAAAACAGAAACAAAGGCAAAAAGGGATAAAAAGGCTGGGGTGTAGCCTGGAGGTAGAAAGCCCCTGGGTTCCACCCCCAGTGCCCCCCCCACACGCACGCACATACACATGTGCGTGCTTAGCCTGGGGCTTATTCTAGACTTGATCACATGATGCAGCTCAACCTTGGCTCTCCGGCTGAGGCAGGAGAGTTGCTCGTCCAGGGTCAGTCTGGGCAGCAGGGAGAACCTTTCTGCAGAAAACGGGGACAGGTGGGGCTTCATGATATGAGCTTCATAATTTATTTCCTTTTTTACGTGTATGTGTGTGCTAACAGAAATTAGCCCGGGCGCATTCTACCTGAGCTATACCCTCACATCCCTTTTTGTTACATTTTATTTTATTTTATTTTATTTTGGTGGTACCTGGGGTAGAATCCAGGGGCTTTCTACCTCCGGGCTATACTGTCAGACCTATTTTTTTTTTATATTTTATTTGGGAACAGGGTCTAAGTTGCTGAGGCTGGCTTCGAACCTGTGTGATCCTCCTGTCTCAGCCTCCCAAGGGCGGGGATTATAAGTGTGCGTCGGCTTTGTTTTTTATTTTGAAACGGGGTCTTGCTAAGTTGTCCAGGGGGCCTTGAACCTGTGACCCTTCTGTCTCAGTCTCCCAGTTACTAGGATCATACCATGCCTGGCCCCTGTTATGTATTTAAATTGGTCAATTTGATACTATGGTGCATGATTATTACTATTTGGTTCTGGGATTGCGCCAGGGCACTGTGCCTCCAGGCTGTGCCTCCAGCCCTTTTCCTTGTGAAGTGGGGTCTCACTGGCTGTTGAGCCTCACAGTTGCCGAGGCTGATCTCAGTCCTGGGGTTTTCCTGCCTCGGCCGCCCGAGTCCTGAGGTCGCAGCTGTGCTGTGCCTCGGTGCACAGCTGGGGAGCATCATTTTAGCGGAGCAATCCTGCCAGGTCTCCTAGGCTCCTGCAGCTTGTCTCCTCAGCTAGGTATTTCGGTAAAAGTAGAAAACTGGAAATGTATTCACTTAAATCTATAATTTAACTTCCATGTTCTTATTTTTTTCCCTTAGGTCTGGGGATTGAACTCAGGGCACACTACTACTGAGCTATGCCCTCAGCCCTTTTACATTTATTTATTTATTTACTTATTTATTTTGTGGCACTGGGGAGGGAACCCAGAGGCATTCTACACCCCCAGCCCTATTTTATTTTTATTTGGAAACAGGGTCTCGCTGGGTTGAGAATCCCATTCCTTGCTGAGACTGTCCTCAAACTCGGATCCTCCTGTCTCACCCTCCCAAGTACTAGTGTTACAAGTGTGCACCACCACGCCTGGCTGGCACTTACTTATTTTTTGCAGTACTGGGAATGGAACTCAGGAGCGTTCTATATCCAAGCTATACTCCCAGCACTGTGTGTGTGTGTGTGTGTGTGTGTGTGTGTGTGTGTGTGTGTGTGTGTGTGTGGTGTACTGGGCACATTCTACCTCTGAGCTACACCCTTATTTTTTAGTTTTTATTTTGAAACATGGTCTCACTGAGTTGCAAAGGGTCTCACTAAATAACTGAGGCTGCCCTCGAACCTGTGAACCTCCTGCCTCAGCCCCCAAGTCCTGGCGTTACAGGCGTGCGCCACCACACCCGGCTCCTTTTTGGTTGTGAGCCGGCCTGGGCCTCCCCTGAGCCCTGACTCCGCGGCTCCGCCCTGGGTTGGCATGGAGTGGCCCCAGCCCGCGGCTCCTCGCGGCTCAGTGCAGCGAGGCCTCCTGGGCAGTGTGGGTTGCGTGCTGTGGTGCCGTGGTGTCCGGAACTGTCCCTCACCGCACAGTGCACACCCACGGCAGGGCCCCGTGGTCTCACCTGGCCCAGTTGTTCCCAAAAGAGGTTATTAGAACAGAACTCTCTGCAGAGGTGTGGTGCCAGGGGCTCGGCACCTGGAGTCGGTGGGCGCTGGAGGAGCTGCCGCCGCGGGAGCGTGCACTCTGCAGCGAGGGCCTCCCCAGGTTTCATCGGCCACCTCCGGCCCAGCCGGTGTTGAGCTGGTCTTGTCTTGCCCAAGCAGATCTTGCGTGTCGTCACAGTTACGTACTCAGAGCAGCCTTGAACTTGTCTACACTGCGAGCAAGGCGTGTCATTAATCCAATGCGTGTACCTCCAGGTCGGCCACATCCGTGCGGAGCGCGACGTTCTAGTGGAGGCAGACAGTTTGTGGGTTGTGAGAATGTTCTATAGTTTTCAGGATAAGCTAAACCTCTACCTAATCATGGAGTTCCTGCCTGGAGGTAATGACCGAACGTCGCAGGCCCCTCCCTCTCTGCCTCTCCTCCCGCCCGGCTCCCCTCCTCTGCTCCTCAGCCTCGCGGTCTGTCTGCCTCTCCTCATGGCCTTCCGGAGCCGGCCGCCTATCTGAGTGGGCCTTCTGTGATGTAGCGACCTTCCCATTCTGTTAAACACAGGCATTTCTTCCCTTTTTCAACCTGTAGGGCTGAGCGAGGGAGTTGCCAGTATAAGGCCAGGGAGGGCGGAAACAAGGAGGCCTGCCGTCCCTCCTCCAGCTCCCCGCTGTAGAAGGTTTAAGTTTTGACGAGTGGACGTGTGCCTCTCCTAAGGCAGCTTCGAGAGGAGCCAGACGGAGCTCGGCGTCTGGTGGGGGACAGTCAGTTTTCCCGCGAGCAGACTTGGGGCAATTCTGAGGAGGAAAACCAAAATTACCCATTTCTTTTCTGGTTTTTGCAAAGCAGATAGAGCTGGAATAAAATATTGATCTTGAGACAACCCTTAGCTTAAAAGATCCAGGGTCATCAGTAGTTTTTATTAACAACTGATCAAAGTTAGGAAACAGTGGGTCAAGTTCCGCTGTAGAATGGGGAGCGGCTCTTTAACCAGGGCTGGGGGCCGGCGTGGTGAGCGCCTGGCCACTCCCAGGGCCGTCTTCCAGGGCTTCTCCTGCGCCGCAGACCCTGCCCTTTGGGCTCGCGGAGTGCTCGCAGGAGTCGGCCTGCAGCCCGACCGTCAGGCTGGGCTCTCTGGCCACCTGGGCAGCTCTCCCGGTCGGGAGCGAAGGCCACACAGCTGCTCAGCCATGGTCGCCGCACTGCCCGTCTCTCTCAGGCCTGGAAAACTCTGCCAGGAGAAACTGTCTTATTTTTCAAGTCTTGGGTCAAGAAGAACATTCAGTAAATGGTTACATTTTTGCCCGAGTGAAAAATACTTCCCTGCAAGACTATGTAAGATAAAGGTATGAATGAAATGAGATTCAAAAGCCAGTGCAGAGCCGGGCGTGGTGGCGCACGCCTGTAATCCCGGGATGGCGAGGCTGAGACGGGGATCGCAGGTTTGAGGCCAGCTTTGGCAACTGAGACAGCAACCTAGTGAGACCATTTCCAGATAAATAAAATCAGGCCGGGGGTGTAGCTTGGAGGTAGAATGCTTCTGGGCTTGATCCCTAGCACCAGAAAAAAAAAAAAGGCCGCACAGCACTCTGAGGCTCCTCCTCCCTGTTTCCTAACATGAGCTTTACGGGCGTTAAGCCGAGTCTCCTATTTCTCCTAGCTTTAGACTGCTCAGGTGTTCTCCGCTTTTGTCTAACTCTTGACTTTTAGGATCTCAACCTTTCTTTTCTCTTTTAATTGTGGTATTAAGCAGAAATAATTACATTTTGACTTTGCAGAAAACTAAGGACATTACTAGTTAGGTGCTAAAGTCTGCTTCTGTATTTGGAAAGTAGCAGGAAAGCCCCGGCTCCCCGCCCCGCGCCCCCGCCCCTCCACCTCCCTGTCACATCAGGGCACCCCCTTGCCCTCCACGCCCGCGCCTCACGCCGCGCGAGCTGCGTTATCTTCTAGTGTTCCGTGGACAGGGTGGAGAGCGCGCTTTCAGCCTTCCCATATATCCACACTTTGGGCGTTTCAGTCTCTAACGATGGCATTACAACCTGTATGCAAATATTATCTTCTACATGGAGAGAGATTTGCACATATATTTGTGCAAACTGAAAAGTGAATTTTTCTCCCTAGTCCAGAGAATTATCCTAAACACACTCTTTTTTTAAGTTTGAGAGGAATTTCCTTTTCCTCTCAAAAGTAGAATGAGCTGGTGCCCCGTGGCGCGCCCTGGGTAGTGAGGAGCGCCTTCCTGTCCCGGGCCTGGCCGGGGTGTAGAGCGCGCCTCCGTCCGCCGTGTGGTGGTGGCTTTGCATCTTTGCCACAGGGGACATGATGACCCTGCTGATGAAAAAGGACACGCTGACCGAGGAGGAGACGCAGTTCTACGTCGCAGAGACCGTGCTGGCCATCGACTCCATCCACCGGCTCGGGTTCATCCACAGAGACATCAAGCCGGACAACCTGCTGCTGGACAGTAAGGTGGGCGCCCACCGCCCGGCCGGCGCCTCATTCCGCCATCTCTCTCCCTGGTCCTGGGATGGAACCGGGGCATTCTTCCTCTGGGCTGCATCCCAGCCCTGGCGTTTTGAAACGGGGTCTCCTTAGGTTGCCGAGAGCCTCGGTACTTGCTGAGGCTGTCTGGGAACCTGTGGTCCTCCTGTCTCAACCTCCCAAATTCTGGGGCTGTAGGCGCAGCCGCCAGGCCCGACTACATTGTTTTTAATAGGTAAGCTACTTTCTCTGAAAGGCTATGTCCCTTTAATTTCATTAAACATTCCTCTTAAAGGACATTCACTTTTGGGGTATTTTTGGTTTTTTTTTATACTGCTCCCAGAGACATTCTACCTCTAAGCTACACGTCTGTCTGTCTGTCTGTCTGTCTGTCTCTCTCTCTCTCTCTCCTTTTCCTTTTTTTGCAATACTAGGAATAGAACCCAGGGGCATTCTACCTTCAAGCTACACCACCAGCCTTATTATTATTATTATTATTATTATTACTATTATTATTATTACTATTTATTTTGAAACAGGGTCTCACCAAGTTGCAGAGGGCCTCACTAAGTAGTAAAGGCTGGCTGCCAACCTGTGATCCTTTGTCTCAGCCTCCCAAGTACTAGGATTAAAACATGGGCCCACACACATGGCGTAGAGCTTAGAGTGTTATTTTCTTTTTTTCTGTGATACTGGGGATGGAACCAAGCTACACCCCCAGTCCTATTTTTTAGTCTCTTTTTATTTTATTTTTTTGTGGTACTGAGGGTGAACCCAGGGGCTTTTGTTCTACCTCCAGGCTATACTTCCAGACCTACTTTAAACTTTATTTGGAAATAGGGTCTCACTACATTGCTGAGCGCCTCACTAAGTAGCTGAGGCTGGCTTCAAACCTGTGCGATCCTCCTGTCTCAGCCTCCCAAGCACGGGGATTACAAGCGTGCGCCACCACGCCCGGCTCTAGGCTATTTATTTATTTACTTATTTATTTATTTATTTTATTTTGTTGGTACTGGGGTTCCTGAAAACTCTTCTACCTCCGGGCTACACTCCCAGACCTGTTTTTACATTTTTTTTTTTTTTTTTTGGAAACAGGGTCTCCTAAGCCAGTGGGGCTGGCTTCGAACCTGCGCGATCCCCCTGTGTCTGCCTCCCAAGCTCGGGGATTACAAGCGTCGCCACCACGCCCGACTAGGCTCTTTATTTTTGAAACAGGGTCTCACTGAGTTGCAAAGGGCCTCACCAAGTAGCTGAGGTTGGCCGCGAACTGCGATCCTCCCGTCTCCACCTCCTGAATGCTCGGATTATAAGCATGCACCACCATGCCTGGCTGAGTGTTATTTTCTAATAAAGCCAAAGATAGTCATTTCCTCCTAGCATATAGTTAACTCTCTGCTAAGGCCTCACCTGCCTGAACCCTGTCTGGGCAATCTCCTTTGTTAAGGAGGAGCCCAGCCTAGAACCAGCAAGCGCAGCAGCAGCTTTCCGGCAGCAGCGAGCAAACCTGCTCCGGTTCCAAGCCGTAGCCCCGCGCCCCGAGCTCGAGGAGGAGCCGCTCGGCCCGGCCTGGCCCGGCCCGGCACTGCCTCCCCACCTCTGCTTCAGATGCGCAGAGAAGCTGGGTTGTGGAGACGCTCCCTCACAGAGCTGTGGAGGGAGCTCCTGGCTGGGCCTGGTGACGCACATTGACATCTCAGTGCTGGGGACGCTGAGACAGGCGGATCCCAGGCTCGTGGCCGGCCTCAGCTACTTAAGCCCTCTGCAGCCCTGTTTCAAAATAAAGAATAAAAAATAAGACTGGAGGGTGGAGCTTGGAGGTTCCATCCCCGGTACTGCATTAAAAAAAGGAAGCCGGGCATGTGGCGCACGCTTGTAATCCCAGCATGAGACCGGAGGATCGCGGTTCGCGGACAGCCTCAGCTACTTAGTGAGCCCCTCTGCTACTCAGTGAGACCCTGTTTCAAAGTAAAGAATAAAAAATAGGGCAGGGGGTGGAGCTCAGGTAGACCGCCCCTGGGTTCCATCCCTAGTACCTGTCAGTTTCTTCTCCACAGGGTCACGTGAAGCTTTCTGACTTTGGCCTCTGCACGGGACTGAAAAAAGCCCACAGAACGGAATTCTATCGGAATCTGAGCCACAGCCTCCCGAGCAATTTCAGTGAGTGTGAGGCGGTGCCCGGGAAAGAAGGGCCGGCCCCGGGCGGGTGGGCCCCGCCTCTGTCACAGCAGAAAGACCAGCACGGGACGCGCATGTGCAGGAGTCCCTGAAGAGCGCGTAGGACAGCCCCGCTCACCCCGGGCACGCTCTGCCAGCCACGCCCCAAACGCAGAAGGCCCTAAAAGTGACAGTGCTGCTCTTGGGCATTTGACAGCGACGCTTCTGAGAACAGAGCGCGTTGGGTGTTGAGGGCCGGCGCACAGCTGTGGGTGCAGGGAGCCCCGCCGCGCCGCGCCCCGCCTCGCTACAGCTGTCTCTGTGCTTTAGCTTTCCAGAACATGAACTCCAAGCGGAAAGCGGAGACCTGGAAGAGAAACAGACGGCAGCTGGTGAGTGCGGTGGCGGCCGGGGGCGCCACGACCTGTGCGCGCCCCACGGTGTCGGAGGGGCGGACTCCAGGCTGGGAGAGTCCCCCCTCCTGCTCCGCCTTGCGCGGGGTCCTCCCCACACCACGCAGCTGCCTTGAGCTCCGAGGCGCTGGCCTGCAGAGTGGGGACGTCTGGGTAAAGACGCCTCGGTCAGTGCCCAGCCTGCCCTGTGACGGAAAACACTGCTGGGTGGCCAGAGCTGGAGAGAATGGGAGGGGAATGCAGACTGTGCGCACATAAAGAACCCCACAAGTCGAAACAGAAGCCACTTTCTTGCACTTACCTGGTGTGTCGGACATTATCTATTTACTTTTTAATGGTAGTGGGGATTGAGCCAGGGGCATTCTACCTCCAAGCTTCACCCCCAGCCTGACTTTCAATTCTGACACAGGGTCTCACTGAGTCGCAGAGGGCCTCACTAAGTAGCTGAGGCTGGCCTTGAACCTGCGACCCTCCTGCCTCAGCCTCCCAAGTCCCGGGATCACATACCTGCACCTCCATGCCGCTGCCAGGCGGAGCACACTGTGACAGCAGCTGGTCGGGCCTGCCTGCGGCACGGCGGCGTGCGTGCTGGCAGGTTCGAAGGCCACTGGCGGCCGCTGTCGGAGCGTGACTCCTGCTTCCGTGGCACCTTTGGTTCTTGGGAGCGGACCCCAGTCGCGAGGCAGAGGGGCCGTGCCCGGGTAGTCAGGAAGGCTGGCACTCGTTCACCAGCGGCCTCAGGCACTTCTCTGGAGATGCAGTAACTGAAGTTAATCTTTTTTCTCTTTTTTTGGTATTGGGGTTGAGCCCAGAGGTGCTTTACCGTCGAGCCGCGTCTCAGTGCCCATTTTGTGTGTGCTGTGGGGGTTGAGTCCAGGGATCTTCTACCACTGGCCTGTTTCATTGAGACAGGGCCTTGCGCTCTGGCTGGCTTTGGTCCAAGTACTGGGCACACGTGCCAGCACACCCAGCCCTTTTTATTCTGTACTTTGTGGCAAGGTCTCGCTAGTCTTCCCGGTCTAGCCTCAAACTTGTGACCCTCCTGCCTCAGTCTCCTGAGTAGCTGGGGTTTCAAGCTGTAAAACGAATCTCTGATGTTTTTTCCTGGTATTAATTTGGGACAGTTATCTGCAACATAATTTCCTCTTCTTGGGAGCTGTGTTACTCTTTAAACTTGTAAATTGTGTTTTTGTGGAACTGTTTCCGGGGTTGGTTGGTGGTTAGGGAGTCAGGACGGGTGGGCCCCTCCAGTCCTGTCTTTCCGTGGCGCAGCTGCTCTCAGCCTGCACATTGGAGTCACCGGGGACCCCGGACCGTAGTGACGCCCAGTGTTCACCCCCAGAGGTTCTGGTGCAGTGTGTCTGGGGCGTGTAGCCTGGGTGACTGAGGTGTGAGAGACTCTGGCGGCGGGGTGCCATGGCCCACGTGTGCAATCCCAGCGCTTGGGAGGCTGAGACAGGAAGGTTGAAGGTTCGAGGCCAGCCTCAGCACCCTAGTGAGACCCCATTCCAAAACAAACAAAAAGGGTTGGGGGTGTACCTCCCTGGGTTCCATCCCTAGTACCACGCATACAGAAAGAGTGACCCTGTGTGATAGCGCTGTGTGCCTGGTGCCGAGCTCCCGGCCGGAAAGGACGTGGCGGGCAGTCGCCGTGCCTTGTTGGAGACTGATAGTGGGCTCTCTTTTGGAAGTAACAAAAGTCAGGACTCGTCTGAGCGTCGGCGGGGTGGGCACCCAGCCCAGTGCCTCGCTCCCGCCAGG
This sequence comes from Muscardinus avellanarius, assembly GCF_963383645.1. Classification (NCBI taxonomy): domain Eukaryota; kingdom Metazoa; phylum Chordata; class Mammalia; order Rodentia; family Gliridae; genus Muscardinus; species Muscardinus avellanarius. The sequence continues at coordinate 91,585,546 of NC_137800.1, read as the reverse complement.
GGAGTGCTCTGCCGCCGGGCGGCGTCCGGCCTTTTCCTTTTCTCTTTAGGAGCAGGTCAGGTTGTAATCCCTGGCTACTTGCTATGCTGATGATTACTTCGGGGATAATTAAATTCGAGCTCCTTCATGTCCTTGTGCTCTGAGATGGGCTCTGTGCCTCATGCGCACCCAGGGTCAGGTCAGTCACTGGGGACGGCTTACGAGTCTGCGAGGAAGGAGGCGTCCGTTTCCACCTGGGGTTAAATGGCATTTGAAGTGTTTTCGAGCATCTGAATGGATGTGGGGTCCTGGGGCCATGGTCTCTTCTGTTCCCAGTAGGGATGGGAAGTGTAGATGCAGGTCGTCCCGGCTGGCCTCGCCCCGGGACCGTGCCAGGGCGCTTCCCGCAGGCGCACTGCTCCGTCCACCCCTTGTGCGCCACGGGCACCGGAGGCAGGCGGTGTTTGGCAGCGTGGGCCTGGGCCGCTGGCCTCTCTCGAGGTGCTGCGTCTGCCGGCCGACTTAGGTCAGCTGACGGAAGCGACCCAGCGGGAATGGAGGGCGCTGCCACTCAGACAGCAGATGGCGAGGCTGGCCCGCGTGGAGATGGACGAGGTCTGGGAGGGCGCCGGCGGCCAGGCAAGGCGGCTCCAGCCGGCGCTGCTCTCCTTCCGGGTCCAAGCCTTTGGGTGGCATGTATCTTATAATTCCAAAGTTGGTTTTAACAGAGCCTTAGTATCTTGAAGTTCTTTTCCTGTGGCAATAAAGCTCTGGTTTTATAATCTTTGGTCAATAAGATTTATATAGCATTCATCTTTGTTAGAATAAATCTAGTCTTTAAAGAGTATCTATAGTTTCTTACCTTTATAATTAGAATGAAAATGCTTTTTTTTCGAGGGGTCCAGGCCATGTTTCATATTTTAAAGCTTGAAGAAACCTCCCCAACCAAAAAGAATGGGCACTTATATTAATATTTATATTTTTAAAATTTAACATTTGAAGCCAGGTGTAGTGGCACATACTTGTAATCCTAGTACTTGGGTGGCTGAGACAGGAGGATCACATGTTCGAAGCCAGCCTCGGCAGCTTAGTGAGGCATTCAGCAACTTAGTGAGACCCTGTTTCCAAATAAAATATAAAATAGGTCTGGGAGTGTAGCCTGGAGGTATCAGGCCCCTGGGTTCCATCCCCAGTAACACACACAAAAAATTAAAGCCGGGCGTGGTGGCGCACGCTTGTAATCCCCGCGCTTGGGAGGCTGAGACAGGAGGATCACACAGGTTCGAAGCCAGCCTCAGCTACTTAGTGAGGCTCTCAGCAACTTAGTGAGACCCTGTTTCCAAATAAAGTATAAAATAGGTCTGGGAGTATAGCCTGGAGGTAGAAGGGCTTCCAGGAACCCCAGTACCACCAAAATAAATAAATAAATACATACATAAATAAAAAATTAGGCTGGGGGTGTAGCATGGAGGAAGAATGCCCCTGGGTTCCATCTCCAGTACCTCAAAAAAAATAGCTATTTGATTACCTGTTTGGAGAAATATATTCCTATTTTACAATGTACATTGAAATCAACTAGAGCTGGGCGTGGTGGCACACGCTTGTAATCCCCGCGCTTGGGAGGCGGAGACAGGAGGATCGTGCTGGTTTGGAGCCAGCCTCGCTGGCTTAAGAGACCCTGTTTCCACATAAAAATGTTAAAAAATAGGTCTGGGAGTGTAGCCCGTGGGAGTGTATACCAGAGGTAGAAGGGCTTCCAGGAACCCCAGTACCACCAAAAAAAAAAAAAAAAAAAATCAACTAGAGATAGAAATTAAATTTCATAATTTTAGAAAAAAGTATCAGACAATATTTGTGTTCTCAGAGCAAGTAAGCTTTTTAAAATGATACAAGCAGTATAAGTCATAAGGAAAATGTCAGTTCATTTTACTACTGTGTATGTGGAGCAGCGGGAACAGTGCGGTGCGGAGCCCGCAGCCCGGCCCAGCCCCGCGCCTAGAGGGCCCGGGAGAGCCCACGCGCTCCAGCAAGCCTGCCTGTCACCGCAGGAAATGGCTGTGTGGTCAGAGATTCCACAGCAGCCAAGATAACTGACCTTCAGCTGCGTGCGACAGCTGGGTGACTCTGCAAGCCTGCCATCTCAGCCACCTGGAGGCTGAGGCAGGACAACTGAAAAGCTGAAGGCCAGCCTCGGCCATTGCAGGAGACTGCCTCAAAATCGCAAGTGAGAAGGGCTGGAGATGCCGCCCAGTGCAGAGCGCCCGGTCAGTCTCAGTACCACAGAGTAAAAGGAAGCAGCATTGGGAGGAAGAACGAGAGCGCGGCAGCCCCTGGACAGAACGACACTGTGTTATAAAGCACGAGACTAAGTAAGAGCCGGCCCGGCGGAGCGCCTCGTACCCGACAGGAGTTCTCAGCCAGGCTCAGCAATTTAGCGAGACCTGTTTCAAAATAAAACTTAAAAGGGCTGAGGGTGTCTCTCAGGCAGAACACCCCAGGTCGCCAGCACCAAAAAGAAAAATCAAGAATCAAAACAGGAAAAACTAAACATCTTGTTTTGGGAGCAAATTAGATCTGCTTGGTGCGCAGAGGCCCGCCCCGGCCTGACCGGAGGGCGGCTCGGCATGGTGACCGGGCGGGGTGGCTCAGTGCAGCTCACTGGTGGAGTTATCCTCAGAGCTCGATGAGGACGTGTGTGGAGGTGACATCATAGTGCTTTTGGTATGACAGATAATACTTCATTTAAAAATCATAAAAACAGTAAGCATCAGACTGGGAGAAAATAGTTCCAGTATGTAGAACTATTAAGGACTAATGTCCTGAATTTATAAGATTTCCTATGAATCAATAGAAGAAAAGGAACAAAACACAACTAAAAAACTACTGGGCGAAGAATCTGGGAAGAAATTTACAGGAAAAGAACCAGGATGGCTAATTATCCTGTGAGCTGGCCTCAGCCTTACTGGTAATCGCTTCATGTTCATCCACTGGTAACGCCAAGTATTGGCGAGACAGGCGCCCGGTGCGTTCGGTAGGAGTTAGCCCTGTGGAGGTAGACCACCAGGTTTAGGCCGGCAGTGCTCCTGTGCGATGGAGGTGCGCATGGGCGGTGCTCCCACGCCGCGGAGCGCCTGGGTGATGCTCCTGGGTGGCGCTCCTGGGCAGTGCTCCGAGTGACAGTGGTGCTCCCGTGCCGTGCTCCTGCATTGTGGAGCTCCTGGGTGATGTTCCCGGGCGGTGCTCCTGGGAAGTGCTCCGAGTGATAGCGGTGCTCCCGCATTGCGGAGCTCCTGGGTGATGCTCCTGGGCAGTGCTCCCGCACGCACTGCGTCGGTGTGCATTCAGTGTGGTCTAGAGAAGCGGCAAACGCCATTGTGACTTACGTGGCGGGAAATAATGCTCCGGCTCAAAATCATGATGTTAAGTGAAAGGCCGGATGTAACAGTCATGTCATAGCCGGCAGGCGTGGGGGTCCACCTGACCGCCCTCCCCGCAGGCCTTCTCCACCGTGGGCACGCCCGACTACATCGCCCCCGAGGTGTTCCTGCAGACCGGCTACAACAAGCTGTGTGACTGGTGGTCGCTGGGCGTGATCATGTACGAGATGCTCGTGGGTGAGTGGCGCCGCCTTCCTGCCGTGGCTCGGCCGCTGGCCGCGCTCCTCATCTGGCTTGTGCCTTCGCCTTCTCCTCGGGCGGCTTTTTAACCGCGCGGTGTGCCGAGAGCGCCCCCGTCCCCTCTGGCCGTCCGCCCCCTTGCTCTCAAGCCCTGGGAACAGCGGCCCCCTGGCCTCTCGCCCTCCCTTGCAGGGAATCTGGATTTGAGGGCACACCTGTGGGTGCCTGCCGTCTGGGTCCATGCGGACCTCTCAGGAGGTCTGTGCTCTTGCCCGGGGGGCTGCCCGCAGGATGAGGCCCCCTCTGCTCCCGGGCACCCGGCCCTGCACCTCGCTGCCGCCCTCCCCGTCTTTAGCGAGCTGGCAGCCTAGTGGGGTCAGAGGCACGGCTTCGCCTGGGCTTAGTGTTGGGGAAATGAAAGTTGGCTTGGACGCTTTCTGGGATGTGTGCGAATCCTGTCTGCCAAGTGGGATGGACACACGGCAAGGGGAAGCCCAGGCAGACTCAAAGCTTGGGGTGCGCGGGCTCCAGAGTCCCTTTCCTATTGCAGGCTACCCCCCTTTCTGTTCTGAGACCCCTCAAGAGACGTACAAGAAGGTGATGAACTGGAAAGAAGCCCTGACTTTCCCTCCAGAAGCCCCCATCTCTGAGAAAGCCAAAGATCTGATTTTGAGGTATCAGAAACCCGCCAGCAACGCTCAGCCTGCGTGTGTGTTACTGGGCTTGAACTCGGGGCTGTCCTACCTCTGAGCTGCGCCCCAGGCTCTAGTTCTTTTCTTTTGGTGTACTGGGGGAGAACTTTCTACCTGTGGGCTGTACTCCCAGACCTATTTTGTATTTGGAAACAGGGTGAGAGCCTCACTAAGCGGCTGAGGCTGGCTTTGAACCTGCGCTATCTTCCTGTCTCTGCTTCCGAAGTGCTGGGATTACAAGCGTGTCCTGCCACACCTGGCTTTCTGTTTCATTTATTTTGAACAGGGTCTCATCGAGTTGCCTTGGGTCTTACTAAGTTGTTGGGGCCAGTCTTGGTCAGCGACCCTGCTGTCTCAGCCCCCAGGTCCTGGGGTTACAGGTGTGCGCCACCACGCCCGGCTTGCCCCGACTTTGACATGAGTGGGTTTCCCCCTCGCCTCGTGGGTTTGCTGCCGCTGTCCCCCATTGCCGTCGTGGAGAGAAGACGCTGCCCTCTGTCCGCAGGCAGGCCAGGTGCGCTGACGGCTCTGTCTCCCCAGGTTCTGCTGTGAGTGGGAGCACAGGGTCGGGGCCCCCGGAGTGGACGAAATCAAAAGCAACGCCTTCTTTGAAGGTGTCGACTGGGAACATATCAGGTATGCCCACAAAGAATGCTCTGCTTATTCCCTCGGGCCGTGCTCGTTTCCAGGCAGGAAGCGCCGCGCGGGCAAGCCGGGCAGGGTCTAGTGGAGAAGGGCAGCGGTCTGGCCGGCGCCCCGTGCCGAGTCCAGGTTGTCCACCGTCTGGGGCGTCCGGAGCGCTGTCCTTGCCCAGTGTTGAGGCCCCGGGACCAGCCCTGTCCACAGACGCCCCTGGGGGTGGCGAGGGTGGCACCAGCCTCCTCACTCAGCATCGGCCGGCTGCTGGGCAAGAGGGAGGGCGCGCTCGGGATGTCACGAGGGTGCCTGGAGGCTCACTTCTCTCAGCAGAAAGGCAGCGCGTGGGGCACGCCGAACTTGGAATCTGAGCTGTCCTCGTGCCTGTCTTCTGGTGCTGAATGCTCTGTCTTAGGCTTCCTCACTAAACTCACGTTCGGGTGCGGTCAGCTGGCTTGGTCCCCCCGCACTGAGAGTGGGGGCTGCCGTGGGTGGGCCCCCAGCCCTGCCACGGGTCTCGCAGAGGAAGCGGCGCACGGGTGCTCGCTGTAGCGTTTGGGCATCTGTTCTTGCAGAGAGAGGCCCGCTGCAATCCCGATCGAAATCAGGAGCATCGACGACACCTCCAACTTCGACGAGTTCCCCGAGTCCGACATCCTCGAGCCTGCAGGTAAGGCCAGCAGCACGTGGCCGCGCGCCACACCAGCACGCTGCGCAGGGAGAGTGAGGGCAGGCCCCGTTCCTGGGCTGCTCAGGGGCCGAGTGAGTCCCGAAGCCTCTTTTGTGGTTTCCTACTCGTAATTAAAGATCAGGCACATCGAAATGACAGGGGTGGGAAAATTGAACTCAGAAAAGAATTCTTGTTCAGAAATACGAGGTTCAGCCGGGTGTGGTAGCGCACGCTTATAATCCCAGCATTTGGAGGCTGAGACCGAAGGATCGCGGTTTGCGGACAGCCTCAGCTACTTACTGAGTCAGCCTTCTGCAACTCAGTGAGACCCAGTTTCAAAACAAAGAATAAAAAATTGGGCTGGGGGTGTAGCTCAGAGAGGTCGAATGCCCCTGGGTTCCATCCCCAGACCCGCCAAAAAAAAAAAAAGAAAAGAAATACGAGGTTCAAAGACTCGGCAAGGAAGGGAAGGCTTGCGGAGCGGGGTGCAACGGTGTCCAGGAGAAGCCGGAGCCTGTGCCGACGGCCATCTTGGGCCTAGGCAGGCGGCCCTTACGTCTCTTTCTTTCCCAGTGGCCACCAGCAACCACCCGGAGACGGACTACAAGAGCAAGGACTGGGTGTTCATCAACTACACCTACAAGCGCTTTGAGGGCCTGACCGCCCGGGGCGCCATCCCTTCCTACATGAAGGCAGCCAAGTAGCCCCAGGCGCTCGCGAGCTCCCCTCAGCAGCGCACGCTCCCCCTCTCGGGACGTGCCTGGAGAAGCCGGTGGCCGTCGCTGCGACAGGGCCGTCGCTGCAAACGGGATGCCCCGTGGATTTCTCCTATGATGCGTCTGAAAGCCGAGAGAACGGTGGCAACCATTTCTGCCGTGTCAGCAGTGACAGCTGACTTGCTGCTTTAGACGCATCCTGAGCCGATTTGATAAGTGTTTTTAGAGTTTGAAGGATGAGGGGAGAACGGCCGTCGTCCAGCACCGAGATTGTCATGCTCTCGCCAGGTACCAGCCTGTACCTGCCACGTGGACACGGCCTGCCCAGTGCTCCAGGGGTCCTGTCTGCTGTACAGCTAATGGACTCATCAAAGTTCCCACCGCTGCCCCTGCGCTGAAAGGCAGCGGCCACGTGGGGGGGGGGGCTTGCCTCGTGGGCCCACGTCTCCTTCCACGGTGCCCTTTATTTATGGTACAGGATCCAGACCCTCGGCTGGGGCTCGCCCTCCCGCCGTCCAAAGCTCTCCGCATGGCGTGCACCAGCTCCGCCCTTTGCTGCTCTTAGATGCAGAGCTGCGGGCCTCGCTCAGGGTCGGGATGGCGCGGAGCCTGCCTCTCTGCCTCTCACACGTGGCGAGGCCTGGGATGGCTGCAGGGAGCAGCGGTGCCCACGGGGGCTGCGAGCAGAGCTTGTCCCGGTCCTGGGCACAGCCGGCTGTGCCCACACAGTGCCGCCATGAGAGCGCCCGCCTGCTTGAGGAGAAGGTGCCTTCGCTCCCGCCTCTGGCCGCCGCCTTGAGTGCAGGCTTGCCTGTGCCTGCCCGGCTGACCCGGCCTCCCACCAAGTGCCTGCCCGCCCCGAGGGCTTCCCAGTTTGGACCTGAGGATTTGATGACACGAGGCCGCCGCCGCCTGCCGTGGAGCTCAGAGGCCTGCGCCGGCCGGGAGGTGCTGCCCCTTGCTCCCGCTCAGCCGGTAGCCACAGGGAGAGGAGTCTCTGGCGGAAGCGGAGCCGTGTGGTTTCCCTGTGTTGCGGAGTGGCTGGGGTCTCGGCTGCATGCGCCAGCGCTAAGGGGAGAGGGGGGAAGAGGCCGCCGTGTGCTGGGGAGCGCAGCGGGGGTTTGGTCGGGGGAATGCCCACCTTCTCGTTTTTAATCCTTTGAATAAACTGTGAGAGTGGAAACGTGCGATGTGTTTAAAGCAGTGTGGCCAGGGACTCAGAAAAGCAGCGTCCTGGTGGCTTCACCTGACCCCTGTGGATGCGCGTCCCCGTGTGGGCTTTATGCTCCCTGGCATCACCAGGAACAAGCGGAGAGGGGCAGACCGCACAGGAGCTGCAGACACGGTGTTCTTTCCAGGTCGCAGGGACATTCTGGGAAACTCTGGTGCCGTGCTGGCCCCGCCCCGTTCTCACTGAGGAACTAGCAAATAATACGACTTTAACTTAGAGGGAATGCTGGTGCTCGGCCTCTACAAGCCCCAGCAGCTGAGCTAGCAGTTCCTCTGGTGCGTGTCTGGAGTTCCTGAGACGCCGCGGGCGTCCTTCAGAGCGCTCACTTAGAGCCGAGCTGCGAGGGTGACGGGCGAGGGTGACGGGCGGCGCCGCGGTGACGGCTGTGCCCCTCTAGACGCGTTTCCTTGGAAAGCACACTGGGCCGCCGCGGTCTCTCTCGAGCCTGTGTGTAGCCCCCCTTTCTGCAGCAGAGGGACATCCTACCTCCAAGTCAGACCTCCAGCTCGTTTTTAATTTTGCAACCGGGTCTAAGTTGCGGGCTTGGACAGGCAGCCTCCACAGGGCTGTGCACCTCACGCCTCTGCCAGAAGCCCGCGTGCCTTCCGCCTCGTGTCCGGCCTGGGGCCAGGGGTCAGGGCAGTCCCGGTTGAGTGTGGGGCTTGGGACGCGAGCTAGCCAGGAACTCCAAGGCAGGCCGGGCTGGCCCTGGAGCGGTGCCACCCGCCCGGCGCTCTTACTGTCGTGGCTGCTTCTGCTAAGAAACAGCACAGATGCAGAAATCATGTTTTATTATAGAAAAAGCATCCCAAATACAGGATTTCGTAAACACTGGTAGGTGAGCAAGTGCAACTTCCAAAGTAAATCCAGAGTGGAGAGGCAGAGCCAGAACACAGCCTCCTCCCAAGGCCGACCGGCGGGGCCGGGGCTCCCGCACCATCCCATCTCCACGGCTCCAGGACGACGCAAGGGGCACTGGCTGCATTGCTGAAGACTCTGCGCCACGCTGGCAGAATCAGAGTTGGAGCCTATGCTCTGAATGTTGTATTTTAAGGACAGACATCAAGGAACACACTAGAAAAATGCTCCCATCGTCCCTGGGCCCATCCCACAGACCTGCCCGGCACCATGGCCTCCCTCACACCTGCCCGCCCCGAGGGTGCACACTAGCGCTGCCTCCTTCCTCTCCCAGCCCCTCAGCAGCGACCTTCCTGGGCCCGCTGGGGAAAAGCCCCTCAGGAAAGCGCTCCTGTACGAACAGCCTGGCTTGCTCACGTAGGCACTTGGAAGGGACGCCAAGCCCCAGCCGCCTTCTGTATCAGGGAGAGCGCCTCTTGCCTGGTGGGCCAGTGTCTCCGAGGGGGACGGCTGCAGAAAGCCTGCCTCTCCCCAGAGGGCCTGTAGACCGGCTCTCCTGTCTCACCACCCGGTAACTAGCAAAGCGCCTGCACACACTGCCCTCACTCCGGCCCCATCGCCCAGGCCGGCCTACAGTTTAGCGGAGACCCACTTTTTGAAGCCTGAGGGAACTGGCTACAAAAGGGTCAGGCACTGCCTCGCCCCACGCCTCCTGCCACCTAAATGAGAAGTGGCCAGCATGGTGCTTCCAGGACACGCAGAGGGAGTCCTCTGCGAAGCACCGTGGACACAGGAGTGCGCGACACGGGACCGCGCTCACCGCTCGCGAGACCGTGGCCCCGCCCACCTCACACCTGAGCCGGTGCGCCTCAAGATGTCAACCTCTGCCTTCAAGTAACCCCTAAACTCACGCCCAGCCCCCAGCCGTGCAAATACCAGCTGCCAATGTGATTGGCGCCCTAGGTGAAGGAAGGCTCGGGCCAATCCCCGCGACTTTTCCAAGCAGAAACGACCGGTTCTCACTGATGCCGGGCACACGCAGAGCACACACACCGGTTCTCACTGTGATGCCGGGCACACACAGAGGACACACACACCGGTTCTCACTGATGCTGGGCACACGCAGAGCACACACACACACTCCTGACACTTGTTCTTCAATCCCGGAAAGAGGGCTTTCAACACTGACTTCATTTTTGGAGGCCTGTGGCTAGAGCAGTCATGAAATGAAGCCCGATGGCTTGTCCTATAGTATCTCATGGAAACGGAGGTAAAGAAAACGCGTCACGTTCTTACCCTTGCTTAGAAGATGTCCCTATTCCCAATCTGATGGGGAAATGCCGGGTGGGTGGCCGGAAGCGCAACTTCCACCAGAAGTGGAGACAGTCCCCAAGCACTTGTACCTGGCCCCGGACTCTTGCCCGTGGAGACGGGAGAAGATGGGTCACCACCCACCACGCACCGTTAGCAGAGCAGACAGCTCCAATACGAGGACCAGACAGCCCACTGCAAAACGAACATGGCTGACGCCTCCCAAACCCCATAGCACGAGAAGGTGCACAGGAAATCCTGACGGAGCTTGCCCCTCAGCGTCGCTGCCCTCGCCCTGAGCACCTCTCGATCTTTCTGTTAAGATTCCGAGCACTTGTGAGACATTTCTGCCCTCATCCTGAAAGCCTTGAAGCCACGACTCAGTCTCCCAGCCAGAGAGAGGCCCTAGAGTGTCAAGAGGACGGGGAGAGGGCCCCTCGGAGGCCCCGCCAGGGTAGCCCAGCGGCTTGACGTGGAGGTGTTTCTACCTGGCTTGTGTGTTTCCCTCCAACGAACCACTGGCTGGTTGAGGCGAGCCTAAACTCGAAGCCAAGGCCTCGCCCTCCACGCGCTTCCCGCCAAAGAGCCCACCCGGCGTGGTTTTGGACTGTTCGCTGCACTGAGCAGCAGTACCGGCCCCTCTTAGGGAAGCGCTGCCTCCCTCCGGCACTGGGTGCGGTCTGGGTGCCGAGGGCCCTCGTGAGCATCTCACTGGCGCCTGCTTCTAGGAGGAGGGCTGTCTGCTTTTCAGGTTGGTCCCTTCGCCATTAAGCAATTCGCTGAGAGGACACAAAACCAGCCAGCCAGAGCCTGAAGGGTGAGCGCAGCTTTGCTAACGCGGGGGAACGGAGCCTCTCCCTCCTCTCCTGCCTCTGCAGCTGTGTGGAGACAGCGGACAGCACCAGACCCAACAGTCCGAGTTACCAGGGCTGGAGCGGCAGCGCAGCTGCCAGAGTGCCGGCTCCATCCCCCGCGGGGGCAGACTTCCTGCGAGGAGAGGACCGTGTTAACTGGGGTGGACGTGGGCCAGGAGAAGCACGCGCCCTGGGCGACACACCAAGGCGGGGCCTAGTCCTGACAGTCGCGGGGGCCCATTTGCGCGAGCGGGGCGTTGAGCCGGTCGAGTTCGTCCACCTGGGGAGGGTGGTGTATCGGCGGCTCCTGGTCCTCCGGGACATCCTCCCCGGCGCCCACCAGGTTCGTGAGGGACTTGCTCCGCACACACTGGAAATCCACGTGGCGGCTCTTCCCTTCCTCCTTCTCCCACGACATCTGGATGAAGGGGCGCTGCACGTAGTTGTAGATGACTTCGGAGCGGCCGCCAGGGCGCCTCTTGATCTTTTCTTTGCAGGTGGGGTACCCTGAAACAGAGGCGCTGTCCTCACGGCTCCGGCAGAAGGCGCCCACTGAGCCGCCCTTCCTCCCTCCTCCCACACCCAAGCCGCGAGAAAAGCCACGGGGAGCGGCCAGCCACTCTACGGAAGGGACAATCCTGCCCCTCCTGGTGGAGGCGCGATGCCTCCGACTCGGGCAGGAGACTAGCTGTGGGGACAGTGCCGGGGACCCGGTCGTGCCAGGGCGCAGGGGGCACTGCTGCCACCGCTGCCGCTCACAGCCACGTGGCTTGAATGAGAAGAGATGGGCTGATGGGCCGCAGGAAAGCAGGGTGCCGCCCAGCATCCCCAGGGCCACGCATCTGGAAGAATGTCCTCATGGGCGAGCGCCCAGGGGGCTGCGCTGGAAGGCGGGAGGTGTAGCCCCCTTCCTCTGGGGCCTCCCGAGAGGCACAGGAAAGACAGAAAGAGGCTTCATCTCAGGGATTCTTCCCCTTCAACACCCAGAGTCAGACACAAGGCAGAGACAGTGAGATCAGGGCCCAACGAGGCAGTCAGGAGGGAGGCGCGCCTCCTGCCCCCAAGAGTGGCCAAGGACCCGTGCCCAGGCACCCGCAAAGCTAGTGAGGCGGACTCTATCCCAAGATGGCCCAGGGACAGGGTCACGACTGGGTGCTGGTGCCCTCCCAGCCGGGGAGCCCAGGCCTGCGCTGCCACTGCAGAAGGCACGAGGAGGCCAGGCGAGGCCCTGCGGCCGAGGCTGAGGGAGGCGCGCTGGGCGGGCCGCGGCCCTGCTGCCCCGGCTCCCTCGGCCTCCGGGTACCTTCGATCCCAATGCGGATGTTTTTCAGGCCCCGCTCCTTCAGCACCGTCTTAGCGACATCGCGATTCTCGATGTATTTGAAGAATCTGTAGAGCTTGGAGCTGTAAAGAACTGAACCAACAGAAACCCGGGTTGGTGAGGACTGCAGCCCGGCGAGGCCGCCAGGGCGCGGAGGCCGCAGGAAGCCGTTATCTGCGCAGAGGAGGCTCCTCTGAGCGCCACGGAAACCTGGGAGCCATAGCAGGCAGCACCTCCACCGCCCAGGCGGCCACTCAGAGAGCCAGGGACGCAGCCGAGCGGGAGGTGCTCGCAACGCTCTGCAAAGCACTCGTCTCCTTCATACACAGAGAGCTAGAGTGTCCAGAGACCACCAAGTAAAAGCCTAACAATACAATCTTGTTAGCCAAAAGGCAGGTTTTCAGAATACAGTTTACAGAAAAGGGAAACCGAATGGCTCCTAAAACATTCAAAAGCCTTGCAAAGCCGGGCCCAGGGGCGCACGCTTGTAATCCCAGCACTTGGGAGGCTGAGACAGGAGGATCGCAGTTCGAGGCTAGCCTCAGCTACTTAGTGAGGCCTTTGCAACTCAGTGAGACCCTGTTTCAAAAAATAAAGAAAAAAAAGGGCTGGGGTGTAGCTCAGAGGTAGAGTGCTCCTAGGTTCTATCCCCAGTACTGCCAAAAAAAGAAAAAAAAGAAAGAAAGAAAAAGTAAGCCTTGCACATGAAATAAGAGGTGCGAATTAAAACTCACTTCTTACCTATTGAGAATAGCAAAGATAGTTTTCAAAATACCATTCCGGCTGGGCGTGGTGGCACACGCCTGTACAGTCCCCGTACTTGGGAGGCTGAGACAGGAGGATCACAGGTTCCCGGACAGCCTCAGCTACTTAGTGAGGCCTTTTGCTACTCAGTGAGACCCTGTTTCAAAGTAAAGAATAAAAAAACTGGGCTGGGGGTGTAGCTCAGGGGTAGGATGCCCCTGGGTTCCATCCCAGTACTGCAAAAAAAAAAAAAAAGCAAATAGAGGCTGCTCGCTGACGGCATGAGATTCATGGCCTGCACATCCACCACAGGCTGGCCTCGCCACTCACGGCAGCACAGAAAAGAAAGGGAAGTTTTTATTATTTTAACTTTTGCAGTACTGGTGATGGAACCCAGGGCCATCCTACCCCTGAGCTACACCCCCAGCCCTATTTTTTATTTTGAAACAGGGTCTCACTGAGTTGTGAAGGCCTCACAAACTAGCTGAGGCTGTCTGCGAACCGCGATCCTCCTGATTCAGCCTCCCAAATGCTGGGATTACAAGCGTGCGCCACCACGCCCGCCCGGCCGAAGGTGAAGTTTTGTAGTAGGACGTGGGATAGGATAAGCTACATGACACACTAGCGTTTGAAGAAAAATGCAAAAACAAGAATACAGCTGCTTACTTGTACTTAATATATGTGGAAGATAGAAACAGGGGAAGCAGCAGCAGCAGCAGCAGCAGCAGCAGGGGCGCACAAGGTCCTTAAACACAGGCTTTTGTACGTCTTCATTTGAATTATCATTACCAATTCAAAAAGATGGGGTGCGTGTGTGTGCGCGCGCGTGTGTTCCTGGGGATGGGGCCAGGGCCTTCTACCTCCATGCTACACCTCCAGCCCTGCCCGCGGGGCGCTTACTTTGGGAATACTCCTCCCCCATCGGCGGGGGGTGGTCTTCGTCCCAGTCCACGGAGTCCTCGTCCGTCAGCACGACGATGTGGCACTCTCGCTCCCCTTTCTTGGCACAGCCCACCATGATGGGCAGAATCAGCTCTTCGAGGTAGTGATCGAATTGCTTGTGAGCACCATCGTTGGACAGCTCATGCAGCAGAGCGCCTGCAGAGACACGCGGCCGAGGGGCTGACTACACGCAGGTAGCTATCTGCTCTACACGCTCAGGTCTACACGCAGGTATCTATCTGCTCTACACGCTCAGGTCTACACGCAGGTATCTATCTGCTCTACACGCTCAGGTCTACACGCAGGTATCTATCTGCTCTACACGCTCAGGTCTACACGCAGGTATCTGCTCTACACGCTGAGGTCTACACACAGGTATCTATCTGGTCTACACGCTCAGGTCTACACGCAGGTATCTATCTGGTCTACACGCTCAGGTCTACACGCAGGTATCTATCTGCTCTACACGCTCAGGTCTACACGCAGGTATCTATCTGCTCTACACGCTCAGGTCTACACGCAGGTATCTATCTGCTCTACACGCTCAGGTCTACACGCAGGTATCTATCTGGTCTACACGCTCAGGTCTACACGCAGGTATCTATCTGCTCTACACGCTCAGGTCTACACGCAGGTATCTATCTGCTCTACACGCTCAGGTCTACACGCAGGTATCTATCTGCTCTACACGCTCAGGTCTACACGCAGGTATCTATCTGCTCTACACGCTCAGGTCTACACGCAGGTATCTATCTGCTCTACACGCTCAGGTCTACACGCAGGTATCTATCTGGTCTACACGCTCAGGTCTACACGCAGGTATCTATCTGCTCTACACGCTCAGGTCTACACGCAGGTATCTATCTGCTCTACACGCTCAGGTCTACACGCAGGTATCTATCTGGTCTACACGCTCAGGTCTACACGCAGGTATCTATCTGCTCTACACGCTCAGGTCTACACGCAGGTATCTATCTGCTCTACACGCTCAGGTCTACACGCAGGTATCTATCTGCTCTACACGCTCAGGTCTACACGCAGGTATCTATCTGCTCTACACGCAGGTATCTATCTGCTCTACACGCTCGGGTCTACACGCAGGTATCTATCTGCTCTACACGCTCAGGTCTACACGCAGGTATCTATCTGCTCTACACGCTCAGGTCTACACGCAGGTATCTATCTGCTCTACACGCTCAGGTCTACACGCAGGTATCTATCTGGTCTACACGCTCAGGTCTACACGCAGGTATCTATCTGCTCTACACGCTCAGGTCTACACGCAGGTATCTATCTGCTCTACACGCTCAGGTCTACACGCAGGTATCTATCTGCTCTACACGCTCAGGTCTACACGCAGGTATCTATCTGCTCTACACGCAGGTATCTATCTGCTCTACACGCTCGGGTCTACACGCAGGTATCTCTGGGGAGAAAGCGTGGCGTGGTCACAGCTGTTATCACCAGGAAGGCCCAGAGAAGTGGCCTGTTTAAAGACAAACCATTTCCTGCTCCAGGGTGGCAATAAGCTGACTTCAGCTGCCCATGCCTAAGGGTCCCCAGTTTTCTCAGCTGCCCGCGGCTAAGGGTCCCCGGCTTCCTCAGCACTGAAGCTCTGCCAGACACAGTGTCAGCCCACGACATCAGCTGTACGAGCGCTGGAGCCCACCGCGTGGGGCGACTCTTTGTAGCCCTGCCTCCCGATGCTCGACCCGACCTCATGGATGGGACCAGAGTGGAGGGACGATGTGAGGGCCTGCTCTAAGTGTGGACAGGACCTGGCCGACCACAGGCCCAGAGCCCGTCACGCACATGGCAGGGAAATGCATTAGGACGCCAAAAATGACTCTGCACTACCTCGGGGACCTGCGAGTGATAAGAACATGGAGTCTGCGGTCAGACAACACGAGTTCTAATCCTGGACTTACAGTGCTAACAGGCAGTTTTCATTTTTCTCATTTAAGTGAAGTTAGCCCCCATCTTTCAGGTCTCAGGGTTAAATGTTACAAGATTTACACAAGTCTATGCCCATAAAGTATGTAGCTAACAGTAAGCTAGAAAGAACAGTAGTAATGGTGAGAAGAACCTAGCTAATTCGCGCTGTGCAACTGGGAGCCTTTCCTCACGGACAGCCTGTTAGAGGCAACACCGACCCAAAAGGAGGCACCTCGCCCGGAGGCGTGGTAGGCAGGCCAGACCCGCCCAGCGCCCAGCTGACTCCGTCCCACAGTCCAGCCAGCCAGCTACGGCAGCCCCGGCCGCCCCCTGAGCCCCGGGGCCCTGTGGGCACTTACTCAGATCCTGACATCGGATGGTGTTGAAGTCAAAGTTAATGCACAGATAATCGCATGTGTCTCTGAGGTCCGGGATGGAGATGCCGTCAGGACAGTGGATGACACCGGTTTTGTAATAATCCTGTCAACACAGCAGGCGGTGTGGGCAGAGGACAAGGTGCAAGGCCGCTTCTTCAACCCACTCGCTCTGGCTGTTACCATGGGCTCGCTCACTAGACGCCAGAGCGCCTCCTGGCTGCACTGACATGTTTAATCATTAGCAAAATGAGTTATGAGCACAGAAAACAAAAGGATGGGCAGTAACTGGAAACCAGAGACCCAAAGCAGTAGCAGTGTGGGTGGAAGTGTGGGTCTCACTGGGGACCAGCCCCCCTCCTGCCCGCCAGGCAAGCGCTCTGCCACGGAGCTGCGCCCCAGCCCTTTTGGTTCTTGTTGAGGCAGGGTCTCATTTGCGGCCTCAGCCTCCCGAGGGACGGACGCCGGGGTGCAGTGCCGGGAGCTCTACGCACCAGCACCGTGCGGAACACCGTGGCGCTGATTCCTTCCGCGATCTCATACTCGCCCTTCTCGTTGGGCCGCGTGAAGTTGTACTCTCTTCCTGGTCCGAACATCCTGAAAAACACCAGGGACGGCACTGCCTTCTCCAGCTGGGCCCGCCGAGCCCACCCAGCCCCGTCCTGCGAGGCGCCATCGCCCCACTCATAATGGAAGCTGGAGCCGACCTGGGCCCAACACCTACGCCAAGAGCACTCCTCCCCGACAGGACAAGAAGCAGTGTTCGCCTTAGGAATCTGCGTGCAGTGGAGGAGGTGGCAAGGCCGTCCTGGCCACTGCTAGCTGCTCCCAAGCCTGCCTCCAACGCCCTTCCCCCCCTCTCCTGCGGCCCTTCTGCGTTAGCTGGGGTGGCTGCGGCCTCTTCCCGCCAGGATCACTGCTGTCTCCCTCCTGAACTGCTGGGGTGGCTGCTGATCACCAGCTTCTCACAACTGCCCCTGTCCCAAAGGTTTGAACATCCCCGCCCTGGCTCAAAACAACCTCCAGAAGCGCCAATCCCAAAGCTCAAAGTGGCACAGAGAGCAGGAACCCGACATGGAACAGCACGCGGTGGCGCCGGCCCTGCTGCCTCCCGGTGAGCCGCGGTGCTTGAGTGGGACAGACCCAAGAACTCACAGCATTTCACCTTCAGCCACCAAGAGGAAGAAACTCTACGCTTCATGGGAAAACTGACCCTCCCTAGCTTCAGAGTACCACGAATCTGTTACTCAGAAAATGCCCCTGGGTTCCATCCCCAGTACCGCAAAAAAAAAAAAAAAAGGTATGGCCAATTTAGAAAAAAAAAAGATTTTTTTCCCCAGGGGCATTTGACCTCCAAGCTACACCCCCAGCTCTAGTTTTTATTCTTTATTTTGAAACAAGGTCTCACTGAGTTGCAGAGGGCCTCACTAAGTAACTAAGGCTGTCTGCGAACCGCAATCCTCCTGCCTCAGCCTCCTGAACACTGGGATTACAAGTGTGCACCACCACGCCAGGCTTGTTTTTATTTTTTTAAACATGGTCTTTCTAGGCTCACTACATTACTGAGGCTGTCTTGGAACCTATGATCCTCCTGTCTCAACTCCCTAGTACTGGGATCACAGGCATGTACCACCACACCCAGCAAAAAAAAAAAAAAAAAAAAAAATATATATATATATATATATATTTTATTTTATATATATTATATATAAAAGAGCACGTCTTAGGTCTCAGCTTATCACGCAGCGTTAACCTGTGCAGTTCAGGAGATGTCACCTTATTTGGTGACCTTGCAAAGGCGCGGGTGAGGCCCACAGGTCGCCACACCCACTTCCACGGTTCCACTTGACCTGACAGCTCGCTGTGCAGGCTCCCGGCGCTGGCTGTGTGCGCTGGGGTGGAGCCCGGGCTCTTACGCCAGGCAAGCCCGAGCCGCACCCCGGCCGCCCACAGCCCCTCTCAGATCACCAGCACGCGAGGCTTTTACCGGCTGCCACCCTTTTGCACAGAAGTGTGAAGGCAGAGGAGCAGGAACACGTGCTCCCGGCCCCACCTCAGACGCATCTGCGTTCAAAGGCGGAGAGCGAGTGAGCGAGCGCCAGAGGACACCAGTTACCTCCCCAGCATGGTGTCCGGGTGCGCGGTGAAGATCTGCGGGTTCACCACGAAGCGGGCGCCGTCCACCAGGAGCGTCACCTTCTCTGGCGCCTGGGGGTAGGAGCTGCTGCCGAAGCCCACGCTGCTGCTTCCAAACCGCTCAGGGGCAGCGAAGGGCTCAAGGCCCCGCTTGCTCCCACTCTGGAGGCCGGCGCCCTTGGTGTCCTCGGGCAGCGGGGCCCCGTGCGGAGGCTGCAGGCTGGCGGGCTGCGAGGCGTGGTCCCGAGGGCGGTCTGCAGGGCCACATGAGCAGGCAGGGCGTGAGCACAGAGCCCCTACGACAGACACACAAGACCCAGCGAGGCGCGGGCGCACACCGAAGGACCCCAGGGGCTCCGGCCTGGCTGTGTGCATGCGGTGGGGACTCTCACTTTAAGTCAACAGCTGGGCGTGGTGGTGCGGCTTGTAATCCCAGTGCCTGGGAGGCTGAGACAGGAGGACCCGCGTTCGTGGACAGCTACCTCATGCGGCCCTTTGCAACTCAGTGAGACCCTGTTTCAAAATAAAGAATAAAAAAATAGGGCTGGGGGTGTAGCTTGGAGGTAGACTGCCCCTGGGTTCCATCCCAGACCCGCAAAAAAAAACAACCAGGACTGTTTTCACATTTTCTTTCCCAGATCGGAGTGGTGGTTCACACCTGCGGCCCAGGGACTCAGGAGGCTGAGGTAGGAAGATCCCAACCGTGAGGCTGGCCGCCAATGTAGGGAGACCTTTTCTCAAAATAAAATTTAAAAATGGATGGGAGCGGCTCCGTGACAGTGTCTGCCGAGCGTGTGATTTCAATCCCTAATACTGCAAAGGACATTCTAGAAAGGACATCTCATCCAATGTTCCACTTTTCCTGGGATTAGCGGAGGCTGGTGGTGAGCCTTAGATCCCAGCCTCAGCGGGAAGTGACTCTCATCAACCTCGTGAGACCGTGTTTCAAAATAAAAATAAAACAGAGCTGGGGTGAACTCAGAGGTCGAATGCCCTGGGCTCAACCCCCAGCCACACACACAAGTCCTGCCCCGCACCTTCACTCCTGGGCCCCGGCTGGTAGGCGGCATGAAGGCCGGGCACGGCCAGGCTGGCGGCTTCTGCTTCTTGAGCGGCAGCCAAGGTGTCGTCCACTAGGCAGCCGGCCTCTGGCCGCGATACCTCGCCGCCGCCATGGTGCGCGTTCATCCTCAGACCCCGTGCACTCAGCGTCCTGGTCAGGGGTCCTGGAAGACAGGAGAGTGCAGGTTCAGAGCTGCCACGCAGGTTTCTTCCGAGGACCGCCACGATCCGAAGCCAAACAAGACACGGAGCTCCCGCTCCCGGGAGACGGCGCGTCTTGAACATCTTTGTAAACTCTTGGTAAGAGGAACCGAGGCTCACAGCGGGTGCGGCGGCGCGCGCTGTAACCTCAGTACTTGGGAGACCTAGAGGAGGGGACGCAGGTTCGCAGCCAGCCTCAGCTACTCAGCGAGGCCTTGTGCGACGCAGTGAGACTCCCGTGGCTACGTGTAGTTTCTACGCCACCACTAAAAAGTTCTAGAACATCTTTCTAAAACACTGGGGCTTGTGACTCTAGATAATGACTGACATTCTTCTGTCAGATCATGTAGTAAGAGCCACTGAAGATTCAGGCAAACACAACAAAGCGCGTGTTTGAAGGCATCAGAACACTCGCGAGGCACTGGCTTCCTGGAGAAGGATCGAGAAGCCAATCTAGGCATCGCTGTGAGGGTGCCGGCAGATGTGACCGGGTCACAACCGTGTGATCCCGCGGGCGGCCACGCCGTGCGCCGACCGGCTCCTGGCGGAGGCTCTCTCTCCCCGGGTCGTTTCTCTGCTGGAGCCCTGGCTGATCGAGAAGGGAAATCAACTGGGCCTCAGTGCGTGCCACGCTCCCTCCAGACTCGGCACGCTGGAAGCAGCTGCTAAACCGCTGTACTCGGGGCAGAGGAGCGGGTGGCGGTGCGCCGTGCTCTCCTTGGGTGGCGGTGCGCCGTGCTCTCCTTGGGAGGCTGACCGAGGACCGCGGGTGGGGCCGCCTCAGCAGTCCAGCAAGTGTCAGCAGCCAGGACGGCCCTTAC
The DNA here is from genome assembly GCF_963383645.1 of Muscardinus avellanarius. Taxonomy (NCBI): domain Eukaryota; kingdom Metazoa; phylum Chordata; class Mammalia; order Rodentia; family Gliridae; genus Muscardinus; species Muscardinus avellanarius. The sequence continues at coordinate 91,565,446 of NC_137800.1, read as the reverse complement.
TTCAGAACCAGAAAATGAAGCGGGGCTGGGGCGGAGCTCAGAGGCACAGGGGCCCGGTTCATCCGCAGTCACACGCGCACAGGATACGCAGTTCTTCTATGTAACTTATGCCAACAAAACAAAAATGTGACATGGAATGAACATCCTACAGTCGACTGAAACTGCACCGAAAAGTCCCATAGGAAAGACTCTTCTGTGTTTTTGGTGGTGCTAGAGATCGAACCTACAGACATTCTACCTGAGCTACACTCCCGCCCTTATTTTATTTTGAAAGCATCTCACTAGGTTGCAGGGGGGGCCTTGCTACATTGTTGAGGCTGGCCTCAAACCTGCAATCCTCTTGTGTCTCAGCCTCCCTAATACTGGGATTGCAGGCATGTACCACTGTGCCCAGCTTCCCCTGCAAAATGTAAATGTTGAAGTCCGCAGTGCCTCAGAATGTGACTGGATTTGAAGGCCATCCTTTAAAGAGGTAGCTGAGGAAAAGTGAAGTCACCACGCTAAACCCTAACACTGTGTCTTTGTAAGAGGTGAGGACTCAGATACAGAGGGACCGCCAGGCGGGACACAGGGAGAAGTCGCCACCCGCCAAACAGGGCGAGGGCCGCATTCACGTCACCCGATTCCACGAGCCTGTGAGCACAGGGCCAGCAGCCACAGACAGACAGACAGAAGCAAAGCCTGTGCAGAAACCAGGGCTGGCAACGAACCCAACGCCCTCCTAAACTTCAGTAAGGCTCTCCCTGACTTGTTTATTTTGGGCACTGGGACTTGAACCCAGGGGCATTCTACCTCTGAGCTACACCCCCAGCCCAATTCTTTATTTTTATTTGGAAACGAGGTCTCACTAGGTTGCTGAGAGTGTCACTACTTGCTGAGCCTGTCCTCGAACCTGCGACCCTCCTATCTCAGCCTCACAAATCCTGGGGTTACAAGAATGGCTTCTCCCTGTTTTGTCTTTTTATCTGTGGTGATTCTACCTCTGGGATACACCCTCCAGCCTTAAACCTGCAATCTGGATTATAAGCATGCGCCACCACGCCCAGACAAGAAACATACTGAACTAAAGTTAGATTAGAGCCGGGCGCGGTGGGCACGCTTGTCATCCCAGCATTCGGGAGGCTGAGACCGGAGGATTCGCGGTTCGCGGACAGCCTCAGCTACTTAGTGAGGCCCTCTGCAACTCAGTGAGACCCGGTTTCAAAATAAAGAATAAAAAACAGGGCAGGGGGTGTAGCTCGGAGGTCGAATGCCCCTGGGCTCCATCCCCAGACCCGCAAATAAAAAAGTTGGACTAGCCTTCTGCTGTCTTACAGAGACACGCAGTAACCTGGTTGGGACGACAACATGCCTACAACGGAAAGGACTGGACAGAGCTCGGCACCCGGCCTCTGAGCGTCACGAGATACTGAAGCCTTGATGACTCTTTACAGGAGTACTAAGCTCACTACCCGTCTCGGGTTTCCAAGACAGCCGTCTGCTTGTCCAGCGCTCTCTCCCGGGCTCGAGCTCCTTCTCTAGCTCTCTTGGTCTGTGATGAGATCGTATCCCGTGTCCGCCTTCCAGACAGTGTGCTTCTGCACTCGCTCCCCTCACCACTTTGAGTTCTCGGGACTGTTCCGTTTCGAAGCCCCAGGAGCCCTCACTCTGCCACCTCCTCGCTGACTGCTCACCAGAAAGACGAGAGGACTGAACTACATCCGGGGCCCCTTCGTCCCCGCAGCTCCTATTTCCACGGCTTCCAGCTGGGTCTCATTCAGCGTTCCAGCAAGTTCCAGCAATCCCGATGCTTTCCGCTCCCTGGCTGAGGGTGGGAAGGGCAGATTCAAGGATGGAAGAGATACCACAAGGAAAGGCACCGCCTGGTAGGAATCACCAGGAAAGATGAAGGAAGACGGCTCAGACTCCAAAACTGGACAGAACCACAGAGCTGAACTTTAACCGCCTCTCTGTTGTTGCTTAAAAAAATTACTCAGCCGGGTGAAATCCCAGTACTTGGGAGGCTGGGACAGGAGGATTGCAGGTTGGAAGCCAGCCTCAGCTACTTAGTAAGGTCCTTCACAACTCAGTGAGACCCTGTTTCAAACTAAATAAAAAAATAGGTCTGGGGTAGCTCAGAGGTAGAAGGCTCCAGGTTCAATCCCCAATATTGCAAAGTAATAATAATACTGATGATAATAATGACTCTAATCATTTTACTTTATAGGCATGTTTTATCTTCTTTCCCTTGGGATGCCAGGGATTGAACTCGGCCTCACATATACTAGGCAAATGCTCTACTACAGAGCTACAGCCACAGCCCGCTACACAACTGTTTGAAAGGGCAAGAAAAGAAAAGGCCTGTTGGCAGACTGCAGGTCACCCAGCCCTCACTAAGTCTTAACAGCAGCACATCTTGCGGCCGTATTTGCAATATTGTCGATAAAGTGACCTACTACAGCCGGGCGTGGTGGGCACGCTTGTAATCCCGCGCTTGGGAGGCTGAGACAGGAGGACCGCACAGGTTCGAAGCCAGCCTCAGCTACTGAGTGAGGCTCTCGGCAACAAGTGAGCCCCTGTTTCCAAAAAATAGGTCTGGGAGTACAGCCCGGAGGTAGAAAAGCCCCCCTGGGTTCCACCCCCAGTACGACCAAAAAAAAAAAAATAATAATAATAATACAATAAAATGACCTACTACAGGGCTCTGCAGAAAACAGGCATGACTGGGCTTTGGGTGACTGAACTGACGTCCAGCTGGGCTGAAGGCCCTCGTACATGTGACAGGTACTAGTTAAAGCAGAGAACCTCCAAGCCCAAGGCGGGAGGAACGTGGGTGCCTGGCTGTCCTGGCTGTGCGGGAGGCCGGGCGAGCCGGGGATGCGGCCTAATGGCCCAGTGTGAGCTCTGCTGACCCGGGGACAGGCCAGAGGGAGAAAGGACCCGCTACTCAGGCGCAGGCAGCCTTCACACAGCCAGGCACAAGAGGACCCGAGGGCAGAGCTTTCCTGCCCCGATGTCAGGCTCAAGAGACATCCTTCCTCTCACTGCCTCCGGCAGGCAGGGCCTGGACGGGCGGGGAGGGAGGAAGCCACAGAGCAGTGAGGCGCCGGGCGCTTCATGAGAGCCCAGGTCCCCACTCCACCTGAGGGACGAGGGGCGCTGCTGACCTGAGATGCCGGCCCAGGGTGCGGACCCGTCACAGAACTCTAGAATCCAACTTGTGGGTGGTGGGTGCTAGGGTGCTGCGGCCTTCGGTTTGACGGTTACAGAGCAGGATTGATGGACTGATTAATGAGAGTTGAAGGTGGAGTTTTGATTTGGGATCCGTCACATCCTACTGATATTCCAACACTTTGATGGGCCATTAAAACCCTCATTTCCCGAGATATAACAGATGCAGGTAAGTTCAAAGCAGCGGGGACACAAAGGGCTTAGAAATGTGCTTTCATAAGCTTTCCAGCTCCGTCAAAACCTGCTCTTATGAGCTCCCTGGATTCTTACTTAAAAGCAAATTAGTTTAACCCAGAAAACTTCAGAAAGAATCACTAATTCCAAAACAGAAACGCCCGTGGTGGTGGCGGCCCGTGCTCTTAATCCCAGTACATGGGAGGCCGAGACAGGAGGATGGCAGGTTGGGAGCCAGCTTAAATACTTAGTGAGGCCCTCTGCAACTTACTAAGACCTTGCTTCAAAAAAAAAAAAAAAATAGGATTGAGGTAGGTTTACCTCCGAGGTAGAATGCCCCGGGGCTCCATCTCCAGTACTGAAAAAAAAAAAAAAAAAAAAAAGGTTTTTCTGATAGTGCAGAACTGGGCTCGCAAGCGTAAAGACGCTGCGGGGCGGGGGGTTAAAAGGAAACTGCCGGCTCAGGCTCCCCAGCTCTGTCCGCAGAGCCGGGGCTGGGCTGGTCGTCTGTGGGTGGCAGGGGAGGCTCGGAAGCAGGGGGGCCGGATCAGCGCCGTCCACTCTGCTGCAGACCTTGTCCAAGTCCAGCCAACAACAGAGTTATTTTGATTTTTGCGGCGCTGGCGACGGAACCCAGGGGCATCCTACCCCGAGCTACACCCCCAGCCCTGTTGTACTTCTCCTTCTGAAACGGTCTCGCTGGATGGCCGAGTGGCTCACTTGGTGAGGCTGACCTCGAACCTGCGACCCTCGGTCTCAGCCTCCCCAGCACTGGGATGGGGCGGGCCGCCGCGCCCCGTCCAACTACATCCTTCTTAAAGGGGAAAGTAAGTGTCCGGGGAAAAACGGAGGAAAGGCGGCGGCCGCCGGGCTGGTCTCCGCCGGGACTCGCCGCGGCCCGCGGCCTGCGGCGGGCCTCCCCCGGGCCGCCCGCCCCTCCGCGCTACCTCCGCTCCGGCCGGGGCTCGCCGCGCGCCCGCTCCGCGCCCGCCGCCGCCGCCGCCGCCGCGGGGACCCGCCTGCAACGCGCACGTCACAGCCCGCGCGGGGCACGCCGGGAGCCGCCCGCCCGCCCCGCCCGCCGCGGGGACCCGCCTGCGCCGCGCACGTCACAGCCCGCGCGGGGCACGCCGGGAGCCGCCCGCCCGCCCCGCCCGCCGCGGGGACCCGCCTGCGCCGCGCACGTCACAGCCCGCGCGGGGCACGCCGGGAGCCGCCCGCCCGCCCCGCCCGCCGCGGGGACCCGCCTGCAACGCGCACGTCAGAGCCCGCGCGGGGCACGCCGGGAGCCGCCCGCCCGCCCCGCCCGCCGCGGGGACCCGCCTGCGCCGCGCACGTCACAGCCCGCGCGGGGCACGCCGGGAGCCGCCCGCCCGCCCCGCCCGCCGCGGGGACCCGCCTGCAACGCGCACGTCAGAGCCCGCGCGGGGCACGCCGGGAGCCGCCCGCCCGCCCCGCCCGCCGCGGGGACCCGCCTGCGTCGCGCACGTCAGAGCCCGCGCGGGGCACGCCGGGAGCCGCCCGCCGCGGGGACCCGCCTGCGCCGCGCACGTCAGAGCCCGCGCGGGGCACGCCGGGAGCCGCGCCGCCCGCCCCGCCCGCCGCGGGGCGTGGCCAGCCGGGGGGGGGGGCCTGCGCGAGGGGGCGGGGCCGCGCCCTGTCAATCACAAAAGGTGTCGGCCGGAAGGCTGCGTCTCTGGGCCGGCTTGGAGCAGCCACCCTGTAATCCCATAACGTGGGAGGCCGAGACGGGAGGACTGCAGGTTCAAGACCAGCCTCTGCAATTTAGCGAGCCTCCGTTTCAAAATAAAACAGGGCTGCCAGTGTAGCTCAGAGGTAGAACGCTCCTGGGTTCAATCCCGGTCCCCCCAACACACACACAAAGCGCTTTCCTCTTGGATATTAAAAGGCGCTCAGAAAAGCATAAGTATCACCCAAAATGAGTAAATAATAGTGCTTTATAATTAATAGTTAAGGCCGGGGCCAGGCGCGGTGGGCAGGCTCGTCATCCCAGCATTCAGGAGGCCGAGACAGGAAGATCGTGGTTCGAGGACAGCCTCAGCTACTTAGTGAGGCCCTTTGCAACTCAGTGAGCCCCTGTTTCAAAATAAAGAATAAAAAATAGACCCGAGGGTATAGCTCAGAGGTAGAATGCCCCTGGGTTCCATCCCCAAGACTGGGGAAAAAAATTAATAGTTAAGGCTCATTTTTGGCTTAAATTTTATACAATACAGTATCAGACCTGGTAGTTACTTTGATTTTTCATTTTTTATTCTTTTGCGGGTTTGGGGATGGAACCCAGAGGCATTTGACCTCAGTGCTACTCCCCCTGCCCAATTTTTTTAAATTCTTTATTTTGAAACCGGGTCTCACTGAGTTGCAGAGGGCCTCACTAAGTAGCTGAGGCTGCCCGCGAACCGCGATCCTCCGGGAGGTCTCAGCCTCCCGAGTGCTGGGATGACAAGCGCGCCCGCCACGCCCGGCCTGGTAGTTACTTTGGGTGGATGTAAAGGAGATGGGAAATGAGTGTATATTCCCAGAAAGCACAGGTGTATGCTGTTTTATCATCTTTTTCTAATGTAATATATCCCCAATCCTCAATCTCTGAGATGCATTTGTAATCAGAAGCTCTTTCTGAGGCCAGATGAGCAGACCTGGACATTTCAGGTTGTAATGGCCAATTCAAAAGGCAACGGGATCCACCCGTGATGCCAATCCTTGCTGCCTGGGAGGCCGGGACAGGAAGTGGCCAGCCATCCTGGGCAACGTGGTGCCACCACATCTGGCCCAAAGTGACTTTTAAAGTGCACAGAAGCTGGGCATGGCTGCACACCTGGAACCCCAGGGCTCGGGACCTGGGACAAGAGGTTCGAAGCTTCGAGATCAGCCTCCGCAACTTGTAACCCTCTTCAACTTCGTGAGATCCTGTTTCCAAGTAAATTAAAAAATGAAGAAGGGCCGGAGGCATAGCTCAGAGGTTAAATGCCCCTGGTTTCAATCATCAAAACTGGAAAAATATTGGGGGTCCTTTTCTTTTTTACACGGTGGGTATAGCTCAGAGGTAGTCTGCCCCTGGGTTCAGTTTCCAATACCACACCCACACGATAAATATATAAATAAAATAAAGTACACAGAATGCTCGGCCAGAATGAAATTGACCTCTGTAAATAGGAGTCCTGTGGGGAATCGGACCAGGAGAGCTCGAGGTAGCAGCCTGGTCCCCGCGCCTGGCGTCTGCTGATAGCTGGTTAACTCCCCTGCTCCGCGCGGCCTTCCAGAGAGCTCTGCGACTCTGCGCCCTGGGGCCAACGCAGGGCCGCATTCCTGACCCCAGTACTGACAGTGCTGGAAGGTTTCTGTTACCACCTGTGAGGTTGTTGTTTGTTTGTTTACTTTTGTGGTACTGGGGATAGAACCCAGGGGCATTCTACCTCCAAGCAAAACCCCCAGCCCTACTTTATTTATGTATTTATTTTGAAACAGTCTCACTAAGTTGCAGAGGGTCTCACTAAGTAGCTGAGGCGGTTCTCAAAACCTGGGATCCTCCTGTCTTAGCCTCCCATGTACTGGAATTACAAGCCTGAGCCACCATGCCTGGCCTGTGAGTTTTACCTTTTTTTTTTTTTTTTTTTCTTGCAGTACTAGGGATAGAACCCGGGGCATTCTACCCCCAAGCCACACCCCCAGCCCTATATTTTATTCTTTATTTTGAAACAGGGTCTCACTGAGTTGCAAAGGGCCTCACTAAGGAGCTGAGGCTGTCCTCGAACAACGATCCTCCTGTCTCAGCCTCCCGAATGCTGGGATGACAAGTGTGCGCCACCGCGCCCGGCCTCCTGCGTTCTGTGAGTTTTTTTTTTTTTTTTTTTGGTACTGGTACTGGGAGTGGAACCCAGGGGCTTTTCTAGCTCCCGGCTTCACTTCTAGACCTATTTATATTTTTATTTGGAAACAGGGTCTCACTAAGTAGCTGAGGCTGGCTTTGAACCTGTGCGATCCTCCTGTTTTAGCCTCCCAAGCGCAGGGATTACAAGCGTGCGCCACCACGCCCGGCCCCTTCTGTGAGTTTTTAAAAAACTGATCTCAGAAGCCTGGCATGTGACATGTGGCTCACGCCTGTCATCTCGTTACTTGGGAGGCTGAGACAAGAGGCTCGCAGGTTCAAGGACAGCCTCGGCAAGTAGACTTTCACCAACCTAGTGCAATACCGTTTTAAACATAAAAATCGAATAGGGCTGGGGTATAACTCAGAGGTGGAACGTCCGTGGGCCCAGTGCGCGCTCTCGAGAGTGTGGGAGGAGAATGGAGCCTGGGGACCCCGCTCCCCTCCACCACAGAGCGGGCCGCCGACGTCAGCCGCTCACTACACGGTGTTGGGAATGTATCCATACCATACGTCTCGAGAAATATTTCCCCTTTTCTTAGAGAACATTTGCCGTGTAAGCCTGCAATTATGTAGGCATGGATCATCTGGACTTGGGGTGCTGTAAGACTGAAGAGCTTTTTCTTGTCTTTGTTATTTTTCTTTTTCTTTCTTTTCTTTTTGGCCATTCTACCTCTGAGCTCCACCCCTACTCCATTTATTTATTTATTTATTTATTTATTTATTTATTTATTCCCTGAACTGGGGATGGAACCCAGGTGCATTCTACCTCCAAGCAACACCTCCGGCCCCACTTTTTTATTGTTTTATTTTGAAACAGGGTCTCACTGAGTTGCAGAGGGCCTCACTAAATAGCTGAGGCTGGCCATGAACCGCGGTCCTCCTGTCTCAGCCTCCCGAATGCTGGGATTACAAACATGCCCACCACGCCGGCTCTTTTATTTTTATTTTGAAACAAGATCTCATTAGGTTGCTGAGGGGCTTGCTAAGTTGCTGAGGCTGGCCTCAAACCTATGATTCTCCTGTCTCAGCCTCTCCAGCACTGGGATAACAGCCGTGTACCCCTACTCCTGGCTTGATGTTCAACATTTTTGAATCTGCTTTTTGTTCATTTTTATATCTCCCTTTGCAAAGGGTCTGATTGATTTTTTCTCTTTTTACTATTTGCTACGTCATGGAGATTCTTAAAGCTACAGTTCTGTTTCCCATTCTACCCACCCTCATTTCTTCTATCCTACCTCAGGGTGGTATGGCACATGCCTGTAATCCCAGATACTCAAACTCAGGAGGCTGAGGCAGGAGGATCACAAATTGGAGCCCAGCCTGGGTAATTTAGTAAAGGACTGTCTTTAAAAAAAAAAAAAAAAAAAGCCGGGCATGGTGGCGCGCGCTTGTAATCCCAGCATTTGGGAGGCTGAGACCGGAGGATCGCGGTTCACGATCAGCCTCAGCTACTTAGTGAGGCCCTTTGCAACCCAGTAAGACCCTGTTTCAAAATAAAAGAATAAACCGGGCGTGGTGGCGCACGCTTGTAATCCCAGCATTTGGGAGGCTAAGACCGGAGGATCGCAGTTTGCGGACAGCCTCAGCTACTTAGTGAGGCCCTCTGCAACTCAGTGAGACCCAGTTTCAAAATAAAGAATAAAAATTTGGGCAGGGAGCCGGGCATGGTGGCGCACGCTTGTAATCCCCATGCTTGGGAGGCTGAGACAGGAGGATCGCGCAGGTTCGAAGCCAGCCTCTCTGTCTTAAGAAACCCTGTTTCCAAATAAAATATAAAATAGGTCTGGGAGTGTAGCCTGGAGGTAGAAGGGTTCTATCACCAGTACCACCAAAAAAAAAAAAAGGGCAGGGGTTGTAGCTCAGAGGTCAAATGCCTCTGGGTTCCAGCCCCAGACCTGCAAAAATAAATAAATAAATAAATAAATAAATAAATAAATAAACAAACAAAAGAATTAAAAAAATCGGGCAGGGGGTATAGCTCGGAGGTCAAATGCCCCTGGGTTCCATCCCCAGTGGCGCACACACACACACACACACACACACACACTAATTTAATTGGAAGCTGGGCATGGTGGTGCATGATTGTAATCCCAGTACTTGGGAGGCTGAGACAGGAGGATCACAGGTTCAAGGCCAGCCTCAACAATGAAGGAATTCTCTTATCAACCTAGTGAGACCCTGTTTCAAAAAAAAGTTTATAATAAAAATAGGTCTGGGGTTGTAGCTAGGAGGTAGAATGCTACTGTGTTCAATCTGCAGTAACACACAAACACACACACACAATATGTACATATATATATATATATATATATATATATATATGTTTTTTTCAACAGGAAAAAAACATGAAAAAAAAACATGATGGCATTGTTTATGAACCTAAAGAAGTTCTGAATCCAAGTCTCAAAGTAACAAATTGTTGCCAATTGCTATGGGCAAAATACCGTTTTCAGAAGGCATACATGAGGAGACTGGCTGGTTCCCAGCCCAGTTAAAGCCATGTCAAGGAACCCAGGTAAGAAACCCGCGGGAAACTAAGCTAAATACTCCAGGGAGCACGTACTTTCCTTGGTGTTGAGGCCGCAGAGTGGGCGTTAGGTGTATTCTTTGCAAAGGGACTGGAAGAAGAGGACGGGGTCCGTGCCCCCAGGTCTCCAGGCAGCAGGCATCTAGCAGGGACTGGACTTCACGGTCCTCTCTCTGAGCTCCCAGCAGCCCTGGGTGATTGGCGCGCTGACTCAGAAGTAGGCCACATTTATCTCTGAACAAAAATGTGTTTGTAAGCCGGACGTGGTGGGCACGCTTGTCATCCCAGCATTCGGGAGGCTGAGACCGGAGGATGGCGGTTCCGGACAGCCTCAGCTACTTAGTGAGGTCCTCTGCAACTCAGTGAGACCCGGCTTCAAAATAAAGAATAAAAAATAGGGCAGGGGGTGTAGCTCGGAGGTAGAAGGCCCCTGAGTTCCATCCCCAGACCCACACACACACAAAAAGTATTTGTAAAATTGACCCAACTCTACCTGTATTCCTAAAGTCGGGAACATTCAGATTAAGTCCTTTCTTGATTTACTGCTAGAAGAGAGAACATGAAGGAAAGAGAAATTTGAAATTTTGTTTTGCAAAAACTTGTGATTTCTAAATGTCCCAGAATCCTGGCAATTAAAGACTTTTTTTTCCCTTTGTGCTGATTGAACTCGGGTTGGAATTCAGGGGCGGTCTACCTCTGAGCTATACTCTCAGTCCAATTTTTTAATTTTTAATTTGAAACAGGGTCTCATTAGGGTTCTGAGAGGCTCACTGCTTGCTGAGGCTGTCCTTGAACCTGGGAACCTCCTGTCTCAGCCTCCCAAGTACTGGGCACAGGTGTGTGCCACCACGCTTGATTCTAAAGCCTCCTGTTTCAAAGAGCTTTAAGGGAGAGTGTTGGAATTCAATGCATGGGGTCTTAGGCTTTTAGGTTTAAAATATTTTTATTTTTGTGGTGCTGGGGATTGAACCTACACCCTAGGAACCACACCCCAGCCCTTTTTATTATTTTATTTTGAAATGGGGTCTCATTAAGTTGCAGAGGGCCTTGTTAAATTGTGGAGGCTGCCCTCTAACCTGTGACCCTCCAGTCTCAGCTTCCTGAGTACTGGGATGACAGGCCTGTGCGCCATGCCTGCTGACTAAAATTGTAAATTTTCATGTGTAGATGTCAACAATGATTTGCCAAAGCTTGCAATTCCATCACCTATGAACCTTCTAGAACTTATTTTTATCAAGATGCAATTTATATGCCATAAAGTTCACCATTTAAAGGTGCAAAACTGTGGGATTTTTTTTTTTTTGTGTGTGTGTGTGTGGTACTGGGGTGGAACCCAGGGGCCTTCTACCTCCGGGCTACACTCCCAGACCTATTTTATATTTTATTTGGAAACAGGGTCTCTTAAACCAGCTGAGACTGGCTTTGACCCTGCGATCTTGTCTCAGCCTCCCAAGCGTGGGGATGACAAGCCTGAGTGGGATTTTTTGTATGCTCACAAAGTTGTGCGGCCATCCCCACTGTTCTAGAACTTATCATTTATTATAAAATTTTATTTTTTCTCTTTCTTCTTTTTTCCCTTTCTTTCTTTCTCTCTTTTTTTTTTTGGTACTGGAGATTGAACCCAGGGGCATTTTACCTCTGAGCTACATCTCCATCTATTTTATTCTTTATTTTGAAACAGGGTCTGTCTCACTGAGCCGTGGAAGGCCTCACAAGTTGCTGAGGCTGTCTGTGAACCCGCAATCCTCCTGTCTCGGCCTCCCAGTACTGGAATTCAAGCATGTGCCACCCCGCCGGCCTTCCTTTTTCCTTTTTTTGGTGTTACTAGAGATTGAATCCAGCGGTGTTTACCTCCGAGCTCCACCCCAGCCCTTTTTGTATTTTGTTGGGGAACAGGCTCCTAGGTTGCTGAGAGGCTCCTAAATTGCGGAGGCTGGCCTCGAAGCCTGCAGTTTCTGGTCTCGGCCTTCTAAATACTGGGATTACATGACTGCACCACCGCACTCAGCTGCAATCCCAGCACTTAATTACGGTTTCAATACACAAGTCGAGGCGGGGTGGAGAATGGCTGAAGCTACCGCCTTTGCACTCTCCGCCTGTGCTCATGCCTAGGGCTCTGGGTCAGCGCGTGCCCGTCTGCCCTGGGTTAGCGCGTGCCCGTCTGCTCTGGGTCAGCGCGTGTCCGTCTGCCCTGGGTCAGGGCGTGTCATGTCCGTCTGCCCTGGGTCAGCGCGTGCCCGTCTGCTCTGGTCAGCGCGTGCCCGTCTGCTCGGGTCAGCGCGTGCCCGTCTGCCCTGGGTCAGCGCGTGCCCGTCTGCTCTGGTCAGCGCGTGCCCGTCTGCTCTGGTCAGCGCGTGCCCGTCTGCCCTGGGCCAGCGCGTGCCCGTCTGCTCTGGTCAGCGCGTGCCCGTCTCCCTGGGTCAGCGCGTGTCCGTCTGCTCTGGTCAGCGCGTGCCCGTCTGCTCTGGTCTGCGCGTGTCCGTCTGCTCTGGTCAGGGCGTGTCATGTCCGTCTGCTCTGGTCAGCGCGTGCCCGTCTGCCCTGGGTCAGCGCGTGCCCGTCTGCTCTGGTCTGCGCGTGCCCGTCTGCTCTGGTCAGGGCGTGTCATGTCCGTCTGCTCTGGTCAGCGCGTGTCATGTCCGTCTGCCCTGGGTCAGCGCGTGCCCGTCTGCCCTGGGTTAGCGCGTGCCCGTCTGCTCTGGGTCAGCGCGTGCCCGTCTGCCCTGGGTCAGCGCGTGTCATGTCCGTCTGCCCTGGGTCAGCGCGTGCCCGTCTGCCCTGGTCAGCGCGTGCCCGTCTGCTCTGGTCAGCGCGTGCCCGTCTGCTGTGCACGCAGTCTCGCTCCCCGCACATCCCCGCAGCGCGGAGCCCGGGCCCCGTCGGCCCGCCGTCTCCCTGGCAGGCTGCCCCCCGGAGGCCCGTCCCCGCACACGCTGGCGGGAGCTCGTTTCTCCCCTTTGTAGTTTACGATTTCGCCGTGGACATGGGGTGGCAGGGCGAGGAGGGCGCCGGAGCGGGGCACAGGGCGCCATCGCACGGTCGGGAGCCCCAAGGCGGCCTCGCCTGAGCCAGAGCGACGCCGGGCTACGAGGCCGCGCGCGCTCCCGCCGGGCTCAGGCGAGCGGGCGCCTGGGCGCTCCCCATTGGCTGCAGCGACCCACGTGACCTTCCGGCGCTACCCGCGCTCGGCTTGGGGAGGGCGCGCCGTCGTGCGCGCGTCCCATTGGTGGTCGACGTCCACGTGATTCTTCCGAGCGCTCCCACAGGAGCTCCGCCTGCGGAGGGCGTGGCGCCTTGGGCGCTCCCCATTGGCCACGCCGTTCACGTGACTCCCGCGTGCGCTTTTGCCGGCGCGGAAACGCCTTTCCTGGACCGGTTGCGCGGCCCCGGCCCCGCCAGGTGCGGAGGTCGTCCTGGGGTGCCCTGAAGCGAGGGATCTCAGGACCGCCCGCCTAAAACTCACGGGAGGCCGGCCGCCGAGGAGGGCGGTGCCCTGGCGGCATGGGCCCCGGCCGTGCAGGCCGAAGCGGGAGCCCTAAGCCATAGGCTGAGGCCAAGGCTTACCGTTACCGTGGGGAAAGCACGCGAAATGGACACCGCGGGGAAAGTGCATGGCTTTTGTGTGGGACTTTGGGAAGCCCTGCGGGTCGTGGAAGGCCAGCGCCGCCATCTTGACGCATCGCTCCAGGGGCAGAGGGGCGCGGGAGCGAACCGAGAGGCTGCCTAGGCGGCGGGCGGGGAGCGGGCCAGGGCCCCGGTGGTGGACGAGCTGTGACCATTACTGACAGTACGGGCCCGATGAGTGGGTGTATAAGCGGGGTCATACACAGCCAGAAGAGTGCACCCCTAAGGTCTTCCTAGACGATGCTGGGGTGCTCACTGCTGCCCCACCTCTGTAAGTCACCAGTTCCGCCGCCTTCGGATGGACACAGCTTTTCATTCAGAAACTCAGCTGGACGTGGGGGCGCTTAAGTAATCCCAGCATTTGGGAGGCCGAGACAGGAGGATCGCAGGTTTGCGGCCGGCTTCAGCCTCTTGGTGAGCCCTCACTAAGTAGTGAGGCCGCAACTTACCGTGTTTCAAAATAAAAGATAAGAAATAGGGCTGGGGTGTAGCTCAGAGGTAGAATGCCCCCCAAAAAGAAAAAAATAGAACCTGAATAGAGATGTGCTCGAATCGTAAAATAGACACGGGATTTCTTTTTCCCTTTTTTTGGTGGTACCGGGGTTCCTGGAAGCCCTTCTACCTCCGGGCTACACTCCCAGATCTTTTTTATATTTTATTTGGAAACAGGGTCTCCTAAGCCAGCGCGGCCGGCTTCGAACCTGCGCGATCCTCCGGTCTCCGCCTCCCGAGCGCGGGGATGACCAGCGCGCGCCCCACGCCGGGCTGACACTGGATTTCAAAGACATGTAAAATGAAGAAAATGTGAAGTACATAAATACTTTTCTATTAACTACATTTTATGGTGTATTCTGAATATAATGGCTTAAGTAAAATATATTCCCAAAATATAATTTCACTACTAGAAGATTTGAAATTCCATAGCAGGGCTGGGAGCGTAGCTCAGTGGCAGAGCTTGCTGAACACGCCCCAGGTCCTGGGTTGAGTGGCTAGCACCAAGAAGAAATTACATATGTGACTTGAATTACATTTTTGTTAGATAAAACTGACCTATTCCAGTGCGAATCTCGGCTTTTAGATAATCATGACTGGACTGAGCAGTTACATGATGGCGCATGCCTGTAATCCCAGTATGTGGGAGGCTGAGACGGGAGGATTGCGGGTTCAAGGAAAGCCTCGGCAAACAATGAGACTCTCAACCTAGTGGACCCTGTTTCAAAAAAACAAAACAAAACAAAACAAAACAGCGCTACAGGTGTAGCAAGGAGGTAGAATGCTACTGGGTTCAATCCTCAGTACCATAATAACAATAGTAATAATAATAATCATAACGATGATGATGACAGCGGTCGATGCATCCCTTTCTCCATCTAAGGCAATTTTTAGTGACCAGTGGCAAGTGCCTAGCGATGGTCGGATGGAGCCATCTCCTCTGAACTCTCTCCTCTCGCGCAGCTCACCCGCCACTTTCTCAGCCCAAAGCGAGCAGCGTCGGCCAGAGCCCCCGGCAAGAAGCGGCCCAGAAGCTGGCCATGCAGCTGAGACGCATCGGGGACAGCATCCACTACAGGATCGTCCAAGAGGTGAGGCCTTGCCGGGCGGAGGGGAAGAGCCAGCGGATGACGGCCGCAGGGATGCGGGATTCAGCAGTGACGATGCCTGCGTCGGCGGGCACTGCGGCCCGCACCGCCAAACCCAGCACTTGGGAGGCTGAGGCAGGAGGGTCGCAGGTTGGAGATCAGCCTCTGCAATGTAGCAAGACTTCAGTGACTTAGGGAGGCCCTGTTTCCAAATAAAAAATAAAAATAGGGCTGGGGGTGCAGCTTGGAGGCAAATGTCCCTAGCTTCAGTCCACTGTCTGGTGGCCGGGCAGCCCGTCAGGTTCACAGGTCAGCGTGTACCTCTGTACACATTTCCCAGGGTCTGTGGGCACAGTGAAGTTTCAGGAGTTACCGAGGCCTGGCCATCACCCTGGGGCGTTGTAATGTCATTGGCTCAGACGCAGCTGGGCAGCTGCCATTTTAAAGCCTCCCTGGTAAGCCGGGTGTGGTGGCGCAGGCTTGTGATCCCCGCGCTTGGGAGGCAGAAACAGGAGGATCGCTGGCTTAAGAGACCCTGTTTCCAAAATTTAAAAAGTATAAAATAGGTCTGGGAGTGTAGCCCAGAGGTGGGAGGGCTTCCAGGAACCCCAGCACCACCAAAAATAAAAAATACAGCCTCCCTGGTAAGTGTGTTGTTGTTTTTTTTTGCAGGTCTGGGGATGGAAACCAGGGGCATTCGACCTCTGAGCTACACCCCTGCCCTATTTTATTTATTTATTTATTTATTTATTTATCTTAAGGTCTGGGGATGGAACCCAGGGGCATTTGACCTCTGAGCTATACTCCCTGCCCTATTTTTTTTCTTTATTTTGAAACCGGGTCTCACTGAGTTGCAGAGGGCCTCACTAAGTAGCTGAGGCTGGCCAAGAGCGGTGATCCTCTGGGATCAGCCTCCCGAATGCTGGAATTACGCTTGTAATCCCAGCACACCCGGCTCCAGCCTTTTTAATTTATATTTTGAAACAAAGTCTTGCTAAATTGCTGAAGACCTCACTAAGTTGTTGAAGCTGGCTGCGAACCAGTGATCCTGCTGGCTCAGCCACTCAAGTGCTGGGATTTCAGGCTAGGGCCACTGCACCCAGTTTTAAAATAATAATTGAGAACATTTCTCCGAGGTCCAGCTCTGAAAGGCTCACGCCTTTGCTGCTTGGAAGCGAGTTATGCCCTGCGGGTGGAATTTCAAATCTGGCAGGCACCTTCCTTTCCTAGATGGTCCTCGGGTATTATCTCTGGCTCTGTCCAGTCAGGGACCGCTTTGATGCCGCCTTCCTGCTGCTGATGGATTTGGAAAACCTCCCTCTTGCTCTCCCCAAGCGGCCTCCGAGCTGGCTGGAGCTCCCGCAGGCTGCGCTCTCCTGTCCTGCCTTGTGCCAGGTTCCTCTCTTCAGATGGGACCTGGGAGCCGGGCGTGGTGGGCACGCTTGTCATCCCAGCATTCGGGAGGCTGAGGCCGGAGGACCGCGGTTCACGGACAGCCTCAGCTACTTAGCGAGGCCCTCCGCAACTCAGTGAGACCCTGTTTCAAAATAAAGAATAAAAAGTAGGGCAGGGCTGTAGCTCGGAGGTAGAATGCCCCTGGGTTCCATCCCTAATACCACACACACACCAAAAATACATATTCTAAGCCAGGCATGGTGGAGCATGCCCGTAAACCCAGTATTTGGGAGGCTGAGACAGGAGGATCACAAGGCTGCGGCTGTGAGTGGAGGCATGGGGCAGAGGAGGCTGGAGGGCTGCAGGGCCTCTGTATGGAGGAGGCGGCGTGGCTGGCACTAGCGAGGGAGAGAGTAAAAGCTACAGTCAGAGGAGCCAGGCCTGGTGGCGTGCGCCTGCAATCCCAGTCCCTGGGAGGCTGAGACGGGAGGAGCGCGGGTTCGAGGCCAGCCTCAGCAACTTAGCAAGGCCCTCAGCAACCTGGCAAGATCTGCTTCAAAATAAAAGAGAAAAGCCGCCTGCTTGTCATCCCCGCGCTTGGGAGGCTGAGACAGGAGGACCGCGCAGGTTCGAGGCCAGCCTCAGCTACTTACTGAGGCTCCCAGCAACTTAGTGAGACCCTGTTTCCAAATAAAGTAGAAAATAGTTCTGGGAGTATAGCCCGGAGGTAGAAAGCCCCTGGGTTCCACCCCTAGTACTGCCAAAAAATAAAAAAAATTAAAATAGTAATAAAAGAGAAAAAGGGCTGGGTTGTAGTTTGGAGGTAGAATGGCCCTGGGCTCCATCGCAGGTGGAGACGGCCTCTCCAGGGGCTTTGGGCCTCCCTGAGGGCTGTTCTTGTGAGTGAAGTGGAGCCGTCACGTACGTGGTGACGTGGTGACGGGGAGGAAGAGGAAACTCCCAGGGGGAAGTGCGCGCACTCAGGACCTAGCCGTGTACCTGCAAGTCGAACCTTCAAACTGCTTGTTGGCCGCGTGGAGAAATTAATATTTTCTTTTTTGTCGTTGTTGTATTAGAGATTGAACCTAGGGCATTCTACCCCCGAGCTACACCCCCCTATTTTTATCCTTTAATTTGAAACAGGGTCTCACTGAGTTGCCGAGGCCGGCCATGGACCGCGAACCTCCTGTCTCCGCCTCGCAGTGCTGGGATGACGAGCGCGCCCACCACGCCTGGCGGGATGAGCATTTTCTAACCTGCTAAGCTTGTGGTTCGGGACCATTCGTTGCTTCTTAAATGGTTGGCCTTGCTCTGTCTTTCTGAACAGGACCTTCAGCAGGAGGGCAGGGCCGCGCTCGCCAACTTCGTGGTCTTTGTGTTTAGACAAGTTCGGGTGTTCCGGAACTTCTTCTGGAACAACCACATGCTGTAAAGGAAGCCATCGTCAAATGAATCCCACAGGCTGCTGGAGAACTGCAGCCCCAGGGCCCTGGGGTGCGCGCCGGGGTGCAGCCAAGGAGTCACTAGGGGCCCACAAACCACGCTGCCCATCTCCCGCACCCTGCCTGCTCAGCGCCCGTCCTGTTAGAATGACCAGTGCCAAGAAATTTGTTAGAAGTTGAAAGTTCTGTGTGTGTGCGTGTTGACTTCTTCATAGGAAGAATGTTGTTTAAGAAATAATTTACAAAATGAAATAAATATTGTATTGAGCATGAGACCGCGTGCTTCTCACGTGAGGGGTCTGCTGTTCCCGCGCCTGCTGCTCGTGTCCTGTGACCTTGGTTACCCGTCGTGTCCCTGGGTCCTTCCGAAACGAAGCGCCCCACGCCTGGTGCGCGTCTCCGGCCGAGTTTGTGGGTTGCAGCAGCTAGGGCAGGCTGGCTGGCGAGGAACCGAGCAGAAACCTCCTCTCCTCTTTCTCCCTCTCTATTTATTATATTGTTATTATTATTGTTGTTGCTGTTTTTGTTTATTGTGGTACTGGAGATTGAATTCAGGGGCATTTTAAACTTCAAGCCACATCCCCAGCCTGATTTTTTGTTTTTTTGGTGGTATAGGAGATTGAACCCAGGGGCATTCTGCCTCCGAGCTATACCCCCAGCCCCATTTTTTTTTTTTTCTTATTTTGAAGCAGGGTCTCACTGATTTGCAGAGGGTCTCACTAAGTAGCTGAGGCTGACCACAAAACCCGGATAGTCCTGTCTCAGCCTCTCAAGTACTGGGATTACAAGGGTGCACCACGATGCCCAGCTCAAGATCCTGTTTCTAAACAAAAAATAAGGGTTGGGAAGCTGAGCATGGTGGCGCACGCTTGTAATCGCAGCATTTGGGAGGCTGAGACAGGAAGATTGTGGTTCCCAGACAGCCTTAGCTACTTAGTGAGGCCCTCCGCAACTCAGTGAGACCCTGTTTCAAAATAAAGAATAAAAAAATAGGGCAGGGCATATAGCTCGGAGGTAGAATGCCCCTGGGTTCCATCCCCACTACTGAAAAAAAAAAAAAAAAGGGTTGGGGTGTAGCTCAGAGGTAGAACACTCCTGGGTTTAGTCTCCAGTTTTGCCTAGCAGGTTGGAGATCCCTGTCCCAGCCGGGCCACGCTGGCCTTGAACCACCCCAGGAGTGGATAAGGACTCTGGGACTTTGTGACCCCAGGCTGGGCTGGCGCACCAGCAGGGGAACTCCTGGCTCAGTCCTGTCTGGGATGGGGAGGCACAGGAGGTGCTTCAGGAGAAAAATGTCCAGCAGGAGAGTCCTTGCCTATGTCCTCCCCAGAGAGGCTCCAGGATGTCCTCCCCAGAGAGGCTCCCAGAGAGGCCCCCAGCGAGCGGCTCTTTCATCCCTGCAGCTCAGATGTGCAGAACTAAGAAGAGACGGCTAGGACCATCTGCCACCGCCCTCCTTGGGTGGACGAGGCCCCGAGGGAGGGAGGACTTCCCAGGCCGGCCAGGACAGGAGCCAGGGCCAGATGCAGCTGCGGGCGCCTTGGCCAGCTGCAACGTGGCCATCGCCTGCTGCATGGGTTTCGTTGTTGTTCTGTGGCGCTGGGGAAAAGAACCCAGGGCCTCTTGCGTGCCAGGCAGGTGCCCTGCCGCTGAGCATCCCAGTCCGCCGGCCGGCCTGTGGATGGCTGTCCCGGGAGGGACGTATCGCAGGGGACTCCAGGAAGGGGGTTACTGGGAGCTCAGGCCTGGCCAGAGGCCACCACCCAGGCCCCAGAGCAGGAACTCCGCACTCGGCGCTGGGCCTGGAGTTGAGGGCTTCCATGAGCACTCGCTGCGCACCTGTGATGTGCCCGGCACTAGGGGAGGTTCCAAGTTCACGGACATTTTATTTTATTTTATTATTTTTTGAGGTACTAGAGATTGAAACCAGGGGCATTCTGCCTCTGAGCTACACCTCCAGCCCTATTTTTTTATTCTTTATTTTGAAATGGACTTACTAAGTTGCAGAGGGCCTAAGTAGTTGAGGCTGTCCACGAACCTGAAATTTTCCCATCTCAGCCTCCCAAGTACTGGGATTACAAATGTGTACCACCATTATGGACTTCATTTTTTTTTTTTTTTTGGCGGTCCTGGGGATGGAACCCAGGGGCATTCTACGTCTAAGCTACACCCCCTGCCCTATTTTTTATTCTTTATTTTGAAACCAGGTCTCACTGAGTTGCAGAGGGCCTCACTCAGTAGCTGAGGCTGTCCACAAACCGCGATCCTCTGGTCTCAGCCTCCGGAATGCTGGGATTACAAGTGTGAGCCACCACGCCCGGCTACCCCCAGCCCTATTTATTTATTTATTTATTTATTTATTTTGGTGGTACTGGGGTTCCTGGAAGCCCTTCTACCTCTGGACTACATTCCCATACCTATTTTTTATATTTTTATTTGGAAACAGGGTCTCAAGCCAGCGAGGCTGGTTTCGAACCTGCGCGATCCTGTCTCTGCCTCCCAAGCGCGGGGATGACAAGCCTGTGCCACCACGCCCGGCATCCTATTTATTTATTTATTTTTATTTTTTATGGCACTGGGGGTTGAATCCAGGGACATTCTACTCCAAGCTACACCCCCAGTCTTTTTTTTTTTTTTTTTACAGTTCAGCTCATTTTTCCCAGCCAGCTTGCTAGCCTCAAGGGCTGGTTTCCGGCGAGGAAGCCTGGAGTGAGAGTGGCCGGGTCTGGCCTGGGCCGCAGCAGGAAGCTGTTTGCTCCTCATCTTTGCTGAGCCGTGTGGTCATCCCCAGAATCTAAATATTTCTGCCTGTCCGGCAGTCGTTACCTTAAAACTCTTAACTGCCAGGCTTTCGTCCCAGGTGAGGAGAGCTTGCTTTTAATTCGGTTCCCACAGAGGCCTCTGAACAGCACTTTCTCTTCCGTTTCCTTCTGCTCCTCGCCCAGGCTGCCTCGGGGCCTTCCACGCACTAGTGCTCCCCGGCTGACTCGGAAAAGACGGAGGGTGCATGGCCGGGCACCAGGCCGCCTGCCGCCGGCTGCTTGAGGCCAGCCTCAGCAACTTAGCAGGTCCTGGGCAACCCAGTGAGGCCTGCTTAAAACCCAGAATGAAGCCAGGCGTGGTGCTTGTAATCCCGGCACTCGGGAGGCTGAGACAGGAGGATCACGCAGGTTCGAAGCCAGCCTCAGCTACTGAGTGAGGCTCTCAGCAACTTAGTGAGACCCTGTTTCCAAATAAAATATAAAAAAATAGGTCTGGGAGTATAGAAAGCCTCTGGGTTCCACCCCCAGTACCGCCCAAAAAAAAAAAAAATAGGGCGGTGGGTGCAGCTCGGAGGTAGAATGGTCCCTGGGTTCCATACCCAGTACAGCAAAGAAAGCAAGAAAGCAAGAAAGAGAATACAAAGTGGGCTGCAGGCTGGAGAGCATGCAGGAGGCGGCCGGAGGCTCACCCTGGAGGTCCAGGCCATCCAGTACTTGTGATCCTCTGTCTCCAACTCTCAAACGCTAGGATTACAGGCGTGCGCCACCATGCCCAGCCTGTTTGACTGTGTGTGTGTGCTGGGGATGGAACCCAGGGGCATTCCACCTCTGAGCCACAACTCAAGCCCCAGTTTTCATTCTTTATTTTGAAACAGGGTCTCACCACGTGGCTGAGGCTGCGATTCTGTCTGCCTCCCAAGTTCTGGGATTCCAAGCGTGCGCCACCAGGCCGGCCTAAGGTGTCTCTTAGTCCTGACGTCTATCGCCTGGGCGGCCATGTCGTGTCGTGGGCCAGGCTGGAGGGGCGCGGTGCGGAGCGTGCTGTGGCGGGCTCGGGAGGCGGCGGGCCTCGGGGAGGGGCACAGGGCTCGACCCTTCTTCCCCTCCCCGGGTTGGGGCAGAGGTCCTCCGGCTCACAGGGGAGCTGGCGCCACTGGCCAGGCAGGGGCCCTCGCCCAGGGCAGCCCTGCAGTTCGGGACCATGTCCACCAGGGGGCGCGGGAGCCTCTTTTGTGCTGCTGCGCTGTCCTGTTCTGTGCTAAAGCCCGTGTGTGTGTGTGTGTGTGTGTGTGTGTGTGTGTGTGTGTGTGTGTGTGTGTCTTGTCTGTCTGTCTGTGTTTTGGTATTGAGGATTGAAACCAGTAGCATTCTACCTCCAAGCTACACCCCAGGCTATGATCTATCTATATCTATCATCTATGTCTATCATTTATTTATTTATTTATTTATTTATTTATTTATGGTACAGGATATTGAACCCAGGGGCATTCTATCTCTCAGCTACACCCCAAACCGAATTTATTTATTTATTTATTTATTTATTTATTTATTTATTGCGGGCATGGGATGGAACCCAGGGGTAATTGACCTTCGAGTTATACCCCCTGCCCTATTTCTTATTCTTTATTTTGAAACAGGGTCTCACTAAGTTGTGTAGGGCCTAAGTAGCTGAGTGATCATGTGAACCGTGATCCTCCTGTCTCAGCCTCCCGGATGCTGGGATTACAAGCGTGCGCCACTATGCTCAGCCTCCGACTTTTATTATTTTTTTATGGTACTGGGGATGGAACCCAAGGGCTTCCTACCTCCAGGCTACATTCCCAGATCTATTTTTTTATATTTGATTTGGAAACAGGGTCTCATAAGCTGCTGAGGGCCTCACTAAGTAGCTGAGGCTGGCTTCAAACTTGCATGGTCCTCCTGTCTCAGCCTCCCAAGGACTGGGATTACAAGCGTGCCCACCATGCCCGGCTTCAGCCTCAGAAACTTAATGAGGCCCTCCATCACTTAGTGAGACCCTGCTTCAAAATATAAAAGTAGCCGGGAGCTCACGGGACCCCCTGGCTTGCCTGTGGGGGGCCCCAGGGAGACCGGCGGCGGGGTGCCGCGGCAGACCTCGGTCTCCCGGCCGGCGTCGAGACACCCTGGCCGAGGAAGCGGCGGCATGGTTGGCATGCCTGGCTGGAAAGCCCCGGTTTCGGTTCTGAGCACGGGGGCCTCCCCTCATGCAGGGTCAGGTCCTCTGGCGGGCGGCAGGCGCAGGTCGGAGCAGGGAGGCACTGCGTGCAGCTGTGAGTCATGGCGCCGGAGCCCTGCCCGCCCAGGTCGGCCGCCAACCCTGGGACGGCAAACTGAAGCGCAGAGGTGTGGCGGCCGAGGGCGCTGTGGCCTTGGAACTGACAGAGCCATCCCTCCCCTGCCAACTCCAAAGGGAGCTGCAATAAGCAATGTCGGGTTTCCTGGCCAGTCAGTGAGTAATTCACCACCCGGGTTTGACCAGCCACAGGGATGGAGACGGCCCTCCACCGAGCAGGCGGGGAATTTGAACTTGGAGCCAATGCCAGCTCGCAGGAGGAAAGCCCGCGACTGCGTGTGTGTGTGTGTGTGTGTGTGTGTGTGTGTGTTTGCTTTGTTTTTGTGGTACCAGGGATGGAACCCAGGGACATTCTATCTCCGAGCTACACCCCCAGCCCTATTTTTTATTCTTTATTTTGAAACAGGGTCTCACTGAGCTGAAGAGGGCCTCACTAAGTAGCTGAGGCTGTCCGCGAACCGTGATCCTACAGTTTCAGCCTCCCGAATGCTGGGATGACAAGAGTGCGGCACCACGCCCGGCTTATTTTTAGTTTTTGAAACGGGGCCTCACTAAGTAGCTGAGGTTAGCCTTGAACCTGGGATTGTCCCGTCTCAGCCTCCCAAGTCCTGGGTTTACAGGCATGGGCCACCACACCCAGCCTTTCCTTACTTAAAAAAAAAAAAAAAACTTTATCAAAACTCTAGCAGCAGTACTGGATTATAACATATAGAATAAAATGTCCACAAATCTGTACAGATATGAATAACCGAATAAAGACCTGAGGGCAGGAGGAGCCGCCTGCCCGCCCTCAGGCGTCCGGAGGGGACCGAGACAGAAGAGCTTCCCTGCTCACAGATAACATCACGTATGAAGTGTCCTGAGGAACCCCTCACCCCACAGGAGAAAACCCGTGCGGACTAATAAATGACTTCAGTAAGGCTGCAGGACGCGGGACCTAGCTACGAAAGGCAGGTGTATTTCTACGCCCCAGTAATGAACGACTTGAAAGTGAAACTGAAATATTCTAAGATACACACTTCAAAACACTACAGAGCACTGTGGAAAGAAACTAGAGAAGACCTAAATAACGCCGGGCGTGGTGGGCACGCTTGTCATCCCCGCGCTTGGGAGGCTGAGACAGGAGGATCGCGCGGGTTCGAAGCCAGCCTCGGCTACTTAGTGAGGCTCTCAGCAACTTAGTGAGACCCTGTTTCCAAACAAAATATAAAAGTAGGTCTAGGAGTGCAGCCCAGAGGTAGAAAGCCCCTGGGTTCCACCTCCAATACCACACACACACAAAAGACCTAAATAGCCAGGGGTGGTGGCACAGCAGCTCAGAGGCAGAATGTCCCCGGGTTCCATCCCCAGGACCAAACAAACAAATGAATCTAAAGAAACAGCAGCAGTGACAGGTGACGGGCTCACTGTGGGGAAACCCTGTCAGCGTGACTCAGGACGGCTGCCCTTCGTCCCAGCCTCATGCCTCAGCGGAGATAACAAGCGCGGAGCACTGTGACTGGAGTCCACTGGGGCCCGGCTGCAGGGAACGGAAAGCCTGCTGGCCACTTTCCAGAAAAGAGTCAAGGGCTGATGGCCTCACAGGAGGACCGGAGAGTGGTTCCCGGGGGGACCCGGGAATGAGCGGCACACCTTCCCCGTAGCGTGGGGCCGGCATCAGGGCCTCGGGTCTGCTGGAAACGCGGTCTCCTTCCAACAGCAGCTGGATCCACAGGAGAAAAGCCTCTTCACGCTTCCTGCCCCCAAACCCTGGGCCACCGCATCGGGGTCACACCTGGAACCCCAGCTCCGAGGGAGCCTGGCAAACCCAGGGACGTTCTACTGCTGAGCCACACCCCCAGCCCTATTTAATTTCATTTTTCTATTTTATTTTGAAACAGGGTCTCGCTAAGTTGCTGAGGCTGGCCTCAAAGCCGCCATCCTCCTGTCTCAGTCTCCCAAGTGCTGGGACCACAGGTGGGCGCCCCCACGCCCGACTGTAAGACAATTCACGGAGGTATCTCAGGGAGTGGGCTGACAGCAGGGCACGCTGGCGTCTGTTAGATTTTGCTCTGTGGTGAGACGTTAGCAGGTGGAGGTGGCGGCCTCCGTGTCCCTGTCTGCCCAAGTGGTGAGAGGCGGAGAAGCCCCCGCCCCCGGTCTTCCATCGCGGCCTGCGGGGGGCGCCAGGGCTCTGCGAACACCCACAGACTGCGGGAGTTTGGAAACCTGCCGCGCATTAAGTTTAAGGCAGGAAACGGGAAACGTCGCCCTCGCCCTGTGGCCAGAAATTCCTGCAAGACAATGTCTATTGCAAAACCCTGGACACTGAGGCAGGACAGAAGAAACCAGAACCAGGGAGAGAGAGCCCGGAGAAGACGAGGGCGCGGGGCGGCGGCTTCCCTCCCCGGGCCTGTGGGCTCGGTTCCTCCCCAGCCCGGCCCTCTCCCAGGCCTGCCTCGGCCTTCCTGGGAGATCGGTACATCCACCTTGTCCTCGCGCCACTGATTAGCCCACGGACAAATAGTTCAAGCAGAGTATTTTGAGAAACCCGTAACTCAGGGACTTGTCAGTGCTCTCTCTCAGTCCCGAGGCCAGGTCTCCGTGAGGTGTGAGGACAACCAGAGGGCCTGTCAGCCTCGGTGCCGCCTCGTTCCTGCCTCTCAACGGGCTTCCAGGAGAGCCGGAGCCCAGAGTGCACCTCACCCTCAAAATGGCCTCTCAAATGTCTATTCCTCGCTTTCTTAAATAAATCTCTGCGTCGCTAGTAACAGGTGCTGAAATTTCTTTTATTATTTATTTATTTTTGTGGCACTGAGGATAGAACCCAGGGGCAGTCCACCTCTAAGTGACACCCACAGCCCTATTTTATTCTTTATTTTGAAACCGGGTCTCACTGAGTTGCAGAGGGCCTCACTAAGTAGCTGAGGTTGTCCGCGAACCGCGATCCTCTGGTCTCAGCCTCCCGAATGCTGGGATGACAAGCGTGCGCCACCACGCCCGGCTTCCCAACCTATTTTATATTTTATCTGGAAACAGAGCCTCACTAAGTAGCTGAGGCTGGCTTCAAACCTGCGCGATCCTCCTGCCTCAGTCTCCCAAGTACCAGGAATACAAGCGTGCGCCACCACGGCCCGCTCATTTTTTTTAAATAAGGGGGTATAGTTCAACTGTAGAATGTCCCTGGGTTCATCCGCAGTGCCAAGAAAGCAAACACCCTAAGAAATGTACTATTATTATTATTAATTATTATTATCAGTACCGGGGGTGGAACCCAGGGGCATTCCACCTCTGAGCTACACCCCTAATCCTATTTTATCTTTATTCTTTATTTTGAGACAGTCTCACTGAGTTGCAGAGGACCTCACTAAACAGCTGAGGCTGGCCTTGA
Organism: Muscardinus avellanarius; assembly: GCF_963383645.1. Classification (NCBI taxonomy): domain Eukaryota; kingdom Metazoa; phylum Chordata; class Mammalia; order Rodentia; family Gliridae; genus Muscardinus; species Muscardinus avellanarius. Next base: position 91,539,162 of record NC_137800.1, on the reverse strand, counting down.
ACCTATGACCTGTTGTGGTGAAATGTGTTCGGTGTGAGAGGGGAGAAGTAATTCCCCACCACAACCACGCAGACAGAAAGACAGAAAAACCGTGGGTTCTTGTTCTGAGCTAAATATAAATCCACATTAGCCCGAACTCTTTTTGAAGATTTAAAGAAGTTTATTAAAAAGATAGAAATAGTCACAGCCCGGCACCCGAGAGTGGCACGGGGGCAATTCGAATGGATATACCAAAGAGCTCCAGTGTGCGGAGCGTTTTTATCCAGACCAAGTCTGCGCGGGTCCTTCGGTCTGCAGACACGCTGCCCTGTCTCTAGCCCAGTTTTCTGCTGTCTCCAGCTGAATTTGGGGCGGCCCTGTCTTCCTGACACACACCTCTCCACCTTTGTTCTATCCTCAAGATGTGTTAAATTGCTTCTCCGGGATCTGGGATTTTCTCCCATCCCTTAGGCCATTTGTCTGTCTTTATTTTTTATTTTTTATTTTTATTTTTTATTTATTTATTTTTTTTGGTGGTACTGGGGGTGGGGGGAACCCAGGGACTTTCTACCTCTGGGCTATACTCCCAGACCTATTTTGTATTTTATTTGGAAACAGGGTCTCACTAAGTTGCTGAGAGCCTCACTAAGTAGCTGAGGCTGGCTTCGAACCTGCAATCCTCCTGTCTCAGCCTCCCAAGCGCGGGGATTTCAAGCGTGCGCCACCACGCCCGGCTCATTTGTCTGTCTTTAGAAATGTAAAGAAACCTCTTCCCTGGCTCGGCTTTCTTTCCTTCTCTTTAGAAATGTAAATTACAAGTCCCTTCTCCCTACCAGTCCTGCCTTTCTTTAGTATAAACGATATATTTTCAAAATTGGGAATCTTTCCCAATACTGATACATTAATACATTTTAAAACCTCTTCCCAATACTAGTACATGAGCCTCCTGTCTCAGCCTCCCAAGTACTAAGATGACAGGCATGCACCACCCGCTGGGCCTGTGGCTGGTTTACTTCAGCGATTTCTCAAGCTTTGTTTCTGTTGTAAAATAGGGCAGGATGACCTTGTTTTGTTCATGGCTAAATAATATTCTGTTTTGTGTACGTAAGACACCTTATCTAGCCATCAGCAGACTCCGAGGCCATCCACATCTGGCCATTGTGAGTAAGTCGGCAGTAAACCTGGGAACGAGTTATCCCTGTGAGATCCTGACTCTGTTCTTCCAGCTAAATTCCCAGAAACAGGACTGTGAAGTCCTGCAGTAACTCTGTTTTTAATTTTCTGTTGTGTGCGCGCGCGCGCGCGCGCGCGCGTGTGTGTGTGTGTGTGTGTGTGTGGTGCCGGGGATTGAACCCAGGGACGTTCTACCTCCAAGCTACACCCCAGACCTAGTTTATTTTTTATTTGGAAAAAGGGTTTCTCTAAGTTGCTGAGGGTCTGGCTACATTTCTTTTCTTTTCTTTTCTTTTCTTTTTGCGGGTCTGGGGATGGAACCCAGGGGCATTCTACCTCCGAGCCACACTTCCTGTCCTTTTTTATTCTTTATTTTGAAACAGGGTCTCACTGAGTTGCAGAGGGCCTCACTAAGTAGCTGAGGCTGTCCGCGAACCGCGATCCTCCTGTCTCAGCCTCCCGAATGCTGGGATGACAAGCATGCCCACCACGCCCGGGTTAAAGTCTGGCTACATTTCTGAGGCTGTCCTCGAACCTGCGATCCTCCTGTCTCAGCCTCCCAAGTACTGGGATGACAGGTGTGCGCCACCACGCCCGGCTCAGACAAACCATCTTTGCCTGTCAAAACTCTGGTGTTCCGGTTTATGATGGCTAAGCCATATTGTACCTTTAAGTCTAGTATTTGACATCAGTAAACACCGTATGTTGGGCATGGTATTGTGTGTATTGTGTTCCTGTAATTCTGGTGCCTGGGAGGCTGAGATAGGAGGATCACCAGTTTGGGGTCAGCCTCAGTGAGTTACCAGACCCTCAGCACGTTAGTGAGATCCTATTTCAAAATAAAAAATAGGCCGGGTGTGTTGGCACACGCTTGTAATCCCAGTACTTGAGAGGTTGAGACGGGAGGATCAAAGGTTCACACCAGCCTCATCCACTTAGTGAGGCTCTCTGCAACTTAGTGAGACCCTGTTTCAAAATAAATATAAAAAGAACTGGCAATTCTGGGTGTGGTAGCACACGCTTGTAATCCCAGCACTCGGGAGGCTGAGACCGGAGGATCGCGGTTCACGGACAGCCTCAGCTACTTAGTGAGGCCCTCTGCAACTCAGTGAGACCCGGTTTCAAAATAAAGAATAAAAAATAGGGCTGGGGGTGTCACTCAGAGGTAGAATCCTCTGGGTTCCAGCCCCAGTACCCCCCAAAATAAATAAATAGCAATAAAAAATAGGGCTAGAGCCGGGCGTGGTGGGCACGCTTGTCATCCCAGCATTCGGGAGGCTGAGACGGGAGGATGGCGGTTCACGGCCAGCCTCAGCTACTTAGTGAGGCCCTCTGCAACTCAGTGAGACCCTGTTTCAAAATAAAGAATAAAAAATCAGGCTGGGGGTGTAGCTCGGAGTTCGAATGCCCCTGGGTTCCATCCCCAATACCGCAAAATATAAATAAATAAATAAAATAAAAGGACTGGCAGTGTTGCTTGGAGACGGATGTCCCTCGGTTTAACCCTTAGTATCACACACACAAACACACACACGTGATTTCTTTCTCCCCAAACCCTCTCCACCTCCTTCAGATGTGAGACGCGCTCATTTGTTTCGGTTTTGTTGTGTACTGGGGCTGGAACCCAGGGTGAGTTGCACAGGGCCTCACTAAGCAGCTGAGGCTGGCCTTGAACCTGTGATCCTCCGGTCTCAGCCTCCCACATACTGGAATGACGAGCGTGCCCGCCACACTCGGCATGTGGCTGGTTTATTTCAGCTATTTCTCAAGGTTGGTTCCTGTTGTAAAATGGGGCAGGATGACCTTGTTTTGTTTGGGGCTGAATAATATTCCAGTGTGTGTATGTCAGACGCTTTATCTAGCCATCAGCAGACTCCGAGGCCGCTCACATCTGGCCATTGTGAGTAAGTCGGCAATAAACCTGGGAATGAGTTATCCCTGTGAGATCCTGACTCCGCTCTTCCAGCGAAATTCCCAGAAACAGGATTGCAATGAGGCCCCCACAACTCAGTGAGACCGTGTTTCAAAATAAAGAATAAAAAAGAGAGTTGGGAGTGGAGCTCAGAGGTTTAATATCCGGTTCAGAAAAAAAACTTTTTAAATTTATTCTATCTTTGTGTTGTGCTGGGGATTGAACCCAGGTGCACTCTACCTCTGGGCTACACCCCCAGCCTTATTTATTTTTATTTTGAAACAGGGCCTCCCTGGGTTGATGAGAGCCTCAGTACTTGCTGAGGCTAGCCTTGAATCCGCCATCCTCCTGTCTCAGCCTCCCAAACACTGGGATTACAAGTGTGCACCACCATGCCCAGTTTACCCTCATTAATTTAAATAATCTTTGAAACATTAATATAGTTTTTGTTAAAGAAAAGAAATATTCCTTTATGTCTACTTTTTGAAACGCCCATCAGGATTGCATATAGAAATTAGCAACTAGAGCTGGGGATGGTGGGCACGCTTGTAATCCCAGTACGTGGGAGGCTGAGACCGGAGGACCGCGGTTCGAGGACAGCCTCCGCTACTTAGTGAGGCCCTCTGCAACATAGTGAGACCCGGTTTCAAAATAAAGAATAAAATATAGGGCAGGGGGTAGCTCGGAGGTCGAATGCCGCTGGGTTCCATCCCCGGCATCGCACACACATACATAAATAAACGGCCTGGCTTCATTGGGGAGGGCATCTCTTAGTTGCTGAGAATGGCCGCTAATTAGAGACCCTCCTGTCTCAGCCTCCCAAGACCTGGGATGACATGTGTGCACCACCACGCCCAGCCCAAACGAACCATCTTCGCCTGTCTGAACTCTGGTCTTCTGGTTTGTGATGGGTAAGCCATTTATTGTACCTTCGAGTTTAGTTTAGTACTCGACGTCAGTAAGCACCGTATGCTGGGCGTAGTACTGTGTTCCTGTAAGCCTGGTGCCTGGGAGGCTGAGATAGGAGGATCACCGGTTTGAGGTCAGCCTCGGTGAGTTAGTGAGGTCCTACTTCAAAATAAAAATAAGCTGGGAGTGGTGGTGCACACTTTTTTTTAAATTTTTTTGGTGGTACTGGGGGTGGAACCCAGAGGCTTTCTACCTCCGAGCTATACTCCCAGACCTTTTTAAATATTTTTTATTTGGAAACAGGGTCTCACTAAGTTGCTGAGAGCCTCACTAAGTAGCTGAGGCTGGCTTCGAACCTGTGCGATCCTCCCGTCTCAGCCTCCCAAGCGCGGGGATGACAAGCGTGCGCCACCACGCCCGGCTAGATGGTCAGGTTTTAACCGGCCCCTCACTAGCAATATCACTTAAACACCTAATCCCTTCGGCCCTCGGAGATCCTGACCTGGGGCCGGGCGTGGGGGCGCACGCTTGTCATCCCCGCGCTTGGGAGGCTGAGACGGGAGGATCGTGGTTCGCGGACAGCCTCGGCTACTTAGCCAGGCCCTTTGCAACTCGGTGAGACCCTGTTTCAAAATAAAGACTAAAAAATAGGGCAGGGGGTGTAGCTCGGAGGTGGAAGGCCCGGCATCGCACACACACAGACCCTGACCTGCAAATCGGTGATGCGTACGCCATCAACTCGTCGTGGGAGTGAACAGCAGCCGTAGGTGCCTTGCCAGGTGGCGGAGGACGCAAACCCGGCTCTGAGCGCGCCCCGGCGGCGGGGTTGCAGGCACCCGGAGCCCGGCGAGGCCGGGACCTTCTGCAGCACTGTCCGCGGGAGTCCGAGTCCACCTCCGGGCAGGACAGTGGTCCGAGTGCTGAGGCGGCCTGAGGGAGGCCGGGGTCTCAGTCCCGGGGGCCACCCACCGAGGGGGGGAGGTGGGCGGCAGCGGGCGCAGGCGGGTCCCCCGGCCTTCGAGCCTGAGCTCCTCTGGCGGGCCTCCCCCTGCCCTCGCCACCTCCCTCCCTCTCTCCCTCCCTCTCTCCCTCCCTCCCTCCTGGCCTTCCTTTCCTTCTTCGTTTTTATTTCGAAAGTGAGTCTTGCTAAGGGTTGCTAGCCCTGTTGCTTGCTGAGGCCGGCTGTCAGCCTGGCATCCTCCTGCCTCAGCCTCCCAAGCACTGGGATGGCAGGTGCGCGGCCCCACTGTGCCCGGCTGTGTGGAACTTTTATTTTTTTTTTGGTGGTACTCGGGGTGGAACCCAGAGGCTCTGGGCTACACTCCCAGACCCATTTTATACTTTATTTGGAAACAGGGTCTCACTAAGTTGCTGAGAGCCTCACTCAGTAGCTGAGGCTGGCTTCGAACCTGCGCCTCCTTGTCTCAGCCTCCCAAGCGCGGGGATGACAAGGGTGCGCCACCACGCCCGGCTCTGTGTGGAACTTTTAAGTACTCTTTTTGGCAAAGGGTCCTTTGCGTTCTCTCTCTCTCTCTCTCTCTCTATCTCTCTCTCTCTCTCAGTACTGGGGGTGGAACCCAGGGGCCTTCTACCTCCGGGCTATACTCCCAGACCTTTTTTATATTTTATTTGGAAACAGGGTCTCACTAAGCAGCTGAGGCTGGCTTCGACCTGCGCGGTCCTCCCGTCTCGGTCGCCCGCGCTGGGGATTCCAAGCGTGCGCCACCGCGCGCGGCCCCTTTGCTCTCTCTGCACTGGGCCTTGCGCATCGTGTGGTCAGCTCTGACGCCTTGGGCAGTCATCTGTTGGTCCCTGGCTCAAGGCTCAGTCTCTGAGGGCTTGAAGACAGCCCCCTCCAACCCTGAAGGAGAAGAGGCGGAGGGTGTGGGGGCAGGGAACGGCGACCCCCCATGAGCAGAGTGGCCCAGGCGGGTGTGCGCACGGCCTGTCTCCACCAGGACTGGCTCCATTATGACCATTTATAAAGGCTCAGTCCAAGCCGGCCATCTCCGTACCTGGGGGGCTGAGACAGGAGGATCGCAGGTTCGAGGACAGCCTCAGCAAGTGCTGAGACGCTCAGTAGCGAGGGCTCAAAGGTCGAGTGCCCCTGGGTTCAAACTCCAGCAACACACACACACACACACACACACACACACACACACACACACACACACTCCAGTAGCATTAAATACATCCAAGCTGCGGTTCAACCCTGTCCGCGTCCGTCTCACACCTTTCTGAGAGTCTCTGGGCTTCACACAGGGTCTGTGAAGTGCAGAACCCAACATCATTTCACTAAATAAATAAGACACGGATGCCGTCTGAACCCGCGTAGGCCTGGCTCACCTCCTCGTCCAGTGAACTCTAAATTCTGGCGTGAGATGGTGTCACACGCAGAGCCGGGCCTAAAACCTTTTGCTGGTAGAACGTTGTGCCAGCCAGCCACAGTGAGATGTCCGCTCTTAATCGAGGCCGTAGCGGTGCTACCACGAGCCCAAAGGAGGGTTATTTTTTGTACTGGGAATAGAACCCAGGAGTAGTCTACCTCCAGCTGTACCCTCAGCCCTATATTTTATTCTTTTTTTTGTGTGTGTGTGGTACTGGGGTTTCTGGAAGCCCTTCTACCTCCGGGCTTCACTCCCAGACGTATTTTTCTACTTTTTTATTTGGAAACAGGTTCTCTTAAGCCAGCAAGGCTGGCTTTGAACCAGCGTGATCCTCCTGTCTCCGCCTCCCAAGCGCAGGGATTACAAGAGTGCCCACCACGCCCGGCTATATTTTATTCTTTATTTTGAAATAGGGTCTAAGTTGAGGAGGGCCTCACGAAGTAGCTGAGGCTGTCTGTGAACCACGATTCTCCTGTCTCAGCCTCCCAATGCTGGGGTTACAAGCGTGTGCCTCTTACCCCTTTTTATATTATTTATTTATTTATTTATTTATTTTGGTATTGGGGGAATGAACCCGGGGCATTCTACCTCTGAGACATACCCCTAGCCCTATTTTATTCATTTATTTTTTTGTTTCGAAGAGGGTCTTGCTAAGTTCCTGAGGGTCCCCCTAGGTCAGAGTCTGGACTTGAATCTGTGATCCTCCTGCCCTTAGTCTCCCAGGCACCAGAATTACAGGTGCGCACCACCACACCTGCTTTCTTTTTTTTTATTTCACATCTGGCCCTGCCTCAGTTATTGTTGGGGTAACTATTTTATTTTATTAATATTTTTTCAATTTTGAAATAAGATCTTGCTATGTTGCCGAGACTGGCTTTGAACCTGAGATCCTCCTGTCTTAGCCTCCCAAGCACTGATATTACAGGCATGCGCCACCATGCCTGGCTGAGAACTATTTAATAAGAGAGAAATAAGCTCAGAGACATCATGTCCTCTGCCCAAGGCGGCAGATGGCCCCAGGTGTCTGGAAGCTCAGTGTGTCCACGTTTATTCTGCAGTCCCTCCCCACATCCATTAAACAAAAGAGGATCTCTGACACTTTGCTTTTATTTAAATAAATCTAAGCCGGGCGTGGAGGCACACACTTGTAATCCCAGCATTAGGGAGGCTGAGACCAGAGGATTGTGATTCACAGACAGCCTCAGCTACTTAGTGAGGCCCTCCTCAACTTAGGGAGACCCTGTTTCAAAATAAAGAATAAAAAAATAGGGCAGGAGGCCGGGCATGGTGGCTCACGCTTGTAATCCCCACGCTTGGGAGGCGGAGACAGGAGGATCGCACAGGTTCGAAGCCAGCTGCGCTGGCTTAAGAGACCCTGTTTCCAAAAAATAAAAAAAATAGGTCTGGGAGTGTAGCCCGGATATAGAAGGGCTTCCAGGAACCCCAGTACCACCAAAAAAAAAAAAAAAAAAAAAAATAGGGCAGGAGATGTAGCTCCGGAGGTCAAATGCCCCTGGGTTCTATCCCCAGACCCACAATAAATAATAAATAGATAAATAAATAGATAAATAAATAAATAAATAAATAAATCTAAGCCAGGCATGGTGGCACACACTTGTAATCCCAGCATCCAGGAGGCTGAGACAGGAGGATCGTGGCTCTTGGGCAGCCTCAGCTACTTAGCGAGGCCCTTTGCAACTCAGGGAGACCTGGTTTCAAAATAAAGAGTAAAAAATAGGGCTGGGGGTGTAGCTCAGTGCCCCTGGGTTTCAAGTCCCAGTCCTGCAGTAAATAAATAAATAAATATAGTTTTTCTCTTTCCTGATTTTTTTTTTTTTTTTTTTTTGGGTGGTGGTACTGGGGTTCCTGGAAGCCCTTCTACCTCCGGGTGACACTCCCAGACATATTTTTATATTTTTATTTGGAAACAGAATCTCCTAAGCCAGCGCGCGCGGCTGGCTTCGAACCTGCGCGATCCTCCTGTCTCCCCTGCCTCCCAAGCGTGGGGATTACAAGCTTGCGCCACCACGCCCGGCCCTGATTTTTTAATATATGTAGTATTGTATTAAAGAGAGAGAGAGAGAGAGACAGACAGACAGACAGACAGAGAGAGAAATTCATACGCTACAGAAAGTCAAAAATTGCTGGCCTCAGCAAGTTAGTGAGATCCTATTTCAAAATGAAAAAATAAAATAAAAAGAAGGCTGAGACAGGAGGATTGCGGTTCACGGCCAGCCTCAGCTGCTTAGTGAGGCCTTATGCAACTCAGGGAGACCCTTTTTCAAAATAAAGAAAGAAAAAAGATAGTTAGGGCTGGGGTGTAGCTTGGAGGTAGAATGCCCCTGGATTCCATCCCAGTACCTCAAATAAATAAATAAATAAATAAATAAATAAATAAATAAATAAATAATAAAATAAAAAGGGCTGGGGTGTGACTCAGAGGTAGAATGCCCCAAGATATCACAAGGAAAAAAAAAGAAAGAAAGAAAAGATAAAGATTTATGGGGGTCATGGGGGTCATACCCCAGGGGCCATAGAATTTAGCAAACAGACTCCGACCGCAGCCTCTGAGTTAGGAAACGTGCACAGGGCATCGATGAGCACCTAGACCCTTCCACCCACCGCTCTCGGAAGGAGGGAGGGCGGGAGGAGGCCTCGTGCTCAATTCCCAGGCCGCCGCCGGGCCCGAGGTTGTTTTCTGAGCACGGGTTTCTTACCAGGGCTGAGTGCAATAAGGAAGTCGTCAACTGAAACCCGTTCTCTCTGTCCAGGGTGGCCAGCTGATCTCAGGAGAGCGGGAAGCCTCCTGGGTGGGGCAGGCAGGGCCGCTCCGCTCTGATTGGCCGTCCCTGAGCTCAGTCCCAGGCCGTACCCCATATAAGGAGGCCCGGTCTACAGGTTTCCAGTCCCAGTCCAGCATCTTCTCTCTGGGGAGCTGGACCTCGCTGACCCTCGCGGACGCAGCGCTCAGCTACCCGGCGTCTTGTGGACACGGCCCCGTGGATAGGGCGTCCTGGACCGGAGCGACCCCGGCACCCTCAGGTTGGTCCGAGAGCATCCGTGCTTGGGGGCTGGAGCAGCGGGGAGGAATCTTGGGGTCCTGAAAAGAGCCCGACCTTGAATCCAGGCCCAATTCTGTTGCAGTGGCTGGGTCCCCCTCAGCCTCAGTGACTTTTTCTCTAAAAGGACAGGGCGGGGTTCAGTGATGTGGGTGCAAGCCGGCGGGCGTCGCTGCGTCCCGGCCCTGCTGGACTTTCTCCTCCTTTGGGCGTCCATTTCTCTCTCCTGGGCAGTGGGGCAGCGTCACCCCGGGGTGGGGTGGGTGGAGCCGAGGTCGAGGCAGGCCGCGTGCGCAGGTGCGGGGTGACGGGAACCTCACGAGGAGCTGTGTTATCACCTACGGCTGCGCCAGCTCTCCATGGTCGCCTGGCTTCCTGGAAGGTAGCCCAAGGACAAGAGGGCTTTAAAAAGGACGTTGGTAGCAGCCGCCGGCTCTGGTGGAGACCTGGGGGCGCGGTGGGGGGAGCACAAGCCATCCCCTAGCCCACACAGTGAGGAGGTGGTTTTGGGGGAGTCCTCCAGCTTTTCAAGCGACGTCTCGTGAGCCCGCGTTCCTGGGAGTCACTTTTGGGGCTCATTCTCCTGAATGTCTGAGGGTGCTGAGAAGCTAGAGATGGTTTGGAAAACCGGCACCAGGCGTGAGGATAGGAGGAGCCGGCAGGTGTCCCCATCGCTGTGCCTGGGGGTGCGGGCTGGCCCACGCAGGGCCCACACTCCCCATCCCTTGCTCAGAGGCTCCCTGGGGCTCTGACAGAGGCATATTAATACAAGCGCGAATGCCGTGGGGCCTGCGGGGCTGGGCCATGGCGGGCGCCTCTGTCCATCCACTCGGAGGCCCATGCAGACTTTTATTCTTTTAGGTACTAGGGATTGGACTCAGGGGTGTTCTACCTCTGAGCTATACCCCCCAGCCCTTTTAATTAATTAATTAATTAATTATTTATTTAGTGGTATGGGGGTGGAACTCAGGGGCTTTCTACCTCTGGTCTATACTCCCAGACCCATTTTTTTTTGGGGGAAACAGGGTCTCACTAAACTGCTGAAAGCCTTACTAAGTAGCTGAGGCTGGCTTCGAACCTGTGCGATCCTCCTGTCTCAGCCTCCCAAGTGCTGGGATTACAAGCGTGCGCCACCACGCCTGACTATTTTTATTTTTTATTTATTTATTTTTTTAATTTAATTTTTTTTTTTTTTTTGGTGGTACTGGGGTTCCTGGAAGCCCTTCTACCTCGGGGCTACACTCCCAGACCTATTTTTTACATTTTCATTTTGGAAACAGGGTCTCCTAAGCCAGTGCGCGGCTGGCTTCGAACCTGCGCGATCCTCCTGTCTCCGCCTCCCAAGCGCGGGGATTACAAGCGTGCGCCACCACGCCCGGCTATTTTAAAAAATTATTTTGAAATAGGGTCTTACTAAGCTGCTGAGGGTGTCACTGGGTTGCTGAGGCTGGCCTAAAACTTGGCCATCCTGCGGTCTCTCTCCCAAGGACGGGGATTCCAGGCGTACACTGCCACACCCGGCTGGGCCCAGGTGTTGAAGTGGACAAGGACCTGCTGGGGACAACCTGGGGGATGGTGGTCAGGCGCTGGGTGCGTCAGGAAGGAACATGGCCAAGGCCTCGCAGGGGGCCTGGGCGTCGGGGTGAGGGGCTGTGGCCTCCGGCAGGTGTGAAGTTTGCGGACTTTGGCGCAGCCCAGGTGGGTGTCCCTTAGAGCCAGGCTGGCCATCGTGGGTGCCCTGCCTCCAAGCGGCCCGCGGCAGGACAGATGCTCCGGCCCCAGAGGCTGCAGGCCTGCCTGCCGGGAAGGAAGCAGGAAGGACGCCCAGCCTGCAGGAGGCGGGCCAGACCCGAGGTCCCTGCCATCCTAGGAGCCTGTGAGCGACCCCACAGCAGAGAGGGCTTCTATCTCAACTGCCATCTTCCCACCCCGGGGGCAGGTGTGGGTCAGGATGGGCCCAGCGTGGAGGGAAGAGGCGACACCCCTACCCCACTCCAGTGGAGGGGCTCCCCAGCACCCCGCCGCCTGCCTGTGGCTGCGAGAGCCGCAGATGAGCCGCAACTCCACCGTCAGGAGCCAAAGCCCTGTGCTTGGACTGGCGGCTCTCACCGTGCGGGCTTTGTAAAAATGTTTAAAAGTGTGTGTGTGTGTGTGTGTGTGTGTGTGTGTGTGTGTGCACGCGCGTGTACTGGGGATGGAACCCAGGGGCATTCTACCTCCGAGCTACACCCCCAGCCCTATTTTTTAGTCTTTATTTTGAAACAGGGTCTCACTGAGTTGCAGAGGGCCTCACTAAGTAGCTGAGGCTGTCCGCGAACCGCGATCCTCCTGTCTCGGCCTCCCGAATGCTGGGATTCCAAGGGTGCCCACACGCCCGGCTTCTGTGTATTGCTTATTCAGTCTATGAACAGAGGAGCGGAGCGGGTCCCCCAGGACACAGCCGGAGCCGTGCGGCTCGGGCGGCTCGGGTCCCCTCAGCGGGGACTTAGAATCAAGAAGCGACGGGTCAGCTTGGCCCTTTGTGCGCTATTCCCTTGGGGAGCGGGGCTGGAGGGAGCACTGGACGTTGAGTCCTTTCAGGTGCGGCGCGTGTCTGGGGGTCCCTGGAGGAGCCGCGCGGTGTGTCGCAGGTGAAGGACGGGGCTGGAGAAGGCGGTGGTCAGGCGAAGTATCTAGGGTGCCGGCGCCATTGGGTTGCAGGGGTGGGGGTGGCCGCAGAGGATGATGTCAGTATTGGACGGAGAAAATCAACCAGAGGCCGCGCTGGTAAAAATAGCCACACTTCCCGCTGGGGCGGCTTTCTCCAGCCACTGCTGTTGCTGTCGGCCGCGTCACGGGGCCGGTCACATCTTAGAGTCCTGTGATCCCGTGTCACTTGGGTACTCCCGAGCGGATTGGACTTTGCTCTCAAGTCCAGTCTCGGCCGAGGCTGTAAACATGTTGACAAGCGCGGCTGGGTCTCCACGCGAGGAGGGCGTGTGGCCGATCCCGCGCTAGCGCTCTGGGTCAGGGCGGCACTGCCGGGCGGGCAGGCACACGTGGGCCGGCACCTTGGATGTGAACAAGAAAAAGGAGAAAGTCCTGCTCTCACGACTTAGAAGGCGCCATTGTCCACGCAGACAAGGGAGGCGACCCCATTCAAACGTCCTTGGGGCTCAGAGACTCTCGGTGGCCGAGGACACAGCCAGCCACCCGGGGCTTCTCCAGGGGTCGCCAGGAGTCCCCTCCCTGGGCTGGAACATTTGGAGGCGTCGGGGCAGGGGCTGGGCTCTGTCTTGTCCACTCAGAGGAAGGAATTGCCAGAAGACAGCCCATGGCAGGAAGGCCTGGGCACCTTGAGGCGGGAGGCGGCCGGGAATTGGTCACCAGGCCTGGAGGCCAGAGGCCTCGGGAGGCGCAGGCCCCCGGATGGCTGGGCTGCGGGCCAGCCGCCTCCTCCTGTTTCTGGGGCTGCAGAGGTGGGCTGGCCCCCTTTTAAAATTTTTCCATCTCCATCTGGGCTCAGGCGCCTCATTGCTCCGGGGAGGGGCGGCCACCTGCAGGCAGTTTTCTTGGAAAACGAGCCGGAAGGAATTCCATTTGCTGGTGGAATGGTGCCGGTCCCAAGGAAGATACTGCGCTCAGCATCTGGCTGTGGCCGTTTCCGTAGCAACGGCGGCTGGGCTATTTAAAAGATGGCTGCGCTCCTGGCCTTCCGTGGACGGGCTCCCGGAGCCGAGTGGAGCGGGAAGAAGAGGGCTGAGCTGAGCAAGGGCTGGGGCGAAGGTTTGGCTGGTTCTGTTATTGCCTCTTCTCTGCCTATCCTAGCCAATGTGCCTGCAGTGCAGGGGCACCTGGGAAAATCAGGGAGACCTCTGTCCCTGCTTAGCTAGTAAATATTTGTGACTTTGTTTACTTTGATCTAAAATTAAATGCACTCAGCCTAAATTTGCCATCTTTTAAGATGGTGGGCACCACAGAGAGAGAGGATGGGGCGGTGCCCCTGTCGGCAGCACCAGCGTCCCGGTCTTGCTTGTTTGACACCAAAGCCTTTTCTGAGATTATTTACTTATTTTTGGGGGGCACTGAACCCAGGGAATTCTACCTCCAAGCGACACCCCCGGCCATATTTTTAAATTTTATTTTGAAACATGGTCTCACTAAGTTGCTGAGACTGACCGGGAACCTGTGATCCTCTTGTCTCAGCCTCCCAAGTACGGGATTACAAGTGTGTGCCACCACGCCTGGCAACACAGAGTGTGTGTGTGTGTGTGTGTGTGTGTGTGTGTTAGTTACTGGGAATTGAAGCCAGGGGCATCGTATCTCCGAGCTATACCCTCAGCCCTATTTTACTTTTTATTTAGAAACAGGGTCGCACTAAGTTGCAGAGGGCCTCCCTGTGTTGCTGAGGCTGGCCGCGAACCTGTGATCCTCCTGTCTCAGCCTTCGCACTGGGATGACAGGCGTGCGCCTCCACACCCAGCAGCCTCCGCGGCGTTTTTAGGAGCATTAGTCAATTTCCTTGGGAGGTCCGTGCACACAGCAGAAGTTCCTTGTGAGGGACCTCAATGCACAGATGCAGCCTTGCCGATCGCCCGCCCCGTCCCCTGGCCTGGTCCCTCATCCCCTCCAGGGTCATCACGTGAGCACACCCAGAGCTCCAGCCCCACGGCCTCCCTGCTCCCAGGAGGCACCCTGAATGTCCCCGTCCCTGTCAAACCTGTGTCCGATTCTGCCGGGTCTTCCTGGTGTCCCGTGGACTGCAAGAGTGGACTCCCGTGTCCGCCTCTGGACAGAGCCAGAGCAGCAACGGAGCACAAGTGAGTCAGCTGGTGATGGGGTCGGGGTAACCGACCTCTCGTACCGCTAAAGGGCCCGAGTGACGCAGGACGTCACAACGCTTTACGGTTGGCGCACGGATCTCCACTCCACAGGCCTCTCCAGGTGTTGGGATTCAGAACCATATTTTATTTTTCTTGTAACTTCCGCAAAGGGCATAGGGTATCTGGGCAACTTTGGTGAAACGGTGAAGCCCCGGGGGCTTGAGATTAAAGACAGCACGGGTTCGGCACCGTGCTGGCGCCCGGCCTGCGGGCACTGCCAGGAATCACAGACGCTTTAGCCCCCCCTGGAAGGACAGCTGCCGGGCCCGGACGGAAACCGAAGGACCCTGCAGGTGCTGACATGGTTCTGGCCCCAGAATGTTGTTTTGTTTTTTATTGTTTAGCTTTGCAGTACTGGGGATAGAACCCAGGGGCATCCTACCTTCAAGAGACACCTTCAGCCCTATATTTTATCTTGAAACAGGGTCTCGCTGAGTTGCGGAGGGCCTCACTCAGTAGCTGAGGCTGGCTGAGAACCTGCGATCCTCCGGTCTCAGCCTCCCGAGCGCTTGGATCACAAGCGTGCCCACCGTGCACGGCTCCCCCAGTACGTTTACTGTATGTTCAGTGTACATGCAAAGACTGTAGGGCTCACCACGCGCTTGTGTGACGCTTGCCAAGTGCCAGTGACCGGCTGGACAGTGGTCTAGATACTTGGGACTCAGGACCTAGCAAACAGGCTGGGGGGCAGACGCTCAGACAGTGCGCAGTCAGCCCCAAGGACGACATCGCGACCGCAGGCTAAGGGGTGGGGTGTGCACAGTGGGGCCTGGACGCCTTCTCTGTGGGAAGTCGGGTAAGGGGCTGCTGTAGCATGTTCTAGAAAGGGGCGCTGGCAGAGCGGGGTGTGAAGGGGCGTGACGAGGTTGTTTGGGGGCCCGCCGGCCGCCGTGGGGAGCTGGACTCTGAGCAGAGGGGAGCGACACGCTCTCACGTGACTTGGATCCCGGTGGCTGGGCGAGGGTGGGGACGCAGAGCCCCGACGTGCGCACGTGGCCGGGACGGAGGCGGCCGTGGCGCGGGCTTTGCCGACGGGACGTCCAAGCTGCCAGACTGACCCCGGGTTTCTGGCCGGAGCCGTTGGAAGCTCAAAGCTGCCAGGGAAGCGGGCAGGCGCTGCTGTGCCCAGGGGCTGGAGGGCCGGGCCCAGCTCCTCCTGCGGCTCCTGTTGCAGCCGTAGGGGGACCCTGGGGCCTGGGCGACCCGCAGGGGGACCCCGGGGCTGTCGGCATGGCCGGCGCCTTCCCGAGGGCCTCTGCTAAGGGAGCTGTTTGTTTTCGTTGCAGCCCATGTCGGCCCCCGGGAAGCCGCCCGACGGGAGGAGGGCGCGGTCTCTGGACAGGTCGCAGGCCCCCAGGAAGGGGTCCGACGCGGGGAGCTGCCGGTGCCTCTCTCTGCCCAGCCTGCCCGGCCGGAGGGCGCCCTCGCGGGGGGCCGGCGACCGCGCCAGAGGTTCCCGGAGCCCAGCTCGGGCGGCGGAGGCCCAGCGCCCCGTGGCCACAGCCCTGGCGCTGGAGGAGGCGGAGGAGTGTCTCCCCCGCGAGCAGAGTTCCCCGCAGGACACCAAGGACAAGGGCCAGCGGCAGGCCCAGCAGAGCTGGCTGAAGGGTCTACTGAGCTTCTTCCTCGGTTCCGACGAGCCCAGAGAAAAGGCCGAAAAGGCCGTGCGGAGGCCCCAGGGGGACGAGGAGCCCTGGGGGGCCCCCGAGGCGCCAGGGGAGCCGGCCCTCAGGAAGAAGGCCCACGGCAAGGCCAGCCGCAGGAAGCACGGCCACAGGAGGCACAGCGCCAAGGAGGCCCAGGAGGCCCAGGACCAAGAGGCCGGGGCGCCCGGGGAGGCTGCCCGCTCGCACCCGGAGGAGGCCGGTGTGGGCCCAGCTCGCAGGGGTGAGCAGACCCGCCCATCCTTCTGTGTGCGGTGGCGCACAGCTGTAAGCCCAGGACCTGGGAGGCTGAGACAGGAGGATCGCAGGTTCGAGGTCAGCTTCAGCGAGTAGTGAGACTCATCAACCTAGCGAGATCCTGTTTCAAAATAAAAATAAAAGAATAGAATAGGGCTGGGAGTATAGCTCAGAGATAGAATGCGCCTGGGTTCCACCCCAGCACCAAAAATAAAAGCGGAGACCTTGGCAGAGCTGAGCTGCTCTGGTTGGGTCGGAGCCGGCGCTGGCCGTGCGGGTCACACAGTGGATTCTGCTGCTGTCCCGTACAGATGGGCAAAGCCCGCAGGCGGCGGCTCACACTCTCGCTTCCGTCTACACTCCAGGTGCACGCGGCCCCGGTCTCCACCCTTCCGTGCCTGGCCAAGAGGGTGCGGCTGGACTCTCGGACCTTCCTCCCCAGGGCACGGCTCCCAGGCCCGAAGAGGACCTCACACCGCCTGACCGTGAGTCCAGACCCCTGGTGTCCTTGCTGCCTATGGCTGGGTGGCTGTCACCAAAGGACACAGGTGGGCTGCTCTGCGTGGTCACCGAGACCACGTAGAGGGTCTCAGAATATACTCCCTGAGGTGGGCCCAGTGGCGCACACCTGCAATCTCAGTACTTGGGAGGCTGAGACAGGAGGATCGCAGGTTGGCGGTCAGCCTCAGCGACTTTGTGAGACCTTCAGCAACCTAGTGAGAACTTGTTTAAAAAAAAAACACAAAGGCTGGGGGTGTAGCTCAGAGGTAGAATGCTCCTGGGTTCCATCCCCAGGACAGCAAAAAAAAAAAAAAAAAAAAAAAAAAAAAAAAAAATCTCTACAGGACAGTAAGGACTGGTGTGTGGCTCAGTGGCGAGTGTTTGCTTAGCACACAGGGGCCTTGGGTTCAACCCCCAGCTCGGCAAAAATAAATAAGTGAAAGACTGAAGCGAATAAAAATAGACCGGGGCGCGGCGGGGAGCGGCCAGCCGGACTCACGCTCCCCTGTGCGTGGGGACGTGCGAGTCCCCTGCAGAACAAAACAATGTCTCAGCTCTAAGAAATAAGGACAGGAGCCGGGCGTGGTGGCGCACGCTTGTAATCCTCGCGCTTGGGAGGCTGAGACAGGAGGATCGCACAGGTTCGAAGCCAGCCTCAGCTACTTAGAGAGACCCTTTCCAAATAAAATATAAAATAAGTTTGGGAGTGTAGCCTGGAGGTAGAAAGCCCCTGGGTTCCACCCCAGTACCACACACACACACACACACATACACACACACACACACACACACACAAATCACCTTTTTTTTGCGGTACTGGAGATTGAACCCAGGGATATTCTACCTCCAAGCTCCGCCCCCAGCTCTATTTTTATTTTTATTTTGAAACAGGCTCTCACTAAGTTGCAGAGGGCCTCACTAAGTAGCTGAGGCCGGCCACAAATCTGCAGTCCTCCCGTCTCGGCCGCCTCCCAAGTACTGGGATGACAAGTGTGCGCCACCATGCCCGGCCAAAATGGCCTTTGTTTTTTGGTGGTACTGGGGGTGGAATCAGGGGCTTTCTACCCCCGGACTATACTCCCAGACCTATTTTATATTTTATCTGGAAACAGGGTCCCACTAAGTTGCTGAGAGCCTCACTAAGTAGCTGAGGCTGGCTTTGAACCCGTGCGATCCTCCTGTCTCAGCCTCCCAAGCGCGGGGATTACAAGCGTGCACCACCACGCCCGGCTATGTCCACTCTTTTTAAAAGCTCGGAAACAGAGGAGCCGTACACCCATGGAGAATAACCAAGGGACGGGCAGTTAGCTCTTGCGTAGGACATTGAACTATTTCTCACCCGAGAGGGACTTGGCCAATGGGTTGAGCTGAACAAGAAGCCACATAGGATTCTGGGTGAGGGGGAGGCCCCGCGGCCGCCCGCCGCAGGGAATCTTGTTTGCATTTCTCTGTGTAAACCGGGCAGCAGGTAGGCGGCAGTCCGGACACTTCGCCCCAGAGCAAGGTGACTGGGGCGTCAAAGGAGACCCCGTCCTGGTTTGTGGCCCCTCTGTAAAGATTTGAGGAGGGGTCGGGCCCAGTGGTGGCACACGCCTGACATCCCAGTACTTGGGAGGCTGAGCCAGGAGGATCAGAGGTTTGGGGACAGCCTCAGCTATGTAGCAAGGCCCTCAGCAACCTAGCGAGACTTCACTTCAAATCAAAATAATGAAATAGGAGCCGGCGTGGTGGTGCAAACCGGAGGATTTCGGGAGGCTGAGACCGGAGGATCGCGGTTCGCGGACAGCCTCAGCTACTTAGTGAGGCCCTCCATAACTTAGCGAGACCCTGTTTCAAAATAAAGAGTAAAAAATAAGGCAGGGGGTGTAGCTCGGAGGTTGAATGCCTCTAGGTGCCATCCCTAGACCTGCAAAAACAAAAAAATAAAACCAACTAGGTCTGGGGGTATGGCTCAGAGGTGCAATGCCCCTGGGCTCGATCCCCAGTACCCCAAACAGAGGAAAACAGCACAGATTTGGGGTGGGGCGGTGTGGAGGCGTCGATGTGGCCGCTGGCGTCCTCCCCTCGGCCACCTTAGGAGAGGGGACCCACATTCTCTGCCGGGTTTGCAGGTACAGACCAGCAGGAGCTTTGCGTAGTGTTTGCACGTCCCGGCCCCCTTTTGACGGTCCTAGGGAGGCCCCGGACGCGGCTGCACGCAGAGTGTGACCGGCCTGTCACCGGGAAAGAGATGAAGGCCCGGCGAGGGCCCGGGCTTACCCGAGCTAACACAGCTCGCCAACCCCAGGGGACGCCTGCGGGCTGCGAAGTTCAGGGTGGGGCCGCGAGGCTGGCCCCAAACTTCCTGCATGAAATGCCAGGCCGGGCGGGCCCTTGCCTGGGGCCGACCCCAACACGCTCCCAGGAAGCCCCTGGAGTGTGCTTCCCCTCCGGCGGGGCGGCCGGGGCCAGGGGCGGTGGTCTCAGCGGCTCCGGCTCCAGGGACAGGGAGGTCATGGGAAGGCGGCGTCTGCGCGAGCGCGTGACGGTCCTGTGCTCTCTTCCAGAGAATGCCGCCATCCAGATGATCGTGGAGCTTCTCAAGAAAGTGGGGGACCAGTGGGAGGAAGAGGTGAGGGGCGCCTGGCACCCCCCGGGCCACCGCCTGCTCCTGTGCGGGCCCCTGCCGTCCTCCTGGCCTCCAGGGCCGCCTCCTGTGCTCTGGGCTGCTGCAGCCCCGGGCGGCGCTCCAGATTTTCCAGGAAGTTTTTCCTCTCTTCTGGGTCAGGGCCTGACTCAGTTTCCCTCCTCGCCCCTGCTCCAGCATCAAGCCCCTCAGCTGGGGGCAGCTCTCCAAATCCCAGCCCCGCCCTGCAAGAGGAGATCCCAGGAGAGGAAGACCAGCCTCCAGAGAGCCTTTTCTCTGAAGAAGTTCGGCCTCGAGGAGCCGAGCCGAGCCGGGCCCGTGGAGAGTTCCAGCCCGGAGCCCCGGCCACCCAAGAGGCCCAGCTTCCTGCCCCTGCACATGGCCGGTGGCCCGTCCTCCACGCCCAGCAGCCCTGGTAAGCAGCTTAGCAAGACCCTCCCTCCCTCCCTCCCTTTCTTTCTTTCTTTCTCTGCGGTACTGGGGATGGAACCCGGGGGTATCTACCTCCGAGTGACACCCCAGCCCTACTTTTTAGTCTTTATTTTGAAACAGGGTGTCACTAGTTGCAAAGGGCCCCCCTAAGTAGCTGAGGCTGTCGATGAACCGATGAACCGTGATCCTCCTGTCTCAGCCTCCCGAATGCTGGGATAACAAGTGTGCGCCCCCACGCCCAGCCAACAAGATTAAAAAAAAAAAAAAATACCAAAGGTCTGAGTGCGTAGCTCAGAGGTAGAGGGCCCCTGGGTTCCGTCCACCAATCATTCCCCCAAATAAAAACCAACAACAAATTGAAGATGTGGGCTCCCATACTGCGGCCTTCGGGCAGGCAGCTCAGGCTGATGCAGTGGGACCCGGACCCACGCAGCACGCCCACCTTCTCCTGTGCTTCCCAGGCCCGGGGGAAGCGGAGACCTGCAAGGCCCCGGCTGCCGACGGTGAGGGCCCGAGTCCCTCTGCGCCTCCTGCCTGGGCCGGACCCCAGGGGCCCCGAGAGGAGCTGCTGGACAGAGCCTCGGAATTCAGTCAGTACCTGCTCCTCTCTCCGACACTCCGGCCCCCAAACCTCCTTTTGCAGAGGAGAAACCAAGCCAGGGGGCAGTGGCCGTCCAGCCCTCCCACTGCAGCCGCTCGCCCGGGCCTGCCTGAGCCTTCGTGGCCGCGGGAAGGGCGCGGGCCAGGCTCTGGGGCGGGTCTTGCTAAGTTGCGGAGAGCCTCCCTAAGTGGCTGAGGCCTGCGGTGAGCCGGCGACCCTCCTGCCTCTCAAGTACTGGGATTACAGGGTGTGCCACCACACCCACTTTTGCTTGCTTTTCATAGAAAATGTGCCTGGGGGGCGCTGGAGGGGGGACTGTCCCGGAGAAGGGGAGGGTGCAGGGGCAGGGCTGGAGGCAAAGGCATCTCCCAGGGTCAGGGCCTCTGTGAGCTCCCGAGTACCCTAGGGGGCCCGAGGGTCCCACGGCATGCCTGACCACAGCCCTGAGACCTGCCCAGGGAGCCCCGCCGGAGGAAACGCAGACCCGTGAGGAAAGGCTTCTCTAAGCAATTTGCTCTTTTTTTTTTTAGACAAATTCATCCAGAAGATTCTGGCCTTACTGCAAGATGTGGAGAAGCAGGAAGGAGAGCAGGTGAGGGAGGTGCTCCGGGCCCTGCCCTCCTCGGGGCCCTTGCCGCCCTCCTACCCCCCGCCTCCCCAGTGCCCAGCGCCCTCTGGGTCCCCATCACACCCCGGCCCCCGCCCCCTGTGGTCTCCTGAAGGTCACGGGCCCTGACTCAGTTTCCCCTGTCTCCCCACAGCAGTCTCCGGTGCAGAAGGCAGAGGTGGCCCTGGAAAGCGCGGCCCCGGTCTGTGGGAGGAAATCCTGGGAGAAGAAGTCAAGCCTCCGGAGAGCTTTCTCTCATAAGAGGCACAGCGCCAAATTGCCCAGGAGGGCTGGCGTGGCCCGCTCACCCAAGAGGCCCAGCGTCCTGCCCCTGTGCGGCGGCCACAGCTCCTCCCTCTCCAGCATCGCTGGTGAGCCGGCCTGGCGTTGCCATGGTCACAGGGGTCCCTGTGGTGGGGAGACTTGGGGTGGAGAGAAGAGGGGAGCCGGATGCCAGGAGGACCCCTCACCACCTAGCCCGCAGAAACACAGAGGACGCAGCCTTGTGCCTCTGGTCGCCGGGAGCCGCAGAGGCACAGATGCCCAGGCCTCGGGAGCAGGGACGGATCGGGGCCCACGGGTGTACAGCGATTCCCTGGCAGTTACGGAGCGCCTGCTGTATGCCAGGACCACGCGTATTATCTCATTTAACCAGCTCACGGTCCCTGCAGGCGTCTTATTAGGACTCCCGTGGGTAGAAAGCAAGGTTCACACAGGCGCGCCCGCAGCGGTCCTGCGGCCCAGGCTCACCGTGTGTCCTCTAAGCTGCTTCTGACCATGAGGCAGCAGAGGTGGATTTGGGCAAAGAGCCCTGGACGCTCTCCCAGGAGAGAAGCCCCCCCCCCCGCAGCTTCCAGTCGGGGGACCCAGGCCCAGCCCGTGTGGGTTCCAATTCGGGTGCAAAGCCCTCACGCTGACTTCCGCCCTCAGATCCAGAAGGCCTGGGATTCCAGAAATCGCCAGTGGCCGCAGCAAGGGGGCCCCTGGGGCTCTCAGCGGCGCCCTCCCAGGACGGAAGCCACACACCTGAAGGGGGACGTCTGCGGGAAGGAGCTTGTGAACCCAGTTAGTACCACCCGCTGGCCCGGGATAGTGTGGGCTGAGTGGGGGCGGTTTTGGTGGGATGACCCCTAGAACAAGGCGGGGCACAGGCCGGCCCGCCCATGGATGTGGGGACCATCGCGGGCAAGACCCCCGGGGGAGCACAGTCTGTTCTGGGCCTTTGCCGTCCTCCCCAGCGTAGGAACCTGCCTCCTCCAGCCGCTGGCCCAGGGGACCAGCGCACAGCCCCGCCGCGGGCGGGCAAAGCCCTGACCCATGGCACTTGTTAATCTCAGTGCTGCAAATATTTCTACCTGGGCCAGTTTCAAGCTGCCCACAGCTGGTGATGAATGGCTGTTCCCCAGCTTCCCTGCACATTTGCCGTGGACTGAGTGTGTGGGAAGCCCGGCGGGGAGCTGCTCCTGGTCCAAAGGTCCCCTCCTGGGTCGGGAGGCCTCAGTTTCCCCATCTGTCAGGTGGAGCAGAACGTGGGTGTGGGGGAGGCTGGCCAGGGCCCCTTCTGTTTCTCTGACGCGAGGCCTGAGGAAGCCTTGTGATCCAGGTGGTCACAAGTAACCTGTGCACAGGGGTTAGAGGGTCACGCCATCTTGGCCGGTGGGCGTGCAGTGATGGCGCTGTGGTGCGGGTCTGGGCATCACCCCACGCGTGGCCCTCACCGCCCTTCCTTCCACAGAGGAGCTGGTCGTTCGCAAGCTGGTGGCACTTCTCCAGGAGATGGACAGCGAGCTGGGTTTGCAGGTGAGGGCCTCATCTACCCCCCATGCCCGGGCTCAGCCCCGTCTGTCTCAGGGCGACCCGGGTGGCCCTTAGCTCCCTCCACCTCTGCGTCTTCTTTTGTAAAGTAAGGGATGAATATGACCTCTCCGGCCCAGCTTAGCGCCTGTGTACAAAGTCGCAGACCCTTAGCCAAAGAGGCACGTGTTTGCTTAAAATAATATTGATCCGGGTGTGGGGGTATACAGCTGTCATCCCAGTGCTTGAGAGGCTGAGACAGGAGGATAGCACTTTTGATGCCAGGCTTGGCAACTTAGTAAGACCCTGTTTCAAAATTAAAAAGGAGCCAGGCATGGTGGGCATGCTTGTAATCCCAGCATTCAGGAGGCTGAGACCGGAGGATAGCGTTTCGCGGACAGCCTCGGCTAATTATTGAGGCCCTCTGCAACTCAGAGAGACCTGGTTTCAAAACAAAGAATAGAAAATTGGGCAGGGGGTGTAGCTTGGAGGTCAAATGCCCCTGGGTTCCATCCCCAGACCCGCAATAAATAAATAAATAAATAAAATTTAAAAAATAAAAAAAGGGCACCAGGTGTGGTGGCACCTGCTTACAATCCCAGCACTCAGGAGGCTGAGACAGGAGGATGGTGTTTCGTGGACAGCTTCAGCTACTTAAGCTACTCATTTAACAGTCAGCGAGACCCTGTTTCAAAATAAAGAATAAAAAATAGGGCTGGAAGCTGGGTGTGGTGGTGCATGCTTGTAATCCCAGCATTCGGGAGGCTGAGACCGAGGATCGCGGTTCGCAGATAGCCTCAGCTACTTAGTGAGGCCCTCTGCAAATCAGTGAGACTCTGTTTCAAAATAAAGAATAAAAAATAGGGCAAGGGGTGTAACTCGGAGGTCAAATGCCCCTGGGTTCCATCCCCAGACCCGCAAAAAAAAAAAAAAAAAAAAAAAAAAAAAAATATATATATATATATATATATAATGTTAGGTCTGGGAGTGTAGCCCGGAGGTAGAAGGGTTTCCAGGAACCCCAGTACCACCAAAATAAAATAAAATAAAGACTAAAAAATAGGGCAGGGGTTGTAGCTCGGAGGTAGAATGCCCCTGGGTCCCATCCCCAGACCTGTAAAAAAAAAAAAAAATAGGGCTGGGGGTGTAGCTCAGAGGTAAAATGCCCCTGGGTTCAATCTCCAATACCAAAAAATAAAATAATTAAAATAAAAATAATAAGCTGGGCATGGTGGTTATTTGTGTCTTACTGCGGATGAAACCCAGGGACCTCCTACCTCTGAGCGACACCCCCAGTCCAATGTTTTATTTTTAATTTTGAAACAGGGTCTCACTGAGTTGCAGAGGGCCTCACTAAGTAGCTGAGGCTGTCCGCGAACCGCGATCCTCCCGTCTCAGCTTCCCGAAAGCTGGGATTAGAAGCGTGCACCACCGCGCCTGGCTTGTTACTATAACTTTACCGATGACCCCAGGGCGGCCACACAGCCATGCGAGCCACACTGAGGAGTCCAAACAACTGCCCTCTGGCCGCTTGTCCTGCGGCTGTGAGTTGCACTTTGCTGGCTGGGGCAGCCGAGTGCCGGAGGAATTGAGGGCCTACAGCATGGACCTGGGGCATCCCCGCTGGCGGCACTGACACCTCCTTCGTTTCTACTTCCAGATCAGGCGGCACCCCAGCTTCAAGAGCTTTTTTTACGAGTTCTCCGACCCCTCCCTCCAGAGGCTGGTGGCTGCCCTGCGCAGGCAGAGGGCACGCTGGTCCCACGGGGGCGGCGGCCTCGCCCAGAGAAGCTTCCCGCTCGCCTTTGGCTTGGCTCAGGGGCTGGCTGGGAACCCGGGCCGGGCCATCTGCAGCCTCATGGGCTCCCGTGGCCACTGTGGCCAGCTCAGCCACGCCCAGCCGGTGAGCGAGGGTGGGGACGCGGGCACAGCGGGATGGCGGCGGCCTGGGGCCTACACTCTTCTTCCTTCTCTGGGAAGGACTGCAATTCCTCCAGGCGTGGAGGTGCACGCTTGTCATCCCAGCATTTGGGAGGCTGAGACAGGAGGATTGTGGTTCATGGACAGCCTCAGCTACTTAGTGAGGCCCTTTGCAACTCAGTGAGACCCAGTTTCAAAATAAAGAATAAAAAATAGGGCTGGGGGTGTAGCTCGGAGGTCGAATGCCCCTGGGTGCAGGCTCCAGTACCACAGTAAAACGAAAACCAAAACCTATCAGAGACAGAGGGATGGCTGCCGAGGTCTCTGAAGCCAGTGGGTGCTGGGGACCCTGTGGGCGGTGGGCTGGGAGGCTGCCGGGAGGAGCAGTGGGAGCATCATGGGCAGGTGGGCTGGGCTGGGATGCGGATCACTTAGTTGTGGCTACAACCCAACTCCTCCTCCTCTTCCAGAATACCACAAGTCCTGAGATCCTAAGTCCAGACTGAAGGCCGGCGCTGCCTCTGCTGCCCTCAGACCACCAGACGCCCTGGAGCTGCCTCACGATGCCCGGGCCCGCGCCTCACGGGTGCCCTTGAGGACAAGAGCAGGCAGCCGCACACCAGAATCCTAAATGGAGCAGCTGATGCCCAGGCAGCACTGGGGCAGAGCACCCAGCTGGGAGTTCAGAGCCCAGAGCACCACCCGAGGGCCCTGCTCCAGACCTGCAGCTAGGTCCAGAGCGCCACCTGCTGGCCCTCTCCCAGACTTGCAGCAAGGCCATGCCTGCCCAGGCTGTTGAGATTTCACCAGATACTAGTTTGCATTGAATTTTAGTTTCGAAAGCAAGTTGTACTTTAATCTCCAACCTGAATATCTGGCTGCATTCAAACAGCTCGTTGATTTGGCGGGCCAGCAGTGCTCCACGCTCATGCAAAGCCACAGGCTCGGGAGATCTTCAGGCCGGGGGGGAGTCCTACGGCTACGGACATCCGGTCACTTAGAATCCTTTTGATCCCGAGTTTTTGATTCTATGACCAGAGAATTGAAGCTGTTACCTTGTATCTGTCCCATTCCCAGAGTTTTCTAA
Source organism: Muscardinus avellanarius (assembly GCF_963383645.1). Taxonomy (NCBI): domain Eukaryota; kingdom Metazoa; phylum Chordata; class Mammalia; order Rodentia; family Gliridae; genus Muscardinus; species Muscardinus avellanarius. The sequence goes on along the minus strand of NC_137800.1, from coordinate 91,513,412 downwards.
GAAGCTGAGAAAGTGGATATGAAGAGTTATTTTTTTCTTTTCTTTTTAGTACTGAGAGTTGAACCCAAGAGTATTCTACCTCCCACCTATACCACCCCTTTTTATTTTGAAACAAGTTCTCACTAGGTTGCTGAGGGTCCCGTTACATTGCTTGAGGCTGGCCTTGAGCCTGTGATCTTGTCTCAGCCCCCCAAGTGCTGAGATTACATTCTGACTGGATGTGAAAAATTCTGCAATTTATATACTTTTGCTGCTGTATGTATACGGTATATATGCAATTTATATAGCTATGTTGTTGCATTGTATAGTATGTTATTTTTATGATATCTACGTCTAGGTAGTTTTCAGGAAGTGGAGGAGGGCTTCGAGCTGGACCGCCAGGGAGGGTTGCATGGGCGTGCGGTGGCCCAGGAGACGCTAGCCACATCCTGAGCATCGCGGATTTTGTATGTTTGGCGACAATTTTCCAGCTAATGGAAAAAAGTGCCTTGAAAGGGGCTTTTTTTTTTTGTGTGTGTGTGTTTGCGCAAGGCATGGTGTGGTCTAGAGGACCTGCCTTCCACACAGCCTAACAGTCCCAGAGCTTGGCTGAGAAGGACAGTCTGCTGTACATCCTTACAGACCTGAAGGGACTGCAGACGCCCGACCCCCTCGGACGTGGCCTGCAACCTGGAGGCAACCAGGTCCTGTTAGCTCGGTGGCTCTCCACTGCCGTGTGGGCTGGTGGCCAGCACTGGGGTGTGGGGCTGGGGACGGAGGGGAGCCGCGGCTCTGGGCGCTTGGAGGGGCCTGGCTTCAAACCCCAGGCAGAGTCTCAGGAACCCCAGAGGAGCAGGCTCTGAAAGCTTTTGCTCCGATGGCCGCCTCCGAGCAGCGGGAGCAGAGAGCTGAGCTGACCGAGCTGAGCTGCCCGAGGGCTGAGTTCAGGCAGCGGTGGAGGGGCGCAGCGCCGCCGCGAGGGGCAAAGGAACCTCCAAAATGAGGGTCAGGAGCCGCGGACAGCGTCTCACATTTGGAGCAGGAGTCTCAGGGCCGTGTGAGTGTTTGCTACGAGGCTCGATGCTGGCATCTGAGTCTCATTTTTGAACTGAATTATTTGGACAAATAAAGAATGAATTTGAACAAGGTGTGATCTGGATCATTAGAGAGAGAGAGAGAGAGAGAGAGAGAGAGAGAGTGTGTGTGTGTGTGTGTGTGTGTGTGTGTGTGTGTGTGTGTGGTTTTGCTGGGACTGAACCCAGGGGCATTCGGCCTCTGCACTGTTCCCCCAGTTGTTTTTGTTTATTTGAAACCCGGGTTTCACCAAGTTGTGCAGAGCCTCACTAAGTAGCTGAGGCGGGCTGCGCACCTGCGGTCCTACGGCCCCGGCCTCCCAAGTGCTCAGGTTACCAACGTGCACCACCACGCCTGACTCCTTTGTTTGGTTTGGGGTGCTGGGGATTGAATCCAGAGGTGTTTTACCTCTGAGATACACTTTCAGCTCCTTTTATTTATTCTCTTATTTTTTTCAGTATTGATTATTTAAGCCAAAGACATTCTACCTCTGAGCTACATCTTCAGCTCTACTTTATTTATTGTGTTTTGTGGTGCCAGAGGTTGAAACCAGGAGCATTCTAGCTCTGAGCTACACCACCCAGCCCTATTGAATGCCCGAGTTCAATCTCCAGTACTGCAAATAATCATCATCATCATCGTCGTCGTCGTCTCTATTTGATGTCAGCACTGAAGAGGACTATCATACAGCAATGATACCTTTTCTGTATTCGGGGTGAAGGATTTTAGTCAGGGTGTCACACTAGGCAAGTGCTCTACCGCTGACCTGCAGCCCCAGCCCTTTCTAAGTTTTATCTGAGTTAAGGCCTAAGTTTCCCAGATTGGCCTCAATCTTGTGATCCTCCTGCCTCAGTCTCCCATGCAGCTAGGATTACAGGCATGTACCCCCCACACCGGTTAAGATCACCATACTTATTCTGTCTTCCTTCTTTTCTTGTTCTTTCTTTCCTTTCTGCGGTACCGGGGATGGAACCCAGGGGCAATCTACCTCTGAACTACACCCTCAGCTCTATTTTTTAGTCTGTATTTTGAAACAGACTAAAAACAGGGTCTCACTGAGTTGCAAAGGGCTTCACTAAGTATCTGAGGCTGTCTGTGAACTGAGACCCTCCTGTCTCAGCCTCCCAGTCGCTGGGATTACAGGATCACCATATTTATTGTGGAAGCCCAGGAGGCTGGCGGGTCGCTGTCCATCTGGTGCATTAAAAAGCACGGGGAGCGTAAGAGGATTTGTGTGCATCGTGAGATCACCAGCGGAGCGGTAACGATGCAAATTTTAGGGGCGCATATGGACTCATATCAGCTTGAGCTTTTCTGTGGTACTGGGTCAAACCTTGGGGTATTCTACCTCTGACTTACACCCCAGCCCTGTTTTATGTTTTCTTTTGAAATTGGGTCTAGCTAAGGTACTGCTGACCTAAAACCTGTGACTTCCTATCTTGGCTGCAAAGAATTGAGATTAAAGGCGCATAGGTCACCTGGCCCAGCTCCTTTGAGCTTTTTAACCCCATATTGTCCTTTTAATTTGCCAACAGTATTATAGGCAACGTTAGTTGACACAGTGTTCCTGAAAATCAGTCAAAACTTTCAAAACTTTTAAGACATTCAAAACAAAACAATTCTTTGGTACGTGAGAATGTTTAGTAGCGCACGCTTGTAATCCCAGTACTTGGGAGGCTGAGACAGGAGGATCGCAGGTTCGCAGCCAGCCTCCTGGCAACTTAGTGAAATCTTATTTCAAAATAAAAATATAAAATGGCTGGGGGCAGCTCAGAGGTAGAATAGCCCGGGACTCAGTCCCCAGTACCTCCACGTAGATTGTGTGCCTCAGGGGCACTACAGACACCAAGGCCACAAGGCCCCGGGGATGAGCGGCCTCCTGCCAGGGGCCACTGGGGGCCTCTTTTCCCCCATGCAAACCCCAGCTGCCCCTTTGAGGGGTCTGGGCGCGGCAGGCCACGTGTGACCTTGGAGGTCTGTTCCCTGGGAGGCCCTGTTAGGTGGGGCTCCCCCAGTGCCCCGGAGGCTCCCAAGTGCAGGGCTCACTTGTCCCGCCTGGGGCTGGCCGGGCTGGCGGCTGCCCTCTCAGCGGAGCAGTCTGCTCCTCTCCCCAGGACTCAAGCCTGAGGGTGCCCTTCCGGTGGACGCTTCCAGCAGGGCGTGGACAGCAGACAAAGGCCCTCATCCCCCACCGGTTGGTGCTGGGCACAGGTGGTTGGGTTTCTCCATTTCCTGGATGGTTTCTACAGCGCAGCAAGAAGGGGCAAGTCCAGGGAACCGCCTTGATCCAGCCACACCGTATACTCCTGGGAGTGGCAGAGACCCAGCTCTGCCCAGCCACTCCAAGCCGAGATGAGGACCACCAAAAAGCAGCTGGTCTCTCCATGGGGGGGAAGTTGTCTGCGTCCTGGAACCCGGGCTGCCCTCGGGCTGGACCCGGGCGTTGGGAATGATCCAGCCGGTCCCAAGGAAGCAGGCTGAGGCTGAGGGCGGACGGAGGTGCGAGCAGGCGGCCGGAGGGCAGGAGGGACCAAGAAGAGTGGGAGAGGCCGATCCCACAGGGGACACTGCGCTGGGGGAAACAGACTCTCTGGAAACACACTGGCAGTGGGTGCCACCCCCAGGCCCCGAAAGTCCTGGGGCAGGGCGGGGCGCAGGGAAGGGCTGGCTGGGGCTCAGGTCCTCTCCCGTCTTGGCGCCTGGTATCTCTCTTGGTTCATGGCTTCCTAGGAAGAGAAGACAGAGCCATCATTTCTGAGTCCCCCACCTAGGCTTCCCTGAGCTTAGTTCCCCCGAGGTCCCCCTCGAGCCAGGGCCAGGCACCATGGCAGCCCCCTGGTGCGTGGAGACTGCAGCTAGCCTGTTCTAGAAGCCAGCGGGGCTCGCGCCTCTGCTCAGGGTTTCCTAGTTGCTCTAGATGGCATCGTCCTGTGCTCTTATTTATTTTGATACTAAGGGGCATTTTACCCCTGAGCTACGACCCAGCCCTTTTTATTTTCTTCTTTTCCTTTTTAAAAAATTTTTTGCACTAGTGGGGATAGAACCCAGGGGCATTCTACCTCTGAGCTACACCCTCAGCCCTATTTTTTTATTCTTTATTTTGATTGTTTGTTTTTTGCGGGTCTGGGGATGGAACCCAGGGGCATTCGACCTCCAAGCTACACCCCCTGCCCTATTTTTTATTGTTTATTTTGAAACCGGGTCTCACTGAGTTACAGAGGGCCTCACTAAGTAGCTGAGGCTGGCCATGAACCGCGATCCTCCTGTCTCAGCCTCCAGAATGCTGGAATTAAAAGCGTGCCCACCACGCCCGGCTTATTCTTTATTTTTTTTATTTTTTTTTTTTATTTTTTTGGTGGTACTGGGGTTCCTGGAAGCCCTTCTACCTCCGGGATACACTCCCACGGGCTACACTCCCAGACCTATTTTATATTTTTTATTTGGAAACAGGGTCTCTTAAGCCAGCGCGGCTGGCTCCGAACCAGCTCGATCCTCCTGTCTCCGCCTCCCAAGCTTGGGGATTACAAGCGTGCGCCACCACGCCCGGCTTTATTCTTTATTTTGAAACAAGGTCTCACTAAGTTGCAGAGCGCCTCACTAAGTAGCTGAGGCTGGCCATAAACCGGATCCTCCTGTCTCAGCCTCCCAAGTGCTGAGATTACAAGCGTGCCCAGCACATGACTTGCTCTAATAAAGGCAGTGCATCTAGAGCCCGGCCGATGGCCGTAAATTCTCCAGGAGGGGTGCTACTTTCTTAGTTAACACAGCTTCCTGGGGCTGGAGTAGGTCTTAACCAGACCGGGAAGGGTGGGATTGAAGCTGGGTTGGCCAGGATGGCGCACCTCGGAGCAGCTGTATTCCTGGATCCGGCCGGGATGTGGCCTGTAGGTGATCCAAACGGTGTCGGATGTGGAGAGCTGGGGGGAGCCGAGTGGACAGAGAGCCGACCTGGACAGACAAGCCGAGGAAGCACATGTGGGGAGACACAGAAGGGCGGTCACAGAGCTACTCGCAAGCCCCCCCTTCACGGCTGTGTGGCCCCGAGCAGGAGGCGCCTGCTCTGTCGAGGGGCTGCGGTGTGGGCTTGCACGTGGCTGGAGCATTTTCACATCTCCATAATTTTCAAATCTGTTGTTCTGTTGCAGAAACCCTGTGATGGCTGCCCGGCCCCTCCTGGCAAGTCTCAGCGCCACTGGCAGGGCCCGAAGCCAGCCTGACTCTCCCCACCACGGCTCCAAGCTCACCTCTACCTGCGGTAGCTCCTGGCCCGCCATCCCCCCAACCTGGCCGGCTCCTCCAGGAAGCCTTCCTGAGCCCCCAACTGAGGCTCACTGTGCCCCCCCCCCCCGTGCTCCCTTCCTATCCTAGGCTGGGCGTGCTCAAACTCCAGGGAGCTGCAGCTTGCAACACCCTGTCTTCAAATAAAATATAAAAATAGGTCTGAGGGTGTAGCCCGGAGGTAGAAAGCACTTGGGTTCCATCCCCAGTACAGAGAGAGAGAGAGAGAGAGAGAGAGAGAGAGAGAGAGAAGAAAACAGGGCTGGGGGCTATCTCAAAAGTAAAATGCTCCTGGGTTCAATCCCTAGCACCACACACACACAAAAAAACAAACAAAAAAACCTGACTGTGTTATTATCAGGGGACTTGTTTCTTTGTATTGCTAGGTGAAGACCAGACAGAAGGGGGTGCTATTTAAATTGTCAGGGAAGGCCGGGCGTGGTGGCGCACGCTTGTAATCCCCGAGCTTGGGAAGCTGAGACAGGAAGGAGGATTGCGCAGGTTTGAAGCCAGCTGTGCTGGCTTAAGAGACCCTGTTTCCAAATAAAAATAATATAAAATAGGTCTGGGAGTGTAGCCCGGAGGTAGAAGGGCTTCCAGGAACCCCAGTACCACCAAAATAAATAAATAAATAAATAAATAAATAAATAAATAAATAAATAATTGGAAGGGAAAAGCTGGGTGTGGTGGCGCACCCTTATAATCCCCGCTCTTGGAAGGCTGAGACAGAAGGATCACACAGGTTCAAAGCCAGCCTCAGCTACTTAGTGAGGCTCTCAGCAATTTAGTGAGACACTGTTTCCAAATAAAGTATAAAACAGGTCTGGGAGTACAGCCTGGAGGTAGGAAAGCCCCTGGGTTCCACCCCCAAATAAATAAATAAATAAATAAATAAATTGGCAGGGAAAGGAAGGGGTGGATTACTTACTAAATGGCTCTGGGGACGGAACCCAGGAGCATTCGACCTCCGAGCTACATCCCCTGCCCTATTTTTTATTCATTATTTTGAAACAGGGTCTCACTGAGTTGCAGAGGGCCTCACTAAGTAGCGGAGGCTGGCCATGAACCATGATCCTCCTGTCTCAGCCTCCCGAGTGCTGGGATGACGAGCGTGCCCACCGCGCCCGGCTGGTGGGGATGTTCAGCGTAGAAATGTTCATAATAGCAGTAAGTTGGAAACAACCTAAGTGTTCGTCTGTCAGGGACTGAGTAAATAGTAAATATATAAAGATATGCCGACGCCAGCAAGATACCATGTAACCCTCACAACCTTGATAAATATATGTTTGACATGAGGAGAGGGATGACATTCTGTTGAGTGCAAAAGCAGGCTATAAAACCATGTGTAGCATATGGTACCATTTTCATAAAAAATAAAAGCTACGTGTCTACATAGGCTTGGCAAATACGGAAGGTTATTCACCAAGACATTAGCATCTGGGTGGTGAGGTTTCTGGCGAGTTTTGCTTTCTATTTATGCCCCTCTAGACTTGACGGCACTTTGTGCTATTGTTTTTTAATGACAGCATGCTGCTAAGGCTTGCTCATCCTGGAAAGAACGCAGGTGTGTGACGCAGGAGCGCGTGACGTCCCTGCCCGGGGCACTTGTGTCTGCAGTAGGGGACTTGTTTCTTTGTGTCGCTCCTCCGTGTGTCCAGACGCCTCTCTCCGCGCCATCCTCTTGGTGGCCAGGCGTTTGAGCTGCCCAGGACCTTCTCCCCACAAAAGCCCCATGTAGGCCTGGAGACGAGGCACGGGGCCTGGCCCATCTTTGGTACCAAGATAATGTAGGAGATAATGTAGGATGCTGCACACCTCATTTCACCCCAAATAACCACGGGCTGAAGGCCGGCAGGTGCTACAGGGAGAGATGGAGTCTTCCCCTAAGTCAAGGGACTTGTCCAGGTGGAGACGGTGGGACCAAACCCTGTGACGTCTGATTCCCATGCTAGTGCTCCTGCCACCTTGGCTGTGTCTCTTAGAGCCAGTAACATCAAGATGGCGGTGACAGCAGGCGTGGTGGCGCACACTGTAATCCCAGCATTCGGGAGGCTGAGACAGGAGGACTGCAGGTAAAGGCCAGCCTCAGCTACTTAGGGAGGCCCTCTGCCACTCAGTGAGACCCTGTTTCAAAATAATAAGAAATAGGGCTGGGGGTGTAGCTCAGAGGTCAAATGCCCCTGGGTTCCATCCCTAGACCTGCAAAAAAAAAAAAAAAAAAAAAAAAAAAATAGTGCTGGGGGTGTAGCTCAGAGGTCAAATGCTCCTGGGTTCCATTCCCAGTACCGCAAAAAAGGAGGAGGAGAAGGAGGAGGCCGAGGACGAGGATGCCGAGGAAGGAAAGAAAAAGAAGAAAGAAAGAAACAAAGGAAGAAAGAGAGAAGAAAGGAAGAGAGAAAGAAAATACCTGAATTCCCAGAAGGCTCCTCAGAGAGGGACGCTGTGGCTGAACCGCCCGGTTCCCACTGCCCAGCAGTGGGAGGAGGAGAACTAACCCTAGAATCAGCCTAGACCCTGAGCCTGCGCGCGAGCTGGAGCTCGCCCCCCCCCCCAGCTCCCCAGAGCGCCCGGCAGAGGGCCGCTGGTCCTGCTCACTGCGGTTTGCCGCCTGGTTTCTTGGGCCGTGGGGCTCTGGGGACGCCTTTCCTGGGGCCACCGGTCTTGGGTTTGCTCCTCTCGGAAACCTTGTTGACCCAGTTTCCGTCTCCAGCCGGGCTCTCCCTGGCAAGGACACAGGAAGGGGCGGATTGGTAATGGCTCCTCAGGTGCCCTCCAGCTCAGAGGGCAGAAGCGGGCAGGCTGAGCGTGGGGTCCCGCAGGAGGCTTCAGTGTCTCTGTGAATATTTACCTAGGTAACACATGCGGCCCAGGCCACTGAAGCTCAGACTTTTATGGAATTTCTATGCAAACGGAAGGAGTTTAAATCATGCAAATGCAATGCATAATTTATGCTTCAGCTCAGAATTATTAAATTTAGACAAACTCGTAAGCCGGGCGTGGTGGCGCACGCTTGTCATCCCAGCGCTTGGGAGGCTGAGACAGGAGGATCACACGGGCTCGAAGCCAGCCTCAGCTACTTAGTGAGGCTCTCAGCAACTTAGCGAGACCCTGTTTCCAAATAAAATATAAAATAGGTCTGGGAGTATAGCCCGGAGGTAGAAAGCCTCTGGGGTCCACCCCCAGTACCACAATAAACAAACAAACAAACAAATAAATAAATTTAGACAAACTCCATCAAAAGATTCATAGTTGCCGGGCATGGTGGGGCACGCGTGTAATCCCCGCGCTTGGGAGGCTGAGACAGGAGGATCGCGCGGGTTCGAAGCCAGCCTCAGCTACTTAGGCTCTCAGCAACTTAGTGAGACCCTGTTTCCACATAAAATATAAAAAAGGTCTGGGAGTGTAGCCCGGAGGTAGAAAGCCTCTGGGTTCCACCCCCAGTACCACCAAAAAAAAAAAAAAAAAGAGTAAAAAAAAAATTGGGCTGGGGGTATAACTCAGAGGTAGAATGAGAATGCCCCTGGGTTCAAACCTCAGTACATAAATAAATACATAAATAAATACATAAATAAAATGATAAAAAAAAGTAGGGTTGGGAGTGTAGCTCAGAGAAAGATACCAGTAATCCCAGTACTTGGGAAACCGAGACTGGTTCAAAGCCCCAGCAACTTAGACGTTCAGCTTTCAAAACAAACAAAAAAAGGGCTGGGGGTGTAACTCAGAGGAAGCATGCCCCTGGGTCCAATCCTCAGCGCCAAAAAATAAAATAAGAATACATATCCTCATAATTATTGCCAAGATTAAACTGGAGTATATTGTATAACCGATGATTCACGTGCAGTGTGCAAACGATTTGTAGTGTGCAGGGCCAGGACCCAGGTGAGCCTGGCCGCAGCAGGAACTGCAGAGGGTGGGGCCCGGTCCCCATGGATACGCTGCCCCCGGTGCCCTCCCCGGGGAGAGAGAAGGGGTGCTTGGTGACACTTGGGGTGGACTGTGGTCACGGGAGCTGACAGGATGTGGGTGTCCGCCCCTTCCCCAGAGCAAGGGCAGGCCAAGCCCACCCAGAGCGGGAGACTTACAGGGCACCAGGCTTGCCGGCGGCGTCCTTGGTGGGGACCGGAGGTGCGGCTCTCGGGGGCGCTGCGGCCGGGCAAGACGGGAGACCTGAGGGGTGGAGAGGAGGCGTCCTCACTCCTTCTTGAAGTAGCAAAAGTGAGTGAGTGAACGGGTTTATTTTATTGATTTATTTTTCGTTTTGGTACTGGGAATCAAGCCCAGGGCCGTCTACCTCTGAGTTACACCCCCACGCCTGTTACATATTTATTTTGAAACAGGGTCTCACTAAGTTGGAGAGGGCTTTTGTGTGTGTGTGTGTGTGGGTCTGGGGATGGAACCCAGGGGCATTCGACTTCCCAGCTCTACCCCCTGCCCTATTTTTTATTCTTTATTTTGAGGCTGGCTGCAAACCGTGATCCTCTGGTCTCAGCCTCCTGAACACTAGAATTACAAGCATGCACCACCCAGCCTGGCTTGGAGATTTTTTTTGTTTGTTTGTTTTTTGTTTTGGTGGTACTGGGGTTCCTGGAAGCCCGTCTATCTCCGGACTACACTCCCAGACCTATTTTATTTTTGGAAACAGGGTCTCCTAAGCCAGCGCGGCTGGCTTCGAACCTGCACGATCCTCCTGTCTCCGCCTCCCAAGCGCGGGGATTACAAGCGTGCGCCACCACGCCCGGCCTTGGAGATGGTTTTAAAAAAGAAAAAAAAAAAAAAGAGTCAGGCGTGGTGGCACACACCTGTCATCCCAGGACTTGGAAAGCTGAGGACAGGAGGATCGCAGGTTCACAGCCAGCCTCAGCTACTTAGCGAGGCCCTCTGCAACTCAGTGAGATCTTGTTTCAAAATAAGAAATAAAAATAGGGCTGGGGGTGGAGCTCAGAGGTAGAATGGCCCTGGGCACTGCAATAAATACATAAATATAATATAATATAAAATTGAGCTGGGGTGTAGCTCAGAGGTAGAATACTCCTGGGTTCAATCACCAGTGGCAGGCGCGCGTGCACACACACGCACACATGCACACACGCACGCGCACACACGCACGCACGCCACTCCAGCTGGCTCCGATGTGAAACCCTGACGCAGGAGGTGGGTACCTGGGGGTGGTTCTGGGCCCAGCTCCTCCATGGGCGGCGCGGGCGGTGCTGGAGCGGGGCCTCGGGGCGATGTCGCCGTGCCCGTGGCTGCGGGGGCTCGGGAGGGCGGGCAGCTGGGAGCCGGTCCGGGCGGCTGTGGCCGTGGCCGTGGGGACTCGGGCGACGGCCCGGGGCGTGAGCCGGGCGTCTGGACCACGACAGACTCGGGCGGCCCGGGGGGCAGGGGCGAGGCCGGCGGCGTGGACGGGGCCGCAGGTGTCTGCCTGTTGCGGGGTGCGGCTCCCCGCGGGCCTGGCCGGGGGTCCAGGCAGTAGTGCACCTCCGCCCGGGGGAACATCAGCCTCCGGGACGGAGAATCCAGGTGTGCGGCGTCTGGGGACAAGAGGCGGGTCACGCATCCAAGAACTGAGCTCACCGGCCGCCGAGCACCCACAGTTGTGCGTTCGCGGTGGCGAGCGTGACTGCGTGGCGTGTCACACCTTATCATGTGTGTCTCGTGCCCTGCTTTATGTGCCCGGCGTTCTAACATCCAGTACTGTGAGGCGGAGATAATAAGATGAGCGCTGCACACAAACTCCGGTACTTACTTCCTCTCTCCCTTCCTCTCTCTGTCTCTCTCTTTTAATTTTCTTTCTTTTCCTTTTTCCCCCTTTTTTTGTTACCCAGAAGCATTCCTACCACTGAGCTGCTCTCCCAGCCCTTATTTTTTGATTTTCAAGCAGGGTCTCCCTAAGTGGCTGAGGCTAGCCTCCAATCTGCAATCCTCCTGTCTCAGCCTCCCAAGCACTGGAGACTGCAGGTGGGTGTCAATGCATCCAGATTATTTCATAATTTTTCCATAAATCCAAAATTATCTTTACGGTTCACTAAGCTGGGAGTGGTGGCACACACTTATCATCTCACTGAGTGGGAGACTGAGCCAGGAGGAGCACAGGTGCGTGGCCAGCTTCAGCAACAGCGAGACCCTGTTCCATAGCATAAAATAAAGCAGGGTTAGGGGTGTATCTTGGAGGTAGAATGCCCTGGTTCAATCCCCAGCACCCCTACACACACACACACACACACACACACACACACACACACGCTGATATATCAAAGGTCGGGCGTGGGTGAGTCAAAGAACAGACACTTCACCAGAGGAGGTCTGCGTGGCACATACGCAGCAGGTAAGACACTCGCATCTTAGCCACTGGGGAAGTGTACGTTAAAACCGCACTAAAATACCACCAGTCCTACGAGAATGGTTACAACTAGCCGGGCGCGGGCGCACGCTTGTCATCCCAGTACTTGGGAGGCTGAGACAGGAGGATCGTGTTTGCGGACAGCCTCAGCACTTAGTGAGGCCCTCCGCGACTCAGTGAGACCCTGCTTCAAAATAGGGCGGAAGTAGAATGCCCCTGGGTTCCATCCCCAGTGCCGTAAAAAACAAAAAAGTAAATTCCAAATATGGAAAAGCCCTTTTCACTTCTTTTAACAAAGCCTTTGCCCCGCTGGATGCGGTGCTTGCGGCGTCCATCCGTCCTGCCCGCGGGCAGCGGCCTCTCCAGGCCGGCCGGGGCAGGCTGGCCTCCCTGGATGCCGAGCCCGTGCACGCCACGTCTACACAAGTACCGCGTCACGTTAGTTCTGCGTACCACCATGGCCTTAGTGGAGAGTTAGTGGAGGAGAACCCAGTAACAGGGGAGCGGGGCTCTCCAGGAAGATGGGCTCTGCGGCTCCTCACACGACTTTAGATTCATAAACAGTCGGCCCCGAGACACCTCTCCCGGGAGCGCCCGGTTCCTGGCCTCGGTGGCTGGTCCAGGGCCGCAGGGTACTTACTCAGCCTTCTCAGGTACGAAACGGCATCCTCGTAGCCCCGGTAGTAGTAATCCTGCAGGATCTGGGGTGGGGGACCAGAGGAGAACCAAGGCTGGGCGGTGGGCGCAGGCCGGCCGGCTGCGGGAGTGCACCCAGCCGCTAGGCAGCCCCGGGCCCTGAGCGCCGGCCTGTGCCGGGCTCGCCCCACTGGCACAGCGAGGGCACCGCCTCCCGGGCCGCGGAGGGCGGGAGGTGTATGGGAGCCGGCCAGGGGAGGGCAGGGCTGCGTGGAGTCCGGGTTCAAAGCCCAGCGCCCGCTCACGGGCCGCCTGGCCGAAACCCCCCGCGGCCTCCATTGTGCACGTCTAAAATGGGGACCCTGTGGATCTGTGCAGAAGGTGCGGGGGCTCTGTGAGGCGCTCTTCACGAAGACCCTTCCAGGAAGCGCAGATGGTAAGTAGCTGGGGCTCTGGTGGCCGCTCTCAGTCACTGCCCTCGGCTCCCAGGTTGTTGTTTGCTTTGATTTGGTACTAGGGGTTGAACTCAGGGGTGTTCTCCTTCCAAGCTACACCTCTAGCCCTGTTTGTTTGTTTGTTTGTTTATGTGTTGTTTGTTTTTTGTTTTGGTAACCCAGGGCATTCTACCTCCGAGCGACACCCGTATTGTTTATTCTTTATTTTGAAGCAGGGTCTCACTGAGTTGCAGAGGGCCTCACTAAGGAGCTGAGGCTGGCCGCGAACCGTGATCCTCCTGCCTCAGCCTCCTGAATGCCGGGATGACAAGCGTGCCCGCCACATTCTGCTTGTTTGATACACATATTTTGTTGTGCTAGGGATTGAAGCCAGGAACATTCTACTTCTGAGCTACACCCTCAGCTCTATTTTATTTTTTATTTGGGAACGGGGTCTCACTAGATTCCTGAGAGCCTTGTTACCTTGGTGAAGCTGGCTTTGAACCTGCCATCCTCCATTTCAGCCTCCCAAGTACCAGGATTATAGGCATGCACTACCATATTCAGCTTAATTTTTTTAAAATAAGTTCTTGCTAAGTTGCTGAGGCTTGTCTCAAATTTGCAATCCTCCTGTCTCAGCCTCCCAAGTACTGCGATTACAGGACTACACCAACTGCATCCGCTTCCTTTTTTTTTTTTAACAACACTTTAAAAATGGAAAACCCACTGGGCGTGGTGGCGCACACTTGTCACCCCAGCAGTTGGAAGGCTGAGACGGGAGGTTCGCGGCCAGCCTCAGCTACTACTTATTACGGCCCTTTGTAACTCAGTGAGACCCTGTTTCAAAATAAAGAATAAAACATAGGGCTGGGGGTGCAGCTCAGAGGTAGAATGCCCCTGGGTTCCATCCCCAGTACCAAAAATAAATTAAAAATAAAACAATAAATAAATAAATAAAACTGGGAACCCCGCTCTTAGTTCCAGGCCGTACCAAGTCAAGACCCTGGGAGGACGTGGCCCCGGGGTGGGGCTCGCTGCCCGCTCTGCTGTCCCGCAGGTCCCAGTGGAAGCTGGGCAAGGGTCCCTGTCTGCGGAGGGCCCCGAGCTGGGGGCTTGCCCAGGGTCTGGGGTCTCGGGTCTTAGGCTGCGGCCAGGAGGCGTGGGGTCCCGGGGCGGCCCTGCACTGCGCCCTCCTGCCCTCCGCTGCTCACCAGCAGGTCCGGGGGGAAGAGCGCGTGGGTCATGCGGGTGATGTTCTCCAGGGAGAACTGGAAGGAGCAGTTGAACATGCGGAAGTCGTTGAAGATGGCGGGGCAGTCGCGGGGGCAGATGTCCTGCTGGCCGCTGAAGGTGGAGATGGTGATGGAGTCCGTCCAGAAGGCGCAGGGCTGCATGCCCGTGAAGCCGCCGTCGATGTACCTCTGCGCAGAGAGACTCAGGCCGGTGAGGACACGGGGCGCGGGGCCTCAAGCCCGTGAGCACGGCTGCGGACCAAGGTCCTCGCGGGCGAGTCCTGGGCCCAAGGTGGCCTGAGGGTGCCCACCCGGCGGCCGCGGGATGCCCAGCCAGTGTTCCGTCCCCAAAGGCCGCTCTCCACACAGGCGCTTTTTTTTTTTTTTTTTTTTTTTTTTTTGTACCGGGGACCAAACCCAGGGGGGGATTCAATCTCTGAGCTATACATCTGACCTTCTTAATTTTTTTATATATTAAAAAAAAATTTTTTTTGCAGTACTGGGGATGGAACCCAGGGGCATTCTACCTCCGAGCTCTACCTTTCAGGCCTACTTATTATTCTTTATTTTGAAACAAGGTCTCACTGAATCACAAAGGGCCTCAGTAAGTAGCTGAGGCTGGCTGCGAACCATGATCCTCCTGTCTCAGCCTCCCAGATGCTGGAATTACAAGTGTGCGCCACCACGCCTGGCTAGGCCTTTTTATTTTTTAATTTTGAAACTGGGTCTCCAGAGCTGGGCGCAGTGGCTCACACTTGTAATCCTAGTACTTGGTTAAGCTAAGACAGAATGATCACAGATTCATGGCCGGCCTCAGCTACTTGGTGAGGCAGTCAGCAACCTACTTTCCAAATAAAAAATAAAATTGAGCTGGGTGTGGTGGCATATGCTTGTAATCCCAGAAGTGTGTAACCCCAGCATTTGGGAGGCTGAGACAGGAGGATCGCAGTTCAATGACACCCGCGGCAATGAGGCCCTTTGCAACTCAGTGAGACCCTGTTTCAAAATAAAGAATAAAAGCCAGGCGTGCTGGTGCACGCTTGTAACCCCAGCACTTGGGAGGCTGAGACAGGAGGATCACACAAGTTTGAAGCCAGCCTCAGCAACTTAGTGAGACCCTGTTTCCAAATAAAGTATAAAAAATAGGTCTGGGAATATAGTCCGGAGGTAGAAAAGCCCTGGGTTTCACTCCCAGTATGACAAAAAAATAAAAATAAAAATAAAATAAAATAAAAAAGCCGGGTGTGGTGGGCACGCTTGCAATCCCAGCAGGAGGCTGAGACTGGAGGATCACAGTTCAGGGACAGCCTCAGCTACTTAGTGAGGCTCTCCACAACTTAGTGAGACCCTGTTTCAAAATAAAGAATTAAAAAAAATTAGGGCAGGGGGTGTAGCTCAGAGATAGAGTGCCCCTGGGTTCCGTTCCCAGTACCGCAAAAATAGATAATAAATAAATATTAACATAAAATTGGGTGGGGGTATAGCTCAGAGGTAGAATGCCCCTGGATTAAATTCTTAGTATGAAAAGAAAGAAAGAAAGAAAGAAAGAAAGAAAGAAAGAAAGAAAGAAAGAAAGAAAGAAAGAAAGAAAGAGAAACGAACTGGGTCTTGTTAAGTAGCTGAGGCTGGCATCACCCACAGTCCTCCTACTCAGCCTCCCAAGGACTGGGGTTGCAGGCGCCGCCACGCCCGGCCCGGCCAGCCATCGTTACGGTGCCGACGCAGCTCCCCGGTGTCTCGGCGTGGCGAGGTCTGCTCTCTGGATAAATCCCGGGAGCAGGCCCCTGCCGGGCTCTCGTGCGCCCCCAGCCCCTTCCCTCCGCGGGACTTCTGCGCCCCCGCCTATGGCCACAACAAAAGGTAACGAACACCCAGACGCTGACGGGGTGGCGGTGGAGGCCGAGAGTGTCTGCTGACGGGCGCGCGTGGGATCCACCTGCCGCCTGAGCCCCAACCTCGGGGTTGGAGCACCCCTAGAGCGATTCACTGGTGCATGAAATGGCCTCTATCTATTTATGTGTGTATTTATTTTTAGTATTGGGGTTTGAACCTAGGGGGATTCTGTCTCTAACCAACACCCCAGCCCTTTTGGGGCTGGAAAGCCCCGTGGGACTTTCCAGCCCTAGGCCCTCCCCTCCGCTCCCGCGGCCTGGCGGCCTAGGAGTACTCACCACGCCGCGGTACGTCGGGGGAATGAAGCCGCAGTAGATGGGCACAAAGCAGCTGCAGTACAGGGCCTGGGGAGAGCGCGGAGGTGACGCGCTGGGGACGCGCCGGCGCCGGCTTCCTCAGCCCGGAGGCAGAGCCCCAAGGCCAGTCCGCGGCCCGGCTAGGCCGCCCTCGGCGCCTACTCGGCCAATGGGGCCGATGGCCAGCTTTCCAGGGACGGGGTGGCCTCAGTATCCCCAGGTCCCTGCTGGCACCAGTGTTTCTGGAATCCCCTGGGATTCAGCAAGCACTAGCAGGTGTCTGCCCGGGGCCGGGCCCTGGCTCAGCACGGGGCTCAAAGGCGGGTGCTGGAGGGAGGGCGCCGGGCGTCTCACTGAGCACGCGGCACTGCAGACTGCACCAAGGGGCGGTCTGCGCCTCAGCTTCCTCCTCGGCCCCTTGCAAAAAGTGTTGCGTTTTGTGTGTGTGCGGATCTGGGGATGGAACCCAGGGGCTTCCTACCTCTGAGCTACATCCTCAGCCCTATTTTTTATTCTTTATTTTGAAACGGTCTCACTGAGTTGCAAAGGGCCTCACTAAGTAGCTGAGGCTGTTCGTGAACCACGATCCTCCTGTCTCAGCCTCCCGAATGCTGGGATGACAAGCCTGTGCCACCACGCCCGCGCATGTATTTTGTCTTGAAACAGAGTCTTGTTAGGTTGCTGAGAGTCCCACTAAGTTGATAAGGCCGTCCTCGAACTCGAGATCCTCCTGTCTCAGCCTCCCAAGCAGTGGGATTACAGGCGTGCGCCACTGAGCCCAACTTCGATGTGCACTTTTCTAAGTGATGACCTGTCTGTTGATAATTTCAATCTTTAATCACAGGACACAGGGAGGGGGGCAGGAGCAGGACTCTCCCCCAGGCATTCCCACACACTGGGAGTAATTGAGGAGGGACACACTTTAACTAAGGCTGGGAGCCCCTGATGGGGCCAGGCGGCCTTGCAGGCCAGCCAGGGCTCAGGGGAGCTCCGGGTCAGCCCAGGGGGCCGCAGGACGGGGCGGAAGGAGGGCGAGCCCGGGGACATGGGGTGTGGAGTGCCACGGATGCGGCCCGGCCGGCTGCTCCTGGGCTCTGTGTGTCCATCTCGTCTCAAGGGCGCGGCCCGGGCTCAGGGTGGACGGAGGGGCCGTGGCGCGGGCATGGGGGGCGCGCCCAGGCTCACCTCGATCAGCTCCTCCTTAGAGGTGTACTCGGAGACCACCACGCTCTCCCCGTCCGTGAAGCGCGTGAGGCCCACGTGGAGCCGCCCGGTGGCCACCTTGTAGGAGTCCTCGGGCAGGGCCTGGTACAGGAACTGCCGCATGATCTGCACCATCCTGCAGGAGGGGGACAGGGGGCCCAGGAAGGACTTCTTCACCTCGGCCAGGCCCACGTTCACGACCTTGAGGTACTCTTCTGCGGGGGAAGCAGAGGGGAGGGCGTCACGCAGGGCCGCAGCCCAGGGGCCGAGGACCCGCGTCCGCTCCCTGGCCAGGGGGGGCCGGGGGTGGAACTTTAAGTCAATGCTGAGAGGGCCCTCCCGGACCCCAGCAGCCCCCAACTTCCTGGAGGTCTCCCGCCCAGTGGCATCCCGGGGTCCTCTGTGGCCTTCTCATTTAAACAATGCAGCTCAAGTGCTTCCCAGGCCGGGCGTGGTTGGCGCACACCTGGAATCCCAGTACTCGGGGGCTGAGACAGGAAGATCAGGTTCGAAGACCGCCTCAGCAAGTAGTGAGGCTGCCGCCAGCCAGCGAGCCCTTGTTTCAAAATAATGAAAATAAAAAGGGCTGGGGGTGTAGTGTGGAGGTGGACTGTCTCAGCGTCCCATCCCTAGTTCCAAAAGAAAGTTTTTTCGTGCTTAATTCTCACTACTGTGAGGATGCTGTTTGACTCTCGTACTCATCAGGGAGCTGAGGGTCAGAGAGGCCGTATGAGGTGCGCGGGTCGATCAGAACCCAGGCTCCTTCTGACATGACAGCAGAAGCTTCCAGAGCTGGGCCTGCGCCTGCCTCTTGCTGGCCGTTGCTATCGCGGGCCTCCCCTGTGCAGGCCTCCGGGACAATCAGAACAGAGACCACCCTGGAAAGGGTGGCTCATTTTTTTTTCCGGTCTGGGAATGGAACCCAGGGGCATTCTACCTTCGAGCTACACCCCCAGCCCTATTTTTTGTTCTTTATTTTAAAACAAGGTCTCATTGAGTTGCAAAGGACTTCATTCAGTAGCTGAGGCTGGCGACAAACCATAATCCTCCTGTCTCAGCCTCCCGAATACTGGGATTACAAGTGTGCCCACCTCGCCCGGCTTTTTTTTTTTTTAACAAATACTTCTTTTTCTCAGTGCTGGGATTGAACCCAGGGCTATGAGTGTTACACATGTGCTCCGCCGTGGAGCTACGTCCCCAGCCTAGAGCAATTATTTGAGTGTAAGACACGATACACGGAAGAGCTTCCTTAAAGTTCACCACATGTAGTGATAGCTACCTGAGAAGGGGTGCAGTTGTGAGTCTCTGCCATCGGGGTAACCAAGAAGTTGGACAAGGACCTGTCAGCGAGCTTATCTTTATTTTTTCGAAACTGGAGATTGAACTGAAGGACATTCTACCTCTGAGCTATATCCCTGATCTTATTCATTCATTCATTCATTCATTCGTGTGTGTGTGTGTGTGTGTGTGTGTGTGTGTGTGTGTGTGAAACAGGGTCTTTCTAACTTGCTGAGGCTGGCCTCCAAGCTATGATCCTCTTGCCTCAGCCTCCCCAAGAACTGGGATTACAGGTGTGGGCCACCTGCTGTCGCAGACTTATCAGAGGAATTCCTGCACGAGCCATAAGCACCCAGAGCCTTCCTACCTGGAGACTGTGGGATTCTCAGGGCACCTCGCGGTCTGTCCAGGAAGTCATCGCAGCCGGCCTTACTCTCCTGTTCATAAGGAGAGTGCCCGAGACACAGACATGAAACGTTTGGCCCAGAGTTGCACGCAGCCGTCTGGCCACAAGCCCAAGCTCGGGGTGCTCTATGCCCTCTGGCTTTTCCAGTCACAGGTCATCCCCCTCCAGTGGGGTTGGACGAGACTTCTTCCAGATGTTTTACAGATGTGGAAATGGAGGCAGAGAAAGTCGAGTGTCGGCCTGAGGCCAGGCGGCCAGGCAGGTGGCCTCTGGACTCCAAGCTCTGCCTTGGGCATTTCCCTGGGTGTTGACTGACCCTGGAGATGCAGAGGTGAGCCTGGGTTGCCTTGGCGACGCCTTCTCTCCCTGCCTCTCACACGGGCATCCGAGGGAGGTGGCGGCCAGCTCACTAGCAGATTATGCAATGTTTGCCGCGGTGCTGGGCGTGAGGGCTGGCCAGTAAGACCAGTCGGGAGAGGAGGTGCAGGGTGGGGTTCTTAACAAGCTGCTAATGTCTCTCTCAAAGGTCAGTGACCTTCCATACTCTCCTGGGCTACCCGTGACTCAGCTTGGGGACTCCAGCAGGAGCTGCCATGGGGACAGCGGGAGGAAGTTGGCTCCTGCCTCTCAAATCATGCCTGCTCATCTTGGATGAAAGAGTTTTTAAAAATGTAGACAAGCTGGGCATGGGGGCACATGCCTGTAATCCCAGTACTTGGGAGACTGAGACAGGAGGATCACAGATTCGTGGCCAGCTCAGCAACTTAGTGAGGCCCTCTGCAACTTACTAAGACCCTGTTTCAAAAATAAAAAACGGAGCCAGGCATAGTGGCGCACGCTTGTCATCCCAGCATTCGGGAGGCTGAGACAAGAGGATCGCAGTTCGCAGGCAGCCTCAGCTACTTAGTGAGGCCCTCTGCAACTCAGTGAGACCCGGTTTCAAAATAAAGAATAAAAAAATAGGGCAGAGGGTGTAGCTTGGAGGTTGAATGCCGCTGGGTTACATCCCCAGACCTGCAAAAAAAAAAAAAAAAAAAAAAAAGAATAAAAAATAAAAAATAAAAAATAAAAAACTGGGCTTGGTGGTGCACATTTGTAATCCCAGCAATTAGGAGGCTAAAACGGGGGGGATTGCAGTTCACGGACAGCCTCCGCTACTTAGTGAGGCCCTTTGCAACTCAGTGAGACACTATTTCAAAAACAAAGAATTAGCCGGGCATGATGGCGCACACTTGTCATCCCAGCATTCGGGAGGCTGAGACCGGAGGATCGCGGTTCGCGGCCACCCTCAGCTACTTAGTGAGGCCCTCCGCAACTCAGTGAGACCCGGTTTCGAAATAAAGAATAAAAAATAGGGCAGGGGTGTAGCTCGGAAGTTGAATGCCCCTGGGCTCCATCTCCAGACCCGCAAAAAAAACAAAAACAACAACAAAAAAAACCACAAAGAATTATAAAAAGGGGCTGAGGGTGCAGCTCAGAGGCAGAGTGTCCCTGGTTCCATTCCTAGTACCACAAAAATAAAAATAAAAAACAAATTAAAAAATAAAAATAAGATGGGTCTGGGATGCAGCTCAGAGGCATAATGCCCCTGGTTCCGCCCCCAGTGCCACAAAACAAACAAATCCGTTTCCAGTGCGAGTTCAAAGGCAGCGTGGTTCTGCTCTAAGGCTGAGCCGTCACTAATGAGCGGTCACTAATGAGGCTGGCCGCAAGCTCGCCTCCCCTGTGGGCTTGGCCTCCAGGAACGGCCGCCCGCGAGCTCCTCCGCCCGCGCCCTGGCGGCTCTGCTCGCGTGGACCCAGCGCAGGGCCGCGGGGTCGGGTGTGCGCGTGCAAGGCCTTCACTGTGAACTGCGCACACTCATTTCCAGGCAGGCGGTGGGGACTCGGCCGGGCCCACACCGCGGGAACGCTACGGACATTTCCACGGGGCTCCGACCGCAAGACGATGTCGTCTGCAGTGGGCCAGACAGCCGGAGGGGCGGCCCGGGGAGGGCGGGTGTCTGGGCTCAGTGTGCCCTGGAAAGGCTCCTCCTGGCTCCCCGGCCACACACCAAAGGCGGCCTTTACCTGCATCCTCTCGCTCTCAAGACAGCGGCTGTCTGTCTGTCTTCAGAGTCCCTGATTATATCTCTTTTGATCTCTCTGTTCTCTCTCCGGTCCACTGTCTTTTTCCACTTAGAGCAAAAAATAACTAATGGTGTGTGTGTGTGTGCATGTGTGTGTGCGTGTGTTAGTGAGTGAGTGAGAGAGTGTGTGTTAGTTAGTTGCTGGGGATGGAACCCAGGGCCTTTTACTGCCAGGCTATGCCCCTAGCCCTTTTTTATTTATTTAGAGACAGGGTCTTGCTAAATTGCTGAGGGCCTTAGATCATCCCAGATAGATAGGTAAGCAACAGAATTAACCCTACTGCTCAGTGTGGCTAACTCGCCAGATTGTGAGTCTATTGTGCCAAAAACATCACTGGAAAAAAATTTACATGGAGCCCGGGCATGATGGTGCATGCCAGGACAAGAGGATCGCAGGTTCAAGGCCAGCCTTGGCAACTCAATGAGGCCCTTAGACACTCAGTGCTTTGTTTAGAAACCCTTGCTTCTTTTCTCTTTCTTTCTTTCTTTCTTTCTTTCTTTCTTTCTTTCTTTCTTTCTTTTTCTTTTCTTTTTTTTGTGGTACTAGGGTTCCTGGAAACCCTTCTACCTCCGGGCTACACTCCCAGAACTATTTTATATTTTTATTTGGAAACAGGGTCTCTTAAGCCAGCGCGGCTGGCTTTGAACCTGCCTGATCCTCCTGTCTCCGCCTCCCAAGCGCGGGTATGACAAGCATGCGCCGCCACGCCGGGCCTTTTCTCTTTTCTTTTATGGGTGATGGAACCCAGGGGCATTCTACCTCTGAGCCATACCCCCAGCCATCTTTTTTATTCTTTATTTTGAAACAGGGTCTCACTGAGTTGCAAAGGGCCTCACTAAGTAGTTGAAGCTGTCCATGAACTGTGATCCTCCTGTCTCAGCCTCCTGAATGCTGGGATTAGAAGTATGTGCCACCATGCCCAGCTAGAGGCCTTGTTTCAAAATTTAAAAAAAGGGGGTGGGGATATAGATCAGAGGTAGAATACCCCTGGATTCAATCCCAATATCATAAACAGGGGCTGAGGGTGTAGCTCAGAGGTAGAATGCCCCTGGGTTTAATCTTAGTATCATAAATAAATAAATATATATGTATATGTTTCTCATATATATATATATATATATATTATATATGTATATGTATGTGTATATACACATACATATACATATATATGGCTGGGGATGTAGCTTGGACGTAGAATGCTCCTGAATGTAGCTTGGAGGTAGAATGCTCCTGGGTTCAATCTCTAGTAACACACACACACACACACACACACACACACACACACACACACATCAGTCTCCCAGAGAGATGGGCGCTTGAAAGCTGGCGATTTAAACTGCTTGAGATCCTGTTCCTAGAGTGCCCAAATTAGGCCTGCTGTGTGGGATGGATCTGTGTGGAGGATGAGGCTGCAGGGTAGGGGGGTGGTCTCGATGGACTGGTAGCCTAGCAACAGCCTCCAAGTTCGACCAATCACAGCAAGGCGGTACCCTACCAGCGCTCCCCTCCCCTCTCCCCCTGCTGGCAGCCCTGGTGGGGTGTACAGGGGATGTCGGGAGGCGCCAGCGAGCTGAGATTCCCAGGAAAGGCCTGACAGTTCTGGAATCCCAGCATGGAGAAGCCGGGAGTCTATGCGGTCCCAAATTGCAGGCTGAGTTCCAGCAGCATTTCCCTGTGGGCATATGACTCCACAAGGATGACGGTAATTATTATAATCATCCTCACAGTGGCCCCCAGCAGCCTTTTGCACCTGCAATCTGTTTATCTTTGTGGTGACAGTGAGCTCCCAAGGGGGCAGTGACCCCAGTTTATTCACCATCTTATTTCTACACCCCGCACCTCAGGGGCGGTGATTAAAAGCAGTCCAGCCTGAAGCTACACAGTGACTTTTAGAAGGTCCTTAGAGAATCTGTGGGCAGCAGGTTTTCAGTAGGAAGCCTTTGTTCAAAGGAAATCTAAGGAAAATGGGAGCAATGTCTGTAATCCCAGTAAGTGGGAGGCTGAGATAAGAGGGCCACAGGTTCAAAGCCAGTCTTGGCAACTCAGCAAGGCTCTTAGTAACCTAGTGAGACCCTGTTTTGAAATAAGATATAAAATTGGGCTAGAGTATAGCTTGGAGGTAGAATTCCTTGGGTTCAATCCTCAGAACAAAGGGGAAAAAATTAAAAAGGAGGCTGGGAGCTGGGCCTGGTGGTGCACGCTCGTAATCCCAGTGCTTGGAAGGCTGAGGCAGAAGGATCGCTACTCAGTGAGTCCCTCCACAACATAGTGAGATCCTGTTTCAAAACAAAGAATAAATATAGGGCTGGGGGTGTAGCTTGGAGGTAGAATGCCTGAGTCCCATCCCTAATACCACAAAAAATAAATAAATACATTACAATACCT